>NC_086444.1:435000364-436393697 GCF_028390025.1 Pseudophryne corroboree
GGAGGACCGGGAGTTCTCTCATTGGGGGCTGCAGAGTCATCCGCACTCTCCCGCCCGTTTGGGAGCTTTGGTATAATCCCCATGGTCCTTACGGAGTTCCCAGCATCCACTAGGACGTCAGAGAAAATAAGAATTTACTTACCGATAATTCTATTTCTCGTAGTCCGTAGTGGATGCTGGGCGCCCATCCCAAGTGCGGATTGTCTGCAATACTGGTACATAATTATTGTTACCAAAAAATTCGGGTTATTGTTGTAGTGAGCCATCTTTTCGAGAGGCTTCTCTATTATCATGCTGTTAACTGGGTTCAGATCACAAGTTGTACAGTGTGATTGGTGTGGCTGGTATGAGTCTTACCCGGGATTCAAAATCCTTCCTTATTGTGTACGCTCGTCCGGGCACAGTATCCTAACTGAGGCTTGGAGGAGGGTCATAGGGGGAGGAGCCAGTGCACACCAGGTGATCCTAAAGCTTTCTTTAGATGTGCCCTGTCTCCTGCGGAGCCGCTATTCCCCCATGGTCCTTACGGAGTTCCCAGCATCCACTACGGACTACGAGAAATAGAATTATCGGTAAGTAAATTCTTATTTTTTCTTTGCGTCATGTGCTGTTTGGGGAGTGTTTTTTGGAAGGGCCATCCTGCGTGACACTGCAGTGCCACTCCTAGATGGGCCAGGTGTTTGTGTCGGCCACTAGGGTCGCTTAGCTTACTCACACAGCTACCTCATTGCGCCTCTTTTTTTCTTTGCGTCATGTGCTGTTTGGGAAGTGTTTTTTGGAAGGGCCATCCTGCGTGACACTGCAGTGCCACTCCTAGATGGGCCAGGTGTTTGTGTCGGCCACTAGGGTCGCTTAGCTTACTCACACAGCTACCTCATTGCGCCTCTTTTTTTCTTTGCGTCATGTGCTGTTTGGGGAGTGTTTTTTGGAAGGGCCATCCTGCGTGACACTGCAGTGCCACTCCTAGATGGGCCAGGTGTTTGTGTCGGCCACTAGGGTCGCTTAGCTTACTCACACAGCTACCTCATTGCGCCTCTTTTTTTCTTTGCGTCATGTGCTGTTTGGGGAGTGTTTTTTGGAAGGGCCATCCTGCGTGACACTGCAGTGCCACTCCTAGATGGGCCAGGTGTTTGTGTCGGCCACTAGGGTCGCTTAGCTTACTCACACAGCTACCTCATTGCGCCTCTTTTTTTCTTTGCGTCATGTGCTGTTTGGGGAGTGTTTTTTGGAAGGGCCATCCTGCGTGACACTGCAGTGCCACTCCTAGATGGGCCAGGTGTTTGTGTTGGCCACTAGGGTCGCTTAGCTTAGTCATCCAGCGACCTCGGTGCAAATTTTAGGACTAAAAATAATATTGTGAGGTGTGAGGTATTCAGAATTGACTGAAAATGAGTGGAAATTATGGTTTTTGAGGTTAATAATACTTTGGGATCAAAATGACCCCCAAATTCTATGATTTAAGCTGTTTTTTAGTGTTTTTTGAAAAAAACACCCGAATCCAAAACACACCCGAATCCGACAAAAAAAATTCGGTGAGGTTTTGCCAAAACGCGGTCGAACCCAAAACACGGCCGCGGAACCGAACCCAAAAGCAAAACACAAAACCCGAAAAATTTCAAGTGCACATCTCTAGTTTTAATGTTGCCAGCCAGTATCACTAGGGGTCTGAGCATGACTCCATTGCTCCAGCTGTATTTTAGTAGTAAATTGGAACATACGTTTTTCTATTGCTGCACTAAGCACTGATAGAAGATTTTACTTATTACCAGTTTTTCTGCTGCGGGGTACACTGGGCTCCACAGGGAATGACATTGGGATGTAGAGTAGGATCTTGATCCTAGGCACCAACAGGCTCAAAGCTTTGACTGTTACCAGAATGGCTAGCGCCGCCTCCTCTATAACCCCGCCTCCGTGCACAGGAGCTCAGTTTTGTAGTTGGTGCCATGCAGTAAGCAGGCATAGAACAGGGGGGCTGCTCCAGCAGCCCTGAGAAGAAGCTTTTAAAAGAAAAATGAAGACTTCAAGGGCTGCAGCAGAGACACTGGGGTAAATTTACTAAGCTCCCGATTTTGACCGAGATGCCGTTTTTTCATCAAAGTGTCATCTCGGTAATTTACTAAACACTAATCACGGCAGAGATGAGGGCATTCGTAATTTTTTGCAAGTCCAAGTAAAAAATTACGAATGAATACACCATCGGTCAAAACGCGGCTGTTTAAGTATGAATCTCGGTCATTTACTAAGAAGTGCAAAGCAAAAAACAAACAAACACTGCCGTGAAAAATTACAACTCGTAAAAAAGTGCTAAAAAAAAACAGACCTTTTTTTTTTATTCGTGATTGGATAGGCATGCACGGATCCATGAGATCCGTGCATGTATATCAGTGGGAAGGGGTGGGAAAGTGCTTATTTTTTCATAAAAAATTGCGTGGGGTCCCCCCTCCTAAGCATAACCAGCCTCGGGCTCTTTGAGCCGATCCTGGTTGCAGAAATATGGGAAAAAAAATGACAGGGGTTCCCCCATATTTAAGCAACCAGCATCGGGCTCTGCGCCTGGTCCTGGTCCCAAAAATACGGGGGACAAAAAGAGTAGGGGTCCCCCGTATTTTTAAAACCAGCACCGGGCTCCACTAGCTGGACAGATAATGCCACAGCCGGGGGTCACTTTTATATAGTGCCCTGCGGCCGTGGCATCAAAAATCCAACTAGTCACTCCTGGCCGGGGTACCCTGGGGGAGTGGGGACCCCTTCAATCAAGGGGTCCCCCCCCCAGCCACCCAAGGGCCAGGGGTGAAGCCCGAGGCTGTCCCCCCCCATCCAATGGGCTGCGGATGGGGAGGCTGATAGCCTTTGTTGTAAAAGAAAAGATATTGTTTTTAGTAGCAGTACTACAAGGCCCAGCAAGCCTCCCCCGCATGCTGGTACTTGGAGAACCACAAGTACCAGCATGCGACGGAAAAACGGGCCCGCTGGTACCTGTAGTACTACTACTAAAAAAATACCCAAAAAAAGACAAGACACACACACCGTGAAAGTATAATTTTATTACATACATACACACATACATACATACTTACCTTAAGTTCCCAAGCAGGTCGGTCCTCTTCTCCAGTAGAATCCAAGGGGTACCTGTTGAAGAAATTATACTCACGAGATCCAGGGGTCCAGGCTCCTCGGGAAATCCAGGGGTAATCCACGTACTTGAAAAAAATAACAAAACGGTGTCCCGACCACGAACTGAAAGGGGACCCATGTTTGCACATGGGTCACCTTTCCACGAATGCCAGAAACCCACTTTGACTTCTGTCTAAGTGGGTTTCTTCAGCCAATCAGGGAGCGCCACGTTGTAGCACTCTCCTGATCAGCTGTGTGCTCCTGTCCTCACTGACAGGCAGCACACGGCAGTGTTACAATGTAGCGCCTATGCGCTACATTGTAACCAATGCTGGGAACTTTCTGCCCTGCGGTTGACCTAAAGTGACGTCACCGCTGAGCAGAAAGTTCCCATCATTGGTTACAATGTAGCGCATAGGCGCTACATTGTAACACTGCCGTGTGCTGCCTGTCAGTGAGGACAGGAGCACACAGCTGATCAGGAGAGTGCTACAACGTGGCGCTCCCTGATTGGCTGAAGAAACCCACTTAGACAGAAGTCAGAGTGGGTTTCTGGCATTCGTGGAAAGGTGACCCATGTGCAAACATGGGTCCCCTTTCAGTTCGTGGTCGGGACACCGTTTTGTTATTTTTTTCAAGTACGTGGATTACCCCTGGATTTCCCGAGGAGCCTGGACCCCTGGATCTCGTGAGTATAATTTCTTCAACAGGTACCCCTTGGATTCTACTGGAGAAGAGGACCGACCTGCGTGGGAACTTAAGGTAAGTATGTATGTATGTATGTGTGTATGTATGTAATAAAATTATACTTTCACGGTGTGTGTGTCTTGTCTTTTTTTGGGTATTTTTTTAGTAGTAGTACTACAGGTACCAGCGGGCCAGTTTTTCCGCCGCATGCTGGTACTTGTGGTTCTCCAAGTACCAGCATGCGGGGGAGGCTTGCTGGGACTTGTAGTACTGCTACTAAAAACAATATCTTTTCTTTTACAACAAAGGCTATCAGCCCCCCCATCCGCAGCCCATTGGATGGGGGGGGGGACAGCCTCGGGCTTCACCCCTGGCCCTTGGGTGGCTGGGGGGGGGGGACCCCTTGATTGAAGGGGTCCCCACTCCCCCAGGGTACCCCGGCCAGGGGTGACTAGTTGGATTTTTGATGCCACGGCCGCAGGGCACTATATAAAAGTGACCCCCGGCTGTGGCATTATCTGTCCAGCTAGTGGAGCCCGGTGCTGGTTTTAAAAATACGGGGGACCCCTACTCTTTTTGTCCCCCGTATTTTTGGGACCAGGACCAGGCGCAGAGCCCGATGCTGGTTGCTTAAATATGGGGGAACCCCTGTCATTTTTTCCCCCATATTTTTGCAACCAGGATCGGCTCAAAGAGCCCGAGGCTGGTTATGCTTAGGAGGGGGGACCCCACGCATTTTTTTTTATTATTTTACAGTGTTTAATTAAAAAAAAAAAAAAAATAAACCCCAGCACGGATCACACAGATCCGGCCGAGATTGATTGTAAAAAAAGTCGGCAGTGTTTTGCTAATCACTGCCGTAAAAATAGAAAAAAACCCACGAATGACATCGACATCGGAACAAAAGAAAAACCCGAATACGACAGCTTAGTAAATTAGTCGTAATCAATTCAAAAAGTTGCAGTTTTACACTTTCGATGTCATTCGTGATTGAACTTTGACCTGAAACGGGAAAATACGAATCTTAGTAAATTTCCCCCACTGTCTGTGTTAGATGTCAGTCAGACATCTCCTGCTGCAGCTCCATCACCTTCCCCAGCGGCGCTGTATTCTCCCGCTCCCTGGTTGGCGGGTACTAACAGCGGAGGCTCCGGTATTCTTCCTGTTAGTCACACACACGACCGCTGTTCTCCTGGATCACGTGGCCGCACTCAGGGAGGAGGTAAGTGGGTCCCTCCGGCGGGACCCGCTGTAAATCGTGATCCTGCGCGGCCGCTGGAAGGCTGGCCGTGCGCGCTGGCGTGGACACTGTGGTAGTACAGGGACCACTAGACCACCAGGGCAAGGGCACAGGTCGGTTTTCTCTCATAAACCATTTCTATAAGCCCACAGTACCCGGTGGTGAAGTCCAGCAGGGGGATAAGGCTTTCACCTGTAGCTCCTCCCCCAGCCCCACAGCGCCATTTAGAGTAAATGTTCCCGACCTGGAGCTGCATATCTCTCTCTCCCTCACTCCCTGTCAGTGTTTGGGCACCATTAGGACAAGCTGAGCTGATCCTGGGACTGTTTGGGCAAATCCTCCTCTGTAAAGCCGCCTACATGTCAGCGCTGTGCATTTTACAGGACATTTAAGTATTCTACATGTCTGCTGACAGTGTTAGTTAAGAAAGAGTGCATTTAGTCAGGGTTATATAGTACAAGTACCCTGTGATATACATCCAGTCTTTACTGTGCATTGTTATACTGTATTTATTGAGTGTATAGCTGTACATAGTACTACTCTGTATTGCTAGTCCAGTGCAGTTTTATTGCATTTCATAATTACTGCATTGTACAATGTGACTATGGGGGTCATTACGACCCGTTCGCATGCAGCGGTTTGTCACTGCGGTGCGAATGGGTCTGGAATGCACATGCGCAGCGGCCGCACTGTGCACGTGCGTCGTTGCCCGGCGACAGGGGTCGCCGGGTTACGTCGCACTCAACTAAGAAAGTGGTCGCAGAGCCGACCGCAAGAAGATTGACAGAAAGAAGGCGTTCCTGGGCGTGTCCGGACCGTTGCCTGCCGTTTTCGGGGAGTGGAGAAGAAAATTCAGGCGTGTCCAGGAGAACGGAGGGCGGATGTCTGACGTCAAAGCCAGCCCCAGCATCGCTGAGATCGTCGCGCAGGGTAAGTATGTCCAGGGCTAGTCTTGTTATGCTTGAAAATTTTTTAGCTTAGCAGGGCTGCACAAGCGATCGCAGCCCTGCAAAGCTAAAATGCACTCCCCCATAGGCGTGGACTAGTTGATCGCAGCAGCAGCAAAAAGTTGCTGGCTGTGATCAACTCGGAATGACCATCTACGTGTGTGTGCATATAGCTGTTGTGTGACCTCCATTTCGTGTATCTCACTCCGGATGCTATCCCTATATTCTATAACCTGAGGGGGCTAAGTGCGTCAGGTTTATCATTTAATATAGGTACTGTAGTTCACAGGATATACTCAGTGTGTATTTTTCTCTGTGATTTTTAGTCACGATATACCTCTTGAATTCCCTGTTTGTGCTGATACACTATACAGGGGGTTTTTGTCAGGTATTGTGCTGCTGATATTGTACTGTGTTGCCTTGCATTGAGCTTTCGGATATGTCAGCTACAAAGGGCAACGGTGCTGGGGCTGATCCCACATTGCGTGGTGGTGACGCTGCAGACACATTTGAGGAAAACATAGCAGCTGAGGGTTCAGGTTCTGGGGGATCCTTACCTCCAAGTGGGTCTGTAGCAACAGGGGTTCAAAATGACCCACCTTGGGCTACCTTCTCCACGCTATTGAATACGCTGGTAACTAGACTAACGCCCCCTATGGGACCTCCTGTGCCGGTACAACTGCTTATGGTCCCCGCGGTTAACCCGCCATGGGCAGATCAACTGTCTGCTCAGTTACAGCAATTGAGTCAATCACTGACTACTCCGAAGTCTAACCCTCGCCCGCCTAAGACCAAGGGGTCCTCTAAGCGGGCCATTACTTCCTCACAATCCACCAACGTCCCAGACTCCTCGTCTGATGAGGATGGCTTTATACTGACCCCACAGATTCTGATCCTGACGCTTCTGATGGGGAATCTGTTTCACAGGTGGATGTTCCTGACTTGTTGGAGGCTATCAGGACTATTCTTCAAATTATTGATGACCCGGAGCCTGATGCTGCCCCTAAGAAACCGGACAGGTTTAAACGTCAGAAAGTGGTTAAACAAGTTTTACCTCATTCTGACCATTTAGTTGATATACGTCAGGAGTCCTGGGAAAATCCAGTAAAGAAATTCACGCCTCACAAGAAGATGCTGGCTCGCTACCCCCTCACAGCGGAGCTAAATAAAAATTGGGAAACACCCCCACCAGTGGATTCGCAGGTGGTGCGGCTGGTGGTATCCTCAGCTCTGCCGGTAACTACCGTCACGTCTCTGAAAGAACCGATGGATAAGCGTGTGGAGGGTTGTTTAAAGGCAATTTACACCCTAACTGGTGCTGCGCATAGGCCCACCATTGCAGCGACATGGGCTGCAGAGGCTGTTGAAGCGTGGGCTCAGGATCTGGAGGCGGAGTTGCCTTCCAACGCTTCTGATCATGCTAGACAATGTCTGTCTTATATTGTCACAGCTTCTCATTACATTAAGGAGGCGGCTTCTGATGCTGGTATTCTGGCGGCCAAGGCTTCTACTACGTCCATTTTGGCTCGCAGGATTCTCTGGTTATGGTCCTGGTCTGTGGATCTGGACTCTAAGAAATCCCTGAAGGTACTCCCTTTTAAGGGAGACATTCTTTTCGGAGAAGACCTCAATAAGATAGTAGCTGACTTAGCTTCTGCTAAAACAGCATGTCCTCCAGGGAAAGCAAAAGGTCAGGCGTACCCGAAACAGGTTTGCACTTCCAACTTCCAAGCCCAATAAGCCCAAACCCAAACGGGCCTGGGCTGCCCGTCATCCTGTTTCCAAAACTGACAAGCCTGCCGCATGACAGGGCGGGCCTCCCTCTGGGGGATCCCAGGGTGGGGGGGCCGACTTCTAGGGTATACCCAGGAATGGTTAAAGATCACTTCCAATGCCTGGGTACGGGAAGTCGTCACTCGAGGTTATACCGTATCCTTCAAGAATCGTCCCCCTCATCGATTTTGCCTGACAGACGTCCCTTCGAATCAGGTTAAGGCAAAAACTCTTCATTCGGAGGTACAGTCCCTCCTGGACACAGGAGTAGTAGTACAGGTGCCTCTGGCTCAGAGAGGCAAGGGGTACTATTCACCGCTGTTCCTAGTCCCGAAACCGAATGGGTCCTCCCGGCCCATTCTCAACCTCAAGTCCTTGAACAAATTTGTGAGGATGTCCAAGTTTCGTATGGAAGCTCTTTGCTCTATTGTTCTGGCCTTAGAACCTGGGGATTATATGGTCTCTCTGGACATACAGAATGCTTACCTGCATATTCCCATTGCAGTGTCGCATCAGCAGTACCTGAGGTTTGCAGTTGGCAACCTCCATTACCAATTTCGGGCGTTACCTTTTGGTTTGACCACGGCTCCACGTGTCATCACCAAGGTCATGGTGGTAATGATGGCTGTACTCTGCTGTCAAGGGGTCAGGATCCTACCGTACCTGGACAACTTGTTGATCCTGGCAAATTCCACAGAAATTCTCCTACGCCATCTGCATCTGACTATCCGGTTTCTGCAAGCCCACGGGTGGCTCATCAACTGGAAGAAATCTTCCCTGGTCCTTGCTCAGAGCATGGCGCACCTGGGGGCGTTGTTGGACACTCACAATCAGCGGTTGTTCTTGTCTCAGGAGAAAGTCCTGAAGCTTCAGGACAGGATTCGATGCTTCCTATCTCAGCCGCAAGTGTCGATACATTCAGCAATGCAAGTGCTAGGTCTCATGGTGTCGGCTTTCGACATGGTGGAGTACGCTCAATTACATTCCCGCGCTCTGCAGAAGCTGATTCTTGCCATGTGTGATGGCCTGCCTCACCAGATCAGGTCTCAAATGATCTCCTTGTCTCCGGAGGTCCGTCTGTCACTGAGCTGGACCAACGATTGAGCAGGATCTCCAACTGGGTCCTTCTGACGACGGATGCCAGTCTGAGGTTGGGGCGCGGATTTGGAGCAACCCTCTCTTCAGGGTCGGTGGACCAAGGAGGAGTCTCTCCTCCCAATAAACATTCTGGAATTGCGGGCGGTGTTCAACTCTTGGCCCAGCATTTAATACAAAACAGACCTGTTCAAGTACAGTCGGACAACGCCACCACGGTGGTGTACATCAATCATCAGGGCGGCACTCGAAGCCGCATGGCATTGAGGGAAGTATCACGGATTCTTCAGTGGGCGGAACGCCATCTGCCAGCCATATCGGCAGTGTTCATTCCGGGGGTCCTAAACTGGGAAGGGGACTTTCTCAGTTGTCAGGACGTACACGCCGGAGAGAGGAGCCTCCATCCAGAAGTGTTTCAACTCCTCGTGGACAAGTGGGGCCTTCCAGATGTGGACCTGATGGCATCTCGACACAATCACAAGGTTACGGTCTTCGGAGCAAGGACAAGGGATCCTCAAGCAGCGTTTGTGGATGCACTGGCAGTTCCATGGAACTTTCGGCTGCCATATGTGTTCAGTCCGGTGTCACTCCTGCCCAGAGTAATAATGAAGTTCAAGCAAGAAGGGGGAATCCTACTTCTGATAGCTCCAGCGTGGCCCAGACGGCATTCGTTCTCAGAGCTGCAGGGTCTCTCGATAGAGCGTCCCCTTCTACTTCCACAGCGCCCAGATCTCCTCGTTCAGGGCCCCTGTGTATATCAGGATTTAGCCCGATTGGCTTTGACGGCGTGGCTCTTGAAGCTTCCGTCTTAAGGGCCAAAGGATTTTCTGAGGCGGTCATTCAGACCATGTTGAAGGCCTGGAAACAGACTTCTGCTCGGATTTATCATAGGGTCTTGAATTCTTACTTTGCTCGGTGCGCATCTAACAATCATGACGCTTTCTACAACAGGGCCTGGACTTGGGCCTTTGTCTGGCCTCCATCAAAGTTCATATTTCTGCCTTGTCGGTTTGGTTCCAGAGAAAAATTGCAACTTTACCTGATGCTCATACATTTACTCAGGGTGTGTTGCGGATTCAACCTCCTTACGTCCCGCCTGTGGCTCCTTGGGACTTGTTGGTGGTTCTGGAGGCGTTGCAAGGGTCTCCGTTTGAGCCTCTTGAATCGGCAGATCTTAAGTGACTTTCTCTTAAGGTGTTGTTTCTGCTGGCTATTGCCTCTGCCAGACGGTGTTGGATTTGGGTGCTTTGTCCTGTCAGTCACCATACCTGATTTTTCACCGTGACCAGGCGGTTCTTAGAACACGTCCCGAGTACCTACCTACCTACCTAAGGTGGTGTCTTCTTTCCACCTTAATCAGGAGATTGTGGTTCCGGCCTTTGCCTCTCCTGAATTGTATTCCAAAGAGCGGTCTTTGGATGTGGTACGGGCTGTCCGTATCTATGTGTAGAGGACAGCTCCTATCAGGAAGTCTGATTTTCTCTTTATACTATTTGGTTTTCACAAACGTGGCTGGCCTGCTCACAAGCAGACCGTGGCCAGTTGGATTAGACTGGTGATTGCACATGCTTATGTACAGGCTGGTCGTCTAGCTCCTGTTACTATAAAGGCCCATTCTACTTGGTCTGTTGGACCTTCGTGGGCGGCCCGCCATGGTTCGACCCTTGAACAATTATGCAAGGCGGCTACCTGGTCCTTAGTGAACACGTTCATAAGGTTTTATGCCTTCAATACTTCCGCCTCCAAGGATGCCTCCTTTGGACGCCGAGTTCTCGTGCCCGATACAGTGTGTCCCCTCTCATGAGGAACTGCTTTAGGACATCCCCGATGTTATCCCTGTGGAACCCCAGTGTACCTCGCTGCAGAAAAGGAGATTTATGGTAAGAACTTTCCTTTGTTAAATCCCTTTCTGCGAGGTACACTGGGTGCCACAGGGCGCCCACCCTGACGCACTTAGCTTCTTTGGGTTTGTATGGCATTAGCCGCTGGTACCTTCTCTTGTCGCGAGAATGTGGTATATGTGGCTACTAACGGTTGTCGTCTCTTTTACCTGCTACTGCATTGGACTGGTTAACAAAACTGAGCTCATATGCATGGAGGCGGGGTTATAGAGGAGGCGGCACTGTGCATCTTGGGAACTGTCAAAGCTTTTAGCCTGTTGGTGCCTATGATCAAGATCCAACTCTACACCTCGATGTTATCTCTGTGGAACTCAGTGTACCTCGCAGAAAGATTTAACAAAGTTAAGTTCTTACCATAAATCTTCTTTTTTTTACTAAATTCAGGCAGATCGCATTTCTCATTACAAGTAAGATCCTCTTATTAGAAAAATCTGGATTTAATGGCTTGGTGGAGAATTTTGTGACTTCTCCTCCAATTGCCCTTTAGTACATTCAGGTGATACTAAAATAATGTGAAACCTTGTTCACATTATTTTATTAAAAATAATACTGATAAATATGCCCGGAAGTGAGAAAATAAAAGATACTTTGCAATATGGATATAGCCTATATTGCAGAGATTTTAGAACTGTACACTACATAGCCACAAGTATGTGGTCATACAAATGACTTCCTCCACCTTGCAGATATGTCCAGGGGCGTAGCCATAAATTTGTGGGCCCCATAGCAATATTTTGAAGGGCCCCTGTCCGAATTCTTCTAGAGATACACCTATACGCAGCAGTTGTAAATTGTATGCCCCTTAATAGTGCCCTAGTTGATTTTCTGGGCCATAGTAGTGAATTAGTTAATGTTGTGCCCCATAGTAGTGCACTAGTTTATTTTATGAACCATAGTAATGCCCAAGTTCACATTATGTCACATTGTAGGGCTGCCAGTACACATTATGTAACACAGTAAACCCAATTCTTATTATGATATACAGTGCCCCAGTTCATATTATGCCATATTACAGTGCCTCCACTTGATATTGTGCCACATTACAGTGCCCACAGTTCAGGGCCGGCTCCAGGCATGTTCCAGTAGAGCGGCTGCGCAGGGCCCCACACTTAGTGGGCGCCGCTCTCTCTAACCGCCATATTGGAGCCTGGAGACAGGTCCCTAATACAGCAGCAGCGTCCGTCCTGTGGCCCACCTCCTAGCAGTGGCTGTGATGATTAAGGCTGAGGGCGGGCCAGGGATTACAGTGTGTGCGCCATGCGTCACTGCGCCTGCCGTCAGACGCTGACGCCATCCCTGCCCGTGCACAGTGTGATACACCACTTCACAGTGGTGCGGTGTTGTGGTCCCTGCAGGGTGCGGCCAGGAGAGGAGTGGTCGTGGATGCTAGATGCCGGCGATGACTACTGTGGAGCTGAGTGGCTGCCCTGTGTGTGAGTATTATTATTGATTTAGGCTCTGATGTCCTTGCCGCCCTGCCTATGATTTATGAAGTAAGCAGTGTGATGCTGAATGTGCCCCCCACCACTCCACCCATATAATGATAATAGATGCATATGTACATTATCTGGCACTGTAGGAGCGTACATGTACTGTATCTGGCACTGTAGGGGTATATATGTATCTGGCACTATACTGGAGGCATATGTGTACCTGGCACTGTGGGGGCATACATGTATCTGGCACTGTGGGGGCATACATGAATCTGGCACTATACTGGGGGCATACGTGCATCTGGCACTATACTAGGGCATACGTGCATCTGGCACTATACTGTGGGCATACGTGTATCTGGCACTATACTGGGGTCATATGTGTATCTGGCACTGTGGAGGGCCATTTCATGTGTATCTAGCACTGCTGGGGGTCACATCATGTGTATCTGGCACTGCTGGGGGGCATATCATGTGTATCTGGCACTGCTGGGGGGCATATCATGTGTGTCTGGCACTGCTGGGGGGCATATCATGTGTATCTGGCACTGCTGGGAGGCATATCATGTGTATCTGGCACTGCTGGGGGGCATATCATGTGTATCTGGCAATGCTGGGGGGCATATCATGTGTATCTGGCACTGCTGGGGGGCATACCATGTGTATCTGGCACTGCACTACTGGGGTCATTATGTGTATCTGGCACTATACTGGAGACATTATGTGTAAGGAACACTACTGTGGCTGTTATGTGTAAGGCTTCTAATTGTGTGTGTGTAGAGGGAGTGTGAAAATATATTTATTTATAGTTTGATAATATGAAGGCCACGGCCACTCCTGAGCTCCGGCTTCCGGCTGTGTGCGGCTGTCCGGTGCTATGGGAGAGAGATGTCATGACGTCTCTCCCATAGATCTGAGGAGCTGGCGTCCAGGGGTAGGTTAGCGGTCCGGAAGTAGGAGCGGAGCTGGTAAGTATTGTGGGTTTTTTTGTGTGTGTGTGAAGCGGCGCTACTAGTGGGCATCTGTACCTGGGGCAGCTCTACTGGGGGCATCTGTACTGGCAGTGGGGTATCTCTACAGGGGGTATTTAGGGTTGAGATTGCCTAAAGGATAAAAAAAGGGGCAGACTACATGGGCCAAGTGGTTCTTATCTGCCGTCAAATTCTATGTTTCTATATTTGTACTGGGGGCAGCTCTACTGGGGGATCTCTACAGGAGGCATCTGTACTGGGGGCAGCTCTACAGGGGGCATCTCTACTGGGGGCATCTGTACTGGCAGTGGGGCATCTCTACAGGGGGCATCTGTACTGGGAGCAGCTCTACTTGGGGCATCTCTACAGGAGGCATCTACTGGGGGCAGCTCTACTGGGGGCATGACTACAGGGGGCAGCTCTACTTGGAGCATAACGACAGGGGGCATCTGTACTCGGGGCATCTCTACAGGGGGCATTTCTACTGGGGGCATCTGTACTGGCAGTGGGGCATCTCTACAGGGGCCATCTCTACTGGGGGCATCTCTACTGGGGGCAGCTTACAGGGGCATGACTACTTTGGGCATAACTACTGGGGGGCCTCTGTACTGGGGGCAGCTCTACAGGGTGCATCTGTACTGGGGCATCTGTACTGGCAGTGGGGCATAACTACAGGGGGCATTTCTACTGGGGACATCTGTACTGGCAGTGGGGCAGCTCTACTGGTGGCAACTGTACTGGGAGCATAACTACAGGGGGGCATCTGTACAGGGAGCATCTCTAGAGGGGGAAGCTCTACTGGGGGCATAACTACAGGGGGCATCTGTACTGGGGGCAGCTCTACTGGGGGCTTCTGTACTGGGGGCATTTCTACAGGGGGCATCTGTATTGGCAGTGGGGCATCTCTATAGGGGGCATCTGTACTGGGGGCCTCTCTATAGGGGGCATCTGTATTGGGGGCAGCTCTACAGGAGGCATCTATACTGGCAATGGGGCATCTCTACAGGGGGCATCTGTACTGGGGGTAGCTCTACTGGGGGCATAACTACAGTGGGCATCTGTACTGGGGGCATCTCTACAGGGGGCAGTTCTACTGGGGGCATCTGTACTGGCGGTGGGGCATCTCTCCGGAGGCAGTTCTGCTGGGGGCATCAGTACTAGGGGCATCTCTACAGGGGGCATTTCTACTGGAGGGCATCTGTACTGGCAGTGGGACATCTCTACAGGGGGCAACTGTACTGGTGGCATCTCTGCTGGGGGCAGCTCTACAGGGGGCATAACTACTGGGGGCCTCTCTACAGGGGGCATCTCTACAGGGGGCATCTGTACTGGGGCAGCTCTACAGGGGGCATCTCTACAGGGGGCATATCTACAGGGGGTATCTGTACTGACAGTGGGGCATCTGTACTGGGGGCATAACTACAGGGGCATCTGTACTGGGGGCAGCTCTACTGGGGGATCTCTACAGGAGGCATCTGTACTGGGGGCAGCTCTACAGGGGGCATCTCTACTGGGGGCATCTGTACTGGCAGTGGGGCATCTCTACAGGGGGCATCTGTACTGGGAGCAGCTCTACTGGGGGCATCTCTACAGGAGGCATCTACTGGGGGGCAGCTCTACTGGGGGCATAACTACAGGGGGCAGCTCTACTTGGGGCATAACTACAGGGGGCATCTGTCTTTGGGGCATCTCTACAGGGGGCATTTCTACTGGGGGCATCTGTACTGTCAGTGGTGCATCTCTACAGGGGGCATCTGTACTGGGGGCATCTCTACTGGGGGCAGCTTACAGGGGCATAACTACTTTGGGCATAACTACTGGGAGCCTCTCTACAGGGGGCATCTGTACTGGGGGCAGCTCTACAGGGGGCATCTCTACTGGGGCATCTGTACTGGCAGTGGGGCATAACTACAGGGGGCATCTGTACTGGGGGCATCTCTACAGGGGCATTTCTACTGGGGACATCTGTACTGACAGTGGGGCATCTCTACTGGGGGCAGCTGTACTGGGAGCATAACTACAGGGGGCATCTGTACTGGGGGCATCTCTACAGGGGGCAGCTCTACTGGGGGCATAACTACAGGGGGCATCTATACTGGGGGCATCTCTACAGGGGGCAGCTCTACTGGGGGCTTCTGTACAGGGGTCATCTCTACAGGGGGCATTTCTACTGGGCGCATCTGTACTGGCAGTCGGGCATCTCTTTAGGGGGCATCTGAACTGGGAGCATCTCTACTGGGGGCAGATTTACAGGGGGCATAACTACTGGGGGCCTCTCTATAGGGAGCATCTGTATTGGGGGCAGCTCTACAGGGGGCATCTATACTGGCAGTGGGGCATCTCTACATGGGGCATCTCTACCGGGGGCATAACTACAGTGGGCATCTGTACTGGGGGCATCTCTACAGGGGGCATTTCTACTGGCGGTGGGGCATCTCTCTGGAGGCAGTTCTGCTGGGGGCATCTGTACTAGGGGCATCTGTACTGGTGGCATTTTTACTGGGGGGCATCTGTACTGGCAGTGGGGCATCTGTACTGGTGCATCTGTACTGGTGGCATCTCTGCTGGGGGCAGCTCTACAGGGGGCATCTCTACTGGCAGTGGGGCATCTCTACAGGGGCATAACTATAGGGGGCATCAGTACTGGGGACATCTCTACAGGGAGCATCTCTACTGGGGGCAGCTCTACAGGGGGCATAACTACTAGGGGCCTCTCTACAGGGGGCATCTGTACTTGAGGCAGCTCTACAGGGGGCATCTCTACAGGGGGCATCTCCACTGGGGACATCTCTACAGGGGGCATCTGTACTTGAGGCATCTGTACTGGGGGGCAGCTCTACTGGGGGCATAACTACAGGGGACATCTCTACTGGGGGCATCTGTACAGGGGGCCTCTCTACAGGGGGCATAACTACAGGGGCATTACTACTGGGGGCAATACTATACGGTGCATTACCACTAGGGGCATATCTACTGGGGGCACTATTAATAAGGGCTTTGCATAGGGGGCACTTAATAAGGGGCATCACTCCTGGGGACATAAGGGGCACTACTACTGGGGGCTCTGTGTAAGGGGCACCAATACTATGGGCACTACAACTGTGGGCACTACCACTACAGTGGGCATTGCATAAGGGGCACTACAACTGTGTGCACTACCACTACTGTGGGCATTGTATAAGGGGTGCTATTGCTGTGGTTATTGTATAAGGGGTGCTACTGCTGTGGTCATTATGTGTATTAGGGGTGCTACTACTGTGGGCTTTGTGTATAAGGGGCACTAATGTGTGTCATAACATGTATAAGGGACATTATTATGTAATGGGGGGCTGAGTTCCACCACCTCTCCAGGACCACTTTAAGCACTGTGTAGGCCCAAAGACAAAAGTTTGTAAGGGCCCTTATGTATCTACTAATGAAAAATGTATATAACACATGTAACTGTGACAGGGAAGGTGGGCCCCTCTCATCTCTGGGCCCCATAGCAGCTGCACTGCCTACACCTATGAATATGTCCCTAATATGACAATTTCTTTTCCACTGTTGTCCTCTCCCGTCTTGCCTACTGCAACCTCTTGCTTTTGCATTCCCCCCACAGCAACACCGAGACATTCTTGATATAATTAATTTCTCATTTTCAGTAGAACAACTATATTTTCCTACTAGCATTTGCCTGCAGCTGCGCTGACATGAATGTCTGTTATTGCTCAGTGGAACTAATTTTACAAAGAAATTAGTGCCATCTAATATTGCAATGTATATTTTACATTGTTCACGTTTATCACAAATTTTTATTGCACACAATGGGGGTCATTCCGACCCGTTCGCTCGCTGCGCGATCCAAACTCATCCAGTAGTTTTTGTGTGATGCTGGAACGGACAAACAGACAGACAGACAAAAATTCAGATTTTTTTTTTCCATCTCCATAGTTCATAAATAGTACTTAGAAGTGTATTTCTCAAAAGAAATTGCTATTTACAGACACAACCCTTATAGTTTAAATATATTGTATGTATAGATGACTACCCTGTACAGTTATGATCAGACTGCCTCTCAACAAAACACTTCTTTCTCTTACGTCCTAGAGGATGCTGGGGTCCACATTAGTACCATGGGGTATAGACGGGTCCACCAGGAGCCATTGGCACTTTAAGAGTTTGAGAGTGTTTGCTGGCTCCTCCCTCTATGCCCCTCCTACCAGACTCAGTTTAGAAAATGTGCCCGGAGGAGCCAGTCACAACTAGGGGAGCTCTACAAAGCTTCTTTAGAAAAAGTTATTTTTTTAGAGTTTATTATTTTACAGGGAGGCTGCTGGCAACAGCCTCCCTGCTTCATGGGACTAATGGGGGGAGTAGTGTCCGCCCTGTGGGGTCTGAGCCACTATCTCCGCTGATAGGACACTGAGCTCCTGAGGGGATCGATCGTTCCCCACCACAGGGGATCGCTCACCCCAGCAGCATGCCGCCACCCCCTTACAGAGCCAGAAGATTTGTGGCGAGTGAGTCACCGACCCCCCTAGCATGCAGGGGGCTGGTGTGAAGATGGCGGCAACAGGGTATGGAGCGCAGTACTAACTGTGCTCCGGGGCTTAGCGGTACATAGTGCGGCGCTGTGAGGGATCCCGGGATCTCTGCCAGGATAATTCCTCAGGCCAGTATAATCCTATGAAGAGCGGGAAGACAGCGCCATTTTGGGGGTGGGGCTTCTCCTCAGGGCGGACCCAGCAGCGTTCAGCGCCATTTTCCTGCCTGCACAGCGCTGTCCAGGAAGTGCAAGTCCCTCTACAGCAACTCCAGCTATCTCTCACGGTACCAGGGGGTTGTAGAAGGGGGGGGGGGGGGGGAGACTGTATACAGGCTGTGTAACCTATTAAGGTGCACAGTCAGCGCTGATTGGGGGTCTCCCTTTACCTAAAAAGCGCTGTGTGTGGGTTGGCGCCAATCTCTGTGTCCCATTCTTGGGGGTGAAACTCTGACTGCCCTCCCCTGTGTGTGTGTGGAGTGTCTGTGGTCTCTATTAAACTATGTCCAGGGACTCTGTGTCATATGCTGCAGAGGATATGTCCTCTCAGGTTGATCCCATTCCATGTAATCACGATTGCACTGTTTTAGCACAGATACCAGCAAGGGAGCCTGAGCAGTTATCCTCTATCAAATCTATGATTTCTCAGATTTCTACTAGGGTTGAACAGAATGAGTCTGCAACTCAGGCTTTACAGAACTCTATGGCAGTCTGGCCAAGTTCTGTTACCTCAGGGCCCCCAGCTGTATATTCCCAAAAACGTGCTCTTGCACAGATTATGCAAGATGACACGGGTACCGATTCTGACACTGAGGACGGTGATGGGGATGTGTTGAGTGGGGCAGCATCTCTTGCAAAAGGGGTGCAGTTGATGATAGAGGCCATTAGGGATGTGTTGAAAATTACTGATACAACACCTGTGCAGGTTGAGGAGGCTTACTTCACTGAAAATAAGAAAGCCTCGCTAACTTTCCCTGCGTCAAAAGAATGAAATGCTGTTTTTGAAAAAGCATGGGAAAACCCTGAGAAAAAATTCCAGATCCCTAAAAGGGTCCTGGTGGCGTTTCCTTTCCCTGTGGAGGATAAAAAAAAAAAACGGGAAAACCCGCCCATTGTTGACGTGCCTGTATCCAGACTCTCAAAAAAGGTGGTTTTACCTGTTCCAGGATCCACCGCCTTGAAAGAGCCGGCTGATCGTAAAATTGATAATACGCTCAAATCCATGTACACGGCTTCAGGGGCTATATTACGTCCCACTCTTGCCAGTGCTTGGATTGCCAAAGCTATAGTAAAGTGGTCAGGCACATTACTTGAAGATTTGGATACTATGGATAAATCTGATGTTGAATTGTTTTTGCGTAACATTCAGGATTTGACAGGAATTCTGGTAGAATCCATGCAGAGGCGGATTGGCCATAGGGTTCACAGGGAAGATTCCCGGTGGGCCGACGCACCCGTGGGGGCCTGTTTTGTTTGAGGACATGTGGTCCTTTTTATAGACATAATGAATAAGATGCAAAATAATTTGCATATGTTAAAATTACTTTGCCACTTAGCCTGTGATTGCAGATTATCTAGTGCATGGGTCTTCAACCTGTGGCCCTCCAGCTGCTGAGAAACTACACATCCCAGGATGCCCTGACACAGTTTTGCTATTAAGGTATGCTAAAACTGAGGCAGGGCATGCTGGGAAGTGTAGTTCTACAGCAGCTGGAGGGCCGCAGGTTGAAGACCCATGATCTAGTGTATGCTCTGTCTGCCTGCTTGGCTGACATATAAGACTGAGTGAATAGTGATTGGGATACGGTTGGAGTAATAAGCAAGAAAATATATATTTCTAAAGAATGATATAGTTTCCTAAATTCTGAAGGTGTATCATATAATGTGCTCATAATATTTAATTTTATTTATTTTTAACTTCCCCTTTGATGCTGGACATGCCCACTATCTGGAAAGTTGTGGGGGAAAGGTGCTGCTGCCATCGCCCATGGCTAGACCTTACACCTCTGGTGCTGCCCATGTGGGGCCACTAGTACAAATTTTTCCAGGGCCGCTTTTTGTTCCCAATCCGCCCCTGAATCCATGAAAGACCTGGGTTCCATGGCTGCAGGAATTTCTTCAGTGTCTGTCCCAGCTCATCGAGGACTGTTGCTGCGACAGTGGTCTGCCGACGCGGAATCCAGGAGAAGTGTGGAGACCCTACCCTACACAGGTCAGGCTCTCTTTGGGGAAGCGTTAGATGCGTGGATCTCCACGGCTACAGCGGGTAAGTCATCTTTTCTTCCCTCAGCTGCACCTGTTATGAAGAAACCCTTTTCTTCAACTGCATCACAGCCCTTTCGGGCTGCCAAGCCACGAAAGGGCAGACCGTCCAACACCTTCTATAGGGGAGGTCGGCCCATATCCAAGAAACCTGCTACAGCGGGTTCCCAGGAACAGAAACCTGCTTCAGGTACACCAAAGTCCTCCGCATGATGGTGGACTGCACGCCCCGGAGGTGGGACTGGTGGGAGCGAGACTCAGGCTTTTCTGGCACGTCTGGGTATCGTCCGGCCTGGATCCCTGGGTGCAAGATATCGTGTCCCAGGGGTACAGGCTGGAATTTCAAGATCTACCTCCTCACCGATTCTTCAACTCAGGCTTGCCAGCTTTGCTGGCAGACAGGGCTGTCCTGCAGGCAGCCGTCCAGAAGTTGGTGGAGGCACAGGTTATTGTACCGCTCCCTCCTCATATGCAAAACAAAGGTTACTATTCAAACCTTTTCATGGTACCGAAACCGGATGGTTCGGTCAGGCCCATTCTGAACCTAAAATCGCTAAATCCCTTTCTGAAGTAGTTCAAGTTCAAAATGGAGTCTCTAAGGGCAGTGATATCAGGTCTGGAAGAGGGGGAATTCCTGGTATCTCTGGATATCAAGGATGTGTACCTCCACATTCCGATTTGGCCGCCGCATCAGGCTTATCTCCGATTCGCACTGTTGGACTGTCACTATCAGTTCCAGGCTCTGCCATTTGGCCTCTCCACAGCACCGAGGGTATTCACCAAGGTGATGGCGGAAATTATGGTTTTCCTCCGCAGACAGGGGGTGAACATAATTCAATATCTGGACAATCTGCTGATAAAGGCACCGTCCAAGGAGAAGCTGTTACAGTCCATCCTTCTCATGACCCACCTGCTCAGGGAACACGGCTGGATCCTGATTCTTCCAAAATCAAATTTGGAACCAACCAGGAGGTTGTCCTTTCTGGGAATGATCCTCGACACGGAAGTGCAGAGGGTGTTTCTTACAGAGGAAAAAGCGTTGGTGATTCAAACAATGGTCCGGGATGTCCTGAAGCCAGCCCGGGTGTTGGTTCATCAGTGCATTCGCCTTCTGGGAAAGATGGTGGCCTCTTACGAGGCTCTACAGTACGGGAGGTTTCATGCTTGGTTCTTCCAACTGTATCTCCTGGACAAGTGGTCGGATCCCATCTACATATGCACCAGAGGATACGTCTGTCACCAAAGGCCAGGATTTCACTCCTCTGGTTGTTGCATCTACCTCACCTTTTGGAGGGCCGCAGGTTCGGGATTCAGGACTGTATCCTTCTAACCACAGATGCAAGTCTCCGGGGCTGGGGCGCAGTCACTCAAGGAGAGACCTTCCAAGGAAGGTGGTCAAGTCTGGAAGCCGGCCTGCCGATAAACATTCTAGAACTAAGAGCCGTCTACAACGGTCTTCTCCCAGCGGCCCATCTTCTGAGAAATCGGGCCATTCAAGTGCAGTCAGACAATGTAATGACAGCGGCTTACATCAACCGACAGGGCGGAACGAAGAGCAGAGCTGCAATGTCAGATGTAACAAGAATCATCCTCTGGGCAGAAAAACATGCATTGGCGCTGTCAGCAATCTTCATTCTGGGAGTAGACAACTGGGAGGCGGACTTCCTCAGCACAAATGATCTCCATCTTAGTCTTTCTGGGTATGTTTTGTGATGTAGGCCATGCACCATTTTAGTTGCCCTTCTTTGTACTGTCTCTAATGTATTAATATCCTTTTGAAGATATGGCCTCCAGAAATGAACACAGTATTCTAGATGAGGCCGTACCAATTACCTAAACAGTGGCATTATTACTTCTTTCTTTCTGCTGCTGCTTCCTCTCCCAATGCAGCTAAGCATCTGACTAGCCTTCCTCATTGCTTTGTTACATTGATTACCTGCCTTTAAGTTATCTGAATAGTGACTACTAGATCCCTTTCCTCCTCAGTAGTTTCCAGTATAGTACCATTAATGCTATATTTAGCCTTTGGATTTTTGAGACCCAAGTGCATGATTTTACATTTTTGGGCATTAAACTGTAATTGCCACACTCTTGACAATTCCTCTAGTCTACCTAGATCCTCAATCATATGTTTTACCCCACCTGGTGTGTCTACCCTGTTGCATACCTTTGTGTCATCTGCAAAAATACATACTTTCCCTTCAATGCCATTTGCAATGTCACCAATAAACATATTAAAAAGCACTGGTCCAAGTACAGATCCCTGGGGTACTCCACTGGTAACATTTCCCTCCTGTAAATGCACTCCATTTACAACTCTCTGTTTTCTGTCCTGCAACCTGGATCTTATCCATTCAAAATCCTAGTATCCAGTCCCAAACTTTCAAGTTTATTTAGCAGTCTGCGATGTTTAACAGTGTCTAGATAAGCTATATCCACGGCTCCACCTTTACACATCACTTTAGTCCCACAGTCAAAAAAGTCAATAAGATTTGTTTGACATGATCTCCCCCCAGTGAATCAAAGCTGTTTGGGATCCTGTAAATTGCTGGATTTGAGATAGTCTACAATTCTTTCTTTTGCGAGTGTTTCTTACTACATAAATTTCCCTACTTCCCTATACAGATCAAATTACCACTATTACCCTCTCAGTCACCACACCATTATAAATCTTATATAAAAGTACTGTCCCTCTCATCCTATTACATTAATGAGCAGGACTTTCCCCACCCTTTGTTTTCTTGTCTATATCTATTTATGTCCTGTTTTGCTGTATTCTCCAGTGCTGTGGATCACTGTGGTGCCTTACAAATCTACAATGATAAAAAATAATGACCTCACACGGAAAGTCTCATTCTAAAACCATTGGAATTACTATGGAACTTTTTGAACATCTCATTCTAAAACCATGGCCATTTATATGGAGTTGGTCCCACTCTTTGCTGCTATAACAGTCTTCACTTTTTTGGGAACATTTTCCACTACATTTTGTAAGAAGGCCATGAGAATTCACATCCTTTCAGCCAAAGAAGCATTAGTTAGGTGGGTAACTTATGCTGGGTGTAGGGTTATCTTGAGATTCACACTCCAATTCATCAAGTCAGGGCTCTTTGCAGGTCAATCAAGTTCTTGAACATCAAACTCAGCAAACTGTTTATTGATAGACCTTGCTTTCTACATAGGAGGGTATTCATGCTGAAATAGGACAGGGCTTTCCCCAAAGTGTTGGCACAATATTTGAGTCAGACAATGAAAATTAGAGTTTCATTGTATGCTGTAGCATTAAGCGTTATCTTCAGTGGAACTAATGAACCCAGGACAAACCATGAAGACCATGACTACTCTTCCACCAAACTTTACAGTTGGCAGTGCACATTCAGGCAGGAGGCATTCTTCTGGCATCCTCCAAACCCACACTTTCCATAAGACTGCCAGATCACGAGGTATGATTCATTACCCCAGGAAATGTATTACCACTACTACACATGTATGCATGTATGCGGTTGCTCGGCCACAGAAAACCTAATTAATTAAGTCCCCCAACTCACAGTTTTTGTGCTGACTTTTCTTCCATAAGCAGTTTGGAACTCATCAAGGCATGTTGGAATTGAGCTATTATTGCTCATAGATGTTTCCACTTCTGAAGGCATTTACAGTTAACCAGGTCAGGTCTGGCATGGCAGATATTTGACAAACTGCTTTGTTGGAAAGGTGGCATCTTATGGCAGTACCACTGTGAAAGTCATTGAGCTCTTCTGTAAGAACTCTTCTACTAATATTTGGCTATAGAGATTGCATGACTGGTTGATTTTATGAACCTATTAGCAATGTGTGTGTCTGAAAATGGCCAAATGTAGTAATTAGAAGGGGTTTGCGCATACTTTTGTCCATGTAGTGTATGTTTTAATATTCTGAAGTCGAGATGTTTGTTACTAATGTTGAACTGAAACTACAGTTAGGTTTTAATATGGCCATCTTTGGTGCATAGTATTATTGTTAACTGAAGAATCTTCTGGGCAAAAATATCAAATGGTAAAGAGCCACAATGTTGGTAAAAATTGACCTTTTGCCAATTATGAGGAGTAGGGAAGCCTATTTAAGTAGTATTACTGTGGTATCCTGGGTGTTGGTGTAGGTACATATAAGTTAGGTCTAGATAATACCTTACAGTGAATCTTCTTCTCTGGCAACAACTCCACAAGCTTATTCTTCTCAGGCTGTAGCACAGAGACTAGCTTCATAAATACAATAAATTAACTTGACAGCCTTGATACACAGAATAATCTAGTAGATTTACTAGAGGGAGAGTAAAAGGACATGAGTTCAGGGAACACAGTATGGAAAAAATAAGAATTTCCACACAAATGACACACAATCCGGGACAAAGAAAATACTACAAATACATGACAATAGATCTCTCTAGTAGTAAATAAACTTCTTTATCTTAACTGCTGCAGTACCACTATAAAAAATAGTTTCTCAAGTACTTCAATACACTACATTCTAAGCACACAATTAGCTTCTTAATAATACATATAAACAAAATCAAAACAGATCATTACTCAGCAGACTAGCAAAACCCCTTACTGATTGGTCATGTATATAAAAGTGAAAATTGTTTTGTTGGAGTAGTCTCTTGCTTGGAGGTTCCTTACCTATTACATGCATGTACTTGCAGTCCACAGCAGACAAAGGTAATAGGATTAGCATCTAATGCTGGTCTTTCTTGATTCCAGAGAACAATAGCTTCAACTGTCCAATGATAAGTTACAGTGAATACAGTTCCGCTTTAGCAACATGATTATCTTCCATATTCAGTAGTATTTGTATCTCAGTCCCAAGTGCACTTTTGGTTAGCTCTAATATTAACCATTCCCTCAACATGACTTTGTCTTTCTTTGCAAACTAAGTGACTTGGTGCCTTGGGTCAATGATAGCTCAATCCGCAAATACCATGCTGGAAGCACCCACAGTATATACTTATAACTCAGCCTCTTGTAGTTACAGAAGTTACTTAATACTATAGAGCACTCATAGTATGGATGTATCCCTTAATCAGTATAATTCATACAGCCTCCACATATCTCTGCTTTGATTCTCACCACTGCTACTCTACCTCTCCAGGTCTCTCACACACACTAATGGTGCAACTGTTGTGGTCCCCAGGACTCCATCAGTGGGTATTCAGTGGCCATGGCATTTGGCACCACCTCAGCGTCATCTCAGATCTGCGGCAACTCACCCAGCTCTCCAACTCTTCTTGGCATCTCAATGTCTCCACTGTGCATGTGCAAACAACAAACATTCTTTTACCAGCTTGTCTCTCATTTGTCCTCTGCGGCTCCACCTGGTGGCAGCAACCGACATACTGTAACAGTCAAACAAGAAAAAGACAAGGCGCATGTGATACACAGAAACCTCTGCTATTGTACTGTTCCCTGCTCCCAAAAACCAGGGTATTAGCGACCCTGTAAATACCAAAAGAAAAAAGAATAGGGAGCGCAAGCAGAATAAATAATATATATTAAAAAAATTATTTAATTTACAAAGGAATGAACTTTTGAAAATTTGCAAAGACTAAGTTAATAATACACTTATATAAGCACATCCACCATTAGCAATAAACAGATACACAGTTGCAATTTGTTACTAGTAAACAATAAATAAGATCCTCAAGGTTATTAATTATCCAAAAAAAGGGATACAATTCGTATAAATGTCTCCTTAATTTAATATTATCAGTTCCTTGGAAAATGGTTACGCTGTAATAATCCAATGGATATGTAAAATTCCAGATAACAGTTGTATTTATGTGTCTGTAGTAATTAGTGATAGCAACAGGTATACTTGCCCTTTAGACTGAAGTAAGTCCAGATCGCTGACACCTAGGTTTGGTGTTTAATTCGTAGAACAATATTCTTTTCACAATTTAAGGAAGTTAAGGAAGCCAGAAGGTAACAATTCTCGCTACCACTTGAGAAATAAATGCAGTCGTCTGATGTCAGCGTCCCACTGTACCGCGGCTTCTCGTTTGTAGGACAGCCAAGCGGGCGGCACTGGACGAATCTGCTGTTAGCCTCCCGATGTGCCGTGACTTACTGCAGGCAGGGCAACCAGGCGCGCGGCACTGGATGATTCGTGAACCACTTCGTCTTGTGTCAGCGTTCCGATGTGCCACAGCTTACCGCTTCCAGGGCCGCCGAGCAAGCGGCACTGGGTAGTCCGTGGACTGCTTGGTATAGAAGAGCTGCTGGCGGTCAACCCCATACTAAACGCCGCGGCTTTCCATTTGGCAGGGAAGACCGTGCAGGCGGCTCCAGGCGGGGCGGGCAGAGAACGGCTAGAGGTGATGTGCAGCCTGTGATGTATAGTGGAAGTCCCAACTCCTGACGCATTTCTCGACCATTCGAGACTGGTCGTTTCTTCAGAGGAATGAGCTGTAACTCATACTGAGCTGTAAATGATACTGTAACAGTGTCCAATGGCTTTCAGTTAGGTTAGAATGAGCACATTGTCATTGCCTTTGACATCTGATGCAGTAACTATCACTTCCTCTATCAGCCACAAGAATCAACCACAAGGATTAACCACATGATATCACCAAATAATGTGCCATTTGTTTACGCACACAGAAGTGACAACACATTAAGGGGGGCATTTATCAAAGTTTGGAAAGAGATACAATTGTGAGAGCTTCTAATTTGCATTTTTAAGGTTGTGTTTGAAATATGAGAGTTGGGATCTGTTTGGTTGGTACTTTATCTGTCACAATTTTTACTCTCTCCAAGCTTTGATAAATACCAACCTAAAACTTTTAACTGACCACTGCTTTAATATAGATGATATGAGGTTCAGAACAACCACTGCTTGCAAATTAAAAAAAACATCAGAGTACATCTTCCCTCAATTCTTGCTACCCTAGGTCCAGGCTTATGTTTCCTTTCCATAAATCTGTGAAGAGCGCTAGAAACCAAAATAGCCTCCCAGAGAGGCCATCATCTGCATTCCTTGTTTTCTACATTCACCCAAGCACACGGTCAAGAAAAACAGTTGAATGAAAAGTGTGGATATGTAAAGTGATGAAAAGAAAAATAATATTCATGTGCTATAAAATACCACGAACAACCACAGTCATTTTGCTATATCTTTTTTTGTCATAAGACCATTTGACCATTGATCTGAACCTGTCCTGATAATCCTCAGGGGGCAGCCCACACACAAACACTTGACAGGGCAGGGCTATTACATTATCCTCCTCAATTTATACCTAGGAGAGTGGTGGTGTTGGCAGGTTTATAGCCTGGACAGCACTGCTACCTACTGGCACAGACATGGAGCAAAGGATGTGGGAATCCCATGCACATTCTTCAGTGAGTGATGAGGTGACAATCCTCTAATGGAAGGGAGTGTACTTTTAGGGAACTGGCACAGTCTAAAGAGACAAATCTCAGAAATTGGTATGCAACTAGGATTAACCCCTTCACTGCATGTAGTACAAAACTACAGTATATATATATGAATCAGTGTTTCCCTGGCTTGTTTTGTTATACATTGTCCTACACGTGACAGGTTGATAATCAAAGGATTCAATACGTATTTTCCATCATTCCATGGTGGGGCACTGAAAGCCCAAACTCAGGATGTGTAGACATTAATTAATTGTTGGGAATTTTTTAGCTGATAGTGATTACATCAAATGTTGTAAAAGGGAAACTGAAGCCCATGAAGATGTGGAGAGAAAACAGCTGCTCAGTTACCCCTCCACCATGCCCCTCACCTCTCTTCCTCCCTAGAGGCCGTTGTCATTTCCTTCAGCAACCAGCACATGATCTGGGGTAATTGGACTTTCCACCGACGGAAAGAAGAGGAAGAGTGAAGCAGTTATTGGCAGGCAATGCACACATCATGTCCACTGGCACACACTCACCTAAATAATCATGTACGGAGCAGAGCTGCAGTGAGTGGTACAATCACATATCTACTAAGCACACTGCTGTACACACTGTTTTCTTACTACTTTTTTTTTAAATCTTTGTATTTATGTTATGCTTTTTCCAAGCTTAGAAGGCTGACTTAGGTTTCTTTTGTATTCACATATCATTATCCATCATGTGTTTCTGTGTTGTAACTTGTAGAGCTGCATCTGATCTACACCTATAGTATAGCAGCCACTATTTCCATAGGGCACTTTCTGTTGGTGCTTATTTTTCCCCAGATCTTGGGGGAGATTCAGAGGTGGACTTTAATGCAAACTTTTGCCGTAGCTGCTATTACGTCTTTATGCTACTTGGCAGCTGATGGGCATCCTATTGACTCATTATTTGCTGCACCATTGGACATTGCACCTGCCTATGGCAGCTGCAGAATGTCCAATTGATCATGGCCACTGATGTCAGTGTAACTGCTTCTTTAGAAGCAGACGCTGACAATGACGCACCCTCTTGATGCAGAGGGAAAACATTTGCCACTTATGCCCAATGGCTTCCTAGTGTCCATCTATGAATCATAGTGTCCCTTATGTGCTATATCAAAGTCTTGCAATAAAAACTGATGCATACAAAAACAATAGTAAAATGGACTATTGATGAAGCAGTGAAAACCTTAAATTCTGTTGAAACCAACGGAAATGGCTTCTTTTCTGCTTTATACCATTTATCAAATGGTTAGTTTCTAAAGAGACAGACATTGGTATTTAACTAGGATTACTGTCTGGCCTTAATCCATTTATTGGCACATGCTGTCAGATTGAGATGTGGTTGGAGGGTGCACAGATATGGTAATGCAGCAGCAAGCGTCTGGTATAAGTAGATGTCTCCTGCATACATTTGTAATCCAGTGCTTCATCTGAGATCGCAGCATCGGATCATTTGCTGCACCATCGGCCGGCTGCGTGACCCACAGCTCCTACCAAGAGGCCAGGAATTCTCTTTCTTCCAACGGAGATCCTGGCCTCGACACTCCCCCGAAATGGAAGGGACACAACTCCATTTTTTGAAACGGAGGCCATCACCGCCCTCTTCTTGCCCCCAAGCGGCTGCAGAATGTTAATCTTTTCAGCAGGCAAGGATTACCAAAATAAACATCAGCATGGGCAGCAGGCAAGGAATGGTCAGAACAAGCAGAGGTCAGAGCAGGTGGTAAGCAAGAATAGTCAAAATGAGTAGGGTCAGATAAACGAGCAGACTACAGACTGATTCAGAGCACATTGCCTAAGGGTCATATTTAGTAAACACTATTTGCCGCAGTGGGAATTCATCTTTATACTAATGCCACAGCTGCAGCCGCAGTATTAATCTGATGCTGTGTGTACAAAGACGCACCATCAGACATTGCACCAGCCCTATGTGGGTTCAGAATGTACATCTGGACTTGGGACCTAATTCAGACCTGATCGCTGCTGCTAATTTGTTAGCAGTTGGCCAAAACCATGTGCACTGCAGGGGAGGCAGATATAACATTTGCAGAGAGAGTTAGATTTGGGTGGGTTATTTTGTTTCTGTGCAGAGTAAATACTGCCTGCTTTATTTTTACACTGCAATTTAGATTGCAGATTGAACACATCCCACTCAAATCTCTCTCTGTACATTGTATATCTCCCCCCCCCCCCTCTGCAGTGCACATGGTTTTGCCCAACTGCTAAAAAATTTGCTGCTGCGATCAACTCTGAATTACCCCCCCCATGGCCACCTGGGTCAGTGCAACTATATCATTGGATGCAGTTTCTGACCATGACTCTCCCGCAACTGGTTATCCACCCTTGTTACAACCTGGAAACGCCCACCGATATTGCATAGACCTGCATGCAACTGTGTCTCAGAGCGGTAACCACTGGGACCCTGTGCGGCTTGTATGCACACATAGACTGAAAGCATTGGCCACTTCCAGTGCTTAAAGTGGTCCTGGAGAGGTGGTGGAACTCACCCCAGCGCCCCAGTTCTAAAGGGATTGTGCGCGGTCTAGGCGAGCGCTGCAAAAAGGGGCATGGTCTAAAAAAAGAAAGGGATGTGGTCACCCAATAGTATCCCCAATTCAAATTACGCCGCACAGTAGCACAATCTTATTCACATTACACCACATAGTTATGCCCTTATTCATGTTATGACATACATTAGTGTCCCTCATACACAAAGCCCACAGTAGTAGCACCCCTAATACACATAATGACCACAGCAGTAGCACCCCTTATACAATGCCCACAGTAGTAGTGCCCCTTATGCAATGTCCACTGTAGTGGTAGTGCCCACAGTTGTAGTGCCCCTTAAGTAGAGCACATAGTATTGGTGCCCTTTATACAGTGCACCCAGTAATAGTTCCCCTTATGTCCCCAGGAGTGGTGCCCCTTTTTAAGTGCCCCCTATGCAATGCCCTCATTAATAGTGCCCCCACTAGATATGCCCCCAGTGGTAATACCCTGTGTAGTATTGCCCCCAGCAGTACTGCCCCCGTAGTTATGCCCCATGTAGGCAGTCTCCCTGTAGAGAGACCCCCAGTAGTTATGCCCCCTGTAGTTATGGCCCCAGTACAGATGTCCCCTGTAGAGATGCCCCCTGTAAAGATGCCTCCAGTAGAGATGCCCCTAGTACAAATGCCCCCTGTAGTTATGCCCCCAGCACAGATGTCCCCTGTAGAGATGCCCTACTGCCAGTACAGATTCCCCCAGTAGAGCTGCCCCCTTTAGAGATGCCCCCAGTATAGATGCCCCCTGTAGTTATGCCACCAGTAGAGCTGCTCCCAGTACAGATGCCCCCTGTAGAGATGCCCCCTGTAGAGCTGCCCCAGTACAGATGCCCCCTGTGGAGAGGCCCCTAGTAGTTATGCCCCCTGTAGTGCTGCCCCCAGTAGAGATGCCCCCAGTACAGATGCCCCTAGTACAGATGCCCCCTGTAGTTATGCCCCCAGCACAGATGCCCCCTGTAGAGATGCCCTACTGCCAGTACAGATTCCCCCAGTAGAGCTGCCCCCTTTAGAGATGCCCCCAGTATAAATGCCCCCTGTAGTTATGCCCCCAATAGAGCTGCTCCCAGTACAGATGCCCCCTGTAGAGATGCCCCCTGTAGAGCTGCCCCCAGTACAGAGGCCCCCAGTAGTTATGCCCCATGTAGTGCTGCCCCCAGTAGAGATGCCCCCAGTACAGATGCCGCCAGTACATATACCCCCTGTAGTTATGCCTCCAGTACAGATGCTCCTTGTAGAGATGCCCCACTGCCAGTACAGATGCCCCCAGTAGAGATGCCCCCTGTAGAGATGCTCTTAGTACAGGTGCTCCCTGTAGAGATGCCCCCAGTACAGATGCCCCCTGTAGTTATGCCCCCAGTAGAGCTGCCCCCCAGTAGATGCCCTCTGCAGAGATGCTCCACTGCCAGTACAGATGCCCCCAGTAGAGATGCCCCTTGTACAGCTGCCCCCAGTACAGATCCCCTCTCTAGAGATCCCCCAGTAGAGATGCCCCCAGTACAGATGCCCCTTGTAGAGATACCCCACTGCCAGTACAGATGCCCCTAGTAAAGCTGCGCCAGGTAGAGATGCCCCCTAGTAGCGCAGCTTCACACAGACACAAAAACACAATACTTTCCAGCCCCGCTCCTGCTTCTGGATCGCTGACCTCTGCCTGGCCGCCCGCTCCTCGGATCTATGGGAGAGATGTCATGACATCTCTCCCATAGCGCCGCACAGCCGGAGTTCAGGAGTAGTTCCAGCTGCCACTGAGAGGAAGGTGCTGGCGCCAGCTGGTAACACAACCTCAGCAGGTGCCCAGCATCCCTATTGTGGGTTAGGTGACCCGGAGGAGGTGGAACTACGTTCCATCTCCAATTGGAACTGATGGAACACAGTTCTGCCCAGTTGTGTCTTACTTTAACCTCTGGCCACTTCTATCCGATGCCAGCCTTGCATCCACCTCTGACTCAAGCGCCTAACCTCCTTTACCATATTCTATTGTTTAACTTGTGATCTTTCAGTACTCTATATCGATCTATCTATCTATCTATCTATAAAATGGATGTATGTGTGTATGTATGTTCCAGCATAACTCTGGAACATACATACACATACTGTATGTAAACGTCGGTTTACTTACAGGACTAAAAGCACTACTTTAAAAAGACATTTAATACACTCTAAATGGAGCCACTGCGGCCGCTGTACTCAATCCTTAGCCTACGTACTTTTTACACCATTAATGTACAAGTCCCGTACTGTGCAAGTACTTTGCGTACAAACGCCGCGCTGGCCGTACAAAGTACACTCAGTGCGTACTCACCCAAAGATACACCGTGAGCACCTAGCAGCTGCACGTGTGACTGAAATACACTTATAACCTTAGCAAGGAAAGGAGACACAACACCAGATTGTACTTAAAATGCCAAGTTTCGATACACCAACATGTAATTACTGAAAGGGGGTTACAATAACAATACAATACAATACAATACAATACAATAATGGCTACAATCAATGGTACATACGTGTTTGGTTTCACCTGCGCTTCCCAGTCTGGTCCTCAGTCATCAAGGTAGATGACCTTCAGAGTCTGTGTGTGACCGGGCATGCAGCTGGCTCTTTTATACAATAGTCCAAAACCTAATACAATGGATACTGTAAACTCTTTGTCCATTGGACATAGGGATGGTCATTTACAGTACAGGAGAGGTCATAGGTTGGTTTGAATAGGTGGGCGATGTCTGTTCCAGGTGCACTTGCAGGTGGTCTCCTCTGGGTTCCCACCGCATAACAAATGTACAGTAAATACAGTTAATATTTATATTCTGCTCCTGCGCATAACTATTTGCAGAAGCGTGCAATCTTCAGCAAACCAACACCGGAATATTTCCCTTAAAATACCCTACAGCTGGATACCAAACACCACCTTATAACCTAATTCTGTCCCCTCCTACCCTGTAAAGGTGAATCCCTTTGTTCTGATACCATTTAAACTATTGTAACTTGCTGGTGTGGTGCAGGGAGACTATGTGTACATAGTGCACTATTTGGATTAAATATGTAATGTGTTTTTATGGCTTTCCCATGCGATCACAAACTCTACCGTAATTATCCATACCACGCGCTAATACGCAGGACCACGGGAGCGACCATAAGCAAATTGCGAATATGTGCACGCACGGCAGAATAAGTACGCGCACGGAGGCCATCTGTGTGTAGTTTGTACGTGATGTGTGTACTACAATATTTTTCGACTTCGACAGTCCACCCTTTGGCACTCACCAATAACTGCCACTACCTAATCAATAAACAGAAAAATATCTATACAATATATACTGAAGCTTGGATGGTCGGGGGAGAGTTGTAGGTGGGAAATGTATGACCTAGTGGGATAGTAAAAAGCATGTATGTATGAATCCATGTCTGAGGGGCATGTATCATCGTGTCGTATATGTTCTAAATAAGCTTCGAGGTATTGCGAAGTATACATTAAATCCTTCTCATCCCGTATTAAGGGTCTGTAAATGGGCCAACAAACACTACCGAGCTCTTTTCGGCTTCTTGTTTCAACAAATGGGGTGCACATTTAGTTGATGATACATGGTGGGGGAACATACGTGAGTGCTAGTATATGTGGATATCACCTTTCGACTATGTGTGCCATTAACTGGAGGTTGCAGAGATGAAAATAAGACACATATATAAAAATACATTCACATAAACATTTTGGGTAGGGCTGACGTCTTTTCCGGATGGGTGTATCTGGGCAGAGGGGCAGACAAAGAAAAACGGGTGAAAGAAACAGGCCATGAAATTCATTTGCAATCCTTATCATAACGCTGTCTCTATGGATGGATCATAAATTAAATCTGCTGCTGTAACAGCACCCTTGCTCCTCAGACTCATCAAATTTGTGCTGTGCTTGCGCCACGTCAGAATTTGAACACACCTAAATATCAAACCAATAATTATGATGACTCCCAGGATACAAAGGAGAAACCTCCCCACACTCATAATGACATTTTGAGCCCGCTCTCCTAAACCTGAGAACCATTTGCGTGGGTTCAACCATGAGACCCAGCCGGTCAGTTCATTACCCACAGTCGCTAAGGTAAGGTTGTGCTTCCTCCTGAACTCCCACTTCAACTGCAAGATCTCATCCATCTTCTGATCAATGATCTCCGTGGGGTCGACAGTGCTGTTCGCAATATATGTACAGCACCTCACACCATATTGAGTTGCCTGAGCAACACAGCACCCACCTGTCACAGCCGTGACGTATCTAAGGACCATCCTGTGCTGGATCAGCTCCTTCCTGTAGGCTTGTAACTCCCTTCCCGTAAACCTGAAGGTGTCATCATACATCTCAGTGATATTATCTATCAAGTTCGCTAGCGCATGAATATACCTATAATTTATAGTTCCTCTGGCAGTACGGATGATGTCTAATGCGAGAAAGAACTGAATCCCGGTGGATTCGTGGATCAAATCAGAGGCTGCGTGCTCTACCCTATCTATGAGGTGTCTCTTGATGTTTTCATAGTAAGTATGAGTATAAGGAGTCTGAGCACTGCGGTGAACGTCTTTCATTTTATCATGGGTTATGGTCATGACCTCCGGTAGTACTCTCCCAATATAACACAATCCCTCTGAGCTCGGGGCAAGCCACTTGTACGCTTTCCTCCCACATATGAAATAGGCATCATCTGGGAGAACATAGGGGACAAAATGTAACATCACCATATTGCAAACTTTCCAAGTAAAGAAACCAATCCCTAGTTCTCCCATATGCTCAGTACAAGTATCGGACTGGATGATATGGGCACAATACCCTGACGATACTTTTCCAACCCACATGGTCTTGCTTCCACGGGTATACCTATACCGAAAATACCTCCCACTGTTGACTATTTGGCGTACAAGTTCAGAGTCTATGGGTATCCTATCAGCTCTGTGTGAAAAGGTCATTGTCTGGTTATTCCACATCACTTCCCAATTTCCTGATTTTCGGTAATTGGAAATATTAAAACACAATAAGGACCTGTCTGTCACAACTGAGGGTTTAGGCTGATGGGAGGAAGCCTCAGTTGTAGGGGCTGAGATGAAATTAAACCTGGGAGGTTTAATCAGACCCCTGGACATGTAAGTGCAGAATGATTACCCGAAGGTGTGACCATGACAACCAGTTTAAAATTCAAAATAAAAGTTTATTAACAGACTCCGTGTGATAACAAGCAGTATTCAAGGTTTAGCAAAGACAGTGGCAAATAACACAGTTCCTGGAACACATAACCATAGAAGGTTTCTCAGAGCACTGGTAGGTTTAGAACAGATGTAAAAGTCCTTTGATGGAATCACCTTACCAGGCCTGGTTGTAGTAGTAGAAATAGCCGAGGAACATGCCAGTAGTTGTAGCAGGTGAATCTGTAACTTGAGTATGCTGCTGTATCAGCTGGATGGAACCAGCCAGGTGGTAAGACACGGAGTGGATGCTGAGTGGAATCAGCCAGGTGATGAAACACAGGGTGGATGCTAAATGGAATCAGCCAGGTACTAAAGTCACGGAATGGATGCTGGATGGAACCAGCCAGGTGATGAACACAGAGTGAATGATGTGAGATGCTAGTGAGCGTAGAAACAGAATAGCTGATAGATGATTACCGGTGGTAGTGGATACTGCTGGTAAGATAGGATCCGCTGGATCAGCACCGGTGTTTGGTAGAAGCTGGAATCAGTTGAAAGCTCGCTGCTTGGAAGCAGATAGTAGATAGCTGGAAACTGGACAGCCACGGAAGGCTGTAGAGTCAGGCTGCACCTGCAGGATGGAAAGCAGGTGCGGGTCTCTTTGTGGATGCTGGAGACAGGAACTGGAACCTGGAGAAACAAGCCACAGGAGAGAGAGACTGGAACAAGGTATGACATTCAAAGCACTGACATCTATCTGGCCCAGACACAGGATACTTATATCTGCTGCTATGCAGGCATTGGCTGGGCAATTATGCAGATTCCAGAGACGGTGGATTGGAGGAATTGGAGCATGTGATCAAATCCAACATGGCTGCGCCCATGCTGGAACCTGGAGGGAAAACTGGTTTGAAATGAAATGTGCAAACATAATGATAATGGCGGCGCCGGCCGCGGAGGACAGGAGACGCCAGATGACAGTTATATGCTGAGACACTTGGAGGGCAGCAGAGGCCGCGGCAGGCATGATACACGATTCTGAGAACCTGCAACAATATCACAGTAACGGCGGCGGAGGCCGCGGAGGATGGGAGACGCCATGTTGGATTCAAACATGGCGCCGCTGTGGTAGTGTCTCAGAATGACAGGAGGGATGTGCAGAGTGTTGACACAGATGAGATCCAGACTTGAAACGCTGGGCCAGTCTCAGAAGACACCTAAACGGCAGGTAATGGCGTCCAGATACCCGGATCGTGACAGCACCCCCCCCTTTAGGAGTGGCCCCAGGACACTTCTTAGGCTTTAAAGGAAACTTTGAGTGGAAATTTCGGACCAAGGCAGGAGCATGGACATCTGAGGCATTGGTCCAAGAGCGTTCTTCAGGACCATAGCCCTTCCAGTCAATGAGATACTGTAACTGACCGTAACGGAAACGTGAATCCAAAATCTTGGCCACCTCGTACTCGACTCCCCGTTGAGTCTGAACTTTGGGAGCTGGAGGAAGTGCGGAATGAAACCGATTCAGGATCAGCGGTTTCAACAAAGAAACATGAAATGTCCTGGGTATTTTCAAGAAGGGTGGTAACTGTAATCTGTAGGCAACAGGATTGATGACTTGTTCAATCTTGAAGGGACCGATGTAGCGAGGTGCAAATTTCATACTGGGAACTCTCAACCTCAAATTCTTCATGGACAACCACACACGATCACCCACCTTGAGAGCAGGAACCGCTCTACGCTTCCTATCGGCAAACTTCTTATACCTGGATGAGGCTTTAAGCAGGGCTGCGCGGACGTTCTTCCAGTTATTTGAAAACTGACGCAAGGTGACATCCACTGCTGGAACAGAAGTTGCGGGAAGCGGTTGAAATTCTGGGACTTTAGGGTGGAATCCATAATTAATGAAGAATGGTGTCGAAGAAGATGAGGAATGGTATTGATTGTTGTGGCTGAACTCGGCCCAAGGAAGGAGTTGAACCCAGTCATCTTGAGAGGAAGACACATATATACGGAGGAAGGCCTCCAAGTCCTGATTCACCCTCTCGGTTTGACCATTGGTCTGAGGATGGTAAGCTGTGGAAAACTTTAACTTGACTTGGAGGGCTTGACACAAACTTCGCCAAAATTTGGCTACAAATTGTACTCCACGATCCGAGATGATCTCTTCAGGAAGACCGTGAAGACGGAAGATCTCTTGTATAAACACTTGAGCCAACTTGGAAGCTGACGGAAGACCGGTGAGAGGGATGAAATGTGCCATCTTGGTGAACCGGTCAACTACCACCCAGATGGTATTAAACTTGTTGCAGATAGGTAGATCAGTAACAAAGTCCATCGACAAATGGGTCCATGGTCGACGGGGAACAGATAATGGAACCAGTTGCCCCGCAGGCGACTGGCGGGAGACTTTGTGTTGGGCACACTTTGGGCAGGAGGCAATAAATTCCATAACGTCCTTCTTCAGAGTTGGCCACCAGTAGGATCTAGAAATAAATTCAAGGGTTTTCTGAATGCCTGTATGTCCAGCAAAACGGGAAGCATGGGCCCAATGCATGAGCTTCTTCCTTAGAACTGGCTTAACAAAACTTTTCCCTGGTGGGGGCGTAGAGTCCATCCCTACCATGGAGAATGCCAACGGATTAATAATAGGATGCTTGTCTGCAGACTCGGACTCATTTTCTTGCTCCCATGAGCGGGAAAGGGCATCGGCCTTACGATTCTGAGAACCCGGACAGAACTGGAGTTTAAAGTCAAACCTAGAGAAGAAAAGTGCCCATCTGGCCTGACGAGGGTTCAGACATTGTGCGCCGTTGAGATATAAAAGATTTTTGTGGTCGGTAAGTATGGTGACTGAATGAGAAGCTCCCTCCAACAGGTATCTCCACTCCTCCAGAGCGAGCTTGATGGCTAGCAACTCCTGATCGCCAATGGTATAGTTGCGCTCAGCTGGGGAGAACTTCCGGGAGAAGAAACTGCAAGGATGTAGATGTCCATCTTTGGCCCTCTGGGATAACACCGCTCCTACTCCAATGGAGGAGGCATCTACCTCTAAGATAAAAGGAGAGTCGGTGTCGGGCTGTTTCAGAACTGGTGCAGAGATGAACCGTTGCTTCAGAAGGTGAAAGGCCTGCGTAGCTTCTTCGGACCACTTGGACGGATTAGCACCTTTCTTGGTTAATGCAGTGATAGGCGCCACAATGGTGGAAAAGTCTCGTATAAACTTTCTATAATAATTGGCGAACCCTAAGAACCTCTGGACCCCTTTGAGGGTTAAGGGTATAGGCCAATTCTGGATTGCTTGGAGTTTCTCAGGATCCATCTCTAGTCCGGAACCGGACACAATGTAACCTAGAAACGGAATGGTTTTAACTTCAAACACACACTTCTCCAATTTACAATAGAGGTGATTGACACGGAGACGGGAAAGAACCTCCTTTACCCAGAAACGATGATCTTCTAGATTATTAGCAAAGATGAGCATGTCATCTAGATAAACCACGACATGGCGGTATAAGATGTCCCTGAAGATCTCATTCACGAAGTGCTGGAAGACTGCTGGAGCGTTGCTCAATCCGAAGGGCATGACGAGGTACTCATAATGTCCGTCACGGGTGTTAAAGGCGGTCTTCCACTCGTCACCCTCACGGATTCGGATGAGATTGTAGGCACCCCTCAAGTCCAGCTTTGTGAAAATGGTTGCACCACTAACTCTATCGAAGAGTTCTGTAATCAGGGGTAAAGGGTATCGGTTCTTAACGGTAATGTCGTTCAGACCTCTGTAGTCGATGCACGGACGCAGACCACCGTCTTTCTTCTTAACGAAGAAGAAGCCTGCGCCGGCTGGAGAAGAAGATGGTCGGATGAAACCCTTCGCCAGGTTCTCTTTGATGTACTCTTCCATGGAGTGTGTCTCAGGCAGAGACAACGGATAAGTTCGGCCTCGCGGTGGAACCTTCCCTGGAATGAGGTCGATTGGGCAGTCCCATTCTCTATGAGGAGGAAGGATATCAGCAGAGGCTTTACTGAACACGTCCGTGAAGTCTTGATATGGAGGAGGTGGAACATCAGATGACCAGGGGAAGGAAGAACAAACAGGAAGAACTTTGGCTAAACAAGTCTCAGCACAGGAGGGACCCCCTGCCAGTATTTGCGTAGTCGTCCAGTCAATCGATGGGTTGTGGAGACGGAGCCATGAAAGGCCTAAAACCACTGGATGTGTGGCTCTTGGAAAAGAAATATACTCAGAATGAAGAACTCCCACTCTCAGACGAACTGGAAGAGTCCTTAAGGAAATGACTGCGTCAAAAATCTTGCTGCCATCCGCGGCAGTCAAAGAGATGGACGAGGACAGTCTCTCGGTGGGTAGGGACCACCGTTTAACATAAGCTTCGGTTATGAAATTCCCAGCTGCTCCGGAATCAAGGAGGGCAATGACGTTCCTGTAACGTTGAGCAATTTGGAGCAACACTGGGAGGTTACAATCATGAGGAGATGGAGAGGAGATCATTACTCCTAGCCGGCCCTCTCCTTGGCGAGCTAGGATCTGGAGTTTCCCGAACGTTTGGGACAGGCGTTGATAGTGTGCGACGGAGCTGCACAGTAGAGACATAGAGACTCGGAGAGGCGTCTTCGGCGCTCAGCGGGAGATAGACGGGAACGACCAATTTGCATAGGCTCATCCTTGGATGGAGATGGTTGACGAGGAGGAGGAGCAGAAGATTTAGGAACGGATGATCTTCCTCGCTCGGTTGCTCTCTCTCTGAACCGTAGATCAACCTTCGTGCATAGTGAAATTAGCTCATCCAACTTAGAAGGCAAGTCTCTGGTAGCTAACTCATCTTTAATGCGTTCTGACAAGCCATGCCAGAATGCAGCATACAGGGCCTCGTCGTTCTAGGCCAGTTCAGATGCCAGGATTTTGAACTGTATAAGATACTGTCCCACAGTACGTGTGCCCTGGCGTAGACGGAGAATCTCAGATGAAGCAGAGGAAACCCGGCCCGGCTCGTCGAAGATGCGCCTGAATGATGCTACAAAGTCAGTATAGGAGGACAGCAGGGGATCAGACTTCTCCCATAACGGTGATGCCCAATCAAGGGCTGAGCCACTGAGGAGAGAAATAATATAAGCAACTTTGGTACGGTCACTGGGGAAGTTGCCAGGTTGAAGCTCAAAATGGATTTCGCATTGGTTGAGAAATCCCCTGCAGAACCTTGGAGATCCGTCAAATTTTGCTGGCGTTGGAAGATGAAGACGTGGAATGGAAATGGGTAAGGTGGGTGGGGTTACAGCTGAAGTCACTGTGGTGGACGCATCAGACGTGACAGGTCCACGGAGGGTCGTCTGAATCCCATCCAGCCGAGTAGAGAGATCCTGGAGACAGCGGATGATGTGACCTTGTGCAGCCTCCTGATGTTCGAGTCTGGCTGCCAGTTCTTGCATAGGTCTAGCCGCTTGATCCTGGTCTCCGGCTGGATTCATATGGTCAGTGCTTACTGTCACAACTGAGGGTTTAGGCTGACGGGAGGAAGCCTCAATTGTAGGGGCTGAGATGAAATTAAACCTGGGAGGTTTAATCAGACCCCTGGACATGTAAGTGCAGAATGATTACCCGAAGGTGTGACCATGACAACCAGTTTAAAAGTCAAAATAAAAGTTTATTAACAGACTCCGTGTGATAACAAGCAGTATTCAAGGTTTAGCAAAGACAGTGGCAAATAACACAGTTCCTGGAACACATAACCATAGAAGGTTTCTCAGAGCACTGGTAGGTTTAGAACAGATGTAAAAGTCCTTTGATGGAATCACCTTACCAGGCCTGGTTGTAGTAGTAGAAATAGCCGAGGAACATGCCAGTAGTTGTAGCAGGTGAATCTGTAACTTGAGTATGCTGCTGTATCAGCTGGATGGAACCAGCCAGGTGGTAAGACACGGAGTGGATGCTGAGTGGAATCAGCCAGGTGATGAAACACAGGGTGGATGCTAAATGGAATCAGCCAGGTACTAAAGTCACGGAATGGATGCTGGATGGAACCAGCCAGGTGATGAACACAGAGTGAATGATGTGAGATGCTAGTGAGCGTAGAAACAGAATAGCTGATAGATGATTACCGGTGGTAGTGGATACTGCTGGTAAGATAGGATCCGCTGGATCAGCACCGGTGTTTGGTAGAAGCTGGAATCAGTTGAAAGCTGGCTGCTTGGAAGCAGATAGTAGATAGCTGGAAACTGGACAGCCACGGAAGGCTGTAGAGTCAGGCTGCACCTGCAGGATGGAAAGCAGGTGCGGTTCTCTTTGTGGATGCTGGAGACAGGAACTGGAACCTGGAGAAACAAGCCACAGGAGAGAGAGACTGGAACAAGGTATGACATTCAAAGCACTGACATCTATCTGGCCCAGACACATGATACTTATACCTGCTGCTATGCAGGCATTGGCTGGGCAATTATGCAGATTCCAGAGACGGTGGATTGGAGGAATTGGAGCATGTGATCAAATCTAACATGGCTGCGCCCATGCTGGAACCTGGAGGGAAAACTGGTTTGAAATGAAATGTGCAAACATAATGATAATGGCGGCGCCGGCCGCGGAGGACAGGAGACGCCAGATGACAGTTATATGCTGAGACACTTGGGGGGCAGCAGAGGCCGCGGCAGGCATGATACATGATTCTGAGAACCTGCAACAATAACACAGTAACGGCGGCGGAGGCCGCGGAGGACGGGAGACGCCATGTTGGATTCAAACATGGCGCCGCTGTGGTAGTGTCTCAGAATGACAGGAGGGATGTGCAGAGTGTTGACACAGATGAGATCCGGACTTAGAACGCTGGGCCAGTCTCAGAAGACACCTAAACGGCAGGTAATGGCGTCCAGATACCCGGATCGTGACACTGTCTACATGATACTGGTGGAGCTTCAAGCTAGGGGCCTAGAAATATTGAATTTCTTGTCCACCGGTCTCCCACCCCATAATTCGAGTACCTCATCTATTGCTAAAGGGTATGGTACTAATCCTGACTTACTCTGACCTTGAGGTACTTGTGAGCACACCCAACATTCTGTCTGGTTTAAGACCTTACCCACTAATGAGTGGTAATCACTCAATGGATGGCGGTCCATGTCGATATTAAGGTTGGACTGACATCTCTGGATGCACCCATCCTCGACTATATTCTCACAATTCCTACAAATACAATATTCATCAGACAATAACCCTTCACAGTGCCTCCAAACTCCATGACTACCAGAGCGCTTACAGATACCAGCCTTTACTCGAGTGATGTGCTGCTCCTGAGATCCTACAAATTCGTACTCGCCATCAGAACCCATTCCAGATCCCTGCTTGACCTCTCTGGGACCCTCACCAAAACAAATTGTCCTGATCAAAAACAGAATTACTAGTAGAACCCGAAACGCAGTCTCTTGTGATAGATCAATTTTGTTAGGGGAAAGAATGAAAATAAGAAGGAGAAAAGAAAGGAAAATGCAGGGGGAGGTGAAAAAAGAAAATGGTGCGACAACCGTCCTAGATCTTGTTGCTCTCCATGCTCAGTTGCCTTTCAACAGTCCTGCCTCTCAACTTTCCCGGAACAAACACTCTAGTGATACGAGGTTCTCTACACTCTGCTCTTTGTCACGAGTTCTCTCCGGGTCAGCGACCTTCTTGCAGTGGGACAAGTGTACCCAAGTCTGTCTTTCGGCGACCTTCAATGCTGTCGTGCTGGTTAACAAGACTTGGTATGGTCCTTCCCACCTGTCTATGAGGCAACCTGAGCGTAAGAAATTTCGAATCACCCCAGGCTCAATGTCATGACAATTACTGTTTGGTAGGTCAGGAATCACCAGCTTTAGATTTCTTTGTTGATTTCTCAGCTGCTGGGTCATCCCAACCAAATATTTCACAGTCACTTCATTATTACATTTCAAATCATCCTGGGGTCTATCATTACATGAGGTTGTCGACCAAAAATATTTCAACGGGTGATAAGTTAAGTGGAGACCTGGGAGTGGTTCTGATGCTGTACAATACTAGTGGTAAAGCTTCTGGCCACAGCAATCCAGTTTCAGCCATCATTCTGCTCAGCTTGTTCTTAATAGTGCTGTTCACTCTCTCTACCTTTGCACTCGCCTGTGGCCGGTACGGAGTATGCAGCTTGCTATTAATTCCCATCAGTTTGCACATGACCTGAAAGACTTCACCTGTGAAGTGGGTACCCCTATCACTTTCAATCATTCTAGGGATACCATATCTACACACAAATTCCTGCACAATTTTCTTTGCAGTGAACGTAGCAGTATTTGTGGCAGCAGGGAACGCTTCTACCCAGTTGGAAAATACATCAATACAAACTAACACATATTTCAAATTCCTACAGGGTGGTAACTGTATGAAATCGATTTGAATTACCTGAAAAAGTCTGTCTGTAGGAGGGATATGGGATGGCTCTGTTGGTATTGTCTTTCCAATATTCTTCCTCAAGCAAGTAAAACACGTAATTGCTCTCTTACCTGCATGAGAAGAGAATCCTGGCACACACCAGTAGGCTCTTACCAACTTGCACATATCCTCTTTGCCCAGATGAGTCAGACCGTGTGCCGCCTCAGCTAGACTTGGAAGACATGCTTTGGGGGTCACCGGCTTACCGTGTCCACCTGTCCAAAGTCCTGAGGACTCCTGACCATACCCCTTCGACTTCCAGACTGCCTTTTCCTGTAGGGAACACAAATTTTGCCTTTCAATTAGCTATCGTGTTTTATCAGTTGTGTGAAGTAAACCATCTCTGGATGAGAGAAGAGAGGGGAAAAATAGTAAATAAAAAAAGAAAATGTCAGGTTTGGCATTCACCAACAGGCTTTCACACCATCATGCATATCGGTGTCTGTACATGGTCTCCCTTCACCAGTATTCTCATTCTCCACCCTTTGTGCATGACCAGGCTGTTAGGCGCGGCGGTCTTCGGCCGTGCCCTGACTGAGCAGCGGTCACGGCCGCCGCGCCTCTCTCCTTCCCTGTCCCCCGCACGGCGCCTAGCAACGCCAGGACGCCGTGCGCACGATAGCCGCCGGGTCCCTGGCAACGCAGGACGCCGTGCGTGCAGGGCCGCCGGGTGCATAGCAACGGGGACGCCACAGGTGGACCGCGTTCCCCGTTGCTAAAAATAGTTAATTAGGTTGCTCGTGCAGCAGGGCAGCTGCACGGCAACTAGTAATTAGGGTCTGGGGGCTGGTCCTGCTGGCCCTCCTGTTATTGGCCAGCAGGGCCTTTTTATGTGAGCCAGCACACTGCAGCCCCGCCGGTGATAGCTTCTTGTATGCTGTTCCTGCCTTGCAGAACTCTGTTCCTGTCAGCCGTGTTTGGTGGATCTTGCTCCCTGCCCTTTGGTACTTTGGAGGTCCGAAGCCGGTCCTGGGAATCCTTCTAGTCCTTGCGAACCTGTTTGTCATCTGGGGCTCTCGCCCGGTTTCGTGAGTAGCGGCTTCTGCCGCGTGTTGCGGTCTATGCCGCTTAGTGTTTACTTTACTGTGAATTGGTGCATTTGCGGAGGTTTCCGCTTTCACTGTCCTCCCCGGAACTCGGCGGTGCCGTGTAGGGGAGTGGACAGTGGTTTCTTTGTAGTTCTTTTCCTTTGGCGGCGTGCCGCACATACGTTTAGTTTTTAGGTAGTTTATAGCCCCTAGCGTGGTTGTTTCAGTTAGAGGTCCCCTTGTTATTACCCTGTCTCAGTTCACGCCTTGTCTCTCTTTAAGACCTGAGGGGGTATCGGAGTTGGGCAGACCTAATCCGCCCTTCAAACACGGCTGCCATGGGCCCAAGAAACCATAGTTGTTCAGGCGTGAATTGATAACATGGGTAAGACAACGGAGGTAGGGTGCTAGGGGCTATTTCCTTCCCATTTCCCAATCCCAGCATTCCGTCTTGGTGCTCAGGACTCACTACATAAGATCTCCCCTGTCCTGAGCATCAGGATCGTAACACAGGCACACTGCATTAATACTGGTGTCCTTGTTCTGGTGAGATATACTGGTTTTGGGCAGAACTCTGACGGACCGAGTAGGCATGTGGCGTTTGAACTGTAATCGGGTCCATGTTTTGTACCCTCCTGTCGGTGAACGTAAGAGATGAGGAGGAAACTTTGAAGAAAAATCACATAGAGGTTAGTAACAGATAAGTTTGTAGAGGCAAAGAGGATTTTATAAAATTTGACAACTGGATTGGGCACTACGGGGAGGTGATTCTGTACTTGGTCTGTTCCCCTTAAAAAAAAATTCTATGTGTGTCGTATCTCTACTGGGACTATCCCAGCCATGAATCCAGTGTCCTGTCCATCCTAAGTTCATAGGGAACCCGGTATCTGTGAGATAATTTCCTCTACCTGTGATGGACATGAATCTAGAACAGTGGAATGCAACCTTAGTCTTGGTGGGTATCCAACATACTTTGTACTTCCTGGGCGGGAGCACGCTATCTGTATACCATATTTAACAAAACTCCTGTTAAGTTAATCAGGGGGCATTTCTGCTAGAGAAAGAAGCAAAAGTTTAGAGGCCTCATCTTAACCCCAGCAAGTTTTGTCAAAAGAGTAAAGTTGCATTTATTCCGTTCTTCCCATTAACCGAATCTGTGTTTTCTATATGGCTCGTGATTCCTTACTATATGTCCCTTGATCCCGTCTATGTGTTTAATAATGTGGCTTGTTTTCTCTGTCTAGGGGTCTATATTGACTATGTGTTCTACTACTCTTATAGTCTCTAGCAAAATGCCCTTTATTTTTACAAATGTAACATATTCTTGGTCTTTTCCAAACAGCAGGGGTCTGGGCTTTGGTCTGATGGGGCTTTCCTGTCAGAGCCTGTAGACTTATTGTCATCAGCTTTTCCTCCTGTTGTTCTCTGCGCCTAGCAATATTCTTGTGGTGTTCAATTGTGCACTCTCTAAGACAAGCTACTGTGATCCCACTCCAATAGGCAAAGATGTTTGTACCCTGTCCCTTACTGTCTTATTGAGCCCGTCCATTAGCACAGAGACAGCCACTTCCCTGTAATTCGCAGTGTTCCCTATATCCGATACCTCAATGTATCTCTCCATTATTTGTAGAGCCCGATGGAAATATTCGGATGCCATTTAATTTTCCCTCTGTTTTATGGAGAAAATTCTTCTCCACTTAACAGTAGTGGGGAAATACAACTCTAGTTGCCTATTAATTAGTTCTACATTCTCCTGATTGTTTCCGTCAGTCATAGGACTATCCGACTCTAATCTACAATCAGTGATGAATTTCTGGGTGTCAATATTAGGGGGTAGGCACGCTTTTAAAAATATCCACCAATCTTTGTTAACTGGTTCATGAGCATTACCCAGATCTCTGATAAACTTCTGACATCTGGCTAACTACTTCCGGGGATCGGGGAATTCTGAAATGATTGACCGCAGCTCAGATCTGGACCACAGGCAATACATTGCAGTATTCCTGGTGAAGATTTCTCCCTGACTATCGGTTCCCCCATTGGGAGTTACTATTTCCAAGACAGGATGTAATCCTACCATTCCGTTCCTAATCTGTTTACTGTAAGGTTCTGTTGTCTCTGTGCAATGACCCGTCTCACACTTACCGGTAGCTGTGACCTCACCAGTTCTTTCAGTGGGGAATACTGTTACTGCTCTAACTGGATGGACAGGCCCCACCTGAGTTTCCTGCAAGGTGACTGCCTGAATGAGAGCTGCGATTGGTCTGGGTCATTCATCTTCTTGTGACCTATAACCTTGAAAAGACTTAAAAACAGGATACATCTTGCACAAATTAGGGTTAATACATTTCTCTTGCATTCTACTATCATTCATAAATATACCATTGACTGTAGCCATCGCTTCCCTCTCGACCTGTGTCGATAATGGTGTGTTTGTGTCCTCATTCCTGCTAGGTTTGGAACTTGCTTTGCGAGTTTGTTCCCTTTGCATCTCCCCCTCTTGTTGCCACAGTTTTAAACAATCGTTATGTCTAATCCTTTGTTTTCTGGATTTAAGCAGACATATTTTACTGCCTACATTCAGCAGTACCTCTGGTTCAAAGCTGCCCACCCTAGGGAATGATACCCTATCGTTGTCAGTCATACGTACCCATTCGTCACAATAAACTTCAGCGTGTGGACCATATTTCTCACACATTATAAACCTTGCGGACCCCTTGGGCCGCAACTCTTCTGCCTGAACCCTGACTACCATACGTCCCTTAGTTGAGCAACTGGCTCCCATAATTGTGGGCCTTTTCCCACAAACACCAAAATACTCAATATAAGCCGACGATGAAAGTTCTCTGAGCGCTTTCACCCACTCTTGCCCACGTTGGCCGGTACTACCATACACTGTCGATAGCAAAGGCGATGTACCCAACTTAGGGCCCGTAATTGACCTATATTTACTGGAAGTTTTTAGGAGTAACTTACCTTTTCCAGTAAATATCTGCCGTTGGAGATTTTCCTGAGAGAGACCAGCGAAAACTCCCTTTATGCACTTGTACACAAATCACGCTTGCGTATGCTCTATACAGCGCTAATGATACCGCAATTTTACGCAAAAGCTCGTAAAGGGGTATCAAGTTGCGCTATGTATCGCACCCACAAACATGCGGTCCAATCGCACAGCGTATAGGTACTTGTTACTTATCCACCCTACGACCACTGGAATTGAATCACAAGCTGCGAAACCTTAGCCGGAGCATATCAACAAAACTATATGGGTCACCAAGTTCACAATTCCCTACCTTGTTCCTGTGTAAGTCTCCTCACGACTTACGTATTTCAATCTATACTAACGTGAGCCAGCCGCCTCACACCGCCAAGCCTCCACTCACTTGGTGTACTAACGATGGGATCCTGAATTCCCGGGGTTCAATGCGTTCACTCCTACTTTCACTTACTCAAATATGCTTTGTTTTTCTGTACAGAAAATTTTTCACTCGTTCTGATCGGCAGCTTTACCCACAGAGGCAATACAGTTTAAACAAAAGTCTTATACTAATCTGCTTTTGAAACCGGATAGTCATGTGCTATTGTAGCATGGCTACTGTCCCACCTTTTAACTGAATGAAACTATCATGTAATTTGTACTTAGCGTTACACTCTTACGCACTTTGCGTAAACATGCGACTGTGCGTGTATTTTACGCCGCGTGCGCGGTCCCGTACTTTGTCCGAGACACGTGTACAAAACCGTGCGTCTGCAATAAAACAAATCCCACAACCTCTATAAATGTGAGCAATGCTAACTATAATCGCTCACAAGCACAACCGATTGTTCTGTGTAACCTTTAACGACCGGGCCAGACCTGCGTGTTGTGCTTTATATTTACTTCCTTAAACACTTTAATTTCAAATTTAACTATATAGCAACAAATGTATCCGATTTCACACAGATCTAAAGGAATCTAGCAATCTGAATCTTGCAGCAACAATGTGAGAGGGTATGCAAAGTATCGGTGCCCTTTGTGTACGCTTTTGGCGCCAAAAAAATTCACAGATTTTTTAAATAGCTTTTTTCCTGTTTTACGGGTTCTATCAGCACCTCTGCAGACCAGACAGAGCAGACGCAATCTAACAGCACACAAATAGGGTTTTCAGAACATCCACGGACCAGGAAAAGGTTACGTAGGATAACTTTCCACCCTTTGCTGCTAGATTAAGTCTGCTATGACCTGTTAGGTCGGTTTACTTACAGGACTAAAAGCACTACTTTAAAAAGACATTTAATACACTCTAAATGGAGTTGCTGTGGCCGCTGTACTCAATCTTTAGCCTACGTACTTTTTACACCATTTGCGTACAAGCCCTGTACTGTGTACGTACTTTGCGTACAAATGCCGCGCTGGCCGTACAAAGTACACTCAGTGCGTACACACCCAAAGATACACCGTGAGCACTTAGCAGCTGCACGTGTGACTGAAATACACTTATAACCTTAGCAAGGAAAGCAGACACAACACCAGATTGTACTTAAAATGCCGGGTTCAGACACACCAACATGTAATTACTGAAAGGGGGTTACAATAACAATACAATACAATACAATAGAATAATGGCTACAATCAATGGTACATACGTTTTTGGTTTCGGCTGCGCTTCCCAGTCTGGTCCTCAGTCATCAAGGTAGATGACCTTCAGAGTCTGTGTGTGACCAGGCATGCAGCTGGCTCTTTTATACAATAGTCGAAAACCTAATACAATGGGTACTGTAATCTCTTTGTCCATTGGACACAGGGATGGTCATTTACAGTACAGGAGAGGTCATAGGTTGGTTTGAATAGGTGGGCGATGTCTGTTCCAGGTGCACTTGCAGGTGGTCTCCTCTGGGTTCCCGCCGCATAACAAATGCACAGTAAATACAGTTAATATTTATATTCTGCTCCTGCGCATAACTATTTGCAGGAGCGTGCAATCTTCAGCAAACCAACACCGGGATATTTCCCTTAAAATACCCTACAGCTGGATACCAAACACCACCTTATAACCTAATTCTGTCCCCTCCTATCCTGTAAAGGTGAATCCCTTTGTTCTGATACCATTTAAACTATTGTAACTTGCTGGTGTGGTGCAGGGAGACTATGTGTACATTGTGCACTATTTGGATTAAATATTTAATGTGTTTTTATGGCTTTCCCATGCGATCACAAACTCTACTGTAATTACTAGTGATGTGCACCGGAAATTTTACGGGTTTTGTGTTTTGGTTTTGGATTTGGTTCCGCGGCCGTGTTTTGGATTCGGACGCGTTTTGGCAAAACCTCCCTGAAAATGTTTTGTCGAATTTGGGTGTGTTTTGGATTCGGGTGTTTTTTTTCAAAAAACCCTCAAAAACAGCTTAAATCATAGAATTTGGGGGTCATTTTGATCCCAGAGTATTATTAACCTCAATAACCATAATTTCCACTCATTTCCAGTCTATTCTGAACACCTCACACCTCACAATACTATTTTTGGTCCTAAAAATTGCACCGAGGTCGCTGGATGACAAACACCTGGCCCATCTAGGAGTGGCACTGCAGTGTCAGACAGGATGGCACTTCAAAAAATAGTCCCCAAACAGCACATGATGCAAAGAAAAAAAGAGGTGCACCAAGGTCGCTGGACGGCTAAGCTAAGCGACCCAAGTGGCCGACACAAACACCTGGCCCGTCTAGGAGTGGCACTGCAGTGTCAGACAGGATGGCAGATTTAAAAAATAGTCCCCAAACAGCACATGATGCAAAGAAAAAAAGAGGTGCACCAAGGTCGCTGGATGGCTAAGCTAAGCAACCCAAGTGGCCGACACAAACACCTGGCCCATCTAGGAGTGGCACTGCAGTGTCAGACAGGATGGCACTTCAAAAAATAGTCCCCAAACAGCACATGATGCAAAGAAAAAAAGAGGTGCACCAAGGTCGCTGGATGGCTAAGCTAAGCGACCCAAGTGGCCGACACAAACACCTGGCCCATCTAGGAGTGGCACTGCAGTGTCAGACAGGATGGCACTTCAAAAAATAGTCCCCAAACAGCACATGATGCAAAGATAAATTAAAGAAAAAAGAGGTGCAAGATGGAATTGTCCTTGGGCCCTCCCACCCACCCTTATGTTGTATAAACAGGACATGCACACTTTAACAAACCCATCATTTCAGAGACAGGGTCTGCCACACGACTGTGACTGAAATGACTGGTTGGTTTGGGCCCCCACCAAAAAAGAAGCAATCAATCTCTCCTTGCACAAACTGGCTCTACAGAGGCAAGATGTCCACCTCCTCCGCATCGTCCGATTCCTCATCCCTTTCACTGTGTACATCCCCCTCCTCACAGATTATTAATTCGTCCCCACTGGAATTCACCATCTCAGGTCCCTGTGTACTTTCTGGAGGCAATTGCTGGTGAATGTCTAAACGGAGGAATTGATTATAATTAATTTTGATGAACATCATCTTCTCCACATTTTCTGGAAGTAACCTCGTACGCCGATTGCTGACAAGATGAGCGGCTGCACTAAACACTCTTTCGGAGTACACACTGGAGGGGGCAACTTAGGTAAAATAAAGCCAGTTTGTGCAAGGGCCTCCAAATTGCCTCTTTTTCCTGCCACTATACGTACGGACTGTCTGACGTGCCTACTTGGATGCGGTCACTCATATAATCCTCCACCATTCTTTCAATGGTGACAGAATCATATGCAGTGACAGTAGACGACATGTCAGTAATCGTTGGCAGGTCCTTCAGTCCGGACCAGATGTCAGCACTCGCTCCAGACTGCCCTGCATCATCGCCAGCGGGTGGGCTCGGAATTCTTAGCCTTTTCCTCGCAGCCCCAGTTGCAGGAGAATGTGAAGGAGGAGCTGTTGACGGGTCACGTTCTGCTTGACTTGACAAGTGTCTCACCAGCAGGTCTTTGCACCTCTGCAGACTTGTGTCTGTCGGAAAGAGAGATACAACGTAGGCTTTAAACCTAGGATCGAGCACGGTGGCCAAAATGTAGTGCTCTGATTTCAACAGATTGATCACCCGTGAATCCTGGTTAAGCGAATTAAGGGCTCCACCCACAAGTCCCACATGCATAGCGGAATCGCTCCGTTTTAGCTCCTCCTTCAATCTCTCCAGCTGCTTCTGCAAAAGCCTGATGAGGGGAATGACCTGACTCAGGCTGGCAGTGTCTGAACTGACTTCACGTATGGCAAGTTCAAAGGGTTGCAGAACCTTGTACAACGTTGAAATCATTCTCCACTGCGCTTGAGTCAGGTGCACTCCCCCTCCTTTGCCTATATCGTAGGCAGATGTATAGGCTTGAATGGCCTTTTGCTGCTCCTCCATCCTCTGAAGCATATAGAGGGTTGAATTCCACCTCGTTACCACCTCTTGCTGCAGATGATGGTGGGGCAGGTTCAGGAGTGTTTGCTGGTGCTCCAGTGGCTGAATGCCGAAAGTGGCCTACAATTCTTCGGGCCACCGACAGCATCTCTTGCACGCCCGTCGTTTTTAAAAAAATTCTGCACTACCAAATTCAATGTATGTGCAAAACATGGGACGTGCTGGAATTTGCCCACATGTAATGCACGCACAATATTGGTGGCGTTGTCCGATATCACAAATCCCCAGGAGAGTCCAATTGGGGTAAGCCATTCTGCGATGATGTTCCTCAGTTTCCGTAAGAGGTTGTCAGCTGTGTGCCTCTTATGGAAAGCGGTGATACAAAGCGTAGCCTGCCTAGGAACGAGTTGACGTTTGCGAGATGCTGCTACTGGTGCCGCCGCTGCTGTTCTTGCTGCGGGAGGCAATACATCTACCCAGTGGGCTGTCACAGTCATATAGTCCTGAGTCTGCCCTGCTCCACTTGTCCACATGTCCAACTGCATTTTTTAGGACACTGGTGACTCTTTTTCTGAGGTCTGTGTACATTCTCGGTATCGCCTGCCTAGAGAAGTGAAACCTAGATGGTATTTGGTACCGGGGACACACTATCTCAATAAATTGTCTAATTCCCTGTGAATTAATGGTGAATACCGGACACACGTCTAACACCACCACAGCTGCCAAGGCATGAATTATCTGCTTTGCAGCAGGATGACTGCTGTGATATTTCATCTTCCTCGCAAAGGACTGTTGGACAGTCAATTGCTTACTGGAACTAGTACAAGTGGTCTTCCGACTTCCCCTCTGGGATGACGATCGACTCCCAGCAGCAACAACAGCAGCGCCAGCAGCAGTAGGCGTTACACTCAAGGATGCATCGGAGGAATCTCAGGCAGGAGAGGACTCGTCAGACTTGCCAGTGACATGACCTGCAGGACTATTGGCTTTCCTGTCTAAGGAGGAAATTGACACTGAGGGAGTTGGTGGTGTGGTTTGCAGGAGCTTGGTTACAAGAGGAAGGGATTTAGTTGTCAGTGGACTGCTTCCGCTGTCACCCAAAGTTTTTGAACTTGTCAATGACTTCTGATGAATGCGCTGCAGGTAACGTATAAGGTAGGATGTTCCTAGGTGGTTAACGTCCTTACCCCTACTTATTACAGCTTGACAAAGGCAACACACGGCTTGACACCTGTTGTCTGCATTTCTGTTAAAATAATTCCACACCGAAGAGTTGATTTTTTTTGTCATTTGACCAGGCATGTCAATGGCCATATTCGTCCCACGGACAACAGGTGTCTCCCCGGGTGCCTGACTTAAACAAACCACCTCACCATCAGAATCCTCCTTGTCAATTTCCTCCTCAGCACCAGCAACACCCATATCCTCATCCTGGTGTACTTCAACAGTGACATCTTCAATTTGACTATCAGGAACTGGACTGCGGGTGCTCCTTCCAGCACTTGCAGGGGGCGTGCAAATGGTGGAAGGCGCCACCTCTTCCTGTCCAGTGTTGGGAAGGTCAGGCATCGCAACCGACACAATTGGACTCTCCTTGGGGATTTGTGATTTAGAAGAACGCACAGTTCTTTGCTGTGCTTTTGCCAGCTTAAGTCTTTTCATTTTTCTAGCGAGAGGATGAGTGCTTCCATCCTTATGTGAATCTGAACCACTAGCCATGAACATAGGCCAGGGCCTCAGCCGTTCCTTGCCACTCCGTGTCGTAAATGGCATATTGGCAAGTTTACGCTTCTCATCAGACGCTTTTAATTTTGATTTTTGGGTAATTTTACTGAACTTTTGTTTTTTGGATTTTACATGCTCTCTACTATAACATTGGGCATCGGCCTTGGCAGACGACGTTGATGGCATTTCATCGTCTCGGCTATGACTAGTGGCAGCAGCTTCAGCACGAGGTGGAAGTGGATCTTGATCTTTCCCTTTTTTACCCTCCACATTTTTGTTCTCCATTTTTTAATGTGTGGAATTATATGCCAGTAATATATCAATAGCAATGGCCTACTGTACCGTACTGCTATATATATACTGGTGGTCAGTAAAATTCTACACTGTCCTCCTACTATATACTGCGCACAACTAAAATGCAGCATAGGTATGGATGGATAGTATACTTGACGACACAGAGGTAGAGCAATGGACTACTGTACCGTACTGCTATATATATACTGGTGGTCAGCAAAATTCTGCACTGTCCTCCTATTATATACTTCACACAACTAAAATGCAGCACAGGTATGGATGGATAGTATACTTGACGACACAGAGGTAGAGCAATGGCCTACTGTACCGTACTGCTATATATATACTGGTGGTCAGCAAAATTCTGCACTGTCCTCCTACTATATACTGCGCACAACTAAAATGCAGCACAGGTATGGATGGAGAGTATACTTGACGACACAGAGGTAGAGCAATGGCCTACTGTACCGTACTGCTATATATATACTGGTGGTCAGCAAAATTCTGCACTGTCCTCCTACTATATACTGCGCACAACTAAAATGCAGCACAGGTATGGATGGATAGTATACTTGACGACACAGAGGTAGAGCAATGGCCTACTGTACCGTACTGCTATATATATACTGGTGGTCAGCAAAATTCTGCACTGTCCTCCTACGATATACTGCGCACAACTAAAATGCAGCACAGGTATGGATGGATAGTATACTTGACAACACAGAGGTAGAGCAATGGCCTACTGTACCGTACTGCTATATATATGCTGGTGGTCAGCAAAATTCTGCACTGTTCTCCTACTGTATACAGCGCACAACTAAAATGCAGCACAGGTATGGATGGATAGCATGCTTGACGACACAGAGGTAGAGCAATGGCCTACTGTACTGTACTGCTATACACATACTGATGGTCAGCAAAATTCTGCACTATATACTACAATGCAGCACAGATATGGAGCGTTTTTCAGGCAGAGAACGTAGATATTTGCAGCACACTGAGCACAGATATTTGCAGCACACTGAGCACAGATATTTGCAGCACACTGAACACAGAAACTGAGAGAACGCAGCCACTTCCTCTCGCTATCATCTCCAATGCACAAGTGAAAATGGCGGCGACGCGCGGCTCCTTATGTAGAATACGAATCTCGCGAGAATCCGACAGCAGGATGATGACGTTCGGGCGCGCTTGGGGTAACCGAGCAAGGCGGGAAGATCCGAGGCTGCCTCGGAACCGTGTAAAATGGGTGAAGTTCGGGGGGGTTCGGATCTCGAGGAACCGATCCTGCTCATCTCTAGTAATTACCCATACCACGCGCTAATACGCAGGACCGCGGGAGCGACCATACGCAAATTGCGAATATGTGCACGCACGGCAGAATAAGTACGCGCACGGAGGCCATCCGTGTGTAGTTTGTATGTGATGTGTGTACTGCAATATTTTTTTACTTCGACATGTATCACTTACAATCTTATCACTTATCACTTATCACTTACAGGGGAAGCTCTAAAGACAGAAGCCGGCAGAAGCGGAGAAGACATCGAAATCGGCGGCAGAAGAATCCTGTCTTCACATGAGGTAGCGCACAGCACTGCAGCTGTGCGCCATTGCGCCCACACTAACCCACACACTCCGGTCACTGTAGGGTGCAGGGCGCAGGGGGGGGCGCCCTGGGCAGCAATTGATACCTCCTGGCAAAAGCTGCATATAGACAGTTGGACACTGTTATATGTATGAGCCCCCGCCATTTATTTTACACAAAATTGCGGGACAGAAGCCCGCCGCTGAGGGGGCGGGGCCTTCTTCCTCAGCACTCACCAGCGCCATTTTCCTTCCACAGCTCCGCTGAGAGGAAGCTCCCCAGGCTCTCCCCTGCAGAATCACGGTAGAAGGGTAAAAAAGAGAGGGGGTGCACATAAATTTAGGCGCATTAATCATAATACAGCAGCTACTGGGTAAACACTAAGTTACTGTGTAATCCCTGGGTTATATAGCGCTGGGGTGTGTGCTGGCATACTCTCTTTCTGTCTCTCCAAAAGGCCTTGTGGGGGTCCTGTCCTCATTTAGAGCTTCCCCTGTGTGTGTGGTGTGTCAGTACGCGTGTGTCGACATGTTTGACGAAGAGGGCTATGTGGAGACAGAGCAAGTGCAGTTGACTGACGTGTCGCCGCCGACGGTGCCGACACCTGATTGGATGGATATGTGGAAGGTGTTAAATGATAATGTAAACTCCTTACATAAAAGGTTGGATAAAGCTGATACCTCGGGCCAGTCAGGGTCTCAACCCATGCCTGTTCCTACAGCGCAGAGGCCCTCAGGGTCTCAAAAGCGCCCACTATCCAAAATGGTTGACACAGATGTCGACACGGATTCTGACTCCAGTGTCGACGACGATGATGCAAAATTGCAACCGAAAATGACAAAAGCTATATGCTACATGATTATAGCGATGAAGGATGTTTTACACATATCAGAGGTAAACCCTGTCCCTGACAAGAGGGTTTATATGTATGGGGAGAAAAAGCAAGAGGTGACTTTTCCCCCTTCACATGAGTTAAATGAGTTATGTGAAAGAGCGTGGGATTCCCCAGATAAGAAAGTCCTGATTTCCAAAAGGTTACTTATGGCGTACCCTTTCCCGCCAGAGGACAGGGTGCGCTGGGAATCCTCCCCTAGGGTAGATAAAGCTCTCACACGCTTATCTAAGAAGGTGGCCCTGCCGTCGCAGGATACGGCCACCCTAAAGGATCCTGCAGATAGAAAGCAGGAAAGTATCCTGAAATCTGTTTATACACATTCAGGGACTCTACTGAGGCCGGCAATTGCGTCGGCGTGGATGTGTAGTGCTGTAGCAGCGTGGACAGATAATCTGTCTGAGGAAATGGATACCTTGGACAGGGATACCATTATGCTGACCCTGGGGCATAAAAAAGACACTGTCCTATATATGAGGGATGCCCAGAGGGACATTTGCCTACTGGGCTCTAGAATTAATGCAATGTCAATTTCTGCCAGGAGGGTCCTGTGGACTCGGCAGTGGACAGGTGATGCCGACTCCAAAAAACACATGGAGGTGTTACCTTACAAGGGTGAGGAATTGTTTGGGGACGGTCTCTCGGACCCGGTTTCCACAGCTACTGCTGGGAAGTCAAACTTTTTGCCATATATTCCCTCACAACCTAAGAAAGCACCGTATTACCAAATGCAGTCCTTTCGCGCACAAAGAAGCAAGAAGGTCAGAGGTGCTTCCTTTCTTGCTAGAGGCAGGGGTAGAGGAAAAAAGCTGCACCTTACAGCTAGTTCCCAGGAACAGAAGTCCTCCCCGGCTTCCACTAAATCCACCGCATGACGCTGGGGCTCCACGGGTGGAGCCAGGAATGGTGGGGGCGCGTCTCCGACATTTCAGCCACCAGTGGGTTCGCTCACAGGTGGATCCCTGGGCTATACAGATTGTGTCTCAGGGATACAAGCTGGAATTCGAGGTGAAGCCTCCTCAACGTTACCTAAAATTGGCCCTGCCAGCTTCCCCCATAGAAACGGAAGTAGTGGTAGCGGCAATTCACAAGCTATTTCTCCAGCAGGTGGTGGTAAAGGTTCCCCTTCTTCAACAGGGAAAGGGATACTATTCCACAATGTTTGTGGTACCGAAACCGGACGGTTCAGTCAGACCTATATTAAATTTAAAGTCCCTGAACATTTATCTGAAAAGATTCAAGTTCAAAATGGAATCGCTCAGAGCGGTCATTGCAAGCCTGGAAGAGGGGGATTTTATGGTGTCTCTGGACATCAAGGATGCTTACTTGCATGTCCCCATTTATCCGCCTCATCAGGAGTACCTCAGATTTGTGGTACAGGACTGTCATTACCAATTCCAGACGTTGCCGTTTGGGCTCTCCACGGCACAGAGAATATTTACCAAGGTAATGGCAGAAATGATGGTGATCCTGAGAAAGCAAGGAGTCACAGTTATCCCATACTTGGACGATCTCCTCATAAAAGCGAGGTCAAGGGAGCAGTTGCAGATCAGCGTAGCGCACTCTCAGGAAGTGTTGCAACAGCATGGCTGGATTCTGAACATCCCAAAGTCGCAGCTGATTCCTACGACGCGTCTGCCCTTTCTGGGCATGATTCTGGACACAGGCCAGAAGAAGGTGTTTCTCCCGATGGAGAAGGCTCAAGAGCTTGTGACTCTAGTCAGAGACCTCTTAAAACCGAAACAGATGTCGGTGCATCACTGCACGCGAGTCCTGGGAAAGATGGTGGCATCGTACGAAGCCATTCCCTTCGGCAGGTTCCATGCGAGGATCTTTCAATGGGATCTGTTGGACAAATGGTCCGGATCGCATCTTCAGATGCATCGGCTGATCACCCTGTCCCCCAGGGCAAGGGTGTCTCTTCTGTGGTGGCTACAGAGTGCTCACCTTCTCGAGGGCCGCAGGTTCGGCATACAGGACTGGGTCCTGGTGACCACGGATGCGAGCCTCCGAGGGTGGGGGGCAGTCACTCAGGGAAGAAACTTCCAAGGGTTGTGGTCAAGTCAGGAGGCTTGTCTGCACATAAATATCCTGGAACTAAGGGCCATATTCAACGCCCTGAGTCAAGCGAAGCCCCTGCTTCGCAACCAACCGGTGCTGATTCAGTCAGACAACATCACCGCGGTGGTTCATGTAAACCGCCAGGGCGGCACAAGAAGCAGAGTCGCGATGGCGGAAGCCACCAGGATTCTTCGGTGGGCGGAGAATCACGTGCAAGCACTGTCAGCAGTGTTCATTCCGGGGGTGGACAACTGGGAAGCAGACTTCCTCAGCAGGCACGACCTTCACCCGGGAGAGTGGGGACTTCATCACGAAGTCTTTATTCAGATTACAAATCGATGGGAACTGCCACAGGTAGACATGATGGCGTCCCGTCTCAACAAAAAGCTACAACGGTATTGCGCCAGGTCAAGAAACCCTCAGGCGATAGCTGTGGACACCCTGGTAACACCGTGGGTGTTCCAGTCGGTCTATGTGTTTCCTCCTCTTCCTCTCATACCCAAGGTGCTGAGAATCGTAAGAAAAAGAGGAGTGAGAACAATACTCATTGTTCCAGATTGGCCAAGAAGGTCTTGGTACCCGGAACTGCAAGAAATGCTCACAGAGGACCCATGGCCTCTGCCTCTCAGACAGGACCTGTTGCAACAGGGGCCCTGCCTGTTCCAAGACTTACTGCGGCTGCGTTTGACGGCATGGCGGTTGAACGCCGGATCCTAGCGGAAATGGTGTGAGGCCAGGAAGGCCCCTACTGAGGAATTCCAACTGGGCAGATTTCTGCACTTTCTACAGTCTGGAGAGACTATGGGCTTGAAGTTGGGATCCATAAAGGTCCAGATTTCGGCCCTATCCATTTTCTTTCAAAAGGAACTGGCGTCTCTTCCTGAAATTCAGACGTTTGTTAAGGGAGTGCTGCATATTCAGCCCCCTTTTGTGGCACCTTGGGATCTCAACGTGGTGTTGGGTCTCCTGAAATCCCACTGGTTTGAACCACTTAAGACCGTGGAGCTAAAGTATCTCACGTGGAAGGTGGTCATGCTATTGGCCTTAGCTTCGGCTAGGCGTGTGTCAGAATTGGCGGCTTTGTCATGTAAAAGCCCCTATCTGGTTTTTCATATGGACAGGGCAGAATTGCGGAATCGTCCCCAATTTCTGCCAAAGGTGGTGTCATCTTTTCATTTGAACCAACCTATTGTAGTGCCTGCGGCTACTCGTGACTTGGAGGATTCCAGGTTACTAGATGTAGTCAGGGCTTTGAAGATTTATGTAGCCAGAACGGCTGGAGTCAGGAAAACTGACTCGCTGTTTATCCTGTATGCCCCCAACAAGTTGGGTGCTCCTGCTTCAAAGCAAACCGTTGCCCGCTGGATCTGTAACACGATTCAGCAGGCTCATTCTGCGGCTGGATTGCCGCAACCAAAATCAGTGAAAGCCCATTCCACAAGGAAGGTGGGCTCTTCTTGGGCGGCTGCCCGAGGGGTCTCGGCTTTACAGCTTTGCCGAGCTGCTACTTGGTCGGGTTCAAACACATTTGCAAAATTCTACAAGTTTGATACCCTGGCTGAGGAGGACCTTGAGTTTGCCCATTCGGTGCTGCAGAGTCATCCGCACTCTCCCGCCCGTTTGGGAGCTTTGGTATAATCCCCATGGTCCTTACGGAGTCCCCAGCATCCACTAGGACGTTAGAGAAAATAAGATTTTACTCACCGGTAAATCTATTTCTCGTAGTCCGTAGTGGATGCTGGGCGCCCGTCCCTAGTGCGGACTTTCTGCAATACGTGTATATAGTTATTGCTTAATAATGGGTTATGTTATGTTGGCATCCATTGTTTGATGCCCTGTTGTTGTTCATACTGTTGACTGGATAAGTGTATTACAAGTTATACGGTATGATTGGTGTGGCTGGTATGAGTCTTACCCGGGATTCCAAAATCCTTTCCTTATAATGTCTGCTCTTCCGGGCACAGTTTCCTTAACTGAGGTCTGGAGGAGGGGCATAGAGGGAGGAGCCAGTGCACACCAGATAGTACTAAATCTTTCTTTAGAGTGCCCAGTCTCCTGCGGAGCCCGTCTATTCCCCATGGTCCTTACGGAGTCCCCAGCATCCACTACGGACTACGAGAAATAGATTTACCGGTGAGTAAAATCTTATTTTTTTGACTTCGACATGTATCACTTACAATCTGGAGAAAAATACTGTGGGGGTAAGACATCCCTAGCACCCCTAAGGGTGGGGCTGAGAAGGGGGTGACATGTAAAAATCCATAGTGTTCGGGGTCGCGGGCATGAATAGTGACACTCCCGATGCCGTTTAAGTCCAAGTTCAGCCCTCATTAGCATGGGGGGTGAGAAGGGGTGAAAAATAAAATGTCCAAAACGACCGAAGGTAGTGTCAAATCCATAGTTTTCGGGGTCGCTAAGCTGATTGCATTTTGAAAATTGACATGTTCCTTAGCCTGTCCGTTAACATATAGGCTATGTATCTTCACGCTAATTCTTTTAGGGGTTGGGTAGTGAACTTAAACTTGAAGATGGGCATAGTTTTGTTGCCGCCGTGCGATGCTTTCGCATGTTTGCAAAGGGGAGGGGGGGGGGGGGTCTGGATCTGGCATGCATGGGCGGACTTGCCCTGTACTGGCCGTCCCCCCGCATGTCAGGGTAATGGATCATAGATGTGCGTTTTTTCGCACATCTACGATCCATGCTGAATCGGGCCCTATATCTATTGGACACACCTTTAAGGTACTGTACATGTAAGGGAAAGATTTTATATGCTTACCTAGACAAGTTTAAAATAAAGCAATGAGAGCTTTAGAACTCCTATGTTTTACAGTTGGCCTTTTCGAGTTGTGAGTTGTCACAAACGTATGTTTTTGGAGATGCATTGATCGTGTTCTTCCATAGTAAGACCCGTATCACGACATCATTCTGGCTATGGGATCCCATATGCATCTCAGTGAAAGCTATTAACATCCAGGGGTGGAGTAGGCTTGAAAACCAGCCTGGAAAATTTCCGGAAGCAGCCCAAATGTGGAGGGTTAATGATGCGCCCTCCTAGTAGTGCCTGATTATGAGTCGGAGGCAGTCACATCCTTCCTTGCATCTTTTGTTGCACTTGCGTCAGTGACTTTATGCTTATGCTGCTACTTAACTGGCATATCAATGTCAAGCAAGCCTATTAGTAGTAAGCACTGTGGATGTTTTCAAACCAGGAACCAGCTTCTGAGATCCTCTGTATCTGCTTTCAACAGGCTTGTTTGGACCTGGTATTCCACTTTTTTCAACTTTTCTAATGTATGTGTGATTTATCCTAAGTAAACAGTAGATGGTGGTTTTTCTGAATTGGGGAATCTCTGAAGAAATTGCGCTTTCAGTTTATATTCACGTATGAGGTCACATGGTCCGGATGACACCTGTAGGAATCTAATCAATGTCATCATCAAATGACAGAGGTTCCACACGCTAACCCATCCACTTCCCCCCAGTTCTTTTCTGCTTTATTCCTATATGTCTCTACAGCTGTCCCTCTAGCCTCACCCTGCCCCTAGTACGCTCCAGCTCCCTTCTGTCTCTACTCCCACACAGTCTGTTGAGATTTAATGGTGAGGATGCCCTTAGGCACAACAGAACTGGCCACCCACCGCCTACCTAATTTTTTTTTTTTTATTGATTGGTTATAAGCCCTCGTTTGATGATTGCCAATTTAATAGAATAATAATAAAAAAGCCACTAACGATGACATTTTAATTATGTATAGATATTTACTAAGTAGGGCAGCTTACAGGGGCAGTCTGTGCATGTCCTACCATTTATACTCCATTCCAGATGGCATATGGTAAAGTACAGTGGAAATATGTTGCAGTTACTGGTACTTTTTTGGCTGACAGTACCAACACAAGCATCCAAGTGCCGCACCTAGGCCCATGCATCACATGCCTAATGGGAAATTTGCCACTGCCCACAGTGTTTTTACAGCTAAATCCCCCTACTGTCTCTCCAGCCCCAGCCACCTTCTGTCTCTCGAGCTTCACACACCTTCTGTCTCTCTAGCGCCAGACCATTTCTGTCTCTCCAGTCCCAAAAGTACTCTCCAGCTCCAGACCCTTGTCTCTCCAGCCCCTCAGTGTTTTTCTAGCCCGGTGCCCCTCCCGAACTTCACGATCCCCCCCCCCCTCCCCGAACTTCACGATCCGAGCCAGGAATTGCGGGACTTATCGCCAGACTCGGATACCAGAACGAGGCAAACTTCATCATCCTGCTGTCAGATTCTCGCGGGTTTTGGATTCCATATGTAGAGCCGCGCATTGCCACCATTTTCACTCTGGACTTGGAGAGTGAGGGAGACAGACCTCTTTCTCTCTCTGTGGGTGGTGTCGTCAGGTGGGGTCAGTGTGTGCTCTCTAGGGGTGCTGTCTTGTCACTGGGCTGCGTCTGGGGTGCAGGACCCCATCACGTCGGCACAGGTCGGCTACCCCAGGTCAGCACACAGGTGAAAGTTAATAAGGGTTAATAAGAAGCACATAAGTGCTATGTAAGTGAAGTGTGATTAAAATAATACAAAAGTATATACAAAGTGATAGGGAAAATCATAAGTGTTAATAAAGTGTTAGGGAGTGACGACCAATATTTGTGCATTGTATTTAAAGAGGCATGGATGGGTCAGCATTAGGAGGGACTGCTGACTCATTGGAGAAGTTAGGGGTGTCTCCAGGTAAGCTGGCTCTCAGATGCTGTAGGAGCCATTATCATGTTGCCTTACACTGGGCATTCAGACCCAAACATATATGTAATTATTTATGTCGGTATAGCTGGGCTGCTTCAGAAGTTGATGATGAGGATTCTGATGGTGATGTGGTATGTTTGAATAAGGCACCAGTGGAGACAGTTGTTGGCCATGGAATGAAAAAGCCCCCCCCAAAAAATACCAAAAACGCTACCTCTTTGGTGTGGAATTATTTCTCCACAAATCCAGACAACAGGTTTCAAGCCATGTGTTGCCTTTGTCAATCCATAATAAGTAGGGGTAAGGACGTAAACCACCTAGAAACATCCTCCCTTATACGTCACCTGCAGCGCATTCATCATAAGTCATTGTCAAGTTCAGAAACTTTGGGTAATAGCGTAAGCTGTCCACTGACACCTAAATTATGTGGTTTGTTTGAATAAGGCACCAATGGAGACAGTTGTTGGCCATGGGATGAAAAAGCCCATTGTCATGCCTGGGCAAAATACTCCAGAATCCACCTCTTCGGTGTGGAATTATTTCTCTGTGAGGATGAGGATGCAAACACTGAAGGGGGTGAGGAATCGAAGGATAAGGATGACTTCTTGCCTTTGTAAAGCCAGTTTGTGCAAGGAGAGATTAATTGCTTCTTTTTTGGTGGAGGCCCAAACAAAGCAATCATTTCAGCCACAGTCGTGTGGCTGACCCTGTCGCTGAAATGATTGGTTTGATAAAGTGTGCATGTTGGGGCGCAACTATGGGGTCTTTGTGAATAAATTACTTTCTTTTTTCTACTAATGTGGACTGGTCTGTGCAACTGCTAATTTTTTATGAACCGATGTGGAAATGTATTGACAACACTGTTAAGATTTGGGTATTTAGAAATACGGTGGATCACAAAGAAACCCAGATAGGAATCTAACATCTAATAAATCCATGAGTGTGGTATGCACATCATTCTTAAGTCATTTATGTAAGGAGAAAGATACTTTTATATGTTATATCTATTTATCTTTGAATTGAGTTTGGTACGCACCATTACATCTCCTCGGTAAAGGTCACAAAGGGTGATTGAAAAGAATTAAAGATACCTTTACACACATTATTGCTAGGGTTACACTGTGAGTTGGGGTACGCTTCCCTTGACTGCATGTGTACTTATCCAGTCCACAAACACTAGAGATGTGCGGGACTTGAAAATTGATCAAAAATACTTTCTTTTCAAACAATACTACACATTGTTGTTTAATTTAATTATTTACACGTTAAACTGGAATTGAGGTACATAACATCAAGATCCTGAACAAAGAATTTGAGAAATTGAGATAGTCAGTCATGGAGTAATTAACACCAACTTCCATGACCAGATGCTCCGGGAGGTTCGTGAGCTGTCCTCCAGGGTCAGTGACCTGACCTCTAGTGTGCGACAAGGCACCTCCTCTGTCCAGGACCTCAACACCACTATTGGGCAAGGCATACAGACCATCGCTGCCCTCCTTGGCTACAGTCTCAGGGAGGCAACAACACCTGGCCCATCCCCTACCCAGGAACAAGATCCCACTGGGCAGGACCCTCGAAGATCAATGCGCAGACCTACCACAGAGCAACAACCGCTTCAGGTGGGGTCTAAAAGAAAAAAAAAATTAAATCTCTCCAGATGCGGTCACATTTCCCAGCACCCATGTTCTCTATGTTCTAAAATGCTTTCTTAATGGTTTGTGGGACAAGCTGAATGGGGTTTGGCATCTTCACTTTTATTTCAGTGACTGTGATGCATTAGCCTGTGAACTTGACCCACCTTCCTCTTCAGATTGTGGTGTTGATAGTTGGGTTTGGGTATTGTGACCAGAATCTTCCTCAATTTGCCCCACATCGTCCTCAGCCAGGGTAATGAGCCCAGTCTCTTGTTGTGTTTGTTAGACACTGTCCCACATCGCAGACTGCTAAATAAACTTGAAAGCGTGGGGGGTGGATTATAAAACAGTTAAATGGATAAGAACCTGATTGCAGGATAAGAAACAGACAGTTGTAGTAAATGGAGTGCAATCTATGGAGGGAAATGTTACCAGTGGAGTACCCCAGGATCTGTACTCGGACCAGTTTTCTTTAATATCTTTGTTGGTGATATTGCAAATGGTATTGAAGGGAAAGTATGCCTTTTTGCAGATGATACAAAGATATGTAACAGGGTAGACACACCAGGAGGGGTAAAACAAATGATTGATGACCTAGCTAGGCTTGAAAAATGGTCAACAACATGGCAACTACAGTTTAATGCTAAAAAATGCAAAATCATGCACTTGGGTCTCAAAAACCCAAAGTCTAAATATAGTATAGAGGTACTATAATGAAAACTTCTGAGGAGGAAAGGGATTTAGGAGTCACTATTTCAAGTGACTTAAAGGCAGGAAAGCAATGCAACAAAGCAATGAGAAAGGAAAGTCAGATGCTTGGTTGCATAGGGAGAGGAATCAGTAGCAGGAATAAAGAAGTAATAATGCAACTGTATAGGTCATGGTACGGCCTCATCTGGAATACTGTGTCCAGTTCTGGAGAATATGGGGGTCATTCCGAGTTGATAGCTTGCTAGCTGTTTTTAGCAGCCGTGCAAATGTTATGCCGCCTCCCACTGGGAGTGTATTTTAGCTTAGCAGAAGTGTGAACGTAAGGAGCGGCTACAAAATTATTTTGTGCAGTTTCAGAGTAGCTTCAGACCTACTCAGCGCTTGCGATCACTTCAGACTATTCAGTTCCTGCTTTGACATCATGAAGACGCCCTGCGTTTGCCCAGCCACACCTTCGTTTCTCCTGGCACGCCTGCGTTTTTTCGAACACTCCCTTAAAACGGCCAGTTGACACCCAGAAACGCCAACACTTCATGTCAATCACTCTGCAGTCAGCAGTGCGACTGCAAAGCTTCGCTAGACCTTGAGAGAAACTACATCAGTCGTTGTAATAGTACAACGCGGGTGCGCATTGCGCCGCATACGCATGCGCAGAAGTGCCTTTTTTTGCCTGATCGCTGCGCAGCGACCGAAAGCAGCTAGCGATCAACTCAGAATGACCCCCTATAACTCCAGAATGATATAAATACACTAGAGAGTGTACAAAGAAGGGCAACTAAAATGGTGCATGGCCTACATCACAAAACTTACCCGGAAAGACTAAAAGATCTTAACATGTATAGTTTGGAGGAGAGAAGGGAAAGGGGGGACATGATAGAAACTTTCAAACATACCAAAGGTTTTAACAAAGTTCAGGAGGGAAACATTTTTCAAAGGAAGAGAAGTATTAGAATTCAAGGACATACACTGAAACTGGAGGGAGGCAGGTTCAGGGGAAATTTAAGGAAAAATTACTTCACAAAAAGGGTAGTAGATAAGTGGAATAGCCTCCCATCAGAGGTGGTAGAGGCTAAGACTGTAGAGCAATTTAAACATGCTTGGGATAGTGTGCCTCAGTATGTACTTACCGTCTTCAAACTTCTTGGGGTGTGCGGACAATTGGACCCACCGCATTTACTGAATCAATTATCTCCCTCCAGATACGGTCCTTCGTCCCAGCACCCATGTTTTTATTTTCAAAATGTATTTTCTTAATGGCTTGTGGGACAAGTCCAACTCCCTCTTTCTAAATGGTGGTTGGCGTCTTCTCTTTTTAGCTGTTGCCTGCAATGCAGTAGCATGAGAACTTTCTCCACCTTCCTCTTCACTTTGAGGCTCTGATTGTTGTGTTTGGGTAGTTTGGGCAGAATGTTCCTGAGTTTGGCCCACATCTTCCTCAGCCAGGGAAAACACACCAGCATCTTCTTGTGTTTGTTGGCCAGTAGATGGTGGTTCATCACTACTGGCTCCTGCTCCTCCCTCCTCTACAGTGCCTGGTGTTTCTTGCTGTGCTCTTTGTGATGCCCTTTCACTTTTTCATTTTAGTATTAAATCTAGATGTTCCTTGTGTTTGCGTATTTCTGCGTCAGTTGGATCTGGCACCATGATGCTGGTAGCATGTGCATATGGCCCTGGGGGGGGGGCTTTATCCCTGTCTATGCATGCTATGCGTAATCAAGCACAGGTGATCAGGACCGGATTAAGCCTTAGGGGTGCCCGGGGCACTTTAGACAGGGGGACCCTGGTGGAGGGGGGGGGGGTTATATACAGTAAGTATGTGCTTACCTCCCAACATGACCTATTCCAGGAGTGAAAAAATGCTTTTTACGTGGACTTCCCACTTAATATACAGTATGATTGGTGTCACCTGTGTTGAACTATTTAATTGATAAGAAAGGTTTTTCAACACAGGTGCTTGCAATCATAACTTAAGAATTTTGATCCTCCTGGAATGGGTCATGTTGGGATGTATGGATTGTGTATATTAAATTTAGCCCAATAGTGTATATTAGATTTAAACTAATAGTTTAATATTGCCTGGGTACTGTTTATAGCTCCACCTAATTGAAAGACAACTATTTTATAAAATGTATAGTTGAACAAAGACAACTTAAACAACCTTAAAATACACATAGAAAAATAAAATCTATAACTTATCTTGTTACATGCAAAAATAGCAGCAGCCTCTGCACTACTTACACACTGGGACAGGACTCAGGAGGACTGTCTGTGTGTGTGTGTGTGTGTGTGTGTGTGTGTGTGTGTGTGTGTGTGTGTGTGTCTCTCTCTAGACATTCATTAGATAACAAATTACACCGGACTCAGACACCCAGGTATGGAGATATCTGTAAGTGAAACAGCTCCCTCCACCCTCCTATTACTCCTCTGGTTGGGGACCCCGGTTAATAGTTAATTAAATCTGATACTCCTGTGTCTCTGCCTGCATTACATACTGTCCTGCTTGCATTCTGGCTGTCTGGTTCTGCTGTTGCATAAGAGGGAAAGCTAGTGATGTCAGTGTGCTCTGGCCGGAGGTGGGGGGTGGGGGGGGAGGGGGGTTAGGGTACAGTATGCACTGCATCCCCCCTTTAATCTGGCTATGCAGGTGATGCAAACACAATTGGTACTTGTGCTTTGATTGCTTACACTATTTAAGCATGTTTTTTGCAGCCTGTGTTTGTGGGTGTATACAGAAGCTTCAGTTGAGCGGTTTGTGCGGTTATTCTGTTTGCTATCGAGTTAGAGAGTTCGAGGTTTTCCTTTTATTTTCCTTTTCCAGGAAGCATATATTTTGTGTGGGTTTTTTCTGGGATGGATACCCTTTTTTCCTGCCCTAATGCCTTTTTAAGTGTTTGGTTCTTCATCTGCGGGTAAGTATGTGCATGTTCATAGGTGTGTTTTGTGTGGTGGGGTGTTGGTCTTTCTTCATGTGCTTTTGATGGTTTTCTTTTTATTTTCTTTCTCAAGGAAGTATATATTTTGTGTGGGTTTTTTTCTGGGAAGGTTACCCCTTGTTTTTTTTCCCTGGCCTTTTGCCTTTTTAAGTGATTGGTTCTTCATCTGCGGGTATGTGCATGTTTATAGGTGCAGGGGCGTAGGAAGGGTGGCTCTGGTGGAGCTCAAGCTCCAGGCGCCAAAAATATTAGAAGGCGCAGTCCAACCACGCTGGCGCCAGAACCGGCCGCCTGGCTACCCACAGCTCGCAGCTGTAAACAGCCACCTGAGCTGCTTCCTCCCTCCGCGCTCCAGAGTTGTGTGCGTGGCGCAAGATGGGTGGTGACGCTGCTGGTGAGGAGGAGAGGATTTGGGACGCACCGAAAAAACTGAAAAAAGGTGCGTTCTGGCTGCACAGCTGTGTCTGCCTGCTGCTATTTAGTATAATATGTTTTGTAATACATGTTTTGTTAAATATATATCTATATATATATATATATAGATATATATTTCTCTAACGTCCTAGTGGATGCTGGGGACTCCATAAGGACCATGGGGAATAGACGGTCTCCGCAGGAGACATGGGCACTTTAAGAAAGAATTTAGATTCTGGTGTGCTCTGGCTCCTCCCTCTATGTCCCTCCTCCAGACCTCAGTTTGAATCTGTGCCCGGACGAGCTGGGTGCTGTTCAGTGAGCTCTCCTGAGCTTGCTGTAAGAAAGTATTTTGTTAGGTTTTTTATTTTCAGGGAGCTCTGCTGGCAACAGACTCCCTGCATCGTGGGACTGAGGGGAGAGAAGCAGCCCTACTCTCTGAAGCTAGGTCCTGCTTCTTAGGCTACTGGACACCATTAGATCCAGAGGGATCGTACACAGGATCTCACCCTCGTCGTCCGATCCCAGAGCCGCGCCGCCGTCCCCCTCGCAGAGCCGGAAGACAGAAGCCGGGTGAGTATGAGAAGCAAGAAGACTTCGAAATCGGCGGCAGAAGACTCCGTTCTTCACATGAGGTAACGCACAGCACTGCAGCTGTGCGCCATTGCTCCAAACACACCTCACATACTCCGGTCACTGTAAGGGTGCAGGGCGCAGGGGGGGCGCCCTGGGCAGCTTATGGACCTCTTTTGGCAAAAGTACACATATATACAGTTGGGCACTGTATATATGTATGAGCCCCCGCCAAGAAAATGTATATTTAAGTGGGACAGAAGCCCGCCGTCGAGGGGGTGGGGCTTCTTCCTCAGCACTCACCAGCGCCATGTTTTTTCTCCACAGCACTGCTGAGAGGAAGCTCCCCAGCCTCTCCCCTGCAGATACACGGTAGAAGAGGGTAAAAAGAGAGGGGGGGGCACATAATTAGGCGCAAACATCAATATAAACAGCAGCTACTGGGTTAACATTAAGTTACTGTGTTATTCCTGGGTTAATAGCGCTGGGGTGTGTGCTGGCATACTCTCTCTCTGTCTCTCCAAAGGGCCTTGTGGGGGAATTGTCTTCAGATGAGCATTCCCTGAGTGTGTGGTGTGTCGGTACGTGTGTGTCGACATGTCTGAGGTAAAAGGCTCCCCTAAGGAGGAGATGGAGCAAATGTGTGTGTGAGGGGTGTCTCCGTCGACAACGCCGACACCTGTTTGGATATGTGAAATTAAGTGCTAAGGTAAATTTATTGCACAAAAGATTAGAGAACAGACAGGGAATCTTCCCATGTCTGTCCCTATGTCGCAGAGACCTTCAGAGTCTCTCAATGATCACTATCCAAAATAATAGACACTGATATCGACACGGAGTCTGACTCCAGTGTCGACTACGATAATGCAAAGTTACAGCCAAAATGGCAGGAAAGTATTCAATGTATGATTATTGTTGCCCTATCCATTTTTTTTCAAAAGGAGTTGACTTTTCTACCTGAAGTTCAGACGTTTGTGAAGGGAGTGCTGCGTATTCAGCCCCCTTTTGTGCCCCCGGTGGCACCTTGGGATCTTAACGTGGTGTTGAGTTTCCTGAAATCCCACTAGTTTGAACCACTCAAAACGGTGAAATTTAAATATCTCACGTGGAAGGTGGTCATGCTACTAGCATTGGCTTCGGCTAGGCGTGTGTCAGAATTAGCGGCTTTGTCACATAAAAGCCCCTATCTGGTTTTCCATGCGGATAGAGCAGAATTGTGGACCCGTCCACAATTTCTGCCAAAAGTGGTTTCATCCTTTCATATAAACCAACCTATTGTGGTGCCTGTGGCTACTACTGACTTGGAGGATTCCGAGTTACTTGATGTGGTCAGGGCTTTGAAGGTTTATGTAGCCAGAACGGCTAGGGTCAGGAAAACAGAATCTTTGTTTATCCTGTATGCTTCCAACAAGCTTGGTGCTCCTGCTTCAAAGCAAACTATTGCTCGCTGGATCTGTAATACGATTCAGCAGGCTCATTCTGCGGCAGGATTGCCGCTGCCAAAATCAGTTAAGGCCCATTCCACTAGGAAGGTGGGCTCTTCTTGGGCGGCTGCCCGAGGGGTCTCGGCATTACAGCTGTGCCGAGCGGCTACTTGGTCAGGTGCAAACACTTTTGCAAAGTTCTACAAGTTTGATACCCTGGCTGAAGAGGACCTTGTGTTTGCTCATTTGGTGCTGCAGAGTCATCCGCACTCTCCCGCCCGTTTGGGAGCTTTGGTATAATCCCCATGGTCCTTACGGAGTCCCCAGCATCCACTAGGACGTTAGAGAAAATAAGATTTTACTTACCGGTAAATCTATTTCTCGTAGTCCGTAGTGGATGCTGGGCGCCCATCCCAAGTGCGGACTTCTTCTGCAATACTTGTAATAGTTATTGCTGCAATAAGGGCTATGTTATTGTTGCATCAGGGTTGAACTGATGCTCTGTTGTTGTTCATACTGTTGACTGGGTAAGTTTATCACAAGTTATACGGTATGATTGGTGTGGCTGGTATGAGTCTTGCCCTGGATTTCCAAAATCCTTTCCTTGTACTGTCAGCTCTTCCGGGCACAGTTTCTCTAACTGAGGTCTGGAGGAGGGACATAGAGGGAGGAGCCAGAGCACACCAGAATCTAAATTCTTTCTTAAAGTGCCCATGTCTCCTGCGGAGCCCGTCTATTCCCCATGGTCCTTACGGAGTCCCCAGCATCCACTACGGACTACGAGAAATAGATTTACCGGTAAGTAAAATCTTATTATCTATATACTGAACGGAGACCTGGCACTACTCTAAAGAGCTACATTATTACTAGATTGTTCATACAGGACCCACCAATTAATTTGAATTGAGAAGCGGTAGATGATTCGGACGCGCGCGGCTTTACCCCCTCCCCCCTTACTCCCCCCCTTTTGCTCTCTCTCCCCCCTTTCCCTCTTTCTCTGCCCTCTCTAACTTTTCTTAATCAGTTGTTAAACTATTATCATCTTTTGTATTAAGACAAGTCATGACAAAAAATATCAAAGTGAATGCACTGATAATTTTATTGAATATTAATGTCAGCAACATGCCTTTACAACGTAAAATTCACTATACATATCTATGTTGTTAATCAAGAGGTAGAAAATATTGGAAAATGTTTGCATCGGATAACTATGTTCACACTTGTTGCTATGTCTTGTCAAATTTGCAATAAAAACATTTCTGAAAAAAAAAAGAGCTACATTATTAACTCCATATTGTAGACTCCTGAGTGCTGCCTTCTTCAAATTCGCTATATATACTGTATATATGTATATACTGTATATATATATATATATATATATATATACACACATATATATTATGTTTATATATATATATATATATATATATATATATATTTTTAGAAAGTGAAGAAAAGGGCGCCTACTAGTGTCTAATAAAATTATAGAGCTGATGTGATTGAGAACAGGAGACTACTTATCTGTCATAAATAGACTTTTGCTTCAGTCATAGGACCAGTACAGGTACATGAAAAAAGAAGAACAAAATAACATAGCGCGTACTGTTTTTACGCAATCACAATCTACAGATCATATAAACCAATTGTGTGTTAAAAAACTTTCTGGGTAAAGGTAAATCCCACAAATTTAAAATCCACAGCCAGGGATTTTGTTTCGAAAGTTTTTCACCATAAAACACACATAAAATATAAAGGTAGAAGTATAAAATATATAGTTTTCAATCTATAGATACAATGGACCAATTATGTGTTTAAAACTTTCTGGGTATATGCAAGTCCCAAAAATTTGAAATCCACAGCCAGGGATTTTTTAAAAGTTTTTTCACAAAATTTAATAAAACACATAAAACATGAAAGGTAGAAGTAATGCGAGCGTACAAGATAAAATTGAATGACAAGCTTATCTGTCCATATTAGGACTGGGATACATCAGATCTTTCGTAAGCATCCAAGATAAATAGTAAAATTTCAAACGTACAAAAGTTAAATATTAAAACAGCTTATCTGCCCATAAGGGAAGTTCAGGTGCATCAGTCCCAACGCGTTTCGTCCTTAATTAGACTTCATCATATGGACAGATAAGCTTGTCATTCAATTTTATCTTGTACGCTCGCATTACTTCTACCTTTCATGTTTTATGTGTTTTATTAAATTTTGTGAAAAAACTTTTAAAAAATCCCTGGCTGTGGATTTCAAATTTTTGGGACTTGCATATACCCAGAAAGTTTTAAACACATAATTGGTCCATTGTATCTATAGATTGAAAACTATATATTTTATACTTCTACCTTTATATTTTATGTGTGTTTTATGGTGAAAAACTTTCGAAACAAAATCCCTGGCTGTGGATTTTAAATTTGTGGGATTTACCTTTACCCAGAAAGTTTTTTAACACACAATTGGTTTATATGATCTGTAGATTGTGATTGCGTAAAAACAGTACGCGCTATGTTATTTTGTTCTTCTTTTTTCATGTACCTGTACTGGTCCTATGACTGAAGCAAAAGTCTATTTATGACAGATAAGTAGTCTCCTGTTCTCAATCACATCAGCTCTATAATTTTATTAGACACTAGTAGGCGCCCTTTTCTTCACTTTCTAAAAATTTTTATTTATGTGTTTTCCAAGCACATATTTATTGCTTAAGGTTGCAGCCACTCTTATATTAGAGGAAGTGTCACTTATTCTATACACTTGATTTCATATCTTTACTATTTATTAGTGGTAGTGCACCGTGATATCTGAGCGCCCCCGTTTCTCTTTTCGACCCCATATATATATATATATATATATAGAAAAACACAGATTCCCAAGTGCGCTAATAATGAAGTGTGATTACACAATTCTTCCAGCGTTTATTTCATAGGAAAATGTGGACTGGAGGATGTTTAGATCTGGGGACCTGTAACAGACACCCCTCACCAAAAAGTCACCCAAACAAGAGGCCAACAGGCCAATTAATAAAAAGTTATTTTAATAACATATGATAAAACATATGAGTTTTGATACACAATTCAAAATATAAAATTATATCCATAAAATACAGCCACAACCAACATGTTTGTAAGATGGATTCTGGATACTCCCTCACCTTTTTCAAGGTGCGAGCTCGAAGGGAGTATCTTCACAAACTAGGGTGCGATTTTTTGACTGACAAACCCAACGCGTTTCGTCTCATCGACTTCATCAGAGGTAACGCATATAGGGAAAAAGGCTAATTTGCTCTTGATAAGTTTATATGGCAGATCGTAACCTCAGAATAGGGATTAATCAAAGTCTCCTTTATCTGGATTTAATAGGTGGAGCTCCTATATTCGGGCTCCTAACTGGAGGTAGAATGGTATTCCTTTTTAGATATAAAATCTATAAAATGATAGTGTTTTTGTAGACACTGCCTTAGAACTAATTAGACATAATTCCTTAAGAGCCGTCTAAAAAAGCTCTTGATTATAGTCCGTTGGAAATGCCGACAACCGTATGTCGGCGTTTATGCAAACTAAAGTATGGTCTCCAACTCTTATGACCAAGAATATTTCTGGTTCAAATGTTGACTCACGTAAAATTCAAGATTTAAATGGCTGGTTTGACAATCACAGTGATATAAAAGATGCGACTTCCTCAATAGATCTCAAGGCATAAATCCTGGAGGAAATTTGACTGTGTGTGGAAGTCACAGAATGACTTCCACACACAGCCAATTCAGTACAGGGGTAGGGGGCGCCGAAACATATCCGTGCTCCGGGCACCATGGCGCCTAGCTACACCTCTGCATAGGTGTGTTTTGTGTGGTGGGGTGTTGGTCTTTCTTCATGTGCTTATGATGGTTTTCTTTTTATTTTCCTTCTCAAGGAAGCATATATGTTGTGTGGGTTTTTTTCTGGGAAGGATACCACTTGGTTTTTTCCCCTGGCCTTTTGCCTTTTTAAGTGTTCGGTTCTTCATCTGCGGGTAAGTATGTGCATGTTCATATGTGTGTTTTGTGTGGTGGGGTGTTGGTCTTTCTTCATGTGCTTATGTTTTTTGTTTTGTGTGTGTGTGTGTGTGTGTGTGTGTGTGTGTCTGTCTTTCTCCAAGGCTCAGCATTTATTTACTTAAATTTTTTGGGCAAATAGGCTTTTTCTTTTCTGCCTTTTTGCCTTTTTTTTTGGTTTCTTCATCTGCGGGTAAGTATATGTTTGCTCATAGGGGGTAATTCCAAGTTGATCGCAGCAGGAATTTTGTTAGCAGTTGGGCAAAACCATGGGGGTCATTCCGAGTTGTTCGCTCGCAAGCGGATTTTAGCAGATTTGCTCATGCTAAGCCGCCGCCTACTGGGAGTGAATCTTAGCATCTTAAAATTGCGAACGATGTATTCGCAATATTGCAATTACACACCTCGTAGCAGTTTCTGAGTAGCTCCAGACTTACTCGGCATCTGCGATCATTTCAGTGCTTGTCGTTCCTGGTTTGACGTCACAAACACACCCAGCGTTCGCCCAGACACTCCCCCGTTTCTCCGGCCACTCCTGCGTTTTTTCCGGAAACGGTAGCGTTTTTTCCCACACGCCCATAAAACGGCCTGTTTCCGCCCAGTAACACCCATTTCCTGTCAATCACATTACGATCGCCAGAACGAAGAAAAAGCCGTGAGTAAAAATCCTAACTGCATAGCAAATTTACTTGGCGCAGTCGCAGTGCGGACATTGCGCATGCGCATTAAGTGGAAAATCGCTGCGATGCGAAGATTTTTACCGAGCGAACAACTCGGAATGACCCCCCATGTGCACTGCGGGGGGGGGGGGGGAGATATAACATGTGTAGAGAGAGTTAGATTTGGGTGTGGTGTGTTCAATCTGCAATCTAAATTGCAGTGTAAAAATAAAGCAGCCAGTATTTACCCTGCACAGAAACAAAATAACCCACCCAAATCTAACTCTCTCTACACATGTTATATCTGCCTCCCCTGCAGTGCACATGGTTTTGCCCAACTGCTAACAAAATTGCTGCTGCGATCAACTTGGAATTATCCCTATAGTTGTGTGTTGTGTGGTATGGTGTTGGCTTATTTTTTATTTCTTTTTTTGCCTTTTTTTGGTACATTTTTATTATTGCCAACTCAATGTATTGATAAATTAGGTTACTTGTTTGAGGTAATTCATTTTTTTTGGGGGGGTAAGTATATACATGCTCATTGTAAGTATATGCATGCTCATTGTTTTGTTGAGGAGGTGTTTTTGTGGTTGGCTTACATTATTTTATATGCTAACAATGTTCCTTTCCTCCTGGTGTGCAATATTTAGATATGGATTATCCAACAGCTGTAAGTGTTTTTTTTCTCAAAATTTTAAATTTGTTGTGGCTATTTGTGGAAGAAAAAAATTGGATGTAGTTTTAACACTCTGATTTTTTTACATTTTTAAGAGGGTGTTGGCAGCAAACCTGTGTGCCATTGCTGGCCAACCCCAACCTGCCCCTCATCCTCGAAGGCAACGGAGGCGTGCAAGGCCTAGTATATTCCGTACCCGTGTCACCCTTTTTGGTATGCCAGATGATGAGTTGTTGCACCGCTATAGGCTGCTCCCTCATGTCATCCTAGAAACTCTCTCGATAATATAAAGTGATCTAGAAGGTTCAATTCGGCATCCTACAGCAATACCACTGACACAATTCCTTGCTGTTACATTTCTTCACCTCAGGGTCCTATCAGCATGTGGTGGGAGTGCTGGTTGGTGTGTCTCAGGCAGCATTTTCTAGTATCCTGAGGCACATAATTTCACCTTTTTTTAAAGCGAGTAAAGCAGTTCATAACAATGCCATTGGATGTGGGGTCCCTAGCTGTGTTGAAGCGAAAATTCCATGAAGGGTGTAGTCGCTTCGCACACGTTATTGGGATAGTGGATGGGACACGTTCCACTTGTGGCTCCAAAACATAATGAAGAAATCTTTAGGAACAGAAAACTGTTTCACTCTGTGAATGTGATGGTTGTTTGTGGCCCATCCCTCCAGATCCTTTCCCTGAATGTCCGCTACCCTGGCAGTGCACATGATTCCCACGTAATTCACCAATCAGGGATATGGCAAAAATGAAGACTGTTGGAAGGCCAAGATACGTGGATATTGGGTGAGTTGGATTGGCCTCATGAAGTAAAGGATAAGTTGATTTGTTTTGTTTCTGCTGTACATTTGATACTTATTATTGTATTGTGTTTTTACAGGAGATCGTGGATATCCTTGCACCCCCTGGCTCATGACTCCTTACAGCAGACCCACACCAGCAGAAACTGCATTTAATTCCGCGCTTACAGCCACTAGGCAGCTGATGGAGTGCACAATTGGCGTTCTAAAAGGATGCTTCCATGTGCTCCACCGCACTGGTGGCGACCTTACGTATTCACGGGAACAGGTTAGTAAAATTGTGGTCCTGTGTGCAATCCTGCACAGTATTGCTGTAAGGAGGCATGTCGAGCTACTGGAGAATGAGGTTTTGTCCCCAGAGGATGAGGAGCCAGGGGTTGGCCGGACATGGAGGCGGGCCTCCGATGCTCAGCGGGGACATGCCCTTAGGGCAAAAATAGTGCATCAATATTTCAGGTATGTTTAAGTTGTGATCATATCACACACGTGTTTTTTGTATTTTACAAATGTATATTTTGGAAAGGTCTTACAGATTTAGGCAATACAAAAAATAAAAATAGTAAAAACAAAACGTTGGCAGATTTGAATAGTGCATCAATATTTCAGGTATGTTTAAGTTGTGATCACATCACACACGTGTTTTTTGTATTTTACAAATGTATATTTTGGAAAGGTCTTACAGATTTAGGCAATACAAAAAATAAAAATAGTAAAAACAAAACGTTGGCAGATTTGGAGTTGCTTACAAACACTTTTTCAGATATTTTTTGTTTAAATATTTTGAAATAGATGTTAGTGGTTTCACAGGAAACATATTATGTTGATCAAATTAAAAAAAACAACAATGTCATGAGTTAATAAACACCAGTAGTGTTGTGGTGTCAACATATATCTTGTTTATCCAAAAAATGTAGTAATGTATTTGTTGATAAATTAATGTATTAATGCACGGACTATACTGTTACTTTGTATTAATAGCAATAAAGCTTATTTGTATTTATGACCATCACAGCTGTATACCAATCAACAGCAGGCAGACAGTATACTGTAAATATGTGCAATTTTGAGAAATATGCCATTGGCACCATGCAAGCTGCCGCATTTAGCAGACGTGAGCTGCGGAACCTCACAGCCGTGATGGATTGCCGCGTAGGCCGCACGGGCCCTTATGTGTTCAATGCCCGGAAGCGTACAGGATTCGTGGTGGTCCACTGAAAGCTGCGGACGAAGCTCCACAGCAGGCGGTTCATAGTCCAGCTTGAGCGCCGCTGGTTGGACCTCCGCAGCAGACAGCCCCGTTTACTGGCGGAATTACACCAGCAAATTCAAGAACGTAAGTAAGGCCTTTGTGTGTGCATGAGTGTGTTTGCATCTCTAAGTATTGATAAGTGTGCATCCATAAGTGTGTGTATGTTGTTTATGAAGAACATCTGGGAATTGTATGTTGTTTGTGTGGATGTAGAGAGTATGTGTGTGGGTTGTATGTTGATAAAACTTACCATACTAGTAATATTGTTGTGCTTAATTTTAGTATATTAAAGCTTGTTTATGTTATTTTGAAGATACAAAAAACAAAGCCTTCATGATTAGTATTAAGTAGTGTGTATATAATGAAAACCCAAAACCATTTTCAATAACAAACTGTGTTCCTCTCTTCTTAGGAAGAGCCGAAAGAAGACACCCCACACAACCACCTCCATCACATTCTCCATCTCCCTCTCCCCCTCAACCAGCCACCCCCATTCAAACTCCCTATCCCCCTCAAACACCAGCCCCCATTCAACCACCCTCTCCCCCTCAAACACCAGCCCCCATTCAAACTCCCTCTCCCCCTCAAACACCAGCCCCCATTCAACCACCCTCTCCCCCTCAAACAACAGCCCCCATTCAACCACACTCTCCCCCTCAAACACCAGCCCCCATTCAAACTCCCTCTCCCCCTCAAACACCAACCCTCATTCAACCACCCTCTCCCTCTCAAACACCAGCTCCCATTCAACCACCCTCTCCCCCTCAAACACCAGCCCCCATTCAACCAGCCTCCCCCCCTCAAACACCAGCCCCCATTCAACCACCCTCTCCCCCTCAAACACCAGCCCCCATTCAAACTCCCTCTCCCCCTCAAACACCAGCCCCCATTCAACCACCCTCTCCCCCTCAAACACCAGCCCCCATTCAACCACCCTCTCCCCCTCAAACAACAGCCCCCATTCAACCACACTCTCCCCCTCAAACACCAGCCCCCATTCAAACTCCCTCTCCCCCTCAAACACCAGCCCTCATTCAACCACCCTCTCCCTCTCAAACACCAGCTCCCATTCAACCACCCTCTCCCCCTCAAACACCAGCCCCCATTCAACCACCCTCCCCCCCTCAAACACCAGCCCCCATTCAACCACCCTCTCCCCCTCAAACACCAGCCCCCATTCAAACTCCCTTTCCCCCTCAAACACCAGCCCCCATTCAAACTCCCTTTCCCCCTCAAACACCAGCCCCCATTCAACCACCCTCTCCCCCTCAAACACCAGCCCCCATTCAACCACACTCTCCCCCTCAAACACCAGCCCCCATTCAAACTCCCTCTCCCCCTCAAACACCAGCCCCCATTCAACCACACTCTCCCCCTCAAACACCAGCCCCCATTCAACCACCCTCTCCCCCTCAAACACCAGCCCCCATTCAACCACACTCTCCCCCTCAAACACCAGCCCCCATTCAACCACCCTCTCCCCCTCAAACACCAGCCCCCATTCAACCACACTCTCCCCCTCAAACACCAGCCCCCATTCAAACTCCCTCTCCCCCTCAAACACCAGCCCTCATTCAACCACCCTCTCCCTCTCAAACACCAACTCCCATTTAACCACCGTCTCCCCCTCAACCAGCCACCAGTGTGGAAGAAGAGGAGGAGGAGTATGGGCCGATGGAACAGGGTATGTGTTTTTTTTTAAAAGGATCTTTATATTTCTTTTTCTTTTTTTTCACTGCAAACAGATACAGTACTTCAGCATTTGTCTGCAACCTTTGGCCATTCAGCTGCTGGGGAACTACACAGCACAGCATGCCTTGCAACATTTGTGCATTTTAGGAAAGTGAACACTGTTGCCGGGCATGCTGGGATCTGTATTTGAACAACAGATTGTGATCCGCAGTTTAAAGGTCCCTGATCCTAGACCAGTGATGGTGATACTTTGGTCCTCCAGCTGTTGTAGAACTACACATCCCAGCACGCCCTGCTAAAGTTTTAACCTTTGCCCATGATAACATTGTAGCAGGCCATGCTGGTATGTGTCATTCAACAGCAGCTGGAGTGGCAAATGTTCAACATCCCTGACCTACACAGTGAGCTGTTGAAGTGTGCTTTGTACATTGCTTCTATATTGCATAATGTGTGATTTTAATTATAATAATTGAACCAACATTCTTTACAGATGCGGAGGCGGGAGATCGGAATAGGCCAATCCGTTTTGTGCTGGACCACATGGAGCAGCATGTTCGCGGCCTCCTCGAGGAAATTAATGTGCTCCAAAACATTTTTGGATATTTTTATTTTTTTTTGTCTAGAAAAGACTTTATATTATGTGAACTCTTATTATTAAAAATGTAAACCACAAATGTTGTGTGTTTTTTTTTTAAAGAGGGCAATGTCATATATATAGATATGTAGTATCAGTGCCGTAACTAGCTATGTGCGAGAGGGGCATTGCACACAGTGATGTGAGGCGGCAAAACTCAGCATGCACCCGCCTGGTGTAGAGAAATTGATGGGTGATCGCAACCCCCCCCCCTCCCCCGCTGCACCGCTCACAAGCGTTGCTTGCTACTGTGGAGAACTGGAGGTGTCACCCGGCAGCAGCTGATCTTGAGGGAAGGAGGCTGAGGCGCTGAACATGCTCTTCAGGAATCTCTTCTCCCCTCAGCTGCGCTACACAACGCCGGGCGTGACGTCATCATGCGCGCCCAGGGCAGCCAGGAATCCTCTTCCTCCTAGCGTTCGGCACCTCATACGGGGAGCTGCAGCAGCAGAAGAGCCGGGGGAAGACATGGAGCAGGGACCCTACACCAGCGCCTGTCAGCACTGGATTCATCCATCCAGGAGTCGGATTTACACCATCCACACCACCTCCACAGGTTAGGGACTTATTAAAGCCCCCCTTCCACCCCCCGGGGTGCCTCTCACCTGCTCCCTTCATAGCTCTCCCCTCCATAGCTCACCTCTATCCCAAGCCCTCTCCCCGCATTCCTCTCACTCACTCTCTAAACCTCCCCCTGCATTCCTCTCCCCTAAACCTCCCCCTGCGTTCCCCTCTCCCCTAAACCTTCCCCTGCATTCCTCTTACCCCCTTAACCTCCCACCGCGTTCCTCTCACTCACTCTCTAAACCTCCCCCTGCGTTTCTCTCACTCGCTCCCCCGTGTTCCTCTCACTCGCTCTCTCCCTAATCCTCCCCCCGCGTTTCTCTCACTCGCTCTCTCCCTAATCCTTCCCCCGCATTCCTCTCACTCGCTCTCTCCCTAATCCTCCCCCCGCGTTCCTCTCACTCGCTCTCTCCCTAATCCTCCCCCCATGTTCCTCTCACTCGCTCTCTCCCTAATCCTCCCCCCGCGTTCCTCTCACTTGCTCTCTCCCTAATCCTCCCCCTGCGTTCCTCTCACTTGCTCTCTCCCTAATCCTCCCCCCATGTTCCTCTCACTCGCTCTCTCCCTAATCCTCCCCTCACGTTCCTCTCACTCGCTCTCTCCCTAATCCTCCCCCCGCATCCCTCTCACTTGCTCTCTCCCTAATCCTCCTCTCGCGTTCCTCTCACTCGCTCTCTCCCTAATCCTCCCCCCGTGTTCCTCTCACTCGCTCTCTCCCTAATCCTCCCCCCCGCGTTCCTCTCACTTGCTCCCTCCCTAATCCTCCCCCCCGCGTTCCTCTTACTCGCTCTCTCCCTAATCCTCCCCCCGTGTTCCTCTCACTCGCTCTCTCCCTAATCCTCCCCGTGTTCCTCTCACTCGCTCTCTCCCTAATCCTCCCCCGTGTTCCTCTCACTCGCTCTCTCCCTAATCCTCCCCCCCGTGTTCCTCTCACTCGCTCTCTCCCTAATCCTCCCCCCGCGTTCCTCTCACTCGCTCTCTCCCTAATCCTCCCCCCCGTGTTCCTCTCACTCGCTCTCTCCCTAATCCTCCCCCCCGTGTTCCTCTCACTCGCTCTCTCCCTAATCCTCCCCCCGCGTTCCTCTCACTCGCTCTCTCCCTAATCCTCCCCCCCGTGTTCCTCTCACTCGCTCTCTCCCTAATCCTCCCCCGTGTTCCTCTCACTCGCTCTCTCCCTAATCCTCCCCTCGCGTTCCTCTCACTCGCTCTCTCCCTAATCCTCTCCTCGCGTTCCTCTCACTTGCTCTCTCCCTAATCCTCCCCCTGCATCCTCTCACTCGCTCTCTCCCTAATCCTCCCCCCGCGTTCCTCTCACTCGCTCTCTCCCTAATCCTCCCCCCCGTGTTCCTCTCACTCGCTCTCTCCCTAATCCTCCCCTCATGTTCCTCTCACTCGCTCTCTCCCTAATCCTCCCCCCCGCGTTCCTCTCACTCGCTCTCTCCCTAATCCTCCCCCCCCCGTGTTCCTCTCACTCGCTCTCTCCCTAATCCTCCCCCCGTGTTCCTCTCACTCGCTCTCTCCCTAATCCTCCCCCCCGCGTTCCTCTCACTCGCTCTCTCCCTAATCCTCCCCCCGTGTTCCTCTCACTCGCTCTCTCCCTAATCCTCCCCCCGCGTTCCTCTCACGCGCTCTCTCCCTAATCCTCCCCCCCGCGTTCCTCTCACTCGCTCTCTCCCTAATCCTCCCCCCGCGTTCCTCTTACCTGCTCTAACCCTAGCCCTCCCCCAGCGTGGTCCTCATCTGCTCTAACCCTTGCTATCCCCCCACATTCCTCTCACCTGCTCTAACCCTGCCAAATGTGTAAAAAGGGGGACTCTGCTTCTGTAATGTGTAAAAAAGGGGGACTGCCTGCCTAATGTGTAAAAACGGGACTCTGACTGCTGTAATGTGTCAAAGGGAGCTCTGTGGCCATGCCCCTTTCACATGAAGCCACGCCCCTATATATTTTGTATATGTAAGGTGGGGGGGTGGGGGGGCTATGCTGTTTCTTGCACACAGCGCTAAAATGTCTAGTTACGGCACTGTGTAGCATCACTTCGAATTTGCTAAAATGGAGAGAGATAAAGTACCATATAAAAACTCCTAACTGCCATTGTAAATACACAGCCTGTAACATGGCAGTTAGGAGCTGATTGTTTACTACTTTAACACTCACCTTTAAACAAATTAGACAAAGTTGAAACACATATGCAAAAGTAATTGATGTGTACATATTGTTCTCATAATAGCTGACATATTCAACAATTTTTTAATTAAAAAACAAACAAAACAAAAAGACAGGGTAGTGTGCAAATAAGACAACAAACATATTAAAATAATATGTTTGTTGCCTTAATTGCCAAATGTTATTGGACAATTAGGTTGACAAACTCTTCCTTTTGCAGTGTTTGAACGCTTAATTGTTCAAACACATTACAAATCATTAGGGAAATTGGCATTGTTTAAAAAAAAAACATGTGCAAACATTTGCAAGCTAGCAAGTGCAACGCACATGTACGACAAGCGTCATATTGCTAGCAATGTGAATAGCAACCCTGCAAACGCATCGCTCCCGTGCGAAGCAAAATGGTAAACACCTCTTTTGTTCACTGCTGCACATTTTTGTACACTCGTGCGTGGTGGGAGGGATTTTGCACTCTCGCGATGCGTTCGCATGCTTGCAAACGCTGCCTACGTGCGATCTAAACTGCAATCAGGTCTGAATTACCCCCATACAGTATAACAGTAATCCACAGAACAAAGAACATGTGTTCCCATAACTTTCAGAATCAAATTTTCTAATTGTTTAACAATGTAAATAGTACAGCAATTTGTAATGCTCACCCTTTCAGTACTTTCGTCCAGGTCCTTTCCAGAATAGTTTAGGAGCTGGGTTAACTCCTGCCACTATTGCACACATATTTGACTCTTCACTAACTAATTTGTGTGTTTCTCATTTTCCAGTAGCTTTGAATCTTAATAACAAATTATTTTGTTTTCTATAAACTATTTTGTTTAAAAAAAATACACTGACGTGAGATATTGATGATAAATATGTTTTTGACCATCTCTGTTCAAAGGATGTCTGAAGGTCATGAATACACCTCACTCCTTTTTAACCCAAAAATCCAAAACCAATCCCATAAGAATAATCACTCAGATATACCCAGGGCCGTTTCTTGGGGCAGGCGAGCAGTGCAACCGCACTGGGCGCCCGCCACGGCACTAACTGTGGCTCCCTGCTTCCCCCTCTTATTTCTCCCCGAGTAACCCACTCGGGGGGCGGAGTTTCACGGAATGACGCGTCACGACGCAACCCCGTCACTCCGCGAAACTCCCCCCCCCCGAGCGGAGTACAGAGGGGGATCCAAGTTAGGAAGAGGGAAAGGCCGGCGCGAGGAGCAACTGGTGAAGCGGGCCGAAGAGCGGTAATCGCCTCTGTAAGTATTCTCTCTCTCTCTCAATGTGTAAAATGGGGACACCTGCCGTAATGTGTGAAATGGGGACCTTTGCCTGCCGTAGTGTGGGGATTTAATGTATCAAAGGCATTGCGGTGTGTGGCATAATATGGTGCAGGGGGCATTACTATGTGGGGCTTAATATGGTAGATTTTTTTTTTCCTGTGGTGGTCGTGATCTGTTGGAGCAGGGTCAAAAACTGGATTGTGAGGTAGTATTTTCAGACGAGGCCACACCCATTTAGATGAGGCCACGCCCCCTTGCCGGGGACACACGCACGTTTTTTTTTATCCAGGTGTGTGTGTGTGGGGGGGGGGACACACACATTTTTTTATGTCATGGGGGGGCGCATTTTTAAATCTCGCACTTGGAGCCAAATTGGCTAGAAACAGCCCTGCATATACCCCACCCAAACCCATATAATAATTTAACAGTTTTATGAGTGGGTGTCATGCAGGGGCGCCACAACCTGTATTTTTTTTGGGGGGGGGAATATAATTTAATTTTGACGCCCCTGTATCGCTGCATGTATCCCCCCTAGGGGCAGCTGGTCTTGCCTGCCACACCACCTATGTGATGAAATATCTATCTATCTATCTATCTATCTATCTATCTATCTATCTATCTATCTATCTATCTATCTATCTATCTATCTATCTCTTTGCACATACACACACATACGCACACATTTATGTAATACAACATATAATGTGTATAATGTGTATTAGAAGAAACATTTAACATTAAGGGGTCAATTTACTGTTTATTGAGGTTTAGACTCGATAAATAGTATTTCTTATTGCCATTATCCAGGTAATAAGAAATTAATTTCCACCAAGATGTATTAAAAATCACATCCAGGGACAGATGCTCCGATAGAAGCCTATCCTAGCAACGTGTATACTACAGTGATCGTAACTCGTAAGGGATATACTTTATGCTGCAGACTACTAGTGCATATGTGTGATCAATAGACAGCGCATGCATCAGTGGCTGTTACCAGGGAAGGTATCCGAAAATTATTCCCCCAGTAAATTGTGCAATAAGTAGCCCATAGACTACAATGGCTAACGCCATCACTATTGCAATGGGAAACAGGGAAAGCGCAGCAGATTATCTTTGATATCTGCGCAGAATCCCTGTAACACTTTCAGTGGATAATGACATTTTGAGGGTGTCCTGATTTTTCGTATAATTTCCCAAAAATATGTATTATAATAAATATGCCCTAAAAACATAACTGTAACATGCGAGTGACTTTACGTAGAAGACGAAGAGACAGCGTCCACTCATAGCCCTTTCTGAGGCATGTATGGAACATAATGTGACTTTACATTGTACATTTTCAGATGGACCGGTTGGAATTAGGGGAGAGGTCATGGGGTGCCATGAGGGAAGCGTAGCCTTAAGTACAGCATCTCATTTTTGATCTTCAGAGTGGTGTCAGGATTCCTCATAATTCACACTGAGGAGTCTTTTGTATGTCTAAGATATATCCATTGCTTTCCTTTGTCCAAGTGTATACCTTGGCAGTAGGATTTCGGCCCCAATTTAAGAACTCTATTACCATTTACTACACCTACAGTACATACCAGCCATAATGTGAATTAATAATCTGTTCTGACCATACTCTGTTAATCACCATAGAGGTTACGGCAGTGGTTCCCAAACTTTTTTAAATCACGGTGCCCTAAAGCATTAGATTTTTTTTCACGGCACCCCTAAGCAGGGCCAGCAACAGAAATCTTGGGACCCCATACAATGATATCTCTGGGGCCCCTTCAGATTATATTTATATGAATATAAAAGCGCAGCAGAATTTGCTGTGCTATGTAATAATCTGTTAATAATTAAAAAAATATATTTATTTATACTCATATATAAATTAAATATGTATATCTCTCCTTCCTCCCCTACACACATCACAGTCTGTCTCCCTCTCTCCTTCCTCCCATACACCCCAGTCTGTCTCTCCCCAATGACTCCATGCTGCATTCCCAGCTCCCCCTGCCCATCCCAAAGCCCTGAATCCCCTCACCAATCCACTCTTACCCCGGTGAGAGACTCAACTGCTCTGCACTCCCCAGACCAGAACACCACATTGCAGGAACCATGCGGCCCCCACACCCCACCAGGAGAGGCCGGCACAGGGCACGGGAATTCTGGCCAAAGGAGCTGCAGTCATGTCCCGTAACTGCCTGCAACAGAGCAGAACCCGGAAGATTGGGCGCACACTCACTCCGCACAGTCACTGTGTGAGTTAAAAGCTGCAGCCACACCACCTACAGCTTGCTGCCCTATTTGGAGAAGACGGCTCACATCCCTAGCAGGCACTAAGTGGCATATCCTTAGGGCCCGGTACAGGTCTCTCCTTTGAACTCACCTGTCGTCGGCCCTGGTGGAGCTGCAGGTGCTGCGGAACGGCAGCTCGGAGGCGGAGAAGGAACAGGCGCGACGGGTGCAGTCGGTGACCGCTCATTTGAAATATGGTGCAGACCGCCAGCAATCAGGAGCTGGCGCACGAGCTCTGATTGGCTGATGGCCGGTAACATATTAATATGCACCCACCACCGCGAGCTACTTAAAAAGCGGTGCCCAGCTACCCGTCGCTCGCGAGCGACGGGTTGGCGACCGCTGGTCTGTGCTGAACAGCAGCTGAGTCTGAATGACCACTCACCACCACAGCACAGACATTCTGCTCTGATGAGTCTGATCTCATCTGACAAGCACATGCATGCATGCAGATGCATCCATATGTGCAGTATGTGCCTGCCTGCATCCCACCCCAAACCAATCCCAAAGCCCTATACATGCAGGAAGTGAGAAAAGCCTTACCAGCAGTGACACAGCCGCTGGTGCCGCTAATTAAGTCCCGCAGAACTGTACCGTGCTGCACCTGCTTGTCGCTCTGGCTCCTCACACACTAGAGACAGGGAGGGGGGCATGCAGTGAGGACTCTAAGTGGAGGGGCGGTCTGGACGAGCGTCCTGCTGTGTGACTGGTGCAACATCAGTGCACTGCACAGCACTGACCTGGGGGCTGGGGGGCAGTGCTCTGAAGGGTGAGGGTGAACACAGGACTCGGGAGGGGGGCGCGTTGGGGGAAAAAACCCTCAAACCACACACAGTGGCCGGCCCACGGCTGGTGCAATGCTGGGAGACATAATTATTTACACTGCTGAAGACATGCGGATGCGGCCGCCGCTGCCCGCTGCCTGGACCTTGGGGCCCCTCACAACAACGGGGCTTGGGACAAGATTCCCCTTTGACGTCCCCTGTTGCCGGTCCTGCCCCTAGGCCAAAAGTTTCTTATTGAGAAATTTAAAAAGAAATATTAAATTAAGTAAATTATATTTGTATTTCATCCTTAGGTTCAATTGTGTCTGTTTGTCCACATATGTTATGATTGGCAGCCACCAGCACTGACTTTGCCCATTACATTGATCATAAATAATTTTAATTGGTCCAAGACCACTGATCTAAGGCACCTCTGCAAGTGCCTTGAGGCACCGAAGAGTGCTATGGCACACAGGTGCAGATGTATTAAGCCTGGAGAAGTGATGAAGCAGTGAGTGATAAGTGGAAGGTGATAATGCATCAGCCAATCATTATGGGTTTGAAAAGTGACAGAAGCTGATTGGCTGGTGCGTTGTCACCTTCTACAGATGGAGCCGCACTCATCTGATGCGGCTCCATCGCATAGCAGCGTTCCCAGCGTGACTAGGCGATCCATCCGCCTAGTCACGTCAGGAGGGCACAGAGACGCTCCCATTCCAGTGTGACACGCACGCGCCCCAGGCGTAGCGGTAGGAAGTAATATAGCAGTTAATTATCAAATGACAAGAAGAAGCACTTAATACTCATGTATTGAATGTATTGTTTTAGAAAACTTTTGATTGTGAAAAAAATGTCCAAAGTGGAATGCTGCCGCCCTTCAGTGGTTTCTTATAGTACTGCAGGTTAAAAGGAAGCGTTAACTTCAATACACTGTTGCAGTGATCTCAATCTATTTTTTATGGTGAGTTAACTTGTGTTTGTGTGGTGTCTGACTTGAATGCTTAGTTACTAGCATCTAAAATATTTGTTCATTGTGGAAGTAGGATAGATCTGTTATTTCTCCTTATTGGAGATGTATTTTTTAGATTTTATAAAGAGCAGATTTTTGTCTGTTTATTATCAGTAAATTTATTCTTGCCAATTTTCCAGCATTTAGTGATGGTGGTCTTGAGCCAGCACCAACATGGAATTTATTTAAACTCAAATCTTCACTGTGGGTTTTCCTTCAAGCATTGGTGCTGTTCTGGAGTCAGTACACAATCGCTTCTCAAAAAACACAATAAAATCTGGGTTTTATCAGTCAGGCTGTCTCCACTCTCCTTTTCCAGATTCCAGCTAAAGTTGCTGACAGTAACCCATGTGACCCCTGACACAAGCTCCACTCCATATCTATTCTGGTATGGAGGAACAAAGGCCCTGATTCAGCATGAGTTGTAGTTGTGTGACTATTCACACAACTACAACTCACTTCACTAGCATGCGGGGGGGACACCCAGCACAGTGTAAGTCCGCCCCACATGCCAGGTCCCACCCCCTGTTATCATGCATGATAATAAGGGTAGCAACCTGCGTAGGCAGACAGAGGGCCACCATGTTTTGGGTCACAGCGGGTGTGTGTGATGTCTGCGGAACTTAATTAGCCGTGCCCCCCCCCCCCAAAATGGTGCATTGATGTCCACAAAATGCGTCGTTGATGCTCTGTCACTGCCCCCCTCCTGACAGGACTTAGACTGTGATCTTATGGCAACCACACATGCACAGAAGTGCTAAAATCGCCAAATAGCAATTTTAGCACTTCAGTGTATCATACTGAATCAGGGCCAAAGTCATAATATATGGGGACGGATGTATTGGAATGCGAGATGGCCTGAGCTCTGAGACTCTGGCTGAACTTGTACGTTTTTTTTAAAGCAGCAAACGTTTGCAAGGCAAAACCTGGTTGGTTTGCCTTGTAAACATTTGCTGCTTTAAAAAAACCTACAAGTTCAACTGGAGTCTCAGAGCTCAGGCTGTCTGTCATTCCAATACATCCGGCCCCTAGTGATTAGCTAAGTGGTCATTAAAAAAAAAAAATCAAAGTGAATAATAAATATTATGGTGGTTATTCATGTTTCTTAGCAAAACAAAAAAGCAAGTAACTAGGCAATACCATGTGCATTGCAGGTGGGGCAGATGTAACGTGCAGAAAGATTTAGATCTGGGTGGGTTATATTGTTTCTGTGCAGGGTAAATACTGGCTGCTTTATTTTTACACTACGATTTAGATTTCAGTTTGAACACACCCCACCCAAATCTAAATCTCTCTGAACATATTACATCTGCAGTGCACGTGGTTTTGGCTCATAATATTTATATGTATGTGTGGAACTTTTTGATTGTGCTATTGTAGGTTGACAAAGGGTGCAGAAGGAGTGAACAATTTTGCTTACTGTTTAAAATAGCATTAAAAGTTACCAACTCCGTTTTCTGTGACAGTATAATAAACTTTGCAACCTTATCTACTACAATGTTATCATGTTAATTGGAAATGGCTAGTGTGTAAAATGACAGCTCCCCTGTTATATGAATAAATATATCAGCAAGGACCTTCCTAGACCTAAAGAAAAAGGTTTCATAAACAGGCTAATAAGTTAATTGAAAGAACCCATGTTTTGTTACCTAATTTTTCTAATGGAACATGAAGTCTCTCTAAATTTTCCATTTTTACCTGAAAAATTGTGACTGATTGGGACTTGTATATGCTGTTTTGGACAATTATAGTGATAGCCAATAATCAGGGCCAGTTCTAGACTTTGTGGCGGCTAGAGTGAAAGTTTCCTGTGCCCCCTCCCCCAAATTCAAAATAGGGACTGCACAAAAATATAGGGGCATGGCTTCATGGGGAAGGGGCATGGCCACAGAATAGTATCAATTCACTTTACACAGCACAGTGATGTCCATCACCACTTATACATGTTATGCCATATTAGAGTCCCTTACAGACATTACACCACAGTAGAGCAGTGCCCCTTATCTACATTACGTCAGGTAGAGCCTCTTTTATACAAGTTACACCAGGTGGAGCCCCTTATGCACATTGTGGCAGGTAGAGCCGCTTGTATCCATTACACCAGGTAGACTCCCTTTTACACATATTACATATTATAAATTATATATAAAAATGACCGCGCTTGTATTAATGTTAGCAACTCCGTATAAATGATATAACAAAAAAATAATAATAATTGGAGCGCTTGTTGAATTGAACGCACATACCTGTAAAAAAGAGAGGGTTAATTTATAATAAATGTAACAGCTCTTTTGTGAATATGTTTAAAAGAGGCGATTGAAGATTTTTCCAGTGCGGATTGAATTCATAGTTTCTGGGTGCGGGTCTATCCCTGCTGTCCCTACCAGTATTGCTCGTGGCTTGATGTTCAATCAGCCTGGCCGGCTGCCGCAGACTTGACAGGTCCCGTCTTTCTGTGTCTCCGGCTTAATCCTCCTCGTACGGCTCACAGCTTCAGAGCACGCCAGCGCTTGTACACACTAGCGTGACTCCTCTGTTGTCCTCCGTGACTTCTCCTATATAGTCATCGATCTGTTAATGATATTTGATAAAAAAGTTCTAAGGGGTCTATTCATGAAGCAGTGAAAAGAGTGGAGAAGTTAGCCAGTGGAGAAGTTGCCCATGGCAACCAATCAGCTGCTATATATACTTTATAGAACATACATTATAAATGTTATCTCAACTCTGATCGGTTGCCATGGGCAACTTCTCGACTGGCTAACTTCTCCACTCTTTTCACTGCTTCATGAATAGACCCCTTAATCTCCTGCTGTCATTGCAGTACATGGACATTCATTTTATTATGTGGAATCCCAAGACTGGGGCAGTCAGTGCACATGCTGTCTGTACCACTCTGGCATGTATGCTGAGCTTCTACAATTGGGGCTCACATCTAAACTAAACAGCTGTAGGTCTAGCTGTGCACATGGAACCATTAGTAAAAATCAGAAAAAAAATATTTACCACTAAAAAGCTTAATTTCTAGGGGATTTTCTGCCTCATGTGAATGATTGGAGGAGGAATATAGCGTATAAACAGAATGATAGAGGAGTAGGAAGAAACAGGAGAAAAAGAAAGAAGGGAGATAGAAAAGGAGGATGAAGATGATAGATGTGGAGAAAGATGAGGAGAAGGAAGGAGAAGGAGGTAAACAATATATAATGGCTTCAGTTCCCAGCATCTAGGATTACAGGGCCTGGATGAAGGCCATGCATAGCACAAATAGTGGATCCTGGGAAGTGATCCATCGTAGTGGAGGAAAGAAGGAGACCATGTAGTTAAAGGAAATAGAAAATGTGACTGGAGGAAGGTAAGTAGCCATGTGAACATGTAACTAGAATGCTGTCTGAATTGTGTGTGTTCCTCACTAGGATGCTCTCTGGATTGTATGGCAATCAATAGAATGCTCTCTGTATTATAGTACAGTTTCCAGAATTCCTTTGCACTGTTTGGCTGTCATTAGGAAGCTGTCTGTGTTGTGCAGGGTTCATATCTCTCTGTATCTCTGTATGTTTGCAAAATCGACCGAACCTGTACTAATATCGTAACACAATGAACAAAATCAATGCATTTTTTAAAAAAAATTGTGTTTGCATTTGTAAACCATTCTGAGTAGCACAATCTCAATCAGGATGCTTATAAAGGGACCGCCAATTATCTGCAGCACTCTCTTTTTGCTGACCAGTGCACATCTTTTGGCGGTTTTGGCGGAATAAGACCAATTGGAATATGTTCGTGATTTTCACAGATTAACTCAGATTTTTTTGTCATTTTGTCCTTAATTGAGGTTATCACTGATACACTGTTGTGTCTGTACTGTACATAGACATTTTTTTGAGATTTGTACTTCTAGGGACTGCTTATAGACCATTGAGACTAGAGATGTGCACTGGAAATTTTTCGGGTTTTGTGTTTTGGATTTGGATTCGGTTCCGCGGCCGTGTTTTGGATTTGGACGCGTTTTGACAAAACCTCCCTGAAAATGTTTTGATGGATTCGGGTGTTTTTTTTTCAAATACCCCTCAAAAACAGCTTAACTCATAGAATTTGGGGGTAATTTTGATCCTATAGTATTATTAACCTCAATAACCACAATTTCCACTCATTTCCAGTCTATTCTGAACACCTCACAATATTATTTTTAGTCCTAAAATTTGCACCAAGGTCGCTGGATGACTAAGCTAAGCGACCCAAGTGGCCGGCACAAACACCTGGCCCATCTAGGAGTGGCACTGCAGTGTCACGCAGGATGGCCCTTCCAAAAAACACTCCCCAAACAGCACATGACGCAAAGAAAAAAAGAGGCGCAATGAGGTAGCTGTGTGAGTAAGCTAAGCGACCCTAGTGGCCGACACAAACACCTGGCCCATCTAGGAGTGGCACTGCAGTGTCACGCAGGATGGCCCTTCCAAAAAACACTCCCCAAACAGCACATGACGCAAAGAAAAAAAAGAGGCGCAATGAGGTAGCTGTGTGAGTAAGCTAAGCGACCCTAGTGGCCGACACAAACAGGAGTGGCACTGCAGTGTCAGTCAGGATGGCACTTAAAAAAATTGGCCCCAAACAGCACATGATGCAAAGAAAAGAGAAAAAGAGGTGCACTGTGGTCGCTGGACGGCTAAGCTAAGCGACACAAACACCTCAATATCACAGGAATTATTCGTTCTAATCAATGGTATTATTGGTCCAAATCACTGGAAGAAAATGACAAAATCACTGGAATTATTCGTTCTAATCAATGGTATTATTGGTCCAAATCATTGAAAGAAAATGACAAAATCACTGGAATTATTCATTCTAATCAATGGTATTATTGGTCCAAATCACTGGAAGAAAATGACAAAATCACTGGAATTATTCGTTCTAATCAAGGGTATTATTGGTCCAAATCACTGGAAGAAAATGACAAATTCACTGGAATTATTTGGCAAGATTACTGTAATTAATAATTATAAATCACTGATATTAATTGGTAAAATCTCGCTATCGCCTGCCTAGTGAAGTGGAATCTAGATGGGATTTTGTACCGGGGATACAATAGCTTCATCAATTGTCTAAATTCCACTGCACTAATGGCGGAAAACGGGCACACGTCTAACAGCGCACTGATTATAGAACACAAACTAAAAAGTGGGCGCTAAAGTTTAAATATATATCAATTGAAAATGTATAATAATGGATGGCAGCTCACACAAAGAGGATCTGGATACCCCCAAATACAGGACACAAAGTCCAAACAGTTAGATATCAAATGTGAGCGCGCTAATAAATACAATCATATATACATAATTTAATCAAGGCTGCTGATTTGATAACAAATATATACCTTTATATGACTGTTAAAAAACAAAAGTAACCCATAAAACTATCATAGTACCAAAACAATCAAGACTGAAAAGCAATTAATGGATATATGTATAAGCTCTCGCCAATTGGGCTTTGATGTCAATACAAAGCATACATACCGGTATATTAATCTGTTAGACACAGCACAGTCTTTTCATACAGTCCTGCTGGTTAGTAAAGCTGTTATCTCTCTCCAGGGGATTTGTTAGTAACTGTATTATTGTTGTTAAGTAAGCATAGCTGATGCCATATTAGAAAGTTCACAGTCCCACACTGGTTAAATGTTAGAAATATTTGTTTGACTTTAAGTATTTTTGTTAAAACAATATACTGAGCAGCAGTAGATAGTTACGTGATGCAGTGCTGGTAATAGTTATTTCCGCGACACGATACTCCCATGGGCGATGCTCACCCCCCGCTCTGCGGCGGTTCAGAGTGTCCGTTGCCTGGCTAGTGCAGCTGTCTCCAACTTGGCATGAGACGCTGAAAGCATGTGTTGTAGCAGGGAGCGCTTGGTCGCGAACCGCGACTTCCGGGTTTGACGGAGCTTCCGGCTTCTGATGCGTTCCACCTGACGTATCACGATCACCTGACGCGGTTCTCCGCCTTTGGTGGATGGCGGTTTCTTCAGAAGTGTGGAACAGTCAAATAAAGGTATATATTTTTTATCAAATCAGCAGCCTTGATTAAATTATGCATATATGATGGTATTTATTAGCGCGCTCACATTTGATATCTAGCGCACTGATTATACTGAGAACTGATTATACTGATCACTGATGATACTACGGAGAACTGACACTGAGCAGCGAGAACAGCACTGGACTATTGTACTGTAGTATACTGGTCACCACAATGCAGCACTGACACTGAGCACAGATTTTAAGCACTGATCAGGATACTAGAAGTGACACAGAGCTGCAAGATACTGCAATGGCCTACTGTACTGTACTACTATATACTGGTGGTCACCACAATGCTGCACTGTACTACTATATACTGGTCACAACAATGCAGCAGATATTGAGCACTGATCAGGATACTAGAACTGAGTCTGACACGGAGCTGCAAGATACAGCAATGGCCTACTGTACTGTACTATATGTATACTGCTGGTCACCAAAATGCTGCACTCACCTACTATATACTGCTCACAACAATGCAGCACAGATATGGATAGTATACTTGACACAGAGCTGCAAGATACAGCAATGGCCTACTGTACTGTACTACTATAATTATATACTGGTGGTCCCCACAATGCAGCACACTGAGCACAGATATTTGCAGCACACTGAGCACAGATATGGAGCGTATTCAGGCAGAGAACGTAGATTTCTCTAACGTCCTAGTGGATGCTGGGGACTCCGTCAGGACCATGGGGAATAGCGGCTCCGCAGGAGACAGGGCACAAAAGCAAGCTTTTAGGATCACATGGTGTGTACTGGCTCCTCCCCCTATGACCCTCCTCCAAGCCTCAGTTAGGTTTTTGTGCCCGTCCGAGAAGGGTGCAATCTAGGTGGCTCTCTTAAAGAGTTGCTTAGAAAAAGTTTTTAGGTTCTTTATTTTCAGTGAGTCCTGCTGGCAACAGGCTCACTGCATCGAGGGACTTAGGGGAGAGAATTTCAACTCACCTGCGTGCAGGATGGATTGGATTCTTAGGCTACTGGACACCATTAGCTTCAGAGGGAGTCGGAACACAGGTCTCGCCCTGGGGTTCGTCCCGGAGCCGCGCCGCCGACCCCCTTGCAGATGCTGAAGATTGAAGAGGTCCGGAACCAGGCGGCAGAAGACTTTTCAGTCTTCCTCAGGTAGCGCACAGCACTGCAGCTGTGCGCCATTGTCTGTCAGCACACTTCCCACAGCGATCACGGAGGGTGCAGGGCGCGGGGGGGGGGCGCCCTGGCAGCAATGTAGAATACCTGTATGGCGAAAAATACATCACATATAGCCCTTGAGGCTATATGGATGTATTTAACCCCTGCCAGACTTCACAATCTCCGGAGAAGAAGCCCGCCGAAAAGGGGGCGGGGCCTATTCTCCTCAGCACACAGCGCCATTTTCCCTCACAGAAAGGCTGAGGGGAAGGCTCCCAGGCTCTCCCCTGCACTGCACTACAGAAACAGGGTTAAAACAGAGAGGGGGGGGCACTGATTTGGCGATATACATATATATTAAATGCTATATGGGAGGAACACTTATATAAGGGTTGTCCCTGTATAATTATAGCATTTTGGTGTGTGCTGGCAAACTCTCCCTCTGTCTCCCCAAAGGGCTAGTGGGTCCTGTCCTCTATCAGAGCATTCCCTATGTGTGTGCTGTATGTCGGTACGTGTGTGTCGACATGTATGAGGAAAATGTTGGTGAGGAGGCGGAGCAAATTGCCTGTAATGGTGATGTCACTCTCTAGGGAGTCGACACCGGAATGGATGGCTTACTTATGGAATTACGTGATAATGTCAACACGCTGCAAGTGGGTTGACGACATGAGACGGCCGGCGAACAAATTAGTACCGGTCCAGGCGTCTCAGACACCGTCAGGGGCTTGTAAAAACGCCCATTTACCTCAGTCGGTCGACATAGACCCAGACACGGACACTGATTTCAGTGTCGACGGTGAAGAAACAAACGTATTTTCCTTTAGGGCCACACGTTAAGGGCAATGAAGGAGGTGTTACATATTTCTGATACTCCAAGTACCACAAAGAAGGGTATTATGTGTGAGGTGAAAAAACTACCTGTAGTTTTTCCTGAATCAGATAAATTAAATGAAGTGTGTGATGATGCGTGGGTTTCCCCCGATAGAAAATTATTGGCGGTATACCCTTTCCCGCCAGAAGTTAAGGCGCATTGGGAAACACCCCTCAGGGTGGATAAGGCCCTCACATGCTTATCAGAAAAATATCCTAAAAAGTATACACACACATGCTGGTGTTATACTGTGACCAGCGATCGCCTCAGCCTGGATGTGCAGAGCTGAGGTGGCTTGGTCGGATTCCCTGACTAAAAATATTGATACCCTTGACAGGGACAGTATTTTATTGACTATAGAGCATTTAAAGGATGCATTTCTATATATACGAGATGCGCAGAGGGATATTTGCACTCTGGCATCAAGAGTAAATGCGATGTCCATATCTGCAAGAAGATGTTTATGGACACGACAGTGGTCAGGGGATGCAGATTCCAAACGGCACAAAGATGTATTGCCGTATAAAAGGGGAGGAGTTATTTGGGGTCGGTCCATGGGACCTGGTGGCCACGGCAACTGCTGGAAGATCCACCGTTTTTTACCCTAAGTCACATCTCTGCAGAAAAAGACACCGTCTTTTCAGCCTCAGTCTTTTCGTCCCTATAAGATATCTGCCCAGGGATAGAGGAAAGGGAAGAAGACTGCAGCAGGCAGTCCATTCCCAGTAACAGAAGCCCTCCACCGCTTCTACTAAGTTCTCAGCATGACGCTGGGACCGTACAGGACCCCTGGATCCTACAAGTAGTATCAAAGGGGCACAGATTGGAATGTCGAGGCGTTTCCCCCCTCGCAGGTTCCTGTAGTCTGCTGTACCAATGTCCCCCTCCGACAGGGAGGCAGTATTGAAAACAATTCACAAGCTGTATTCCCAGCAGGTGATAATAAAATTACCCCTCCTACAACAAGGAAAGGGGTATTGTTCCACACTATAGGGTGGTACTGAAGCCAGAAGGCTAGGTGAGACCGATTCTAAATCTGAAAAATTTGAACACTTACAAGGGTTCAAATCCAGATGGAGTCACTCAGAGCAGTGATAGCGAACCGGGAAGAAGGGGACTATATGGTGTCCCGGGACATCAGGGATGCTTACCTCCATGTCCCAAAATTTGCTTTTCTCACCAAGGGTACCTCAGGTTCGTGGTACAGAACTGTCACTATCAGTTTCAGATGATGCCGTTGGAGTGTCCAAGGCACCCCGGGTCTTTACCAAGGTAATGACCGAAATGAGGATTCGTCTTCAATGAAAATGGACGACCTCCTGATAGGAACAAGGTCCAGAGAACAGTTGGTGGTCGGAGTAGCACTATCTCAAGTAGTTCTACGACAGCACGGGTGGATTCTAAATATTCCAAAACCGCAGTTGTTCCGACGACATGTCTGCTGGTCCTAGGGATGATTCTGGACACAGTCCAGGAAAAGGGTGTTTCTCCCAGAGGAGAAAGCCAGGGAGTTATCCGAGCTAATCGGGATCCTCCTAAAACCAGGAAAAGTGTCAGTGCATCATTGCACAAGAGTCCTGGTAAAAAAATGGTGGCTTATTACGAAGCGCTTCCATTCGGCAGATTTCACGCAAGAACTCTTCAGTGGGATCTGCTGGACAAATGGTCCGGATCGCATCTTCAGATGCATCAGCGGATAACCCTATATCCAAGGACAAGGGTGTCTCTCCTGTGGTGATTACAGAGTGCTCATCTTCTAGAGGGCCGCAGATTCGGCATTCAGGATTGGATGCTGGTAACCACGGAGGCCAGCCTGAGAGGCTGGGGAGCAGTCACACAGGGAAAAAATTTCCAGGGAGTGTGATCAAGTCTGGAGAATTCTCTCCACATAAATATACTGGAGCTAAGAGCAAATTTGTAATGCTATAAGCTTAGCAAGGCCTCTGCTTCAAGGTCAGCCGGTATTGATCCAGTGGGATAACATCACGGCAGTCGCCCACGTAAACAGATAGGGCGGCACAAGAAGCAGGAGGGCAGTGGTCAAAACTGCAAGGATTTTTCGCTAGACGGAAAATCATGTGATAGCACTGTCAGCAGTGTTCATTCCGGGAGTGGACGACTGGGAAGCTGACTTCCTCAGCAGGCACGACCTCCACCCGGGAGAGTGGGAACTTCATCGGGAAGTTTTCCGCATGATTGTGAACCGTTGGGAAAGACCAAAGGTGGAAATGATGGCGTCCCGCCCGAACAAAAAACGGGACAGGTATTGCGCCAGGTCACGAGACCTTCAGGCGATAGCTGTGGACGTCCTGGTAACACCGTGGGTGTAACAGTCGGTGTATGTGTTCCCTCTTCTGCTTCTCATAACCAAGGTATTGAGAATTATAAGACGTAGAGGAGTAAGAACTATACTCGTGGCTCCGGATTGGCCAAGAGGGACTTGGTACCCGGAACTTCAAGAGATGCTCACAGAGGACTAATGGCCTCGGGAGCTAAGATGGGATTTGCTTTCAGCAAGAACCATGTCTGTTCCAAGAGGAACCGTGGCATCTGCCTCTAAGAAAGGACCTGCTCCAGCAGGGACCTTGTCTGTTCCAAGACTTACCGCGACTGCGTTTGACGGCATGGCGGTTGAACACCGGATCCTAAGAGAAGGCATTCCGGAAGAGGTCATACCTACCCTGGTCAAAGCCAGGAAGGAGGTGACCGCACAACGTTATCACCACATGTGGTGAAAATATGTTGCGTGGGTGAGGCCAGGAAGGCCCCACGAAAAAATTTCAATTAGGTCGATTTCTGCACTTCCTGAAAACAGGAGTGTCTATGAGCCTCAAATTGGGGTTACATTAAGGTTCAAGTTTCGGCCCTGTAGATTTTCTTCCAGAAAAAATTGGCTTCAGTTCCTGAAGTCCAGACGTTTGTCAAGGGAGTATTGCATATACAGCCCCTTGTGTGCCTCCAGTGGCACCGTGGGATCTCAACGTAGTGTTGGGATTCCTCAAATCATATTGGTTTGAACCGATCAAATCTGTGGATTTGAAATATCTCACATGGAAAGGGACCATGTTGTGGCCCTGGCCTCGGCCAGGCGATTGTCAGAATTGGGGGCTTTGTCTTAAAAAAAAAAAAAAAAAAAAAAAAGCTCATATTTGTTTTTCCATTCGGACAGGGCAGAACTGCGGACTCGTCCCCAGTTTCTTCCTAAGGTGGTGTCAGCGTTTCGCCTGAAACAACATATTGTGGTGCCTGCGGCTACTAGGGACTTGGAGGACTCCAAGTTGCTAGACGTTGTCGGGGCCCTAAAAATAGATATATATATATATATATTTCCAGGACGGCTGGAGTCAGAAAGTCTGACTTGCTGTTTATATTGTATGCACCCCAAAAGATGGGTGCTCCTGCTTCTAAGCAGACTATTGCTCGTTGGATTTGTAGTACAATTCAGCTTGCACAGTCTGTGGCAGGCCTGCCACAGCCAAAATCTGTCAATGCCCATTCCACAAGGAAGGTGGGCTCATCTTGGGCGGATGCCCGAGGAGGTCTCGGCTTTAAAATTTTGCCGAGCAGCTACGTGGTCAGGGGGGAACACGTTTGTAAAATTCTACAAATTTGATACCCTGGCTGAGGAGGACCTGGAGTTCTCTCATTCGGTGCTGCAGAGTCACCCGCACTCTCCCGCCCGTTTGGGAGCTTTGGTATAATCCCCATGGTCCTGACGGAGTCCCCAGCATCCACTAGGACGTTAGAGAAAATAAGATTTTACTTACCGATAAATCTATTTCTCGTAGTCCGTAGTGGATGCTGGGCGCCCATCCCAAGTGCGGATTGTCTGCATTACTTGTACATAGTTATTGTTACAAAAATCGGGTTATTATTGTTGTGAGCCATCTTTTTTAGAGGCTACTTCATTGTTATCATACTGTTAACTGGGTTCAGATCACAAGTTGTACGGTGTGATTGGTGTGGCTGGTTTGGGTCTTACCCGTGATTCAAGATCCTTCCTTATTGTGTACGCTCGTCCGGGCACAGTACCTAACTGAGGCTTGGAGGAGGGTCATAGGGGGAGGAGCCAGTACACACCATGTGATCCTAAAAGCTTGCTTTTGTGCCCTGTCTCCTGCGGAGCCGCTATTCCCCATGGTCCTGACGGAGTCCCCAGCATCCACTACGGACTACGAGAAATAGATTTATCGGTAAGTAAAATCTTATTATTTGCAGCACACTGAGCACAGATATTTGCAGCACACTGAGCACAGATATTTGCAGCACACTGAGCACAGATACAGAGCTTTTCAGGGAGAGAACGCAGCCACGTCCTCTACGTTTAATCTCCAATGCACGAGTGAAAATAACGGTGACGCGCAGCTCTTTATATAGAATACGAATCACGCAAGAATCCGACAGCGGGATGATGACGTTCGGGCGCGTTCGGGTTAACCGAGCAAGGCGGGAAGATCCGAGGCTGCCTCGGACCCGTGTAAAATAGGTGAAATTCGGGGGGGTTCGGATCTCAATGAACCGAACCTGCTCATCTCTAATTGAGACCCCCCCAAAATTAGCAATTTCATCTGTTTGTTTGTCTGTACGTTCTGGCATCATGCAAAAACTGGATCGCATTTTCACTATTGTATAGCTTTAATGACCTAGAATGAAACTGAGGTATGTATGATCACGATCTGACATTAGGAAGGTGAGCAATAAAGGAAAAACCAGACACGACACTTTGCGCGTGCAGGCTCCTCAAGTCGAAAATTATTATACAGTATGAGTGGAATTTTTGAACTCACTTACTGCAGCTGGACTTACAACATACAGCACTGCACTGAAAGTTGCACCCCTTATACCCATCAATTTTTCTTTTCAATCCAATCCCCTGCAACTCCTGTGAGCATCTGCTTCTCTATGAAGATCAACAAGTCACAGGAGCAAACACTCAGGGCTGGAGGCGTACATTTTAGAATTACCTGCTTCTCCCATGGGCAGCTTTACGTGGCATGCTAACGTGTTATACCCCTTTTCCACTAGCTAAATTTACCCGTGTTTTTGCACAGGGACACGCATCGACACAGGATTTTATTAAGTGGAATCGGCTCAACACGGGTTGAGTGACCCCGGAATCCTACCCGGTTAGCTTCTTGGGTTAAACACGGTAATGACCCGGGTAATTGTGCAGTGGAAACGGTCATTACCCATGTTTTCAGACCTGAGTAATGCTCTGAGATACTGATTGATGCTTCTGGGGCACAGAAAGATAATGTCATCCCTGGGAGACACGCTGGGCGCATGCATCCATCACAACAGCTTCTAAACGCAGAGCTGAGACACTGGGAGACACGCTGGGCACAGCTATTGCAACAGCTTGCACAGACATTCCGCAGGGTACATGCAGGGGGTGGTCTTCAGATCCCGGCGCACAGTATACCGATGCCGGATTCTCGACAGCCAGCATACCAACACCTTTTCTTCTAGGGGGTCCACGATCCCCCTGGAGGGAGAATAGATAGCATGGTGCACGTAGCGCGCCCGCAGTGTGGCGATTGCAACGAGCCCGCAAGGGGCTCATTTGCGCTCGCCCAGCTGTCGGTTTGCCGGCGGTCAGGATTCCGGTGACAGTATGCTGGCCGCCGGGAGCCCGGCCGCTGGCATACCCTACTACACCCACATGCAAGCATTGAAGCAGCTTGCACACAAACAGACACTCTGAAGTCACGCTGGGCACATGCAGATATTTATTGCAGCAGAAGCTCCAGCACAGCAACATGGCTACCTATACCTGGTCAGACACAGAGATAAAAGAGCTGCATAATATTTGGGGAGAGGAAGAAATTAGAAGGCAGGTGACTGGATCAGTTCAGGATGCTGTCGTGTATAAGAACATATCCCTTATGCTGGCAGAAAGAGGCATCCCAAAAACCCAGCAATAGGTCAATAACAAATTGAAGGCACTACGCAAACAATTTACTAAAGTACACGTCCATAACCGCAAGAAAAGTGGCGCTGGACGGATGGAATGGGTATATTATGACCTATGCTATAGTGTCTTCGGCAAAACTGCGCTAACAAATCCCATAGCACTATCGTCATCCAGCTGTGCCATTCGCCAGATGTCAGTAGATGAGGACTGTGAGGAAACACAGCACAACCTTCCCAGCTCACAATGCAGCCCACCATCCCTGCTGCTTATATAGGAGAGCAGTTTTAAAGAATCTACTGCCAACGATGATTCCATCAGCGCAACTATTGAGGATGTACCAGAGTCTCAGGCGGAGACGTCGCAAGCCCCCAAGACCACGACTTTGCGCTCAAATAGTAAGTATTAACATTTACAAACATTTACATACATACAAACCACCGTACAGCAGAGATGTAAAAACCCCAGGCCCTCCAGCTTATGTAGAACTACACATCCTAGCATGCCCTGACACAGTTGCAGCAGTCCAGGGGCGGATTGGGACGCCGGGACACCGGGCCAGTTCCTGGTTGGCCGGTCCCATTGTCCCCTTAGCAGGCTGACTCACCCCTCCACCTGGCCTCCGGCCGCGATCGGAGCTCAGCTCCGATCAGGCAGAGCTTGGAAACGGCCCCTGCACACAGTGCACAGCAACTGCCAGTGATGCTGCAGTCCGTGCAGCACTTCCTCATACAGCAAGCTCCGGACTAGGCATGACGTCATGTAGGGGGCGTGGCTAGCACTCGGCACTGCTCTGCTGCAGAGAAGTGACTGAACCGACTACAGGGGCAGAAAGAGGTTCAGTAGCTCAGTGCACGGTAAAGTACAGTAAGATGTAGTAGAAGAAGGGATGAGGGAGAGGACAGAGAGGTATATGGATTACTAATGAAAATAAAAGTGGAGTGAAAGTAAATAAATTGAGGTGGCAAAGAAAAGTATGTGATAGAGAGAGAGAGAGAGAGAGAGAGAGAATAAGGCAAGTAAGAGGCTCTATGTCAGGGATTAGGAAGGAAAATATGTCAGTAAGCTATTATGGAGAAAAAGGAAGACAAAATAAATGAGACTAAAGTATAAAGACTAAAGAGGCTTCAAAGAGTGTAAAGAGTCAAGAAAAGGGAACAGGTACTTGCGTGTTGTAATTAGAGATGAGCGGGTTCGGTTTCTCTGAATCCGAACCCGCACGAACTTCATGTTTTTTTTCACGGGTCCGAGCGACTCGGATCTTCCCGCCTTGCTCGGTTAACCCGAGCGCGCCCGAACGTCATCATGACGCTGTCGGATTCTCGCGAGACTCGGATTCTATATAAGGAGCCGCGCGTCGCCGCCATTTTCACACGTGCATTGAGATTGATAGGGAGAGGACGTGGCTGGCGTCCTCTCCATTTAGATTAGGAGAGAGAGAGAGAGATTGACCTGAGGCTGATACTGTAGAAGAGAGTGCAGAGTTTAGTGACTGACCACAGTGACCACCAGCAGTGCAGTTGTTTTATTTAATATATCCGTTCTCTGCCTGAAAAAAACGGTACACACAGTGACTCAGTCACATACCATATCTGTGTGCACTGCTCAGCCCAGTGTGCTGCATGCCTGCATCATCTATGTATATATATCTGACTGTGCTCAGCTCACACAGCTTATAATTGTGGGGGAGACTGGGGAGCACTGCAGTGCCAGTTATAGGTTATAGCAGGAGCCAGGAGTACAAGACAGTCACATACCATATCTGTGTGCACTGCTCAGCCCAGTGTGCTGCATCATCTATGTATATATTATATATCTGACTGTGCTCAGCTCACACAGCTTATAATTGTGGGGGAGACTGGGGAGCACTGCAGTGCCAGTTATAGGTTATAGTAGGAGCCAGGAGTACATATTATATTAAAATTAAACAGTGCACACTTTTGCTGCAGGAGTGCCACTGCCAGTGTGACTGACCAGTGACCTGACCACACTGACCACCAGTATAGTTAGTAGTATACTATATTGTGATTGCCTGAAAAAGTTAAACACTCGTCGTGTGACTTCACTTGTGTGGTGTTTTTTTTTTTATTCTATAAAAAACTCATTCTGCTGACAGACAGTGTCCAGCAGGTCCGTCATTATATAATATATATACCTGTCCGGCTGCAGTAGTGATATATATATATTTTTTATATCATTATTTATCATCCAGTCGCAGCAGACACAGTACGGTAGTTCACGGCTGTAGCTACCTCTGTGTCGGCACTCGGCAGTCCATCCATAATTGTATACCACCTACCCGTGGTTTTTTTTTCTTTCTTCTTTATACATACATACTACTACATCTCTTTATCAACCAGTCTATATTAGCAGCAGACACAGTACAGTACGGTAGTTCACGGCTGTGGCTACCTCTGTGTCGGCACTCGGCAGTCCGTCCATAATTGTATACCACCTAACCGTGGTTTTTTTTTCTTTCTTCTTCATACATACATACTACGACATCTCTTTATTAACCAGTCTATATTAGCAGCAGACACAGTACAGTACGGTAGTTCACGGCTGTGGCTACCTCTGTGTCGGCACTCGGCAGTCCGTCCATAATTGTATACCACCTAACCGTGGTTTTTTTTTCTTTCTTCTTTATACATACATACTACGACATCTCTTTATCAACCAGTCTATATTAGCAGCAGACACAGTACAGTACGGTAGTTCACGGCTGTGGCTACCTCTGTGTCGGCACTCGGCAGTCCGTCCATAATTGTATACCACCTAACCGTGGTTTTTTTTTCTTTCTTCTTCATACATACATACTACGACATCTCTTTATCAACCAGTCTATATTAGCAGCAGACACAGTACAGTACGGTAGTTCACGGCTGTGGCTACCTCTGTGTCGGCACTCGGCAGTCCGTCCATAATTGTATACCACCTACCCGTGGTTTTTTTTTCTTTCTTCTTTATACATACATACTACGACATCTCTTTATCAACCAGTCTATATTAGCAGCAGACACAGTACGGTAGTTCACGGCTGTAGCTACCTCTGTGTCGGCACTCGGCAGTCCGTCCATAATTGTATACTAGTATCCATCCATCTCCATTGTTTACCTGAGGTGCCTTTTAGTTGTGCCTATTAAAATATGGAGAACAAAAATGTTGAGGTTCCAAAATTAGGGAAAGATCAAGATCCACTTCCACCTCGTGCTGAAGCTGCTGCCACTAGTCATGGCCGAGACGATGAAATGCCAGCAACGTCGTCTGCCAAGGCCGATGCCCAATGTCATAGTACAGAGCATGTCAAATCCAAAACACCAAATATCAGTAAAAAAAGGACTCCAAAACCTAAAATAAAATTGTCGGAGGAGAAGCGTAAACTTGCCAATATGCCATTTACCACACGGAGTGGTAAGGAACGGCTGAGGCCCTGGCCTATGTTCATGGCTAGTGGTTCAGCTTCACATGAGGATGGAGGCACTCAGCCTCTCGCTAGAAAAATGAAAAGACTCAAGCTGGCAAAAGCAGTAGCACCGCAAAGAACTGTGCGTTCTTCGAAATCCCAAATCCACAAGGAGAGTCCAATTGTGTCGGTTGCGATGCCTGACCTTCCCAACACTGGACGTGAAGAGCATGCGCCTTCCACCATTTGCACGCCCCCTGCAAGTGCTGGAAGGAGCACCCGCAGTCCAGTTCCTGATAGTCAGATTGAAGATGTCAGTGTTGAAGTACACCAGGATAAGGAGGATATGGGTGTTGCTGGCGCTGGGGAGGAAATTGACCAGGAGGATTCTGATGGTGAGGTGGTTTGTTTAAGTCAGGCACCCGGGGAGACACCTGTTGTCCGTGGGAGGAATATGGCCGTTGACATGCCTGGTGAAAATACCAAAAAAATCAGCTCTTCGGTGTGGAACTATTTCAACAGAAATGCGGACAACAGGTGTCAAGCCGTGTGTTCCCTTTGTCAAGCTGTAATAAGTAGGGGTAAGGACGTTAACCACCTCGGAACATCCTCCCTTATACGTCACCTGCAGCGCATTCATAATAAGTCAGTGACAAGTTCAAAAACTTTGGGTGACAGCGGAAGCAGTCCACTGACCAGTAAATCCCTTCCTCTTGTAACCAAGCTCACGCAAACCACCCCACCAACTCCCTCAGTGTCAATTTCCTCCTTCCCCAGGAATGCCAATAGTCCTGCAGGCCATGTCACTGGCAATTCTGACGAGTCCTCTCCTGCCTGGGATTCCTCCGATGCATCCTTGCGTGTAACGCCTACTGCTGCTGGCGCTGCTGTTGTTGCTGCTGGGAGTCGATGGTCATCCCAGAGGGGAAGTCGTAAGCCCACTTGTACTACTTCCAGTAAGCAATTGACTGTTCAACAGTCCTTTGCGAGGAAGATGAAATATCACAGCAGTCATCCTGCTGCAAAGCGGATAACTGAGGCCTTGACAACTATGTTGGTGTTAGACGTGCGTCCGGTATCCGCCGTTAGTTCACAGGGAACTAGACAATTTATTGAGGCAGTGTGCCCCCGTTACCAAATACCATCTAGGTTCCACTTCTCTAGGCAGGCGATACCGAAAATGTACACAGACCTCAGAAAAAGACTCACCAGTGTCCTAAAAAATGCAGTTGTACCCAATGTCCACTTAACCACGGACATGTGGACAAGTGGAGCAGGGCAGGGTCAGGACTATATGACTGTGACAGCCCACTGGGTAGATGTATGGACTCCCGCCGCAAGAACAGCAGCGGCGGCACCAGTAGCAGCATCTCGCAAACGCCAACTCTTTCCTAGGCAGGCTACGCTTTGTATCACCGGTTTCCAGAATACGCACACAGCTGAAAACCTCTTACGGCAACTGAGGAAGATCATCGCGGAATGGCTTACCACAATTGGACTCTCCTGTGGATTTGTGGCATCGGACAACGCCAGCAATATTGTGTGTGCATTAAATATGGGCAAATTCCAGCACGTCCCATGTTTTGCACATACCTTGAATTTGGTGGTGCAGAATTATTTAAAAAACGACAGGGGCGTGCAAGAGATGCTGTCGGTGGCCAGAAAAATTGCGGGACACTTTCGGCGTACAGGCACCACGTACAGAAGACTGGAGCACCACCAAAAACTACTGAACCTGCCCTGCCATCATCTGAAGCAAGAAGTGGTAACGAGGTGGAATTCAACCCTCTATATGCTTCAGAGGTTGGAGGAGCAGCAAAAGGCCATTCAAGCCTATACAATTGAGCACGATATAGGAGGTGGAATGCACCTGTCTCAAGCGCAGTGGAGAATGATTTCAACGTTGTGCAAGGTTCTGATGCCCTTTGAACTTGCCACACATGAAGTCAGTTCAGACACTGCCAGCCTGAGTCAGGTCATTCCCCTCATCAGGCTTTTGCAGAAGAAGCTGGAGACATTGAAGGAGGAGCTAACACGGAGCGATTCCGCTAGGCATGTGGGACTTGTGGATGGAGCCCTTAATTCGCTTAACAAGGATTCACGGGTGGTCAATCTGTTGAAATCAGAGCACTACATTTTGGCCACCGTGCTCGATCCTAGATTTAAAGCCTACCTTGGATCTCTCTTTCCGGCAGACACAAGTCTGCTGGGGTTGAAAGACCTGCTGGTGAGAAAATTGTCAAGTCAAGCGGAACGCGACCTGTCAACATCTCCTCCTTCACATTCTCCCGCAACTGGGGGTGCGAGGAAAAGGCTCAGAATTCCGAGCCCACCCGCTGGCGGTGATGCAGGGCAGTCTGGAGCGACTGCTGATGCTGACATCTGGTCCGGACTGAAGGACCTGACAACGATTACGGACATGTCGTCTACTGTCACTGCATATGATTCTCTCACCATTGAAAGAATGGTGGAGGATTATATGAGTGACCGCATCCAAGTAGGCACGTCACACAGTCCATACTTATACTGGCAGGAAAAAGAGGCAATTTGGAGGCCATTGCACAAACTGGCTTTATTCTACCTAAGTTGCCCTCCCACAAGTGTGTACTCCGAAAGAGTGTTTAGTGCCGCCGCTCACCTTGTCAGCAATCGGCGTACGAGGTTACATCCAGAAAATGTGGAGAAGATGATGTTCATTAAAATGAATTATAATCAATTCCTCCGCGGAGACATTGACCAGCAGCAATTGCCTCCACAAAGTACACAGGGAGCTGAGATGGTGGATTCCAGTGGGGACGAATTGATAATCTGTGAGGAGGGGGATGTACACGGTGATATATCGGAGGGTGATGATGAGGTGGACATCTTGCCTCTGTAGAGCCAGTTTGTGCAAGGAGAGATTAATTGCTTCTTTTTTGGGGGGGGTCCAAACCAACCCGTCATATCAGTCACAGTCGTGTGGCAGACCCTGTCACTGAAATGATGGGTTGGTTAAAGTGTGCATGTCCTGTTTTGTTTATACAACATAAGGGTGGGTGGGAGGGCCCAAGGACAATTCCATCTTGCACCTCTTTTTTCTTTTATTTTTCTTTGCGTCATGTGCTGTTTGGGGAGGGTTTTTTGGAAGGGACATCCTGCGTGACACTGCAGTGCCACTCCTAAATGGGCCCGGTGTTTGTGTCGGCCACTAGGGTCGCTAATCTTACTCACACAGTCAGCTACCTCATTGCGCCTCTTTTTTTCTTTGCGTCATGTGCTGATTGGGGAGGGTTTTTTGGAAGGGACATCCTGCGTGAGACTGCAGTGCCACTCCTAAATGGGCCCGGTGTTTGTGTCGGCCACTAGGGTCGCTAATCTTACTCACACAGTCAGCTACCTCATTGCGCCTCTTTTTTTCTTTGCGTCATGTGCTGATTGGGGAGGGTTTTTTGGAAGGGACATCCTGCGTGACACTGCAGTGCCACTCCTAAATGGGCCCGGTGTTTGTGTCGGCCACTAGGGTCGCTAATCTTACTCACACAGTCAGCTACCTCATTGCGCCTCTTTTTTTCTTTGCGTCATGTGCTGATTGGGGAGGGTTTTTTGGAAGGGACATCCTGCGTGACACTGCAGTGCCACTCCTAAATGGGCCCGGTGTTTGTGTCGGCCACTAGGGTCGCTTATCTTACTCACACAGTCAGCTACCTCATTGCGCCTCTTTTTTTCTTTGCGTCATGTGCTGATTGGGGAGGGTTTTTTGGAAGGGACATCCTGCGTGACACTGCAGTGCCACTCCTAGATGGGCCAGGTGTTTGTGTCGGCCACTAGTGTCGCTTAGCTTAGTCATCCAGCGACCTTGGTGCAAATTTTAGGACTAAAAATAATATTGTGAGGTGTGAGGTATTCAGAATAGACTGAAAATGAGTGGAAATTATGGTTTTTGAGGTTAATAATAATATGGGATCAAAATGACCCCCAAATTCTATGATTTAAGCTGTTTTTTAGGGTTTTTTGAAAAAAACACCCGAATCCAAAACACACCCGAATCCGACAAAAAAAATTCGGTGAGGTTTTGCCAAAACGCGGTCGAACCCAAAACACGGCCGCGGAACCGAACCCAAAACCAAAACACAAAACCCGAAAAATTTCAGGCGCTCATCTCTAGTTGTAATATAGAGGGACAGGGACTTACTTGCGGTTGTAATATAAAGTGACAGGGACTTGTGTGTTGTAATATAGAGGGACAAGTATTTGCATGTTGTAATATAGAGAGACAGCAGGTACTTGCGTGTTGTAATATAGAGGGACAGGTACTTGTGTGTTGTAATATAGAGGAACAGGGACTTGCGTGTTGTAATATAGAGAGACAGGCACTTGCGTGTTGTAATATAGAGGGATAGGGACTTGCGTGTTGTAATATAGAGGGACAAGTACTTGTGTGTGTTGTAATACAGAGTGACAGGGACTTGCGTGTTGTAATATAAAGGGACAGGGACTTGCATGTTGTAATATAGAGAGACAGGCACTTGTGAGATATAATATAGAGGGATAGGGACATGTGTATGTTGTAATATAGAGGGACAGGGACTTGTGTGTTCTAATATAGCGGGACAGGGACTTGCGTGTGTTGTAATATAGAAGGACAGGGACTTGCGTGAGTTGTAATGTAGAGGGACATGGACTGTTGTACTATAGAGGGACAGGTACTTGCCTGTGTTGTAATATATAGGGACATGTACTTGGGTTTGGTAATATAAAGGGATAAGGATTTGTGTGTTTTCTAACACAGAGGGACAGGGACTTGTGTGTGTTGTAGTATAGAGGGACAGGTACTTGCGTGTTTTGTAATATAGAGGGAAAGGGATCTGTGTGCGGTATAATATAGTATGTAGTATGAGAGCGTGGACAGATAAAAAATTAAGGAAACTAAAAAGAGAAATTTGGAGAAAGTAAAGGACGAAGAGTAAAGATAATGAGAATAATATTACTATGATAAAATAAAGGAGAGACTATATAATAAGTGAAGTGGAACAAGAGTAAAGTGTAGGGCATGACAGAATGTACAAAGAAGAAAGAGGATAAAAGGTACAGATGAGACAGTGCGGTTCTGTATGATTTACCATCTGTATCCCGACATCGGCATCCTGAGCGGTAGAATGCCGGCAGGGGGTCGAGCAAAACGAAGCCCCTTGCAGGCTCGGTGGCAAGCTTCAATCACCTCAGGTTCTATTCTCCCTCTATGGGTGTTGTGGACACCCATAGAAGGGGAATGATCTACTTCACTGGTATACTGGCGGCAGTATGGTGCCCCCCGCCGTTGGGATTCCGGCATCGGTATTGTGACAGTCGGGATCTCGACGAGTTAACCGCATACCACAGAATGTAACAAAAATATAGTGTAGGAGCATAAGGAATCTAGCAGAACTAAGGATTCAAGTTCAGAATATGGGATCCCTTGGATTAGTATAACTGCACTGGTCAAAACAATAAATGTACCATCGTGGGCTTGCGTCGCTTGCCATACTTCGGGCGGGGCGGCTCGCTCCACTTTGCTTGCCACAGGTTACTGTTCCCATTAGATGTCCACGTGAATAGTGAAACTAATAGACCAGGGTTCCCATGTTCTGAACTTGAGCCAGACTAAGCAATGACCACTGATTAGGACAGTAAAGTACTGTATATAGTGAGAATAGACAAATGCCACCATGGAAGGGTTATGTAGTAGAATTAGCATAAATGTCAGAGGCCCAACTGCAGCAAAAGATGCAAGGACGGCTGTGTCAGGCTCTATGAAGAGTATCCCACCCCTCTCAACATACCCCACACCTTCAACAGACCCCGCCTCCATTAGGGCTGCTTCCAGAAATTTCCCGGGCTGGTTTTCCATCCCAATCCGCCCCTGCAGCAGTCCCTATATAAAATCTATGTAAAGGCATGCTGAGTTGTGTAGTTCCACAACAGCTGGAGGGCTACGAGTTTTACACTCCAGCCCTACAGGCTCATTTCTCAACAAGTTTTAGCTATTTCAGTAGCAGTGAGGTTGCTCCAGTCAATACTGTGATTTTGTCTTGTCAATGATTGACGCATGGTAAAGTTGTAGAGTATATCTAGTGCACAGGTGGGGGAAGGCCACAAACACGTACAGTATATATGCTACCACTGCTATTTTTATATATAATCATTGTTGATTAATTTTTTTTTTCATCCCCTTCACAGTCTATAACGTTCCACAGCGGAAAAAGAAACTAAACAAAACAGAACAAACAATCAGAGCAATGACGTCCATTATCATGGAGCACCTGCGTGAGGCAGATAGTGAGCTGAATTCCCAGGAAGATGCACGAATTGAGAGATATCTTGTGTCCAAAAAGGAAATGCATCAATCATTTATGACGCAGTTAATGGCCATGCATGATAGGCAGATGTAATTTTTTGAGCGCACGTTTGCACGTACTCTAGGGATTATAATGCGAGCACAACAGCAAGACCCAGCCTACCCACAGCACCCATATGGTCCATACAACTATGAGCCTCCCTCAAATCCCCCAACACAAATCCCGCAATCCTTAGAATATTGGGTGTATAGACAATTGCCTTAAATAAGGGCAGCTGTTGATAAAAATGTTTGTGTGTTAAGGTTTCTGTTAGAATTTTACTATGTTATATTGTTACCCCATAAATGTGCGGCAGTGGGATCCAAATATTGGGGTTACCCTGATACCTAGAAAGCCAAGCGTTATGGGGATTTTTACAGCGTGTTCTGTTTGCACTTTATTCTTTTATAATGTTACCTTAAGGATGTGTGGCAGTGGGATCCAAAGATTGGGCTTACTCTGATACCTGCCAAACATTAGGGCAGGAGTCTTCAACCACGGCCCTCTTGCTGTTGTGGATATACATAGCAAGGCATGCTGGGACATGTAGTTCCACAACAGCTGGAGGGCCACATGTTAAAGACCCCTTGCGTTATGGGGATTTTTACAGTGATCTGTTTGCACTTCAGTATTTTATATTGTTACCTCAGAAAATGTGTGCCAACTGTTTAAAAGCAAACATATACAACTAACATAGGCGTGCGCACGGGGGGTGCCTGGTGCGCACAGGCACCCTCTAATGTCCGGCACCCCCCACACGTCACGCCTTCAACATAGTGATGATCGCCGAGGCCCGCTTGCTGTCCTGATAGAACTGTGTCTGCTCCTCCCACCGGCGCTGCACCCGCCGCAAGCCGAGCTCTGTCACTGCTGTCCGCCTTGCGATGTGACAGCGCGCCGTCCCTCTTTTCTCCCCCGCCCGCGCTCCCCACCCGCACTGTCTATTCATCGTGTGCCTATGCCGTAAGCCACTCGGGAGGAATCAGAGCACTGCTGGAAGACACAGGTCAGCTGTCTTCACCAAAGACTCTCTGTCACTGAGACAGTCACTCCTGCTGCAGGGGAAAGAGAGGAGTAGGGCAGGCAAGGGGAGTAAAATTATGCATATATCTGTGGGTGCACTAATAAAAAAAAAAAAAGTAAAGAAGGGTCTTATATATCTATCTTTATGTATGTATATATATATATACATACATATATATGTATATATTTATATATATGTATATATATATATGTGTATATATATATATTTATATATATATATATGTGTATATATATATATATATATATATATATATATATATACACACACACACACATACACAATGGCGTTCTCTTTGTACTGCAATAAGGAGAGCAGACAGCACTCACCGAACTTGAATTTAGCTTATACTGTGTGGCGTAATCTGAATTTCGTCTCATACTGTGTGGGGTAATGTGAATTTTGGCTCATACTGTGTGGGGTAATGTGAATTTTGGCTCATACTGTGTGGGGTAATGTGAATTTTGGCTCATACTGGGTGGGGTAATGTGAATTTTGGCTCATACTGTGTGGGGTAATGTGAATTTCAGCTCATACTGTGTGGTATAATGTGAATTTCGTCTCACACTGTGTGGCGTAATGTGAATTTCGGCTCATACTGTGTGGGGTTATGTGAAATTCGGCTCACACTGTGTGGGGTAATATCAGCGCCGTAACTACGTGCCCTGCGGGTGCAACGGCCAGCGGCTTGTAATGAGTAAATTGACTCATTACAAGCCGCCTCTGCTGTGTGCGCTGCGCTGAAGAAGCTGGTCCGGGGGGAGGAGAGCAGCAGCGCTTGAGGCAGCGGAGAAGGAGGAGGAGGGAGGGGGACTGGAGCCGCAGCAGCGCTATGTAATTGGTGGTGGCTCCGCTGCAGCTGTGCCCTCTAATTCCGCATTGGCTGCCCGGCGTCGCTGTGAATGCTGGGATGAGGGAAGCGCATCCCAGCATTCACAGCAGCGCCGGGCAGCCAATGTGGAAGGAGAGGGAACAGCTGCAGCGGCACCACCACCAATTACATAGCGCTGCTGCAGCTCCAGTCCCCCTCCCTCCTTCTCCTTCTCCCCTGCCTGCACCGAGGGATCTGCCAGCACCGAGGAGCCTGACTGCCAGCGCGGAGAGATGGTAAGTATCTATTTATCTATCTATCTATCTATCTATCTATCTATCTATCTATCTATCTATCTATCTATCTATCTATCTGTCTCTCTATCTATTCTGTCTGCCGCAATGTGTAAAAAGGGGGACGCTGTCTGCCGTAATGTGTAAAAAGGAGGATGCTGTCTGCCGTAATGTGTAAAAAGGGGGACGCTGTCTACCGTAATGTGTAAAAAGGGGAATCTATCTGCCGCAATGTGTAAAAAGGGGACTCTGTCTGCCGTAATGTGTAAAAAGGGGGACACTGTCTGCCGTTATGTGTAAAAAAGGGAGACGCTGTCTGCCATAATGTGTAAAAAGGGGACGCTGTCTGCCGTAATGTGTAAAAAGGGGGACTGGCTGCCGTAATGTGTAAAAAGGGGGACGCTGTCTGCCGTAATGTGTAAAAAGGGGAATCTGTCTGCCATAATGTGTAAAAAGGGGGACTGGCTGCCGTAATGTGTAAAAGGAGCTCCACCTGGTGTAGTGGCACTACTGTGCAGCGTAATTTGAATAATGGAGACTACTGTGCACCGTAGTATGAATTGGTATTATTTTGTGGCCACGCCCCTTCCCCATGAAGCCACTTCACTATATATTTTACGCACGCCTACGGCGCGCACTGCCCTATCTTACATAGGGGGCGCCAATGCCGTTTCTTGCACACAGCGCTAAAATGCCTAGTTACGGCACTGTGTAATATGCATTTTGACTCATACTGTATGCTGTAATGTGAATAAGGGGCACTACTGTCAGTAGCTGGTGAGCATGGGGACATGTGACAAATGCTGGTGTCCTGCGGAGGAGGAATCTGATGGCATGTAAAGAGGCAAATGTAGTTCTGATGGCACATGTGTGCATTTTAAACTTTAGTTGTATTATATTAAAACTCAAATATTTGGCCCTCTAAATCTCAGTACTTTTCAGAGTGGCCCACTCAAAATCAGGGTGTAGGTGCTGGTGGATGCAAGGGGTGGGGGGGGGGGAGGTCAGTGGAATGCATATGAGCCAAGGCCCACCACTCTCTAGTTCCGTCACTAGGTCAGGGTGTAAGCTGCGATAGGGTGCAGCGGCAGCTAGGACTCGGGGTTATGCAGTACCTGCCAGTGGTCACAGAAGGCGTTGCTAGACACGCCCCTACTGCGGTGCACCCCCTAATAAAATTAGCTGCGCACGCCTATGACAACTAATAACTTCTGAACAATTTTTATAATAATTGTAGAAAAACAAAATAAACACAAAACTGTTTGCACACAAAAACTTGTCGGTCTTCTCTATCTACTGCAACATTAAGGGAAGATTGGCTGCAATGGTGGCCCTGATGCGCTCGCCACCTATGTGATGCCCCCCACCAAGCCTGATGCATCATGTACAGTGACCCCCGCCCCATGATCATGCACATTCCACTCGGGGAAATAGTTTTCCTTTTGTATCTGACATATATTATGGAGAATGCAGCAGGCTGCTACTATATCTGGCATGATTTTCAAGTCCATATCATTCCTCTTCATGAGGCAGCGACAGCATCCTTTTAAATGCCCAAACACATTCTCTACTCTCATACGGGCTGAATTTGGGGCATGGGTATATGATGTCTGTTCGGGAGATAACTGAACATGCTGGGTGTAGCCCTTCATCAGCCAGCGCTGTAATGGGTATGCTGCATCACCAATGAGGTGGAACGGGATGTCCACCCCATCTACGATCACTGATTTCTGTTAATAAAATAATAATATTATTCCAGGGGTAAAACATGAATATTGGTTTATGGGCGAACATTAGTTTAAGGAGTAAATAATCTTACCTCTCGAGGGAAAAGCCATCCACCAAGCTTGTCCTCAGCAATATTGTAAAGATCGGAGTTGGCAAGAACTCTCACATCATGTGACTGTCCTGGCCACCCTATGAAGACATCTGTAAAACTAAAAATAAAGGTTTATTACAGTTTATGCATCATCAAAAAAAAAAAAAACAAGCCTATTTCAAACACATTAGTAAAACAGTGCTTACCAGTATTTGTGGTCCACTACGGCTTGCAGGACAATGGAATGCCAACCCTTGCGATTATAGTACTCTGCTGGGTTGTCACATGGGGCGATGATGGGGATGTGGGTTCCATCTATGGCACCAGCACACTGTGGGTAGCCATGCTTCTTAAATCTTTTATAGTCTTATCTAGCCGCTGTCCTTGTGGCAAGGGAATAAAGCAATAGTACATGGTATCCAGCAATGCCTGCGTGATCTGGTAGACAATCTTGCAGACCGTGCCAATCCCTACTCCAAATAAACAGGAGAGTGTGCGATACTCTCCAGGGGTAGCATACCACCAGAGACCAATCCTCACGAGGAAAAGGGGTATTAGTAGCCCCAAGCATCTTTTTGTGTTAGTCCCTGAAGAAAAACTACAAAAAATGGTTACAAAGAAATTTTGTGATCAATGTGTACAATATAAAATGTACATCACAATATTAGATGGCACTACTGTCTTTGTACAATTAATTCTTATCTGAATGTAGTTATTTAAAATAATAAGTGAAATCAGATTTCCCTTAGGTCCAGTGGCGTATCTATAATGGGTGCAGTGTGTGCGGTGCACACGGGCCCCTGGGTCCAGAGGGGGTCCACACTACACACATTACTCCTATACTAACCTTTCTGGTGTCTGTGTGAGGGCCCCCTCCTCTCCTGTCCCTTAGCCGGCAGTGGAGCTGTTAGCGCTGAGTAAGCATCTAGGGACTCTTGCACAGTGCCAGAGTCTATAGCACATGCACAGGTCTCAGAGAAAATGGCCGCTGCGCCTTTTTTTTTAGAGACCTGCGCAAGTGATGTAGATTAGTGACTGGACAAAGATAAGGGCAGCTTAGATTGACGCATTGACAGACTTTTAGCATGACTATTATAATATATGACTTATGACCTTCGGGACAGCATATTATTGGATAAAAACAAAATCTCACACCTGCTGGGACAGTACCGTTACCTAACAATCACAAGCGGCTGCAAATGGGTTATTAAAGATATTTGAAAAGTGCTGTCTAGATGGGCCTATAATGCATAGTTGCCTACCCTCCCGCATCCTGCGGGAGACTCCCGGTTTACTGTGGAGTCTCCCGCTTCCCCAGAAAATGAAATAATCCTCCCGGATTCGCAACTTCCCGGTCAAGAATTCGGACTGCGCATATGTGACGCGAGTCCTGATGCGACGGGGGCAGAGCCGCCCATTGCGGAGATGTACTGTAGGAAGCGGCACTGCCATTGCAGAGAGGTAATAGACCACCACACAGGACTGCCTGCCTTCCCGACCGCACGCACGCCCAGCCACCCCCATCCTGCCACAATTACAGAGAGGGGGAGAAGCACAGGAGCCGAAGCTAGACTGCATCCTCCGGCGCTCAGGTACAGCCTCACACTGCTAGAGACAAGCCTGACGCAGCCTGCACTGCTGGCAGTGAGACTCCAGCCCACACGCAGCAAGCTTATTCACAGCTCCCAGAACCTGCATTCCACAGTATGTAACCTCGATCTCCCGTTATTGCCGGCACCCCCTCCTCTCCCTTTTCTTACAGTCCACAGACTTGTCCATATCTGCTCAACCTTCATCACCCCCACCCTATGTCACTGCCTTTTGCCCTGTGTATGAGCTTATGTTAATTGTTACACACCCTGAGCGGGTGTCATTTAGATTTAGTGCAGCTGTAGTCTGGCTTGTCCTGCTGTATAAATAGTTTATGCAAAATACAACAGGGGAGACAGACACTTAACCCCCTGCTGCACATGGCAATGTACAAACAGATTTCCTGGCAACGTCATATTTACTATAGGTGAAATAATATTGATCTGTAAAGTTTATGGCACTTGAATGTAAGCTTGTCTATAGGGGTCCCTATAGAATACCCGGCAGCGGAGGGAGTGAGAATTAGGGGCAGGTATCGGGATGTTGTCCGTCGGCATAATGCCGGCTGTCAGGATTCGGGCGTTGGTCTCCTGAACGTCAGGATCCCGACCGCCACCATTTTGACTGCATCCCCTCTATAGATCTGGCAACCATATAGAGGGGCTGTTTAATAGAAGCATAATGCAATTGCGACCAGGTCCAACCCAGTGGTCTAGACTGCAACCTAAAATCATAGATGCTGACCATTTTTCGTCAGAGTACCCCGCTGCCCCTGCAGCTCACGAATTCCCTCCTAGCAGCATATGGGCCTTGGGTCTGTGATGGTGGTATATAGAGAATGGAGTCAGTTGGGGTCAAATGTATCTAAGCTAAGAAGATTTCCCCCTGCTGTGTAATGTAACTGTGATGTTGGCGTGTAGCACTGCTGTGTAATGTAACTGTGATGTCGGCGTGTAGCCTTGCTGTGTAATGTAACTGTGATGTCGGCGTGTAGCCTTGCTGTGTAATGTAACTGTGATGTCGGCGTGTAGCACTGCTGTGTAATGTAGGTGTGATGTTGGTGTGTAACACTGCTGTGTAATGTATGTGTTATGTCGGTGTGTAGCACTGCTGTGTAATGTAGGTGTGATGTCGGCATGTAGCACTGCTGTGTAATGTAGGTGTGATGTCAGTGTGAAGCCCTGCCCCTGCTGTGTAATGTAGGTGTGATGTCGACATGTAGCACTGCTGTGTAATGTAGGTGTGATGTCGGCGTGTATCACTGCTCTGTAATGTAGGTGTGATGTCGGCGTGTAGCCTTGCTGGGTAATTTTTATGTGTGATGTCGGCGTGTAGCACTGCTGTGTAATGTAGGTGTGATGTCGGCGTGTAGCACTGCTGGGTATTGTAGCTGTGATGTCCGCGTGTAGCACTGCTGGGTAATGTAGCTGTGATGTCGGTGTACCATGTACTGCGCTTTGTACTTAAGTTATTATCTGTCACAGGACACACCCCTGAGTGACAGTAGATACGCTCAAAGGTGGAGATAGAGACGTCTCATAGGTGGAATGTGACACGCCCCCTCAATGGCGCTGACATTAGAATGCAATCTATAATTTCCCTGAAACTACTTTTCAAAAGTAGGCAAGTATGCTATAATGTTCCTTTTTAAATTATGTGCAGCTGCACCTATGACAAGTCCTTGGAGTTGTTTGGTGAGCTTATAATGTTGCAAATTAAGGGGCCTATTTATTAACATTATTTTTACTAAAATAATGTGAAAAAGGGTGTTTTCACACCCTTTTCACATTATTTTAGTATCACCTGAATGTATTAAAGGGCATTGGGGCGGTTTTCATGAAAAACTGCTCCAAACCCTTTAATTCAAATTTTTTTTAGTAACCCACATTGCATTCCCCATACTTATAATGGGAAATGTGATGTGGCAAAAATGTATTTTTTTTAAAAAGTGAAAAAATACTGCAGTGTGCCCTGTGATAATCTCGCCAGCTCAGGCTGGCGAGTTCACAGGGCAACACTGCGATAAGCCCCCTTTTGCCCAGCTTTCTCTGCCCCTGGCAGAGAAAGCTGAGCGGGGACCCGGCAGAGTGATCAGCTATGTGTGTCCGATGGACACACAAGCTGATCACAGTGTAAAAAAAACAAAAGTAAAAAAATAAAAAAATATATTCACCTGTCCAGGGAGCCGGTGTCTGCTGCTCCGGTGAGCTCTGCTGGGCACGGGTCCCCCATATGCTGCAATGTGACCCTGGTGCTGTAAAGTGACGCTGCAAAACGGCAGTGCACTTTACAGCACCAGGGGGTCACAGCGCAGGAGAAGGACCCGGCGCCCAGCAGCCTCCTGAAGCAGCATGGACGGGCTCACTGGACAGGTGAGTATATTATCCTGCTGGGGGGGTGTCCGCGGTGCGTGGGGGTTGTCATGAGGGGGGGGGGGTCGGCCGGGTGGTGGCGGGTAGCGGCGATGTCGGCGGGGGCGGCGCATGTGCAGCAGGACATCGGGGTATTATTTACGAAAAAATACCCCGATGATGCTGCGAAGAGGCATTGCAGGGACAGAGCTTGACCGCAAGCTGTTCCTGCATGCGCTAATTGATACATCCCTGCGATGTAATCAATTATCGCAGTGCGAGTTAGGGTGATTTTATCACCTGTCATCCGCAGCTTGGATGCGGATGGTGATAAATAGGCCCCTAAATCTTTTACTCTCTCTCTACCTGCCTAAATCCCAGTGTGGACATATATTGGCAAGCTGATCAATCAGATTGTGATGTCACTCAGGTGCTAAAAGGGAGGGGTAATTCTGTGTAAGAAAAAACATTATGTTATCCCTAATGCACACTGGGGGTCATTCCGAGTTGTTCGATCGTTGCCGATTTTCGCAACGGAGCGATTAAGGCAAAAATGGGCATGCGCATGGTACACAGTGCGCATGCGCTAAGTATTTTAGCACAAAACTTAGTAGATTTACTCATGTCCGAACGAAGAATTTTCATCGTTTAAGTGATCGGAGTGTGATTGACAGGAAGTGGGTGTTTCTGGGCGGAAACTGACCGTTTTCTGGGAGTGAGCGGAAAAACGCAGGCGTGCCAGGATAAAACGCGGGAGTGTCTGGAGAAACGGGGGAGTGGCTGGCCGAACGCAGGGCGTGTTTGTGACGTCAAACCACGGACGAAATGGGCTGAGCTGATCGCAGTGTAGGAGTAAGTCTCGAGCTACTCAGAAACTGCTAAGAATTTTCTATTCGCAATTCTGCTAATCTTTCGTTCGCAATTCTGCTATGCTAAGATACACTCCCAGAAGGTGGCGGCCTAGCGTGTGCAATGCTGCTAAAATCTGCTAGCGAGCGAACAACTTGGAATGAGGGCCACTGAGTGAAAAATAATACTACATAATAATCAGATAATACGGAGATCTTAGTTGCGTATATCTGCAGATATAGGGTTAAGCCCCCAGGCCGATCGGCAAGGCGTCTCCATCACTGGGTGTCCCTAATACTAGGTATGGGTCCGGGGTGCAGGACCCCATCACGTCGGCACAGGTCGGCTACCCCAGGTCAGCACACATGTGAAAATTAATAAGGGTTAATAAACCTCCTACTGGCTGAGGGGGTTTCACGCCCTCATGACAATGAACAATTCTAAACAACTTAACAATAGAATAACGACACAGAGACATGTAGTTTGGCAGAAAGTTTTTAGCTATTTATTGTTAATCTAAATAACTAGAGAAAACCTGCAATAAAATGAAATTAATATGAATATTAATAAAAAGAGTATGGTGGCCAGAAAAAAAAACGGCTGAAATCCAAACACAAAAAACCCCAAGCTAATTAAATCTAAACCACTCCAAATCACAAAACAAAGGTATCCACTCAACCTTCATCTTGACTACCCACCCTGAAGGGTGATGACGCTGCCCCTTGAAGGGTGGTCCAGCAGATATAACAGTCAACGAAGGAGAGTGCACCTAAACAGCACCAAACCGACTAAAAACTGTGACTAACAACTCAAAAACGAGAACCTGCCGCTCTTTTCCGCCAACAAATAGCTAACGAGAACATCAACCGCCAACAACCTTAAGCCAAAATACCCCAACAATAGTAAAACTAAAAGGGGCGGGAGGGTGGGAAGGCAAATTGAAAGAGACAAGGTACCACACAAAACCAGCCCAATACAACCACTGACACCACCTCTCACTTTCCCTGATTGGCTGTAGACAGTCATACCATCCTGATCCACGCCCCAGCCCAGGAGGTTTAACTCTCTCCATTCCAAGATTGTCATTCTGTTCTCCTAAACCTCCTACTGGCTGAGGGGGTTTCACTCCCTCATGACAATGAACAATTCTAAACAACTTAACAATAGAATAACGACACGGAGACATGTAGTTTGGCAGAAAGTTGTTAGCTATTTATTGTTAATCTAAATAACTAGAGAAAACCTGCAATAAAATGAAATTAATATGAATATTAATAAAAAGAGTATGGTGGCCAGAAAAAAGAACGGCTGAAATCCAAACACAAAAAACCCCAAGCTAATTAAATCTAAACCACTCCAAATAACAAAACAAAGGTATCCACTCAACCTTCATCTTGACTACCCACCCTGAAGGGTGATGACGCTGCCCCCTGAAGGGTGGTCCAGCAGATATAACAGTCAACGAAGGAGAGTGCACCTAAACAGCACCAAACCGACTAAAAACTGTGACTAACAACTCAAAAAACGAGAACCTGCCGCTCTTTTCCGCCAACAGCGAAAGGCTCTTCTTAAAGAGGCTTCGCACCGCCACCATACCCACAACCCAAATGATCCAAAACCGAAAACAGATCCTCCAGAAAAAACACCAATCCTTCCTGCGACAAGTGCACACCATCGGCCCGAAAAAGGTAATCATAACGATACCTGATCCTATCATAGCAAACCACCGCCCCACCGTGAGCCAAAACCCACTTCGCCACCGCCGAATTCACCTTTTTTCTGGCCTCATCAATAGGGCGACCATCCGGCACTCCACGCCAACACAATCTGGGCACTATGAAGGAAAAAACCAATGTACAATGAGGCCAGGCCATGGCAATACTAGACAAATCCTTTATCATAGAACATCTCAAATCTAGTGATGTCCTCTTACCCAAATCATTACCACCCAGGTGCACCAACAAAACTCCAGGGAAACCATGCACCCGAGCCTGATCCAATAGCCTACTTTTTAGGTCCTGCCACAACATACCGCGCCAGCCAAGCCACCGAACACCACGAGCCCGTGGAAAAAACTGCGCCCCCTCAGATGCCAAAAACATGGCCGCCCAGTACACGTAGGAGTGACCAACTACCCACACTGTAAAGACATCCTCCTCCCAATCTAAAATGAAGGAAATTACATAAAAATAAGTTAGTAAATTAGGCCGAAATGAATGCAAACCTACAATAAACCTGAAGGATCTGCCAAAAAGAAAAATTTATTTTTGAATACCACCTGGCCGTGCAAACAAGCTTCAAGCCAATGGAAGCGAACATAAAGACACAATGGGAAAGGCATAAAATCAAATGAAAAAAGAAAAATTTCAAAAGGAAATGTGGAGGGGGGGGAGGGGGGGGTAAGGGGGAACACACAGAAAACTCAGCTGGAGGTGAAACTTAAAAAACCTGCCGTGGGACTTTCAATTGGAGTCCAATTAGCCGAATTAGAATTGAATGAACCGAATTCAGTCCGTCGGCAAAAAAGTGAAAAATAACTCCAGACCCCCGCTGCCAGCAGCGGCGAGTAGCTAATCCCTGAGTAGGATGAGCAGGGGATAACACACAAACATACTGGACATTAACATACTTAACAATTGAACAATCAAATTGCAAACAGCTGCAAAACCCAATAACCTATAACACCGGGCGGATATACCGTTTGTAGCTGGAAGACTTCCACCGGCCCAACGCTTGGATCTCCCTGACAGAAAAACCGGCCGACGTAGCCGATTCGATCCGAAACGAATGCATGCCGAAAGCTGCGGGTGAAAGGCCCACGCCGGACAGACAGCGATTCAACATCCACCGAAACTGGTATCTCGTCAAAGGCAACCCGTCATAATGCAGCAGCCAGGACCCCTTTAAGGAGGGCCGAACTGACGCATAACGGGCCGCCGGCAACACCGGGCAAATGCGATCGTCCAAAGACGAGACCAAGGTAACCCATCGACCTCTACCTAACTGATCCGTCTTAGAACGCCGCAGCCTACACAGCAAGGACCTCTCACCCACAACTACATCCTCCCGCAGCATGGTCGAATCTTTCCACTTTCGACGGCGCCACCAACTCTGAAATGCGAAAAGCCCCATGATACACCATGGAAAAAGCTAATTCGAATAACAAAGCCTCAAAACTTGAAGAAACAACTCCGGCAACCGCCCCAATAACCGCCGGCAGAAGGGCCGCATCAATCGGGCGTCTCCTATCAGGCGGCGTCAGGGCCAACCTCGCCCAACCTTTCAGAGCCTTCACAAGGAGGAAGCTCTTGGTAACGTCAGGGAGACCCTTGAGCTTGGCGAAAAAAGAAATCCCCGCCAGGTACCGTGACACGACCGCTCTAGACCTACCAGTGACGAAGAGTTGCCAAATAAAAGAAAGCATCAGCCGATGCCCACTCTTTTACTTTGATGCCCACGTCCGCGAGCAAACTCTTCCCATTCACTCCAAGCTTGGCTGTAAGCCTTAAGCGTACTCGGTGCTAATGACCGCATCGCTAATCCCTCCAGGCCGGACCAATCACCTGCCAAACATAATCGGGACAGCGGATCCCCAGAGCATCAGCCTCAGGTGCCAAAACTCGAAATCTCTCCCACTGCCCCCGTGACAAGGCGTCGGCAATTCCATTATCTTCCCCGGGAACGTGCAGCGCGCGAAACCAAACATTCCAACGCAAACAAGCCAACACAAGCTGTGCCAGTACTCTCAACACTACCACCGACTTCACCCCTTGGTTGTTAATCGCATGCACCACGCCCAGATTATCGCATCTGAACAAAATGCTGCAATCAGCCAGACGCTCTCCCCACACTTCCAACGCCACCATAACTGGGAAATGCTCGAGCAGCAACAGATCCTTAGTAAGACCCTTACTAAACCACTCCTCAGGCCAAGAAACCACACACCAAGACCCATCGAGATAGCACCCAAACCCCGAAGAACCTGCCGCGTCGGTAAAAAGCTGTACATCAGCATTGCGAACGACCGGGGTCATCCATATCCGCACCCCGTTGAAATCCTCCAAGAAAGCGGCCCAAACAGCCAAATCTCTTTTAATCTCGGAAGACAATCGAACGAAATGATGCGGCCTGGAACACCCCGCCGTCGCCCTTTCCAACTTTCGGCAGAAAACCCTGCCCATCGGGATGACCCGACAAGCAAAGTCCAAAAGACCCAACAAAGATTGAGCCTGCTGAAGCGTGACCTTTCGCAATGACAAGAACTGCCCGATAACTTCACGCAGCTTGGCCACCTTGGCCTGAGGAAGGCGACACGAACCTGCCCCGTATCAATTTCGATACCCAAAAATGATAAGCAAGAAACGGGACCTTCAGTCTTATCTTCAGCCACTGGCACTCCGAAATGATAAAAAAGCGATTTGATGCTAAATAACAGCTCACTGCAACGATTCGACTCCGCAGGCCCTACACACAAGAAGTCATCAAGGTATTGCGCCACCCCGTGACCTCCCGTGGAAGACTCCACGCACCAATGCAAAAAGGTGCTGAACTTCTCGAAATATGAGCAAGAGATGGAACATCCCATTGGCAAACACTTGTCAATGAAATACTCCGACCCGATACAAAAACCCATAAAACGGAAAGAATCCGGATGTAAGGGAAGCAACCTAAAGGCCGACTCCACATCAATCTTAGCCATCAGGGCACCCGAACCGTAAGCCCGCACAATAACAAGAGCCTCATCAAACGACTGGTAAACCACCGAACATTGCTCAGGAGGTATCCCATCGTTGACGGATGACCCCGATGGGTACGACAGATGCTGAATGAGCCTAAAGGAACCCGGAGTCTTCTTAGGCACCACCCCCACTGGCGAAATAACCAGATCCTCCAGGGGGGGCCGCGCAAACAGACCCGCCATTCTGCCCAGACGAACCTCTTTTTCAACTTTCTCCCGTAAAACTAACGGAAAAGCGCGAGCTGACTGAAGATTTCTTGAGGCCCGTACTCGCACTTCGCCAGCAACCGGTAACCGGAAACCAAACTGAAAACCTTTAAACAAAAACTCTGCGACCTCCTGATCTGGATACCATCTAAGCCAGTTGGCCATAGTATCCAGCCTGACTGGCATCGGAGCCCTACTGAGCACCCCCGCCGCCGGCGGGTTTTCCTGCTCCTGCCTTTCCTGACATTGGTGCCTGTCGATTCCCTCGAAAACAGTTCGAGGCCGGGTGAAATCCACTGCAACGCAAACATAAGTGTTGAAAACGACACCTGCGGCCCAATGAGCATGTCGAATTATTGTACGCAAAGCATTTCCCTCTCGCTTGCAACTGGCCAAACCCTCGACCTGCAGCCCCCGCCTTCCTACCAGCCGCAGCTTTCCGACACGGCCCCTGCCCCGAAGGGCCAGCCATGCCCATTTTATTGAGGTCACGCCCACTTACATGAGGCCACGCCCTCCCCCTTGCTGGGAGCGTGCGCAAGGGTTTTTCTTTATCAAGGTGAGGGGGGGGGGGGGAGAGGGGCATTTTTTTCTATGTAATGGGGGGCGCATTTTTAAATCTCGCACCGGGAGCCAAATTGGCTAGAATCAGCCCTGCATGGGTCCCCAGAGATTTCTTCCACAAGGGGTATTTTCCTCTCCTGAGTGCTGAAGGATGACTCTTCATGAGTCATGAGGCTTCTGCCATCTTGTTCCTCTTACAGGACAAGTTTGTAAGATTACTGGACCAATATTAGTCCGAATTTCACTTTTTTATAAAGACGAAGTTTTACTTGAAATAAAAATAGACATTTATATTTTAAATATAGTTTGCTTGAAGTTGTATTTATTTTAATTAACAAATTCTCTCAAAAGGTGAAGAAATTACACATATTTGGGGATACAAATATATTAGGAGAGTTCAGAACCATGCATTGTTTATTCTACACAAGAGAGTACCAGGCGAGGCAGCCATGTTGGGTGCACTACTTAGGTTACCCTGTGCGATAAGCAAAACATGGCAGTAAGGCATACAAGGGTAAAATGAAAAGCAACTAACTGGACACCTAGGGGGTCATTCAGACCCGATCGCACGCTAGCTTTTTTGTAGTGATGCGATCAGGTCTGAACTGTGCATGCATATGCTCCGAAATGCGCAGGCGCGTCGGCCGCTGGCAACAGGGATCGCCGAACAGCGACGGCTTTAACGAAGAAAGCCATCGCACTGGTGATCACAAGAAGATTGACAGGAAGAGGGCGTCTGTGGGTGTCAATTGACAATTTCTAGGGAGTGTCCGGGAAAACGCAGGCGTGCCCAGCCGTTTGGAGGGAGGATTCCTGATGTCAGCTCCTGGCTGGATCATCGCAGTGGCTGAGTATGTCCTGGGCTGTGCAGGATGTTTGTGCAGCTCTATGCACAAGCGATCACACCCCTGCACAGCTTTTACCTCCTCCTCCTGTAGGCGGCAACTACCTGATCGCAGCACTGCAAAAAACTGCCTGCATGCGACCAGATCTGAATCACCTCCCCCCCCCTAGTTCTGCAGCTTACACAGTATGGAAAATGGTCTTACTCTATAATTGCTTTTACACACTTTTCTACTTTATAACAATTTTTAAAGTGAGCTGAGGGAAAATAACAAAAGAGGGTGCAGTTACATTTTTAAATAATTGACAAAAAAATAAATCTGACCAAAAAAAAAAAGTAAATAAAAAATTCTATTAATTATCTAACACTCTGAAGATGGTAAACTCATATTGTGAATTACATAAAATATTTATATGAAGCCCACATAGATTACTGACTCCTCAGGAGGGATGAGATAACTTTGGGCTGTGGTAAGGGTTCCAATGACACAGACTTTCAGTGCAAAATAGACAAATACAAGTGCTATGAGTCCACCTAAACAAATGTTATTTACATTCTAAACAACTAGAGTGGAGATAATATCATGCAGTTTTAATCTAATTTTCACTTAAATACCAATATCAATAATAATTTTAAAAAAATGATGAGCCAGCGCTGGATGTGATCTGCAGTACAGAATCTCTGACCTGCTTCCTAGGACTTGACCAACGACTGACCTACAGAGTACTGAGAGCTGCGGCGCATGACTGGACCAAAAAAGAAAACCGCTAAAGTCCTGGAACAGCAGAAGACTTATTGCAAAATGGGCTTCATACAAACATCTATTCCCTAAGTCAGTGGTTCCCAAAGTGTGTTGCCTCTAGGCACTTGCAGGGGTGCCCTGGGTTGGTGGGCCAGGATTAATTGAAATTATTTATGGTCAATATAATAGGCAAAACTAGTGCTTGTGGCTTCTCAAGCCTTACTGAAAGTCCATACAGGAAAAAAAAATTGGCTAGTTTAAAAGAGCATAAACTTCTCTTTATATAAAAGTGTTTTACAAGGTCATTCTAAGAGAACCCCTATTTCAAATAATTATAACACAAAAGAAAACTAACATTTATCTGTAACCTTGTAACCTTACTGCACCTCCTAAATCTGAATTTACTTTGAGCTTTTTAACTGTAGACCTATAATTCACCATTATTGTGGCCCATTATAATGCCCATGCTTCTATGCTATAGATATATGATACGATCCACAAAGATGTGTATTGTACATTGTCTGACAGATTTACCAGTAGGTGGTGCTCTGTTTAAAGAAATAGCTGATGTGAATGTAAAAAAATATATACTATTTTAAATGTCTTGTTTGCTTCCTCAAAGATTCAAGTTTTTGACATTACTTTCACCATAAACTGGAAGGATGACATGTATGGAGTTATGACCTTGAAAGTCATTCCATGCAGACAAGTTCCTACAGTACCTGTGAGTGCAGATCTATGGTATAGACTGAATTGATTTTATTTCAATAACATAAAAGAGGTGATACCAGGTGGGGAAGGCATTGGCAATCAGAGCCGTAACTACATTTTTTGGTGCCCTGTGCCAGAAAGAGATTTCCCTACCCCACCCCACATTTTTCCAAAATGGACATAAGGCGCATGCCTCGTGGGGAAGGGGCATGACAAAACTGATTGCAGAAAAATGAAACAAGATGATAGTGTAAATTCCTGGCGCAACAGGTTATCAGCCCAATCTCAATCCTCAATCCGTCCAAATAACAGATTAAACAATATTATACAAAAAAGAAATGAGGTGGTAGATCAAAGGCGATAACAAAGTAAATAATTCAATGAAATATAATAATAAAATATTATACGTCACATATTGGGGTGTCCTTTCCTGATTGATCACTCTTTGAAACGTCTCACAAAATCCAGATGATAAACATGAAAAAGGAAATAATACACATATATGGGTGGTAATGCTTTAGAATAATTGTTTAGTCCATAAGTGTCCAGAAAAAGAAAGCCTAATGTGCCGGGATGTTTTTGATAGAAGATGAGGACAGTGTCTCGCCACCATTCAATTCTACTGGAAAACGTACCGAAACTCACATAAAATAGGGTAAGAACAAGTATGTAAAGGTATCTTTTGAAGATCTATCCCACGTGATGTAAGGCAATACGTAAAAGACAGATGACGTACCCCACTTACTTTAGAAGGGGGATTAATCCCACGTATCAAGGTTTCTTTTAAGCCAGGACCAGAGAAAACTTCCAAGATACTTCAAAGCAGTTTATTTGAAAGAATGTCCATTAAAACAGCAATCAGGTACTTTTCTAAGTTGTTTTTCAACTCTCTGGTTAATGAAGGGCATGCAGGTCTAGATGTATTTAGACAGGGCAACTGATGTAATCCGGTTTTACACCAGTGCTATCATGCTCGATATAACACCAAAAAGTAATATCCCTTGAAAAGTAACAGAATATCTAATCTAAAAACATAATATAAATAAAATGGTATGAACTCACTGCCTGATATCACCAACGGCGTTTCGACCTCTTGGGTCTTTTTCACACACCTTGAAAAAGACCCAAGAGGTCGAAACGCCGTTGGTGATATCAGGCAGTGAGTTCATACCATTTTATTTATATTATGTTTTTAGATTAGATATTCTGTTACTTTTCAAGGGATATTACTTTTTGGTGTTATATCGAGCATGATAGCACTGGTGTAAAACCGGATTACATCAGTTGCCCTGTCTAAATACATCTAGACCTGCATGCCCTTCATTAACCAGAGAGTTGAAAAACAACTTAGAAAAGTACCTGATTGCTGTTTTAATGGACATTCTTTCAAATAAACTGCTTTGACGTATCTTGGAAGTTCTCTCTGGTCCTGGCTTAAAAGAAACCTTGATACGTGGGATTAATCCCCCTTCTAAAGTAAGTGGGGTACGTCATCTGTCTTTTACGTATTGCCTTACATCACGTGGGATAGATCTTCAAAAGATACCTTTACATACTTGTTCTTACCCTATTTTATGTGAGTTTCGGTACGTTTTCCAGTAGAATTGAATGGTGGCGAGACACTGTCCTCATCTTCTATCAAAAACATCCCGGCACATTAGGCTTTCTTTTTCTGGACACTTATGGACTAAACAATTATTCTAAAGCATTACCACCCATATATGTGTATTATTTCCTTTTTCATGTTTATCATCTGGATTTTGTGAGACGTTTCAAAGAGTGATCAATCAGGAAAGGACACCCCAATATGTGACGTATAATATTTTATTATTATATTTCATTTAATTATTTACTTTGTTATCGCCTTTGATCCACCACCTCATTTCTTTTTTGTATATGATTGCAGAAAAAGCCCGTGCTATGTTGACCCTTCCCACATTTTGTTATATATCTATATATCCAGTATATATATATATATATATATATATATATATATACATATATACAGTACCAGTCAAAAAACATCAAAACTATGAAGGAACACATACGGAATTATGTTGTAAACAAAAAAAGTGTTAAACAAGTGTTCCACTGTTGGAAAACCATTCCAGGAGACTACCTCATGAAGCTGACTGAGAGAATGCCAAGAGTGTGCAAAGCTGTCATCAAAGCAAAAGGGGGCTACTTTGAGGAATCTAAAGTCTAAAACATATTTTGATTTAACACGTTTTTGTTTACAACATAATTCCTTATGTGTTCTTTCATAGTTTTGATGTCTTTAGTATTAATCTACAATGTAGAAAATAATAAAAATAAATAAAAACCATTGAATGAGAAGGTGTGTCCAAACCTTTGACTGGTACTGTATATATATATTTGGGGAGACAAAAATATTAGGAGAGTTCAGAACTATGTATTGTTTATTCTACACAAGAGAGTACCAGTCAATTTGTGTCTATGGATTTGGACACCTTTCCTCTTTATACCACATTCATGCACTTAACTTGAGAGCTTGGTGTTATTCAGTTGCAGTACCCTTAATTGACATTTCTAAAAGCTACCGCTAGATGGAGATACATGACATATACTGTAATTCCAGATAACAAGTCCTGTTTGTGCTCAACATGAATAATAATAATAATCGGGGGCAAATGCAGGATTTTCAGGGGGGGGGGGGGGGGATTCTGTGTGTGTGTGTGTGTGTGTATGTATATATATATATATATAAAAATAAATATATATATATAGTATATAGATAAATGGGATGTAGTTATGTGACAGGCGGTCAGGAGCCACCCTCTAAATCCCGACAATCGGTATGCTGACTAGCAGGGACTTTTCCCACTTGTGGGTGTCCACGACACCCATAGAGTGGGAATAGAACCTGTGGTGACAGCTGGTCGCCACCGACTCTGCAGAGTGGCGAGCGCAGTGAGCCCGCAAGGGGCTTCATTGCGCTCGACCTCCCTGCTGGCATTCTGCTGACGCGATCCAGCGGTCGGTATGCTAGCCGTCGGGATTCCCAGCGCCGGTAAGCAGTACCCAAGCCATATAGATAGATAGATAGATAGATAGATAGATAGATAGATAGATAGATAGATAGATAGATAGATAGATAGATATACCTGTGTTTTTTTTTTTTTACCTTTGGTGGTACAAGGAGAGATTGAGATATATATATATATATATATATATATACACACATGTAACACACCTACACCCAGCATACTTACAAACACACAGGACACGCACACATATAGGATGCATACACACACAGCATAAATATTCACACAGCACAAAAACACACATAAACACATAGCATACACACAGCACACTTACAAACACATTCACCTCTTTCATACAAAAATAAAACACTGCCACTATCACTTTATTTAGAAGTTGCCCCCCCCCCTTCCCCCGCAAGCTAGCGGGACATTAGAGAACGCAGCCCTCAGCCAGCCAGCATCATATATTAAAGATGCCTGCTTCTCCCGCTGCCGCCGGCACCCCCCGTGGCTGTACTTTTTCCCGTTCCTCCCCCTCCTCACACACACGGCGAGACACTCACCAGAGTCAAGGCAGACAGCCGCTGCCTCTCACCCGGCCAGTCCAGCGGCCAGCCCCAGGGGAAGTGGAAGTGATTGTGAGGAGCTGCTCGCTGCAGCTCCCTCTACATTCACCGAGCGGATTCTCATCTCATGTACAAGGAGGCAGCTCTGCCACATTACGGACAGAGTTTCCTCCTGCGCTCCGCTCCATAAAAAATAATATATATATCTACAATGGATTGGTGGGCAGGTGGGGTTTCCAGGTACTCGGTGAAAAAATCGACGCAATGCGATTATTGATTACATTGTTGTAAGGATCATTCCAACAATATAAGGCATCCAAATCTAACTCTCTCTGTACATTTTATAACTGCCCCACCTGCAGTGCACATTGTTTTGCTCATTAGAGAACAAATTTGCTGCTGCGATCAGGTCTGAATTAGGCCAAAAATTTGTTTCCTTTTATGTTTTATGTACCAGGGAATAACATACTTAATTACTACAGGACCTAACATAATGTAATCTAGGTATTAGTACCTAAAATGACCTATTTTGACTGTTAGAAGTTCAGAACCTAAAAAGACGTAATTTTGCTACTTAAGGTGAAACTGTATAAATTTACTGTGGAGATGTGTGGAATCAGTATTTTTCATTGGCAGTGCAAATGCAGGCTCCCAAGATTCGCGGGTGCCAGCATATGCACGCAACCACGATCCATACTGTTATATGTGAAGCAACAGCTGCAAATGAATGGCAGCCTTCCACGACAGACCACATCAAGGGAGCAAATGCTACAAGAAAGTAGCAGAACATATCTGTAATAAAGGCACAGTGTTTCAAATGTAATAATATATTGTGTGATTTTGTTTAATTTTCATACAACATATAAATTACTAAACTGAAATTTTTAATGCCTTTAAAATCCTAAAACATGGATTGAAAAAAAACAAATTTTAGTTTATTACAGCCTAAAAATCCAATGTTTAGTCATGAGATTATGCCATTTTGAATGTCAGAACTTTTTATTTAGTGTAAGGATATATTAGTAGTCAAATTGTGCAGCATAACATAGTCTTCTTCAGGACTTAACATCTGTGTCTCATATGGAGATAGATTTAATGGGGGCCTAGGAGTTACTTGGATGCTGTGTAGCACAATAAGTAATGTTACCCAATTTAACCACACCCAGGGACGTAGCCAGAACTTTGTGGGCCCCATAGCAACATTTTGAAGGGGCCCCCGTCCCAATGCTTCTAGAGAGACACCTCGCTGCAGCAGCTGTTAATTTTATGCCCTATAACAGTGCCCTAGTTCATTTTCTGAACCATAGTATGAGCCTTATTTAATGTTTTGCCCCATAGTAGTATCCTATTTTCTTTTATGATTCACAGTAGTGCTAAAGTTCACCCTACAGATGGAGCCACGCTAGTCGTGGCTCCGTCTGTGCCTAGGCGCGGCCACCTTGGCATGCCTAGGACTCGACATCTCCGTCTCCGACTGGGCGCTCGCGCTCGTGATGGAGACGTGCCCCATTCACTTGAATGGAGAGTGTCTCCGTCCGCGCGCCCGGGCAGAGACACCCTGAATGGAGCATCTCTTTGCACTTCCGGTGTGACTAGGCGATCCGTCTGCCTCGTCACGCTGGGAGTGCTCGTTTGCGATGGAGCCGCCTCAGATGAGCACGGCTCCATCTGTATGTCACATTTCAGAGCTGCCAGTACACATTATGCCACACAGTACCCCCAATTCATATTATGATAGTGCTCCCCGTTCATATTGTGCTTCATTACAGTGCCCCGGTTCATATTATACTGTATAACATTAAAATGCCCTCCAGTTCATTTTATACCACACTACAATGAGCAGGTCCAGGGGCATACCTAGATATAGTGTAGGCCCCAAGTACAAAGTTGGAAAGGACCCCTATGTACCACCCAATGGCAAAAAATGTATATAACACATGTAACTGTGACAGGGAAGGTGGGCCCCTCCCAGCTCAGGGATGGTGAAATTTAGATTCAGTTCCCACTATCCTACATATCTCTTGGAACACCTGTCCAGTGAATGGGTTCCTTGTTCTGATCCTATTGTGTGTGCTGTACCATATCTGGACACAAATACTTGCACAATTGTCTTAGCTGTGAAGCTGGCTGTACGTGCTACAGCTGGGAATGCTTCTGGCCTCCCACTAAATCAGCACAGACTAGGATGCACTTAATGTTCCTACATGGTGGAAGTTGTATGAAGTCTATCTGTATTACCTGTAAAGGTCCTCGGATATGCAGAATATGTGCAATGGGTGCCTGGAGGGTCCTTTCCATACATTCTTTACCAAGATAAGTAAGCACATGGGCAGCCCCTGCTAGGGTAGGTAGAAGAGCCCTTGTCCTGCCTCTAGATGTCTTTATCTTCTGGTTGGCATCCTTTTACATTACATGAGGAGATCTCCTGATTTGAACAAGACCGATACAACTGCATTAGTTTCTCATATGTTATAGGTGTAAACATTTGTAAGGATACAATATTTTCAATGCTAAGCAAAACAATCATTTTACAGTGCTGTCATAGCTGCCCATTTGGCTGTTTCATCAGCCCTATCATTTCCTAATGGAATTGGATGACTTTGACTAATGTGTGCTTGACATTTAACCACAGCAATTTATTTGGGCAAAAAGAACTAATTTCGTTAGATATTAAACTATGTATGTGATATTGGTGTACCACTTCATGTCAGACAGTTTCTTAGTTTCTAAATAACACCATAGACATGTAATAGCCAAAACACAAATTGGGAGTCTATGTAAATGTTAACAAGTTTGTCTTTTGCTAGCTGGCATGCTCGTCCAAGTGCAATGAGTTCTGCTTTCAGTGTGATAATGTCAAATATTACCTTTAAACATAAAGCTATACACTATTACGGACTAAGTACGCTATTTGCGCACTGAGTACCGTAGGGGTACGCACTTAGCGTAGCAGACGCTAGGTCGTGGGCGCGACGCACGAGCGACACGTACGCTCATGGATTCACGCTTCGTACCAAGCATGCTATTGGCGTACCGAGTATCGTACTGCTACGCTATTAGAGGAGCAGACGCTGTGCTCTGAGAGTGAGACACGTGCGGCACGGATGCTCACAGAATGATATACGGTAAACCTTGTTAATAAAACAATGTAAGAAAATACTTATACTCTAAACCTTAGTAGTCAAATACTGCAACGATGTAACGCCTAAAAACCTTAACAATGTGAATGCTGTTAGAGCGATTAAGACGCTAAGAAAGCCCTTTGCAGAAAAGTGAAAACACAACACCGGGTTTTGGTAAAACCACAGCGGCTCTAACACCGCAGTGGATTATTCAGAGAAAAAGGGGAAAACAGATACAAGTTATACACTACAAGCTAACAAGGAAATCTAACAGAATAACAGAGAATAATGATGAACAATGGCTACAGAGAATATACATACGTGGGAAATCTTTCGCAAGCGTGACCTGGAATCCAGTCCTCAGCTATTCAGGTAGAAAGCCTTCAGAGTCTGAGGCTGGCCAGGCAACAGTGGTCTTTATATACACAACATACATTCACAATACAATGGTCCCTGTAATCTCATTGTTCATTGGACACAGGGATGTGTCTCTACCTTACAGCAAAGGTCATAGGTGGATTTGAACAGGTGGGCTGTGTCTTTCCCCAACTGCTCTGGTGGGAGGTATCCTCAGGATTCCCGCCGCATGTGTAATTTACAGCAAATACAGTTAATATTCATAATCTACTTCTGTACATAACTATACGCAGGAGCGAGCGATCCTTTCCTAACTAACACCGGAATGTTACCCTTAAAATACCCTACAGCTGGATACTAGACACCAACTTTCAACCTTTATCTGACCCTTCCTATCATGCAAAGAGGAATCCCTCTGTCCAGGAACTGTTTAAACTAATCATACTCGCTGACATGGTCCAGGGGAATATTATCTACAAAATGCACTATTTGGGTTAAATATGCTACGATCGAGTTGCACGCTACACGCTCACAAACTCCGCCGTAAATACACATCTCATGCGCACGAGACACTGGATCGTCTCTTACGCAACTTGCGGGTATGTGTACGCACGGGGGACCAGGTGCACAAGCAGCGTGCATGTGCATGAGGGGTTAGTACAAGGGGTATGCATCATGATATTTTTCGACTTTGACAGTCCACCCTTTGGCAGTCAACAATAACTGCCACTATCCAAGCAATTAAGCAGAAAAATATACAATACAATGAAATACCTATAAATGATTGGGTGGTGGGAGGAGAGGAGAAGGTGGGAAATGTATGACCTAGTGGGATAGTAAAAGCATGTATGTATGAAATTCATGTCTGAGGGGTCATGTATCATCGTGCCGTACATGTTCTAGATAAGCTTCGAGGTATTGCGAAGTATACATTAAATCCTTCTTATCCCATATTAAGGGTCTGTAAGTGGGCCAACAAACACTACCGAGCTCTCTTCGGCTTCTTGTTCCAACAAATGGGGTGCACATTAGTTGATGATACATGGGGGGGAAACATGTGAGTGCTAATATATGTACCTATATCACCTGTCGACTATGTGTGTCACTAACTGAAGATCGTAGAGATGACGATAAGAAACATATGTCACAAATACATTCATATGATAATGTGTGTAATTGTCCTTGGGTGTCTGTTGAAGTCTTGTCCGGATAGGTGTATCCTTGCTGTGGGTGATAAGCAAAGTCTTTCAAGTGTCCATACGAAGTCTTTTAAAGTCTCTAAAGTGTCTCGCAAAGTCTGTGAAAAAGTTCATCAAATGTCTGTAGAAATGTTCATCAACGGTCTGTAGAAATGTGCATCAAAATCTTCTTCCGAGTGGATGTCTTTTTACCTTGGGGAAAAACAAAGGAGAAACGGGTGAAAGAAACGGACCGTGGAATCACGTCTTATCACAACATTGTCTCGATTGATGGGTCATAAATTAAACCAGTTGTTGTAACAATGCCCTCGCTCCTCAAACTCATCACTCTGGTACTGCGCTTGCAATGCATTAAAATCCGAACACATCTAAATATCAAACCAATCATTATGACAACTCCCAGGATACAAAGGAGAAATTTCCCTACATTCACGATAACATTTTGAGCCCATTCTCCTAAACCTAAGAACCAATTGCGTGGGTTCAACCATGAAACCCAGCCGGTCAGTTCATTACTCACAGCAGTAAGGGTAAGGTTGTGTCCCCTTCGGAACTCCCACTTCAATTGCAAGATATCGTCCATCTTTTGATCTATGACCTCGGTTGGGTCATCCGTGCTGTTTGTGATATATGTACAGCACTTCACACCATACTGAGTTGCTAGGGTGACACAATACCCGCCTGTCACCGCTGTGATGTAATTGAGAACCATCCTGTGCTGGATCAGTTCCGTTTTGTAAGCTTGCAATTCCCTCCCAGTATACCTGAAGGTGTCATCATACATATCGGTGATATTGTCTATCAGGTTCGCTAGCGCATTAATATACCTAAAATGTATAACTCCTCTGGTGGTACGGGTGATATCTAGCGCGAGTAGGAATTGAATCCCAGTGGATTCGTGGATCAAATCAGAGGCTGCGTGCTCTGTCCTATCTATAAGGTGTCTCTTAACAATGTGTTCATAGTGAGTGTGAGTGTAAGGAGCTTGAGCATTGCGGTGAACGTCTTTCATCTTATCATGGGTAATGGTCATTACTTCTGGCAACACTCTTCCAATGTAACACAATCCCACTGAGTTTGGGGCAAGCCACTTATACGCCTTCCTCCCACATATGAAATATGCATAATCGGGGAGAACATATGGGACAGAATATGACATCACCATATTGCAAACCTTCCAGGTGAAAAATCCTATCCCTAACTTTCTCATCTGTTCAGTACACGTATCAGGCTGTATGATATGTGCACAGTATCCTGGTGATACTTCTCCAACCCGCATGGTCCTACTTCCTAGAGTATACCTATACTGAAAATATCTCCCACCGTTGGCTATTTGGCGTATAAGTTCTGAGTCTACGGGCATTCTATCGGCTCTGTGTGAAAATGCCATGGTTTGGTTGTTCCATGTCACTTCCCAATTTCCCGGCTTTCGGGGATTGGAAATGTTAAAACATACTAAGGACCTATCCACATGATATTGGTGGAGCTTCAAACTAGGAGGCCTAGAAATATAAAATTTCTTGTCCACCGGTCTCCCACCCCTTAATTCAAGTACCTCATCTATTGTTAAAGAGTATGGCACTAGTCCTGACTTGCTCTGACCTTGAGGTACTTGTGAGCACACCCAGCATTCCGTTTGGTTTAAAACCTTACCCACTAATGAGTGATAGTCACTCAATGGATAACGGTCCATGCTGATATTAAGGCTGGACTGACATCTCTGGATGCACCCGTCCTCAACTATGTTTTCACAATTCCTACAGATACAATTCTCTTCAGCTAACAATCCTTCACAATGTCTCCTAGTGTCATGACTACCAGATCGTTTTCTGATACTCGCCTTTGCTCGGTGACTGTGTTGCTCTTGGAATTCTACTAATCCATCCTTGTCATCAGAACCCATTCCAGATCCTTTCTCGACCTCTCTGGTACTCTCACCGAAATAGACTGTTCTGGTCAACAACAGGGTCAACAGGAAAACCCGGAACGCAGTCTCTTGGGGTAAGTCCATCTTGCAGGAGGAGAAAGAAAGAGTGGTAATGGGAGGTAAAGAAAATAATTAGAAGGGAAAGAAAACTGGCGCGACAACCGCCTCTGATCCTGTAGTTCTCTGTGCTCAGGTGCCGTGACAACAGTCCTGCCTCTCAACCTTCCCGGAACAGGCACTCCAGTGATATGGTTTCCTCTATACTCTGCTCTTTGTCACGGGCTTTCTCTGGGTCAGCGACCTTCTTACAGTGGGACGAGTGGACCCAAGTCTCTCTTTCGGCAACCTTCAATGCTGTCGTGCTTGTTAGTAAGACTTGGTACGGTCCTTCCCACCGGTCAATCAGGCAACCTGAGCGTAGAAAATTCCGAATCATTACATAATCCCCAGGTTCAATGTCATGACAATTACTGTCTGGCAGATCAGGAATCACTAGCTTTAGATTGCTATTTTGATTCCTCAACTGCTTGCTCATCTTAACCAAATACTTTACAGTCACTTCATTATTGCATTTCAAATCATCCTGGGGGTCAATCATTACATGGGGTTGTCGACCAAAAAGAATCTCAAAGGGTGACAGGTTAAGAGGGGACCTGGGAGTGGTTCTGATGCTGTACAATACAAGTGGCAAAGCTTCTGGCCACAACAATCCAGTTTCCGCCATCACTTTGCTCAACTTGTTCTTAATAGTGCTGTTTACTCTTTCCACTTTCGCACTCGCCTGTGGGCGGTACGGAGTATGCAGCTTACTATTAATTCCCATTAATTTGCACATTACCTAAAAGACTTCACCTGTAAAATTGGTACCCCTATCACTTTCAATTATCTTAGGGATACCATACCTGCACACAAATTCCTGCACAATTTTCTTTGCAGTAAACACAGCAGTATTTGTGGCAGCGGGGAACGCTTCTACCCAATTTGAAAACACATCAATACAAACCAACACATACTTTAAGTTTCTACAGGGTGGCAATTGTATGAAATCAATTTGTATTACCTGAAAAGGGCCGTCTGTTGGCGGGATATGGGATGGTTCTGTTGGTATTGCCTTTCCAATATTCTTCCTCAAGCAGGTGAGGCATGTCATTGCTCTCTTACCCGCATGAGAAGAGAATCCTGGTGCGCACCAGTAGGCTCTTACCAACTTGCACATACCTTCTTTGCCCAGATGAGTCAGACCATGTGCCGCCTCAGCTGAACTTGGAAGGTATGCTCTGGGTGCCACTGGCTTTCCCTGTCCATCTGTCCAGAGTCCTGAGGACCCCTGGCCATATCCTTTTGACCTCCAGACTGCCTTTTCCTGTGGGGAACACAAATTTTGTTGTCTAGGGGGTCGATATACCTTATGTGGGTCTTTAAAAATACAGCTTCGTGCGTAATGTCCTTCTCTCTGACAGTTAAAACATGTTATCACATTCGACTTACCAACAGGGGTCTGGGGTTTAGGCTGATGAGGCCTTGTTGTAAGGGCCTGTATACTTACTGTCATCAGCTTGTCCCCCTGTAACTCCCTGTGCCTAATGATGTTCCGATCATGCTCAATAGCGGTCTCTCTCAAGGCAGCCACCGAAATACCTCTCCAGCTAGGTTGAGTGGTTTGTACCCTGGTTCTCAACACTTCCTTTAACCCGTCCATTAATACAGACACCGCTACCTCCCTATGGTGCACATTATCCTTAATGTCTTCGATCCCAGTATATCTAGCCATTTCCTGCAATGCTCGATGGAAATATTCAGAAGCAGTTTCACCTTCTTTTTGTCTAATGGAGAAGATTTTGTTCCATTTGACAACAGCTGGGAAATATACTCCTACCTGTAGATTGATCCGTTTTACGTTCTCCTGATTGTACTCATCAGTGAGAGGTACCTCTTCATCTAATTTACATTCAGCGATGAATTCCACGGGGTCAACATTGGAGGGCAAACATGCCCTCAGCAATGTCCGCCAATCTTTGTTATTGGGTTCGGCGGCGTTACCTAGTTCTTTAATAAACTTTTGACATGCGACTAGATCTTTCCTGGGATCGGGAAATTCAGACATAATTGTTCTCAATTCTGTCCGGGACCAGGGGCAATGCATAGCAATGTTCCTGAAGGGAGTGATTCCCAGAGCGTCAGTTTTCCCATTGGGGACTGCGATTACCCTGACAGGATTCAGTTCAATTACATCACTTTGTGTTGACTCTATAATGTGTGGTGCAATTGTTTCTGCGTAATGTACAGTACCGTACTTACCTGTGGACACGACCTCACCTGTCCCTCCACTAGGGGCCTTTGCTACTGTTCTTACTGGTTGGGCCGTGCCCACTTGGGTTTCTTGTATGGTGGCTGCTAGAGAGAGTGCCGATATCGTGCTGGGCTCATCTTCTGGGTTGCAGTCCTGAGGGAAGTTTAAGATGGGATACAACTTGCACGGGTTAGCATTAGCATCAATACACTTATCTACTTTACTCTTATCACCATTAATACATTTATTAAGTGCACTTTTATCGTATACCAGTATGCCATTCTCTGTAGCCATTTTCTCCCCTGTAATGTACGGTGGTGGTGGTGCAGTTGCTATCAGTTTCCTGCTAGGGTTGGAACCAGCTGCTTGAGCTAATCCCCGTTGTATCTCACCCTCCTGTTGCCATAACTGTAAATAATCATAATGTCTAATCCTTTGTGTCTTGGATTTTATCAGACATATCCTTCTCCTTAGATTTTGCAACACCTCAGGATTAAAACTGCCTACCCTAGGGAACGGTTCCCTATCATCCACAGTCATTCGTTCCCATTCATTGCATAAGACCTCTGCGTGTGATCCATATTTTTCACACATTATGTACCTCGCCGACCCTTTGGGCCGCGGAATAATATCAACCTGAACCCTGGTTGATCGTCCCTTACTTGAGCAACTGGCCCCCATTCTTTGCAGGTATTGCCTTCTCAGCGAATTCCTACAAAAACCAACTTACTCAGAGGTAAGGCAACGGTGAAAGTCCAACAAGTGCTCTCACTCACTTTCGCCCACGTCGGCCAATACACCTACACACTGTCCGCAGTGCTGGTCGTACCCAACCTAGGGCCCCTGTGTAACCTCTATTTACTGAGAGCGTGTGGGAGTATGCTACCCCTCCCAGTAAATATCAGTTGCTGGAGATTTCCTGAGTGAACAGCGAAACTCCCTTAAAATAAAAAACCTGTTACACAAATCACGTTACGTGTACAATTAGCGTCTATGAACCCGCGATTGTACGCAAATTGCTTAATGGGTATCAAGGTGAACTAACTAATGCACACAGTAACATGCGGTACAGTCGCACTGCGTATTAGTAACTGTTACTTATCCGCTGCACGACCAACGGAATCGGTTGTTTAGGCTGCGAAACCTCAGCCGGAGCGTATTCTCAAAACGGGCCTATATGGGTACTACGCAAACCCCCGGGACTGCGCTCTCACTGCTGACCTTTCTCAGGCCAGGGTTTTCAGAGCTTCGCTTGACCTAGTCAGCGGATTTCTGACTTCGCTGACCTCTTGGTCTGCTGTTTGCTACCTTGCTCCTTTATACCTTATCAACGTTAACGTGAGCAAGCCAATCTCACGCCACCAAGTGTTCACTTCACTGGTGTCCTCTGGGATCCCAGATCCCGGGTTCACAAAACCTTTATTTGCATACACACGCTCGTTCACTCATATACACTTTGATTTTTCTGTACAGAAAATTAACTTTCATTCAGGTGAAACAGCCTAATCCCAGAGGTGATGCAATAAGAGAAGGATCTTTTAAACTAAATTTTGGACACTGATCAATTTGTGCTATTATCGCGTGGCTACCGCGTTGCTTAAACTAAAACAATGCTATCGTGTGATTTGTATTAAGTGGGCGTACCTGTACGCACGTTGCGTAAAATACGCCACATGTGTAGGCCTTTGCGTTGCGTACGCAGTCTCGCACGCTGTCCGAGACACGTGTACAAAGGCCGGAAACGTCCACAGTAACACAAATAACATGCTTCTATAAATGTAAACGATATTTAACTATAATCGCTTACTAACACCACACAGTATCTCTTGTATAAACCTTTATAACTGGGTCAGGCTGCGTGTGTGTTTTACACTTACTCCCTTAAATATTACTCTTTACTTTTAACTAAATAGCAACAAATTTCGCAGCACGTAATCAATGCTAATGGCAAACAAGAGGGTAGATATGCAAAATACACAAATAAAATACCGGTGTGTGCGTGTGTTACGTGTGTTGCGTGCGCAGTTGGCACCAAACAGAAATTAAACAGATTAAAAACAAACAAACAATAGCTTTACGTTCTTACCTTCCAGATCCCACCAGCATCCCTACAAACCATGCGGAGCAGACGCTTATCTAATCAGCACCAGTGTATCCCCGACCACAAAACGGCTAACAGGGGATACTACCTTCCCGCCCTTTGCTGATAGATAAAAGTCTGCCTTGTCCTGCTAGGCTGCGGATATGAGGAGAACCGGACGATGCCCCCAATTGATAATGTCAAATATTACCTTTAAACATAAAGCTATACACTATTACGGACTAAGTACGCTATTTGCGCACTGAGTACCGTAGGGGTACGCACTTAGCGTAGCATACGCTAGGTCGTGGGCATGATGCACGAGCGACACGTACGCTCATGGATTCACGCTTCGTATCAAGCACGCTATTGGCGTACCGAGTATCGTACTGCTACGCTATTAGCGGAGCAGACGCTGCGCTCTGAGAGTGAGACACGTGCGGCACGGACGCTCACAGAATGATATACGGTAAACCTTGTTAATAAAACAATGTAAGAATATGCTTATACTCTAAACCTTAGTAGTCAAATACTGCAACGATGTAACGCCTAAAAACCTTAACAATGTGAATGCTGTTAGAGCGATTAAGACGATAAGAAAGCACTTTGCAGAAAAGTGAAAACACAACACCGGGTTTTGGTAAAACCACAGCGGCTCTAACACCGCAGTGGATTATTCAGAGAAAAAGGGGAAAACAGATACAAGTTATACACTACAAGCTAACAAGGAAATCTAACAGAATAACAGAGAATAATGATGAACAATGGCTACAGAGAATATACATACGTGGGAAATCTTTCGCAAGCGCGACCTGGAATCCAGTCCTCAGCTATTCAGGTAGAAAGCCTTCAGAGTCTGAGGCTGGCCAGGCAACAGTGGTCTTTATATACACAACATACATTCACAATACAATGGTCCCTGTAATCTCATTGTTCTACTTTACAGCAAAGGTCATAGGTGGATTTGAACAGGTGGGCTGTGTCTTTCCCCAACTGCTCTGGTGGGAGGTATCCTCAGGATTCCCGCCGCATGTGTAAATTACAGCAAATACAGTTAATATTCATAATCTACTTCTGTACATAACTATACGCAGGAGCGAGCGATCCTTTCCTAACTAACACCGGAATGTTACCCTTAAAATACCCTACAGCTGGATACTAGACACCACCTTTCAACCTTTATCTGACCCTTCCTATCATGCAAAGAGGAATCCCTCTGTCCAGGAACTGTTTAAACTAATCATACTCGCTGACATGGTCCAGGGGAATATTATCTACAAAATGCACTATTTGGGTTAAATATGCTACGATCGAGTTGCACGCTACACGCTCACAAACTCCGCCGTAAATACACATCTCATGCGCACGAGACGCTGGAGCGTCTCTTACGCAACTTGCGGGTATGTGTACGCACGGGGGACCAGGTGCACGAGCAGCGTGTATGTGCATGAGGGGTTAGTACAAGGGGTATGCATCATGATATTTTTCGACTTTGACAAGTGCTTAGTGTGGAGAGGGTAGAGGTTGTGCCTCTATTACTTGGTCATCTACCACAATGGCATATCCTGATGTTAATATGCCTCGGTCATGTTGTCTGTGGTAACTGACATCCACATAAAAAATTAAATCTGAATTTTCAATGGTGGTATCTCTTATGTCAGGTCTTGGTGTAAGGTGATTGTTTCACAATCATGGTTGTGCCCAGAATCAAGGTTGTGCACCTTTGTTAGATAATGGTTGGGGGCATTAGTAAAGCAAGTTTCCATTTAGTAAGTCTTGAGACTGTGATATGTTTTGTTTTGTGGGGGAGTCATTGAGGAGGCTGTCACTGCATGAGGCACATTGAGATGTAGTGTGTGTCCCAAGACAATGTCAGCCGTTTTCTCTACTAGTAGGGCTGCAGCCTGTGACTGCATGCAAGCATTGAGCAGACCTCTGGCAACCGTGCCTAACTAAGCACTGTAGTAACCCATAGGAGGATACCAATCACCATCTTTCTGGGTAAGCACTCCTGTTGCACATCCTGAGAGCTCTGTGTAAAAAAAAGAAAGACTTTTTAGTATAGCAAGGGAAGCCTACAACTGGAGCCAATGTGAGGGCCTGCTTTAAATGCTGGGCGGCTAACTTGGTGCTTTTGTCATGGGTGACAGGGTAATGCTTTGGTGATATTAACTGCTGAAGGGGCAGGGCTAAATTGGCACAGCCAGGTATCCACTGCCTACAAAAAGTTGTCATCCACAAGGATGTGCAAATGTGTTTCTAAATTAAGGACAGGGGCATATTCAATATGGCCATAGGGCAGTTGTCTAAGGCCCTGGAATAAACAATGTCCAACATACTGCACCTGTTCCTGTAAGAGTTGCAGTTTGGCCTTTCTGGCCTTGAGCCCAATCAAGGTTATGTATGTCAGCAGGGAAATGGAGTCATCCCAGGATTCTGCTTCAGTCTGTAAACATAGCACTAAATCATCAACATACTGAATAAGTACTGAGTTATGTTTTGGGCAGCCAGTTATATATCTTGTCATATAGGGCTTGACTACAATTATTAGGTGTGTCCACATAGCCTTGATTAAGGAATGTCCATGTATTATTTGCAGGCCTTTGTAAGCAAATGCAAAAATACTGACAATCTGGATGCAAAGGTATGGAACAGAAGGCTGAACATAAGTCAATGACTGTGAAATACAGTACTTTACAGTGGTTGATATTTGTGTTAGGAAGGTGACTGGGTTGGGTACTACTAGGGGGCATGTCATAGCCACAGCATTTAAGGTCCTCAAGTTTTCAACAAGGTGATTTAGAAGGATCCTGGTTTCCTAACAGGAAATATCAGACTATTGGTGGGACTAACATAATGCCCCAATACCCCCTATTGCTGCAGTGATTGATTTGTGGGGTACACACCTTCTTCTACTTCAATACAGGAATATTTGATTTTATCTTCAACACAAAGATAACTCCAAGGAAGTACACTTGGGGGCTTGAGGAGACAGTTGAGCCATCAATAGATAATGAAATTGTTAGATTATGTGGGAGGGTGGGAAAATGATCAACTCGGTCTTAGACATGTAAAGTTTAAGAAAGCACTGGGGCATTCAGGTAGAAATAGCAGAGAGACAGTTGGAGATACGAGTAAGATAGGGGGAGATGTCAGGAAGGGAACGGTAGATGTGAGTATCATCAGTGACACCGAGAAGGGGTTGGTCAGGTATAAATTACCCGGGCCTGGGCTTCTAAACCCCCCACCCCTATGCAGCATACCGTCCTGTGCTGTGGCCTGTGGTGGTGTACCCTTTCCGGTGATATCTTTGGCAAGATGTCACCAAACAAAGAAAGCAAAAGTACAAGGTTGGAAGCAGGTGCCCTCCCCGTGCACCCCCCTGTGTTAAAACAAATTTCTCGGGGCCTGGCGTGGCTCTCTACCCCCCCTGAGTGTCACAATCCTGGCTGAATCAGGTTCTGTGACTTACCTCTGCCATCTCCATGCAGGGTTTTAGTCAGCACACCAGATTTAAGTACATTCAAGTTCTTCTTGAAGAATTTCCTAAGGTTCAAGATGGGTGTCTGGAGTCCACCCATGAAGAGGGGGATACTGTCACAATCCTGACTGAATTTCTCATGTTCTCTGCCAACTCTCCTGCAGTTCAGGCTATCCTCGATGCTGGGTTTTAGCCAACACACCAGATTCCAGTACATCCTGATCTGCTTGCCTTCAGCTTACAAATTGCAGTTTGTGTTACTCACTCCTGATTAAGCCACCTGAGTAGGAATTATTCAGTGTGAGTAATCAGCAGGATTCTGTGTCCAGCATCTGGTCTCTTTGTTCATTTTGCCCACATGAAGTTCCCAGCAGCTGCCGCTGTCTCTGTTAATAATGCTGCACAGCACTTGCTGCTGCTGCCCACTCTCTCAGCATTTGTCCTTCATGATGTCTGCTTCCTGGTGTTTGGGCCTAGTCCAGAGTTCCCTCCAAAACTGGACCTGGGCACTGTCATGTTTGTTTCTATCAGCTGATTCTCCATTGTCCAATCCAGGAGCTCCTTCCACCAGTTGATCATAGTATCCAATCGCTTAGCGCTCTATGCTTTTAAGGGGATTTCCTGCTGACATGAAATTGCCAATACAACAGTCTCTTCTCAGGTAGTGTCAGCTCTGTGCTGAGCTCTTATGTTCCAGTTACTTTGCTCTGATCCAGTTCCAGTCTGGTGAATACTAAGTACTCTGCCTAGTCAGCACTCCAGTCCATTCTGGTTCCATTATAGTCTTCATTGCTAGAAGAACTATTGTTTCTCTTCAGCCTTTCCAGTGTCATCATTCCGAATCCAGTCCGGTCAGCATTTCAGTCCATTCTGGTTCCAGTCCGGCCAGCATTCCGGTTCCATTCCAGTCATTACTTCGGTTCCAGTCTGGCCAGCATTCCGGTTCAATTGCAGTAACACTCCGGTTCCATTCCAGTCACCATTCCGGTCAGCATTCTGGTTCCATTTCAGTCACCATTCTGGCTCCATTCTGGTCATCATTCCAGTTGCTAATCTGATATCATCTCTACTTCATACAGAATCTACATGGATCCATAGACTCTGTTCCTTTAATAAAGTATTGTTCATGTCATATCTGCCTTAGGGGTTATCACTGCTAGAATACCAACGATTCTTCCAAGTACAGATGGAGCCTCTCTCATCGTTGCAGTTTCTCCGCCTACACAGAGTATTTGTCGTGCCTTAGCTATAGGCTCGTTGAGGTGCGACAACAAACACAGCATTCAATACATTCAATACACACCTTCACCACTGGATGGCTAATGTTCCACTAATCCAGTACAGTATAGTGAATAGCGGCGGATGGATATATAGTATAGTACAATACAGTAATTGCACTGTAATAGTGTACTCTAGCTGTAGCAAATGGCCAGTGACAACTGTAATGTTATACACACATACTAACAGTCAGACGCAGAGGGGTTTATTTACTAATATTCGTGTTTGTGCCGATTTGTCGGGAGTTTGATCTCGAATTTTATCGGACGTATTTTACTGCAACTTTATGAATCCATCTACGGTAATTTACTAAGCTGCCGAGTTTTCTATTTTCGTATTTTCCGATGTCGATGTGATTCGTATTGTCGGGCAGTGTTTTACGGGAGTGATTAGTAAAACACTGCCGGACATAACACAATGAAGTCCATCTGGATCAGTGAGATCCATGCAGGGCTTCCTTGTGTACATTATGAGAAGTGTTTAGTTAAAAATCAAAGAAAAAAATTGCGTGGGGTCCCCCCTCCTAAGCATAACCAGCCTCGGGCTCTTTGAGCTGGCCCTGGTTGTAAAAATACAGGGTACCCCCATATTTATACAACCAGCACCGGGCTCTGCATCTGGTCCTGGTTCAAAAAATACGGGGGACAAAAGATGTAGGGGTCCCCCGTATTTTTTAAACCAGCATCGGGATCCACTAGCCAGAGAGATAATGCCACAGCCGGGGGACACTTTTATATAGGTCCCTGCGGCTGTGGCATTACCCCCCCCCAACTAGTCACCCCTGTCCGGGGTTCCCTGGAGGAGTGGGTACCCCTTAAATCAAGGTGTCCCCCCCTCCAGCCACCCAAGGGCCAGGGATGAAGCCCGAGGCTGTCCCCCCCCATCCACGGGCGGTGGATGGGAGGCTGATTGCCATTGTGTAAAAAAAAAGAATATTGTTTTTTGTGGTAGAACTACAAGTCCCAGCAAGCCTCCCCGCAAGCTGGTACTTGGAGAAGCACAAGTACCAGCATGCAAGGAAATAACGGGCCCGCTGGTACCTGTAGTTCAACCTCAAAAAAAATACCCCCCAAAAAAACACAACACACACACTGTGAAAGTAAAGCTTTATTTTACATACATGCACACTTACACACTCACATACTTACCTAGAATCCCACGTAGCCCCTCGGTCCCCTTGTCAAGTAGAATCCATGGGGTACCTGTCAAATAAAAATTATACTTACAACCAATCCTGTGTAGTTCTGTCCTCTTCTTCTCCGACGTAATACACGGATTTGAATAAAAAAAACAAACTGGAAACTTGATCCACGCACTTAAAGGGGTTCCATGTTTACACATGGAACCCCTTTCCCCGAATGCTGGGATCCCCCGTGACTGCTGTCACTGAATGGCGCTCTCCTGATTGGCTGTGCGATCCTAACCTGTCAATCAGGAGGAGCGCACTGGCTAGAATGGAGAAGAGCGCTCCTCCATTCTACCCAATGATGGGAACTTTGCGGTCTGCGGTTAACTGCGAAGTTAAATGAGGTCACTCTTGGGGTATTTCTTTTGTGGTTGAACTACAGGTACCAGCGGGCCCGTTTTATTTCCCTGCATGCTGGTACTTGTGGTTCTCCAAGTACCAGCTTGCGGGGGAGGCTTGCTGGGACTTGTAGTTCTACCACAAAAACAATATTATTATTTTTTACACAAAGGCTATCAGCCTCCCATCCACCGCCCACGGATGGGGGGGACAGCCTCAGGCTTCATCCCTGGCCCTTGGGTGGCTGGAGAGGGGGGGACCCCTTAATTTAAGGGGTCACCTCTCCCCCAGGTAACCCTGGCCAGGGGTGACTAGTTGGGGGGGGGGTAATGCCACGGCCACAGGGACCTATATAAAAGTGTCCCCCGGCTGTGGCATTATCTGTCTGGCTAGTGGATCCCGGTGCTGGTTTAAAAAATACAGGGGACCCCTACATCTTTTGTCCCCCCCGTATTTTTTGAACCAGGACTGGACGCAGAGCCCGGTGCTGGTTGTATAAATATAGGGGGACCCTACGCAATTTTTCCCTTGTATTTTTACAACCAGGGCCGGCTCAAAGAGGCCGAGGCTGGTTATGCTTAGGAGGGGGGACCCCATGCAATTTTTTCCTTTGATTTTTAATGAAAACAGACCCTTTCCCACAGATAAGCATGCACAGATCTCACTGATCCGTGCATGACTATCCAAACACGCCAGGAAAAAGCAGGTCTATTTTTTTGCTGCCTTTTTTTACGATTTGCAAAAAAATACGACCACAATTGAACATTCACTGACAAACACCAAAGTACGAATGAATAGTAAATCACCATGTTGTATGAACAAACAGCCACGTTTGACCGATGGTCTATTCATTCATATTTCTGCCATCTGCCGTGAAAAACATTACGAATAGCCCCAACACTGCCGAGATTTGTGCTTAGTAAATTCCTGTGTTGACACTTTGAAAAAAAAAAAAAAAAACTCGGACAAAATCGGGACTTTAGTAAATAAACCCCAGAGAGTTAATCAAGAACTTGAAAGGGATGCTGTAGAAAATATTAATTCTGTCGGGACCAAAAAAAAAAATCAATAGATCAATAAATAAAAATAGTATATACAGACTCAAACTTACGTGTTAAAGCAATGGTCGACTGCTCAGTCTCATAAAGATAAGACTCTCTCTTAATTTGAAAAGTCACACTTGTATATTTTTGTAATAAGTAGCACCTACTGTTTTTTTCCAATATAGACTGTATATCGGTGTGCATGTCTGAGACTGTATACAAAGTATGACAGGACTTGTTTTGGCAAAATTAGGAAAAAACTGTGGATACTAATATTTTACACAGATATACAATACAAGTGCAGGAATCGAACCCTAGCTCACGGGCATGGCAACCATCGGTGATACCACTATGCCAAGATGTGTAGAATTCTTAACTGTGCTTTTCTTTGTGTGCACTGTAGATGCTGAGCCAATCTACAGATGTGTTAGCGCCGGGAGGCGCACATCCCAGCCGTTGCCTAGGAGCCGGGACGCCGTGCCTCCTGTTGACCCCCACCCGGTGCCTAGCAACAAGCGGACACCGGGCGCAAGGTCTCCTGGTCCCCGCCCAGTGCCTAGCAACAGGCTGAGGCCGGGCGCTGGGAGCCGCCGCACTCCTAGGCAATGGGGACGTGCAGCATGGCAGCTGCACTTAGTTGTGAATTAGGTCTGTGAATGGGCATAGCCCATTTATATGCACTTCCAGTTCACTCCTCAACTTGCTGGGATAGTTCATGCTCTTAATGAGAACCTGTCAGCCTGTGAATTCCAGTGATTCTGAGACCTTGTCTTACTGCTTTCCTGATCGGATCCAGCTAGCCTTATATTCAGATTTTGGTGTGGAATTCCACACAAGCACTGTCTTTGCCTATATTTCATTATTGTCTACACCTTGTGCATTGTTGCATTAATATTTGATTAAGTTGCTTATTACATCCTGTGCTTTGTTGCATGTACATATTGATTGTGTTAAGATTATGGTGGTAATTCAGACCTGATTGTAGCAGCAAATTTGTTAGCAGTTGGGCAAAACCATGTGCACTGCAGGGGGGTGGGGCAGATATAACATGTGCAGCGAGAGTTAGATTTGGGTGGGGTGTGTTCAAACTGAAATCTAAATTGCAGTGTAAAAATAAAGCAGGCAGTATTTACTCTACACAGATTCAAAATAACCCACCCAAATCTAACTCTCTCTGCAAATGTTATATCTGCCACACCTGCAGTGCACATGGTTTTGCCAAACTGCTAACAAATTTGCTGGTACGATCAGGTCTGAATTACCCCCTATATTTCAACCTGTGCATTGTTGCACTCACGTGCATTCCTTATATACTCCTCAGTCTGTGCCTTAGCATTGTAGTAAGGTTATGTCTGGTGAACGTCTCATTGTACTGCATTTTTCTCTGCCCAACCTCCAATAGTCGCCTTTTCCTTACATAAAACCTGGGTGCCTTGTGATGCTCACACAATTACCCACTGCCCAGCAGTCTTTTAGCCTCCTGCAATGCTAGGCTTCTCCTATAGCAGCCGCTTTTCCAGGGTGAGTTAGGTCCACCCCGTACTCAGATGCCCCCAGGTTTTATGTATGGACAAGGCAACTATCGAAGGCTGGGCAGGGGTAAATGCAGTAAGGTGAGATGTTCACCAGACAGAACCACGTACTACAGAGCTAAACAATGGGAACGCCTTCTGCTTCTAGCGTCCCCGTTGCCTAGGAGTGTGGCGGCTCCCAGCGCCTGGCATCAGCCTGTTGCTAGGCGCTGGGTGGGGACCAGGAGACCTTGCGCTCGGAGTCCGCCCATTGCTAGGTGCCAGGCATGGGTCAGCGGAAGGCATGGTGTCCCAGCTCCTAGGCAACGGCTGGGACGTGTGCCTCCCGGCGCTAACAGTACCCACCCCCTCTTCCTTGAAGAGGTGTTAAGAAACCCCTAGATCCAGGTTTCTGGGGGTATTTCTTGAAGAATCCTTTTTTCAATTCAGGAGTATGAAGGAAATTTCCAGGCACCCAGGCTCTCTCCTCAGGGCCGTAGCCTTTCCACTGAACTAAATAATGTACTTGACCCCGCACAAACTTGGAGTCCAGGATTCTCTCAACAACAAACTCTTGACGTCCCCAAATCATGACTGGAGAAGGTCTCCGGAAACCTCTTGCTTTATATTTTTTAGAAACAAATGCCGGTTTAAACAAAGAACAATGGAAGGTATTATTGATTCTCAGAGATCTGAGTAATTGAAGACGGAAAGCAACAGGATTGATATTCTGGATAATTTGAAATGGCCCAGTGTAACAGGGACCCAATTTCTGAGATATCTGGTGGAGCTTGATGTTCCGGGCAGATAACCACACCATGGGGGTCATTCTGAGTTGTTCGCTCGTTGCCGATTTTCGCTATGCTGCGATTTGTTGCTAATTGCGCATGCGCAAGGCACGCAGGGTGCATGCGCTTAGTTATTTAACTAAAAACTTAGCAGATTTGCTGTGGATTCTGCGGCACTTTTCAGTCGCTCTGCTGATCGGTAAATGATTGACAGGAAAGGGGCGTTTCTGGGTGGTAACTGAGCGTTTTCCGGGAGTGTGCTAAAAAACGCAGGCATGTCAGGTAAAAACGCGGGAGTGTCTGGAGAAACGGGGGAGTGGCTGGCCGAACGCAGGGCGTGTTTGTGACGTCAAACCAGGAACTAAATGGACTTAGCTGATCGCAATCTGTGAGTAGGTCTGGAGCTACTCAGAAACTGCAAAGAATTATGTATTGGCAGTTCTGCTAATCATATGTTCGATATTCTGCTAAACTAAGATACACTCCCAGAGGGCGGCGGCCTAGCGTGTGCAATGCTGCTAAAAGCAGCTAGCAAGCGAACAACTCGGAATGAGCGCCCATGTCTCCTACTTTGAAAGAGCAAGGCTTCTGAGATCTGTCAGCAAATCTCTTAGACCGGGCTGCCGCATCCTCCAAGGCTTGTTGTACTTCCCTCCAAATCCTCCTGAGTCGAGACACGGGAGAGAAAGAAGAACTAGACTGTTATGATGGAGTGAAAGTATTACATTTAGGATGAATACCAGAAACACAAAGGAGACATGGAAGATTAAGAATGTTCAGAATTATTATACATAGATTTTGCAAAGGGTAGGTAGTCAACCCAATCATCCTGGTATTTAGAGATGTAACACCATAGATATTGCTCCAACGATTGATTAACCCGCTCTGTCTGCCCATTGGACTGTGGATGATACCCTGACGAGAGACTGCTATTGATCCCCAGTTCTGCACAAAAAGAGCTCCACAAACAGGCTACAAATTGAGAGCCTCTATCCAAGACGATGTCTTGTGGTAAGCCATGAATACGAAATATGTGTTGAATGAACAATGAAGCAAAATCCAGGGGAATGAAATGAGCCATTTTACTGAAGCGGTCAACTACTACCCAGATGACCGAGCATTTGGAAGATCTTGGCAGGTCCACAATAAAATTAATTGACAAATGGGTCCACGGCTTGGCAGGTACAGACAGAGGAAGTAATTGTCCAGAAGGAAGAACATGAGGAGACTTGTTTTTGGCACAGACATGACAGGCCCAAACAAACTCCTGAACATCTGTCTTGATAGTTGGCCACCACACTGAGCGAGAGAGAAGAATTAAAGTCTTATTAACCCCTGGATGTCCTGAGGTCTTGTTGAAATGGAACTCAGATAACACGGCTGATCTGAGTCTCTTTGGCTCGAGTCCTGAAGGTGTCTTAGATGGCGCCTGCATCTGTGCTGACTGGACTTGAGAGGCAAGATTCATGGTGAGACCAGCAAGAATGGATTCTGGTGTTAGAATCGGCTCCGAAAGCTTAGAGACTTCATGGTTAGACAAAAGACTCTGGGATAAAGCATCAGCTTTGAAGTTTTTGGAGCCGGGCCTATAGGTTATTACAAAATTGAACCTAACAAAGAACAACGCCCAACTGGCTTGCAGAGAGTTCAATCTTTTGGCAGATTCAATATAAACTAAATTTCTGTGGTCGGTGAATACGGTTACTGTATGCCTTGCCCCCTCCAGCCAGTGCCTCCATTCCTCCAGAGCACATTTGACTGGTAAGAGCTCTCGATTTCCTACGTCATAGTTGACTTCAGCAGGGGAAAATTTCCAGGAGTAAAAGGCGCAGGGGAGGAGTTTATGACTGACTGGATTCTCTTGTGAAAGAATAGCTCCGTCACCTACTTCGGAGGCATCCACTTCTACAATGAGGAGCAGATCTGGATTGGGATGCCGGAGGACAGGAGCAGAGATAAATGCTTTTTTTAAGGTCCTCAAATGCCTTTACTGCCTGTGGTTACCAATGAGCAGGATCCGCACCTTTCTTGGTTAAACTCACAATTGGAGCTACAATTGAAGAAAATGAATCGATAAACCTTTTGTAATAATTCACAAAACCGAGGAAACGTTGAGTAGCTTTTAGATTAGAGGGAAGAACCAATTCCACAATTGCCTGAAGTTTCTTAGGATCCATAGAGAAACCTTCGGAGGTGATGATGTATCCTAGGAAGGCTACTTTCTCTACCTCAAATTCACATTTCTCAAGTTTTGCATAAAGATAATTTTCCCTGAGCTTGGTGAGAACTGCTTTAACATGGCCTTGGGTTTTTTGAGTGAGGCAGAGTAGATCAATATATCATCTAAATAGACAACCACAAATCTTCCTAAGAATTCCTGAAGAATGTCATTTATGAGATCCTGAAAGACGGCAGGGGCGTTGGAGAGTCCAAAAGGCAATACTAAGTACTTGTAGTGTCCTAAGTGGGTATTGAATGCGGTTTTCCACTCGTCCCCCTGCCGTCCAGATAAGATTGTATACTCCTCACAAATCAATCTTGGTGAAGACTGTAGCACTTCGGAGCTGATCAAATAAGACGGAGATCAGAGGCAATGGGTATGAATTTGTTATTGTTATTTTATTCAATCCCATGTAATCTATGCATGGCCGTAATGAGCCGTCCTTTTTTCCAACAAAGAAAAATCCGTCTCCCTCCGGTGACTAAGAAGGCCTGATAAAGCCCTTCATCTCTATAGTGCCCTCTGGTTTTTTGTATTTGTGTATTATTGTCTGATCCTTACTAACAGGAGATTTTGGGCAGTATCAAATTAGCCACAATAATTTTTCTGCCAATGAAAACAGCCTGACCGGTGGTCATTATCGGGCTATCCAATTATAGGCTGTTTGTATTGGCTGAAAAAGGACCCTCTATCGTATGATAACACATGGGATCCGGGACAAGTTCCCAAACCCATGTATTATTGTGGCTCCGAAGGCTGCTTATTGTGGATTATGCTTCGAGTACCTCAGCATAATCCCCGATAAATGCCGGTTATCATTACTAATTGAATAGCCCCAACAAACTTATTGGCAGCAGTAAATAACCGCTGCTAATAGGGTGCCCCCTTACTGAGAGGTGCAGCTTTTTTACATTTTATTTAGTGCAAAATAAGGGCATTGTTTTCTCTTTATATACAGTATAAAGCCCAGCACGCCATAGCTTAAATAAACAGCTGCGTTCTGGTGCCCTCCAATTGACCTCCCACAAATGTGGGGGAAATAATATCATACAGACGTGGCACTCCCGGTGAAATACATGAAGTTTCACAACTCACACAAGGTTTAACAGCAACATTTCAGTAGTCTGCGCCACTGTCGTCAGGCTTTATGAACAAGAAAGCACACAACACATACCTTTATACCCCTCATGTGCATTCCGGGCCCCATCCCACACCTGATAGGTTAATTAAAAATCATTTAGCACACAATTAGCTGAAGTAACTAACAGCCAGCACTCTGACAGCACAAGAGCTACACAGGACAAAAAGAATGTAACAGATTTACAATGTAACAAATGCCTAGCTGCAAAAAGGGAAACTATGTGTCCATCAAACTATACACACAGATGTAACCAGTTCATTAATACATTGCATACATTCTAACTGCTACTTTGCACAAATATCCTTATTTTAGAAAACAGGCAAAAGAGATCTGTTCATTTAAGCCTCTAGGATGTATTATATCCAACCTAGCGATCCATCTGGCCTCAAGTTGCAGTAATTTCGTGGCCCGATCTCCTCCCCTAATGTTGAGAGGGACCTGATCAATCATCCTATAGTGAATGCTATTAAGGGGATGTCTACATGTCACAAAATGCCTCGCAACAGGCTGTTCACTTGTCCCTGTCGCTAATGCATTCCGGATAGCGGATCGATGCCCTGTCATACGCTCTTCACATTTTCTTTCAGTCTTACCAATATAGCTGAGACCGCAGGGGCATAAGATTTGATAAACTAAGTAAGTGGAATTACATGTTAGCAGAAATTTAATTTTTTTACCCGTATACGGATGATGAAAGAAATCCCCTGCCAATAAAAACTGACACTTTACACAGGCACATCTAATGCAGCCAACTCTTTTGTGTGAGCTAAGAAAATTAGTTTCTGTAGTCAAATTCACACCAGATCCAATTTTAGAGATGTCAGTTTTCAGCAGGTAATCTTTAAGGTTTCTGCCACATGAATAACATGGCATCAATCTTGAACCTGACAGTTGTTATTGTTTGTCTGTTTCAATAATAGGCCAGTGTTTTTTGGCTACCCTAGTGATTATATCAGATTGTTTATTAAATTGATTCACCCAAGGGAACCTTATTTGATGTTCTACTGGTGGTGGTTTTTTCCGCAGCAGATCCTCCCTATTCAACAACATCACTTTAGTTTTGGCTGACATCAGTAGTTCCTTTGAGTAACCCCTGAGCAACAATTTCATGATCAGACTGTCAATTGGTCTGCCAGCAGTTACAGCATCACTATTCACCCAACGTATTCGAATCATCTGTGCGTAGGGCAAGCCTCTTTTCAAAGAGGCCGGATGGCAGCTTCGAGCGTGCAGTAATTGATTACGGTCGGTGGGTTTGGAAAAGACAGAGGTCATTAATTTACCCTCACTGTAATTAATTTTAACATCTAAAAAACTGATTTCAGTTTGGCTTACAGTGAAGGTAAATTTAATAGGTCCTGTACCTGAATTATACTGTTCAATGAGAGACGTGAGTTCATTCACATCACCCTTCCAAAAAACAAATAGATCGTCTATGTAACGATTGAACAATACTGCATTAAGTCTAAATGTGGTATTGCTGTAAAAAGCCTCTTCCTCTATGGCAAGCATGATATTAGCATATGTCGGTGCCACGAAGAACCCATCGCACAGCCTTGGGTTTGTAGGTAGAATTGCCTGCCACAGAGGAAAAAATTGTTGGTAAGGATAAGTTCCAACAGCATAACAATAACCTCAATCTTACTTCAAATGCATTTTTCTTCATCAAAAACCGTTTGACCGCGGCCAAACCCAACTCATGAGGGATGGACATATACAGGCTGACTACGTCTATGGTTGCCAACCAACCTTCTACAGGAATGGTAGTAACAGACCTTAACCTATTCAAAAAGGTAGTGGTGTCTAACAAAAAGCTTTTTTCATCCATTAATAGAGGCTGCAAAAGTGTATCTAAAAATATAGCCAAGGGTTGTAGCAATGAACCCCTAGCTGACACAATAGGTCGGCCCAGCGGTGATTCCAATCCCTTATGAATTTTAGGCAGTAGGTAAAATATTGGCACCATCAGAAATTTAGGTACCAAGATCTCCATTAATTCCTCAGAAATTAAACCCACTGTTACTGCACATTCCAAACATTCTAGGAGTTTTATTTTGCACATGGCCATTGGATTGGCCTGTAATTTCACAAACACCTCAGAGACAGATAGTTGACGTAGGACCTCATTATTATAATCCTGGAAGTCCTGCAGGACTATAGCCCCACCCTTATCAGCCGGTCTAATAATAAGGTTAGGGTTATTAGATAATGATTCTAATGCTTTTCTCTCAGGTAAGGTTAAATTAGGATGAAAACTACCATTGCTACTCAACCCTTTAGACACATCCTGATCAAGTAAACGCATGAAAGTTTTTAGACTGGCATTGTTGGATAAAGGTTCAAAAGCAGACTTTTTATGGAACTGTTGCAATTTCTGTGGAATACAATCAGGTTTAACAATCGATTTATCAGAACCAAAATATTCTTTTAATTTAATTTTACGTTGAAGAGCATGTTTCTCAATATTCCACTGAAACTGTTGGAACAAATGACAAACCTTTATTCAATAAACAGACTTCTGCATCAGATGACTCATAGGATGACAAATTACAAATTATTTATTTCTTGCATTGGGTGGTCTGCCTACTCGCCTTCTGCCTGTCACATTGGCCAGAGCTGGATTAAGACTTCGGGGGGCCCGGGGAACGTAAAACAGGGGGGGCCCTCAGGTCTAAAATTAAAACCACAATACAAATGCATACATTATATATATATATATATATATATATATATACACACACATACATACACATATATATATACACACACACACATATATATATATATATATATATATATATATATATATATACATACACACACACATATACATACATACATACAGGTTGAGTATCCCTTATCAAAAATTCGCACATTTTTGATTCCCCTACTGAGATAATGACATATATTTATATTATATTATATATCTATATAATATATCTACATATACACATAATATATAATATATATGTCATTATCTCAGTAGGGGACCCAAAAATTTGGGATTTAGGATAAGGGATACTCAACCTGTATGTTTATGTGTATAAATATATATATATGTATATATATATATATATATATATATATATATATATATATGATACACACTGTATAATTTGATCTAAGGGAGTACCGGGCACTTTGGAGATAGATAGATAGACATACAGTAGTACATACATATAAATCGATATTTGGGACTCCGTCTCTTAATTACCGCCACTGTTTAATTCCTGGAAGTGCCGCCTGTCTCTGCCAGTTGTATTTGTGTTAAGAGTGGAGAATTGAGTGCTAATTTTCTACAACTTTATACACACATAAAAAAAAAAAAAAATAAAAAAAAAAAATATATATACACACACACACACACATTTATACGTACGTACGTACGTACGTACGTACATATATATATACACATACACACACACACACACACTTATATGCACACATGTATTCTTTATATATATATATATATATATGTGTGTGTGTGTGTGTGTGTGTGTGTGTGTGTGTACTGTATATAGGAATCTCAACTTCAAATTTAATTAATAACAAAATACAACCTGTCTTACGTTTGCTTGATGGCAAAGACTCACAGAACAGTAGGAGAAGAGCTTGAAGTTCTCTCCTCCGACAAACACATCCACATAGCATGCTGTGGCTGTTTGCAGTGCACGGCACGCTTGAAATCCTGCTTCCCCTGGCTGCCGAGTGACAGCTCAGCTGTCCAATGGTATGTGCAGCAGCAACCTGCGGCTCCGTGACTGGCTGGAGTGTAGGCTGCAGCTACACACACCATTGGACAGCTGAGCTGTCACTCGGCAGGCAGCCCAGCAAAGCTCTGCAGCTGTGTGTGAAGCGGTGTCACTGTCAGAGGGGAGTGCCGTGCTGCGGATCAGATCAGTACATTGATCCGATCTGTGGCTTGTGGCGGGGGGCCCTTTCAGATTGGGGGCCCCGGGGTACTTAACCCCAGAACCCCCCCCCTTAATCCGGCTCTGACATTGGCCCCCTCTCCTAGTATATCTGTGTTTCTTACATCTGTGGTTGCTTTTTTTGCAACCCCTAAAGGGACAGTGGCCTGATTAAATTTCACAGCCTAACTATTCGTATCCTGCGAGGAATCTGTATCAAATCTTGAAAAAAATGTTGAAAAAAATGTACGCGGTCTGCGGCTGAACTGTCGCCTATTCCCACTCTCTTTATGCCCAGACAGCCAGCCGTACACAGTGTGACGTTCATAATCGGTTTCAACTTTTAACAATTTCTGTCTCTTAAAATTCATCAAATCTTTCTTATATTGTGCTACTTGCTGCTGAATCTTAAGCATCCAATCACAATCTTTATCAGCCATAAGAATAGGCACATTAACACTCTCAAAAGTTGTAATTTTACTTCTAATCGATTCTAATTCCTTGGTTGATTGCTCTATAACCAAGAGAATTAGATCGAGAGAACATTTATTAAGAATAGCGATCCACTGGCGGCAGAACTGAGCGTACTGCCTGCCGAGGGTCGGACAATTGCGAACTCGAAAACCTCTAGGTATCTTCTTAGACTTAATCACTGAGAGAGAGACTATGCAAGTGAAAGTCAATTCTTTTTTCTTTAAATTCAATAAGTCTCTAAATACAATATTAGGGGCAAGAGATTCCGCTTCATCCCGCATCCCTTTACTACAAAGGATGGGCTCCGCCTCCGCTTCCGAGTATGAATAAATGTCCCCTACTGGAAAGTTCAAGTGGCTCCATGGTTCACTAAGTTCTGTCATAATGAAATATCAAAGTCACTGGTACCCAGGTGGCCGCAATTAGCACACTCCTGTAGTTCAAACTCTTGAAAGTGCAAATACCTGAATAGGTGCTTATCGGGTCCCTGCACAGTTCTTTGTTGCCGGAGGTGTTTAGCCGCTGAGCCACGGATCTCTCCACCAAAACACACCAGGGGCTGTCGGAGCAGCCACACTCAGACCCGATCCTGTTGTCTACAAAGCACTGTTCCTCAGGTCACTGTATCCCACACAAACGGAGGAGCTGATGGCCAGGCCGCTTGCACTGCGTCCCGCTCCCAGCGTCTCACAGTCGCCAGCCGCTATGCCACACGTCACTGGAAGGCGATGAGCCCAGGCCGCTGCTCACAGCGCTGATGACGCCACCCCGTGTCTCCATCCTTGTGCCGCTCAGCCGCTCAGCTGCTCAGCCGTTGTGCTCCAGAGCACTGTGTGCAAGTGCTCAATTAAAATGTCCTCAATGAAGACAGGCAGTAAAAGCCCATGCAGTAGTAAGATAAATGATTGAATGAACAGGGTTGCCTTTACCGGAGATAGCACAGCCAGTGCGTCTCCACTTATACAGCAGCACGTACGGCACTCTCCATAAGTAACTGGTCAAACCACCGGTGCCTCCGTGAACAAAGACGATTCACAGCATACAGACGTGGCACTCCCGGTGAAATAAATGAAGCTTCACAACTCACACAAGGTTTAACAGCAACGTTTCAGTGGTCTGCGCCACTGTCGTCAGGCTTTATTAACAAGAAAGCACACAACACATACCTTTATACCCCTCATGTGCATTCCCCACCCCCATCTCACACCTAATAGGTTAATTAAAAATCATTTAGCACACAATGAGCTGAAGTAACTAAAGCTGGGTACACACTGGCAGATATATCTGCAGTACAATCGATCTGCAGATATATCTGCAGATGGTGGTTGTTCATACACACAGGAAGATGCACCAATTTATCTTAAAGATATATCTGCTGTTAAATCTATCTGCAGCTATATTTGCAGATGGGGATTGTTCATACACACTGAAAGATGCACTAATATATCTGCAGATATATTGGTCATCTGCTGTGTCGCACAGCAGATGCAATATATCTGTGAAAGACGTCTTTCACAGACATATTGCTTGTACACACCTGCAGATCAGCAAAAGATATATTGGACAACCAACTGATTGGCCAATATATCTGCCAGTGTGTACCCAGCAAGCACTCTGACAGCACAAGAGCTACACAGGACAAAAAGAATGTAACAGATTTACAATGTAACAAACGCCTAGCTGCAAAAAGGGAAACTATGTGTCCATCAAACTATACACACAGATGTAACCAGTTCATTAATACATTGCATACATTCTAACTGCTACTTTGCACAAATATCCTTATTTTAGAAAACAGGCAAAAGAGATCTGTTCAAATAAGCCCCTAGGATGTATTACATCCAACCTAGCGATCCATCTGGCCTCGAGTTGCAGTAATTTCGTGGCCCGATCTCCTCCCCTAATGTTAAGAGGGACCTGGTCAATCATCCTATAGCGAATACTCGGAAGCGGAGGCGGAGCCCATCCTTTGTAGTAAAGGGATGCGGGATGAAGCGGAATCTCTTGCCCCTAATATTGTATTTAGAAACTTATTGAATTTAAAGAAAAAAGAAATTGACTTTCACTTGCATAGTCTCTCTCTCAGTGATTACTTTAAGTCTAAGAAGATAACTAGAGGTTTTCGAGTTCGCAGTTGTCCGACCATCGGCAGGCAGGACGCTCAGTTCTGCCACCAGTGGATCGCTATTCTTAATAAATGCTCTCTCGATCTAATTCTCTTGGTTATAGAGCAATCAACCAAGGAATTAGAATCGATCAGAAGTAAAATTACAACTTTTGAGAGTGTTAATGTGCCTATTCTTATGGCTGATAAAGATTGTGATTGGATGCTTAAGATTCAGCAACAAGTAGCACAATATAAGAAAGATTTGATGGATTTTAAGAGACAGAAATTGTTAAAAGTTGAAACCGATTATGAACGTCACACTGTGTACCGCTGGCTGTCTGGGCATAAAGAGAGTGGGAATAGGTGACCGTTCAGCCGCAGACCGCGTACATTTTTTTCAATTTTTTTTCAAGATTTGATACAGATTCCTCGCAGGATACGAATAGTGAGGTTGAGAAATTTAAGCAGGCCACTGTCCCTTTAGGGGTTGCGATAAAAGCAACCACAGATGTAAGAAACGGAGATATACTAGGTGAGGGGGCCAATGTGACAGACAAAAGGCGAGTAGGCAGACCGAATGAAAGAAAGAAATAATTTGTAATTTGTCATCCTATGAGTTATCTGATGCAGAAGTCTGTTTATTGAATGAAGGTTTGTCATTTGTTCCAACAGTTCCCTTTAATCAGTTTCAGTGGAATATTGAGAAACATGCTCTTCAACGTAAAATTAAATTAAAAGAATATTTTGGTTCTGATAAATCGATTGTTAAACCTGATTGTATTCCACAGAAATTACAACAGTTCCGTAAAAAGTCTGCTTCTGAACCTTTATCCAACAATGCCAGTCTAAAAACCTTCATGCGTTTACTTGATCAGGATGTGTCTAAAGGGTTGAGTAGCAATGGTAGTTTTCATCCTAATTTAACTTTACCAGAGAGAAAAGCATTAGAATCATTATCTAATAACCCCAACCTTATTATTAGACCGGCTGATAAGGGTGGGGCTATAGTTCTGCAGGACTTCCAGGATTATAATAATGAGGCCCTACGTCAACTATCTGTCTCTGAGGTGTATGTGAAATTACAGGCCAATCCAATGGCCATGTGCAAAAAGAAACTTCTAGAATGTTTGGAATGTGCAGTAACAGTGGGTTTAATTTCTGAGGAATTAATGGAGACCTTGGTACCTAAATTTCCGATGGTGCCAATATTTTACCTACTGCCTAAAATTCATAAGGGATTGGAATCACCGCCGGGCCGACCTATTGTGTCGGATAGGGGTTTATTGCTACAACCCTTGGCTATATTTTTAGATACACTTTTGCAGCCTCTATTAATGGATGAAAAAAGCTTTTTGTTAGACACCACTACCTTTTTGAATAGGTTAAGGTCTGTTACTACCATTCCTGTAGAAGGTTGGTTGGCAACCATAGACGTGGTCAGCCTGTATATGTCCATCCCTCATGAGTTGGGTTTGGCCATGGTCAAACGGTTTTTGATGAAGAAAAATGCATTTGAAGTGAGTAAGATTGAGGTTATTGTTATGTTATTGGAACTTATCCTTACCAACAATTTTTTCCTCTGTGGCAGGCAATTCTACCTACAAACCCAAGGCTGTGCGATGGGTTCTTCGTGGCACCGACATATGCTAATATCATGCTTGCCATAGAGGAAGAGGCTTTTTACAGCAATGCCACATTTAGACTTAATGCAGTATTGTTCAATCGTTACATAGACGATCTATTTGTTTTTTGGAAGGGTGATGTGAATGAACTCACGTCTCTCATTGAACAGTATAATTCAGGTACAGGACCTATTAAATTTACCTTCACTGTAAGCCAAACTGAAATCATTTTTTTAGATGTTAAAATTAATTACAGTGAGGGTAAATTAATGACCTCTGTCTTTTCCAAACCCACCGACCGTAATCAATTACTGCACGCTCGAAGCTGCCATCCGGCCTCTTTGAAAAGAGGCTTGCCCTACGCACAGATGATTCGAATACGTTGGGTGAATAGTGATGCTGTAACTGCTGGCAGACCAATTGACAGTCTGATCATGAAATTGTTGCTCAGGGGTTACTCAAAGGAACTACTGATGTCAGCCAAAACTAAAGTGATGTTGTTGAATAGGGAGGATCTGCTGCGGAAAAAACCACCACCAGTAGAACATCAAATAAGGTTCCCTTGGGTGAATCAATTTAATAAACAATCTGATATAATCACTAGGGTAGCCAAAAAACACTGGCCTATTATTGAAACAGACAAACAATAACAACTGTTAGGTTCAAGATTGATGCCATGTTATTCATGTGGCAGAAACCTTAAAGATTACCTGCTGAAAACTGACATCTCTAAAATTGGATCTGGTATGAATTTGACTACAGAAACTAATTTTCTTAGCTCACACAAAAGAGTTGGCTGCATTAGATGTGCCTGTGTAACGTGTCAGTTTTTATTGGATGGGGATTTCTTTCATCATCCGCATACGGGTAAAGAAATTATGATTAAATTTCTGCTAACATGTAATTCCACTTACGTAGTTTATCAAATCTTATGCCCCTGCGGTCTCAGCTATATTGGTAAGACTGAAAGAAAATGTGAAGAGCGTATGACAGGGCATCGATCCGCTATCCGGAATGCATTAGCGACAGGGACAAGTGAACAGCCTGTTGCGAGGCATTTTGTGACATGTAGACATCCCCTTAATAGCATTCGCTATAGGATGATTGACCAGGTCCCTCTCGACATTAGGGGAGGAGATCGGGCCACGAAATTACTGCAACTCGAGGCCAGATGGATCGCTAGGTTGGATGTAATACATCCTAGGGGCTTAAATGAACAGATCTCTTTTGCCTGTTTTCTAAAATAAGGATATTTGTGCAAAGTAGCAGTTAGAATGTATGCACTGTATTAATGAACTGGTTACATCTGTGTGTATAGTTTGATGGACACATAGTTTCCCTTTTTGCAACTAGGCATTTGTTACATTGTAAATCTGTTACATTCTTTTTGTCCTGTGTAGCTCTTGTGCTGTCAGAGTGCTGGCTGTTAGTTACTTCAGCTCATTGTGTGCTAAATGATTTTTAATTAAACTATCAGGTGTGAGATGGGGGTGGGGAATGCACATGAGGGGTATAAAGGTATGTGTTGTGTGCTTTCTTGTTAATAAAGCCTGACGACAGTGGCGCAGACCACTGAAACGTTGCTGTTAAACCTTGTGTAAGTTGTGAAGCTTCATTTATTTCACCGGGAGTGCCACGTCTGTATGCTGTGAATCGTCCTTGTCCACGTCTTTGTTCAACGCGTTTCACTTGACAAAGCTGCTGAAGCAGTGAAACGCATTGGTGACAAGTCTGGGACAACAAAACAACAGAGGTTTGCCTAGAAGTCCGCTACTGGGAGTTGCTGTTACTACATTGTGACGCTACTTTGAATTCATGCCAAAGGACCTTGCAATGGTCTATATACAACTGGACAGCACGAATACCAGCAGAATCCAAATTCTAAAAGGACCTCTAATACCAACAGGAGTGCTAACCTAATGGAGGACTTATCTTATACGACTAACTGGTAATACGTGCATTTGCAATCATCTCCCTAGGATTGTGGCTCCTCTTACGAAACATTCTCCCAGCATGATATATTATTATTATTCATAGCAGTGCTGCCTCTGCCCTATTTTTAATCTCTGTTGCAACAGTAATTTTTCTTAATACTAAATGTTATTTATACAATATTGTGATTTTTTTCATCTTACCCAGCTTATAGCACTGATTATTTGTTTTCTATACCATTTAAAATATAAATTTTACTTGTAAAATCAGCTTACATACATTGAAGTTTAAAATGAACAGCATAGATGTCAGAAGGTCCCATGATTGGATGAAACGCGTAGGGGCGTGGTTTAGATGTGGACGCTGTGACGTCATCGGCCGAGACCAGGGCGGATGCTGAGCAGATAGCCCTGTGCAAACGGAGCGGCTAAGTTACAGCTACGCATCTATGCTGTTCATTTTAAACTTCAATGTATGTAAGCTGATTTTACAAGTAAAATTTATATTTTATACTACTGACCAGTGCGCTATCCAATGTGTCTAATACACATATATATATATATATATCTTGGAAACCGAACCCACCTGAACCTCACCGATCCATGGAATTTGCGCTCCCGGCTCAATCCTTTGCACCATTTTCCATATCCACAACTAGGCCGAATGTCATCATCCCGCTGTCGGATTCTCGTGAGGTTTGGATTCTATATGAGTATCATACAGGGTTTTTTTTGCCGGGGAAAGAGGCCACGGCAACAAAGAAGAAAACCTCTTTTTGGGGGCACTCGTTTAATAACAAAAGATATTGTTTAAAATTTATAATTTTAATTTGATTAGTTTAAAAATATATGTATGTGGGATGTTAACCCAAACTGCTACACCCCTTAATAGGATTAGCAGAGAAAGAGACACAAGGTGCAAATTACAAGAAGAGTGTCACTAAATTGATTAACCACTGGTTATTAGTAAATATCTAATCATTCACTATGGTACAAGTATTGCTTTCTATGAGATGTTTCTTTACCTTTAAATCCTGGATAGCTGTAGATATCTTGTATCCATGGCTTGACAATTAATTATAGCAGGGAAGGTAATAATGTTAGCAATCGAAAGTATTCTGTACCTAATAGGTGAATGTGCCTAGTAGGTGAATATGAACATCTGTAACATGATGGGATTCCAAATAAGAATAGTTTCTCCCACCATGTAGGGCATATTAATTTACCCAGGGAAACAGTCATATATAGGGCATTCAGTCCGTTTGAAAAAAACACTTGTTTCTAAAGAATTAGAATCAGTGTCGGTTTTTCCGCTGACTTCTGCTGCCTTCCCATGTGTGGGTGATTCCACAGTGAATGGGAGGTGAGAGAGTCGAGCGGCCGGCGCTGATGTGAAGAAAGAAAGCGGCGTTTGCTACTGTTGTGGGCTGCGGGTCGGGTAATCCCTGATTACCTTTAGGTCATTGCAGGGAAACGGGACCCGCTGCTCCTCAATGAGAGCACACCAGAATACCTGTCCGTAGAGAAGATTGTTGCTGGATGCGGGACGTACAGCAGCGCTGCGGCTGATCGGCGCGTGTTTCTCCTGGTGCCCGGGAACGGAGCCGTGTTCTCTGCACGGAAGCTCCGTGTGACGTCACTGTGACGTTTGTTAGTTGAACGTACGTTTCACCCAAGGGGCAGGGCTTGTTCACCAGTGTTCCTGGTGAACAAGCCCTGCCCCTTGGGTGAAACGTACGTTCAACTAACAGACGTCACAGTGACGTCACACGGAGCTTCCGTGCAGAGAACACGGCTCCGTTCCCGGGCACCAGGAGAAACACGCGCCGATCAGCCGCAGCGCTGCTGTACGTCCCGCATCCTGCAACAATCTTCTCTACGGACAGGTATTCTGGTGTGCTCTCATTGAGGAGCAGCGGGTCCCGTTTCCCTGCAATGACCTAAAGGTAATCAGGGATTACCCGACCCGCAGCCCACAACAGTAGCAAACGCCGCTTTCTTTCTTCACATCAGCGCCGGCCGCTCGACTCTCTCACCTCCCATTCACTGTGGAATCACCCACACATGGGAAGGCAGCAGAAGTCAGCGGAAAAACCGACACTGATTCTAATTCTTTAGAAACAAGTGTTTTTTTCAAACGGACTGAATGCCCTATATATGACTGTTTCCCTGGGTAAATTAATATGCCCTACATGGTGGGAGAAACTATTCTTATTTGGAATCCCATCATGTTACAGATGTTCATATTCACCTACTAGGCACATTCACCTATTAGGTACAGAATACTTTCGATTGCTAACATTATTACCTTCCCTGCTATAATTAATTGTCAAGCCATGGATACAAGATATCTACAGCTATCCAGGATTTAAAGGTAAAGAAACATCTCATAGAAAGCAATACTTGTACCATAGTGAATGATTAGATATTTACTAATAACCAGTGGTTAATCAATTTAGTGACACTCTTCTTGTAATTTGCACCTTGTGTCTCTTTCTCTGCTAATCCTATTAAGGGGTGTAGCAGTTTGGGTTAACATCCCACATACATATATTTTTAAACTAATCAAATTAAAATTATAAATTTTAAACAATATCTTTTGTTATTAAACGAGTGCCCCCAAAAAGAGGTTTTCTTCTTTGTTGCCGTGGCCTCTTTCCCCGGCAAAAAAAACCCTGTATGATATTTATCATTTCCTCTGGGGAGCACCGCCAACACCATTAATTATTAATGAATTATTCAAACTATTTATTTATATGTTGGTCACTTACAATCAACCAATACTCAAACACTATAGCAGTGCAGGTATACCAGATCTTTTATTCTATATGAGTACCAGTGATCGGCGCCATCTTCACTCCGGGTTTAGATATTGTACAGCACGGACGTGTCTGTGCTGTCTGCTGCGGTGGGCTCAGATTTAGGGGCTGCTGTGACATCTAAGAGGCTGCTGTGACATATATCTAAGGGGCTACTGTGACATCTAAGTCCATCCAGGCGCTCTGCCCCAGTGTTTAAAAAAAAGTAAGATATATTTAATTCTATTTTGCTGTACCCCAGTGTACATCCAGAGGCTGCTGCTGCGTCCGTCCATCAAGGGGCTGCTGCATCTGCCCATCCAGGGGCTCTGCCCCATTGTTAAAAAAAAAATACACAATTAGATTTTGTGCTGTTCACCAAGTATACATCCAAAGGCTGCTGCTGTTGGTCCTTCATGGGGCTGCTCTGTGTATTAAGGGGTGCTCTGTCCATCCATCCAGAGGCTCTGCCCCAGTGTAAAAAAATAATTATATATATATATATATATTTAATTATATGTTGTGCTGTACCCCAGGATTCATCCAGAGGCTGCTGCTGTGTCCATCCATCAAGGGGCTGCTCCGTCCATTAAGGGGTGCTCTGTCCGTCCATCCAGGGGCTATGCCCCAGTGTTAAAAAACATAACAAAAAAATATATATTTAATTATATGTTGTGCTGTACCCCAGGAATCATCCAGAGGCTGCTGCTGTGTCCATCCATCAAGGGGCTGCTCCATCCATTAAGGGGTGCTCTGTCCGTCCATCCAGGGGCTATGCTCCAGTGTTAAAAAACATAACAAAAAATATATATATTTAATTATATGTTGTGCTGTACCCCAGGATTCATCCAGAGGCTGCTGCTGTGTCCATCCATCAAGGGGCTGCTCTGTCCATTAAGGGGTGCTCTGTCCGTCCATCCAGGGGCTATGCCCCAGTGTTAAAAAACATAACAAAAAAATATATATTTAATTATATGTTGTGCTGTACCCCAGGATTCATCCAGAGGCTGCTGCTCTGTCCATCCATCCAGGAGCTCTGCCCCAGTGTTGAAAAAATAAAAATATATTTATATTTTGTGCTGTACCCCCAATTTACATCCAGAGGCTGCTGCTGCCTCCATCCATCCATCCATCCATCCATCCATCCATCCAGCGACTCTGCCCCATTGTTAAAAAAATATAGATTTATATTTTGTGCTGTACATCCAGAGGCTGCTACTGTGTGCATCTATCAAGGGACTGCTCCTTCCATTAAGGGGTGCTCTGTCCATCCATCCAGGGGCTCTGCCCCAGTGTTAAAAAAAATAAAAATAAATATATATATATATATATATATATATTTATACATATATATTTATATTTTGTTCTGTACCCCAGTATACATCCAGGGGCTGCTGCTTCCATTGACAAGAGATGTTCTCTCCATCCATTTAGTGTTAAAAAAAATTAACAAAACACAAAGAAAACACTGTAGGTGAAAGTGGACTGCAGTACATCATTCTCTGTGACTCATACACGTATTGTTGTGTGACGCTGTTGGTGAAAGTGAACCGCAGTGCATCATTATCTGTGACTTATACACATATTGTTGTGTGATGCTGTTGGTGGAAATATAGGGGTCAATTCCAAGTTGATCCCAGCAGGAAATTTTTTAGCAGTTGGGCAAAACCATGTGCACTGCAGGGGGGGCAGATATAGCATTTGCAGAGAGAGTTAGATTTGGCTGGGTTATTTTGTTTCTGTGCAGGGTAAATACTGGCTGCTTTACTTTTACACTGCAATTTAGATTGCATATTTAACTCACCACACCCAATTCTATCTCTCTCTGCAAATGTTATATCTGCCCCCCTGCAGTCCACATGGTTTTACCCAACTGCTAAAAAAAATTCTGCTGCGATCAACTTGGAATTACCCCTATAATACGAACAATTGAGAGGATTTCAGCAACCAAATACTAATGCTGAAGCTACTGCCACTAGTCCTGACAATGCAAGTCCGTCAACATAATCTGCTAAGTCCAATGCCCAATGGCGTAGAGGGCATGTAAAATCAAAGAAGCCATATTTTACGGTGATAAATAAAATAAAAAAGTAAAGTTAGCTTTCGAGAAATATAAAATTGGCAAGATGCCATTCACTACACAACGTGGTAAGGAAAGGCTGAGGCCTTGGCCTGTGTTTATGATTGGTGGTTCTGCATCTCATAATGATGATGTAAGCCCTCCTCCCTGTAGTGGAGTTAAAAAAATAAAACTTGTTAAGGCACAGGAACCAACTGAGCATTCAGAAATATCACCAACCCCCAAGCAGAGTCCAAGTGTGTCTGCAGTTGCGATGTATAAGCCTGACCTTTCCAATACTGTACAGGAAGAGGAGGCTCCTCTGCAAGTGTTGGGAAGAGCAGCGCCTGTCAACGTGCTGACATTCAGATTGAGGATGTCACTGTAGAAGTATGCCAGGATGAGGAGGATATTGGTGTAGCTAGCACTAATGAGAATGTTGACCATGTGGATCTTGATGATGAGGATGTGGTTTGCTTACATAAGGCTCCAGTGGAGACAGTTTTTGCTCATGGTATGAAAAACAAGTCCATTGTCATGCCTGGGCAAAAGACAAAAAAAATCCACCTCTTCTGTGTGGAACTATTTCTCCCCACACCCGGACAATAACTGTCTAGACATCTGAAGCCTTTGTAAAGTCATTGTAAGTAGAGGTAGGGACCGTAACCACCTAGGAACCTCCTCACTGTTACACCACTTGCAGCGCGTACATCACAAGTTGTTGACACATTCAGAAACTTTGGCTAAGAATGTAACCAGTCCAGCGACAACTACCTATAGATCCCTTTTCTCTGTTGGATCCAAGCGCCTGCAATCCCCACCACCAACACCCTCAATCAGGTAGTAGTCCTGAATCCAATTAATCAGAAGGATCCTTGAGTGCTACGCCTACTGCTGCTGCTGTTGGAGTCAATCTTCATCCCAGGAGGGGACCAGGAAGAGTACTTGTAGTGTAACAAAACAATTGACTGTTCAACAATCCTCTACAAGGAAGATGAAGTATGACAACAGTCATCCAGTTGCAAAGCGGATTACTGAGGTCATAACAACTATGCTGGTGCTAGACGTGCATCCAGTATCTACCATTGGTGCAGTGGGATTTAGACAGTTGATTGATGTACTGTGTCCCCGGGATCAAATCTTGTCTAGATTCCCCTTCACTAGACAAGCAATTCCCAGCCTGTACAATGACATTAAAAAAAAAGTGTTATTAGTGTCCTCAGAAATGCCGCTGCACCCACTGTCCACCTAACCACGGATATGTGGACAAATAGAACAGGGAAAACTAAAGACTATATCAGTGGTTCCCAAACTGTGTGCCGCGGCACCCTAGGGTGCCTCAGGACACTAGCAGGGGTGCCTTGGATTGGTGGTCCAGGACCAATTCAAACTATTTTTGGTCAATGTAATAGACAAAACCAGTGCTTGTGGCTGCCAATTTATAAAATATGAGGACAAACAGAAGCAAATATTGCCCCGCAACACACTAAAGAAACTAATTACTAAAATTAATAGTCCTCCTCGTTAAGCGCTCTCACAACTGCAGCTGTTCTCCTTAGTATCAAACATCAATTCAATCTGCACAAAATACCAAATGGAATACCGAAAGTCATACAAAGGAAACCACAGCGCTGTTCTCAAATATTCTTCAGAGAGTTCCCAATTTCCACACAATCATTTTCAGCACTTTGGATGCTTGATATTATGCACTTTATATCCTCATATATCACAAAATGTAGGTTCATTCAAATGTATTCCAAATAGTACAACCTGAGACCACAGGGAAGTAAAATAAAAATGCTTTATTAAAAATCATTTTCTTTAAAAACCGTAAATTCTTGCAAGATGCAGCTATGGTTTCTACAGGATAAACAGAGTACAGTCCTGGAATTTAGATGTACACAATTATGGAGCTCACCAGATCCTCGGGACGCCTTCACTCGAGCGGTGCTTTCTACAACAGGATTTGCTCTACCTGCGGACACTGAACATCCACCGCTGGCCGTCCTGTGACCGCGAGCCTCCCGCGCTGCACGTGTCACCAGGTCTCTCCGCTCCCTCCTGCTTCCAAACGCTGCCACCTTGTTACATACACGCAAGTAGTGACCAAGTCCACCTGCTGCCGCCGACGCGTTTCAACTCTATTGGGTCTTTGTCAAGGCACAGGTGATCTTGCTCTGGTCACTCAATTTATACCGCCTCCCGAAGATCTGGTATGCTCATTCCTGTGCACATCTTTACATGTTTCGGGGCCATTTAAAGATATATCCAGCTTAATCGTACATTTCAATATATTGATACATTTCAGTATAAAAACACCTACACATCAACCATTAAAATACACCCTAAAATGATGACCATGTCATGCCGCTTTCATACACAAATGACATGTGGCATCGAACTCCACATAACGATAGCACAATCCGAGGATGTAGCATTGCTAACAATAAGAACACTAAAACAGCAAATCCTATATAGGACTCACCACATAACATATCATAAGGAGATGCACACATGTACTTACAAACAGCATTTTTATAGATGTAAGGATTGTATTAATAATTCCAACATTTAGATCTTCCCTACAACGTCAATTCAATTGTCATAGAAAACATTTAATTTCAAAACTTCCATTTAACCCCCTAGGTAGAAGGGTTTTAAGTCTATGAATCCACCACATCTCCTTTCTCGCTAGAGATGCTGCCACATCATCTCTTCTCCAATTTCCTTTCACATGATCGATTACCTTACAACTAATAATGCTATTTATAGGACAGTTATGCATCTGCTTACAATGGGCTGACAAGCAATGATTTTCCACACCTTTCTTAATATTTTTAAGGTGTTCCCCCATTCTAACTAGTTCTCCCCACATATTGTTTCATACACTGACATTGTATTAAATAAACTACATTACTGCTCCCACATGTTACAAAGTGATCGATCTTATAATCTTTCTTTGTAGTGTTAGATAGGAAAGTCTCAATTTTATTTCCTTCTTTACTTTTAATATCTTTACATCCTACACATAATCCACACCTAAAATACCCCTTTGATTTTACTCTGGTGAGCATAGTAGGTTTAGGTGCAATCGCACTTTTCACTAACGTGTTCTCAAATTTGGAGCTCGTTTGTATATCACTTTAGGTTTATCAGGATGTATCTTTTCCAAAATAGGATCCGTTTTTATGATCCGCCAATGCCGTTTCAATACAACTACGATGTCCTTATATTCACTGTTATATGTTGTTATAAAAGGAATAGTAAACTCCTTCTCTCTTTTCTTAATAGTTTTATTCAATAGTGTGTTCCTCTCAATTTTCTCTATATCCATCAAAGTATGTCTTAAACTTTCCTGATCGTAACCTTTATTTAAAAATTGTTCCTGCATCAACAAAGATTGTTCTTTATATATTGCCTCTTCGGTGCAATTCCTTTTTAGGTGACGAAACTGGCTTCCCGGGACACTCCGTAGGGCCGTAGACAACTGGGATGATGGTTGCTATAAAGGAATTACTATCCATAGGTTTGGTGTAATTTTTAGTACAAATAGTCTAATCTTTTATATATATGGTCAGATCTAAATAGTTTATTTGACATTCACTATCAGTGAACGTCAAAAATACACCAAAATCATTCTTATTTAAGCTATCTTGGAATTCCTTCAAGGATTCTACATCCCCTCACCATACAAAAACAATATCGTCTATGTAGCGATGGTATTTTACAAGACCTGCCCCCAGCTCACGCCATACAAATTTCTCCTCCCACATATTCATAAATATGTTTGCGAAACTGGGGGCGAATCGCGTACCCATCGCTGTCCCCAGGCGTTGCATATAATGGGTGTCCTTAAAGAAAAAATGGTTATTTTTCAAAATAAATTCTATACCTTCTAGAAGGAACTTTTTTAAATCCTCCTCCATGTTTTCACTATTTAGTGCATGTTTTACTGTTTGCAAGCTGCGGTCGTGTTCTATTATAAAATATAAAGATCCCACATCTGCGGTCACCAAAATGTCTCCCTGTTGCCAATGTATATCCTTCAATTTATTTATTATATCAGTCGTATCTTTCAGATTCGCTTTACCCTTACAGGCTGTAGGTTGCAAGTAGGAATCAATTAATTGTGACAGATTTGAGGTCACAGACCCCATGCCTGGCACAATCGGACACAAGGGGGGATCCTCAGTATCTTTATGTACCTTGGGCAGGCCATAAATTACTGGGAGGGATGGATCATCAATTCTCAGAAAATCCTGTTCTTTTTCACTAATCACTCCAAAACCATAAAACCTGTCTACCAAGGCACACGAGTTACTTTTTCCATTGGATTCTTTTTTATAACAGTATAGGTTTCAGTTTCAGATAGCATTATCTTTACCTTACTTTCATACGTCTCTATATCCATCACCCCCACCCCGCCCCCCTTATCTGCGTGCTTGATGGTGATGAGGTCATTACTCTCTAAAGTTTTTAGAGCTTCTCTTTCTATTCTGGTCCTATTCCTCTTACACTTTATCTTTCCCTTCTTATTTCTAGCCTCCTTATCACACATCTTTTCCAAATCCTGCACAACCATTTTTCCAAAGGTATCCACAGCTGGACCTCTACATTGTGTGGGATTGAAAATAGACTTCTTTCTAAACTTAGAATCTTTTTCTATTTTCTCAGGGCACTCTTCACCTTCCTTATAAAAAAAATGTTCCAAATAGAGCTTCCTTAAAAATGTTTGCACATCCACAAACAAATCGAATTCCTTCGCTGTGTTTGTGGGTGCAAATTTCAATCCCTTTCTTAATACACCCTCTTCTGCTTCTGTCAAAACGTATGAACTAATATTATAAATCTTAGTGTCTTTTAAACATCTATCTTTCTCTTGTATTTTATCCCTATTGAATTCTTTGTAGTTTCCTTCCTTTATGTTTTTAAGCTTCCGTTCCTTCTTCTTTATTCTATCTTTTTCTTTTTCTTTTTTAATCCACCTCTTTCCCCTCTTATTCTCCTTTGATGAAATCTAGCTACTTCCTGAACCTCATCCTTGTAGTGGACAACCGGGGACTTATTAACATCTGTCTGTTGTTTCTTTCCTCTAAATAACGAACATTATCTTCTCCTCTTCAATTATCCCTTTCTCGTCTGTTCTCTGTCAGGGGTTCAAACCTGTTTCTTAATAGGATCTTATATCTCTGGGGGGTCATTCCATTGTAGCAAACGTTACATTTTGAAATATATTTCATGTGAAATATATTTTTTTGAACATGTGTATTGAATATTTTGTGCAAAGTAAATGTTGTTTGTGTGGTACATGATATGCTTTAATTTTGATGCAAAGCTTGTCATGAAAACTGGTAACAAACGTTACATAAAAAGACCATTTTCACGGGATAACCCTGTGGTCTAAAATCTCTCTCATTAAAATATCTGAAATCCTTCTGTGGATATTTTTCTCTCCCCTTAAATTCTAACCTAGAATCTTTATATTGTCTCCTATAGCCTACCCACTTCATATCTCTCTCTCTCTCTCTGGGGATATTCATCCAGTCTCTCGAAAGGGGACTGTTCTCTCTCATATCTTACATTAATATCTCTCCTACCTTATTTCTTTTTCTTTTTCTTTTTGAGGTATCTGATCTGTTTCTTTTCTATCCAGAAAACTTACATCAGTCTGTCCCTCAGTAATCTTCCTTTCCTCATCCTGATAGTAATTAACATTTATTAAATCTTCTTTATCTCTAAAAAAAACTTTTTCTGTTTTTTCTTAATTAAATCCTGTTCATTCTTTTTTAGTTTACTCACTATACCACGTTCCATCTCTATATGACTGTGACAGCCCACTGGGTAGATGTATTGTTTTCTGCAGCAACAACAGCAGCAGCATCTTACAAATGCCAGCTCATTCAGTGGTAGGCTACGCTGTGTATCACTGGTTTCAGTAAGAGGCACACTGCTGAGAACCTCCTAGAAAAACTCAGGGAGATCATTGCACAATGGCCTACCCCACTTGGACTCTCCTTGGGATTTGTGATATCTGACAATGCCACCAATATTGTGAGAGCATTACATCTGGGCCAATTCCAATACGTCCCATGTTTTGCTCACACAATTAATTTGGTGGTGCAGAATTTTTTTTAAAATGACGGGCATGCAGGAAATGCTGTCGGTGGGCCAAAGAATTTGTGGACATTTTTTGACATTCAGCAACTGCATGTTTAAGACTGGAGCGCCAGCAAACACTCTTGAATTTGCCCTGCCATTATCTGAAGCAAGAGGTAGTAACAAGGTGGAATTCTACCCTTTAAATGCTTCAATAGATGGAGGGGCAGCAAAAGGCCATTCAAACCTACACATCCACCTATGACATAGGAAAAGGAGCGGGAATGCACCTAAGTCAAGCGCAGTGAAGAATAATTTCCGTGTTGTGCAAGGTTCTCAAGCCCTTCAAAGTTGCCACATGTGAAGTTATTTCAGACACTGCCAGCTTGAGTCAGGTCATTCCCCTCATCAGGCTTTTGCAAAAGCGGCTGGAGAAAGTGAAGGAGGAGCTGAAATGGAGCAATTCTGCTAAGTATGGTGGACTTGTAGATTAAGCCCTTCATTCGCTTTGCCAGAATTCAAGGGTCATCAATCTCTTGAAATCAGATCACTATATTTTGGTGACCGTACTTGATCCTCGGTTTAAGTCATATATTGTATCTTTCTTTCCAACGGGCACAAACCTGCAGAGATGAAAAGAGCTGTCATGAGAAAACTGTCAGCTCAAGCAGAACATGACACTGCAAAATCTTCTTAATTTTCTTTGGCAACAGCGGCTGCAAAGAAAAAACTAAATTTTCCAAAAAGATCCACTGGCGGTGATGCAGATCAGTCAGGAATAAGTTTTGACATCTGGTTCAGACTGAAGGAGCTGTCTACAATTACTGACATGTCTACTATCACTGCATATGATGCTGTCACCATTACTAAATGGTTGATGACTATTTCAGTGATAGCATCCACATGCCCGGCAGTCTGGAGATCACCAAACACCATACCGATGCCGTGATCCCGGCTTTAAGATGCCAGTGGGGGGGTGGGGGGTGAGCTCAACAAAGCAACTCAATAAAAAAAAAATAAGTAAAATCTGCCACCATTTCTTGTTGAAATAGCAATCCGACCTCCTTTGGTATTGGTTCCACCTACAGTTTATTTGGTACCTCCCACACGAGGCAACTTTTAGAAATTTTTCTGGGCCACCTATATTCCCCTTTAAGAGAGTGACATAACCTGAATATGGAGCAGCTCATTTGAGGAGCCATTCGGCGGCACTGCAATTGTGTGTGTTAGAGAGGAGGAGAATGTCACTGCTAGCTGCCAAACAGTCACATGAATGACACCACATCCTGAAGCTTAGACATAGTGTGATTATTGAGATTGCAAGTTTTGATTTACTTTTCGGTGCCGATGTGTGTGTGTTTTTTTCATATCAGTGCCAATGTGTGTGTTTGTCATTTTTCATGTGAAGCCTATGTGCTTTATTATGGTAATGTGATGGCCAATGTGCTTTATTATTTTCCTGTGGTGGCCTTTCTGTGTGTTTTTCCCTAATGGTGCCAATGTGCTATTTATTATTTTATTTCTTAACAGTTTCTTAGCGCAGCAAATTCTGTTGTGCTTTACAATTTATTTTCACATGAAGCTATTGTTCTTTTTTATTTTCCTGTGTGGGTCTATGTGCTTTATTATTTTTGTATTAGGGCCAGTGTGTGTGTTCTTTTTCCTATCGGTGACACTGAGTGTGTGTTCTTACTAGAGATGAGCGGATTCGGTTCTCAGAGAACCGAACCGTACCGAACTTAACCATTCGAGTCCGGTTCCGAGCCCGTCTCGGGTTTTCCCGCCTGACTCGGAAAACCGAACGAGGCAAAACGTCATCATCCCGCTATCGGATTCTCGCGGGATTTGGATTCCATATAAGGAGCCGTGCGTCACGGGCATTTTCACTCCAGTCTCGGAGAGTGTAGTGAGAGGACGTGTCTCAGTGTCTGTGTGGGGGTGGGAAAGTGGGGTGGCGAGTCTTGTGCTGTGTTGTGCTGCTCAGTCCAGTCCAGTGTAGTCAGTGTATTTGCTGCATCAGTCCAGCCAGTCACAGTGTTGGTGTCCTCTGCTGCTATATGTCCCCAGTGCTGCTGGCTGCTGTAAGTCCTTTGCATTTTTGCTGTGTTGTCTTGCATCAGAGCAGGGGTAGTGTCTTGTGCAGCATCAGTCCAGTGACCAGTCACAGTGGTGGTGTTCTCTGCTGCCATATATCCAGTGTAACTGTATAAGTCCCTTTTAGTGGTGCTTTGTTGTCCTGCATTAGACCAGGGGAAGTGTCTTGTGCAGTATCAGTCCAGTGACCAGTCACAGTGGTGGTGTCCTCTACTGCCATATATCCAGTGTAGCTGTATAAGTCCCTTTCAGTGGTGCTGTGTTGTCCTGCATCAGACCAGTGGTAGTGTCCTGGCCATCAGTCATTCCAGTGACCAGGCAGTCACAGTGGTATACGCTGCTGCTATATGTCCACTGCTGCCATATAATAATAATAATAATAATAATAATAATAACAACAACAACCACAAATCTCTCACAGTGTTGCTGTGTTGTGCTGCATCAGACCAGTGGTAGTGTCCTGGCCATCAGTCATTCCAGTGACCAGGCAGTCACAGTGGTATACGCTGCTGCTGTATGTCCACTGCTACAGTATTATAATAATAATAACAACAACAACAACCACAAGTCCCTCACAGTGTTGCTGTGTTGTGCTGCATCAGACCAGTGGTAGTGTCCTGGCCATCAGTCATTCCAGTGACCAGGCAGTCACAGTGGTATACACTGCTGCTATATGTCCACTGCTACAATATAATAATAATAATAATAATAATAATAATAACAACAACAAGTCCCTTACAGTGTTGCTGTGTTGTGCTGCATCAGACCAGTAGTAGTGTCCTGGCCATCAGTCATTCCTGTGCCGCATATTGTGTTATATAACTCCAGAAACATAATGGAGAAAAAAAAATTTGAGGATAAAATAGGGAAAGATCAAGAACCACTTCCTCCTAGTGCTGAAGCTGCTGCCACTAGCCATGATATAGACAATGAAATGCCATTGTCGTCTGCCAAGGCCGATGCCCAATGTGATAATAGAGGGCATGTAAAATCCAAAAAGACAAAGTTCAGTAAATAGACCCCCAAAAAAAGAAATGTAAATAATCTGAGGAGAAACGTAAATTTGCCAATATGCCATTTACGACACGGAGTGGCAAGGAACGACTGAGACCCTGGCCTATGTTCATGACTAGTGGTTCAGCTTCACATGATGATGGAAGCCCTCATAAATGAGGCCTTGACACTTATGTTGGTGTTAGACGTGTGTCCGGTATCTGCCATTAGTGCAGTGGGATTTAGACAATTTATGGAGGTATTGTGTCCCCTGTACCAAATCCCATCTAGATTACACTTCACTAGGCAGGTGATACCGAGATTTTGCCATTTAATTCCAATGATTTGGACGTATAATTATTAATTACAGTGATTTTGCCAATTAATTCCAGTGATTTGGACGTATAATTATTAATTACAGTGATTTTGCCAATTAATTCCAGTGCTTTGGACGTATAATTACAGTGATTTTGCGGTATAATTACAGTGATTTGGACGTATAATTATTAATTACAGTGATTTTGCCTATTCATTCCAGTGATTTGGACGTATAATTACAGTGATCATGCCAATTAATTACAGTGATTTGGACGTATAATTCCAGTGATTTTGCCAATTAATTCCAGTGAGTTGGACGTATAATTCCAGTGATTTGGACGTATAATTCCAGTTGGAATTGTTTGTGTCGCTTGGCTTAGTCATACAGCAACCTCATTGCACCTCTTCGACATCTTTGCATGAGGTGGTTTGGGGCCTAGTTTTTGAAAAGTGCCATCCTGTCTGACACTGCCATATGAGTCCAGGGGTACTGCTGTATTAGTCCTGGGGTACTGCCGTATAAGTCCACCAATTGCAGAATTTTTTTTAAATGACTGGAGCGTGCTGGAGATGCTGTCAGTGGACCGAACAATTGCGGCCCACTCTCGACATTCAGCCACGGCGTGACACTACTAGATGGGCCAGGTGGTTGTGTTGCTTAGTTTAGCAACCTCGGTTCACCTTTTTTTCTTCTTTGCATCATGTACAGTTAGGGGCCTTCTTTTGATATCTGCCCTTCTGTCTGCCACTGCAGTGCCACTCCTAGATGGGCCAATTGTTTGTGTCACTTGGCTTAGTCATACGACTACCTCAGTGCAATTCCCTTTTCTTCTTTGCATGATGTGCTGTTTGGGGCCTTTTTTTGCATGTCTGCCCTCCTGTCTGCCACGCCTAGATGGGCCAATTGTTTGTGTCGCTTGGCTTAGTCATACAAAAACCTCATTGCAATTCTTTTTCTTCTTTGCATGATGTACTGTTTGGGGCCTTTTTTTTTTATATCTGCCCTCCTGTCTAACACTGCAGTGCCACTCTTAGATGGGCCAGGTGTTTGTGTTGTCCACTTGTGTTGCTTAGCTTAGTCATCCAGCAACCTCGGTGCAACCTTTTGGCCTAAAAACACTATTGTGAGGTGTGAGGTGTTCTGAATAGAATGGAAATGAGTGGAAATGATTGTTATTAAGGTTAATAATACCGTAGGAGCAAGCAAAATTACCTCCAAATTTTGTGATTGTAGCTGTTTTTATGTTTTTTTCAAAAATCATCCAGATCCAAAACCAAAACACGAAAGGGTGGTTTTGGCAAAACCAAGCCAAAATCAAAACACGACAGTGGAATTAGAACCAAAACACAAAAGACGAAAAGTGCCAGCCACACATCTCTAGTTCTTACCAATCAGTGCCAATGTGTTTGTTCTTTTTCCTATTGGTGCCAATATGAGGGTTTATTCCATTAATGGATGTCAAAATCTATATTCGCTTACCAAAGAAATTAGGCTCGGCCCGACCCTGGATGTGCCACCTGTTTGTGCTGCCCACTTCTGTCGCTTATCTTAGTCATCCAGCTACCTTGGTGCAACCTTTTGGACTAAACTGGCTGAAAACAATATTGTGAGCTGTGAGGTGTTCAAAATAGACTGGAAATTAGTGGAAATGAATGTTATTAAGGTTACTAATACTGCAGGAACAAAAACACCCAAAAAATTCTGTTATTTTAGCTGTTTTTATGATTTAAAAAAAAAAATACAGATCCAAAACCAAAACCCGCAAGTGCAGTTTTGGCAACACCAAGGGGGTAATTCAGATCTGATTGCTGCTGTACGTTTTCGCAGAGCAGGCGATCAGGTCCTAACTGTGCATGCATATGCACCGCAATGCGCAAGCGCGTTGGACAACAACTGGCATCGTCAGTCAGCGACAGGATGGTGCGAAAAATCCAATTGCACGGGTGTTCACAAGGTGATTGACAGGAAGAGGCCATTTGTGGGTGGCAACTGACCATTTACAGGGAGTGTCCAGAAAAACGCAGGCGTGCCCAAGTGTTTTCAGGGAGAGTGTCTGACGTCAGCTCCGACCCCGCTGTTCTAATCGCACTGGAGGAGTAAGTCCTGGGTTGCGCACAGACTGCACAAAGTGGATTTTCACAGATCGGTGTACCCATGCGATCGCACACATGCTCGGCGAATTTATACTCCCCCTGGAGTCGGCAACTATCTGATCGCAGGACAGCAAAATGAGCAGCCCAGCAATCAGATCTGAATTACCCCTCCAATACAGATCCAAAACATGAAGGAAATACAGATCCAAAACCAAAACACAAAACGCGAAAAATGGCCCGGCGCACACCCCTAAATTAAATATGGCTTAACATGTTTTTCCCATGCCATTAACCGTAAAACTTATTATAGAATGAACCAGAGATGAGTAATATGATTGTTTTGTATACCCACAAGGCTGTAATAAGGTGTCTGATTATACAAACAGCCTCCTATATTAAAAGTAGAGATGAGCTGCTCTGTTCGGATTTGTTTATTTTCGCCAACTCATCGCAAGTTTGAATCTTTCTTATTGGCTATCTAAAACACATCAGTGCTGGATCGCTAATAAGATGATGTTTTCATTAGAGATGAGTGGGTCCGGTTCTCTGAGAACAGGACCCACCCGGACTCCCGATTTGATTCCAGATCCAAGTCCGGTTTGGTGTTTTCAGCCTTACTCGGATCCCAAATGGAGTCAAAACATCATCCCGCTGTCCTATTCTTCCGGTATTTGGATTCTATAAAGGTCCCCGGTGATCTGCGCCATAGTCACTCCAGCTGTGGAGAGTGTACTAAACGGACGTGTCCATCTCAGTACTGTGTGTCTGACTGGCGTGGGGCTGGTGTATCTGAAAGGGGTGCTCTGTCTGCTGTATCAGTCCAAGGGTGCCCTGTCTGCTGTATCTTAAAGAGGTGCTCTGTCCATACATCCAGGGGCTCTGCCTCAGTGTTAATTAAATTAAATCAGTAACATCCAGGGGCTAGTGTGTTCTATCAGTATCAGTCCAGGGGTGCTCTGTCTGCTGTATCTGAAAGGAGTGCTCTGTTCATAAATCCAGTGGGCTTTGCCCCAGTATTAATTAAATTAACCCAGTATAACATACAGGGGCTGGTGTGTCCTATTATTAGTAACAGTCCAGGCAGAGCCAGCGCTACCCGCTCAGCAAGGGTATGCAGTGCAGGGAGGCGCCCAGCTGAAGAGGCGCTCTCCCTGCTCTGCTACCCTGCTGCTGCTGGCTGCTGATGTGCCTGTCAGACTGGATGACAGGTAGCGGCGCTGGCAGCTGGTAGCATGGCTCCCTCCCCCTTCTCCTCCTGTTCCCAGAGAAAGTGCACGGTAACAGCGCTGCTGCCGCCGACATCCAATGCAGAGAGTTCTTCCTGCCCTTGTAAAGTTTTGGCGCGTGGCCTAATAGCGGGAGGCTTGGCCATGCCCCTTTATGAAAAATGAAGGGAAAAAAATCTTTGCACACCCCAGTGAAGTAAAGGGGGTTGGGGCCTTGAACCCCTCAGCTAGGAGCAATTTGAGTGGGGAGTATGATCAGTGTGATCACCCCCTTCCCCCTCCTGCCCATATAGGAAAAGGCAAAGGCTCAGGCAGAGCTTCTGCCTCTGGCACTGCAGCACAGCACACACTGCCAAGATGAGAGCTTGTGCTGTTGCTGCTGCCCAGTAAGGAGGGAGGGGAGGTGTGCAGTGGACAAGGGCTCCCACCGGTCCCCTTCATCAGTCCCCTTCATCAGTCCTGGGCCTGGATAATTTGTACCCATCCCCCCCTCTCCACGTCTCTGCCGACATCCTCCAGAGCTGCTGCTGCTGGAGTAATGGAACCTCCAAGAAGGAAGAGGAGGAGCAGTGCCCGAGCTGGGACCTCCTGCAGGTACCGGGGCCGCGCTGTGCAGATGCAGTGCCGTAACTAGGCATTTTAGCGCTGTGTGCAAGAAACTGCATTGGCGCCCCCCTTACGCAAAACATGGGCAGTGCGCGCTGTAGGCGCGCGCAAAAAAATGAGGGGCATGGCTTTATGGGGAAAGGGTGTGGCCACAAAATAATACCAATTCATACTACGGTGCACAGTAGTCTCCATTATTCAAATTAAAAAAAAAAAAGAAACAAATATTCCAGCGCGTCACTAACACCTAACTCATGCACTTTTGGGTTGTATGTGCTAAAATAAGCAGCTCTCAACTGGACAGTACTGACCTGTCCACACACAAAACGGCACCAGGGATAATAATATATTACCAGAGAGCGCTTTAACCAAATATATTGAATTTATTACATATATATCACAATAAAATATAAAATAAACACATGTACACATAAAATTATAATTGAAGTTAAAAAATCCTCCCTGCTGCAGCTGATTAAATTTAACCGGTTATTTATATTGTATCCAAATAAAAATACTTATTGTAACCCTATTTTCAGTGAAAAGTCCCGAACAATATATAGTCCTTATTAGGAGCAATTTATGGATGCTTGCTGTTTAATTCCAGCTATAGGATTTTTTCCACATGCTCATGGAGATCTCCTTATATGTCAGATAGAAGCCGGCTTTCTACTCCCGTTAATTAATGCCGCTGAGCGGCCAGGTGCGTAGGATACTTATGCTTTAGTATCTGTTTAACGGACTTTTTTCGTCCTACTCTCACTGCGCTAGATAGGGCCACATTTGCAAGATTGTCCACTTTACTCACAGCCAGGAGTGGATCCGTTTGATCTCCGTGGACGGCCCCCGTTGTCGAACACAGCCACAGTGGAGAGAGGCACCTTCCTGGATTACGGGGTACTTGGAGAATCTCTAGAGACGGTTAGCATCCATACATGGACAATAGCACCAAGAGGGTATTATTCAGCCGGAATCCGCTGGTAGCAGGAAGGACATCCGTATAGAATAAGCCCCAGTCCTTACGCGTTTCTCCGCAATTGTCAGTGTGCGGTTTCGTCAGAGGATGACACAGGGCTGTCCAGCATGCTATTTAAATATCGGTGGACCAATCACATTAAAGATTACCTACATTGGCACACCTGAATAATCATTGATTCAATCGCACATGTGTAAAATAAAATTCCAGTCACATAACAACCCATATAATACCAACTTTACAATATAAATACATAAGATAGATTTATTATATCATATCTTTATAATGCTATACATTTATAAGTCATAAAGTGCTTTCTAAACAATAAAATTCTTTATATTATCTAATTAGCAAAGGACAAAGGTTGATGGCACTCGTTCACTAATTGCAAATGGAAACAACAAGTCTACACAGAATCTATATTTCCTATGCAGACTACTCTAGCTTAGCGGTCTAATGCCTTGTGTTAATAACCACAAGGTCCCAAGTTCGAATCCAAGGTGTTCCTATATGTATTATTAATTTTCTATTTTTTATTTTTTATTATTATTATTTATTTTTTATTTCTTTCAATATTGTTGTTATTTATATTGAACCATTATATACTCCCATGAATTAAGGCAAATGCGTAATTCTAACCAGTATATAGAAACAGAAAAGGGAAGAAAAGAGAAAATATATCAATACAACAGAGCAATTTTATACAATTTTGTTTATTTATTTATTTTATATAGGGGACCATAATCAATAAAAATGAATCCCAATCAAAAAACGCACCCCTTATTTTAATGTACTTTTCAGAGTGCACTCAGTACTACACAAGAGACAAAAATGACAGGTTAATAACAAACTCAACAACCTAATAATAGGTCTATTTATGAGATGTTATGCGTAGTCCCACCGTTTGCCAGATAGGTATAAATATAATCATACATATAGGGAATAAGATAACAGGAAGAAAAAAGGGGGGAGATAGGAATGGAGAGATGCATGACCAGGAAAAACTGACAGCAAATATTTCAACTGGCACCTTGAAATCATCTGATATTATTAATCTCCATATTCTCATTTAGACCCTCGGGCATCAAGGTGCCCAGATTAAAAATCCAGAATGCTTCTCTTGTGCATAATTTATTGAACCTGTCGCCGCCTCTAGGAGTGGGGGCCACAGATTCAATGCCTTGTACCTTTAGTGAGTCCACCTTACCATCATGATGATGAGTAACGTGTTTTGACACACTATGATAAAGATTCCTCTTAAGGACATTTCGTCTATGTTCCAAAAACCTGATATTAAGACTCCTAACTGTCCTCCCCACATATTGTTTCCCACATATGCAACTTATCAGGTAAATGACGTACGTCTGTTGACAGTTAATAAAGGTCTCAATTGCAAATTCCATTCCCAGTGTTGCTGATTTAAAAGAAATACTTCTATGCATTATAAATTTACAAGTGATGCAATTGGTCTTACCACATCTAAAACAGCCTATACTTTGATTAAGCCAGGTTTTCTTGACCAATGATTGTGTACTAGCTTGAAAAAAACTTGGAGATAGATGATTTTTTAAATTCCTAGCCTTCTGAAATACCACTCTAGCCGAATCTCCCAACCAAGGATTAAGAACTTTATCCAATTTCAGGAGTTCAAAGTTTTTCTTTATGATTTTCCTAACATCCTCAGCATACGTGTTATATTTTGTTACAAAAGGCATGATATGGTTGTTAACATGTCTAGCTTTTAGTGCCCCCAAACTGGTAGTCGTAGAGAAGAGAGAATTTCTTTCTCTATTGACTACCCTTTTGAGGGAATCCTCCAGGAGTTTCTTGGGGTAACCCTGGTCAAGAAATGCATCTGTAAGAACATTGGATTGTTCATAAAACATCTCTTCATCAGTACAGTTGCGTTTCATCCTAAGATATTGTCCCATAGGTATGTTGTCTTTCCATTTACGGTGGTGACAACTGCCATAATTTAAAAAACTGCTGCAGTCCACCTCCTTTCTATAGGTTTTAGTGACCAATTTATTGTCCCTAACCGAGAGAGCAATATCCAGATAATTAATGTGTGTAGAGTGACAAGAGTGACTAAACTTAAGCCCAAAAGTGTTGGAATTAAGATAGGAAAGAAAAGAAGATACACTAGAAGCCCCATCCCAAATAATAAACAGATCATCAATGTACCGACCATAGAGCACCAAGTTCACGCCGAAAGGTCCCCCCCAGATGTATTGCTCCTCAAAGAGCCCCATATATAAATTGGCGAAGCTCGGCGCGAACTTGGTGCCCATGGCGGTACCGTGCACTTGAAGATAAAACTGTGAATTAAATAAAAAATAGTTATGTGATAAAATAAAATTCATGGATTCCAATACAAACCCACATCGCTCGGGCGACAGCCCCACAGTAGATTCGAGAAATTGGCGACAAGCTTCCACCCCTCCTTGATGGGGGATGTTGGTGTAAAGAGACTCGACATCACACGTCAAGAGTACATAGCTCTCTCGCCACTCGATACCACTCACTAGATGGAGAAAGTGATTGGTATCTCTAATGTAGGACCGGAGCCCGGCGACGTGGGGTTGTAAAAAGGAATCCACGAATGCTGACAGATTAGATGTGAGGGACCCTACACCAGATATAATTGGGCGCCCAGGAGGTGCTACCAAGGACTTGTGAATTTTGGGAAGGTGGTAATAGGTGGGGATAACTGGATAGGGAGTAAAAAGAAATAAATACTCATCTTTGGAGATTGCTCCCTCGGTTAGGGCTTGCTGGAGAAAGGATTTAAAGACCTGAACATAGGACGTTGTGGGATTGGAAGGAAGTCTAACATAGAATTTCTCATTCCCCAATTGTCTCAAGGCTTCCTCATGGTATGTAGCCTTATCTTGTAGCACAACCCCTCCCCCCTTGTCCGCACTTTTGATGATGATGGTATGATCATCTTTAAGTGCTTTAAGGGCTCGTCTTTCATTAATATTTAAATTGTCACCCTTTCTGACTCCTTTTTTCTTAATACATAAGGAACGAAAATCATTCAATGTTGAACTATAGAAGGTCTCAATATAGGAACTTCTGTGTTGTAGAGGGTAGAATTCTGACTTCTTTTTAAAGGCTTTATTACCGCCAACCCCCTCATATGTATTATCTATAATATCAAAGACCTTCTTGATTCTTCTCTCACTATCTTGTTCTCCATCATCATTCTCCATTAATAACGAATTCAAAATCTCCACTCCCCTTTGGTCTTCATCATTCAATATGATGGGTATACCTTCAATGTCATGTTGTTTTAAGGATTTATTAATAAAGTACCTCTTGCGGCACAAATCTCTAGTATACCTGTTAAGGGCCACAAAAAGCTCAAAAATATCAGGTTTTACTGATGGAGCAAACTTAAGACCTTTGGCAATTACAGATTTTTCATGCTCACTCAGTACTCTAGATGATAAATTAAAAATACCCTTATTCCTTACCCTAGCCTTCCGTTTTTGGTGTTGTGTCTTAATTCCTCCTCTACACCCTCTGGTTCTTCTGGTCTTGACCTTTTGGGGGTATTTGGTTGTAACATCTGGAATCTGTTTTGTATTTCCAGATGACCCCTCCCCACTCCTAAAAAATCTTTCTTAGATTTCTGTTCAAATCTATATTCACCTTCCATCCTATATGGTTCCTTAGGTCTTGCTCCTCTACTTTCAAAAGACCCTCTCCTTTTATTTTGAATATAATTCCCTTCCTTATTAAAACCTTTTTCTCTTTCTTGTTGGGTTCCTTCATAACTTGATCCTCCCCCATAACTGGTCGTTTTTATCTCATGATGACCGTATGTGGATGAAGTGTTTATTCTCTTGTTTTTATTTGTATTGTACTGCTTATTATTATATGAATTTGTCTCTTGTTCTCTCATTCTAACCTGATATCCTTCTCTCTCATTCCCTCCATTCCTAAATCTCCTATTATAGGATCTCACTTGGTCCAGATTATAATCTTTATTGTCTCTTTCCAATTTTTTCTTTTTGAAAGCAATAAGTGATTGTTCAAAATCTTTAATCTCCGTATTTAATAAACCATCTCGTTCAATGAACTCTTTATTGGTTTCAAAGGGTTTGAGCTGTTCTTGTATCTTTTCAATATCTCTGGAAAGTTTATGTACCTTTTCTTCCCTATACTTGATTAAAAGTCTAATAAGGGAAAAAGAACAGGAATCTAATATATCATTCCATTGTTTCGTCAAGTCAGGGTCATCTTTAAATGAACATGACTTGTGAATACGTAAACCCCGTGGAATCACTTTTGTGTCCAAATATTTTGTGAGGGTCACTTGATCCCACCAGTGGCGAGTTTCTGTTTTTAATAATGTTTCTAGTTCAAAAAATAACTTGCCAATTTCTGGTGTATCCGTGCCCACGACATCATTTTGTATAGTATTATCTGCCATCAACCTCTGTCTCCTTAATAATCTATCCGTCACACTTTTAAAAGAAGACATATCTGTAATAATCTAAAAATATCTTATAACCGCTGCCAGAAACAAAACAGTAAATAAACACAACAAAAGAAACAAATATTCCAGCGCGTCACTAACACCTAACTCATGCACTTTTGGGTCGTATGTGCTAAAATAAGCAGCTCTCAACTGGACAGTACTGACCTGTCCACACACAAAACGGCACCAGGGATAATAATATATTACCAGAGAGCGCTTTAACCAAATATATTGAATTTATTACATATATATCACAATAAAATATAAAATAAACACATGTACACATAAAATTATAATTGAAGTTAAAAAATCCTCCCTGCTGCAGCTGATTAAATTTAACCGGTTATTTATATTGTATCCAAATAAAAATACTTATTGTAACCCTATTTTCAGTGAAAAGTCCCGAACAATATATAGTCCTTATTAGGAGCAATTTATCTACTGTGGGGCTGTCGCCCGAGCGATGTGGGTTTGTATTGGAATCCATGAATTTTATTTTATCACATAACTATTTTTTATTTAATTCACAGTTTTATCTTCAAGTGCACGGTACCGCCATGGGCACCAAGTTCGCGCCGAGCTTCGCCAATTTATATATGGGGCTCTTTGAGGAGCAATACATCTGGGGGGGACCTTTCGGCGTGAACTTGGTGCTCTATGGTCGGTACATTGATGATCTGTTTATTATTTGGGATGGGGCTTCTAGTGTATCTTCTTTTCTTTCCTATCTTAATTCCAACACTTTTGGGCTTAAGTTTAGTCACTCTTGTCACTCTACACACATTAATTATCTGGATATTGCTCTCTCGGTTAGGGACAATAAATTGGTCACTAAAACCTATAGAAAGGAGGTGGACTGCAGCAGTTTTTTAAATTATGGCAGTTGTCACCACCGTAAATGGAAAGACAACATACCTATGGGACAATATCTTAGGATGAAACGCAACTGTACTGATGAAGAGATGTTTTATGAACAATCCAATGTTCTTACAGATGCATTTCTTGACCAGGGTTACCCCAAGAAACTCCTGGAGGATTCCCTCAAAAGGGTAGTCAATAGAGAAAGAAATTCTCTCTTCTCTACGACTACCAGTTTGGGGGCACTAAAAGCTAGACATGTTAACAACCATATCATGCCTTTTGTAACAAATATAACACGTATGCTGAGGATGTTAGGAAAATCATAAAGAAAAACTTTGAACTCCTGAAATTGGATAAAGTTCTTAATCCTTGGTTGGGAGATTCGGCTAGAGTGGTATTTCAGAAGGCTAGGAATTTAAAAAATCATCTATCTCCAAGTTTTTTTCAAGCTAGTACACAATCATTGGTCAAGAAAACCTGGCTTAATCAAAGTATAGGCTGTTTTAGATGTGGTAAGACCAATTGCATCACTTGTAAATTTATAATGCATAGAAGTATTTCTTTTAAATCAGCAACACTGGGAATGGAATTTGCAATTGAGACCTTTATTAACTGTCAACAGACGTACGTCATTTACCTGATAAGTTGCATATGTGGGAAACAATATGTGGGGAGGACAGTTAGGAGTCTTAATATCAGGTTTTTGGAACATAGACGAAATGTCCTTAAGAGGAATCTTTATCATAGTGTGTCAAGACACGTTACTCATCATCATGATGGTAAGGTGGACTCACTAAAGGTACAAGGCATTGAATCTGTGGCCCCCACTCCTAGAGGCGGCGACAGGTTCAATAAATTATGCACAAGAGAAGCATTCTGGATTTTTAATCTGGGCACCTTGATGCCCGAGGGTCTAAATGAGAATATGGAGATTAATAATATCAGATGATTTCAAGGTGCCAGTTGAAATATTTGCTGTCAGTTTTTCCTGGTCATGCATCTCTCCATTCCTATCTCCCCCCTTTTTTCTTCCTGTTATCTTATTCCCTATATGTATGATTATATTTATACCTATCTGGCAAACGGTGGGACTACGCATAACATCTCATAAATAGACCTATTATTAGGTTGTTGAGTTTGTTATTAACCTGTCATTTTTGTCTCTTGTGTAGTACTGAGTGCACTCTGAAAAGTACATTAAAATAAGGGGTGCGTTTTTTGATTGGGATTCATTTTTATTGATTATGGTCCCCTATATAAAATAAATAAATAAACAAAATTGTATAAAATTGCTCTGTTGTATTGATATATTTTCTCTTTTCTTCCCTTTTCTGTTTCTATATACTGGTTAGAATTACGCATTTGCCTTAATTCATGGGAGTATATAATGGTTCAATATAAATAACAACAATATTGAAAGAAATAAAAAATAAATAATAATAATAAAAAATAAAAAATAGAAAATTAATAATACATATAGGAACACCTTGGATTCGAACTTGGGACCTTGTGGTTATTAACACAAGGCATTAGACCGCTAAGCTAGAGTAGTCTGCATAGGAAATATAGATTCTGTGTAGACTTGTTGTTTCCATTTGCAATTAGTGAACGAGTGCCATCAACCTTTGTCCTTTGCTAATTAGATAATATAAAGAATTTTATTGTTTAGAAAGCACTTTATGACTTATAAATGTATAGCATTATAAAGATATGATATAATAAATCTATCTTATGTATTTATATTGTAAAGTTGGTATTATATGGGTTGTTATGTGACTGGAATTTTATTTTACACATGTGCGATTGAATCAATGATTATTCAGGTGTGCCAATGTAGGTAATCTTTAATGTGATTGGTCCACCGATATTTAAATAGCATGCTGGACAGCCCTGTGTCATCCTCTGACGAAACCGCACACTGACAATTGCGGAGAAACGCGTAAGGACTGGGGCTTATTCTATACGGATGTCCTTCCTGCTACCAGCGGATTCCGGCTGAATAATACCCTCTTGGTGCTATTTTCCATGTATGGATGCTAACCGTCTCTAGAGATTCTCCAAGTACCCCGTAATCCAGGAAGGTGCCTCTCTCCACTGTGGCTGTGTTCGACAACGGGGGCCGTCCACGGAGATCAAACGGATCCACTCCTGGCTGTGAGTAAAGTGGACAATCTTGCAAATGTGGCCCTATCTAGCGCAGTGAGAGTAGGACGAAAAAAGTCCGTTAAACAGATACTAAAGCATAAGTATCCTACGCACCTGGCCGCTCAGCGGCATTAATTAACGGGAGTAGAAAGCCGGCTTCTATCTGACATATAAGGAGATCTCCATGAGCATGTGGAAAAAATCCTATAGCTGGAATTAAACAGCAAGCATCCATAAATTGCTCCTAATAAGGACTATATATTGTTCGGGACTTTTCACTGAAAATAGGGTTACAATAAGTATTTTTATTTGGATACAATATAAATAACCGGTTAAATTTAATCAGCTGCAGCAGGGAGGATTTTTTAACTTCAATTATAATTTTATGTGTACATGTGTTTATTTTATATTTTATATATGTAATTATTCAAATTACACCGCACAGTAGCGCCACTACACCAGGTAGAGCCCTTTTTACACATTACGGCAGACAGTCCCCCTTTTTACACATTACAGCAGACAGCGTCCCCCTTTTTACAGATTATGGCAGACAGCGTCCCCCTTCTTACACATTACGGCAGACGTCCCCCTTCTTACACATTACGGCAGACAGCGTCCCCCTTTTTACACATTACGGCAGACAGCGTCCCCCTTTTTACACATTACGGCAGACGTCCCCCTTACACATTACGGCAGACAGCGTCCCCCTTTTTACACATTACGGCAGACAGCGCCCCCCTTTTTACACATTATGACAGACGGCGTCCCCTTTTTACACATTACGGCAGACAGCGTCCCCCTTTTTACACATTACGGCAAACAGTGTCCCCCTTTTTACACATTACGGCAGACAGCGTCTCCCTTTTTACACATTATGGCAAACAGCGTCCCCCTTTTTACACATTACGGCAGACAGCGTCCCCTTTTTACACATTACGGCAGACAGCGTCAAGAGAGAGAGAGAGAGACAGACAGACTCTTACCATCTCTCCCCGCTGTCCTCTGTGACACTGGCTGGTGCTGCTGTGCTGGGGCGGGCTGCGGCTGGGCAATGGAGCTGAGCGGCGCCGGCGGCTGGGGCATGTTGGTGGGTCCTCCCCGCTCTGAAGCTCCGTACAGTGGAGCTGTACAATGGAGCTGAGGTGGATTGCTGTGCTGGGGCGGGCTGCGGCTGGGCAATAGAGCGGTACGGAGCTCTGATGCTCCGTACAGTGTTAAACAGGGCAGTGACTGTGCGCTCCCCAGGGCTCTGCGCTGTGTGCGAGGCCCCTCTCGCACACACATAGTTACGGCCCTGCGTGGGGGAAAGCGAGAGATGAGACGTGGAGGAGAGCAAGAGACATGTGGGAGAGTGAGACGTTGGGTAGAGTGAGACATGGAGGAGCGGGCTAGATGTTGAGGAGGGAGAGCGAAATGGGAAGAGAGACAGGGGTGGGGGAGAGATGTGTGTTAGACAGAGACATGGAGGAGAAAGAGATGTGTAGGGAAGACAGCGAGAGAAGAGATGTGGGGGAGAGCAAAAGAAGAGATGTGGGGGAGAGAGCAATAGAAGAGACAAGGGGGAGAGTGAGAGAGATGAGATGTGGGGGAGAGCGAGAAAGACGGGCCATGTGGGAGAGAGAGAGACAGGACGCGTGGGAGAGCGAGAGAGACTGGACGCGGGGGAGAGCGAGAGAGACAGTACGCGGGGGAGAGCGAGAGAGATGAGATGTGGGGGAGAGTGAGAGAGACAAGACATGGGGGGAGTGCGAGAGAGGCGAGACGCGGGGGAGAGCGAGAGAGGCAGGACGCTTGGGAGAGGGAGAGAGACGAGATGCGGGAGAGAGCGAGAGAGACGAGACGTGGGGGAGAGTGAGAGATACGAGACATGGGGGGAGTGCGAGAGACGAGACGCGGGGGAGAGCGAGAGAGACAGGAAGGACACGTGGGAGAGGGAGAGAGATGAGACGCGGGGAGAGCGAGAGAGACGAGATGTGGGGGAGAGTGAGAGAGACGAGATGTGGGGGAGAGTGAGAGATACGAGACGTGGGGGAGAGTGAGAGAGACGAGACGAGAGGGAGAGAGACACTACGCGTGGGAGAGCGAGAGAGACGAGACGCGGGGGAGAGCGAGAGAGATGAGACGCGGGGGAAAGCGAGAGAGACGAGACATGGGGGAGAGTGAGAGAGACGACACGTGGGGGAGAGTGAGAGAGACGACACGTGGGGGAGTGCGAGAGAGACGAGACGCGCGGGAATGTGAGCTACAAGAATGAGACGTGGGGGAGAGCAAGAGACATGTGTGAGTGGGTGAGTGTCACGAACCGGTCTCTCACCTTTGCGGGTTCTGGGGTTCATCCGTTGCCAGTGCGGTTGCTCGCGGTGCTGTGCGCCCGTGTGGGGACACGGCGTGATCAATGGCACAGGTAATGCAGAGTCTGGGAACTGTGAGTGCGGGGACCAAATGGCCTAAGGCACTGCGGTGTGTCTGCTGTATAGGAGGTGGCCATGTTGGAGACCAAATAGCTAATACTGAGCACTTGTGAAAACACCTGTGGGCAGGTGTAAGCCAATCCCGTGCTTGTGCTGCCTTTAAGTAGGCTGGGATTATGTCACTCTGGGCCAGTGCTTTGTTGTATCAAAGCTGTGCTCTAGCTCTGAACTCTCTCCGTGCATTCCTGTGTGATTCCCGTGGTCCAGATATCGCCTCCGTTCCCAGAGGTCCGTTTTGCAGCCTTCACTGCCAAAGATCTACCGGCTCTCCATTGTGCTATCAGTCAATTGCACACCTATTGGAAATACTCGGATTCCCAGTGTCCTGCATGAGGTTACCCTGTCTGTCTGCCTATCATACAAAGTCTGGAGGATTCCAATTCCCTCAGCTGTTCGTTTGTTCAACTCTGCATTTAACCCATTCATCACCTTGCCATCTACTACAGTTTCACAGTGATCTCCGGAACCCGCAAGTAACCCAATTCAGTACTTTTTCTATGTTGTCATTACAAGGATAATTCTTCACAGTCTCTCAGTTAACTCTTAAAACTCCATTACAAATTCTTACAGTTAATTCTCCATGTCTGCATTAACCAGTTAAACACAATCTGCAGTTCAGCATCAAAGCCTGTTTATATTTGGACAATTCAACATTTATTCTTCAGCTTGTTTCTGCATATGTTTCCATGAACATTTCTTTTATTTATTTCTGAGTTTTCTCTTGCATATTATTTCTGTCATTCCTGCAATACTTCAGTATAATGATGATTAACAACTAGTCATTTAACTCCTTACCGAATTGTTACTTTAATAAATATATGAAACGGAACTTCCTTCGTCCTCCCTGTTTTCTTCATACCCCAGCACCTACACCTGAGGTTGGTTCCAGGTTAACGGATTCACAAAAACACCCGGACCTGACAGTAAGCACTGGCCACATGGATCCGTCAAGTGACCAATTCGCAGGAGGCGGTGCTACGTCAAATATCCTTTCCCGTCTGGAAAACCAGGAGTCTATACAGACACAAATAGTGCAGTTTATGCAAACTATGGCAGACCGTTTAGAGACTCTTCATACAGCAATTAAAACGTCTCAAGTCCAGATTCCAACTCCGGTTGTCCCAGTTACCACTACAGCTTCTCCTGTGATGCTGCCTACGTCCCGCTTGCAGTTACCCTCTCCGAGTAAGTTTGACGGAACTCCAAAACTTTGCAGGGGATTCCTGAATCAATGCGAGATCCAGTTCGAACTGATGTCCGCCAGTTTCCCATCAGCTCGTTCTAAGGTCGCATATATTATTGCCCTCCTCTCCGGTCAGGCTCTGGAGTGGGCATCACCATTATGGGAGAGAGGTGATCCTATCCTCTCTAATTACAAAGAGTTTGTATCTTCTTTCCGGAGAATCTTTGACGAACCCGGCAGGACCACCTCAGCATCTTTGGAGATTCTCCGTCTACGTCAAGGTTTACGTCCTGTCAATCAATATATTGTTCAGTTTCGCACGTTGTCTTCAGAGTTAAACTGGAATGAGGAGGCCCTGATCGCCGCGTTTTGGAATGGACTTTCTGAGAGAATCAAGGACGATTTAACTATCCGGGATGTGCCAACTAAACTGGATGAATTGATTTCTCTCTGTAACAAACTTGACCTACGCTACAGGGAGCGATGTTTAGAGAAATCCAGGGCAGAGCGATCCAGTCCACGTTATCATCCTAGGCCTCGACAAGATTCTTCATCACAGTCTCCGGTAACGACAGACGAACCTATGCAGATTGGGCGCTCTCGCCTCACAGAAGAGGAACGACTTCGTCGTCGACAGGGTAACCTCTGCATGTACTGTGGGTCCTCTGAACACTTAGTTAAATTCTGCAAACTCCGACCGGGAAACTCTCGCTCCTAGCTTATTCAAGAGAGGTTAAGCTAGGAGTTACTCTAGAATCACGTTCTGGGGAAGAGCCGACTTTGTCTATTCAATTAGAAGTTCCAAGTTCTACAGTGAAAGTTTCAGCTCTCCTAGATTCTGGGGCAGCCGAGAACTTCATCTCCTCAGCCTTTGTCATGCGGTCTAAAGTTCAAACCATGCCTCTGGAAGCAGCAGTTGCCGTTACAGCAGTGGATGGAAGTCGAATTCCAGATGGTATAATTACTCATCGAACCGTATGTCTCAAGATGAAAGTTGGTGTGCTCCATTCCGAATACCTCTCCTTCTACGTGATTCCCAAAGCCTCTCAAGATGTGATACTTGGTTTACCTTGGCTGCAGAAACATAACCCTCAACTTAATTGGCAAACCATGGAAGTCCTTTCATGGGGTAAATCTTGTACCAAGGACTGTTTAGCCTCAATTGTACCTCTCCGGTCAATCAGCCTTCCCGACCTACCTCCGGTGTATCAATCCTTTGCGGATGTTTTCAGTAAACAAGCAGCAGACTCTCTACCTCCTCATCGCGAATGGGACTGCCCAATTGTCCTGGTTCCGGGTAAAACACCTCCTAGGGGACGAATTTATCCGCTATCCATCCCAGAGACGCAAGCTATGTCTGATTATATACAAGAAAATCTAACCAAAGGATTTATCAGACCATCTTCTTCACCTGCAGGAGCCGGATTCTTTTTCGTTAAGAAGAAGGACGGTGGGTTACGACCATGCATAGATTACCGTGGACTCAATGAGATCACTGTGAAAAACAAGTATCCATTACCCTTAATTCCAGAATTATTTGACCGGGTAAAAGGAGCTACTGTGTTTACAAAACTGGATCTCCGAGGGGCCTACAATTTAATCCGCATCCGAGAAGGGGACGAGTGGAAAACTGCTTTTAATACCCGGGATGGGCATTACGAATACCTTGTAATGCCTTTCGGTCTTTGTAATGCACCTGCAGTTTTTCAAAGCTATGTGAATGAACTTTTTCGTGATCTTCTCTACAAGTGTCTAGTAGTGTACCTGGATGATATCCTAATATTCTCTAGGGATATAAAGTCTCACCGTCACCAAGTTAAAGAGGTACTGACACGTCTGAGGAAAAATCAACTTTATTGTAAGTTAGAGAAGTGCACTTTTGAAGTATCTTCCATACCGTTCCTTGGTTACATCATTTCTGGATCAGAGCTATGTATGGATCCCGGTAAGGTACAAGCTATCCGAGATTGGTCCACTCCTACAACTCTCAAGGGGATTCAGCGATTTCTCGGCTTTGCTAATTTCTATAGGAGATTCATTAAGAATTATTCTACGTTAGCTGCTCCCATCACAGCCCTAACTCGTAAGGGAGCAAATCCTACGAACTGGTCTTCAGAAGCAATCAAAGCCTTCTCTGATTTAAAGCAAGCCTTTGTGTCAGCCCCCATTCTTCGACAGCCTGATCTGAATCGTCCCTTTCTACTAGAGGTGGATGCATCTACAGAAGCAGTAGGAGCTGTGTTGTCACAAGTCTTTGAAGATAAAAAGGTCCATCCCTGCGGATATTTCTCCCGTAAGTTCCTCCCGGCAGAACGTAATTATGCAATCGGTGAGCAAGAGTTACTTGCCATCAAGTTGGCATTTGAGGAGTGGAGATACCTTCTAGAAGGAGCTCAACATCGCATTACAGTTTATACTGATCATAAGAATCTTCTGTATCTGCAGTCAGCTCAGTGTTTGAATCCACGACAAGCTCGATGGGCGCTTTTCTTCTCACGATTTGATTTCAAACTCACCTATCGTCCAGGGTCTCAGAACAAAAAGGCAGATGCCCTTTCCCGGTCCTTTGCTTCTTCTGAATTAAATGATGCTACCACGAATCAAGCCATTGTGAATCCTAGGTCCTTTTTAATGACTCGAACCTCTCCAGTTCCTCCGCCTGGCAAGACCTTTGTCGCCACAAGTCTTCGAAAACGGCTGCTTACCTGGGCTCACTCCTCTTCCTTCATGGGTCATCCTGGGGTTCTAAAGACTCTCAAGTTTATTCAACAGTCTTATTGGTGGCCACGTCTCAAAGCCGATGTCCAAGAGTTTATAGCAGCATGTCCTAAATGTGCCCAACATAAGAGTCCAAGAAGTTCTCCACCAGGTTTGTTACATCCACTATCCATACCCAAACAACCATGGACTCATATCTCAATGGATTTCGTGACCGATCTACCTCCATCAAAAGGGCGAAATACCATTTGGGTGATAGTGGATCGATTTTCGAAAATGGCACATTTCATTCCATTAACTGGGTTACCATCTGCCCCTTTACTAGCCAGATTGTTCATCTCTGAAATCTTCAAGTTGCATGGCCTTCCTCGAGAAATTGTTTCTGATCGGGGAACACAGTTTGTGGCCAAGTTTTGGAGGTCGCTTTGTTCATCTTTAAATGTCAAGTTGAACTTTTCTTCTGCATATCATCCTCAGACAGATGGACAAACTGAGAGAGTCAACCAAGACCTTGAAACATTTCTCCGGCTATATATATCGTCCTCACAGGATGACTGGGTTGACTACCTTCCATTGGCAGAATTTGCTCATAATAATCTCTTCCATTCGTCTTCAGAATCTACGCCCTTTTATATTAACTTCGGCTTTCATCCTCGTGTGCCAGAGTTTCATCCATTGCCAGCCCTAGAGGTCCCAGCGGCAGATCAAGAGCTTCAACGTCTATCTAGCATCTGGAGTTGTGTACGTAAGTCCTTGGTCAAAACTTCCGCTCGTTATAAATCTTTTGCAGATAGAAAACGTAAAGCTGTACCGAATTACAAAGTGGGAGACCAAGTTTGGATTTCTACGCGCAATCTCAAGTTCAAAGTTCCTTCTAAGAAATTTGCTCCCAGGTTTATTGGTCCATTTCCCATTGTAAAGGTACTCAACCCTGTGTCATACAAAGTCAAGCTGCCTCCGTCTTTGAGAATTCCTAACGCCTTTCATACATCTTTACTGAAGCCTTTGATTCTCAATAAGTTCCGTACTACCCAGTCCAAATCTCCTAAAGTTCACTCTTTGCAGAATGAGGAATTTGAAGTTAAAGAGATTGTGGACTCACGTTCCCGATATGGACGTTTACAGTTTCTGGTTGACTGGAAGGGTTACGGCCCGGAGGAGAGATCCTGGGTTTTCTCTGAAGATGTTCATGCTCCAAGACTGGTACAGAAATACTTCTCCAAAAATCCTGACAAGGTTCAAAGGTGTTCGGAGACCACCCGTAGAAGAGGGGGTACTGTCACGAACCGGTCTCTCACCTTTGCGGGTTCTGGGGTTCATCCGTTGCCAGTGCGGTTGCTCGCGGTGCTGTGCGCCCGTGTGGGGACACGGCGTGATCAATGGCACAGGTAATGCAGAGTCTGGGAACTGTGAGTGCGGGGACCAAATGGCCTAAGGCACTGCGGTGTGTCTGCTGTATAGGAGGTGGCCATGTTGGAGACCAAATAGCTAATACTGAGCACTTGTGAAAACACCTGTGGGCAGGTGTAAGCCAATCCCGTGCTTGTGCTGCCTTTAAGTAGGCTGGGATTATGTCACTCTGGGCCAGTGCTTTGTTGTATCAAAGCTGTGCTCTAGCTCTGAACTCTCTCCGTGCATTCCTGTGTGATTCCCGTGGTCCAGATATCGCCTCCGTTCCCAGAGGTCCGTTTTGCAGCCTTCACTGCCAAAGATCTACCGGCTCTCCATTGTGCTATCAGTCAATTGCACACCTATTGGAAATACTCGGATTCCCAGTGTCCTGCATGAGGTTACCCTGTCTGTCTGCCTATCATACAAAGTCTGGAGGATTCCAATTCCCTCAGCTGTTCGTTTGTTCAACTCTGCATTTAACCCATTCATCACCTTGCCATCTACTACAGTTTCACAGTGATCTCCGGAACCCGCAAGTAACCCAATTCAGTACTTTTTCTATGTTGTCATTACAAGGATAATTCTTCACAGTCTCTCAGTTAACTCTTAAAACTCCATTACAAATTCTTACAGTTAATTCTCCATGTCTGCATTAACCAGTTAAACACAATCTGCAGTTCAGCATCAAAGCCTGTTTATATTTGGACAATTCAACATTTATTCTTCAGCTTGTTTCTGCATATGTTTCCATGAACATTTCTTTTATTTATTTCTGAGTTTTCTCTTGCATATTATTTCTGTCATTCCTGCAATACTTCAGTATAATGATGATTAACAACTAGTCATTTAACTCCTTACCGAATTGTTACTTTAATAAATATATGAAACGGAACTTCCTTCGTCCTCCCTGTTTTCTTCATACCCCAGCACCTACACCTGAGGTTGGTTCCAGGTTAACGGATTCACAAAAACACCCGGACCTGACAGTGAGATGTTGGGAGTAGAGAATGAGGTGGGGAAAGAGACAGGGGTGGGTGAGAAAGAATGACTGAGAGGGGGAGCACCACAGAAAAAAAACCTGCAATCTAGAATAACCCCCATTTCAGTGTGACAGACGGGCAGCTTGGTGCTCTCACAGCCACAGCCTGTGTGTTGGAGGTGGAGCGGGTCCCGCAGCCGTCTTCCGTGTCATTTGTGGTGCGAGTAGGCACTACCAATAAAGCTGCCGTGCGGCCAGGGGCCATGTACAAGGTGACAGCAGGGGTGGTGGAATCCAGGACTGCGGGCCGGACAGAGTGGCGCCAGAGTGCGGGGTGTAGCTGCTGGGGAGCACAGGATGGCACCGGCAGCGCGCAGAAGTCTGTAGCAGCAGGCCGGGAGCAGGAGAGGGAACCAGCAGGTGAGAGGCGTGGGACTAAGATAGAGGTCGGGAAGCTGCTTCTATACTGTACATTGCAGCAGGAAGTGGAACTTACAGATCACGGATGCGGCTGGTTCCGCCTACAGGACGCCTGCGCTGTGTGCGGTGCCCCCTTCGCACACACCTAGTTACGGCACTGTGCAGATGTATGTGTAAGGGGCCCCCATAATACTGTGGGCATTGTGTCACACTACTGTGAGCATTATATGTAAGGGGCACTATTACTGTGGGTATTATGTGTGACACTACTGTGGGCATTATATGTAAGGGTCACTATTACTGTGGGCATTATGTGTGACACTATGACTGTGGGCGTTATTTGTAAGGGGCAGTACTGCTGTGGGTAGTATGTGTAAGGAGCACTACTACTGTGGGCATTATGGGGTAAATTTACTAAGCTCCCGATTTTAACCGATTTGGTGTGGTTTTTTTTCAAAGTGTCATCTCGGGAATTTACTAAACTCAAATCTCGGCAGTGATGAGTGCATTTGTATTTTTTTTTAAGTCAGAGAAAAAAAATACGAATGAATACACCATAGGTCAAAAACGCCTGTTATTTTATACAACTCGGTAATTTACTCAAAATTCGTATTTGTAATTACCACCGCGAAAGGACCATTTCGGCCGTGAAATTTAGAGATTCGTATAAAATTACGATTTTCAAATAGACCTGCTTTTGAGAATCGTGTTTAGATATGTTTCATGTTAAACCTAAGTTCACCCTACATTTTTTACAACATAAAAAAAGAACATAACTACATGATTACAAACCCACACACACAAATGGCTGTTGCAGTAAATTTATGTGTTCAGATGTATTCCTGACACTGCTCCATCATTTTCACATAAACCAGGGCCATGAAACTGACGATGTTACCAGGTTGAATAGGCTTTGCGTAAGCTGCGCAGTGCGTTTTGGTTTATGTGGACTATTAAGAGGCCATACAGCTCATCCAGACTACATAGAATATACATTAACCGGGTATGTGTCCTGTTCTATGTTGAATTTACAACCTGTAAAAACACACTCTCACTCTGGGGGTAATTCCAAGTTGATCGCAGCAGGAAATTTTTTAGCAGTTGGGCAAAACCATGTGCACTGCAGGGGAGGCAGATATAACATGTGCAGAGAGAGTTATGGGCCCTACTCACTGGCCGAGGTGCCCGACGGCCGATACGGCCGACGAGCGACCCGGCGGCGGGGGGGGCAGTGACGGGGGGAGTGAAGCTTCTTCACTCCCCCCGTCACCCGGCTCCATAGACGTGCAGGCAAATATGGACGAGATCGTCCATATTGGCCTGCATGCACAGCCGACAGGAGACCAGCGATGAACGAGCGCGGGGACGCGCATCGTTCATCGCTTAAGTCTCCACACTGAAAGATATGAACGAGATCTCGTTCATTTATGAACGAGATCGTTCATATCTTTCAAAATATCGGCCAGTGTGTAGGGCCCATTAGATTTGGGTATGGTGTGTTCAATCTGCAATCTAAATTGCAGTGTAAAAATAAAGCAGCCAGTATTTACCCTGCACAGAAACAAAATAACCCACCCAAATCTAACTCTCTCTGCACATGTTATATCTGCCTCCCCTGCAGTGCACATGGGCCCTCATTCCGAGTTGATCGCTAAGTTTTTCGGACGCACAACATATTCGCAAAGTTGCGTTAATGTAGTAATTTTGCGAACTTCCGCCCTCAACGTATTTTTGCAAATTCGCACGCAGTATTACACAAAGTGGGCGTACGCCAAATGACATCGCAGTAATGCAAAACCATCGCAGCATTGCGAAATCATCGCAATAACACATACTTAATCGTAAAAATACTAAGTTTGAGTATATTTACAAAGTTTGGCGTAAAAGTGCACACTTTTAAGGTAAAACGCACAAAAATGTTTTTTTGGACTATTAAGTGCAATTACACCTTTCCTTTTAAAGACCACAAGCCCTTTTCAATTACGAACCCAATTAGTGTTTTGATTGTTAATGTTCAAAAACAATTAAGTCTGTGAACAAAACCAGATTAACACTTTGTTGCCATAATTGCCCATCAACATGTCAAAGTGTAAATTTTTTTTTTTTTTCCTTCACTTTTTTAATTTTTAAAGGTGTTGTTTGTGAATGAAGGTGTTTACATGTTTCTTAACACAATATTATCCTTTTTTTTTGGGTAAAAATGTAACGTTAGATGTGTGTAATTTTTTTGTCATAAAAATTCTACCTGCAAATCTGCTGATCCTTTTTTGCATTAAGAAACACAACACCCGGTTAACTTTAAACAACTTTTTTTTTTTTTTTTGGTAAATCAAATATTCTAAATTATGCAAATTTTTCCAAATGGTCCACACAATCCAGCATTGCTTGCAGGTGTTGGCGCATGGTGTTTAGAATCCCTGCAAAACTTGTGGGATCTCCAACTGCAACATCTGAAATTAAGATGCAACACAAACATTAATAACTTAATTACATTACTTATTAGCCAAGCAAGGCGCAAAGCACACTTAAATGCTGGCATGTACAAACTGCTGGACTCCAGCTGTTGTGAAACTACATATACCAGCATGCCTTTACACAGTTTTGTGGTCAGGGAATGGCAAAGCTGTGTGAGGGCATGCTGGGATGTGTAGTTTCTCAACAGTTGGAGTGCCGCAGTTTGGACAGGTCTGCTTTAATGGCAAAGTTACTACATCCTGGCTGTTTTATGGTACAATCATTAGCAGAACACACAAGCCTGCTCAGCCTTTTTTTCAGATTTTAAAGTGTTCCAGACCATGTGTTACATTTACTACTATGTGAGTTATATTTAAGATGGAACGTTGCCCATAGCAATCAAGCCAAAATATGATTATTATATTGTAGAAGTGGCTCCCAATTTTTTAAGTATAATCTTATTGGTTGCTATGTCCGACATCCCATGTTAAAGATAACTACCATCTTCGTCAATGTGACACCATGTTGGCATTCATTCCCATTTGTTGTTTATTTATTTTTTTATTTTTAGGGGGTTGGTCCTGCATCATCACACTGCATAAACACATCTTCAGCAGCCCAACATATCATAGCATTCCCACACTCCCTGAAAGCTGCCCTTACTAAATAAGTGGAAACATGTTTGACTCGAACAATTATTAATTTTGAGAATGTAACTTTCACACAAAAAAACAGTGTGTCATTAGGCTGCATAACAAAGTGAAGCATGTGATTTGTAAGTGTAAATATTCAGACTACACAGGCCCAAGTGTAAAAGGCAAACAACATACTAAAATCCACTCAGGTCTAACTGTTTCACTGAAAAAGTAACACATATAAACCCTGTTGTCCTGGCAACCCTGGCTACCTAATGAGTGTCAACCTAGAGTGGACACACAAAACATTGCACACATACACACTGTACATATAATGACACTCACAAATATGTAAAGGCAACATGTACACCATGATGAAATGTTTAAATATTTTTCCAGGGTCCAAGAATTCAAACAGTACAACACTGCATGTTTTGGCATTGTAAGTGTAAGTGGGTAATCTTATTGTATAAAATTTAAATAAACTTACTTTCCTCGGAAACATCCAGACTCCCGGAATGTTCTGCAGGGGCTTCCTCTGCCCATTCACTTGGTGGGGATGTTGCCTGGATGGGGGAAGGCGGCTGGATGGGGGAAGGAGGAGGGATTGGGGAAGGAGGAGGGATTGGGGAAGGAGGAGGGATTGGGGCAGGAGGCTGGATGGGGGAAGGAGGCTGGATTAGTGCCGCAATTTCAGAGGGGGGGTCTGATTGAGAGGGCGAGGGGGGCGGAGAGAAATTTAAAGCAATAGAGGGTGAGGGGGGTTCAGATGGGGATGTCGAAGTGGAAGGAGAAGGGGTATGGGAAGGAGGAGAAGGGGTCCCAGAAAGAGATGGAGAGGTGTGGTGAGAAGGGGAATGGAAAGTGGAGTGGGCCAGGGAAGCTGAGGGGGACTGGGAAGCTGAGGGGGACTGGGAAGCTGAGGGGGACTGTGAAGATGAGGGGGACTGGAAAGCTGAGGGGGAGTGTGAAGGGGAGGGGGAGTGAGAAGGGGAGGGGGAGTGAGAAGGGGAGGGGGAGTGAGAAGGGGAGGGGGAGTGAGAAGGGGAGGGGGAGTGGGAAGGGGAAGGGGGTGGGGAGTTGTGCCGTTGTTGTTGTCCTAGAATGAAAATATTGTCCACATTTTTTAATCATGCAAAATTACATAGTATTGATTTTTAAATATAAATGTTATGTTACATGTTTTTTTTTAAAAAATTTAAAATAGAAAATCAAACATGTTAAGATCCTCTTCATGTTGGCCATAGCAAACAAAATGAAGCCAAACTTTAACTTTGAAGCTCATTCCTTAATCTAGTCCATTGAGTCATAGTGATTTGTCTAGGCAACATCACCAGATTACTATTCAAGGGCCCTTATTATATAGCCAGCATTTATCAAGTATTTTGGACCAGTTTCCTGGCTGCTTCTTATTTCTTGGAAACATGCACTTGTTTCGTGTCACTTTACTACAGTCAGTACTGTTTCCCCTAACCACACACACTGACCTAATTTCCTAAAAAGGAGACTGAAGGTTGCAATTAGCCTACCACTTACTGTAAAATGTAGATAATTCAAAGGGGATTACAGCTGGAATTTAGTTTGCAATTGTCCAAAAGCATGTGCTCTGCAGGGGTTGCATATATAACATGTGCAGAGAGAGTTAGATTTGGTGGACTTTTTCAATTATGGGCATGGAAAATACAGGCTGTTTAATTTAAACACAGCAAATTATTGAGATGCTTTAACACACCCCACCCAAATCTTACTCACTCTGCACATGTTACATATGCTTCCCCTGCAGTGCACATGGTTTTGCACAATGGTTTACAAAAAACCTTTTGTTCAAAATTGGGAAGATCAAGCATTATCACATTTTAAGCAAAAAATCTTATGTAATGTAACTTACTTCGGGTATGGAGAGCACGGATTTGCTGGCGGATCTCCGCCAACAAATCTGGAGTCCGCCTGCGGAGATCACTCCATCGCCTCTCGAGCTGGATGATTGTCCGCCTGCTGCGGACGCGAGTCCGCAGCAGGCGGCGGACCTCCGCGTAGGCCTCGCGCTTCACCCGATTGGGGATGAAGCGCCCAACGCGGCCTACGCGGCGGTCCATCACCGCTACCAGCACGCGGAGCTCCCGCCTGGAGAACGGTGCTGCACGCATCATGGCAATGGCGTTTTCCTTATTTGGGCATATATTTATAGTGTCTGTTAGCATGTGATTGGCCAAAAATATGTCATTTCTAATAACTTTATTGATCTTTGCAATGCTGTGAAGAGCAGAGTGTTATTTTGCACGAGCGGAAATTCGCATTAGCAGAAGCGAAAATGTTTGTTAGAAACAATTAGAATAAACACACAGAGACACAGACTTTACTGAAAATTACTAAACATATCTGTGTACTCACCACAGGTCGTGTGATCATTCAGCTGGACAGTCACAAAGTGTCAAACATTGAGGATCATTTGTTTGTGTGTTTGTTTACATAATCAGGATTTGAGGATATAAAATAAATAAGGACACTATTTATTATCATTACAGTATTTAAATTATTACATAAACATTGTCAGCTTAACGTGTTTTTGTTTTTTGTGTTTAAAAAGAAAAAACCATTCCAACACAACAACAGCATTACCCAATCACTTTACAAGAACATACTAAATGCAATCATGTTTAAAAATACATAAGCATACTGGGTTGTATTATTTGTGCAAATATAAATGTTAAAAACACCATACCTGAAATGTTCTGCTACAATTCTTGCCCTCACTTGGCTCCCCCTCCGTGTCACACTCCCCCCACCGAAGCGTGGCACAACCCCTGGCTCCTCATCAGGCAATTCCTCTGCCTGAGGAAGCTCGACACTACTCCTTACCGCGATATTATGGAGTATTGCGCACAGGACCACTATTTTACTTGCCATCTCCGGCGAATACATGATGTCGCCACCCGTGCGGTGGAGCACACGAAAGCGCCCTTTCAGGACACCAATTGTGCGCTCCACCAGCTGCCTAGTGGCAGTAAGCGCGGAGTTAAATGCCATCTGTGGTCCTGGCCTGGGATTACGGTAAGGAGTCATGAGCCAGGGGGTGCAAGGATATCCACGGTCTCCTGTTGGAATAAAAGCAAAATTTTAGATCACAAATTTCATATATTTTTGTAAGTTTGTAACTAAAATATTTGAGCAACAACTCACCCAATAACCACATGTCTGGTCGTTGACTTGATCTTAATCTCTGCCATATCCCTGATTGTCTAATGACATACGCATCATGGGAACTTCCTGTAAACTTTGCGTTCAGGGAAAGGATCTGGAGGGATGGCCCACAAACAACCATTACATTCAGAGAATGAAACAGTTTCCTGTTTCTATAAATTTCTTCATTATGTCTTGGTGGCTGAATAGCAACATGTGTGCCATCCACAACCCCAATAACATGTGGGAAGCGACTACCACCTTCCGCAAATTGCCGCTTCACCACATCTAGGGCACCAACATCCAAAGGCATAGCAATAAATTGCTTAACACGCTTGATGAAAGCCTGGCAGACACGTCGCAGGACCTTACTGAACTGGCCCTGCGACATGCCAACCAGGTCTCCAACAACATGCTGGAATGATCCTGTGGCCAAAAAATGTAACACTGCAAGGAATTGTGTCAATGGTGGTATTGCTGTAGGATACCGAATTTCAGACTCCAGATCACTCTCTATTATGGAGAGAGTGTCTAGGATTAGATGTGGTGGCAGCCGGTATCTACGCACCACCACATCATCTGGCATCCCAAAAAGTATGACACGGGTTCTGAAAATTGGTGGCCTAGCACGCCTCCGTTGCCTTGGTTGATGAGGAGCCGGCTGTGGTTGTGGGGCTGGCGGTTGGGGTGGGAGTGCTGGCGTGGGTTGGGGAGGTAGGGCTTCTGCCGCAATATGTATTGACATCACACACTTTTTGGAGAGAATGTTATAAAATGTTTAAAAATACAAAATCTAAGTTTCCCAAAATTTACAACAATAACTGTGTTTACTATTGTGGTGTCAACTTACTGCAGGAGCGTACATTTTTTCTGTGTTGAATTCATGTCCAAAATGCAAAATTAAAAAGCAAATAAAAGTAAATTTAAAATTTGGATAGAATAAACATATATTAATGCACAAAAACTATCGCAAAAAAAAAAAAAAAAAATTAGTAGCTAGTCCAGGAAAGACAAACACTACTTTGCAGATCAATCCTGGAAAACCCAAACACTTTGTTTAGCAAACTTGATACTAAAATTTAAAATAAATTTTTAACAAACACAAACAAGCAACAACACAGGCCAAGGACACTTACCTGCTCCAAAAGAAAGAAACTCTTGGTTTTGGAAACCACACCCAAAAATAGAACAAAAATAGGTTCTTTTCACCAATAAATCAACTCCTACAAGAGAACACAAATGACAGTCAAAAAAAACATACCGACAATTCAAACAAACAAGCAACAACACAGGCCAAGGACACTTACCTGCTCCAAAAGAAAGAAACTCTTGGTTTTGGAAACCACACCCAAAAATAGAACAAAAATAGGTTCTTTTCACCAATAAATCAACTCCTACAAGAGAACACAAATGACAGTCAAAACAAAGAAGCACGGGAATATTTACACAAATGGACTAGCAAAATATATATGTGTTATAAAATTAAGAATATTAAAATGTATTTAAAAAAAAAAAAAAAAAAAAAAAACCAATACAATTCTGAATACTCACAAACTAAAATACGCACCAAAAAATGCAACACTGTCTATATTCAAAACGCAAAGAAAAGGACAAAGGTATGCTTGACAATTACTCACTCTGCCAATTCCACTATCACCTTCCCGCACAAGCCAACAACAAACGCCAAACTACCACTTACAGCGTGCAAAGTAGGCCCTTATATAAGCAGTGCAATCATTAAACAGAATAACAGTGTACACCTGTGTGAATTAACGAGTCGCACGTAGGTATATAAGCGCACACACCTCGGCGTACACACGTCATCACAAACATGGCTTCTCGTGAGCAAATCGCAGCAGAGATAGACCGCATTGCAGAGCAGCAGATGGCATTGCAGAAACAACGCCTAGAGTGTCAAAGGCGCTTGTTAGAATCCGCCTCTGCGGATGTTGATGCAGGACCTAGTACTCTGCAAATTTCTGCTTCTGAACCTCAACCATTGAGTGTGGATACCCTGCCACACACACATAGTGAGCAAACTGAGGGAGAATTGACTTTAGCCACACAAACACAGCAGACAGAAGCTGCTAGTGAGGAGGAAGATGGAGATGACCAACCTGAAGAAACCTCACAGGCTACCTCCAGACGGAAAAAAAGACAGCCTGCATTCACTAAGAGGGAGTTGCGTGTCTTGGTCACGCAGGCCATGGCCAAAATACATAGGGGCCCCAAAAACATGGGGGCTGCTTCCAAAGAACGCATCTGGAGAGACATCACAAATTCTGTGAATGAAGTTGGCTCTGTCGTCAGAACATCACAGGAAGTGAGACGACGGTAAGTGCATCTTGACAATCCTTTTTCTGTGCTAAGTTGAACATAAAATGTAGTTACATGTCATGTTATGTCTAGCAAACACAAGCAGAACATGTGTGCTATATATTTACTTTGAACAATAAGAAGACTCATCTTTTTCCCTCTTTCACAATATTTATGTAGGTGGGCCGACTTCAAATCCCGCCTGAAGGCAAAGAGGGCTGCGGAGTGGAATGCCTCAAGGGCAACAGGGGGGGGACCACCTGTCGCTGTGGAGTTTACTGACTTGGAGGAGATGGCGATGGCCTGTGTGAGTTATGAGGAGGGCCAAGGGGTGTCTCATATGGACACGGACCTGCCTGAGATTCTGACGGGACATGACTTGGAAGGTAAGTTTACACATGTATTTGTCTGAAATTTGAACTGTTTTTTTAATCTTAAACTAATTTTGCCTCCAACTTTTCCCCCACACATTCTTCTATTTGCTTGCCACAAAACACAGCACAGGGTGGTGAACAGTTTGAGTCACAGGCCGGTAATGTGGTTGAGGCTGAGGTGGAGGGACCTAGTGGGTCTGCCAGTGTGGGCCAACAAAACCCACCTATGCAGGTTCCTACTGGCCCCCCCACCCAACCCTCTGCTATCCCGGAGATCCTGCTTGAAATTGCTAGGTATGGTGAGAGCCTAAACACATTTCAAGACGGGGTCATCCGGGAGGTAAGCCAGATAACTGTCCGGCTCACTGAGATCCGAACCTGTGTTGAGCAAGGTGTTGCTCAACTCTGCCAAAGTCTGGCAGAGATCAGGCAGGCCCAAGAACAACTGGCCTCCTCAAACCAAAGCCTTGCAACTAACATCTTGCAAGGGCTCCAGGCCATCGCTGTCTCCCTTGCCCACAGTGGCAGAGAGCCAACCACATCGGCTCCCTCCCCTGCCCCTGCCCAGGAAGAACAGGACACTGGGCAGGCCCAACGAAGGTCACTCCGCAGACCAAGCAAAGAAGATCAGCCTCAGGCGGGAAGAAAAAGAAGAAAGTGATGTCTCTCCAGATGGGCAGCACCCATGTTTTTGTAGTTGCCTCTATGTTATTTTGGACTTGGCTTGTGTGGCCAGAATGGATCACTCCCTCTTAGTGAAATGTCTTTTTTCTGTTTGGAGGAATTGTAGCCTGTGAGTTTCTTTTAACAAACAACAGAGCCATCTTCCTCTCACTAGTGTGCTGTGTATTGTTGTGTTTGTGTGGTGGATAATAATTCTTTCTCAGTTTGTGTCTAATTTATGTGTGGCAGGGTGTGAAATATGTTGAATTTATGAATTTAAAATATACTTTTGTCAGAAGCAGAAATTTGCAGAGTACTGAGTTCTGCTATCTAATTATTGTCAGTGCCATCTGCTTGGTGCTTGGTCTATCTCTGCCTGTGAGACTCATGTGGAGCCATGTTTAAATGTTGGATCATATTATTTCTGAAATAAAAAATATAAATTCAAAATGTGTGCAATTTCTTGAAGGTAATGCATTAGCAAAATCTTACTTACAAAAAGATTATGTCAACATATAGACACTTGGTGACCAATCTGCTAATTCTCCTTCAAATTTAAAAAAAAAAAAAAAAAAAGGTATGTTTTGCACCACACTTTAATGTCCATATTAATAAAACAGACACGACAACTTGATAAAATATCTTTGGACAACATGACATCATTGAAAACATTGACAGATGTTAAAAACATATATTATTGTGACTTTTAAAAATAAATCATAGTGTATGCGGCATTATGTGGGTGTTGGTTAATTGATCAGAATGTTGCAGAATTATATAACTTTAAATAAAAATGTAACTTGTTTGTATTTAGTAGTCTAACACACATTCAAACATTTCTGCACAATGCTTACACACCAAGTTAAACACAAATAACAACCTTATTTAACAGTGTGTGAGATTAATATGTGAGTAGAATAAACATGTAATGTGTGTTCAGTCAATTGCTGGTTGGTAACTTTCATGGGCTCAGTAATTAACAAGTAATTGAACATCAGATGAATGTGCTCTCCAATTAACTGCTAATTACTGCATACACACTTGTACCAGTACTTCGCAAATGTAGAGTAACTGCAGACCTACTCTGCTGCTGCGTGAATGTTGCTACGGTTTCCTATGTTAGTTTTAACAGCGACAAAGTTTATGTGCGAAAAACACGCCCATTGCAAGTTGCATACTCCCACACAGTACGCCCACTTTCACGCCCATGTCGGAGCATTGCGAAGTCTCGCCTCCGCCACGCCCACGCCACTCCTTGTTTTCGTTTGGCAGTTACGGCTTTTTTTGTCCAAAGTAATTTTGCACAGTTGTCGTACGTATGTCTTCGCGCATGCGTAATCACGCATTTGCGCATGCGCAGATACTTACATTTCGGACATTTGCGATGCGATGACTCTTAGCGATCAACTCGGAATGAGGGCCATGGTTTTGCCCAACTGCTAAAAAATTTCCTGCTGCGATCAACTTGGAATTACCCCCTCTGTTTTAGCCTTGATCAGACTCCTGACTATTTTGAAATTACCTTAGAATCCAAGCTTACAGGCCGCCTTTTTAAAAAGTTAAAATTGTTGATTAGTCACAAATAGACTTTGTTAAAATCTTAAAATACATGTGTAATGTGACTTAACACACATAGCAGAATAATTTTACTGACCTCACTAACATTATTCTTTAATTTATTTTAGACACACTTGTGTTGTGTGCATTGCATAGCAAACGAGATTGTACACTATGGTGGCTGAACCAGGAGTGTCACTGGCATACAGTAATGTAAATTTTCTATGTGCTGGGTGGCATGGGCAATGTGCACAGGTGTCAGACTTTTCTCACACGTTGATCCAAATCCACCTTGGGCCAGACAGTATATTGGTATTAATAGAGGCTTATTCTAGCAAATAAGGAGGATGATGCTCATTATGTACTTAAAATGTCTTGCCTATAATAGAGATGAGCGCCTGAAATTTTTCGGGTTTTGTGTTTTGGTTTTGGGTTCGGTTCCGCGGCCGTGTTTTGGGTTCGAACGCGTTTTGGCAAAACCTCATCGAATTTTTTTTGTCGGATTCGGGTGTGTTTTGGATTCGGGTGTTTTTTTCAAAAAACACTAAAAAACAGCTTAAATCATAGAATTTGGGGGTCATTTTGATCCCAAAGTATTATTAACCTCAAAAACCATAATTTACACTCATTTTCAGTCTATTCTGAATACCTCACACCTCACAATATTATTTTTAGTCCTAAAATTTGCACCGAGGTCGCTGTGTGAGTAAGATAAGCGACCCTAGTGGCCGACACAAACACCGGGCCCATCTAGGAGTGGCACTGCAGTGTCACGCAGGATGTCCCTTCCAAAAAACCCTCCCCAAACAGCACATGACGCAAAGAAAAAAAGAGGCGCAATGAGGTAGCTGTGTGAGTAAGATTAGCGACCCTAGTGGCCGACACAAACACCGGGCCCATCTAGGAGTGGCACTGCAGTGTCACGCAGGATGTCCCTTCCAAAAAACCCTCCCCAAACAGCACATGACGCAAAGAAAAAAAGAGGCGCAATGAGGTAGCTGACTGTGTGAGTAAGATTAGCGACCCTAGTGGCCGACACAAACACCGGGCCCATCTAGGAGTGGCACTGCAGTGTCACGCAGGATGTCCCTTCCAAAAAACCCTCCCCAATCAGCACATGATGCAAAGAAAAAGAAAAGAAAAAAGAGGTGCAAGATGGAATTGTCCTTGGGCTCTCCCACCCACCCTTATGTTGTATAAACAAAACAGGACATGCACACTTTAACCAACCCATCATTTCAGTGACAGGGTCTGCCACACGACTGTGACTGATATGACGGGTTGGTTTGGACCCCCCCAAAAAAAGAAGCAATTAATCTCTCCTTGCACAAACTGGCTCTACAGAGGCAAGATGTCCACCTCATCTTCACCCTCCGATATATCACCGTGTACATCCCCCTCCTCACAGATTATCAATTCGTCCCCACTGGAATCCACCATCTCAGCTCCCTGTGTACTTTGTGGAGGCAATTGCTGCTGGTCAATGTCTCCGCGGAGGAATTGATTATAATTCATTTTAATGAACATCATCTTCTCCACATTTTCTGGATGTAACCTCGTACGCCGATTGCTGACAAGGTGAGCGGCGGCACTAAACACTCTTTCGGAGTACACACTTGTGGGAGGGCAACTTAGGTAGAATAAAAGCCAGTTTGTGCAAGGGCCTCCAAATTGCCTCTTTTTCCTGCCAGTATAAGTACGGACTGTGTGACGTGCCTACTTGGATGCGGTCACTCATATAATCCTCCACCATTCTATCAATGTTGAGAGAATCATATGCAGTGACAGTAGACGACATGTCCGTAATCGTTGTCAGGTCCTTCAGTCCGGACCAGATGTCAGCATCAGCAGTCGCTCCAGACTGCCCTGCATCACCGCCAGCGGGTGGGCTCGGAATTCTGAGCCTTTTCCTCGCACCCCCAGTTGTGGGAGAATGTGAAGGAGGAGATGTTGACAGGTCGCGTTCCGCTTGACTTGACAATTTTGTCACCAGCAGGTCTTTCAACCCCAGCAGACCTGTGTCTGCCGGAAAGAGAGATCCAAGGTAGGCTTTAAATCTAGGATCGAGCACGGTGGCCAAAATGTAGTGCTCTGATTTCAACAGATTGACCACCCGTGAATCCTTGTTAAGCGAATTAAGGGCTGCATCCACAAGTCCCACATGCCTAGCGGAATCGCTCCCTTTTAGCTCCTTCTTCAATGCCTCCAGCTTCTTCTGCAAAAGCCTGATGAGGGGAATGACCTGACTCAGGCTGGCAGTGTCTGAACTGACTTCACGTGTGGCAAGTTCAAAGGGCATCAGAACCTTGCACAACGTTGAAATCATTCTCCACTGCACTTGAGACAGGTGCATTCCACCTACTATATCGTGCTCAATTGTATAGGCTTGAATGGCCTTTTGCTGCTCCTCCAACCTCTGAAGCATATAGAGGGTTGAATTCCACCTCGTTACCACTTCTTGCTTCAGATGATGGCAGGGCAGGTTCAGTAGTCTTTGGTGGTGCTCCAGTCTTCTGTACGTGGTGCCTGTACGCCGAAAGTGTCCCGCAATTTTTCTGGCCACCGACAGCATCTCTTGCACGCCCCTGTCGTTTTTTAAAAAATTCTGCACCACCAAATTCAAGGTATGTGCAAAACATGGGACGTGCTGGAATTTGCCCATATTTAATGCACACACAATATTGCTGGCGTTGTCCGATGCCACAAATCCACAGGAGAGTCCAATTGGGGTAAGCCATTCCGCGATGATCTTCCTCAGTTGCCGTAAGAGGTTTTCAGCTGTGTGCGTATTCTGGAAAGCGGTGATACAAAGCGTAGCCTGCCTAGGAAAGAGTTGGCGTTTGCGAGATGCTGCTACTGGTGCCGCCGCTGCTGTTCTTGCGGCGGGAGTCCATACATCTACCCAGTGGGCTGTCACAGTCATATAGTCCTGACCCTGCCCTGCTCCACTTGTCCACATGTCCGTGGTTAAGTGGACATTGGGTACAACTGCATTTTTTAGGACACTGGTGAGTCTTTTTCTGACGTCCGTGTACATTCTCGGTATCGCCTGCCTAGAGAAGTGGAACCTAGATGGTATTTGGTAACGGGGGCACACTGCCTCAATAAATTGTCTAGTTCCCTGTGAACTAACGGCGGATACCGGACGCACGTCTAACACCAACATAGTTGTCAAGGACTCAGTTATCCGCTTTGCAGTAGGATGACTGCTGTGATATTTCATCTTCCTCGCAAAGGACTGTTGAACAGTCAATTGCTTACTGGAAGTAGTACAAGTGGGCTTACGACTTCCCCTCTGGGATGACCATCGACTCCCAGCGGCAACAACAGCAGCGCCAGCAGCAGTAGGCGTTACACGCAAGGATGCATCGGAGGAATCCCAGGCAGGAGAGGACTCGTCAGAATTGCCAGTGACATGGCCTGCAGGACTATTGGCATTCCTGGGGAAGGAGGAAATTGACACTGAGGGAGTTGGTGGGGTGGTTTGCGTGAGCTTGGTTACAAGAGGAAGGGATTTACTGGTCAGTGGACTGCTTCCGCTGTCACCCAAAGTTTTTGAACTTGTCACTGACTTATTATGAATGCGCTGCAGGTGACGTATAAGGGAGGATGTTCCGAGGTGGTTAACGTCCTTACCCCTACTTATTACAGCTTGACAAAGGGAACACACGGCTTGACACCTGTTGTCCGCATTTCTGGTGAAATACCTCCACACCGAAGAGCTGATTTTTTTGGTATTTTCACCAGGCATGTCAACGGCCATATTCCTCCCACGGACAACAGGTGTCTCCCCGGGTGCCTGACTTAAACAAACCACCTCACCATCAGAATCCTCCTGGTCAATTTCCTCCCCAGCGCCAGCAACACCCATATCCTCCTCATCCTGGTGTACTTCAACACTGACATCTTCAATCTGACTATCAGGAACTGGACTGCGGGTGCTCCTTCCAGCACTTGCAGGGGGCGTGCAAATGGTGGAAGGCGCATGCTCTTCACGTCCAGTGTTGGGAAGGTCAGGCATCGCAACCGACACAATTGGACTCTCCTTGTGGATTTGGGATTTCGAAGAATGCACAGTTCTTTGCTGTGCTGCTTTTGCCAGCTTGAGTCTTTTCATTTTTCTAGCGAGAGGCTGAGTGCTTCCATCCTCATGTGAAGCTGAACCACTAGCCATGAACATAGGCCAGGGCCTCAGCCGTTCCTTGCCACTCCGTGTGGTAAATGGCATATTGGCAAGTTTACGCTTCTCCTCCGACAATTTTATTTTAGGTTTTGGAGTCCTTTTTTTACTGATATTTGGTGTTTTGGATTTGACATGCTCTGTACTATGACATTGGGCATCGGCCTTGGCAGACGACGTTGCTGGCATTTCATCGTCTCGGCCATGACTAGTGGCAGCAGCTTCAGCACGAGGTGGAAGTGGATCTTGATCTTTCCCTAATTTTGGAACCTCAACATTTTTGTTCTCCATATTTTAATAGGCACAACTAAAAGGCACCTCAGGTAAACAATGGAGATGGATGGATTGGATACTAGTATACAATTATGGACGGGCTGCCGAGTGCCGACACAGAGGTAGCCACAACCGTGAACTACCGCACTGTACTGTGTCTGCTGCTAATATATAGACTGGTTGATAAAGAGATAGTATACTCGTAACTAGTATGTATGTATAAAGAAAGAAAAAAAAAACACGGTTAGGTGGTATATACAATTATGGACGGGCTGCCGAGTGCCGACACAGAGGTAGCCACAGCCGTGAACTACCGCACTGTACTGTGTCTGCTGCTAATATATAGACTGGTTGATAAAGAGATAGTATACTCGTAACTAGTATGTATGTATAAAGAAAGAAAAAAAACCCACGGTTAGGTGGTATATACAATTATGGACGGGCTGCCGAGTGCCGACACAGAGGTAGCCACAGCCGTGAACTACCGCACTGTACTGTGTCTGCTGCTAATATATAGACTGGTTGATAAAGAGATAGTATACTCGTAACTAGTATGTATGTATAAAGAAAGAAAAAAAAACCACGGTTAGGTGGTATATACAATTATGGACGGGCTGCCGAGTGCCGACACAGAGGTAGCCACAGCCGTGAACTACCGCACTGTACTGTGTCTGCTGCTAATATATAGACTGGTTGATAAAGAGATAGTATACTCGTAACTAGTATGTATGTATAAAGAAAGAAAAAAAAACCACGGTTAGGTGGTATATACAATTATGGACGGGCTGCCGAGTGCCGACACAGAGGTAGCCACAGCCGTGAACTACCGCACTGTACTGTGTCTGCTGCTAATATATAGACTGGTTGATAAAGAGATAGTATACTCGTAACTAGTATGTATGTATAAAGAAAGAAAAAAAAACCACGGTTAGGTGGTATATACAATTATGGACGGGCTGCCGAGTGCCGACACAGAGGTAGCCACAGCCGTGAACTACCGCACTGTACTGTGTCTGCTGCTAATATATAGACTGGTTGATAAAGAGATAGTATACTCGTAACTAGTATGTATGTATAAAGAAAGAAAAAAAAACCACGGTTAGGTGGTATATACAATTATGGACGGGCTGCCGAGTGCCGACACAGAGGTAGCCACAGCCGTGAACTACCGCACTGTACTGTGTCTGCTGCTAATATAGACTGGTTAATAAAGAGATAGTATACTCGTAACTAGTATGTATGTATAAAGAAAGAAAAAAAAACCACGGTTAGGTGGTATATACAATTATGGACGGGCTGCCGAGTGCCGACACAGAGGTAGCCACAGCCGTGAACTACCGCACTGTACTGTGTCTGCTGCTAATATATAGACTGGTTGATAAAGAGATAGTATACTCGTAACTAGTATGTATGTATAAAGAAAGAAAAAAAAACCACGGTTAGGTGGTATATACAATTATGGACGGGCTGCCGAGTGCCGACACAGAGGTAGCCACAGCCGTGAACTACCGCACTGTACTGTGTCTGCTGCTAATATATAGACTGGTTGATAAAGAGATAGTATACTCGTAACTAGTATGTATGTATAAAGAAAGAAAAAAAAACCACGGTTAGGTGGTATATACAATTATGGACGGGCTGCCGAGTGCCGACACAGAGGTAGCCACAGCCGTGAACTACCGCACTGTACTGTGTCTGCTGCTAATATATAGACTGGTTGATAAAGAGATAGTATACTCGTAACTAGTATGTATGTATAAAGAAAGAAAAAAAAACCACGGTTAGGTGGTATATACAATTATGGACGGGCTGCCGAGTGCCGACACAGAGGTAGCCACAGCCGTGAACTACCGCACTGTACTGTGTCTGCTGCTAATATAGACTGGTTGATAAAGAGATAGTATACTCGTAACTAGTATGTATGTATAAAGAAAGAAAAAAAAACCACGGTTAGGTGGTATATACAATTATGGACGGGCTGCCGAGTGCCGACACAGAGGTAGCCACAGCCGTGAACTACCGCACTGTACTGTGTCTGCTGCTAATATAGACTGGTTGATAAAGAGATAGTATACTACTAATATTATATATACTGGTGGTCAGGTCACTGGTCACTAGTCACACTGGCAGTGGCACTCCTGCAGCAAAAGTGTGCACTGTTTAATTTTAATATAATATTATGTACTCCTGGCTCCTGCTATAACCTATAACTGGCACTGCAGTAGTGCTCCCCAGTCTCCCCCACAATTATAAGCTGTGTGAGCTGAGCAGTCAGACAGATATATAATATATATAGATGATGCAGCACACTGGCCTGAGCCTGAGCAGTGCACACAGATATGGTATGTGACTGACTGAGTCACTGTGTGTATCGCTTTTTTCAGGCAGAGAACGGATATATTAAATAAACTGCACTGTGTGTCTGGTGGTCACTCACTATATAATATATTATGTACTCCTGGCTCCTGCTATAACCTATAACTGGCACTGCAGTAGTGCTCCCCAGTCTCCCCCACAATTATAAGCTGTGTGAGCTGAGCAGTCAGACAGATATATATAATATTATATATAGATAATAGATGATGCAGCACACTGGCCTGAGCCTGAGCAGTGCACACAGATATGGTATGTGACTGAGTCACTGTGTGCTGTGTATCGCTTTTTTCAGGCAGAGAACGGATTATAAATAAAACTGGTGGTCACTATCAGCAAAACTCTGCACTGTACTGAGTACTCCTAATGCTCCCCAAAATTAGTAAATCAAGTGTCTCTCTAATCTATTCTAAACGGAGAGGACGCCAGCCACGTCCTCTCCCTATCAATCTCAATGCACGTGTGAAAATGGCGGCGACGCGCGGCTCCTTATATAGAATCCGAGTCTCGCGATAGAATCCGAGCCTCGCGAGAATCCGACAGCGTCATGATGACGTTCGGGCGCGCTCGGGTTAACCGAGCAAGGCGGGAAGATCCGAGTCGCTCGGACCCGTGAAAAAAAACATGAAGTTCTGGCGGGTTCGGATTCAGAGAAACCGAACCCGCTCATCTCTAGCCTATAATAGGTTCAGCATATGTGGCCTATTCTTGGCCACCCATTATGTAAAGTCTTTTTTTTGTGTGTGACATATTTTCACAATAATAACATAATCTAAATTAACTCAATATAACTATATTGATTTCAGACACAAATCAGGTGAATCTTGTTCAAACAAATATGTTTATTATATTTTTTGGTGTGAAAATTAACTTTTTAATCAACCTGATAATCTTTACCCCCCTAAGAACCAAACACCTGTTGTGGAAAACATTATTTTTTTTGTGGGCCCTTAGAGCCGGCAGAGTCTGGGTCGGAGACATTCGATCTCCTTCTTCTGGATCTTCTTACTGGGGATGAAATAGGCGTATTTAAAGGGGTTGTTGTTTCGGAGCTGGTGCTCGCTTGTTGGGTGTGTAGTGTAGAGATATTGTGGCTGAGGTTGGTAAGTGTGGCGTTAAGTTGCTTGTTTGATGCCGTGTTGTTTTCTATGATTCTTCCTAGACTTTCACAAAGGCGATTATTTGTTTCAAGAAGATTGAGGTAGTTCTGATGCTGCCTCATTTGGTTGTCCATAATCCTGGCCAAGGTTTGCATCACGTGGCTGTTGTCAGCCCACATTTGTTCCATGCAAGTACCAATTCTGCTGAGCTCAGAATTTTGTCTGCTCATAGTGTGACTTATTCGGGGCAGGTAATGTGACAGACTTGAGAGCAGCTGGGTGTGTCTGCGAAGACAGTCCACATATTGCGACTGCTGTGTTGCCCAGCTGTCCCAAAAGGCCTGCTCTGGGTTTTGTGGCGGTGGTGTGCCTAGGCTCATTTGTGGTATTGGAGTAGTTGGTGGCGGAGGCAGAGCCATAGGTGGCGTGCTTGGTGTGGTCGGGTCTACTGGCTGCAGGTTAAGCACATAAGTTTCCTCCATATCATCTGACTATTGTGCGGGTGTCATGCTGCCTTTATCTGTGTGTGTTTGAATGGGATAAAATTTAAATACGCATTTTTTATTTATATAGATATTTTTCCATAATTGTTTTAAAAAAACAACATGCAACAAACATATTGATGCCAAGTCCATTCCTACATAAGCATACATTTTGCCTTCCCATTATGACCTGCCCTATTTATCCATTTATATCTAAATATTTTGGTACACAACATTAAGGCCAAACATGATGTTAAATGACATTTTAAAGGTCATTTCCTGAGTCTGATTTTGCCTTGATCACTATGTTGGTAGGTTACAGTACATCTATGATGGCTAGACTCTAAAATCACACATTTTTTTTTTAAATGTTAAATACACAATGGCCCAATAGTGGCCCTCATTCTGAGTTGATCGCTCGCTGACGTTTTTCGCAGCGCAGCGTTCAGGTGGAAAAATGGCAATTCTGCGCATGCGCATGGTACGCAGCGCGCATGCGCTAAGTACTTTCACACAAAACTTTGTAGTTTTACACAAGCTTGAGTGACGCTTTTCAGTCGCTCGAGTGTTCATTGTTTGATTGACAGGAAGTGGGTGTTTCTGGGCGGCAACTCAGCGTTTTCAGGGAGTGTGCTAAAAAACGCAGGCGTGCCAGGTAAAAACGCAGGAGTGGCTGGAGAAACGGGGGAGTGGCTGGCCAAACGCAGGGCATTTATGACGTCAAACCAGGAACTAAACAGACTGCAGTCATCGCAAGCTAGGAGTAAGTCTTGAGCCACTCTGAAACTGCATGAAATTTTTATGTTGCAGAACTGCTAACCTTTCGATCGCACTTCTGCTAAGCTAAGATACACTCCCAGAGGGCGGCGGCCTAGCGTTTGCATTGCTGCTAAAAGCAGCTAGCGAGCGATCAACTCGGAATGAGGGCCATTATACTGTGTGCTAACTTGACTTTCTGATTTGTTTGTATACTTGTGCCAAATATGCTAGTGTTTTCTTCAAATGTTGTGACATACAAATAGAAGACATTTTTAAGGTTCTTTAAAGGGCTGGACATCTCAAAACCATTTGCGTTAAACATTTTAAAGGCTAATCTAAGAGGATTACTGTGTGTGTTTGTTTATTAGCTAATTATCTTTAATGTTTTGTGTGGTATGTGTTGGTATGTTTATTTGTTTGGACTCACCTGGAAGTTGAGGGGACTGCGGTTGAAGTGGTGGGGAGGGCGCCAGCATATCCGACGGTGGCCTTGATGAGACCGTAGAGATGCGGCGCGTTGGTGGAGAGGCAGATTGTGGTCTTGGCAGATCGGGTTGTGGTCTTTTATGTGCCACGTGTTTCCGCGTGGTGGATCCGTGGCCTGTGCGCATTTGCGTAGTCGGGTGATGGCGGGATGGACCTATGTGAAACAATTGCACTTTTAGAATTTTGACAATGATTTTACATCCTCCTTAAGTTTTTATGTGTTAAAAATTTACCTGCAGCACCAGCAGCACCATGTGCGACATTTGATGAAGTGGTTTTGCGTGTGCGTTTTCTTGCCACTGTAATCCAAAGGAAAATATGATTTGTACACACAAATGAATTTGCTAACAACATTAACAACAAACACCATTTCTCAATTATGTATTACAAACACATACCTACCACTAAAACAACACCAAACAACAAAATTAAAACTATTGTGAAATGCAACTTCTGCAATATTTTAAAAACACTATGGCCCTCATTCCGAGTTGATCGGTCGCAAGGCGAATTTAGCAGAGTTACACACGCTAAGCCGCCGCCTACTGGGAGTGAATCTTAGCTTCTTAAAATTGCGACCGATGTATTCGCAATATTGCGATTACTAACTACTTAGCAGTTTCAGAGTAGCTCCAGACTTACTCTGCCTGTGCGATCATTTCAGTGCTTGTCGTTCCTGGTTGACGTCACAAACACACCCAGCGTTCGCCCAGGCACTCCCACCGTTTCCCCGGCCACTCCTGCGTTTTTTCCGGAAACGGTAGCGTTTTCAGCCACACGCCCCTGAAACGCCGTGTTTCCGCCCAGTAACACCCATTTCCTGTCAATCACATTACGATCGCCGGAGCGAAGAAAAAGCCGTGAGTAAAAATACTTTCTTCATAGTAAAGTTACTTGGCGCAGTCGCAGTGCGAACATTGCGCATGCGTACTAAGCGGATTTTCACTGCGATGCGATGAAAAATACCGAGCGAACAACTCGGAATGAGGGCCAATGCTACACACATGCTGACACGTGCGTAGCTTACAATGCCACAAAGATTATTGTAACAAACACAATTATGAACACATACAATTTTTCATCAAGAACAGACTACATACCAAATGCATCAATCCTTAACCAAATATGTATTTAGGAACACTAACACTATTATTGAAACTTCAAAACACCACCAAGAAAAGCGTCTTAGTTTTAAAATTTAAAATTTAAACATCACTAAACATCATGCGATATTTGTGTAACTACAAAATATTCAAAAATCCACACTAAAACATTTTCAGGTAAATGGTGTTGGCCAATACAAACATTCCTAAATAAGGGACATTTCACAAGGAACATTTACAAGGACTTAAACTAATTAGCACCAGACAATCCGAACATACTGGAGCATTTTCACAAACAATAATGAGAGGCACAATTGCACACACTAATACACAATAAACTAGCATAGACAAAATATATCAAATAGCAGGACTAGACTGATTTAAAAAAAACTAAATTTTTTAATAAAAATAAAAATAAAAAACAAATACTCACCATCCTGCCTGAACCGATCGGAATCACGCACATGAGTGGCACCAACCACTTAGCTAGGAATTAAGCTCTGCACTGGCTCCTCCCACTGAGCATAAGTAGCGTTAAACGGATGTCCGCCCCCGGTTTGGCGGGCAGACTTGGCCTCCTTGACCATCTTGGCCATGACACGGCGCTTTATGTCACGTGTATGACACGTGTCCTCGGTCCTTCTAACAAGTCCCTTGCAGTTCGCAACAGCTACAACTTTACCCCAAATAACACTCTTTCTGCGAGATGTGACTTTGGAGGCCTCAGCGCCAAAGAGCTGACAATGATGGTGCATCAGCTCACCAACCAACGCAACATTTTCAGAGTAACTAAATTTCACGTTGCGTCCTGTCTTCGTAGTGGTGCATGGCTGCGGAGCAACAGCACCACCACTCTCACTAGAGGCCGCAGCAGCAACCTCACCCTCCTCCTCACCCTCACTCTCCCCTTCCGACTCACTACCCTCCTCCCTCTCACTAACACCCTCAGCCTCACTCACCTCCTCCCTCAAACTACCCCCCTCCACTTCACTCACCTCCCCCACCTCACTGACCTCTGACTGAGACATAATTGACACAAACAACAAATAACACTAAGAAAAAAATACACAAAACACACCTTACACACCACACACCAACCACACCCAAACACACACACACACACACACACACACACACGCACACACACACGCACACGCACACACGCACACACACACACACGCACGCACACACACACACACACACACACACACACACACACACACAATAGACTGAAAATCCCCCACAAAAAATGGACAAACTTCTAAAAAACACCACAACAATAATCACAAGATGACTTACAAACCAAATACACCACCCAGCAATCACTTAAACTCACCTAAACAACTTTCCAAATCTCCTACCCCACACAACACTACCTCTCTCCTCTCCACTAGCTAAACCCACGAGGTCCGTCCGGTTTGGGGCGTATTTATACTAGAGATGAGCGGGTTCGGTTTCTTTGAATCCGAACCCGCACGAACTTCACTTTTTTTTCCACGGGTCCGAGCGACTCGGATCTTCCCGCCTTGCTCGGTTAACCCGAGCGCGCCCGAACGTCATCATGACGCTGTCGGATTCTCGCGAGGCTCGGATTCTATCGCGAGACTCGGATTCTATATAAGGAGCCGCGCGTCGCCGCCATTTTCACTCGTGCATTGAGATTGATAGGGAGAGGACGTGTCTGGCGTCCTCTCCATTAGAATAGAGATAGATAGATTAGATAGAGAGAGATTGTGCAGAGTCGCAGACAGAGTTAGTTTACCACAGTCAGTGACCAGTGCAGTTGCTAGTTAACTTTTATTTAATATAATATATCCGTTCACTTCTCTCTGCTATATCCGTTCTCTGCCTGAAAAAAAAAACGATACACAGCACAGTCAGTCACACAGTGTGACTCAGTCTGTGTGCACTCAGCTCAGCCCAGTGTGCTGCACAGTCATCAATGTATAAATTAAAAGCTTATAATTAATTGTGGGGGAGACTGGGGAGCACTGCAGGTTGTTAGCAGGAGCCAGGAGTACAATTATATTAATTAACAGTGCACACTTTTGCTGCAGGAGTGGTGACCAGTGCCTGACCACCAGTATAGTATTGTTGTATACTACTAATATCTCTTTAAATATCAACCAGTCTATATTAGCAGCAGACACAGTACAGTGCGGTAGTTCACGGCTGTGGCTACCTCTGTGTCGGCACACGGCAGGCAGTCCGTCCGACCAGAATTGTATTATTTATTATTATATACCTACCACCTAACCGTGGTTTTTTTTTCATTCTTTATACCGTCATAGTGTCATCCTAATTGTTACGAGTATACTACTATCTCTTTATCAACCAGTGTACAGTGCGGTAGTTCACGGCTGTGGCTACCTCTGTGTCGGCACACGGCAGGCAGTCCGTCCGACCAGAATTGTATTATTTATTATTATATACCTACCACCTAACCGTGGTTTTTTTTTCATTCTTTATACCGTCATAGTGTCATCCTAATTGTTACGAGTATACTACTATCTCTTTATCAACCAGTGTACAGTGCGGTAGTTCACGGCTGTGGCTACCTCTGTGTCGGCACACGGCAGGCAGTCCGTCCGACCAGAATTGTATTATTTATTATTATATACCTACCACCTAACCGTGGTTTTTTTTTCATTCTTTATACCGTCATAGTGTCATCCTAATTGTTACGAGTATACTACTATCTCTTTATCAACCAGTGTACAGTGCGGTAGTTCACGGCTGTGGCTACCTCTGTGTCGGCACACGGCAGGCAGTCCGTCCGACCAGAATTGTATTATTTATTATTATATACCTACCACCTAACCGTGGTTTTTTTTTTCATTCTTTATACCGTCATAGTGTCATCCTAATTGTTACGAGTATACTACTATCTCTTTATCAACCAGTGTACAGTGCGGTAGTTCACGGCTGTGGCTACCTCTGTGTCGGCACACGGCAGGCAGTCCGTCCGACCAGAATTGTATTATTTATTATTATATACCTACCACCTAACCGTGGTTTTTTTTTCATTCTTTATACCGTCATAGTGTCATCCTAATTGTTACGAGTATACTACTATCTCTTTATCAACCAGTGTACAGTGCGGTAGTTCACGGCTGTGGCTACCTCTGTGTCGGCAGTCGGCAGGCAGTCCGTCCATCCATAATTGTATTATTATTATAATATATACCACCTAACCGTGGTTTTTTTTTCATTCTTTATACCGTCATAGTGTCATACTAGTTGTTACGAGTATACTACTATCTCTTTATCAACCAGTGTACAGTGCGGTAGTTCACGGCTGTGGCTACCTCTGTGTCGGCAGTCGGCAGGCAGTCCGTCCATCCATAATTGTATTATTATTATAATATATACCACCTAACCGTGGTTTTTTTTTCATTCTTTATACCGTCGTCATAGTGTCATACTAGTTGTTACGAGTATACTACTATCTCTTTATCAACCAGTGTACAGTGCGGTAGTTCACGGCTGTGGCTACCTCTGTGTCGGCACACGGCAGGCAGTCCGTCCGACCAGAATTGTATTATTTATTATTATATACCTACCACCTAACCGTGGTTTTTTTTTCATTCTTTATACCGTCATAGTGTCATCCTAATTGTTACGAGTATACTACTATCTCTTTATCAACCAGTGTACAGTGCGGTAGTTCACGGCTGTGGCTACCTCTGTGTCGGCAGTCGGCAGGCAGTCCGTCCATCCATAATTGTATTATTATTATAATATATACCACCTAACCGTGGTTTTTTTTTCATTCTTTATACCGTCATAGTGTCATACTAGTTGTTACGAGTATACTACTATCTCTTTATCAACCAGTGTACAGTGCGGTAGTTCACGGCTGTGGCTACCTCTGTGTCGGCAGTCGGCAGGCAGTCCGTCCATCCATAATTGTATTATTATTATAATATATACCACCTAACTGTGGTTTTTTTTTCATTCTTTATACCGTCGTCATAGTGTCATACTAGTTGTTACGAGTATACTACTATCTCTTTATCAACCAGTGTACAGTGCGGTAGTTCACGGCTGTGGCTACCTCTGTGTCGGCAGTCGGCAGGCAGTCCGTCCATCCATAATTGTATTATTATTATAATATATACCACCTAACCGTGGTTTTTTTTTCATTCTTTATACCGTCGTCATAGTGTCATACTAGTTGTTACGAGTATACTACTATCTCTTTATCAACCAGTGTACAGTGCGGTAGTTCACGGCTGTGGCTACCTCTGTGTCGGCAGTCGGCAGGCAGTCCGTCCATCCATAATTGTATTATTATTATAATATATACCACCTAACCGTGGTTTTTTTATACCACCTAACCGTGGCAGTCCGTCCATAATTGTATACTAGTATCCAATCCATCCATCTCCATTGTTTACCTGAGGTGCCTTTTAGTTCTGCCTATAAAATATGGAGAACAAAAAAGTTGAGGTTCCAAAATTAGGGAAAGATCAAGATCCACTTCCACCTCGTGCTGAAGCTGCTGCCACTAGTCATGGCCGAGACGATGAAATGCCAGCAACGTCGTCTGCCAAGGCCGATGCCCAATGTCATAGTACAGAGCATGTCAAATCCAAAACACCAAATATCAGAAAAAAAAGGACTCCAAAACCTAAAATAAAATTGTCGGAGGAGAAGCGTAAACTTGCCAATATGCCATTTACCACACGGAGTGGCAAGGAACGGCTGAGGCCCTGGCCTATGTTCATGGCTAGTGGTTCAGCTTCACATGAGGATGGAAGCACTCAGCCTCTCGCTAGAAAACTGAAAAGACTCAAGCTGGCAAAAGCACCGCAAAGAACTGTGCGTTCTTTGAAATCCCAAATCCACAAGGAGAGTCCAATTGTGTCGTTTGCGATGCCTGACCTTCCCAACACTGGACGTGAAGAGCATGCGCCTTCCACTATTTGCATGCCCCCTGCAAGTGCTGGAAGGAGCACCCGCAGTCCAGTTCCTGATAGTCAGATTGAAGATGTCAGTGTTGAAGTACACCAGGATGAGGAGGATATGGGTGTTGCTGGCGCTGGGGAGGAAATTGACCAGGAGGATTCTGATGGTGAGGTGGTTTGTTTAAGTCAGGCACCCGGGGAGACACCTGTTGTCCGTGGGAGGAATATGGCCGTTGACATGCCAGGTGAAAATACCAAAAAAATCAGCTCTTCGGTGTGGAGGTATTTCACCAGAAATGCGGACAACAGGTGTCAAGCCGTGTGTTCCCTTTGTCAAGCTGTAATAAGTAGGGGTAAGGACGTTAACCACCTCGGAACATCCTCCCTTATACGTCACCTGCAGCGCATTCATAATAAGTCAGTGACAAGTTCAAAAACTTTGGGTGACAGCGGAAGCAGTCCACTGACCAGTAAATCCCTTCCTCTTGTAACCAAGCTCACGCAAACCACCCCACCAACTCCCTCAGTGTCAATTTCCTCCTTCCCCAGGAATGCCAATAGTCCTGCAGGCCATGTCACTGGCAAGTCTGACGAGTCCTCTCCTGCCTGGGATTCCTCCGATGCATCCTTGCGTGTAACGCCTACTGCTGCTGGCGCTGCTGTTGTTGCCGCTGGGAGTCGATGGTCATCCCAGAGGGGAAGTCGTAAGCCCACTTGTACTACTTCCAGTAAGCAATTGACTGTTCAACAGTCCTTTGCGAGGAAGATGAAATATCACAGCAGTCATCCTACTGCAAAGCGGATAACTGAGTCCTTGACAACTATGTTGGTGTTAGACGTGCGTCCGGTATCCGCCGTTAGTTCACAGGGAACTAGACAATTTATTGAGGCAGTGTGCCCCCGTTACCAAATACCATCTAGGTTCCACTTCTCTAGGCAGGCGATACCGAGAATGTACACGGACGTCAGAAAAAGACTCACCAGTGTCCTAAAAAATGCAGTTGTACCCAATGTCCACTTAACCACGGACATGTGGACAAGTGGAGCAGGGCAGGGTCAGGACTATATGACTGTGACAGCCCACTGGGTAGATGTATGGACTCCCGCCGCAAGAACAGCAGCGGCGGCACCAGTAGCAGCATCTCGCAAACGCCAACTCTTTCCTAGGCAGGCTACGCTTTGTATCACCGCTTTCCAGAATACGCACACAGCTGAAAACCTCTTACGGCAACTGAGGAAGATCATCGCGGAATGGCTTACCCCAATTGGACTCTCCTGTGGATTTGTGGCATCGGACAACGCCAGCAATATTGTGTGTGCATTAAATATGGGCAAATTCCAGCACGTCCCATGTTTTGCACATACCTTGAATTTGGTGGTGCAGAATTTTTTAAAAAACGACAGGGGCGTGCAAGAGATGCTGTCGGTGGCCAGAAAAATTGCGGGACACTTTCGGCGTACAGGCACCACGTACAGAAGACTGGAGCACCACCAAAAACTACTGAACCTGCCCTGCCATCATCTGAAGCAAGAAGTGGTAACGAGGTGGAATTCAACCCTCTATATGCTTCAGAGGTTGGAGGAGCAGCAAAAGGCCATTCAAGCCTATACAATTGAGCACGATATAGGAGATGGAATGCACCTGTCTCAAGTGCAGTGGAGAATGATTTCAACGTTGTGCAAGGTTCTGATGCCCTTTGAACTTGCCACACGTGAAGTCAGTTCAGACACTGCCAGCCTGAGTCAGGTCATTCCCCTCATCAGGCTTTTGCAGAAGAAGCTGGAGGCATTGAAGAAGGAGCTAACACGGAGCGATTCCGCTAGGCATGTGGGACTTGTGGATGCAGCCCTTAATTCGCTTAACAAGGATTCACGGGTGGTCAATCTGTTGAAATCAGAGCACTACATTTTGGCCACCGTGCTCGATCCTAGATTTAAAGCCTACCTTGGATCTCTCTTTCCGGCAGACACAGGTCTGCTGGGGTTGAAAGACCTGCTGGTGACAAAATTGTCAAGTCAAGCGGAACGCGACCTGTCAACATCTCCTCCTTCACATTCTCCCGCAACTGGGGGTGCGAGGAAAAGGCTCAGAATTCCGAGCCCACCCGCTGGCGGTGATGCAGGGCAGTCTGGAGCGACTGCTGATGCTGTCATCTGGTCCGGACTGAAGGACCTGACAACGATTACGGACATGTCGTCTACTGTCACTGCATATGATTCTCTCAACATTGATAGAATGGTGGAGGATTATATGAGTGACCGCATCCAAGTAGGCACGTCACACAGTCCGTACTTATACTGGCAGGAAAAAGAGGCAATTTGGAGGCCCTTGCACAAACTGGCTTTATTCTACCTAAGTTGCCCTCCCACAAGTGTGTACTCCGAAAGAGTGTTTAGTGCCGCCGCTCACCTTGTCAGCAATCGGCGTACGAGGTTACATCCAGAAAATGTGGAGAAGATGATGTTCATTAAAATGAATTATAATCAATTCCTCCGCGGAGACATTGACCAGCAGCAATTGCCTCCACAAAGTACACAGGGAGCTGAGATGGTGGATTCCAGTGGGGACGAATTGATAATCTGTGAGGAGGGGGATGTACACGGTGATATATCGGAGGGTGAAGATGAGGTGGACATCTTGCCTCTGTAGAGCCAGTTTGTGCAAGGAGAGATTAATTGCTTCTTTTTTGGGGGGGGTCCAAACCAACCCGTCATATCAGTCACAGTCGTGTGGCAGACCCTGTCACTGAAATGATGGGTTGGTTAAAGTGTGCATGTCCTGTTTTGTTTATACAACATAAGGGTGGGTGGGAGGGCCCAAGGACAATTCCATCTTGCACCTCTTTTTTCTTTTCTTTTTCTTTGCATCATGTGCTGATTGGGGAGGGTTTTTTGGAAGGGACATCCTGCGTGACACTGCAGTGCCACTCCTAGATGGGCCCGGTGTTTGTGTCGGCCACTAGGGTCGCTAATCTTACTCACACAGTCAGCTACCTCATTGCGCCTCTTTTTTTCTTTGCGTCATGTGCTGTTTGGGGAGGGTTTTTTGGAAGGGACATCCTGCGTGACACTGCAGTGCCACTCCTAGATGGGCCCGGTGTTTGTGTCGGCCACTAGGGTCGCTAATCTTACTCACACAGCTACCTCATTGCGCCTCTTTTTTTCTTTGCGTCATGTGCTGTTTGGGGAGGGTTTTTTGGAAGGGACATCCTGCGTGACACTGCAGTGCCACTCCTAGATGGGCCCGGTGTTTGTGTCGGCCACTAGGGTCGCTTATCTTACTCACACAGCGACCTCGGTGCAAATTTTAGGACTAAAAATAATATTGTGAGGTGTGAGGTATTCAGAATAGACTGAAAATGAGTGTAAATTATGGTTTTTGAGGTTAATAATACTTTGGGATCAAAATGACCCCCAAATTCTATGATTTAAGCTGTTTTTTAGTGTTTTTTGAAAAAAACACCCGAATCCAAAACACACCCGAATCCGACAAAAAAAATTCGGTGAGGTTTTGCCAAAACGCGTTCGAACCCAAAACACGGCCGCGGAACCGAACCCAAAACCAAAACACAAAACCCGAAAAATTTCAGGCGCTCATCTCTAATTTATACTATGCAGCACAGACACTCCTCCATCACAAACCCAACCAATCACGGACGAGTGACAAAAAAGAAAGCACTGAAAAATACGGCCGCGAAAACAAACAAAAACACTGCCGCGATTAGGAAGTACGAATCCGTAATAAAAATGAAAAAATACAGCTGACAACACACACATCGCCCGTAAAAACCATGTATAAAATACGAAACACATAGACATCGGAAAATACGAATGAAGACAACTCGGCAGCTTAGTAAATTATATGTAATTTATTCAAAAAGTTGCACAAAAATATGTCCGATACAATTCGAGATGAAACACCCACCAAATCGACACAAATATGAATCTTAGTAAATATACCCCCATGTGTATAAGGGGCAATACTACTGTGAACATTTTATGTGGCACTACTAATGTGGGAGTTATGTGTAAGGGGCACTTCTACTATGGACATTATGTGTATAAGGGGAAGGGGTGTACAGAGGTAGACTCTGGTGCAGCACAAGCTCAGGGTGGCAAAAAGGTTAGAGGGCACTCCGCAGTTGCCCCGCTTGCTTTTGACCGCTGTCATATTTTATTTACAGGTAACAGACTAACAGCACAGTGCTGCTGGTGATCCCATCTTCCCGACCCTCCCACTTTCCCAGAATGCCAGTGGAGCCATGCTGGGGGCATTCTGGGAGCAGCCCCAGGGGGAAGAGATGACAGAAAGAGGAGCACCAGCACATCCACATGCGCCCACCCATTAGCCTGCCACCAGCCCAACTGGTCCTTGCGGCTAGAGCATTCATTAAGCAGAGCCACCAAGCTGGAGTGTGTGGAGTCCAAGGCAGAGCATCAATCAGAGTTATGCCTACAAAGTGAGGACGCAGAAGGTACTACATTTACAGTAGCGGGGTGGTAGGTATGAGGTGGTTGGGCTGTACCTGGCATAATGTGTATAATGGTCTCTACCTTGCATAACCTGTATAATGGGCTCTACTTTGCATAATCTGTTTAATGGGCTCTACCTGTCATAACATGTATAATGGGCTCTGCCTGGCATAACGTGTATAATGGTCTCTACCTGGCATAACGTGTATAATCAACTCTACCTGGCATAACATGTATAAGGTGCTCTACTGTGGCATAATGTGTATAAGCGGCTCTTCTGTATGGCATAACGTGTATAAGGGGCTCTCCTGTGTAGTGAAATGTGTATAAAGGGCTCTACTGTGTGGTGTAACGTGTATAAGGGTACTACTGTGCAATGTAATGTGACTAATAGACAATACTGTGCAGTGTAATGCGACTAAAGAACACTACTGTGCGGTGTAATGTGAATAATGGACACTACTGTGTGGTGTAATTAGAGATGAGCGGGTTCGGTTCCTCGGAAACCGAACCCCCTCGAACTTCACCCATTTTACACGGGTCCGAGGCATACTCGGATTCTCCCGTATGGCTCGGTTAACCCGAGCGCGCCCGAACGTCATCATCCCGCTGTCGGATTCTCGCGAGATTCGGATTCTATATAAGGAGCCGCGCGTTGCCGCCATTTTTCACTCGTGCATTGGAAATGATAGTGAGAGGACGTGGCTGGCGTCCTCTCACTTTGTTTCAGGGGGCTGCAAATCTTTATTCTGGGGACCAGCAGTATTATAGGAGGAGTACAGTGCAGAGTTTTGCTGACCAGTGACCACCAGTATTATACGTTGTCTGCCTGAAAAACGCTCCATATCTGTGCTCAGTGTGCTGCATATATCTGTGCTCACACTGCTTTATTGTGGGGACTGGGGACCAGCAGTATTATATAGGAGGCGTACAGTGCAGAGTTTTGCTGACCAGTGACCACCAGTATACGTTGTCTGCCTGAAAAACGCTCCATATCTGTGCTCAGTGTGCTGCATATATCTGTGCTCACACTGCTTTATTGTGGGTACTGGGGACCACCAGTATATTATATAGGAGGAGTACAGTGCACAGTTTTGCTGACCAGTGACCACCAGTGTTATACGTTCTCTGCCTGAAAAAACGCTCCATATCTGTGCTGCATTGTAGTATATAGTAGGAGTACAGTGCATAATTTTGCTGACCACCAGTATATAATATATAGGAGTATGGTACAGAAGGCCACTGCTCTACCTACCTCTGTGTCGTCAAGTATACTATCCATCCATACCTGTGGTGCATTTCAGTTTTGCACAGTTTGCTGACCACCAGTATATAATATATAGCAGTACGGTACAGTAGGCCTCTGCTCTACCTACCTCTGTGTCGTCAAGTATACTATCCATCCATACCTGTGGTGCATTTAAGTTTTGCACAGTTTGCTGACCACCAGTATATAATATATAGCAGTACGGTACAGTAGGCCACTGCTCTACCTACCTCTGTATCGTCAAGTATTCTATCCATCCATACCTGTGGTACATTTCAGTTTTGCACAGTTTGCTGACCACCAGTATATAATATATAGCAGTACGGTACAGTAGACCACTGCTCTACCTACCTCTGTGTCGTCAAGTGTACTATCCATCCATACCTGTGGTGCATTTCAGTTGTGCGCAGTATATATATAGTAGTAGGCCATTGCTATTGATACTGGCATATAATTCCACACATTAAAAAATGGAGAACAAAAATGTGGAGGGTAAAATAGGGAAAGATCAAGATCCACTTCCACCTTGTGCTGAAGCTGCTGCCACTAATCATGGCCGAGACAATGAAATGCCATCAACGTCGTCTGCCAAGGCCGATGCCCAATGTCATAGTAGAGAGCATGTAAAATCCAAAACACAAAAGTTCAGTAAAATGACCCAAAAATCAAAATTAAAAGCGTCTGAGGAGAAGCGTAAACTTGCCAATATGCCATTTACGACACGGAGTGGCAAGGAACGGCTGAGGCCCTGGCCTATGTTCATGGCTAGTGGTTCAGCTTCACATGAGGATGGAAGCACTCATCCTCTCGCTAGAAAAATGAAAAGACTTAAGCTGGCAAAAGCACAGCAAAGAACTGTGCGTTCTTCTAAATCACAAATCCCCAAGGAGAGTCCAATTGTGTCGGCTGCGATGCCTGACCTTCCCAACACTGGACAGGAAGAGGTGGCGCCTTCCACCATTTGCACGCCACCTGCAAGTGCTGGAAGGAGCACCCGCAGTCCAGTTCCTGATAGTCAAATTGAAGATGTCACTGTTGAAGTACACCAGGATAAGGATATGGGTGTTGCTGGCGCTGAGGAGGAAATTGACAAGGAGGATTCTGATGGTGAGGTGGTTTGTTTAAGTCAGGCACCCGGGGAGACACCTGTTGTCCATGGGACGAATATGGCCATTGACATGCCTGGTCAAATTACAAAAAAAAATCACCTCTTCGGTGTGGAATTATTTTAACACAAATGCGGACAACAGGTGTCAAGCCGTGTGTTGCCTTTGTCAAGCTGTAATAAGTAGGGGTAAGGACGTTAACCACCTCGGAACATCCTCCCTTATACGTCACCTGCAGCGCATTCATCATAAGTCAGTGACAAGTTCCAAAACTTTGGATGACAGAGGAAGCAGTCCACTGACCACTAAAACCCTTCCTCTTGTAACCAAGCTCCTGCAAACCACACCACCAACTCCCTCAGTGTCAATTTCCTCCTTACACAGGAAAGCCAATAGTCCTGCAGGCCATGTCACTGGCAAGTCTGACGAGTCCTCTCCTGCCTGGGATTCCTCCGATGCATCCTTGAGTGTAAGGCCTATTGCTGCTGGCACTGCTGTTGTTGCTGCTGGGAGTCGATCGTCATCCCAGAGGGGAAGTCGGAAGACCACTTGTACTACTTCCAGTAAGCAATTGACTGTCCAACAGTCCTTTGCGAGGAAGATGAAATATCACAGCAGTCATCCTGCTGCAAAGCGGATAACCCAGGCTTTGGCAGCCTGGGCGGTGAGAAACGTGTTTCCGTTATCCACCGTTAATTCACAGGCAACTACAGACTTGATTGAGATACTGTGTCCCCGGTACCAAATACCATCTAGGTTCCATTTCTCTAGGCAGGCGATACCAAAAATGTACACAGACCTCAGAAAAAGAGTCACCAGTGTCCTAAAAAATGTGGACATGTGGACAAGTGGAGCAGGGCAGACTCAGGACTATATGACTGTGACAGCCCACTGGGTAGATGTATTGCCTCCCGCAGCAAGAACAGCAGCGGCGGCACCAGTAGCAGCATCTCGCAAACGCCAACTCGTTCCTAGGCAGGCTACGCTTTGTATCACCGCATTCCAGAAGAGGCACACAGCTGACAACCTCTTACGGAAACTGAGGAACATCATCGCAGAATGGCTTACCCCAAATGGAGTCTCCTGGGGATTTGTGACATTGTGCGTGCATTACATCTGGGCAAATTCCAGCACGTCCCATGTTTTGCACATACATTGAATTTGGTGGTGCAGAATTATTTAAAAAAACGACAGGGGCGTGCAAGAGATGCTGTCGGTGGCCCGAAGAATTGCGGGCCACTTTCGGCATTCAGCCACCGCGTGCCGAAGACTGGAGCACCAGCAAACAGTCCTGAACCTGCCCTGTCATCATCTGAAGCAAGAGGTGGTAATGAGGTGGAATTCAACCCTCTATATGCTTCAGAGGATGGAGGAGCAGCAAAAGGCCATTCAAGCCTATACATCTGCCTACGATATAGGCAAAGGAGGGGGAATGCACCTGACTCAAGTGCAGTGGAGAATGATTTCAACGTTGTGCAAGGTTCTGCAACCCTTTGAACTTGCTACATGTGAAGTCAGTTAAGACACTGCCAGCCTGAGTCAGGTCATTCCCCTCATCAGGCTTTTGCAGAAGAAGCTGGAGACATTGAAGGAGGAGCTAAAACAGAGTGATTCCGCTAGGCATGTGGGACTTGTGGATGGAGCCCTTAATTCGCTTAACCAGGATTCACGGGTGGTCAATCTGTTGAAATCAGAGCACTACATTTTGGCCACCGTGCTCGATCCTAGATTTAAAACCTACGTTGTGTCTCTCTTTCCGGCAGACACAAGTCTGCAGAGGTTCAAAGACCTGCTGGTGAGAAAATTGTCAAGTCAAGCGGAACGTGACCCGTCAACAGCTGCTCCTTCACATTCTCCCGCAACTGGGGGTGCGAGGAAAAGGCTAAGAATTCCGAGCCCACCCGCTGGCGGGGATGCAGGGCAGTCTGGAGCGAGTGCTGACATCTGGTCCGGACTGAAGGACCTGCCAACGATTACTGACATGTCGTCTACTGTCACTGCATATGATTCTCTCACCATTGAAAGAATGGTGGAGGATTATATGAGTGACCGCATCCAAGTAGGCACGTCAGACAGTCTGTACGTATACTGGCAGGAAAAAGAGGCAATTTGGAGGCCCTTGCAGAAACTGGCTTTATTTTACCTAAGTTGCCCCCCCTCCAGTGTGTACTCCGAAAGAGTGTTTAGTGCAGCCGCTCACCTTGTCAGCAATCGGCGTACGAGGTTACTTCCAGAAAATGTGGAGAAGATGATGTTCATCAAAATGAATTATAATCAATTCCTCCGTGGAGACATTCACCAGCAATTGCCTCCAGAAAGTACACAGGGACCTGAGATGGTGGATTCCAGTGGGGACGAATTAATAATCTGTGAGGAGGGGGATGTACACAGTGAAAGGGGTGAGGAATCGGACGATGAGGAGGTGGACATCTTGCCTCTGTAGAGCCAGTTTGTGCAAGGAGAGATTGATTGCTTCTTTTTTGGTGGGGGCCCAAACCAACCAGTCATTTCAGTCACAGTTGTGTGGCAGACCCTGTCGCTGAAATGATGGGTTTGTTAAAGTGTGCATGTCCTGTTTATACAACATAAGGGTGGGTGGGAGGGCCCAAGGACAATTCCATCTTGCACCTCTTTTTTCTTTCATTTTTCTTTGCATCATGTGCTGTTTGGGGACTATTTTTTTGAAGTGCCATCCTGCCTGACACTGCAGTGCCACTCCTAGATGGGCCAGGTGTTTGTGTCGGCCACTTGTGTCGCTTAGCTTAGCCATCCAGCGACCACAGTGCACCTCTTTTTTTCTTTGCATCATGTGCTGTTTGGGGACTATTTATTAAATCGACCATCCTGTCTGACACTGCAGTGCCACTCCTAGATGGGCCAGGTGTTTGTGTCGGCCACCTGGGTCGCTTAGCTTAGTCATCCAACGACCTCGGTGCAAATTTTAGGACTAAAAATAATATTGTGAGGTGTGAGGTGTTCAGAATAGACTGGAAATGAGTGGAAATTATGGTTATTGAGGTAAATAATACTATGGGATCAAAATGACCCCTAAATTCTATGATTTAAGCAATTTTTGAGGGTTTTTTGTAAAAAACACCCGAATCCAAAACACACCCGAATCCGACCAAAAATTTTCAGGGAGGTTTTGCCAAAACGCGTCCGAATCCAAAACACGGCCGCGGAACCGAATCCAAAACCCGAAAAATGTCCGGTGCACATCACTAGGTGTAATGTGACTAGTGGACACTACTGTGTGATGTAATATGCATTGGTACTATTATGTGGCCACATCCCTATATTTTCGGTGCGCGCCTTCTGTGCGCACTGTCCCTGTTTTGAACATGGCAAGCGCCAAATGAAACTTTTGCCCTAAGCTCCTCAAAGTCTTGAAATGGCACTGTCACAGTCAGATTTTAAAATATATATTTCCTTTCAAATGTAACATGTCCCCAATTCAATACAGGGAAGGGGTGCTGAAACATACCCATGCTCCGGGCATCATGGCACCTAGCTACTGCTCTGATAAGAGGCACTACTGTGGACATTGTTTATAAGGGGTAGTACTGTGTGATGTAACATGTATAAGGGCACTATTGTGTGACGTAACGTGAATAATGGGCATTACTATGTGGTTGTTAATGAATCAGGAGCACTATGTTTGGGGTAAAGTGAATAAGATTGTAGCACTGTGTGGTGTAATTTGAATTGTGGGTACCATTGTGGCCGCGCCCCTTCCTTGTGTAACCACACCCCTTTTTGCGGCACGTGCTGGCCCTTTTTTACGGATGGGAGGGCGCAAATTAATCATTTGCAGGGCCCTGAGTCCAGGGGTGCTCTGTCTGCTGTATCTGAAAGGGGTGCTCTGCCCATATATCCAGGGGGCTGTGCCCCAGTGTTAATTAAATTAACCCAGTATAACATCCAGGGGCTGGTGCATAGTTGCCTCCCCTCCCAGTTCAGTCATAAATCTCCTGCTGCCCTGCTTTGTAAGTCACGTCTCCTGGATTTTCAGATTCTGGCAGGGGTGACACTAAGGAGTTTCTTTGCAAGAACAGTGATTTGCTATAGCTAGGAGCTGAAAAGCATAGTCACAAGTGACCAACGTGACAAGTGAGCACTGTGACTACCCTGATTTTAATAAAATACACCATCATTTACAGTGCATAATCCAGTATAATTCATTAAAGATTACCATTCACACACACATAACATGCTCAGTAATACTACATTACTAATACTAGTACAGTGTCTTGTGCTAATCGTGCTGCTCAGTGTCAGTTCTCAGTAGTATCATCAGTGCTCAGTATCACGGCTCATTGTCTTGTGGTGCTCAGTAATACTACATTAGTAATACTAGTACAGTGTCTTGTGCTAATCGTGCTGCTCAGTGTCAGTTCTCAGTAGTATCATCAGTGCTCAGTATCATCAGTGCTCAGTATCACTGCTCATTGTCTTGTGGTGCTCAGTAATACTACATTAGTAATACTAGTACAGTGTCTTGTGCTAATCGTGCTGCTCAGTGTCAGTTCTCAGTAGTATCATCAGTGCTCAGTATCATCAGTGCTCAGTATCACTGCTCATTGTCTTGTGGTGCTCAGTAATACTACATTAATAATACTAGTACAGTGTATTGTGCTAATCGTGCTGCTCAGTAGTATCATCAGTGCTCAGTATCACTGCTCATTGTCTTGTGGTGCTCAGTAATACTACATTACTAATACTAGTCCAGTGTCTTGTGCTGCATCTTGCTGCTGTAGGATGCTGTGGTAGTGTCCTGTCACTGTGCATAGGTTATCATCATTCCAGTCACAGTGGTATCTGGTATCTATCTAGTGGTATCTAATTCCAGACATTACTGCCGTCTAATTCCAGATATATTACTGGCATATAATTCCACACATTAAAAAATGGAGAACAAAATTTGGAGGCTAAAATAGGGAAAGATCAAGATCCACTTCCACCTAGTGCTGAAGCTGCTGCCACTAGTCATGGCAGAGACGATTCAATGCCATCAACGTCGTCTGCCAAGGCCGATGTCCAGTGTCATAGTAGGGAGCATGTAAAATCCAAAAAGTAAAAGTTCAGTAAAATGACCCAAAAATCTAAATTAAAAGCGTCTGAGGAGAAGCGTAAACTTGCCAATATGCCATTTACAACACAGAGTGGCAAGGAACTGCTAAGGCCCTCTCCTATGTTCCTCATGACTAGTGGTTCAGCTTCACATGATGATGGAAGCACTCATCCTCCCACTAGAAAAATGAAAAGAGTTAAGCTGGCAAAAGCACAGCAAAGAACTGTGCGTTCTAAATCACAAATCCACAAGGAGAGTCCAATAGTGTCGGTTGCGATGCCTGACCTTCCCAACACTGGTTGGGAAGAGGTGGCGCCTTCCACCATTTGCACGCCCCCTGCAAGTGCTGGAAGGAGCACCCACAGTCCAGTTCCTGATATGCAAATTGAAGATGTCACTGTTGAAGTACACCAGGATGAGGATATGGGTGTTGCTGGCGCTGAGGAGGATTCTGATGGTGATGTGGTTTGTTTAAATCAGGCATCCGGGGATACAGTTGTTGTCCGTGGGATGAATAAGGCCATTGACATGCCTGGTCAAAATAAAAAAAAAAAAAAAAATCACCTCTTCGGTGTGGAATTATTTCAACAGAAATGCGGACAACAGGTGTCAGGCCGTGTGTTGCCTTTGTCAAGCTGTAATAAGTAGGGGTAAGGACGTTAACCACCTAGGAACATCCTCCCTTATATGTCACCTGGAGCGCATTCATCAGAAGTCATTGACAAGTTCAAAAACTTTGGGTAACAGCAGAAGCAGTCCACTGACAACTAAATCCCTTCTTCCTCTTGTAACCAAGCTCCTGCAAACCACACCACCAACTCCTCCTTAGACAGGAACGCCAATCGTCCTGCACGCCATGTCACTGGCAAGTCTGACGAGCCCTCTCCTAACTGGGATTCCTCCGATAGATCCTTGAGTGGAACGCCTACTGCTGCTGTTGCTGCTGGTGCTGCTGTTGTTGCTGCTGGAAGTCAATCGTCATCCCAGAGGGGAAGTCGGAGGACCACTTGTACTACTTTCAACAGTCCTTTGCGAGGAAGATGAAATATCACAGCAGTCATCCTGTTGAAAGTGGATAATTCAGGCCTTGACAACTATGTTGGTGTTAGATGTGCGTCCGGTATCCACCGTTAGTTCACAGGGACTTAGAGAATTGCTTGAGGTAGTGTGTCCCTGGTACAAAATCCCATCTAGGTTCCACTTCTCTTGGCAGGCGATACCGAGAATGTACACAGACGTCAGAAAAAGTGACCTCAGTATCCTAAAAAATGCAGTAGTACCCACTGTACACTTAACCACGGACAAGTGGACAAGTGGATCACCTGGCCCATCTAGGAGTGGCACTGCAGTGTCAGACAGGATGGCACTTAAAAAAATAGTCCCCAAACAGCACACGATGCAAAGAAAAAAAGAGGTGCACCAAGGTCGCTGGATGGCTAAGCTAAGCGAACCAAGTGACCGGCACAAACACCTGGCCCATCTAGGAGTGGCACTGCAGTGTCAGACAAGATGGCACTTAAAAAAATAGTCCCCAAACATCACATGATGCAGAGATAAATAAAAAAAAAAGAGGTGCAAGATGGAATTGGTCTGGGCCCACCCACCCACCCTTATGTTATATAAACAGGACATGCACACTTTAACAAACCCATCATTTCAGTGACATGGCCTCCAGGACTACTGGCGTTCCTGTCTAAGGAGAAAATTGACACTGAGGGAGTTGGTGGTGTGGTTTGCAGGAGCTTGGGTACAAGAGGAAGGGATTTAGTTGTCAGTGGACTGCTTCCGCTGTTACCCAAAGTTTTTGAACTTGTCAATGACTTCTGATGAATGCGCTCCAGGTGACGTATAAGGGAGGATGTTCCTAGGTGGTTAACGTCCTTACCCCTACTTATTACAGCTTGACAAAGGCAACACACGGCTTGACACCTGTTGTCCGCATTTGTGTTAAAATAATTCCACACCGAAGAGGTGATTTTTTTTGTAATTTGACCAGGCATGTCAATGGCCATATTCGTCCCACGGACAACAGGTGTCTCCCCGGGTGCCTGACTTAAACAAACCACCTCACCATCAGAATCCTCCTTGTCAATTTCCTCCTCAGTGCCAGCGACACCCATATCCTCATCCTGGTGTACTTCAACAGTGACATCTTCAATTTGACTATCAGGAACTGGACTGTGGGTGCTCCTTCCAGCACTTGCAGGGGGCGTGCAAATGGTGGAAGGCGCCACCTCTTCCCGTCCAGTGTTGGGAAGGTCAGGCATCGCAACCGACACAATTGGACTCTCCTTGGGGATTTGTGATTTAGAAGAATGTACAGTGCTTTGCTGTGCTTTTGCCAGCTTAAGTCTTTTTATTTTTCTAGCGGGAGGATGAGTGCTTCCATCCTCATGTGAAGCTGAACCACTAGCCATGAACATAGGACAGGGCCTCAGCCGTTCCTTGCCACTCCTCGTCGTAAATGGCATATTGGCAAGTTTACGCTTCTCATCAGACGCTTTTAATTTAGATTTTTGGGTCATTTTACTGAACTTTTGTTTTTTGGATTTTACATGCTCTCTACTATGACATTGGGCATCGGCCTTGGCAGACGACGTTGATGGCATTTCATCGTCTCGGCCATGACTAGTGGCAGCAGCTTCAGCACTAGGTGGAAGTGGTTCTTGATCTTTCCCTATTTTACCCTCCACATTTTTGTTCTCCATCTTTTAATGTGTGGAATTATATGCCAGTAATATATCAATAGCAATGGCTTACTGTACCGTACTGCTATATATATACTTTTGGTCAGCAAAATTCTGCACTGTCCTCCTACTATATACTGCACACAACTATAATGCAGCACAGATATGGATAGTATACTTGACGATACACACAGGTAGAGCAATGGACTACTGTACCGTACTGCTATATATATACTGGTGGTCAGCAAAATTCTGCACTGTCCTCCTACTATATACTGCGCACAACTACAATGCAGCACAGATATGGATAGTATACTTGACGACACACAGGTAGAGCAATGGACTACTGTACCGTACTGCTATATATATATATATATACTGGTGGTCAGCAAAATTCTGCACTGTCCTCCTACTATATACTGCGCACAACTACAATGCAGCACAGATATGGATAGAAACATAACATAGAATTTGACGGCAGATAAGAACCACTTGGCCCATCTAGTCTGCCCCTTTTTTATTTTATCCTTTAGGCAATCTCAACACTTTTTTAACCTTAATTCTTTGTAAGGATATTCATATGCCTGTCCCAAGCATGTTTAAATTGCCCTACAGTCTTAGCCTCTACCACCTCTGATGGGAGGCTATTCCACTTATCCACTACCCTTTCTGTGAAGTAATTTTTCCTTAAATTTCCCCTGAACCTCCCCCCCTCCAGTCTCAATGTATGCCCTCGAGTTCTAATACTTCTTTTCCTTTGAAGAATGTTTCCCTCCTGAACTTTGTTAAGACCATTGATATATTTGAAAGTTTCTATCATGTCCCCCCTTTCCCTTCTCTCCTCCAAACTATACATGTTAAGATCTTTTAGCCTTTCCGGGTAAGTTTTGTGATGTAGGCCATGCACCATTTTAGTTGCCCTTCTTTGTACACTCTCTAATGTATTTATATCCTTCTGGAGATAGGGTCTCCAGAACTGGACACAGTATTCCAGATGGGGCCGTACCAATGACCTATACAGTGGCATTATCACTTCTTTTTTCCTGCTACTGATTCCTCTCCCTATGCAACCAAGCATCTGACTTGCCTTTCTCATTGCTTTGTTGCATTGCTTTCCTGCCTTCAAGTCACTTGAAATAGTGACTCCTAAATCTCTTTCCTCCTCAGTAGTTTCCATTATAGTACCCTTGATACTATACTTAGCCTTTGGGTTTTTGAGACCCAAGTGCATGATTTTGCATTTTTTAGCATTAAACTGTAGTTGCCACGTTCTTGACCATTTCTCAAGCCTACCTAGGTCATTAATCTTTTGTTTGACCCCTCCCGGTGTGTCTACCCTGTTGCATATCTTTGTATCATCTGCAAAAAATAAGATTTTACTTACCGATAAATCTATTTCTCGTAGTCCGTAGTGGATGCTGGGGACTCCGTCAGGACCATGGGGATTAGCGGCTCCGCAGGAGACAGGGCACAAAAATAAAGCTTTAGGATCAGGTGGTGTGCACTGGCTCCTCCCCCTATGACCCTCCTCCAAGCCTCAGTTAGGATACTGTGCCCGGACGAGCGTACACAATAAGGAAGGATTTTGAATCCCGGGTAAGACTCATACCAGCCACACCAATCACACCGTACAACTTGTGATCTGAACCCAGTTAACAGTATGACAAACGTAGGAGCCTCTGAACAGACGGCTCACAACAATAACAACCCGATTTTTTTGTAACAATAACTATGTACAAGTATTGCAGACAATCCGCACTTGGGATGGGCGCCCAGCATCCACTACGGACTACGAGAAATAGATTTATCGGTAAGTAAAATCTTATTTTCTCTGACGTCCTAGTGGATGCTGGGGACTCCGTCAGGACCATGGGGATTATACCAAAGCTCCCAAACGGGCGGGAGAGTGCGGATGACTCTGCAGCACCGAATGAGAGAACTCCAGGTCCTCTTTAGCCAGGGTATCAAATTTGTAGAATTTTACAAACGTGTTCTCCCCCGACCACGTAGCTGCTCGGCAGAGTTGTAATGCCGAGACCCCTCGGGCAGCCGCCCAGGATGAGCCCACCTTCCTTGTGGAATGGGCCTTGACAGATTTAGGCTGTCGCAGGCCTGCCACAGAATGTGCAAGTTGAATTGTGCTACAAATCCAACGAGCAATCGTCTGCTTAGAAGCAGGAGCACCCAGCTTGTTGGGTGCATACAGTATAAACAGCGAGTCAGATTTTCTGACTCCAGCCGTCCTTGAAATATATATTTTCACTGCCCTGACAACGTCCAGCAACTTGGAATCCTCCAAATCGCTAGTAGCCGCAGGCACCACAATAGGCTGGTTCAGGTGAAACGCTGACACCACCTTAGGCAGAAACTGAGGACGCTTCCGCAGTTCTGCCCTGTCCGAATGGAAAATCAGATATGGGCTTTTATACGATAAAGCCGCCAATTCTGACACTCTCCTGGCTGAAGCCAGGGCCAGTAGCATGGTTACTTTCCATGTAAGATATTTCAAATCCACCGATTTGAGTGGCTCAAACCAATGGGATTTGAGAAAATCCAAAACTACATTAAGGTCCCACGGAGCCACTGGGGGCACAACCGGGGCTGTATATGTAGTACTCCTTTTACAAAAGTCTGGACTTCAGGAACTGAAGCCAATTCTTTCTGGAAGAAAATCGACAGGGCCGAAATTTGAACCTTAATAGACCCCAATTTGAGGCCCATAGACAATCCTGTTTTCAGGAAATGTAGGAATCGACCCAATTGAAATTCCTCCGTGGGGGCCTTCCTGGCCTCACACCACGCAACATATTTTCTCCAAATGCGGTGATAATGTTGTGCAGTCACCTCCTTCCTGGCTTTTACCAGTGTAGGAATGACCTCTTCCGGAATGCCTTTTTCCCTTAGAATTCGGCGTTCAACCGCCATGCCGTCAAACGCAGCCGCGGTAAGTCTTGGAATAGACACGGTCCCTGCAGAAGCAGGTCCCGTCTTAGAGGTAGAGGCCACAGATCTTCCGTGAGCATCTCCTGAAGTTCCGGGTACCAAGTTCTTCTTGGCCAATCCGGAGCCACGAGTATCGTTCTTACTCCCCTTTGCCGTATAATTCTCAGTACTTTTGGTATGAGAGGCAGAGGAGGAAACACATACACTGACTGGAACACCCACGGTGTTACCAGAGCGTCCACAGCTATTGCCTGAGGGTCTCTTGACCTGGCGCAATACCTGTCCAGTTTTTTGTTGAGGCGAGACGCCATCATATCCACCTTTGGTTTTTCCCAACGGTTCACAATCATGTGGAAGACTTCTGGATGAAGTCCCCACTCTCCCGGGTGTAGATCGTGTCTGCTGAGGAAGTCTGCTTCCCAGTTGTCCACTCCCGGAATGAACACTGCTGACAGTGCTATCACATGATCTTCCGCCCAGCGAAGAATCCTTGCAGCTTCTGCCATTGTTCTCCTGCTTCTTGTGCCGCCCTGTCTGTTTACGTGGGCGACTGCCGTGATGTTGTCCGACTGGATCAACACCGGCTGACCCTGAAGCAGGGGTTTTGCCAGGCTTAGAGCATTGTAAATCGCTCTTAGCTCCAGTATATTTATGTGAAGAGACATCTCCAGGCTTGACCATACTCCCTGGAAGTTTCTTCCCTGTGTGACCGCTCCCCAGCCTCTCAGACTGGCATCCGTGGTCACCAGGACCCAGTCCTGTATGCCGAATCTGCGTCCCTCTAACAGATGAGCACTCTGCAACCACCACAGAAGAGACACCCTTGTCCGTGGCGATAAGGTTATCCGCTGATGCATTTGCAGATGCGATCCGGACCATTTGTCCAGCAGATCCCACTGAAAAGTTCTTGCGTGAAATCTGCCGAATGGAATCGCTTCGTAAGAAGCCACCATTTTTCCCAGGACCCTTGTGCAATGATGCACTGACACTTTTCCTGGTTTTAGGAGGTTCCTGACTAGCTCGGATAACTCCCTGGCTTTCTTCTCCGGGAGAAACACCTTTTTCTGGACTGTGTCCAGAATCATCCCTAGGAACAGCAGACGTGTCGTCGGAAACAGCTGCGGTTTTGGAATATTTAGAATCCACCCGTGCTGTCGTAGAACTACTTGAGATAGTGCTACTCCGACCTCCAACTGTTCTCTGGACCTTGCCCTTATCAGGAGATCGTCCATTTTCTTTGAAGAAGAATCATCATTTCGGCCATTACCTTGGTAAGGACCCGGGGTGCCGTGGACAATCCAACCGGCAGCGTCTGAAACTGATAGTGACAGTTCTGTACCACGAACCTGAGGTACCCTTGGTGAGAAGGTCAAATTGGGACATGGAGGTAAGCATCTGTCCCGGGACACCATATAGTCCCCTTTTTCCTGGTTCGCTATCACTGCTCTGAGTGACTCCATCTTGATTTGAACCTTTTTATGTAAGTGTTCAAATATTTCAGATTTAGAATAGGTCTCACCGAGCCGTCTGGCTTCAGTACCACAATATAGTGTGGAATAATACCCCTTTCCTTGTTGTAGGAGGGGTACTTTGATTATCACCTGCTGGGAATACAGCTTGTGAATTGTTTCCACTACTGCCTCCCTGTCGGAGGGAGACGTTGGTAAAGCAGACTTCAGGAACCTGCGAGGGGGAGACGTCTCGAACTTCCAATCTGTACCCCTGGGATACTACTTGTAGGATCCAGGGGTCCACTTGCGAGTGAGCCCACTGCGTGCTGAAACTCTTGATATGACCCCCCACCGCACCTGAGTCCGCTTGTACGGCCCCAGCGTCATGCTGAGGACTTGGCAGAAGCGGTGGAGGGCTTCTGTTCCTGGGAATGGGCTGCCTGCTGCAGTCTTCTTCCCTTTCCTCTATCCCATGGCAGATATGACTGGCCTTTTGACCGCTTGCCCTTATGGGGACGAAAGGACTGAGGCTGAAAAGACGTTGTCTTTTTCTCCTTTATACGGCAATACTTCCATGTGCCGTTTGGAATCTGCATCACCTGACCACTGTCGTGTCCATAAACAACTTCTGGCAGATATGGACATCGCACTTACTCTTGATGCCAGAGTGCAAATATCCCTCTGTGCATCTCGCATATATAGAAATGCATCCTTTAAATGCTCTATAGTCAGTAAAATACTGTCCCTGTCAAGGGTATCAATATTTTCAGTCAGGGAATCCGACCAAGCCACCCCAGCGCTGCACATCCAGGCTGAGGCGATCGCTGGTCGCAGTATAACACCAGTATGTGTGTATATACTTTTTAGGATATTTTCCAGCCTCCTATCAGCTGGCTCCTTGAGGGCGGCCCTATCTGGAGACGGTACCGCCACTTGTTTTGATAAGCGTGTGAGCGCCTTATCCACCCTAAGGGGTGTTTCCCAACGCGCCCTAACTTCTGGCGGGAAAGGGTATACCGCCAATAATTTTCTATCGGGGGAAACCCACGCATCATCACACACTTCATTTAATTTATCTGATTCAGGAAAAACTACAGGTAGTTTTTTCACACTCCACAAAATACCCTTTTTTGTGGTACTTGTAGTATCAGAAATATGTAACACCTCCTTCATTGTCCTTAACAAGTAACGTGTGGCCCTAAAAGAAAAATACGTTTGTTTCTTCACCGTCGACACTGGAGTCAGTGTCTGTGTCTGTGTCTGTGTCGACCGACTGAGGTAAAAAGACGTTTTAACGCCCCTGACGGTGTTTGAGACGCCTGGACAGGTACTAATTGGTTTGCCGGCCGTCTCATGTCGTCAACCGACCTTGCAGCGTGTTGACATTATCACGTAATTCCTTAAATAAGCCATCCATTCCGGTGTCGACTCCCTAGAGAGTGACATCACCATTACAGGCAATTGCTCCGCCTCCTTAACATCGTCCTCATACATGTCGACACACACGTACCGACACACAGCACACACACAGGGAATGCTCTGATAGAGGACAGGACCCCACTAGCCCTTTGGAGAGACAGAGGGAGAGTTTGCCAGCACACATTAAAACGCTATAATTATACAGGGACAACCTTTATATAAGTGTTTTTCCCTTATAGCATCTTAATATATATAATCATATCGCCAAATAAGTGCCCCCCCTCTCTGTTTTAACCCTGTTTCTGTAGTGTAGTGCAGGGGAGAGCCTGGGAGCCTTCCCACCAGCATTTCTGTGAGGGAAAATGGCGCTGTGTGCTGAGGAGAATAGGCCCCGCCCCCTTTTCGGCGGGCTTCTTCTCCCGTTTTTCTGAGACCTGGCAGGGGTTAAATACATCCATATAGCCCCAGGGGCTATATGTGATGTATCTTTTAGCCAGTATAGGTATTTCATTGCTGCCCAGGGCGCCCCCCACAGCGCCCTGCACCCTCAGTGACCGCTGGTGTGAAGTGTGTGACAACAATGGCGCACAGCTGCAGTGCTGTGCGCTACCTCATGAAGACTGAAAAGTCTTCTGCCGCCGGTTTCTGGACCTCTTCACTTTTCGGCATCTGCAAGGGGGTCGGCGGCGCGGCTCCGGGACCGGACTCCATGGCTGGGCCTGTGTTCGATCCCTCTGGAGCTAATGGTGTCCAGTAGCCTAAGAAGCCAATCCATCCTGCACGCAGGTGAGTTCACTTCTTCTCCCCTAAGTCCCTCGTTGCAGTGAGCCTGTTGCCAGCAGGACTCACTGTAAAATAAAAAACCTAAAAACTTTTTCTAAGCAGCTCTTTAGGAGAGCCACCTAGATTGCACCCTGCTCGGACGGGCACAAAAACCTAACTGGGGCTTGGAGGAGGGTCATAGGGGGAGGAACCAGTGCACACCACCTGATCCTAAAGCTTTATTTTTGTGCCCTGTCTCCTGCGGAGCCGCTAATCCCCATGGTCCTGATGGAGTCCCCAGCATCCACTAGGACGTCAGAGAAAGGCATATCTTCCCTTCAATACCATCTGCAATGTCACCAACAAAGATATTAAAGAGAACTGGACCAAGTACAGATCCCTGGGGTACTCCACTGGTAACATTTCCCTCCATAGATTGCACTCCATTAACTACGACTGTCTGTTTCCTATCCTGCAACCAGGTTCTTATCCATTTAACTGATTTATAATCCACCCCCAGGCTTTCAAGTTTATTTAGCAGTCTGCGATGTGGGACAGTGTCAAATGCCTTACTAAAGTCTAGATATGCTACATCTACAGCTCCCCCTTGATCTATTATTTTCATCACAGAGTCAAAAAAGTCAATAAGATTTGTTTGGCATGATCTCCCACCAGTAAATCCATGCTGTTTTGGATCCTGTAAGTTGTTTGATTTAAGATATTCCACTACTCTTTCTTTTAATAGTTTTTCCATTACTTTCCCTACTACTGATGTAAGGCTTACTGGTCTGTAGTTACTTGCTTCTTCCTTGCTTCCACTTTTGTGCAGTGGAATACTTGAAGACACACAGGTAGATCAATGGACTACTGTACCGTACTGCTATATATATACTGGTGGTCAGCAAAATTATGCACTGTCCTCCTACTATATACTGCGCACAACTACAATGCAGCACAGATATGGAGCGTTTTCAGGTAGAGAACGTACATATTTTCAGCACACTGAGCACAGATATTTGCAGCACACTGAGCACAGATATTTGCAGCACACTGAGCACAGATATTTGCAGCACACTGAACACAGAAACTGAAAGAACACAGCCACGTCCTCTCGCTATCATCTCCAATGCACAAGTGAAAATGGCGGCGACGCACGGCTCTTTATATGCAATACGAATCTCGTGAGAATACGACAGCGGGATGATGAAGTTCGGGCGCGTTCGTGTTAACCGAGCAAGGCGGGAAGATCTGAGGCTGCCTCGGAACCGTGTAAAATAGGTGAAGTTCGGCGGGGTTCGGATCTTGAGGAACCGAACTCTCTCATCTCTAGCCAAAACGCGCCCGAATCCAAAACACGACCGCGGACCCGAATCCAAAACCAAAACACAAAACATGAAAAATGCCCGCTGCACATCTCTAAATCTAACCAATGTCCCCTACCCCTAACCCTCTATTCCTGCAGTCTAATCCTAACCTCCCCCTGGTGGTGCCTAAACCTAAGCATTCCTGTCCCGCAACCTAACCCTCCCCCCTTAGTGCCTAAACCTAACCTCCCCCACCCAGTGGTGCCTAACCCTAACCCCCCTGGCCACAGCCTTTCGCTAACCTCTCACTACCCGCAGCCTAACACTCAACACCCCCGGTGTCTGCTAAACCAAAACTTCCCCTCAGCACTAATGAGAGCTCAGGCGGCTATACTTACCACAGTCGATATCCAAGCTGTCAGAATATAGGCATCGGTATCTTAACCACGTTGGAATTCCGATGTCAGGATTTTGAGTGGTGTTGGGACTCCGATGTATGTATTTCGGCAGCTGGGATACCGACAGCAAGGATAGTAATCGCCTCCCAGCAGTACCACCCCATTGATCTCAGTACAAAACTCCCATCAGGGCGAGGGCTCTGCTAGTGCTGCTGCCCTGTATGTGTCATGACCCACAGCCTGAGAGAGTGGAGATAAATACAACCTCCCCATGTTCGCTACATCAGGGATGCTAGAAAATATGGAAAAAATGGACATTGCACTACACACCCTGTCATAAAATGAGCTATGTCTTACACACGAAGGGTTGGACTGGCCCACAGGGGTATTGTGGAAACCCCCGGTGGGCCCCACTACCTGGCCCTCCTCCTCCTCTAAAGATCATGTCCCAGACTATGTACTTGAATTATACATTATACATATGTTACCTTATACTGCGCAGGACTATGATGTATTCTCTACAGTGCATTGCCAATATTTATCTGGTACATTATCATGCATGCCATAACAGTATTTATATATTTATTAAAGGGCCCAGCTCATGCACTCTCAAATTGTTATGCAAATATAGCTGCTGGCCACACCCCCTCTGTAGACTGGCCACACCCCTAAACATTCCCCGGTGGTCCCTTCATGTCTCAGTCCGACACTGTACACATGGCTGTAATGCAGGTAGGATGATGGGGTGGAGGAGCAACAGTCAAAGTTTCATGTCTGGAGCAGAGCCAAGTTAAGGTTATAAATCTAGACCTGGAATGGCACCTGGAGTGGGTACTTCTTCCTCCTGTATGGAGCTGCTGCTTGCTAGACTCTGCTGCATGAACTGAGTGGCTCCTCCCTCCTCACTGATATGATGAGCACATCTTCAGTTGACACCCACAGACCAGCTGGACGCTACCAGCGTATTAAGTGAGGCAGTTTGCCGTTTGTTAGTAGCGTCTTCAGTACCCAACCTCCTGCCCCGTGCGCTATCGCAGCCCACCAAGCCTCGCCCTCTCACTGAAAGAAGTGGAACCTTAAATTAGTGATGCCCTTCGGGGAATAATAAAACCTAACCCAGTGCAACTATGGACATAGGATAGCACCCAGCAGCCGCCATCAGAGACACCAGCACAGTGGGAAGTACTTGCTGGGGAGGAGGAGCTATAACATGAGGGGGTGGAGTTATTCAGACTTTGAAAAAGTCACGTGATCGTGACGAACCGTGTTAGGCTCCTCCCCTTTTTAGACTCTGATCACCAGTCTCCTTCACCCACGGGGACGCTCCTTGTGTATACCCGAGGATTTCACTTCTATCAACGGCAGCACCAGCTTAATATCCCGCAATTAGCGGCTACTATTTACGGGCTAATATCCCGAATTCTACTGGAGGACACTACTCGCCATTAGTTACGATCCCGGCGAGTGCTACTATACAGTGCCTTCTCTGCTATTAGCGGTTTCCAGCAGTGGCTTTCTTCAGCGTTTCTTCCGCTATTAGCGGCTCTTAGCAGCAGTGTGATTCACTGTCCCCCCTGCAAGTGAGTGGCTACCAGCAGAGGCTCCGTCCAGCGCAAGTGTACAAACATCATCATTTCCCTTTTACATACAGAGGGCAACATCAAGGATGCTTACCAGCCCTTATGGAAAATAAAGGAATGCTTCCTGTCGTCCATCTAAAGCGCATACAACTATAAGGAGCAACTGTGGTTAGTTCATTCGAGCCGCACTTCTCTCTTCTAACATAACATTAGTGGGCCCTGCAGAGGACTACACCGAGGACACTCGGTGTTAATTTAGCCCACAGGCAGCCGTGCAAGTGGGCGGGTACGGCGTACCCTTAAGAATTTTGCCGCGGGTACGCCGGGCCGCGCCGCTCACTGGACTGTGATGTGTTCCCCAGGTCCCCCTGCTGTCGCTGTGCGCCTCCGCATCGGCGCCTCCCCTTCTCAGCCTGCTGGGAGCGTGATCATGACGTCATCATGCTCCCGCGGCTGAGGGCTGGCTGGGCGCGGCGGGTCTGAGGAGGCTTGAGAAGCGGCGCCAGCGCGAGTAGCAGAGACACACTCAGGGGGAGCCATTACCGTTAGGCGCAGCACAGTTTGTAGTTGAGCTGGGAGCTGGAGCGCTAGCAGCCTAACTGCCTGAGTGAGGTACACTCAGTGTAAATGTATAAACAGTGTATGTGTGTGCATATATATATATATATATATATATATATCTATATCTATATACACACACACACACACACACACACTGCCCCAGGCTGCTGACACTGTTTTAATAGTATATATATATACTAGACTAGTACAGACAGTGTACTGTCTGTACTAGTTTAGTATATAAATATATGTATATATACTATAAAACAGTGTCAGCGGCCTGGGGCAGTGTGTATATATATATATATATATATGTGTGTGTGTGTGTGTGTGTGTATATATATGTGGGGCAGTGTATATAATATATATATATATATATATATATATACACACACATACACTTATTAGGATAGTTATATTTGGTGCTGCTGTACAGTGGACATGGTGATTTTAAGTACAGCTGCAGCACTAAATATAACTATCCTAATATGTGTGTACGTGTATACATAATGCGTGTGTATATATATATATATATATATATATATATATATATATAAAAGCACTTTATGCACTTTATGCACCGTGATTAAAAGTTGCACTAGAGCAAGTCACAGTTCTCAACACTTTGCCTCCAAAGTGCAAAGAAAAGGGGCTGTGTTGTGTGACTATGCCCCCAGTGTCATGTAGCCACTCCCCCTAGCATGTGGCCACGCCCCCACATGACACGTGACCACACCCTTTTTTTGCGCGCAACCCGTAAGAGAATTTTTCTACTTGCACCACTGCTCACAGGAGAGGTACTGTAACAGGTACTGTAACATTTTATCTAATCAGCTGATACATTAGCCTACTGCCAGGACTTATACACTTATCCTGAAGTGTTTGCTGCCTTTGTTTGATATAAAGTTTCCAATTTCCCTTGTTATATGGAGTCAAATCCCTGGACAGACATATTGCAAAAATGCAACTAATTAGTAACATCAGTGTCACACCTTCTAAATAGTATCTTTTCTGTGTATTACATACCCTATTGAATTTACTTCTCATATAAGAAAAATGTAATGTGCATATTGTCTGTGTATATATTTATAACGGTGTTTCAGAGTCTAGCATTTTAATTGTTCACTGTCTCATTTTTATATATCTTAATAAATAACTTTTTTATATTATATATTTGTCAGCTCTCCACATACCTGGTTCATTTGCAATACCTTGGGCGCAGCCATTTTCTTTCTCTGTTTTTCTAATATATGGTTGAAGCACATACACAGTGTTTTTTTTGGCAGCACCTGGGTGTTATTGCTTTTTGATACCACGTTGTATTTAGGCGCTTAAAGCAGTATTATTCTTGTTTTAGAAGAGTGGAACAGCCTGCTCCACTTACTACAGATGGAGCCGCGCTCATCTGAGGCGGCTCCATCGCATAGCATCGTTCCCGGCGTGACTAGGCGATCTGTTCGCCTAGTCACGCTGGGAACGCACAGAGACGCTCCCATTCAAGTGAATGGGGCTCGTATACATCACGGATGCGCGCATGCCCCCAGCTGCGGCGGTCCGGGGCACAGATGGAGCCACAATTAGCGTGGCTCCATCTGTAGGTAGGAGGAATCCTACCTAGTAAGTGGACCCATCAGATTGTCTCTCAATGGCCGCGACTGCCTGCCGGTGCACCAGCTGGTGCAGGCTGGCGGACCAGCACCTATCCACAGTTCAACAATGCTGCCAATCGAGCCCCTGTTTGTCTGAGAACGGGACTTCTGTGCTGGCTGTCCCCCCTTGATGGCGACCCTGCTCAGGAGTCACTGCTGCCAACTCTCATTATCCCCCCCTTGTGGAACCCCTGATATGAGAGAGAGAGAGACAGCAGTACATGATCACACACAGGGTGTACTGTGTGTGCACTCAGCCATAGTGCGCTGCTGCTAGCCAGCTGTTAGGGTAAGAATGTTTGTTTGCAATCTTTCTTCAGTTGATAAAGAATTCACACAAGGTCAAATTGCATTTGGAATTTATTGCATAGGCATCACATGTATCATGTATATTATGCTGAGTAAGAAGAAAAAAGCAAATATATATTTGCAGACAAATCCTGTACTGCAGACAGCAATGTTAGTATCAATACTTCTCCAAGTATATTGCTACTAATGTTATAAGAAATATCTCGCAACAACAAGTATTTAAGCATCGATACGCCAATTTGTGGAACAAGACACGCACTTTGGACAGAGTATGACACGCCCTCTCGGGAGTACAGTGCGCTTTGCACGGCACATCTTACTGTAATCTCCCTGATTCTAGATTTCAAAAGTAGGCAAGTATGGGCTGGTGTGTCCTATCAGTATCAGCAGGGCCGGCTCCAGGCACGTTCGACGCGTGCGGCCGCGCAGGGCGCCATCCTTAATGGGCGCACAGATTTTTCACTGCCATTAAGGGTTTTGGGCTGCAGATAGCAAACCACAACATTCCCTGCCCGTACCTCCCGACTGCAGCGCCAGTCATGTCACTCCTGATACTCGCAGCGTATCACCGGCAGCACAGCCTGTGCGGCTTCTCACTACACCCATACACCGACAGCAGGGCAGGCTGCTAGCATTATCGATTGGTGGACGGCGCTGGCCATACACCAATCACATTTCTTGGAGTATATTAATGCTGATTGGTGGATGGCCGGAGCTATCCACCAATCAGTAGAAGCTGCAGTGAAGCGGCAAATCAGTGAGGATGAGAGAGAGAGAGAGATGGAGACGGAAGTGATCAGTGCACAGCAGGTGGAGAAGGGTGAGTAGATGTGATCATCTGCCCCCATAGGTCTGAGGTGGTTTCTATTGAAAAGCATATTTATGCAATGGAGGGCATTGCAGTTGGGGCATATTTTTTTATTGAAGGAGAAGGGGGGGTTATTAGGTGTGGGGTGCAGTTATGGGATATGATTTTAGTTGAGGGAGGAGGGGGGTTTTCAGGATTAGGTGGGCAGTTTTGGGACATAATATTAATTAAAGTAGGATTGGGGGGTTTCATGCTTGGGGGTACAGTGGTAGGACATAATAATTACAGAAGGATGGGATTTCATTCTGGGAGGGGGGCAGTTGTGGGACATAATATTTCTCTGACGTCCTAGTGGATGCTGGGAACTCCGTAAGGACCATGGGGAATAGCGGCTCCGCGGGAGTCTGGGCACAAAAGTAAAGCTTTAGGACTACCTGATGTGCACTGGCTCCTCCCCCTATGACCTTCCTCCAAGTCTCAGTTAGATTTTTGTGCCCGACCGAGCAGGGTGCAATCTAGGAGGCTCTCCTGAGCTTCTTAGGAAAAGTTTAGTTTTAGGTTTTTTATTTTCAGTGAGACCTGCTGGCAACAGGCTCACTGCATCGAGGGACTAAGGGGAGAAGAAGCGAACCTGCCTGCTTGCAGCCAGCTTGGGCTTCTTGGCTACTGGACACCATTAGCTCCAGAGGGACCGAACACAGGCCCAGCCTCGGAGTCCGGTCCCAGAGACGCGCCGCCGGCCCCCTTACAGAGCCAGAAGCAAGAAAAGGTCCGGAAAATCGGCGGCAGAAGACATCAGTCTTCACCAAGGTAGCGCACAGCACTGCAGCTGTGCGCCATTGCTCCTCATACACACTTCACACTCCGGTCACTGAGGGTGCAGGGTGCTGGGGGGGGGGGGGGGGGCGCCCTGAGAAGCAATAAAAACACCTTGGCTGGCTAAAATTACATCACATATAGCTCCAGGGCTATATGGATGTATATTAACCCCTGCCAGATTACAGATAAAAGCGGGAGAAAAGTCCGCCGAGAAGGGGGCGGAGCCTATCTCCTCAGCACACTGGCGCCATTTTCCCTCACAGCCCCGCTGGAAGGACGTCTCCCTGACTCTCCCCTGCAGTCCTGCACTACAGAAAAGGGTTAAAAAGAGAGGGGGGGGGGGGGGCACTAATTAGGCGCAGTATAATGATATACAGCAGCTATAAGGGGAAAAACACTCTATATAGTGTTATCCCTACATATATATAGCGCTCTGGTGTGTGCTGGCATACTCTCCCTCTGTCTCCCCAAAGGGCTAGTGGGGTCCTGTCCTCTATCAGAGCATTCCCTGTGTGTGTGCTGTGTGTCGGTACTGCTGTGTCGACATGTATGAAGAGGAAAATGATGTGGAGGCGGAGCAATTGCCTGTAGTGGAGATGTCACCCCCTAGGGCAGGCATTCCCAACCGCGGTCCTCAAGGCACACCAACAGTGCAGGTTTTAGTGATATCCAGGCTTCAGCACAGATGGTTAAATCAAAATAACTGAGGTACTAATTAAGTCACCTGTGTTCAAGCTTGGATATCACTAAAACCAGAACTGTTAGTGTGCCTTGAGGACCGAGGTTGGGAAACACTGCCCTAGGGGGTCGACACCTGAGTGGATGGGCTTATGGAAGGAATACGTGAAAGTGTTAACTCTTTACATAAAAAGTTTGATGACATGGGACAGCCGGCTACTCAGCTTGGGCCTGTCCAGGCGTCTCAAAGGCCATCAGGGGCTCTAAAACGCCCGCTACCTCAGGATGGCAGATACAGACGTCGACACGGATACTGACTCCAGTGTCGACGACGAGGAGACGAATGTAACTTCCAGTAGGGCCACACGTTACATGATTGAGGCAATAAAAACTGTTTTACATATTACTGATAGTACAACAGTAACCGTTAAAAAGGGTATTATGTTTGGTGAGAAAAAACTACCTGTAGTTTTTCTTGCATCTGAGGAATTAAATGAAGTATGTGATGAAGCGTGGGTTTCTCCCGATAAAACACTGTTAATTCCTAAAAGGTTATTGGCAACGTACCCTTTCCCGCCAGAGGATAGGGCACGTTGGGAAACACCCCCTAAGGTAGAAAAGCGCTCACACGCTTGTCCAAACAGGTGGCACTGCCGTCTCCTGATACGGCCGCCCTTAAGGATCCTGCTGACAGAAAGCAGGAGACTATCCTAAAATGTATATACACACATACTGGTATTATACTACGACCAGCGATTGCCTCAGCCTGGATGTGCAGTGCTGGGGTGGCTTGGTCTGACTCCCTGACTGAAAATATCGATACCCTTGATAGGGACAGTATATTACTGACTGTAGAACATTTAAAAGATGCATGCGTGATGCACAGAGGGATATTTGCCGACTGGCATCAAGAGTCAGTGCGCTGTCCATATCCGCCAGAAGAGGTTTATGGACACGGCAGTGGTCAGGTGATGACGATTCTAAAAGGCATATTGAAGTATTGCCTTATAAAGGGGAGGAGTTATTTGGGGTAGGTCTATCAGACCTAGTGTCCACAGCAACTGCTGGGAAATCCAAGTTTGTACCCCAGGTAGCCTCTCAGCATAGGAAGACGCCATATTATCTGGCGCAGTCCATTTCGGCCCCATAAGGGCAAGCGGACAAAAGGCTCCTCAATTCTTCCCCGTGGCAGAGGGAGAGGAAAAAGGCTGCAACAAACAGCCAGTTCCCAGGAACAGAAGTCCTCCCCCACTTCCGCCAAGTCCTCAGCATGACGCTGGGGCTCTACAAGCGGACTCAGGTACGGTGGGGGCCCGTCTCAAAAATTTCAGTGCACAGTGGGCTCGCTCACAGGTGGACTCCTGGATCCTTCAGGTAGGATCTCAGGGGTACAAATTGGAATTCAAGACGTCTCCCCCTCGCCGTTTCCTAAAGTCTGCCTTACCGACGACTCCCTCCGACAGGGAGGCGGTATTAGAAGCTATTCACAAGCTGTATTCCCAGCAGGTGATAATCAAGGTACCCCTCCTGCAACAAGGAAAGGGGTATTATTCCACGCTATTGTGGTACCGAAGCCGGGCGGCTCGGTGAGACCCATTTTAAATCTAAAGTCATTGAACACTTACAATGGTGTCTCTGGATATCAAGGATGCTTACCTCCATGTCCCAATTTACCCTTCTCACCAAGGGTATCTCAGGTTTGTGGTACAGAACTGCCACTATCAGTTTCAGACGCTGCCATTTGGATTGTCCACGGCACCCCGGGTCTTTACCAAAGTAATGGCCGAAATGATGATACTCCTTCGATGGAAGGGAGTTTTAATTATCCCTTACTGGGACGATCTCCTGATAAGGCCAAGATCCAGGGAACAGTTGGTAGTCGGGGTAGCACTATCTCAAGTAGTGTTGCGGCAGCACGGTTGGATTCTCAATGTTCCAAAATCGCAGCTGATCCCGACGACACGTCTTCTATTCCTAGGGATGATACTGGACACAGTCCAGAAAAAGGTGTTTCTCCCGGAGGAGAAAGCCAGGGAGTTATCCGAGCTAGTCAGAAACCTCCTAAATCCAGGCCAAGTGTCAGTGCATCAATGCACAAGGGTCCTGGGAAAAATGGTGGCTTCCTACGAAGCAATCCCATTCGGCAGATTCCACGCAAGAACTTTCCAGTGGGACCTGCTGGACAAATGGTCCGGATCGCATCTTCAGATGCATCAGCGGATAACCCTGTCACTAAAGACAAGGGTGTCTCTCCTGTGGTGGTTGCAGAGTGCTCATCTTCTAGAGGGCCGCAGATTCGGCATTCAGGACTGGGTCCTGGTGACCACGGATGCCAGCCTGCGAGGCTGGGGAGCAGTCACACAGGGAAGAAATTTCCAGGGCTTGTGGTCAAGCCTGGAGACATCACTTCACATAAATATCCTGGAGCTAAGGGCCATTTACAATGCTCTAAGCCTAGCAAGACCTCTGCTTCAAGGTCAGCCGGTGCTGATCCAGTCAGACAACATCACGGCAGTCGCCCACGTAAACAGACAGGGCGGCACAAGAAGCAGGAGGGCAATGGCAGAAGCTGCAAGGATTCTTCGCTGGGCGGAAAATCATGTGATAGCACTGTCAGCAGTGTTCATTCCGGGAGTGGACAACTGGGAAGCAGACTTCCTCAGCAGGCACGACCTCCACCCGGGAGAGTGGGGACTTCACCCAGAAGTCTTCCACATGATTGTAATCCGTTGGGAAAAACCAAAGGTGGACATGATGGCGTCCCGCCTCAACAAAAAATTGGACAGGTATTGCGCCAGGTCAAGGGACCCTCAGGCAATAGCTGTGGACGCTCTGGTAACACCGTGGGTGTACCAGTCAGTGTATGTGTTCCCTCCTCTGCCTCTCATACCCAAGGTACTGAGAATTATAAGACGGAGAGGAGTAAGAACTATACTCGTGGCTCCGGATTGGCCAAGAAGGACTTGGTACCCGGAACTTCAAGAGATGCTCACAGAGGACCCGTGGCCTCTACCTCTAAGAAGGGACCTGCTCCAGCAAGGACCCTGTCTGTTCCAAGACTTACCGCGGCTGCGTTTGACGGCATGGCGGTTGAACGCCGGATCCTGAAGGAAAAAGGCATTCCGGAGGAAGTCATCCCTACCCTGATCAAGGCCAGGAAGGATGTGACCGCAAAGCATTATCACCGCATTTGGCGAAAATATGTTGCGTGGTGCGAGGCCAGGAAGGCCCCAACAGAGGAATTTCAACTGGGGCGATTCCTGCATTTCCTACAAACAGGAGTGTCTATGGGCCTAAAATTGGGGTCCATTAAGGTTCAAATTTCGGCCTTGTCGATTTTCTTCCAGAAAGAACTGGCTTCAGTTCCTGAAGTTCAGACGTTTGTCAAGGGGGTGCTGCATATACAGCCTCCTTTTGTGCCTCCAGTGGCACCTTGGGATCTCAATGTAGTTTTGGGGTTCCTAAAATCACATTGGTTTGAACCACTTAAATCTGTGGATTTAAAACATCTCACATGGAAAGTGGTCATGCTGTTGGCCCTGGCTTCGGCCAGGCGCGTGTCAGAATTGGTGGCTTTATCCTGTAAAAGCCCTTATCTGATTTTCCGTTCGGACAGGGCGGAATTGAGGACTCGTCCTCAGTTTCTCCCTAAGGGGGTGTCAGCGTTTCACCTGAACCAGCCTATTGTGGTACCTGCGGCTACTAGGGACTTGGAGGACTCCAAGTTGCTGGACGTTGTCAGGGCCCTGAAAATATGTTTCCAGGACGGCTGGAGTCAGAAAATCTGACTCGCTGTTTATCCTGTATGCACCCAACAAGCTGGGTGCTCCTGCTTCTAAGCAGACTATTGCTCGTTGGATTTGTAGTACAATTCAGCTTGCACATTCTGTGGCAGGCCTGCAACAGCCAAAATCTGTAAAAGCCCATTCCACAAGGAAGGTGGGCTCATCTTGGGCGGCTGCCCGAGGGGTCTCGGCTTTACAACTTTGCCGAGCAGCTACTTGGTCAGGGGCAAACACGTTTGCTAAATTCTACAAATTTGATACCCTGGCTGAGGAGGACCTGGAGTTCTCTCATTCGGTGCTGCAGAGTCATCCGCACTCTCCCGCCCGTTTGGGAGCTTTGGTATAATCCCCATGGTCCTTACGGAGTTCCCAGCATCCACTAGGACGTCAGAGAAAATAAGAATTTACTTACCGATAATTCTATTTCTCGTAGTCCGTAGTGGATGCTGGGCGCCCATCCCAAGTGCGGATTGTCTGCAATACTTGTACATAGTTATTGTTAACTAAATTGGGTTATTGTTGTTGTGAGCCATCTTTCCAGAGGCTCCTCTGTTATCATGCTGTTAACTGGGTTCAGATCACAAGTTGTACGGTGTGATTGGTGTGGCTGGTATGAGTCTTACCTGGGATTCAAAATCCTTCCTTATTGTGTACGCTCGTCCGGGCACGGTATCCTAACTGAGGCTTGGAGGAGGGTCATAGGGGGAGGAGCCAGTGCACACCAGGTAGTCCTAAAGCTTTACTTTTGTGCCCAGACTCCTGCGGAGCCGCTATTCCCCATGGTCCTTACGGAGTTCCCAGCATCCACTACGGACTACGAGAAATAGAATTATCGGTAAGTAAATTCTTATTTAAAGGAGGATGGAGGTTTTTTTTATGGGCGGGGCAGTTCTGGGAAATCATATGAATTAAAAGAGGAGGGGGTTTTCAGGCTGGGGGGCAGTTCTGGGACATAATATTAATTAAAGGAGAAAGGGTAGTACTGCGACGTGGTATTGATTAAAGGAGGAGGGGGTTGTTAAGCCTGGAGGAGCAGTTCTGGGATATGACATTAATGACAGGGTAAGTGGGGTTGTTAGGTCTGGGGAGGGGGGGCGGGGTAGTCCTGGGACATGATATTACATAAAGGAGGAGGGGGTGTTAGGTCTGGGGGGTTAGTTCTGGGACATAATATTAATTACATGGGAAGTGGGGTGTTAGGTCTGGGGGGTAGTTCTTGGACATGATATTATAAAGGACAGGGCCGGCTCCAGGCATGTTTGAATAGAGTGGCTGCGCGGGGCGCCACCCTTAATGGCCGCCGCACGCTTGTGCCGCCATATTTGTGCCTGTAGCCAGCCTGCAGTGTCCCGGCCCCGGCCTAAACTCTTGTGTGCGTTCTATGCGGCGTATTGTTCGGCGCCGGCGTCCGCATAGCGTGCACACGAGCGTTTTGAAGAGTCCACCCGCGCCCTCAACAGCACTCCCCCTCTCGGCTCCCAGCACCGCAGGTATTGGGCATTTATCGATCGGGCACTGGGGGCATTTATGTAATGGGGTGGGCAGGGCACTGTGGGGTCATATCTGGCACTGTGGGGTCATATCTGGCACTGTGGGTGACTGGGGTCATATCTGGCACTGTGGGGCCATATCTGTACTGTGGGGGTATTTATGTATCTGGCACTGGGGGCATTTATGTATCTGTCATTGTGGGGGCATTTATGTATCTGGCACTGGGGGCATTTATGTATCTGTCACTGTGGGGGCATTTATGTATCTGGCACTGTGGGGGCATATTTGCACTGTGGGGGCATTTATGTATCTGGCACTGAGGGGGCATTTATGTATCTGGCACTGTGGGGTCATATCTGCACTGTGGGGGTATTTATGTATCTGGCACTGGGGGCATTTATGTATCTGTCACTGTGGGGGCATATTTTCACTGTGGGGGCATTTATGTATATGGCACTGTGGGGGCATTTATGTATCTGGCACTGTGGGGACATTTATGTATCTGGCACTGTGGGGTCACTTATGTATCTGGCACTGTGGGGGCACTTATGTATCTGGCACTGTGGGAGCATATCTGGCACTGGGGGCATTTATTTATCTGGCACTGTGGGGGCATTTATGTATCTGGCACTGTGGGGGCAAATCTAGCACTGTGGGGGCATTTATGTATCTGGCACTGTGGGGGCATTTATGTATCTGGCACTGTGGGGGCATATCTGCACTGTGGGGGCATTTATGTATTTGGCACTGTGGGGGCATTTATGTATCTGGCACTGTGGGGGCATATCTGCACTGTGGGGGCATTTATGTATCTGGCACTGTAGGGGCATATCTGGCACTGTGGGGGCATTTATGTATCTGGCACTGCTGGGGGCATGTCATGTGTATCTGGCACTGCTGGGGGACATGTCACGTGTAGCTGGCACTGCTGGGGGGCATGTCACGTGTAGCTGGCACTGCTGGGGGGCATGTCACGTGTAGCTGGCACTGCTGGAGGGCATGTCACGTGTAGCTTGCACTGCTGGGGGGCATGTCACGTGTAGCTGGCACTGCTGGGGGGCATGTCACGTGTAGCTGGCACTGCTGGGGGGGATGTCACGTGTAGCTGGCACTGCTGGGGGCATGTCACTTGTTGCTGGCACTGCTGAGGGGCATGTCACGTGTAGCTGGCACTGCTGGGGAGCATATCATGTAGTGTTCCCGCTAGGCGTCTGTGGCTAGGCAATGTGTCTCAGTGCTCTAACTGGCGCAAAGTGTCTAACGTGCTGTGCCTGGCATTTACAAGAAGAGAAGAAAGACTCTATGCTGTGCCTGGCGCAAAGTGTCTAACGTGCTCTGCCTGGCGCACTGTCCATGCTTTACCATCCAGGTAGGGGAGCACCAAGCATTACAGTATGTACATCATTTTGCCCTCCTAACTTAAAAATGTGCCCTCCCTGTGATCAGCACCCTGCCCTAAAACGTGAACATTATCATGTGTAGCTGGCACTGCTGGGGGGCATGTCATGTGTAGCTGGCACTGCTGGGGGGCATGTCATGTCTATCTGGCACTGCACATTATGTGTATCTGGCACTACACTGGAGACGTGTGAAAGGAACACTACTGTGGCTGTTATTTGTAAGGCTGCTAATTGTGTGCGTAGAGGGGGTGTGAAAATATATTTATAGTTTGCTGATATAAAGATATGAGGCCACGCCCACTTTCACAGGAGGCCGTGCCCACTTTCCCAGGAGGTCACGCCCACTTTCTCAGAGGCCACACCCACTTTCTCAGGAGCGCGCGCCTTCGGCACGCGCATGGGGGGGGGAGGGGCGCTTTTACATTTTCCCGCTCAGGGTGCTAATAGGCCTGGAGCCGGCCCTGAGTATCAGTATAGGGGTGCTCTGTCTGCTGTATATGAAAAGGGTGATCTGTCCATCCTTCCATGGGCTCCGCCCCAGTGTAAAATTAAAATAATAAAAGCTAAAAACAAAAAGCCTAAAAATATAATGATAAAAAAATCTTTTTTTGTTTTGTTTGTGCTGTACCCCAGTGTACTACACAATTATTATTTTATTTTCATAAGTACTGTGACACTGCCGGTCAGACCGCAGTATATTATTTACTACTCATACACATATTGTGCAGTGTTGTGGTTAACCCACAGCATTGCACAATACGTGTATGAGTAGTAAATAATAGTACACACAGTAATATATTTTCATACCCATACAGATATTGTGCGACGCTGTGCTTGAATGTGATTCAACGGTAATATATTTTATTTGGTACTCATACACGTGCTGTGTGACATTGTAGGTGGTTCATTTTATGTACAAATTGGGCTGTGTGCTGTACTCCACTTCGTGTTTGTTGATAGATATGGGGGATGAACATTTGAGAAGAGAGCAGGACCTCCTACTTTGATCGCTTACAAGGGTTTCGGCTGCGCTGAAAACTTTCTGAGTACACACTGGAGGGGGGGGGGGGGGTGGCCACGTAGGTAAAGCAAAGCCAGTTTGTGCAAGGGCCTCCAAATGCTTTTTTTTTTCCTGCCAGTGTTCGAACAGACTGTCTGACATGCCTATTTGGATGCTGTCACTAAAATAATCATCAACCATTTTTTGAATGGTGACCGTATTGTTTGCAGTCACAGTAGACATGTCAATAATTGTAGCCAGTTCCTTCAGTCCAAACCAAGGGGCTAATTCAGACTGGATCGCAGTCTGAATTTTTTGGTGGAGTGCGCTTGTGCAGAGGGCGCACTGTGCGTGCGCACCCCAGGAGCAAAGTGAGATGCTGAAAGCATCTCTGGGCTGCGATCGCCTCTGCCTGATTGACAGGCAGACGCAGTCGTGGAGCGGGAGGGGGCATGCCATCTGCATTAGAATGCATTGGCTGGGTGTCGTCCGGACAATGGAGGACGGGCCGCAGCGGCTGCGTGACGTCACATGTAGCCATTGCAACTCGGGATGCGGCGAGTAACAGTCTGCCAGCGCGCAGGAGTTGCGCAGGCAGGGAGCTACTCGCTGGGTGCAAAAGCTTTCGCACCCTTGCGTGGGAAGGGGAGGCAGAGCCAGACATGCGGGGAAGACTAGCCCTGTGCTGGGCGTCTCCCCGCATGTTTGAGTAAATGATCGTAGATTTGCTAAATTTAGCACATCTACGATCAGATCTGAATTACCCCCCAGATGTCAAAAGATTTGCTGACTGATCTGCCATTGGGTCTCTTTGGAAATTTTTTCCTGACGGCTACAGTTGCCAGAGAAACTGAAGGCGGAGATGTTGCAGTGTCACGCTGACAATTTTCTCACCAACAGCTCTTTGCATCTCTGCAGATTTGTGTCCATTGGCAAAAAAGACACAACGGGGTATATTTACTAAGATTCGTATTAGTACCGATTTGCAGTGAGAATCATCACGAATGTCATCGAAAGTGTATTTGTGCAACTTTTTGAATTTGTTACGCCTCATTTACTAAGCTGTCGTATTTGTATTTTTTGTGTTTTACGATGTCGATGTCATTCGTGGTTTTGTAAGGTATAATGCGGCTGATTTTGCGGTTTGTCGGCCGTGTTCTGTGGTTTTTTTTACGAATGCGTCACATTTCGGTTACGGCAGTGTTTGTCCGTTCACTGGCGCCTTTTTTCCCTAAGTTTCGTTTTTGTCACTCGTCCGTGATTGGTTAGATTCGTGATGGAGGAGTGTCTGTGCACATTACTATAAAAACGCCCCAAACCGTCCGAACCTCGTGGGTTTAGCTAGTGGAGAGGAGAGAGGAAGGTGTATTTGGAGTTGGTGAGTTTTGTGGAGTTTGTGGAGGTTTTGAGGCGGAGTTTTGTGATTGTTGAGTGCTGTACTGTGTGTGTAAGTAGTCTTGTCATACTTGTTGTGGAGTTATTTAAAAGTCTGTCTAGTTTTTTGCCTTTTGTATTTTAGTTACGTCTATTGTCATTGTTTGTGAGTGAGTGTGTGTGTGTGGTGTGTAGTGGTAGTGGAGGAGTGTGTTATATGTTTTTTTTTCTCTGTGTTTTTTTGTGGTTTGTTCTGATTATGTCACAGTCAGAGGTGAGTGTGGTGGAGGAGGTGAGTGAGGTGGAGGAGGTGAGTGAGAGGGAGGAGGTGAGTGAGGTGGAGGAGGTGAGTGAGAGGGAGGAGGTGAGTGAGGTGGAGGAGGTGAGTGAGAGGGAGGAGGTTAGTGAGGAGGAGGGGGAGGTTGCGGCAGCGGCTTCCACTAATAGTGATAGTGATGGTGTTGTGGCTCCGCAGCCACGCACCACTACAAAGACGGGCCGCAATGTAAAGTTTAGTTACTCCGAAAATATGGCTCTGGTGCGGGAGCTGATGAGGCATCATCGCCAGTTGTTTGGGTCTGATGCAGCAAAGGTGTCGACCCGCAGGAAGACTGTTCTGTGGGGGAAGGTTGTTGCTGCTGTGAACAGTGAGGGTGTGGTGAGGCGGACCGAGGACACCTGTCGGAAACGCTCCTATGACATCAAGCGCCGTGTGAAGGCGAAGATGGCTAAGGAGGCAAAATCTGCCCGTCAAACCGGGGGTGGACACCCCTTCCGAGCGTCTTATAAAGATTGGGAGGAGCCGATGCGTATGCTGATTCCACCAGAGGTGGTTTCTGCCATTCATGTCCGGGATTCGGACCGGCCAAGGGCGGATGGTGAGTTTATAATATTTCTGTCTTTATTTATAACATCTGTGCTTTGTCCTTAGTTGTGTGTAAAATCTTTATGATGGTTTTTTTTTAAATAAATTTTTAAGCAAAATGTTTTGTTGATGTAGTGCAGGCCAGGCCACCCTGTGGTTCTCCAGCTGTTGTCAAACTACAAGTCCCATCATGCCTTACCACAGTTTGGTACTTAGTGAATGACAAATGTGTTGGTGGGCATGCTGGGATGTGTAGTTGCACTACATCTGGAGAGACACAGGTTGGGCCGGGATGGTGTATTGTGTGTCTTAATTATGTTTTTTAAGCCATTATGTATTGTGAATGTTTATTCTTGTGTTGGTCATTTTCTGCTGTCTGCTTTACAAAGTAAATGTAATTTAGAGTTTATTAATGAAGTGTGATGACTGTGTTTTATGCATATGTTTTGAAATATTATCCTTTTTCCCCTGGATGTATGTTTATTTTGTGTTCTGGTTTTTCATTGATTTTGATGATGTGTATTTGCATGCATTAGTAGGTTTTTTGGATTAATTTTAGTGCAGATATTTGTGGCTACTGTAATTATTGTTGTTGTTCCAAAAAAAAAATTGAGCATGCAATATTGTGGCTGTGTAAAGCTACGACGTATGTGTTTTAAGTGGTATAATATTGGACATTATTAGCATTTCTGTATGTATTCTATGGTTTTTAATTTTTGACATTGAAAGTATACACAGCCAATGTAGTCATGCATGCAAGGCTAAGCATCGCTTAGTTTAAGTCACAGCAGCTACCACATATGTTTTCAACCCTTAAAAAAAATCGCATAAACTTAACAACCAAAGAGTATGTTCATATCGACATTCTTCTTCTTTCTACAGTACGCCAGAGAAGCAGCACATCCAGGCCACAGCCAACCCTGCCTAGAGCTGATGATGGTGGGAATGCTGGTAAGATTTTACTGTAACCACATATTCTGCAAACACATTTTAAATATGAAATCTAATGAGGATACTATCATACAGGTTCTTCGTCTGTTCCGCGTCCACTAAGGCGCCCATCACAGGGCAGCGTTACTGTGGCTACAAGGCCACCCAAGAGGCCCCGTGTTCAGGCTCCTGCTCCTGCACCAGCATCACCACCCCGAAGGCGCATCTCCGCAGTGTCTGCCGTGCCACCACTGGCACTTTTGGCCAGCCCCCAAAGTGATGAGCCACAATCCCCACAGTTGTCTGGTGAGTAATGTTTTATTTATTTATACAAAACAATTAGTAAACAGTGTAGTAGATTAAATAACCAGGTGAAGGCATAAGGAAGTGAAAAAACACTGTAATATGCAAGATGATAAAGGCAGCAGTACAAAAATTAGTAAAAAAGTGAAGGTACATTTTGGAGATGCTTGCCTTGTGCCTTTAGCACCTTGCACATATCACTGGTTTCTCACTTCCTTATGCCTTCTCCATGTTTATACATCTGCACCACTGTTAGTACTGTAAATTCAAAACTCAAAATGACCACTCAAACTTGCAATAATAAACAACTGCAAGCAGATGATGTTAACGTTATTTTAGGATGTTATTTGCAAAATTAGAGGATGTCCATATCCACACATTTTGAAAAAAAATTAGGACAAACAAAAATAAAAGCAACAAAATTACATAAAATAAAAAATAAAAAATGACATGGTCCAAAATTACACTTCTAAACATAGGGCACCTTAAAAAAGACAATAACATTGTTAATGTGTACATTTTAGACCACTATATTAGTATACGTTTTCGACAGACCACTGACTGCCATGACCAATGTATGATTGTATTGTTCAACACATTTTAATATTTTTGTGTGTTGGGCCAAAGGAACCTTCATAATCCAAAATAAAATGTAGTACTTTAAATTTGTAAGAGTACATGGAGTGTAAACAGTAATTCTGACTCTAAATCCTACAATTTGCACCAAAAAATTAAAAAAAAGTAGTATACGTTTGGAGCAACATCATTTAACTAAAAGGTGACCAACATAGTTAAGTTTATTCAATAATCGATTTAGCCATAACATTAATATTATGAAGTAATGCATGTTGCCGTAAAACTATTGTAAGACCAATGCGCCATATGTACTAAATATTGCCTGTGTTCAACCCCATACAGACCCAGCCATCATGAGTGACGATGGCCAGCAGGACCGTGCCCTGGAGACCTTTACACTCCAACACTCCACCTGCAGCCCATCGACCCAACACAGGCAAACATGCCTCAGGACATTCCCCAACCACCTCAAGCATCCCAAAGCCAACAAATGAGCACAACACCAGGGACAATACAAACGGACCAAGAGTTTTGGTCAGGTTGGGCCGCACAACAGGCACAACACTCCGCGTGTCTCACCACCCAAACACAACACCTGTCTAGTCTGCCCCATCATTTGCCAAAAGTGAGTCGCAACTCAGCCAGACTCATAGTGCAGGTGGGGCGAATAGCAAACACTATGGAGCAGATGAGGGCAGACAACACACAAATGCAGGCTAACCTTCAGCGCATCATGGATGAGCAACAGCGGCAACAGACAACTCTAATACAGATGATCCAGCATAACCAAGTAATCAATGACAATCTGTCTCGCATCATTGCCAACAACACTGCCGCTTATACCCAGCTTACGGCAAGTTTAAATATTTTAAGCCAAAATCTCAGTGTGATGGGCCCACACCATGTGACCTCAAGCTCAGGCACAACAACCCCTAGCCAAACCCCAGTTCAATCACCAGTTCGACGTTCAAGTCGAAGCCGCACCCACGAGCCACCACAAGCCTCTGCACCCAGCACCCAAAAACGTAAAAAATAATATTGAGTGTCCAGAATATGGAGTCCATTTAATTTTTTACAATATGTGTTATGCCTAAATTGGTATCTTGTTTAAAATAAATTGATAACACCAAATATGTGTATTGCTTAATTAGCTACCAAAATAACCAACACATTAGTGTCTAGGGCCAGATGAGTATTGAGACAGGGCGAGAGCGTGCTGCGTCAGTGTCTAGGGTCAGTTTGCCCAGATCATACAGAGTGAAATAATTTATAACATTTAGTCTGAGCATCTGTATAACATGGTCATCAGCAAGTTAGTTTTAGTTTAAACTAGAGATGTGCACTTGAAATTTTTCGGGTTTTGTGTTTTGGTTTTGGGTTCGGTTCCTCGGCCGTGTTTTGGGTTCGACCGCGTTTTGGCAAAACCTCACCGAATTTTTTTTTGTCGGATTCGGGTGTGTTTTGGATTCGGGTGTTTTTTTCAAAAGACACTAATAAAACAGCTTAAATCATAGAATTTGGGGGTCATTTTGATCCCAAAGTATTTATTATTAACCTCAAAAACCATAATTTCCACTCATTTTCAGTCTATTCTGAATACCTCACACCTCACAATATTATTTTTAGTCCTAAAATTTGCACCGAGGTCGCTGGATGACTAAGCTAAGCGACCCTAGTGGCTGACACAAACACCGGGCCCATCTAGGAGTGGCACTGCAGTGTCACGCAGGATGGCCCTTCCAAAAAACACTCCCCAAACAGCACATGACGCAAAGAAAAAAAGAGGCGCAATGAGGTAGCTGTGTGAGTAAGATAAGCGACCCTAGTGGCCGACACAAACACCGGGCCCATCTAGGAGTGGCACTGCAGTGTCACGCAGGATGGCCCTTCCAAAAAACACTCCCCAAACAGCACATGACGCAAAGAAAAAAAAAGGCGCAATGAGGTAGCTGTGTGAGTAAGCTAAGCGACCCTAGTGGCCGACACAAACACCTGGCCCATCTAGGAGTGGCACTGCAGTGTCACGCAGGATGGCCCTTCCAAAAAACACTCCCCAAACAGCACATGACGCAAAGAAAAAAAAAGGCGCAATGAGGTAGCTGTGTGAGTAAGCTAAGCGACCCTAGTGGCCGACACAAACACCTGGCCCATCTAGGAGTGGCACTGCAGTGTCACGCAGGATGGCCCTTCCAAAAAACACTCCCCAAACAGCACATGACGCAAAGAAAAAAAGAGGCGCAATGAGGTAGCTGTGTGAGTAAGATAAGCGACCCTAGTGGCCGACACAAACACCAGGCCCATCTAGGAGTGGCACTGCAGTGTCACGCAGGATGGCCCTTCCAAAAAACACTCCCCAAACAGCACATGACGCAAAGAAAAAAAGAGGCGCAATGAGGTAGCTGTGTGAGTAAGATAAGCGACCCTAGTGGCCGACACAAACACCGGGCCCATCTAGGAGTGGCACTGCAGTGTCACGCAGGATGGCCCTTCCAAAAAACACTCCCCAAACAGCACATGACGCAAAGAAAAAAAGAGGCGCAATGAGGTAGCTGTGTGAGTAAGATAAGCGACCCTAGTGGCCGACACAAACACCTGGCCCATCTAGGAGTGGCACTGCAGTGTCACGCAGGATGGCCCTTCCAAAAAACACTCCCCAAACAGCACATGACGCAAAGAAAAAAAGAGGCGCAATGAGGTAGCTGTGTGAGTAAGATAAGCGACCCTAGTGGCCGACACAAACACCGGGCCCATCTAGGAGTGGCACTGCAGTGTCACGCAGGATGGCCCTTCCAAAAAACACTCCCCAAACAGCACATGACGCAAAGAAAAAAAGAGGCGCAATGAGGTAGCTGTGTGAGTAAGATAAGCGACCCTAGTGGCCGACACAAACACCTGGCCCATCTAGGAGTGGCACTGCAGTGTCACGCAGGATGGCCCTTCCAAAAAACACTCCCCAAACAGCACATGACGCAAAGAAAAATTAAAGAAAAAAGAGGTGCAAGATGGAATTGTCCTTGGGCCCTCCCACCCACCCTTATGTTGTATAAACAGGACATGCACACTTTAACCAACCCATCATTTCAGTGACAGGGTCTGCCACACGACTGTGACTGAAATGACGGGTTGGTTTGGACCCCCACCGAAAAAGAAGCAATTAATCTCTCCTTGCACAAACTGGCTCTACAGAGGCAAGATGTCCACCTCATCATCATCCTCCGATATATCACCGTGTACATCCCCCTCCTCACAGATTATCAATTCGTCCCCACTGGAATCCACCATCTCAGCTCCCTGTGTACTTTGTGGAGGCAATTGCTGCTGGTCAATGTCTCCACGGAGGAATTGATTATAATTCATTTTAATGAACATCATCTTCTCCACATTTTCTGGAAGTAACCTCGTACGCCGATTGCTGACAAGGTGAGCGGCGGCACTAAACACTCTTTCGGAGTACACACTTGTGGGAGGGCAACTTAGGTAGAATAAAGCCAGTTTGTGCAAGGGCCTCCAAATTGCCTCTTTTTCCTGCCAGTATAAGTACGGACTGTGTGACGTGCCTACTTGGATGCGGTCACTCATATAATCCTCCACCATTCTTTCAATGGGGAGAGAATCATATGCAGTGACAGTAGACGACATGTCCGTAATCGTTGACAGGTCCTTCAGGCCGGACCAGATGTCAGCATCAGCAGTCGCTCCAGACTGCCCTGCATCACCGCCAGCGGGTGGGCTCGGAATTCTGAGCCTTTTCCTCGCACCCCCAGTTGCGGGAGAATGTGAAGGAGGAGATGTTGACAGGTCGCGTTCCGCTTGACTTGACAATTTTCTCACCAGCAGGTCTTTGAACCCCAGCAGACTTGTGTCTGCCGGAAAGAGAGATCCAAGGTAGGTTTTAAATCTAGGATCGAGCACGGTGGCCAAAATGTAGTGCTCTGATTTCAACAGATTGACCACCCGTGAATCCTTGTTAAGCGAATTAAGGGCTCCATCCACAAGTCCCACATGCCTAGCGGAATCGCTCCGTGTTAGCTCCTCCTTCAACGTCTCCAGCTTCTTCTGCAAAAGCCTGATGAGGGGAATGACCTGACTCAGGCTGGCAGTGTCTGAACTGACTTCATGTGTGGCAAGTTCAAAGGGCAGCAGAACCTTGCACAACGTTGAAATCATTCTCCACTGCGCTTGAGACAGGTGCATTCCGCCTCCTATATCATGCTGAATTGTATAGGCTTGAATGGCCTTTTGCTGCTCCTCCAACCTCTGAAGCATATATAGGGTTGAATTCCACCTCGTTACCACTTCTTGCTTCAGATGATGGCAGGGCAGGTTCAGGCATTTTTGGTGTTGCTCCAGTCTTCTGTACGTGGTGCCTGTACGCCGAAAGTGTCCCGCAATTCTTCTGGCCACCGACAGCATCTCTTGCACGCCCCTGTCGTTTTTTAAAAAATTCTGCACCACCAAATTCAAGGTATGTGCAAAACATGGGACGTGCTGGAATTTGCCCAGATTTAATGCACACACAATATTGCTGGCGTTGTCCGATGCCACAAATCCACAGAAGAGTCCAATTGGGGTAAGCCATTCCGCGATGATCTTCCTCAGTTGCCGTAAGAGGTTTTCAGCTGTGTGCGTATTCTGGAAACCGGTGATACAAAGCGTAGCCTGCCTAGGAAAGAGTTGGCGTTTACGAGATGCTGCTACTGGTGCCGCCGCTGCTGTTCTTGCGGCGGGAGTCCATACATCTACCCAGTGGGCTGTCACAGTCATATAGTCCTGACCCTGCCCTGCTCCACTTGTCCACATGTCCGTGGTTAAGTGGACATTGGGTACAGCTGCATTTTTTAGGACACTGGTGACTCTTTTTCTGAGGTCTGTGTACATTTTCGGTATCGCCTGCCTAGAGAAATGGAACCTAGATGGTATTTGGTACCGGGGACACAGTACCTCCAACAAGTCTCTAGTTGGCTCTGCAGTAATGATGGATACCGGAACCACGTTTCTCACCACCCAGGATGCCAAGGCCTCAGTTATCCGCTTTGCAGCAGGATGACTGCTGTGATATTTCATCTTCCTCGCAAAGGACTGTTGGACAGTCAATTGCTTGGTGGAAGTAGTAAAAGTGGTCTTACGATTTCCCCTCTGGGATGACCATCGACTCCCAGCAGCAACAACAGCAGCGCCAGCTGCAGTAGGCGTTACACGCAAGGATGCATCGGAGGAATCCCAGGCAGGAGAGGAATCGTCAGAATTGCCAGTGACATGGCCTGCAGGACTATTGGCATTCCTGGGGAAGGAGGAAATTGACACTGAGGGAGTTGGTGGGGTGGTTTGCGTGAGCTTGGTTACAAGAGGAAGGGATTTACTGGTCAGTGGACTGCTTCCGCTGTCGCCCAAAGTTTTTGAACTTGTCACTGACTTATTATGAATGCGCTGCAGGTGACGTATAAGGGAGGATGTTCCGAGGTGGTTAACGTCCTTACCCCTACTTATTACAGCTTGACAAAGGCAACACACGGCTTGACACCTGTTGTCTGCATTTCTGGTGAAATACTTCCACACCGAAGAGCTGATTTTTTTGGTATTTTCACCAGGCATGTCAACGGCCCTATTCCTCCCACGGACAACAGGTGTCTCCCCGGGTGCCTGACTTAAACAAACCACCTCACCATCAGAATCCTCCTTGTCAATTTCCTCCCCAGCGCCAGCAACACCCATATCCTCCTCATCCTGGTGTACTTCAACACTGACATCTTCAATCTGACTATCAGGAACTGGACTGCGGGTGCTCCTTCCAGCACTTGCAGGGGGCGTGAAAATGGTGGAAGGCGCATGCTCTTCACGTCCAGTGTTGGGAAGGTCAGGCATCGCAACCGTCACAATTGGACTCTTCTTGTGGATTTGGGATTTCGAAGAACGCACAGTTCTTTGCGGTGCTTTTGCCAGCTTGAGTCTTTTCATTTTTCTAGCGAGAGGCTGAGTGCTTCCATCCTCATGTGAAGCTGAACCACTAGCCATGAACATAGGCCAGGGCCTCAGCCGTTCCTTGCCACTCCGTGTCGTAAATGGCATATTGGCAAGTTTACGCTTCTCCTCCGACAATTTTATTTTAGATTTTGGAGTCCTTTTTTTACTGATATTTGGTGTTTTGGATTTTACATGCTCTGTACTATGACATTGGGCATCGGCCTTGGCAGACGACGTTGCTGGCATTTCATCGTCTCAGCCATGACTAGTGGCAGCAGCTTCAGCACGAGGTGGAAGTGGATCTTGATCTTTCCCTAATTTTGGAACCTCAACATTTTTGTTCTCCATATTTTAATAGGCACAACTAAAAGACACAGAGGTAGCTACAGCCATGGACTACCGTACTGTGTCTGCTGCTAATATAGACTGGATGATAATGAGATGAAATCAATATATATAATATCACACTAGTACTGCAGCCGGACAGGTAGATATATTTATTATGTAATGACTGATGACGGACCTGCTGGACACTGTCAGCTCAGCAGCACCGCAGACTGTTACAGTAAGCTACTATAGTAGTATGTATAAAGAAGAAAGAAAAAAAAAAAACACGGGTAGGTGGTATACAATTATGGATGGACGAGCGACTGCCGACACAGAGGTAGCTACAGCCGTGGACTACCGTACTGTGTCTGCTGCTAATATAGACTGGATGATAATGAGATGAAATCAATATATATATATATAATATCACACTAGTACTGCAGCCGGACAGGTAGATATATTTATTATGTAATGACTGATGACGGACCTGCTGGACACTGTCAGCTCAGCAGCACCGCAGACTGCTACAGTAAGCTACTATAGTAGTATGTATAAAGAAGAAAAAAAAAAAACCACGGGTAGGTGGTATACAATTATGGATGGACGAGCGACTGCCGACACAGAGGTAGCTACAGCCGTGGACTACCGTACTGTGTCTGCTGCTAATATAGACTGGATGATAATGAGATGAAATCAATATATATATATATAATATCACACTAGTACTGCAGCCGGACAGGTAGATATATTTATTATGTAATGACTGATGACGGACCTGCTGGACACTGTCAGCTCAGCAGCACCGCAGACTGCTACAGTAAGCTACTATAGTAGTATGTATAAAGAAGAAAGAAAAAAAAAACCACGGGTAGGTGGTATACAATTATGGATGGACGAGCGACTGCCGACACAGAGGTAGCTACAGCCGTGGACTACCGTACTGTGTCTGCTGCTAATATAGACTGGATGATAATGAGATGAAATCAATATATATATATATATATATATATAATATCACACTAGTACTGCAGCCGGACAGGTAGATATATTTATTATGTAATGACTGATGACGGACCTGCTGGACACTGTCAGCTCAGCAGCACCGCAGACTGCTACAGTAAGCTACTATAGTAGTATGTATAAAGAAGAAAGAAAAAAAAAAACACGGGTAGGTGGTATACAATTATGGATGGACGAGCGACTGCCGACACAGAGGTAGCTACAGCCGTGGACTACCGTACTGTGTCTGCTGCTAATATAGACTGGATGATAATGAGATGAAATCAATATATATATATATATATATAATATCACACTAGTACTGCAGCCGGACAGGTAGATATATTTATTATGTAATGACTGATGACGGACCTGCTGGACACTGTCAGCTCAGCAGCACCGCAGACTGCTACAGTAAGCTACTATAGTAGTATGTATAAAGAAGAAAGAAAAAAAAAAACCACGGGTAGGTGGTATACAATTATGGATGGACGAGCGACTGCCGACACAGAGGTAGCTACAGCCGTGGACTACCGTACTGTGTCTGCTGCTAATATAGACTGGATGATAATGAGATGAAATCAATATATATATATATATAATATCACACTAGTACTGCAGCCGGACAGGTAGATATATTTATTATGTAATGACTGATGACGGACCTGCTGGACACTGTCAGCTCAGCAGCACCGCAGACTGCTACAGTAAGCTACTATAGTAGTATGTATAAAGAAGAAAGAAAAAAAAAAAACCACGGGTAGGTGGTATACAATATTATATATATATTATATACAATTATATATATATATTATATATATTAAACTGGTGGTGATTATTAAACTGGTGGTCAGGTCACTGGTCACACTATCAGCAACTTGCAAGTAGTACTCCTAAGCAGACAATCACAATATATATTATACTGGTGGTCAGTGTGGTCACAATGGCAGTGTGGCACTCTGGCAGCAAAAGTGTGCACTGTACGTTATATGTACTCCTGAGTCCTGCTCTCAGACTCTAACTGCTCCCCACTGTCAGTGTCTCCCCCACAAGTCAGATAATACAGTCACACTATCTATCACTTCAGCAAGTAACTAGTCTAGTACTCCTCCTAATGCTCCCCAAAATTACTACTGTGTCTCTTTCTACTGTCTCACTCTCTTCTCTATAAACGGAGAGGACGCCAGCCACGTCCTCTCCCTATGAATCTCAATGCACGTGTGAAAATGGCGGCGACGCTCGGCTCCTTATATAGAATCCGAGTCTCGCGATAGAATCCGAGCCTCGCGAGAATCCGACAGCGGGATGATGACGTTCGGGCGCGCTCTGGTTAACCAAGCAAGGCGGGAAGATCCGAGTCGCTCGGCCCCGTGTAAAAAAAAATGAAGTTCGGGCAGGTTCGGATTCCGAGGAACCGAACCCGCTCATCTCTAGTTTAAACGGCCAATAAAAAATAAAGGCATGCCCAGCCTACGCGGAACATGTACAACCTGCTGACCCTGTTGATTTTCCTGGCCTGGGTTTATTGTAGCCTCATGGAGCAGTGTCAGGTATCCCCCAGCAAACAATACAGCAGTACGACACACAGTAGCAGCCATTTCAGATTGAGAGTGTTGAGAAATGTGTTGGAGCCCCTTTTAAAGGTCCAAAACTACAGGTGTGAGTAATGTATAATTGACAACACATGTAAACACGCTTCTCAAAAGCAGGTCTACTTTTTTTTAGGCTTTTTGTACGAATAGTAAAAAATTACGACCGCAAAACCATTTTCACGGTCTAAAATACAAATACGAATGCTTAGTAAATGACCGAGTTCTATATCTTATCAGCCGCGTTTGACCGATGGTGTATTCATTCGTACTTTTACTACACAGCCGTAATAAAAATACGAATGCACTCTTCACTGCCGTAATTTGAGTTTAGTAAATTCCCGAGATGACACTTTGAAGAAAAAACGGCATCTCGGTCAAAATCGGGACCTTAGTAAATATACCCCATTGTATGACTTAAACCTAGGATCAAGTATGGTCACTCCTGCACGCACGACCCTGTCATTTTTAAAAACAATTCTGAACCACAAACTTTGTTGTGTGCGTATCAGAAATAACATATCCGGAGGAGAGTCTTAGCGGGTTAAGCCATCTTGCTACAATATACATGAACGTTTCTAACAGAATGACACTGGTATGCTAACTAATCAGTCCTTCTCTCTTTCCTTTTCAGCAACTAGGGCAGTATGTATTGTATAATGGGTAGCTTTACTGCATGAGTCACAGCTCTGAGGTTATGAGTTTGATTCCCACCATGGCCCTAACTATGTGGAGTTTGTATATTCTCGCCCACAATCCAAAAACATACTGATAGCTTAACTGCTTTCAACAACAAAAACAAGTTTATAATATGTGCATTAGATGGGCCATGTGGTTCTTACTTCTTAACTGCTGTCAAGTTATAAGCTAATCCTTCTTTCTTTCTTTTACAGCAATTCAGAAGAGAAGGCGAAGAAAGAAGAATGTCTCCAATTCTCTCCTTGATTACTATTTTCATAATGAAAGAATTAAATTAAGCCTGATAAAATGGAGACGGATAAAGCATACTTGCAGTCAAAGTCTAAAAATATTGCAATACACACATCACGCACAAACTACACACAGATGGCCTCCGTGCGCGTACTTGTTCTGCCGTGCATGCGCATATTCGCAATTTGCGTATGATCGCTCCCGTGGTCCTGCGCATTAGCGCGTGGTATGAGTATTTACGGTAGTGTTTGTAGTCGCATGGAAAAGCCATAAAAACACATTACATATTTAATCCAAATAGTGCACAATGGCCCTCATTCCGAGTTGTTCGCTCGGTATTTTTCATCGCATCGCAATGAAAATCCGCTTAGTACGCATGCGCAATGTTCGCACTGCGACTGCGCCAAGTAACTTTGCTATGTAGAAAGTAATTTTACTCACGGCTTTTTCATCGCTCCGGCGATCGTAATGTGATTGACAGGAAATGGGTGTTACTGGGCGGAAACACGGCGTTTCAGGGGCGTGTGGCTGAAAACGCAACCGTTTCCGGAAAAAACGCAGGAGTGGCCGGAGAAACGGTGGGAGTGCCTGGGCGAACGCTGGGTGTGTTTGTGACGTCAACCAGGAACGACAAGCACTGAACTGATCGCACAGGCAGAGTAAGTCTGAAGCTACTCTGAAACTGCTAAGTAGTTAGTAATCGCAATATTGCGAATACATCGGTCGCAATTTTGCTAAGCTAAGATTCACTCCCAGTAGGCGGCGGCTTAGCGTGTGTAACTCTGCTAAATTCGCCTTGCGACCGATCAACTCGGAATGAGGGCCAATGTACACATAGTCTCCCTGCATCACACCAGCAAGTTACAACAATTTAAATGGTATCAGAACAAAGGGATTCACCTTTACAGGATAGGAGGGGACAGAACAAGGTTATAAGGTGGTGTCTGGTATCCAGCTGTAGGGTATTTTAAGGGTAATATTGCGGTGTTGGTTTGCAGAAGATCGCACGCTCCTGCAAACAGTTATGCGCAGGAGCAGAATATAAATATAAACTGTATTTCTCTGACGTCCTAGTGGATGCTGGGAACTCCGTAAGGACCATGGGGAATAGACGGGCTCCGCAGGAGACTGGGCACTCTTAAAAGAAAGATTAGGTACTATATCTGGTGTGCACTGGCTCCTCCCTCTATGCCCCTCCTCCAGACCTCAGTTAGAATCTGTGCCCGGCCAGAGCTGGATGCACTTAGTGGGCTCTCCTGAGCTCACTAGAAAAGAAAGTATTTGTTAGGTTTTTTATTTTCAGTGAGATCTGCTGGCAACAGACTCACTGCTACGAAGGACTGAGGGGAGAGAAGCAAACCTACCTGCTTGCAGCTAGCTTGTGCTTCTAAGGCTACTGGACACCATTAGCTCCAGAGGGATCGAACACAGGGCCCGACCTCGATCGTCCGTTCCCGGAGCCGCGCCGCCGTCCCCCTTGCAGAGCCAGAAGACGGAAGATAAAGATGAAAAACGGCGGCTGAAGACTCCTGTTTTCATTAAGGTAGCGCACAGTACTGCAGCTGTGCGCCATTGCTCCCATAGCACACCACACACTCCGGTCACTGTTGGGTGCAGGGCGCTGGGGGGGGGCGCCCTGGGCAGCAATTAGTTTACCTTTTGGCACAAATAGCACATAATACAGTGTATAACACTGTATATGTGCAAAAACCCCCGCCATTAACATTATAAAAAGCGGGAGAAGCCCGCCGCTGAAGGGGCGGGGCTATCTTCCTCAGCACATCCAGCGCCATTTTCTCTTCACAGCTCCGCTGGAAGGACGCTCCCCAGGCTCTCCCCTGCAGTATCCAGTACAACAAGGGTAAAAAAGAGAGGGGGGGCACATAAATGTAGGCGCAAATTGGTCTTAATAAGCAGCTATTGGGAAAAATCACTCAGTATAGTGATAATCCCTGTGTTATAGCGCTGTGGTGTGTGCTGGCATACTCTCTCTCTGTCTCCGCAAAGGACTTTGTGGGGTCCTGTCCTCAGTCAGAGCATTCCCTGTGTGTGTGCGGTGTGTCGGTACGGCTGTGTCGATATGTTTGATGTGGAGGGCTATGTGGAGGCGGAGCAGGAGCCGATAAGTGTGATGTCGCCCCCTACGGGGCCGACACCGGACTGGATGGATATGTGGAAGGTATTAACCGACAGTGTCAACTCTTTACATAAAAGGTTCGATGACGTAACAGCCTTGGGACAGCCGGCATCTCAGCCCGCGCCTGCCCAGGCGTCTCAGAGGCCATCAGTGGCTCAAAAACGCCCGCTAGCTCAGATGGCAGACACAGATGTCGACACGGAGTCTGACTCCAGTGTAGACGAGGATGAGACAAATGTACAGTCCACAAGGGCCATCCGATGCATGATTACGGCAATGAAAAATGTGTTGCACATTTCTGACATTAACCCGGTTACCACTAAAAAGGGTATTATGTTTGGGGAGAAAAAGCAGCCAGTGACTTTTCCCCCATCTGATGAATTAAATGAATTGTGTGAAGAAGCGTGGTGTTCCCCTGATAAGAAACTAGTGATTTCTAAGAGGTTACTGATGGCGTACCCTTTCCCGCCAACGGATAGGTTACACTGGGAGACATCCCCTAGGGTGGACAAGGCGCTCACACGATTATCTAAAAGGGTGGCACTGCCGTCTCAGGATACGGCCGCCCTAAAGGAGCCTGCAGATAGAAAGCAGGAGGCTATCCTGAAGTCTGTATATACACACTCAGGTACTATACTGAGACCTGCTATTGCTTCAGCATGGATGTGTAGTGCTGCAGCAGCATGGTCTGATACCCTGTCAGACAACATTGATACCCTCGACAGGGATGCTATTTTGCTAACCATAGAGCATATAAAGGACGTTGTCTTGTATATGAGGGATGCACAGAGGGACATTTGCCGGCTGGCATCTAGAATTAATGCAATGTCCATTTCTGCCAGGAGAGTATTATGGACTCGGCAGTGGACAGGTGATGCTGATTCTAAAAGGCACATGGAGGTTTTGCCTTATAAGGGTGAGGAATTGTTTGGGGACGGTCTCTCGGACCTCGTATCCACAGCAACAGCTGGGAAGTCGACTTTGTTACCTCAGGTTTCCTCACAGCCTAAGAAAGCACCGTATTATCAAGTACAGTCCTTTCGGCCTCAGAAAGGCAAGCGGTTCAGAGGCGCATCCTTTCTGCCCAGAGGCAGGGGTAGAGGGAAAAAGCTGCACCAGACAGCCAGTTCCCAGGAACAAAAATCCTCCCCTGCTTCCACTAAGTCCACCGCATGACGCAGGGGCTCCACAGGTGGAGCCAGGTGTGGTGGGGGCGCGTCTCCGGAACTTCAGCGACCAGTGGGTTCGCTCACAGGTGGATCTCTGGGTTCTACAAGTGGTATCTCAGGGATACATGCTGGAGTTCGAGGCGACTCCCCCTCGCCGTTACCTCAAATCAGCCTTGCCAGCGGCTCCCAGGGAAAGGGAGGTAGTGCTGGCGGCTATTCACAAGCTGTACCTTCAGCAGGTGATAATCAAGGTTCCCCTCCTTCAACAGGGACGGGGTTACTATTCCACAATGTTTGTGGTACCGAAACCAGACGGTTCGGTGAGACCCATTCTAAATTTGAAATCCTTGAACACTTATGTAAGGAAGTTCAAGTTCAAAATGGAATCGCTCAGGGCGGTTATTGCAAGCCTGGAAGAGGGGGATTTTATGGTGTTGCTGGACATCAAGGACGCTTATCTGCATGTCCCCATTTACCCACCTCACCAGGAGTACCTCAGGTTTGTGGTACAGGACTGTCATTACCAATTCCAGACGTTGCCGTTTGATCTGTCCACGGCACCGAGGGTATTTACCAAGGTAATGGCCGAAATGATGATACTCCTTCGGAAGAAGGGAGTTATAATTATCCCGTGCTTGGACGATCTCCTTATAAAGGCGAGGTCCAAGGAGCAGTTGTAGTCAACGTAGCACTATCTCGGGAAGTGCTGCAACAGCACGGCTGGATTCTGAATATCACAAAGTCGCAGCTGATTCCTGCGACGCGTCTGCTGTTCTTGGGCATGATTCTGGACACAGAACAGAAGAAGGTGTTTCTCCCGGAGGAGAAGGCCCAGGAATTGTCATCTCTGGTCAGGGACCTCCTGAAACCAAAACAGGTGTCGGTGCATCACTGCACGCGAGTCCTGGGAAAGATGGTAGCTTCTTACGAAGCAATTCCCTTCGGCAGGTTCCATGCAAGGATCTTTCAGTGGGATCTGTTAGACAAGTGGTCCGGATCGCATCTTCAGATGCATCGGCTGATCACCCTGTCCCCGAGGGCCAGGGTGTCTCTGCTGTGGTGGCTGCAGAAGGCTCATCTTCTCGAGGGCCGCAGATTCGGCATACAGGACTGGGTCCTGGTGACCACGGATGCAAGCCTCTGAGGTTGGGGGGCAGTCACTCAGGGAAGGAACTTCCAAGGACTGTGTTCAAGTCCGGAGACTTCCCTTCACATAAATATTCTGGAACTAAGGGCCATTTACAACGCCCTAAGTCAAGCAGAACCCCTGCTTCAAAACCAACCGGTGCTGATTCAGTCAGACAACATCACGGCGGTCGCCCATGTAAACCGACAGGGCGGCACAAGAAGCAGGATGGCGATGGCAGAAGCCACAAGGATTCTCTGATGGGCGGAGAATCACGTGCTAGTACTGTCAGCAGTGTTCATTCCGGGAGTGGACAACTGGGAAGCAGACTTCCTCAGCAGGCAGGACCTCCACCCGGGAGAGTGGGGACTTCATCCAGAAGTCTTCACGCTGATTGTAAATCGTTGGGAACGGCCACAGGTAGACATGATGGTGTCCCGTCTCAACAAAAAGCTAAAAAAATATTGCGCCAGGTCAAGGGACCCTCAGGCGATAGCTGTGGACGCACTAGTGACACCGTGGGTGTACCAGTCGGTTTATGTGTTCCCTCCTCTTCCTCTCATTCCCAAGGTACTGAGGATTGTAAGAAAGAGAGGAGTAAGAACTATACTCATCGTTCTGGATTGGCCAAGAAGAACTTGGTACCCAGAACTACAAGAAATGATCTCAGAGGACCCATGGCCTCTGCCTCTCAGACAGGACCTGTTACAACAGGGGCCCTGTCTGTTCCATGACTTACCGCGGCTGCGTTTGACGGCATGGCGGTTGAACGCCGGATCCTAACGGAAAAGGGCATTCCAGATGAAGCGATTCCTACGCTGATAAAGGCTAGGAAAGACGTGACAGCACAACATTATCACCGTATATGGCGAAAATATGTTGCTTGGTGTGAGGCCAGGAAGGCCCCTACGGAAGAATTTCAGCTGGGTCGATTCCTGCACTTCCTACAGTCAGGAGTGACTATGGGCCTAAAATTAGGATCCATAAAGGTCCAGATTTCGGCCCTATCTATTTTCTTTCAAAAAGAACTGGCTTCACTGCCTGAAGTTCAGACGTTTGTTAAGGGAGTGCTGCATATTCAGCCCCCTTTTGTGCCTCCAGTGGCACCTTGGGATCTTAACGTTGTGTTGGATTTCCTGAAATCCCACTGGTTTGAGCCACTTAAGACCGTGGAGCTAAAATATCTCACGTGGAAAGTGGTCATGCTATTGGCCTTAGCTTCGGCTAGGCGTGTGTCAGAATTGGCGGCTTTGTCGTGTAAAAGCCCTTATCTGATCTTCCATATAGACAGGGCAGAATTGAGGACTCGTCCCCAATTTCTCCCTAAGGTGGTGTCAGCGTTTCATTTGAACCAACCTATTGTGGTGCCTGCGGCTACTAGGGACTTGGAGGACTCCAAGTTACTAGATGTAGTCAGGGCTTTGAAAATATATATAGCCAGGACGGCTGGAGTCAGGAAAACTGACTCGCTGTTTATCCTGCATGCGCCCAACAAGCTGGGTGCTCCTGCTTCAAAGCAAACTATTGCGCGCTGGATCTGTAGCACGATTCAGCAAGCTTATTCTGCGGCAGGATTGCCGCATCCTAAATCAGTAAAAGCCCATTCCACAAGGAAGGTGGGCTCTTCTTGGGCGGCTGCCCGAGGGGTCTCGGCTTTACAGCTTTGCCGAGCTGCTACTTGGTCGGGTTCAAACACATTTGCTAAGTTCTACAAGTTTGATACCCTGGCTGAGGAGGACCTTGCCTTTGCTCATTCGGTGCTGCAGAGTCATCCGCACTCTCCCGCCCGTTTGGGAGCTTTGGTATAATCCCCATGGTCCTTACGGAGTTCCCAGCATCCACTAGGACGTCAGAGAAAATAAGAATTTACTCACCGGTAATTCTATTTCTCGTAGTCCGTAGTGGATGCTGGGCGCCCATCCCAAGTGCGGACTCTCTGCAATACATGTATATAGTTATTGCTTAACTAAAGGGTTATTGTTATGAGCCATCTGTTACTGAGGCTCAGTTGTTGTTCATACTGTTAACTGGGTATGGTTATCACGAGTTGTACAGTGTGATTGGTGTGGCTGGTATGAGTCTTACCCTGGATTCCAAATCCTTTCCTGGTAATGTCAGCTCTTCAGGGCACAGTTTCCCTAACTGAGGTCTGGAGGAGGGGCATAGAGGGAGGAGCCAGTGCACACCAGATATAGTACCTAATCTTTCTTTTAAGAGTGCCCAGTCTCCTGCGGAGCCCGTCTATTCCCCATGGTCCTTACGGAGTTCCCAGAATCCACTACGGACTACGAGAAATACAGATGGAGCCACGCTTATCTTGGCTTCTCTGCTGCGCCTAGTCACACCATGGTTTATTAGCATAAGCCCTTCATCTATTGTTCTCAGCTGCAATACAATACAGAGAGAACAATACAGCAGGGATTAAGTCATTACAGCAGGGTTTATTAAATCTGACTGCCCTGGCTCAGTTAATCCTATTAAAGGCCAAGATAAAGATGGCTCCATCTGTAGAATTACCGGTGAGTAAATTCTTATTTTACTGTACATTTGTTATGCAGCGGGAACCCAGAGGAGACCACCTGCAAGTGCACCTGGAACAGACATCGCCCACCCAGAGGCGGAACTACCGCCAGTGCAACCAGTGCGTTGCACTGGGGCCCGCCTCTGTCCAGGGGCCCAAAGCATGTAATGAGTCAAACTGACTCATTACATGCCGCTGTGCGCTGCGGGAAACCGCTGCCCGCAGCGCACAGCCGCCCGGAGAGAGGAGAGGAGCAGCGGTACGGGGGAAGGAGAAGGAGGGAGGTGAAGGAGGGAGCCGCAGCAGCGCTTTGTCACTGATGGAGGCGCTGCTGCTGCCCCTCTGCTTCACTATAGGCTGTCTTCCGAGAACAGCCTATAGTGAAGCATTGGGGCAGCAGCAGCAGCGCCTCCACCAATGACACAGCGCTGCTGCGGCTCCCTCCTCCACCTCCCTCCTCCTCCTACTCTCCAGCCTGGGAATCGTCTGACGCTGCACCGAGGAGCCTGAGCCAGCGGAGAGGGTAAGTATAATTCTTCTTTCTTTCTGTCCTTTCTTTCTGTCTCTTTTTTTCTTTCTTTGTTGGGACTGCCTGCCGCTATGTGTAAAAATGGGGGACTGCCTGCCGCAATGTGTAAAAAGGGGGAATCTGCCTGCCGCAATGTGTACAAATGGGGGACTGCCTGCCGCTATGTGTAAAAACGGGGAATCTGCCTGCCGCAATGTGTAAAAATGTGGAATCTGCCTGCCGCAATGTGTAAAAATGGGGGACTGCCTGCCGCAATGTGTAAAAATGGGGGACTGCCTGCCGCAATGTGTAAAAAGGGGGAATCTGCCTGCCGCAATGTGTAAAAATGGGGAATCTGCCTGCCGCAATGTGTAAAAATGGGGGACTGCCTGCCGCAATGTGTAAAAACGGGGGACTGCCTGCCGCAATGTGTAAAAAGGGGGAATCTGCCTGCCGCAATGTGTAAAAAGTGGGGACTGCCTGCCGCTATGTGTAAAAATTGGGAATCTGCCTGCCGCTATGTGTAAAAAGGGGGAATCTACCTGCCGTAATGTGTAAAAAGGGGGACGCTGTCTGACGTAATGTGTAACAAGGGCACGCTGTCTGCCGTAATGTGTAAAAAGGGGACACTGTCTGCCGTTATGTGTAAAAAGTGCACGCTGTCTGCCGTAATGTGTAAAAAGGGGGACGCTGTCTGCCGTTATGTGTAAAAAGTGTACGCTGTCTGCCGCTATGTTTAACAAGGGCACGCTGTCTGCCGTAATGTGTAAAAAGTGTACGCTGTCTGCTGCTATGTGTAACAAGGGCACGCTGTCTGCCGCTATGTGTAACAAGGGCACGCTGTCTGCCGTAATGTGTAAATAGGGGGACGCTGTCTGCCGTAATGTGTAAAAAGGGGGACGCTGTCTGCCGTAATGTGTAAAAAGGGGATGCTGTCTGCCGTAATGTGTAAAAAGAGGAATCTGTCCGCTGTGAGGTGTAAAAGGGTCTCTAGCTGGTGTAGTGGTGCTACTGTGTGGCGCAATTTGAAGAATGGAGACTACTGTGCACCGTTTTATGAATTGGTATTATTTTGTGGCCACACCCCTTCCCCACGAAGCCATGCCACTATGTATTTTTGCACGTGCCTACGGCACGCACTGCCCCTGTTTTGCATGCAGAGGTGGGGCTCCGATGCCGTTTCTTGCACACAGTGCTAAAATGTCTGGTTACAGCACTGTTGCTAGGTATCCATTTCTCTGGCCCTGAGCAGTTCCCCCTCACCAGATCCTCTCCAGGGGTGAGGGGGTGGACTTGGATGGGATGTGGGGGGGGGGGCCCAAAGCATTTTGTCACACCTGGGCCCACCGCTCGCTAGTTCCGCCACTGCGCCCACCTATTCAAACCAACCTATGACCTCTCCTGTACTGTAAATGACCATCCCTGTGTCCAATGGACAAAGAGATTACAGTATCCATTGTGTTAGGTTTTGGAATATTGTATAAAAGAGCCAGCTGCATGCCAGGTCAAACACAGACTCTGAAGGTCATCTACCCTGATGACTGAGGACCAGACTGGGAAGCGCAGGCGAAACCAAAAACGCATATACCACTGATTGTAGCCATTATTCTATTGTATTGCATTGTTATTGTAACCCCCTTTCAGTAATTACATGTTGGTGTGTCGGAACCCGGCATTTTAAGTATAATCAGGTGTCGTGTCTCCTTTCTTTGCTAAGGTTATAAGTGTATTACAGTCACACGTGCAGCTGCTAAGTGCTCATGGTGTATCTTTGGGTGTGTACACACTGCGTGTACTTTGTACAGCCAGTGCGGCATTTGTACGCAAAGTACGTACACGGTACGGGCTTTGTATGCTAATGGTGTAAATAGTACGTAGGCTAAGGATTGAGTACAGCGGCCGCAGCGGCTCCATGTAAAGTGTATTAAATGTCTTTTTAAGGTGATGCTTTTATTCCTGTAAGTAAACTGATGTTTACAATTGGGGGCTCCTCCGGTTTTCACATGCTCATAGCCTAACAGGTCATAGCAGACTTAATCTATCAGCAAAGTGCGGAAAGTTATCCTACATAACCTTTTCCTGGTCGATGGATGTGCTGAAAACCCTATTTGTGTGCTGTTAGATAGCGTCTGCTCTGTCTGGTCTGCAGAGGTGCTGATAGAACTCGTAAAACAGGAAAAAAGCTATTTAAAAAACTGTGAAATTTTTTTGGGCGCCAAAAGTGTACACAAAGGGCACCGATACTTTGCATACTCTCTCATATTGTTGCCACAAGATTTAGATTGCTAGATTTGTTTAGATCTGTGTGAAATCGGATACATTTGTTGCTATATAGTTAAATTTGAAATAGAAGTGTTTAAGGAAGTAAATATAAAGCACAACACGCAGGTCTGGCCCGGTCGTTAAAGGTTACACAGAACAAGCGGTTGTGCTTGTGAGCGATAATAGTTAGCATTGCTCACATTTATAGAGCTTGTGGGATTTGTTTTATTGCGGATGCACAGGTTTTGTACACGTGTCTCGGACAAAGTACAGGACCGCGCACGCAGCGTAAAAGACACGCACGGTCGCGTGTTAACGCAAAGTGCATAAGAGTGCTGATGCTAAGTACAAATTACACGATAGTTTCGTTCAGTTAAAAGGTGGGACAGTAGCCATGCTACAATAGCACATAACTATCCGGTTTCAAAAGTAGATTAGTATAAGACTTTTGTTTAAACATTATTGCCTCTGGGGGTAAAGCTGCCGATCAGAACGAGTGGAAATTTTCTGTACAGAAAGACCAGGTGTATTTGAGTGAGTGAAAGCGGAGTGAGTGGAGCTGAACCCGGGAATTCGGGATCCCGCCGTGGTACACTGGGTTAGTAGAGGCCCAGTGGCGTAGGGTTCGCTACCTTACGTAATAAGAACTAAGTGTTCAAGGTGAACTATGTGTTCACAGTCCCAAGTGAACTAGGTGTTCAAAGTGAACAAAGTGATCAGGTGGTCTAAAGCAATCCTAGGGCATATAGATAACTAGTATCTATAGGCTGTGCGATTGCATCGCATGTCTGTATTTTCTACACAGCACAACGTGATACCATTGTGTCATATGCGCTGTGGAAAAGCATACGCAGACGTGATTGTATAGACAAAGGGGTTTTTCTTTGATAACATCGGGAAATCTCCCTGGTGGGCTTCCACTGGAAAGGGTGAATAATAGTTATCTAATTTCTGTTTTTCACCCTACAAAAAATTCCAGTAGAAAGATACTGAAAAGGAATTTTTCGCTACCTCTCTCAGGAAAATATTCCAACAGAACCTCCACCGAAAGAAATTACGGTGCTGTAAGGTCTGATAGGAGCCCTAAGTTGGGTACATTGCCTTCCACTATCAACAGTGTATCGCAGTACCAGCCAATGTGGGCATGAGTGGGTGAAAGTGCTCTCAGAACTTTCACCGTCTACTTGCATTGAGTATTTTGGTGTTTGTGGGAATTTTTTAGTTATTAAAAAGACCCACAAATATGGGAGCCAGTTGCTCAAGTGAGAGACGTTTGTGCAGGGTTCAGGCTGGAGAATTAAGACCAAAAGGGTCAGCAAGGTTTATTATGTGTGGAAAATTTGGTCCACAAGCTGAAGTTTATTGTGACGAATGGGTGCGTATGACTGACAACGATAGGGTATCATTCCCTAGGGTGGGCAGCTTTGAACCAGAGGTACTGCAGAATGTAGGCAGTAAAATATGTCTGCCTAAGTCCAGAAAACAAAGGATTAGACATAACGATTGTTTAAAACTGTGGCAACAAGAGGGGGAAATGCAAAGGGAACAAACCCGCAAAGTTCTAAACCTAGCAGGAATGAGGACACAAACACACCATTATCGACACAGGTCGAGAGGGAAGAGATGGCTACAGTCATTGGTATATCTATGAATGATAGTAGAATGCAAGAGAAAAGTATTCACACAAATTTTTGCAAGATGAATCCTGTTTTGAAGTCTTTTCAAGGTTATAGGTCACAGGAAGATGAAGGACCCAGCCAAATCGCAGCTCTCATTCAGGCAGTCGCCTTGCAGTAAACTCAGGCGGGGCCTGCCCATCCTGTTAGAGCAGTAACAGTATTCCCCACTGAAAGAACTGGTGAGGTCACAGCTACCGGTAAGTGTGAGACGGGTCATTGCACAGAGACAACAACACCTTACAGCAAACAGATTAGGAACGGAATGGTAGTATTACATCCTGTCTTGGAAATAGTAACTCCCAATGGGGGAACCGATAGTCAGGGAGAAATCCTCACCAGGAATAATGCAATGTATTGCCCGTGGTTCAGATCTAAGCTGCGGTCAATCATTTCAGAATTCTCCGAACCCCGGAAGCATTTAGCCAGATGTCAGAAGTTTATCAGAGATCTGGGTAATGCTCATGAACCAGCTAACAAAGATTGGCGGATATTTTTGAAAGCGTGCCTACCCCCTAATATTGACACCCAAAAATGTATCACTGATTGTAGATTAGAGTCGGATAGTCCTATGACTGATGAATACACAATCAGGAGAATGTGGAATGAATTAACATGCAACTAGAGTTGTATTTCCCCACTACTGTTAAGTGGAGAAGATTTTTCTCCATAAAACAGAGAGAAAATGAAATGGCATCTGAATATTTCCATCGGGCCCTGCAAATAATGGATAGATACGTTGGGATATCAGATACAGGGAACGATGCGAATTACAGGGAGGTGGCTGTCTCTGTGCTAATGGACGGACTCAATAAGACAGTAAGGGACAGGGTACAAACATCTTTGCCTAAATGGAGAAGGGCCACAGTAGCTTGTCTTAGAGAGTGTGCAATTGAACACCACAAGAATATTGCTAGGCGCAGAAAACAACAGGAGGAGAAGCTGATGATAATAAGTCTACAGGCTCTTACAGCAAAGCCTCATCAGCCTGAACCCCAAAACCCGGGTAGTTGGAAAAGACCGAGAATATGTTACATTTGTAAAAAGGAAGGGCATTTTGCCAGAGATTGTAGGTATAGTAGAACACATAGTCAATATAGACCCCTAGACAGAGAAAACAAGCCACATTATTAAACACATAGACGGGATCAAGGGACATATAGTAAGGAATCACGAGCCATATAGAAAACACAGATTCAGTTAATGGGAAGAACGGAATAAAGGCAACTTCACCCTTTTGACAAAACTTGCTGGGGTTAAGATGAGGCCTCTAAACTGTTGCTTCTTTCTCTAGCAGAAATGGCCCCTGATTAACTTAACAGGAGTTTTGTAAGATATGGTATACATATAGCGTGCTCCCGCCCAGGAAGCACAAAGTATGTTGGATACTCACGAAGACTAATATTGCATTTCACTGTTCTAGATTCATGTCCATCACAAGTAGAGGAAATTATCTCACAGATACTGGGTTCCCTACGAACTTAGGATGGACAGGACACTGGATTGATGGCTGGGATAGTCCCAGTAGAGATATGACACATAGAATTTTTTTTAGGGGTATAGACAGTAGAGAATCACTTCCCCATAGTGCCCAATCCAGTTATCAAAATGTTATAAAATCCTCTTTGCCTCTACAAACTTATCTGTTACTAACCTCTATGTGATTTTTCCTCAAAGTTTCCTCCTCATCTCTTCACCGACAGGAAGGTACAATGCATGGACCCGATTACAGTTCAAATGCCACATGCCTACTCGGTCTGTCAGAGTTCTGCCCAAATCCAGTATATCTCACCAGAACAAGGACACCAGTATTTATGCAGTGTGCCTGGTCATGCACACAGAGTGGAGAATGAGAATACTGGTGAAGGGAGACTGTGTACAGACACAGATATGAATGATGGTGTGACAGCCTGTTGGTGAATGCCACACCTGACATTTTATTTTAATTTTACTATTTTTCCCCTCTCTTCTCTCATCCAGAGACGGTTTACTTCACACAACTGATAACACACGATAGTAAATTAATATGCAAAATTTGTGTTCCCTACAGGAAAGGGCAGTCTGGAGGGCAAATGGGTATGGCCAGGAGTCCTCAGAACTTTGGACAGGTGAACACGGTAAGCCAGTAGCCCCCAGAGCATATCTTCCAAGTCTAGCTGAGGTGGCACACGGTCTGACTCATCTAGGCAAAGAGGGTATGTGCAAGCTGGTGAGAGCCTACTGGTGTTCGCCAGGTTTCTCTTCTCATGCAGGTAAGAGAGACATGTTTTACTTGCTTGAGGAAGAATATTGGAAAGACAATACCAACAGAGCCATCCCATATCCCTCCGACAGACGGACCTTTTCAGGTAATACAAATCGACTTCATACAGTTACCACCCTGTAGGAATTTGAAATATGTGTTAGTTTGTATTGATGTATTTTCCAATTGGGTAGAAGCATTCCCTGCTGCAACAAATACTGCTACGTTCACTGCAAAGAAAATTGTGCAGGAATTTGTGTGTAGATATGGTATCCCTAGAATAATTGAAAGTGATAGGGGTACCCATTTTACAGGTGAAGTCTTTCAGGTCATGTGCAAACTGATGGGAATTAATAGCAAGCTGCATAATTCGTACCGGCCACAGGCGAGTGCAAAGGTAGCAGAGTGATGGCTGAAACTGGATTGTTGTGGCCAGAAGCTTTGCCACTAGTGTTGTACAGCATCAGAACCACTCCCAGATCTCCACTTAACTTATCACCCGTTGAAATTCTTTTTGGTCGACAACCTCATGTAATGATAGATCCCCAGGATGATTTGAAATGTAGTAATGAAGTGACTGTGAAATATTTGGTTGGGATGAGCCAGCAGCTGAGAAATCAACTAAGAAATTTAAAGCTGGTGATTCCTGACCTACGGAACAGTGATTGTCATGACATTGAGCCTGGGGATTATGTGATGATTCGAAATTTCTTACGCTCAGGTTGCCTCATAGACAGGTGGGAAGGACCATATCAAGTCTTGTTAACCAGCACGACAGCACTAAAGGTCGCCGAAAGAGACTTGGGTCCACCCGTCCCACTGCAAGAAGGTCGCTGACCCGGAGAGAACTCGTGACAAAGTAGTTTGGTAACTGTGTGTTCAAAGTGAACTGTGTGTTCAAAGAGCAATGCAAAAAGAACCTCGTATCACTAGAGTGTTTGTTCCGGGAAAGTTGAAAGGCAGGACTGTTGAAAGGCATCTGAGCACGGAGAGCAACAAGATCTAGGACGGTTGTTGCACCATTTTCTTTTTTCACCACCCCCTGCATTTTCCTTTCTTTTCTCCTTCTTATTTTTCTCCTTTCCCCTAACGAAATGGATCTATCACAAGAGACTGCGTTTCGGGTTCTGCTAGTAACTCTGTTTTTGATCAGGACAATTTGTTTTGGTGAGGGTCCCAGAGAGGTCGAGCCAGGATCTGGAATGGGTTCTGATGGCGAGTACGAATTTGTAGGATCTCAGGAGCAGCACATCACTCGAGTAAAGGCTGGTATCAGTAAGCGCTCTGGTAGTCATGGAGCTCGGAGGCACTGTGAAGGGTTATTGTCTGATGAATATTGTATTTGTAGGAATTGTGAGAATCTAGTCGAGGATGGGTACATCCAGAGATGTTAGTCCAACCTTAATATCGACATGGACCGCCATCCGTTGAGTGATTACCACTCACTAGTGGGTAAGGTCTTAAACCAGACAGAATGCTGGGTGTGCTCACAGGTACCTCAAGGTCAGAGTAAGTCAGGATTAGTACCATACCCTTTAGCAATAGATGAGGTACTCGAATTATGGGGTGGGAGACCAGTGGACAAGAAATTCAATATCTCTAGGCCCCCTAGTTTGAAGCTCCACCAGTATCATGTAGACAGGTCCTTACTGTGCTTTAATATTTCCAATTACCGAACACCAGGAAATTGGGAAGTGACGTGGAATAACCAGACAATGACCTTTAACACAGAGCTGATAGGATACCCATAGACTCTGAACTTGTACACCAAATAGCCAACAGTGGGAAGTATTTTCGGTATAGGTATACCCGTGGAAGCAAGACCATGTGGGTTGGAAAAGTATCGTCAGGGTATTGTGCTCATGTCATCCAGCCCGATACTTGTACTGAACAGATGGGTGAACTAGGGATTGGGTTCTTTACTTGGAAAGTTTGCAATATGGTGATGTTACATTTTGTCCCCTATGTTCTCCCAGATGATGCCTATTTCATATGTGGGAGGAAAGCGAGCTCAGAGGGATTGTGTTATATTGGGAGAGTACTTCCAGAGGTCATGACCATAACCCATGATAAAATGAAAGACGGTCACCACAGTGCTCAGGCTCCTTATACTCATACTCACTATGAACACATCATCAAGAGACACCTCATAGATAGGGCAGAGCATGCAGCCTCTGATTTGATCCACAAATCCACCGGGATTCAGTTCCTTCTCGCATTAGACATCACCTGTACTGCCAGAGAAACTATAAATTATAAGTATATCCATGCTCTAGCGAACTTGATAGATAATATCACTGAGATGTATGATAACACCTTCAGGTATACGGGAAGGGAGTTACAAGCCTACAAGAAGGAACTGATCCAGCACAGGATGGTCCTAAATTACGTCACAACCGTGACAGGTGGGTACTGTGTTACTCTGGCAACTCAATATGGTGTGAAGTGCTGTACATATATTACAAACAGTACTGACGACCCCACGGAGATCATCGATCAGAAGATGGATGAGATCTTGCAGTTGAAGTGGGAGTTCAGGAGGAAGCACAACCTTACCTTAGCGACTGTGAGTAATGAACTGACCGGCTGGGTCTCATGGTTGAACCCACGCAAATGGTTCTCAGGTTTAGGAGAGTGGGCTCAAAATGTCATTATGAGTGTGGGGAAGTTTCTCCTTTGTATTCTGGGAGTCATCATAATTATTGGAAACAAAAATTCTCCTTTAGTGGAGAAAAAAGAAGCGCTGGTATTTAAATGTTATTTATTTAGTAATTCTATTGTATCATACATAAATAAAACACTCAATATTTTACAGTAAATGAATTACCGGCCGGTAAATAAATTAAAATAAATCGATTAATTAAAATTAAAATTAACCCCACTTGTAGAAGCACATTTAGGGAAATTCCCAATAAAACTGAGGTAGTAATTTCTAGAACCTTCAAGTATCCAAAGAGCAGGAAATCGGTATTTGTTTGGATGTTATCCTTAATACCCAAGCACAGTCTTGTACAATTATGAAAAGTCCTCCCGGACGGTAATTCATTTACTGTAAAATATTGAGTGTTTATTTATGTATGATACAATAGAATTACTAAATAAATAACATTTAAATACCAGCGCTTCTTTTTTCTCCACTAAAGGAGAATTTTTGTTTCTGGTTTCTTGCTTGGTGGGATGAGCGTACCCACTAAAGAAGCGGCAGGTATTTAAATTATCAGATGGCGCTGGGTAATCTCTATATATTGTATATTACTCCATCATAATTATTGGTTTGATATTTAGGTGTGTTCAAATTCTAACGCGGCGCAAGCACGGCACAAATTTGATGAGTCTAAGGAGCGAGGGCGCTGTTACAGCAGCAGATTTAATTTATGATCCATCCATAGAGACAGTGTTATGATAAGGATTGCAAATGAATTTCATGGCCTGTTCCTTTCACCCGTTTTTCTTTGTCTCCCCCTCTGCCCAGATATATCCAACCGGAAAAGACGTCAGCCCTCCCCAAAATGTTTATGTGAATGTATTTTTATATATGTGTCTTATCTTCATCTCTGCAACCTCCAGTTAATGGCACACAGTCGACAGGTGATATCCACATATACTAGCACTCACATATGTTCCCCCTCCATGTATCATCAACTAAATGTGCACCCCATTTGTTGGAACAAGAAGCCAAAAAGAGCTCGGTAGTGTTTGTTGGCCCATTTACAGACCCTTAATATGGGATGAGAAGGATTTAATGTATACTTCGCAATACCTCGAAGCTTATTTAGAACATATACGACACAATGATACATGCCCCTCAGGCATGGATTCATACATACATGCTTTTTACTATCCCACTAGGTCATACATTTCCCACCTACAACTCTCCCTCGACCATTCAAGCTTCAGTATATATTGTATAGATATTTTTCTGTTTATTGATTAGGTAGTGGCAGTTATTGGTGACTGCCAAAGGGTGGACTGTCGAAGTCGAAAAATATTGCAATACACACATCACGTACAAACTACACACAGATGGCCTCCGTGCGTGTACTTGTTCTGCCGTGCGTGCGCATATTTGCAATTTGCGTATGGCCGCTCCCGTGGGCCTGCGCATTAGAGCGTGGTATGAGTATTTACGGTAGTGTTTGTAGTCGCATGGAAAAGCCATAAAAACACATTACATATTTAATCCAAATAGTGCACAATGTACACATATTCTCCCTGCATCACACCAGCAAGTTACAACAGTTTAAATGGTATCAGAACAAAGGGATTCACCTTTACAGGATAGGAGGGGACAGAACAAGGTTATAAGGTGGTGTTTGATATCCAGCTGTAGGGTATTTTAAGGGCAATATTCCGGTGTTGATTTGCAGAAGATCGCACGCTCCTGCGTATAGTTATGCGCAGGAGCAGAATATAAATATAAACTGTATTTACTGTACATTTGTTATGCGGCGGGAACCCAGAGGAGACCACCTGCAAGTGCACCTGGAACAGACATCGCCCACCTATTCAAACCAACATATGACCTCTCCTGTACTGTAAATGACCATCCCTGTGTCCAATGGACAAAGAGATTACAGTATCCATTGTGTTAGGTTTTGGAATATTGTATAAAAGAGCCAGCTGCATGCCAGGTCAAACACAGACTCTGAAGGTCATCTACCCTGATGACTGAGGACCAGACTGGGAAGCGCAGGCGAAACCAAAAACGTATGTACTACTGATTGTAGCCATTATTCTATTGTATTGTTATTGTAACCCCCTTTCAGTAATTACATGTTGGTGTGTCGGAACCCGGCATTTTAAGTACAATCTGGTGTTGTGTCTCCTTTCCTTGCTAAGGTTATAAGTGTATTACAGTCACACGTACAGCTGCTAAGTGCTCACGGTGTATCTTTGGGTGTGTATGCACTGCGTGTACTTTGTACAGCCAGAGCGGTGTTTGTACGCAAAGTACGTACACGGTACGGGGCTTTGTACGCTAATGGTGTAATTAGTACGTAGGCTAAGGATTGAGTACAGCGGCCGCAGCAGCTCCATGTAAAGTGTATTAAATGTCGTTTTAAGGTGATGCTTTTATTCCTGTAAGTAAACTGACGTTTACATTGCCTACCTGACCCACTCCATGAGGGAGAAAATGCTCTGTTCCTGGCAATGTTTGATTGCCATCACCTGTGGTGAAACACCTTTCTTATCAATTAACTAGCTCACCACAGGTGATGGAAATCATACATTACCAGGAAAGTCCAGGAACAGAGCATTTTCTTCCTCATGGAGAGGGTCATGTAGGCAAGTATGGGATAAAGAGTGATAAATGAACAGTCAATCAGCTTCCTAAATGCCATGTTAAAGTTAGGATCTGATTGGCTAGTCATTTATCACTCTTTATCTGTCTCCACTTAATCACATCTTGCTTAATACATTTGGGCCCTAGTTCTTAATTAATGAAAACATTCTTTTGGTTACTTTATGGCACAGGATCTCAAACTCGATCCTCAGTACTCCAAACAGTTCATGTTTTCCATGTCTCCTCACAGAAACTAAAGTGAAATAATTTGTTCCATCTGTGTGTCAGGAATCGACTTACCAGGCTGACATCCGTCCGCCGCTGCGGACTCCGTCCTGGCTCCCTGCGGTCACCTGTCTCCTATACCCCTGCCATGGGACATCATCAAGGTCCTGGGTACACTCCTGAGACAGCGGGCGTGTAGCGCGCCGCGTCCCCGCTAGGCCGCGGCGTGGGCGCCGCCATGACAGTCTGCAAACAGCCAGTATACTGCGGCCAATCCGGTGCTTGGCCGCACCCACTTTTCCTTCACTCATCCAATCCCTGCGCACCATGGGGTACATAAGAGGCTACAGGTTCACTCCACAGGCATCCTGGACTTTGTGTCTTTCCAGCGACCTACATGAAAGGATCGGTTCCTGTTTCTCCTGAGTTCCTGGTTCTCTGCTAAAGAACTTGTACTCCTGGTTACTCTGCATTCTTCCGTGGAACTTCAAGGCTCAGCAATACCTGCAACCTGCATAAGGCTTCACACTCATCACCACCTTGTGTGTTTCAGCCTGCAGTTGAAGACTGACTCCAGGTGTGTTCATTCCTCCACCTGTGACACAGCTTGCTGCTGCCAGTGCCTCATCACCTGCACTGTGAGTCGGACTCCTGCTTATGCTCAGGTTAGCCATTTCCATCTACTGCCTAAGTTTCCTGTTTTAAAACCCTGCACTGGTTTCCAAGCCAGAACCATTCCATTAACATTTGTTCTGCTGATTTATATTTCCGGATATTATTTCTCAATTCATCTGCCATTCATTGCCATAGACTTTTCAGTACCATACTGAGCGATTGACTTTTCATCTGTTATTATTGTTTCTGCTTCAATACTGTTATATCATCTGCTTAATAAAAATACCATTGCGCTCATGCGCAGGAACGTTATCCAACCTCCTCGTTTCCTTCCTTCTACCTCCACTGACCCACTAGCGCCCCCTCCGGGGACACAGACCAAACACAATCTGACAGTAAGTCCAGGATCGATGGACTCGGATGGTGGACGGAGTGTGGGGTCAGAGGCCTTGCAAGATCTGGTCTCCCGTCTGGATGGTCAAGAGGTTGCGCAGCAGCAGATGCTTCACTTCCTACAAGGGATGTCCTCCCGATTGGATACACTGCAGCAATCCCTGCCTAGTGTGCTCTCACCTACTGTTCCTGTTACTCCAGCACCTGCCAGTGCTGTAAGTTCTTCTATGTCGGCTGCATCAGCTCCAGTGTCACGTCTGCACCTGCCCGTGCCGAGCAAATATGATGGCAGTCCTAAATTATGTCGCGGGTTCCTCAATCAGTGTGAAATACAGTTTGAGTTATTGCCTCATAACTTTCCCACGCCAAGGTCCAAGGTTGCCTACATCATTTCCTTGCTCTCTGGATCTGCTCTGAGTTGGGTGTCTCCTCTGTGGGAACGTGCTGACCCTCTGATCAACAACTACTCAGACTTCGTGTCAACCTTTAGACGGATCTTTGACGAGCCTGGTCGTGCAACATCAGCTTCGGCAGACCTGATCCAACTTCGTCAAGGTAACCGAAGCATGGGACAATATGTCATCCAGTTCCAGACGTTGGCTGCAGAAATCCAGTGGAACAACCAAGCTCTAGTAGCAGCCTTCTGGCACGGACTCTCGGATCGGATCAAGGACGAACTGGCAACCCGTGACATTCCTGTTCAACTGTCTGATTTGATCTCCCTGTGCATTAAGCTGGACTCTCGCATCCGCGAACGCAATAATGAACGCGCTCGGAGTGAGCCTCGCAGATTAAGGTTCATACCTTCTGTACAGTTCCAGTCTCCCTCTTCTGACGAGCCTATGCAGATAAATAGGTCCCGCCTAACTCCTGAAGAGCGGGCAAGAAGAATACGAGAGAGGCTCTGCCTATACTGTGCTGCTGCGGGCCATCAAATTAACTCCTGCACGATGCGTTCGGGAAACGCCAGATCCTGACTTGTAAGGGAGGAGTCAAGTTAGGATCTCTCAGTCAAGCTCCTTCTCAACAAGATCTCATTCTTCCAGTGACGCTAGAAACTTCCGTTGGGCTCCAGTCTGCGTCAGCATTAGTGGACTGCGGTGCTGCAGGAAATTTTATCACCCAAGCTGCGGTAAATAGATTTTGCCTGTCTACCTGTGAACTTTCTTGTCCTGTATACATTACTGCTGTGGATGGTAGTAGAATCTCTAAGGGGAACATTTCACATCAAACTACCCCAGTGGTTCTGGGAGTTGGATTTCTCCATTCAGAGCTGATCAAGTTTCTGGTCATCCCTCAAGCCACCCAGGAGATTGTCTTGGGCATGCCTTGGCTCCAGCTACATAACCCACAGTTCGACTGGACAACGTTGCAGCTTATCTCATGGGGTTCACACTGTCATCAATCCTGCTTAGCCCAAGTGTGTCCCATTAAGTCTACCGAAGTAAAGTCACAGCTAAGTCTCCCAGCAGCTTATCAAGACTTCGCAGACGTCTTCTGTGAAAAGGCTGCTGATATTCTGCCGCCCCATAGGGAATGGGATTGTCCCATCGATCTCCTTCCTGGCAAGAAGCCACCTAGGGGGCGCACCTACCCTTTGTCTGTTCCTGAAACAGAGGCGATGAGTAATTACATCAGAGAGAATCTTCAGAAAGGATTCATCCGTCCGTCATCATCACCCGCTGGTGCAGGTTTCTTCTTTGTCAAAAAGAAGGATGGAGGACTGCGTCCATGCATTGACTATCGGGGTCTCAATGACATTACCATCAAGAATAGTTATCCTTTACCACTCATTACCGAACTTTTTGATAGAGTTAAGGGGGCCCGCATCTTCACCAAGTTAGATCTCCGCGGTGCCTATAATCTCATCAGAATCCGGAGTGGTGACGAGTGGAAGACAGCTTTCAACACTCGAGATGGCCATTATGAATACCTGGTAATGCCATTTGGGTTGAGTAATGCTCCAGCGGTATTCCAACACTTTGTGAACGAAATTTTTCGTGATGTCCTGTATAAGTACCTCGTTGTTTACTTAGATGATATTCTTATCTTTTCTCAAGACCTTCCATCTCATCGCCTACAAGTCTGTGAAGTTCTCCGACGTCTTCGTGAGAACCGTCTCTACGGGAAATTATCTAAATGCACCTTTGAAGTTCCCTCTATACCCTTCCTGGGTTATATAATTTCCGGATCGGATCTTCAGATGGACCCGACAAAATTGGAAGCCATTGCCAATTGGTCCATTCCAAATTCCCTCAAGTCTATCCAGCGGTTTCTGGGTTTCGCCAACTACTATAGAAAATTTATTCGAGGATTCTCCACTCTCATCGCTCCTATTACCAACCTGACTCGGAAAGGGGCAGATCATTCCAACTGGTCAGAAGAAGCCTTGGCAGCCTTCCGGAAGATCAAGCTAGCCTTTATGTCTGCTCCAGTGCTGTCGCAGCCAGATGTCAACAGACCGTTCGAGTTGGAGGTAGATGCCTCTACAGTTGGGGTTGGAGCTGTTCTCTCCCAGAAGGGATCTGATGGGAAAGTCCACCCTTGTGGATTCTATTCTCGCAAGTTTCTTCCTGCAGAAGCTAATTACTCCGTGGGAGATCAAGAGTTACTGGCAATCAAGCTGGCTCTCGAGGAATGGAGATATCTCCTAGAAGGGGCCAAACATCCGTTTAACATCTTCACGGATCATAAAAACCTGCTATACTTAAAAGCAGCTCAGTGCCTTAACCCTCGCCAGTCCAGGTGGGCTATGTTTTTCTCACGTTTTAATTTTAAGCTTCATTTCCGCCCAGGTTCACAGAATGTGAAAGCCGACGCATTATCCCGGTCCATGGAATCTGAAGAGGGAACATCTGACTCTGTGCCACATACCATCCTGAGTCCCGTGGTTTTCGCTGCCTCTCAAGTCTCCCCAGCTCCTCCTCCTGGTAAGACTTTTGTTTCCCCAGAGCTCCGTCCCAAGTTGCTATCTTGGGCCCATCAATCCAAGTTCACTGGTCATCCTGGTGTCCTGAAGACATTCAAGTTCCTTTCTGCGTCATATTGGTGGCCAAAGATGAGAATGGACATCCAGGATTTCGTGGCATCCTGTCCTAAATGTGTGCAGCACAAGACTCCTCGTCAGTCTCCAGCAGGTCAGTTACAACCCTTGTCTGTCCCTAGTCGTCCGTGGTCTCACCTGTCCATGGATTTTATCACTGACCTTCCTCCTTCTCAGGGACATAATACCATTTGGGTTGTAGTGGACAGATTCACCAAGATGGCTCATTTCGTTCCTCTCCAGGGTCTCCCTTCTGCCCCGAAACTTGCCCAGATCTTCCTACAGGAGATCTTCCGCTTACACGGTTTACCCTCTGAAATAATATCTGATCGGGGGGTACAGTTTGTAGCGAGGTTTTGGAGGGCCCTCTGTTCTGCCATGCAGGTTAAATTGAAATTCTCGTCATCATACCATCCTCAGACGAATGGGCAGACAGAGAGAGTCAATCAAGAACTTGAGACTTTTTTAAGGTTATATGTGTCATCCTCCCAGGATGATTGGTTCAATCTGCTCCCATGGGCCGAGTTTGCCCATAACTTTCGATACCATACTGCTACTGAAACGACACCATTCTTTGCAGTATATGGGCAACATCCCCGTGTACCTGAATTCCAAGAACTCCCTCATATGGATGTTCCTGCTGCCACTACTGCTCTGACTCAGTTTTCTTCCATTTGGAAAAAAATTCATGTTTCCCTCAAAAAAGCCTCCAGTCGATACAAGATCTTCGCCGACCGCAAGAGACGTGCGGTTCCCCATTTGAAACCTGGGGACAAGGTTTGGTTATCAACCCGCAACCTTCGTCTCAGGGTCCCATCCATGAAGTTTGCACCACGCTTCATTGGTCCTTACCCTATCGAGGGCGTCATCAACCCAGTGGCTTACAAGTTGAAATTACCATCTTCCCTTCGTATACCTAATGCTTTTCACATTTCTCTCCTCAGACCTCTAGTCCTAAACCGCTTTCAGAATACTCTTCCAGTAGGTCCCAAGGTTCGAACTCAGCGGGGCGTGGAATTCGAGATCAACAAGATTCTGGACTCCCGTTGCCGGTATGGACGTCTCCAGTACCTGGTCGATTGGTTCGGTTATGGCCCAGAGGAGAGAAGCTGGGTGAATTCATCTGATGTCCATGCTCCTAGGTTGGTCCGTGTCTTCCACAGCACTCATCCCTCCAAGCCACGTGGGTGTTCGGTGTCCACCCCTAAAGGAGGGGGTACTGTCAGGAATCGACTTACCAGGCTGACATCCGTCCGCCGCTGCGGACTCCGTCCTGGCTCCCTGCGGTCACCTGTCTCCTATACCCCTGCCATGGGACATCATCAAGGTCCTGGGTACACTCCTGAGACAGCGGGCGTGTAGCGCGCCGCGTCCCCGCTAGGCCGCGGCGTGGGCGCCGCCATGACAGTCTGCAAACAGCCAGTATACTGCGGCCAATCCGGTGCTTGGCCGCACCCACTTTTCCTTCACTCATCCAATCCCTGCGCACCATGGGGTACATAAGAGGCTACAGGTTCACTCCACAGGCATCCTGGACTTTGTGTCTTTCCAGCGACCTACATGAAAGGATCGGTTCCTGTTTCTCCTGAGTTCCTGGTTCTCTGCTAAAGAACTTGTACTCCTGGTTACTCTGCATTCTTCCGTGGAACTTCAAGGCTCAGCAATACCTGCAACCTGCATAAGGCTTCACACTCATCACCACCTTGTGTGTTTCAGCCTGCAGTTGAAGACTGACTCCAGGTGTGTTCATTCCTCCACCTGTGACACAGCTTGCTGCTGCCAGTGCCTCATCACCTGCACTGTGAGTCGGACTCCTGCTTATGCTCAGGTTAGCCATTTCCATCTACTGCCTAAGTTTCCTGTTTTAAAACCCTGCACTGGTTTCCAAGCCAGAACCATTCCATTAACATTTGTTCTGCTGATTTATATTTCCGGATATTATTTCTCAATTCATCTGCCATTCATTGCCATAGACTTTTCAGTACCATACTGAGCGATTGACTTTTCATCTGTTATTATTGTTTCTGCTTCAATACTGTTATATCATCTGCTTAATAAAAATACCATTGCGCTCATGCGCAGGAACGTTATCCAACCTCCTCGTTTCCTTCCTTCTACCTCCACTGACCCACTAGCGCCCCCTCCGGGGACACAGACCAAACACAATCTGACACTGTGAATGTTTTAAAATATGTCAGTGAGTAATGAATACACCTGTGCACCTGTTGGGTGACCTGCAAAACTTGAACTGTGTATAGTCCTGAGGACTGAGTTTGAGAACCTCTGCTTTATGCGGTCATACAGTTTAATAAACTACCATCCTGTCTGCCACTACAGTGCCATTCTATTTCCTAGATGTGCCATGTTGGAAGTTTTAAGAGCCACATGTTTGTGCCGCCCACTGCTGCCGCTTAGCTTAGTCATTCAGCTACTTTGGTGCAACCATTAGACCTAAAGTGAAGGAAAAGAATATTGGCCCTCATTCCGAGTTGTTCGCTCGGAGTTTTTCATCGCATCGCAGTGAGAATTCTCTTAGTGCGCATGCGCAATGTTCGCACTGCGACTGCGCCAAGTAACTTTACTATGATGAAAGTAAGTTTACTCACAGCATTTTCATCGCTCCGACGTTCGCATTGTGATTGACAGGAAATGGGTGTTACTGGGCGGATGCACGGCGTTTTAGGGGCGTGTGGCTGGAAACGCTACCGTTTCCGGAAAAAACGCAGGAGTGGCCGGAGAAACGGTGGGAGTGCCTGGGCGAACGCTGGGTGTGTTTATGACGTCAGCCAGGAACGAAAAGCACTGAACTGATCGCACAGGCAGAGTAAGTCTGAAGCTACTCAGAAACTGCTAACTCGTTTGTAATCGCAATATTGCGCGTACGTCGGTCGCAATTTTAAGAAGCTAAGATTCACTCCCAGTAGGCGGCGGCTTAGCGTGTGTAACTCTGCTACATTCGCCTTGCGAGCGAACAACTCGGAATGAGGGCCATTGTTAACTGTGAGGTGGTCAAAATTGACTGGAAATTAGTGGACATTTATGTTATTGAGGTAAATAATACTGTAAGAACAAAAACAGACCAAAATTCTGTGATTTTAGCTGTTTTTGACAGTTTAAAAAAAAATACAGATCTAAAACCAAAACCCGCAAGGATGGTTTTGGCAAAACCAATACAGATCCAAAACACGATGGAGATACAGATCCAATACCAAAACACAAAACCGAGAAAAGGTCCAGCGCACATCCCTAGTTTTCATATCTGAACATAATAGAATCTGAACCGAGCTAACCACTCATTCCTAATTAAATAGAATGAGGTAACTAAACTTCTTTAATTGACTAATTGATTGGAGAATAAACCAAAAAATATGTCAAGCAAACAATCTTATATGTGCCCATACAGCGAGAAATGTCTGTAGGAAGAATTAAATATATTTTGAAGATTAAGGGGCCTATTTATCACCATCCACATCCAGGATGCGGATGACAGGTGATAAAATTGCCCAAACTCGCACTGCGATAATTGATTACATCGCAGGGAAGTATCAATTAACTCGTGCAGGGACAGAGCTTGCGGTCAAGCTCAGTCTCTGCGATGATACTCCGCAGCATCATCGGGGTATTTTTCAGAAAAATACCCTGATGTCCTGCTGCGCATGTGCCACCCCCACCGACTTCACCGCTACCGCCGGGTCGACCCCCCCCGTCGCAACTACCCCTGAGCGCCGCAGACCCCCCCCCCTTCCCCAAGAAAATCAATATACTCACCAGTCCAGGGAGCTGGTCCACGCTGTTTCTGCTGGGCTGCCCGGTGCCGGATCCTGTGCGCTGCGGTGACCCCCGGTGCTGTAAAGTGTGCTGCCGCTTTGCAGTGTCACTTTACTGCACCGGGGTCACATTGCAGCGTATGGGGGACCAGGCACCCGGCAGTGCTCACCGGAGCAGCGGACACCGGCTCCCTGGACAGGTGAGTATGGTTTTTGTTTTTTTACTTTTTTTTACTTTTTACACTGTGATCAGCTTGTGTGTCCATCGGACACATGTGTCACCCCCCTTGTGTTCCATCGGACACACATAGCTGATCACTCTGCCGGGTCGCCGCTCAGCTTTCTCTGCCAGGGGCAGAGAAAGCTGGGCAAATGCCACATTATCGCAGTGCTGCCCTGTGAACTCGCCAGCCTGAGCTGGTGAGATTATCACAGGGCACACTGCTGTATTTTTTCTAATTTTTTTGTGTGTAAATTTGGCCACATCACATTTCCCATTATAAGTATGGGGAATGCGATGTGGGTTACTAAAAAAAAGTGAATTAAAGGGTTTGGAGCAGTTTTTCATGAAAACTTCTCCAAATGCCCTTTAATACATTCAGGTGATACTAAAATAATGTTAATAAATAGACCCCTAAATGCTTGTAGAATGATATGATTTGCCAGATAATGTCAAGCAAAAGTGAGCATTCAATAAATAATGTATATTCATTCTTGTTTGGTAGTTACAGTATTTACCTTGGCAGAGTCATTCCAAGGTTAGGAGTTTGGGTTGAGAAACTTCCTCAGAGGAAGTAGATGATGCAATGTAACCACAGAAGGTGGGTATGGCTCATGAGTGAGTAAGTAAGAGTAACAACTAATGTAGCTATTACAAAATATTTAAACAAATCATGCTTCCTCATTTCTCATAACTTATTTATATTTAAGGGTAAATGGTATATCTCCATAAACACTATAAACACAGATTACAATAATTTGTACATCTGGTAAAGATTAATTCTTTGTTCTAGCTACAGACTCATATATTAATGCAAAGCTTTTTTTTTTTAATTAGCCATATTGCTAAATGTATTGTTACTGAGACCTTACACATTGCGTCTCCCTCTGTGATCGCGGGTGCCCCCCTCCCCCCCGCTTACTGGTACACAGCGACCCCCCTCACATGATCATGTGTGCCCCTTCTCCCACCACTCCTCCCACAATCGTGGGTGCCCTCCTATACTCACGGGTGCACCCCCCTCTTCGTGAGGCACAGCCCCCACCCGTGATTGCTAGGCCCCCACTGCTCACGGGTGCATCATGCCCCCTCCCTCCATGATCACAGGTGCCCCCTCACTGGTGCACAGCGACCGCCCCTCCTCACATGATGGTGGGTGCCGCTCCTCCCCCAATTGTAGGTGCCCTCCTATGCTCACGAGTGCAACATGCCCTTCCCTCCCTGCGATGTTGGCCCCCCTCCGCGATAGTGTGTGCCCCCTCCCCCTGTTCACAGGATCACAGCATCCCCCCTTCCCCCTGCTCACATATGCATAGCATCCCCCTCCCCCTGCTCACAGGTGCACGCCATCCCCCACGATCATGGGTTCCCCCACTCATGGGTGCACATAGTGTCCCTCTCACAATCACAGGTGCCCAGAGGCAAATTCAGGATTTTTAAAGGGGGGTTTCCATATGACTGATAAATTGTTCTTTCCCAGCCACTATCACCACCCCCACACCGTGTTCTGTCCTAGTCATTGTGTCACCCCCCTTGTGTTCTGTAACTGTGTCACAGCCCTCCAGACCCCTGCCGTACTGTCCACCCACCCATCCACCCACTATTGCTCTGCAAAGCAAGGGCTGCTCCCGGGACTGTGACCGCAATGCCAGCATCATGATATGCTCCCTTCAGCTTCTGCTGTGGTGTCTTCTGGGATAGTCACAAAGACAGAATGAAGAGGGGGCATACAGAGTGAAGCGGGGGAGGCTGCTTGACACAGTGAAGAGAGTGAAGGGAGGGGAAGAGACGGTGGTGTTGTCGAGAGAGATGTAGGGGGAATGATGGTGTGGTCGAGATAATCAGGGGGAGATGATGGTGTGCTGGGGGATGACACATAGGGAGATGATGGTGTGCTGAGAGACGATACAGGCAGAGATGACGCATGGAGGAGATGATGGCGTGACTGAGAGATGACCCGGGGATATGGTAGTGTGGCTGAGAGATGCAGTGAGGAGATGATGGTGTGGCTGAGAGGTGACACAAGGAGGAGATGATGGTGTGGCTAAGAGACACAGGGGGTAGATGGTGTATCTGAGAGATGCAGGAAGGAGATGATGGTGTGACTGAGAGACACAGTTGGGATATGATGGTGTGGCTGAGAGATGTAGGGAGGAGATGATAGTGTAGCTGAAAGATGCAGGGTAGTTGATGTGGCTGAGAGATGCAGGAAGGAGATGGTGTGGCTGAGAGAGGTGGTGGGGATGGTATGGCTGAGAGACAACACATGGAGGAGATGATGGTGTGACTCAGAGATGCAGGGAGGAGATGATGGTGTGGGTAAGAGGTGACACTGGAAGGGGATGATGGTGTGATTGAGAGACACAGGGGATAGTTGGTGTGGTTGAGAGATGCAGGAAGATGATGAGGTGTCTGAGAGAGGCAGGGGGAACATGGTATGGCTGAGATGCAACGTATGGAATGTGTGGCAAAGAGAAGCAGGGGTAGATGATGGTGTGTTTGAGAGATGGAGGGGGTAGTTGGTGTGGCTGAGAGATGCAGGAAGGCGATGGTGTGGCTGAAAGAGGCTGGGGAGATGTTATGGCTGAGAGGCAACACATGGAGGAGATCATGGTGTGGCTGAGAGATGGAGGGGGAGATGGTGTGGGTGAGATGAGACACTGGTAGAAGCTGATGGTGTGGCTGAGAAACAAAGGGGGTAGTTGGTGTGGCCGAGAGATGCAGGAGGGGAGATGATGGTGTGGCTGAGAGGTGATGAAGGGAGGAGATGGGTGTGTGACTGAGAGACACAGGGGGTAGTTGGTGTGTCTGAAATACAGATGGGTCCACGGTTATCTTGGCTAGTTTGCTGCGCCTAGGCACAACATGGTTAATTAACATAAACCCTTCATCTATTGTTCTCAGCTGCAATACAATACAGAGAACAATACAGCAGGAGGAGATGGTGTGACAGAGAGACTAGGAAGGAGGAAATGATGTTGCTGAAATATGCAAGGGGGGATGTGCTGTGGCTAAGATATGCAAGGCGGAGATAGTGTGGCTGAGACATGCAGGTGGGAGATGGTGTAGCTGAGAGATGCAAGGGGGAGATCAGGGGCGGAACTCTGGGAGTCAGTGGAGTCGGCTGCCGCTGGGCTCCTGACCTCAAGGGGGCACACCTCCTCCACTGTCTCCCACTGCCTGACCGCTCACCTCGCTGCTGCCTCCCCTGCCCCTCACTCTCCGGCCGCGGCGTCACGCTTCAATTCAGCGCCGGTCCGTGAGCCAATCAGAGCTTGCGGACTGGCAGCTAAGGCTGATGGTCCGCGAGCTTTGATTGGCTCATGGACCGGCGCCTAATTGAAGAGATACACAGCCGCCGGAGAGTGAGGGGCAGGGGAGGCGCACGCTGCGCTCTCCTCTCCTCACAGACAGCAGCAGCAGCGCGGTGAGCACCACGGGGGAAGAGGGGGGTCATGTATAATTGGCACTGGGGGCATTGCTGGCACTGTGGGGACATGAATACCTGGCACTGGGGGCATATCTGGCACTGTGGGGACACTGACATTGGGGGCATAGCTGGCACTGTGGGGACATATATATCTGGCACTGGGGGGATAGCTGGCACTGTGGGGACACTGGCATTGGGGGCATAGCTGGCACTGTGGGGACATATATATCTGGCACTGTGGGGACATGTATATCTGGCACTGAAGGCATTGCTGGCACTGTGGGGACATGTATACCTAGCACGGGTCACAGCTGGCACTGGGGAGACGTATATCTGGCACTGGGGGGGCATATCTGGCACTGTGGGGACACTGGCATTGGGGGCATAGCTGGCACTGTGGGGACATATATATCTGGCACTGTGGGGACATGTATATCTGGCACTTGGGGGACATGTATATCTGGCACTGGGGGGCATATCTGGCACTGGGGACACTGGCATTGGGAGCATAGCTGGCACTGTGAGGACATATATATCTGGCACTGGGGGCATATCTGGCACTGGGGGCATAGCTGGCACTTTAGGGACATATATATCTGGCACTAGGGGCATAGCTGGCACTGTGGGGGCATATATATCTGGCACTGGGGGCATATCTGGCACGGGGGCATAGGTGGCACTGGGGGGACATGTATATCTGGCACTGGGGGCAGAGCTGGCACTGTGTGGGGACATGTATATCTGGCACAGGGGGCATATCTGGCAATGTGGGGACACTGCATTGGGGGCATAGCTGGCACTTTGGGACATATATATCTGGCACTAGGGGCATAGCTGGCACTGGCGGGAAATGTATATCTGGCATTGGGGGGGACATGTATATTTGGCACTGGGGGGTCATGTGTATCTGGCACTGTGAGGCGGGTGGTCTTCAGTATGCCGGCTGTCGGGATCCCGGCGCACAGTATACCGGCGCCGGAATCCCGACAGCCGGCATACAGACACTTATTTTCCCTCGTGGGGGTCCACGACCCCCCTGGAGGGAGAATAAAATAGCGTGGCGCGCATAGCGCGCCACCGTGCCCGCATGGCGCGCCAGCGTGCCCGCAAGAGGCTCATTTGCGCTCACTACACTGTCGGTATGCCGGCGGTCGGGCTCCCAGCGCCGGTATTCTGGTCGCCGGGAGCCCGACCGCCGGCATACCATACTACACCCCTGTGAGGCATATATGTATCTGGCACTGTGAGGCATATATGTATCTGGCACTGTGGGGCATATATGTATCTGGCACTTTGGGGCATATATGTATCTGGCACTGTGGGGACATATGTGTATGTGGCACTGTGGGGATATATGTTTCTGGCAGTGTGGAGGCACCCATTTTTTGACAATTTTATATGTATGTGGCACTGTACTGAGGCATTATATGTATTTGGCACTGTACAACATGACTAAAAACGGAGTTATGACACAAGGTCATACTCCTACAAACATCATAACAAAAGGTGTGTGCACAAAATGGGGTGTGGCTTTGTGAAAACTAGGCCACAACACCATTTTTGCACGCGCGCCTTCGGCGCGCGCATGATACTGACTTGTCCTTGACTGCAGATCTTTTCTGTCTCTTTGCCTCTGACTGGTTGGCCACCCCTGTCCTAGTATATATAGAGAGCTGGCTGTGGCTACAGCTAGGGGGAGCTCCAGAACGCAGCTCCTGCCAGGCCCTTCCAGATGAGGTGGCCAAGTGATGCTCTCTGTTCTTCCGTTGGGCTGATAGCAGCAGGTAGGCACTGGCAGCACTTGCCTCAAGCTGCACTGTGGGGGTGTGTGTAGTTGGAAAGGGGAGGGGTGCTTGGGGGTCTTTAATGAATGTTGGCAGCACTGTGTTTTATGTGTGCATGTTTAAGTGAGGTTTGTGTGTGTGTGTGTAAGTGAAGGCAGCATGTGTTTGTTTTTGTTTGTGTGTGTTTCTCTAACGTCCTAGTGGATGCTGGGAACTCCGAAAGGACCATGGGGAATAGCGGGCTCCGAAGGAGGCTGGGCACTCTAGAAAGATTTAGGACTACCTGGTGTGCACTGGCTCCTCCCACTATGACCCTCCTCCAAGCCTCAGTTAGATTTTGTGCCCGGCCGAGGTTGGATGCACACTAGGGGCTCTCTTGAGCTCTTAGAAGAAAGATAGTCTTAGGTTTATTATTTTCAGTGAGACCTGCTGGCAACAGGCTCACTGCAGCGAGGGACTAAGGGGAGAAGAAGCGAACTCGCCTGCTTGCAGCCGGATTGGGCTTCTTAGGCTACTGGACACCATTAGCTCCAGAGGGATCGACCGCAGGCCCAGCCTTGATGTTCGGTCCCGGAGCCGCGCCGCCGTCCCCCTTACAGAGCCAGAAGCAAGAAGATGGTCCGGAAAATCGGCGGCATGAAGACATCAGTCTTCACCAAGGTAGCGCACAGCACTGCAGCTGTGCGCCATTGCTCCTCTCACACTTCACACTCCGGTCACTGAGGGTGCAGGGCGCTGGGGGGGGGGCGCCCTGAGGCAGCAATAAAAACACCTTGGCTGGCAAAAATACCTCAATATATAGCCCCAGGGGCTATATATGAGGTAAATACCCCTGCCAGATTCCATAAAAAAGCGGGAGAATAGGCCGCGGAAAAGGGGCGGAGCTATCTCCCTCATCACACTGGGCCCCATTTTTCCCTCACAGTTCCGCTGGAAGGAAGCTCCCTGGCTCTCCCCTGCAGACTACTCTACAGAAAAGGGTAAAAAAGAGAGAGGGGGGGGGGGCATTTAATTTGGCGCAGTATATAGTTTATATTAAAAAGCAGCTATAAGGGACATAACTCAGTTAGTCCCTGCCTTATATAGCGCTCTGGTGTGTGCTGGCATACTCTCACTCTGTCCCCCCAAAGGGCTTTTGTGGGTCCTGTCCTCTATATTGAGCATTCCCTGTGTGTGTGGAGTGTGTCGGTACGGCTGTGTCGACATGTTTGATGAGGATAATGAGGTGGAGGCGGAGCAGATGCCTTTAGAAGGGCAGACACCTGAGTGGATGTGCTTATGGAAAGAAATGAGTGCACGTATAGACTCATTACATAAGAAATTTGACGACATGCCGACTGCGGGACAGCCGAGTTCTCAGCTCGTGCCTGTCCAGGTGTCTCAAAAGTCATCAGGGGCTCTGAAACGCCCGCTATCTCAGATGGCACAAGTAGATGTCGACACGGATACTGACACCAGTGTCGACGACGAGGAGTCAAATTTAATGCCCATTAAGGCCATTCACTGCATGATTGAGGCAATGAAAGAGGTGTTAAATATCTCTGATTTACATCCAGGTACCACAAAAAAGGGTATTATGTTTGGGGAGAAAAAACTACCTGTAGTTTTTCCCCCGTCAGATGAATTAAATGAAGTGTGTGAACAAGCGTGTGCTTCCCCTGATAAGAAATTGGTAATTCCTAAGAAGGTACTAATGGCGTTCCCTTTCCCGCCAGAGGATAGGTCACGTTGGGAAACACCCCCTAGGGTGGATAAAGCGCTCACACGTTTGTCTAAAAAAGGTGGCACTACCGTCTCAGGATACGGCCGCCCTTAAGGAACCTGCTGATAGAAAGCAGGAGGCGATCCTGAAGCCTGTATATACACACTCAGGCATTATACTTAGACCAGCTATTGCGTCAGCATGGATGTGCAGTGCTGCCGCTGCGTGGTCGGATAAACTGTCAGAAAATATTGACACACTAGACAGAGACACGATTCTGCTGACAATTGACCATATCAAAGACTCAGTCTTATATATGAGAGATGCACAGAGGGAAGTCTGCCGGCTGGCATCTAAAATAAGTGCATTGTCCATCTCTGCTAGGAGATGCTTATGGACTCGCCAGTGGACTGGAGATGCAGATTCCAAAAGGCACATGGAAGTTTTGCCTTATAAGGGGGAGGAATTATTTGGGGATGGTCTCTCCGACCTAGTTTCCACAGCAACGTCTGGGAAGTCAGCATTTTTACCCCATGTCCCCTCACAGCCTAAGAAGGCGCCATTTTATCAGGTTCAGTCCTTTCGGACCCAGAAAAACAAGCGGGGAAAAGGAGGGTCTTTTCTCTCTAGAGGCAGAGGTAGGGGAAAAAGGCTGCAACAAACAGCAGGTTCCCAGGAGCAAAAGTCCTCCCCCGCTTCCTCTTCCAAGTCCGCCGCATGACGGTGGGGCTCCACAGGCGGAGCCAGGTACGGTGGGGGCCCGCCTCATGAATTTCATCGATCAGTGGGCTCGGTCACAGGTGGATCCCTGGATCCTCCTGTGAGTATCTCATGGGTACAAGCTATAATTCGAGGCGGCTCCACCCCACCGGTTCCTAAAATCTGCCTTGCCGATTGCTCCCTCAAACAGGGAGGCGGTGCTAGCAGCGATTCACAAGCTGTATTCCCAGCAGGTGATAATCAAGGTACCCCTACTTCAACAAGGCCGGGGTTACTATTCCACACTATTTGTGGTGCTGAAACCGGACGGTTCGGTGAGACCCATTTTAAATTTGAAATCCTTGAACATATACATAAAAAAATTCAAGTTCAAGATGGAATCGCTCAGGGCGGTTATTGCAAGCCTGGAGGAGGGGGATTACATGGTATCCCTGGACATCAAGGATGCTTACCTGCATGTCCCCATTTACCATCCTCACCAGGAGTACCTCAGATTTGTGGTACAGGATTGCCATTACCAATTCCAGACGCTGCCGTTTGGACTCTCCACGGCACCGAGGGTATTTACCAAGGTTATGGCGGAAATGATGATACTCCTTCGAAAAAAGGGAGGTTTAATTTAGGGATGAGCGGGTTCGGTTCCTCGGAATCCGAACCCGCCCGAACTTCAGTTTTTTTTACACGGGGCCGAGCGACTCGGATCTTCCCGCCTTGCTCGGTTAACCCGAGCGCGCCCGAACGTCATCATCCCGCTGTCGGATTCTCGCGAGGCTCGGATTCTATCGCGAGACTCGGATTCTATATAAGGAGCCGCCATTTTCACACGTGCATTGAGATTCATAGGGAGAGGACGTGGCTGGCGTCCTCTCCGTTTATAGAGAAGAGAGTGAGACAGTAGAGAGAGACACAGTAGTAATTTTGGGGAGCATTAGGAGTACTAGTAGTTACTTGCTGAAGTGATAGATAGTGTGACTGTATTATCTGACTTGTGGGGGAGACACTGACAGTGGGGAGCAGTTAGAGTCTGAGAGCAGGACTCAGGAGTACATATAACGTACAGTGCACACTTTTGCTGCCAGAGTGCCACACTGCCATTGTGACCACACTGACCACCAGTATAATATATATTGTGATTGTCTGCTTAGGAGTACTACTTGCAAGTTGCTGATAGTGTGACCAGTGACCTGACCACCAGTTTAATAATCACCACCAGTGAGTTTAATATATATATATATATATATATATATAATTGTATATAATATTGTATACCACCTACCCGTGGTTTTTTTCTTTTCTTTCTTCTTTATACATACTACTATAGTAGCTTACTGTAGCAGTCTGCGGTGCTGCTGAGCTGACAGTGTCCAGCAGGTCCGTCATCAGTCATTACATTATAAATATATCTACCTGTCCGGCTGCAGTACTAGTGTGATATAATATATATTGATTTCATCTCATTATCATCCAGTCTATATTAGCAGCAGACACAGTACGGTAGTCCACGGCTGTAGCTACCTCTGTGTCTTTTAGTTGTGCCTATTAAAATATGGAGAACAAAAATGTTGAGGTTCCAAAATTAGGGAAAGATCAAGATCCACTTCCACCTCGTGCTGAAGCTGCTGCCACTAGTCATGGCCGAGACGATGAAATGCCAGCAACGTCGTCTGCCAAGGCCGATGCCCAATGTCATAGTACAGAGCATGTAAAATCCAAAACACCAAATATCAGTAAAAAAAGGACTCCAAAATCTAAAATAAAATTGTCGGAGGAGAAGCGTAAACTTGCCAATATGCCATTTACCACACGGAGTGGCAAGGAACGGCTGAGGCCCTGGCCTATGTTCATGGCTAGTGGTTCAGCTTCACATGAGGATGGAAGCACTCAGCCTCTCGCTAGAAAAATGAAAAGACTCAAGCTGGCAAAAGCACCGCAAAGAACTGTGCGTTCTTCGAAATCCCAAATTCACAAGGAGAGTCCAATTGTGTCGGTTGCGATGCCTGACCTTCCAAACACCGGACGTGAAGAGCATGCGCCTTCCACCATTTGCACGCCCCCTGCAAGTGCTGGAAGGAGCACCCGCAGTCCAGTTCCTGATAGTCAGATTGAAGATGTCAGTGTTGAAGTACACCAGGATGAGGAGGATATGGGTGTTGCTGGCGCTGGGGAGGAAATTGACAAGGAGGATTCTGATGGTGAGGTGGTTTGTTTAAGTCAGGCACCCGGGGAGACACCTGTTGTCCGTGGGAGGAATAGGGCCGTTGACATGCCTGGTGAAAATACCAAAAAAATCAGCTCTTCGGTGTGGAAGTATTTCACCAGAAATGCGGACAACATTTGTCAAGCCGTGTGTTGCCTTTGTCAAGCTGTAATAAGTAGGATTAAGGACGTTAACCACCTCGGAACATCCTCCTTTATATGTCACCTGCAGCGCATTCATAATAAGTCAGTGACAAGTTCAAAAACTTTGGGCGACAGCGGAAGCAGTCCACTGACCAGTAAATCCCTTCCTCTTGTAACCAAGCTCACGCAAACCACCCCACCAACTCCCTCAGTGTCAATTTCCTCCTTCCCCAGGAATGCCAATAGTCCTGCAGGCCATGTCACTGGCAATTCTGACGAGTCCTCTCCTGCCTGGGATTCCTCCGATGCATCCTTGCGTGTAACGCCTACTGCTGCTGGCGCTGCTGTTGTTGCTGCTGGGAGTCGATGGTCATCCCAGAGGGGAAGTCGTAAGCCCACTTTTACTACTTCCACCAAGCAATTGACTGTCCAACAGTCCTTTGCGAGGAAGATGAAATATCACAGCAGTCATCCTGTTGCAAAGCGGATAACTGAGGCCTTGACAACTATGTTGGTGTTAGACGTGCGTCCGGTATCCGCCGTTAGTTCACAGGGAACTAGACAATTTCTTGAGGTAGTGTGCCCCCGTTACCAAATACCATCTAGGTTCCACTTCTCTAGGCAGGCGATACCGAGAATGTACACGGACGTCAGAAAAAGACTCACCAGTGTCCTAAAAAATGCAGTTGTACCCAATGTCCACTTAACCACGGACATGTGGACAAGTGGAGCAGGGCAGGGTCAGGACTATATGACTGTGACAGCCCACTGGGTAGATGTATGGACTCCCGCCGCAAGAACAGCAGCGGCGGCACCAGTAGCAGCATCTCGCAAACGCCAACTCTTTCCTAGGCAGGCTACGCTTTGTATCACCGGTTTCCAGAATATGCACACAGCTGAAAACCTCTTACGGCAACTGAGGAAGATCATCGCGGAATGGCTTACCCCAATTGGACTCTCCTGTGGATTTGTGGCATCGGACAACGCCAGCAATATTGTGTGTGCATTAAATATGGGCAAATTCCAGCACGTCCCATGTTTTGCACATACCTTGAATTTGGTGGTGCAGAATTTTTAAAAAAACGACAGGGGCGTGCAAGAGATGCTGTCGGTGGCCAGAAGAATTGCGGGACACTTTCGGCGTACAGGCACCACGTACAGAAGACTGGAGCACCACCAAAAACGCCTGAACCTGCCCTGCCATCATCTGAAGCAAGAAGTGGTAACGAGGTGGAATTCAACCCTCTATATGCTTCAGAGGTTGGAGGAGCAGCAAAAAGGCCATTCAAGCCTATACAATTGAGCACGATATAGGAGGTGGAATGTACCTGTCTCAAGCGCAGTGGAGAATGATTTCAACGTTGTGCAAGGTTCTGCAACCTTTTGAACTTGCCACACGTGAAGTCAGTTCAGACACTGCCAGCCTGAGTCAGGTCATTCCCCTCATCAGGCTTTTGCAGAAGAAGCTGGAGGCATGGAAGGAGGAGCTAAAAGGGAGCGATTCCGCTAGGCATGTGGGACTTGTGGATGTAGCCCTTAATTCGCTTAACAAGGATTCACGGGTGGTCAATCTGTTGAAATCAGAGCACTACATTTTGGCCACCGTGCTCGATCCTAGATTTAAAACCTACCTTGGATCTCTCTTTCCGGCAGACACAAGTCTGCTGGGGTTCAAAGACCTGCTGGTGACAAAATTGTCAAGTCAAGCGGAACGCGACCTGTCAACATCTCCTCCTTCACATTCTCCCGCAACTGGGGGTGCGAGGAAAAGGCTCAGAATTCCGAGCCCACCCGCTGGCGGTGATGCAGGGCAGTCTGGAGCGACTGCTGATGCTGACATCTGGTCCGGACTGAAGGACCTGACAACGATTACGGACATGTCATCTACTGTCACTGCATATGATTCTCTCACCATTGAAAGAATGGTGGAGGATTATATGAGTGACCGCATCCAAGTAGGCACGTCAGACAGTCCGTACTTATACTGGCAGGAAAAAGAGGCAATTTGGAGGCCCTTGCACAAACTGGCTTTATTCTACCTAAGTTGCCCTCCCACAAGTGTGTACTCCGAAAGAGTGTTTAGTGCCGCCGCTCACCTTGTCAGCAATCTGCATACGAGGTTACTTCCAGAAAATGTGGAGAAGATGATGTTCATTAAAATGAATTATAATCAATTCCTCCGTGGAGACATTGACCAGCAGCAATTGCCTCCACAAAGTACACAGGGAGCTGAGATGGTGGATTCCAGTGGGGACGAATTGATAATCTGTGAGGAGCGGGATGTACACGGTGATATATCGGAGGATGATGATGAGGTGGACATCTTGCCTCTGTAGAGCCAGTTTGTGCAAGGAGAGATTAATTGCTTCTTTTTCGGTGGGGGTACAAACCAACCCGTCATTTCAGTCACAGTCGTGTGGCAGACCCTGTCACTGAAATGATGGGTTGGTTAAAGTGTGCATGTCCTGTTTATACAACATAAGGGTGGGTGGGAGGGCCCAAGGACAATTCCATCTTGCACCTCTTTTTTCTTTCATTTTTCTTTGCGTCATGTGCTGTTTGGGGAGTGTTTTTTGGAAGGGCCATCCTGCGTGACACTGCAGTGCCACTCCTAGATGGGCCAGGTGTTTGTGTCGGCCACTAGGGTCGCTTAGCTTACTCACACAGCTACCTCATTGCGCCTCTTTTTTTCTTCTTTGCGTCATGTGCTGTTTGGGGAGTGTTTTTTGGAAGGGCCATCCTGCGTGACACTGCAGTGCCACTCCTAGATGGGCCAGGTGTTTGTGTCGGCCACTAGGGTCGCTTATCTTACTCACACAGCTACCTCATTGCGCCTCTTTTTTTCTTCTTTGCGTCATGTGCTGTTTGGGGAGTGTTTTTTGGAAGGGCCATCCTGCGTGACACTGCAGTGCCACTCCTAGATGGGCCAGGTGTTTGTGTCGGCCACTAGGGTCGCTTAGCTTACTCACACAGCTACCTCATTGCGCCTCTTTTTTTCTTCTTTGCGTCATGTGCTGTTTGGGGAGTGTTTTTTGGAAGGGCCATCCTGCGTGACACTGCAGTGCCACTCCTAGATGGGCCAGGTGTTTGTGTCGGCCACTAGGGTCGCTTAGCTTACTCACACAGCTACCTCATTGCGCCTCTTTTTTTCTTCTTTGCATCATGTGCTGTTTGGGGAGTGTTTTTTGGAAGGGCCATCCTGCGTGACACAGCAGTGCCACTCCTAGATGGGCCAGGTGTTTGTGTCGGCCACTAGGGTCGCTTATCTTACTCACACAGCTACCTCATTGCGCCTCTTTTTTTCTTCTTTGCGTCATGTGCTGTTTGGGGAGTGTTTTTTGGAAGGGCCATCCTGCGTGACACTGCAGTGCCACTCCTAGATGGGCCAGGTGTTTGTGTCGGCCACTAGGGTCGCTTAGCTTACTCACACAGCTACCTCATTGCGCCTCTTTTTTTCTTTGCGTCATGTGCTGTTTGGGGAGTGTTTTTTGGAAGGGCCATCCTGCGTGACACTGCAGTGCCACTCCTAGATGGGCCAGGTGTTTGTGTCGGCCACTAGGGTCGCTTAGCTTAGTCATCCAGCGACCTCGGTGCAAATTTTAGGACTAAAAATAATATTGTGAGGTGTGAGGTATTCAGAATAGACTGAAAATGAGTGGAAATTATGGTTTTTGAGGTTAATAATACTTTGGGATCAAAATGACCCCCAAATTCTATGATTTAAGCTGTTTTTTAGGGGTTTTTGAAAAAAACACCCGAATCCAAAACACACCCGAATCCGACAAAAAAAATTCGGTGAGGTTTTGCCAAAACGCGGTCGAACCCAAAACACGGCCGCGGAACCGAACCCAAAACCAAAACACAAAACCCGAAAAATTTCAAGTGCACATACTTAGTTTAATTATCCCATACTTGGACGATCTCCTAATAAAGGCACGATCCAAGGAACAGTTGTTAGTGGGAGTAGCACTATCTCAGGAAGTGCTGCGCCAGCACGGCTGGATTCTGAATATCCCAAAGTCACAGCTGGTCCCGACGACACGTCTAATGTTCCTGGGAATGATTCTGGACACAGTCCAGAAAAAAGTGTTTCTCCCGGAGGAGAAAGCCAGGGAGTTGTCTTCTCTAGTCAGAGACCTCCTAAAACCAAAACAGGTATCGGTGCATCACTGCACGCGGGTCCTGGGAAAGATGGTAGCTTCTTACGAAGCAATTCCATTCGGCAGGTTCCATGCCAGGATTTTTCAGTGGGACCTGTTGGACAAGTGGTCCGGATCGCATCTTCAGATGCATCGCTTGATAACCCTGTCCCCAAGAACCAGGGTGTCTCTTCTGTGGTGGCTGCAGAGTGCTCATCTTTTGGAGGGCCGCAGATTCGGCATACAGGACTGGGTCCTGGTGACCACGGATGCCAGCCTACGAGGCTGGGGGGCAGTCACAAAGGGAAGAAACTTCCAAGGACTATGGTCAAGTCAGGAGACTTCCCTTCACATAAATATTCTGGAACTAAGGGCCATTTACAATGCCCTAAGTCAAGCAAAATCCCTGCTCCTACACCAGCCGGTGCTGATCCAGTCAGACAACATCACGGCAGTCGCCCATGTGAATCGACAGGGCGGCACAAGAAGCAGGATGGCAATGGCAGAAGCCACAAGGATTCTCCGATGGGCGGAAAATCATGTACTAGCACTGTCAGCAGTGTTCATCCCGGGAGTGGACAACTGGGAAGCAGACTTTCTCAGCAGGCACGACCTCCACCCGGGAGAGTGGGGACTTCATCCAGAAGTCTTCCAAATGATTGTAAATCGGTGGGGTCGTCCACAGGTGGACATGATGGCGTCCCGCCTAAACAAAAAACTAGAGAGGTATTGCGCCAGGTCAAGAGACCCTCAGGCGATAGCTGTGGACGCTCTAGTGACACCATGGGTGTACCAGTCAGTTTATGTGTTCCCTCCTCTACCTCTCATACCAAAGGTATTGAGAATAATAAGAAAGCGAGGTGTAAACACAATTCTCGTGGTTCCGGATTGGCCAAGAAGAGCGTGGTACCCGGAACTTCAAGAGATGATCTCAGAGGACCCGTGGTCTCTGCCGCTCAGACAAGACCTGCTACAGCAGGGGCCCTGTCTGTTCCAAGACTTACCGCGGCTGCGTTTGACGGCATGGCGGTTGAACGCCGGATCCTGAAGGAAAAGGGCATTCCGGAGGAAGTCATTCCTACGCTTATTAAAGCTAGAAAAGAGGTTACAGCAAATCATTATCACCGCATATGGCGGAAGTATGTTGCATGGTGTGAGGCCGAAAAGGCCCCAACAGAGGAATTTCAACTAGGTCGATTTCTGCATTTCCTGCAAGCAGGAGTTAATATGGGCCTAAAACTAGGCTCCATTAAAGTACAGATCTCGGCTCTGTCGATTTTCTTTCAAAAAGAACTAGCTTCAGTACCTGAAGTTCAGACATTTGTGAAAGGAGTGCTGCATATTCAGCCCCCATTTGTGCCTCCAGTGGCACCTTGGGATCTCAACATGATGTTGAGTTTCTTAAAATCACATTGGTTTGAGCCACTAAAAACCGTGGATCTGAAATATCTCACGTGGAAAGTGGTCATGTTATTGGCTTTGGCTTCAGCCAGGCGTGTGTCAGAATTGGCGGCTTTATCATGTAAAAGCCCTTATCTGATTTTCCATATAGATAGGGCAGAATTGAGGACTCGTCCCCAATTTCTCCCAAAGGTGGTGTCAGCGTTTCACCTGAACCAGCCTATTGTGGTGCCTGCGGCTACTAGGGACTTGGAGGACTCCAAGTTGCTAGACGTTGTCAGGGCCCTGAAAATATATGTTTCCAGGACGGCTGGAGTCAGAAAATCTGACTCGCTGTTTATCCTGTATGCACCCAACAAGCTGGGTGCTCCTGCTTCTAAGCAGACTATTGCTCGCTGGATTTGTAGTACAATTCAGCTTGCTCATTCTGTGGCAGGCCTGCCACAGCCAAAATCTGTAAATGCCCATTCCACTAGGAAGGTGGGCTCATCTTGGGCGGCTGCCCGAGGGGTCTCGGCTTTACAACTTTGCCGAGCAGCTACTTGGTCAGGGGCAAACACGTTTGCAAAATTCTACAAATTTGATACCCTGGCTGAGGAGGACCTGGAGTTCTCTCATTCGGTGCTGCAGAGTCATCCGCACTCTCCCGCCCGTATGGGAGCTTTGGTATAATCCCCATGGTCCTTTCGGAGTTCCCAGCATCCACTAGGACGTTAGAGAAAATAAGAATTTACTCACCGGTAATTCTATTTCTCGTAGTCCGTAGTGGATGCTGGGCGCCCATCCCAAGTGCGGTTTATCTGCAATACTTGTACATAGTTATTGTTAACTAAATCGGGTTATTGTTGAGCCATCTGTTGAGAGGCTCAGTTGTTTCATACTGTTAACTGGGATTCATATCACGAGTTGTACGGTGTGATTGGTGTGGCTGGTATGAGTCTTACCCGGGATTCAAAATCCTTCCTTATTGTGTACGCTCGTCCGGGCACAGTGTCCTAACTGAGGCTTGGAGGAGGGTCATAGTGGGAGGAGCCAGTGCACACCAGGTAGTCCTAAATCTTTCTAGAGTGCCCAGCCTCCTTCGGAGCCCGCTATTCCCCATGGTCCTTTCGGAGTTCCCAGCATCCACTACGGACTACGAGAAATAGAATTACCGGTGAGTAAATTCTTATTTTTTAAGTGAAAGAGGCGTGTTTGCGTGTAAAGGAGACTCGTGTGTGTGAGAGACATACGTGTGTGTGTGTGTGTGTAAGTGAAAGAGGAATGTTTGTGTGTTTAAGTGAAGGACGCGTGTGTGTGTGACTTTAAATGAAGGAGGCATGTGTGTAAGTGAAGAAAGCATGTGTTTGTTTTTGTTTGTGTGTGTGTGTTTTTTAATGAAAGAGGCGTGTGTGCGTGTAAGGGAGATGTGTGTGTGTGTAGGTGTATGTGTGTGTGTGTATAAGTGAAAGAGGCATGTTTGTGTGTTTAAGTGAAGGAAGCGTGTGTGTGAGTTTAAATGAAGGAGGCGTGTGCGTGAGTTTAAGTGAAGGAAGCATGTGTAAGTGAGAGGCGTTTGTGTAAGTGAGAGGCGTGTGTGTAAGTGAGGATTGTGTGTGTTTCAGCGAAGGAGGTGTGTGTGTTTAAGTGAAGAAGGCATGTGTGTGTTTAAGCTAAGGAGGCTTGTGTAAGTAAGAGGTGTGAGTGTAAGTGAGAGGCGTGTGTGTGTTTAAGTGAAAGAGGTGTTTGTGTGTGTGTTTAAGTGAAAGAGGCGTTTGTGTGTTTTTTATATATATACTGTATATCGGCACACCACTGTGCCAAAGCATCTACATTGTGACACGCTGTTGGGTGAGGGAGTACTGTAGGTGTGCTATAAAGGTATGCTGGTATCTATTTTATTGTGATGACTGACTTGGAGTGCCGTCCACTTTGTATGTGTATCTATTAGAGATGAGCGGGTTCGGTTCCTCGGAATCCGAACCCGCCCGAACTTCATGCTTTTTTTCACGGGTCCGAGCGACTCGGATCTTCCCGCCTTGCTCGGTTAACCCGAGCGCGCCCGAACGTCATCATGACGCTGTCGGATTCTCGCGAGACTCGGATTCTATATAAGGAGCCGCGCATCGCCGCCATTTTCACACGTGCATTGAGATTGATAGGGAGAGGGCGTGGCTGGCGTCCTCTCCATTTAGATTAGAAGAGAGAGAGTGAGATTGATTTGAGACAGAGACACTTGATTTACTGGAGCTTAGGCGTACTGTAGAGAGTGCAGAGTTTAGTAGTGACTGACCACAGTGACCACCAGACAGTGCAGTTTTATTTAATATAATCCGTTCTCTGCCTGAAAAAAACGATACACAGTGACTCAGTCACATACCATATCTGTGTGCACTGCTCAGCCCAGTGTGCTGCATCATCTATGTATATATCTGACTGTGCTCACACAGCTTATAATTGTGGGGGAGACTGGGGAGCAGTGCCAGTTATAGGTTATAGCAGGAGCCAGGAGTACATATTATTAAAATTAAACAGTGCACACTTTTGCTGCAGGAGTGCCACTGCCAGTGTGACTGACCAGTGACCTGACCACACTGACCACCAGTATAGTTAGTAGTATACTATATTGTGATTGCCTGAAAAAGTTAAACACTCGTCGTGTGACTTGTGTGGTGTTTTTTTTTTTATTCTATAAAAAACTCATTCTGCTGACAGACAGTGTCCAGCAGGTCCGTCATTATATAATATATACCTGTCCGGCTGCAGTAGTGATATATATATTTTTTATATCATTATTTATCATCCAGTCGCAGCAGACACAGTACGGTAGTTCACGGCTGTAGCTACCTCTGTGTCGGCACTCGGCAGTCCATCCATAATTGTATACCACCTACCCGTGGTTTTTTTTCTTTCTTCTTTATACATACATACTACATCTCTTTATCAACCAGTCTATATTAGCAGCAGACACAGTACAGTAGTCCACGGCTGTAGCTACCTCTGTGTCGGCACTCGGCAGTCCATCCATAATTGTATACCACCTACCCGTGGTTTTTTTTTCTTTCTTCTTTATACATACATACTACATCTCTTTATCAACCAGTCTATATTAGCAGCAGACACAGTACAGTACGGTAGTCCACGGCTGTAGCTACCTCTGTGTCGGCACTCGGCAGTCCGTCCATAATTGTATACCACCTACCCGTGGTTTTTTTTTCTTTCTTCTTTATACATACATACTACATCTCTTTATCAACCAGTCTATATTAGCAGCAGACACAGTACAGTAGTCCACGGCTGTAGCTACCTCTGTGTCGGCACTCGGCAGTCCATCCATAATTGTATACCACCTACCCGTGGTTTTTTTTTCTTTCTTCTTTATACATACATACTACATCTCTTTATCAACCAGTCTATATTAGCAGCAGACACAGTACAGTACGGTAGTCCACGGCTGTAGCTACCTCTGTGTCGGCACTCGGCAGTCCGTCCATAATTGTATACCACCTACCCGTGGTTTTTTTTTCTTTCTTCTTTATACATACTACATCTCATTATCATCCAGTCTATATTAGCAGCAGACACAGTACAGTACGGTAGTCCACGGCTGTAGCTACCTCTGTGTCGGCACTCGGCAGTCCGTCCATAATTGTATACCACCTACCCGTAGTTTTTTTTCTATCTTCTTTATACATACTACATCTCATTATCAACCAGTCTATATTAGCAGCAGACACAGTACGGTAGTCCACGGCTGTAGCTACCTCTGTGTCGGCACTCGGCAGTCCATCCATAATTGTATACCACCTACCCGTGTTTTTTTTTTCTTTCTTCTTTATACATACATACTACATCTCTTTATCAACCAGTCTATATTAGCAGCAGACACAGTACAGTAGTCCACGGCTGTAGCTACCTCTGTATCGGCACTCGTCAGTCCATCCATAATTGTATACCACCTACCCGTGTTTTTTTTTTCTTTCTTCTTTATACATACATACTACATCTCATTATCATCCAGTCTATATTAGCAGCAGACACAGTACAGTACAATAGTCCACGGCTGTAGCTACCTCTGTGTCGGCACTCGGCAGTCCATCCATAATTGTATACTAGTATCCATCCATCTCCATTGTTTACCTGAGGTGCCTTTTAGTTGTGCCTATTAAAATATGGAGAACAAAAATGTTGAGGTTCCAAAATTAGGGAAAGATCAAGATCCACTTCCACCTCGTGCTGAAGCTGCTGCCACTAGTCATGGCCGAGACGATGAAATGCCAGCAACGTCGTCTGCCAAGGCCGATGCCCAATGTCATAGTACAGAGCATGTCAAATCCAAAACACCAAATATCAGTAAAAAAAGGACTCCAAAACCTAAAATAAAATTGTCGGAGGAGAAGCGTAAACTTGCCAATATGCCATTTACCACACGGAGTGGCAAGGAACGGCTGAGGCCCTGGCCTATGTTCATGGCTAGTGGTTCAGCTTCACATGAGGATGGAAGCACTCAGTCTCTCGCTAGAAAACTGAAAAGACTCAAGCTGGCAAAAGCACCGCAAAGAACTGTGCGTTCTTCGAAATCCCAAATCCACAAGGAGAGTCCAATTGTGTCGGTTGCGATGCCTGACCTTCCCAACACTGGACGTGAAGAGCATGCGCCTTCCACCATTTGCATGCCCCCTGCAAGTGCTGGAAGGAGCACCCGCAGTCCAGTTCCTGATAGTCAGATTGAAGATGTCTGTGTTGAAGTACACCAGGATGAGGAGGATATGGGTGTTGCTGGCGCTGGGGAGGAAATTGACCAGGAGGATTCTGATGGTGAGGTGGTTTGTTTAAGTCAGGCACCCGGGGAGACACCTGTTGTCCGTGGGAGGAATATGGCCGTTGACATGCCTGGTGAAAATACCAAAAAAATCAGCTCTTCGGTGTGGAAGTATTTCACCAGAAATGCGGACAACATTTGTCAAGCCGTGTGTTCCCTTTGTCAAGCTGTAATAAGTAGGGGTAAGGACGTTAACCACCTCGGAACATCCTCCCTTATACGTCACCTGCAGCGCATTCATAATAAGTCAGTGACAAGTTCAAAAACTTTGGGCGACAGCGGAAGCAGTCCACTGACCAGTAAATCCCTTCCTCTTGTAACCAAGCTCACGCAAACCACCCCACCAACTCCCTCAGTGTCAATTTCCTCCTTCCCCAGGAATGCCAATAGTCCTGCAGGCCATGTCACTGGCAATTCTGACGAGTCCTCTCCTGCCTGGGATTCCTCCGATGCATCCTTGCGTGTAACGCCTACTGCTGCTGGCGCTGCTGTTGTTGCTGCTGGGAGTCGATGGTCATCCCAGAGGGGAAGTCGTAAGCCCACTTGTACTACTTCCAGTAAGCAATTGACTGTCCAACAGTCCTTTGCGAGGAAGATGAAATATCACAGCAGTCATCCTGCTGCAAAGCGGATAACTGAGGCCTTGACAACTATGTTGGTGTTAGACGTGCGTCCGGTATCCGCCGTTAGTTCACAGGGAACTAGACAATTTATTGAGGCAGTGTGCCCCCGTTACCAAATACCATCTAGGTTCCACTTCTGTAGGCAGGCGATACCGAGAATGTACACGGACGTCAGAAAAAGACTCACCAGTGTCCTAAAAAATGCAGTTGTACCCAATGTCCACTTAACCACGGACATGTGGACAAGTGGAGCAGGGCAGGGTCAGGACTATATGACTGTGACAGCCCACTGGGTAGATGTATGGACTCCCGCCGCAAGAACAGCAGCGGCGGCACCAGTAGCAGCATCTCGCAAACGCCAACTCTTTCCTAGGCAGGCTACGCTTTGTATCACCGCTTTCCAGAATACGCACACAGCTAAAAACCTCTTACGGCAACTGAGGAAGATCATCGCAGAATGGCTTACCCCAATTGGACTCTCCTGTGGATTTGTGGCATCGGACAACGCCAGCAATATTGGGTGTGCATTAAATATGGGCAAATTCCAGCACGTCCCATGTTTTGCACATACCTTGAATTTGGTGGTGCAGAATTTTTTTAAAAACGACAGGGGCGTGCAAGAGATGCTGTCGGTGGCCAGAAGAATTGCGGGACACTTTCGGCGTACAGGCACCACGTACAGAAGACTGGAGCACCACCAAAAACTACTGAACCTGCCCTGCCATCATCTGAAGCAAGAAGTGGTAACGAGGTGGAATTCAACCCTCTATATGCTTCAGAGGTTGGAGGAGCAGCAAAAGGCCATTCAAGCCTATACAATTGAGCACGATATAGGAGGTGGAATGCACCTGTCTCAAGTGCAGTGGAGAATGATTTCAACGTTGTGCAAGGTTCTGATGCCCTTTGAACTTGCCACACGTGAAGTCAGTTCAGACACTGCCAGCCTGAGTCAGGTCATTCCCCTCATCAGGCTTTTGCAGAAGAAGCTGGAGACATTGAAGGAGGAGCTAACACGGAGCGATTCCGCTAGGCATGTGGGACTTGTGGATGGAGCCCTTAATTCGCTTAACAAGGATTCACGGGTGGTCAATCTGTTGAAATCAGAGCACTACATTTTGGCCACCGTGCTCGATCCTAGATTTAAAACCTACCTTGGATCTCTCTTTCCGGCAGACACAAGTCTGCTGGGGTTGAAAGACCTGCTGGTGAGAAAATTGTCAAGTCAAGCGGAACGCGACCTGTCAACATCTCCTCCTTCACATTCTCCCGCAACTGGGGGTGCGAGGAAAAGGCTCAGAATTCCGAGCCCACCCGCTGGCGGTGATGCAGGGCAGTCTGGAGCGACTGCTGATGCTGACATCTGGTCCGGACTGAAGGACATGACAACGATTACGGACATGTCGTCTACTGTCACTGCATATGATTCTCTCAACATTGAAAGAATGGTGGAGGATTATATGAGTGACCGCATCCAAGTAGGCACGTCACACAGTCCGTACTTATACTGGCAGGAAAAAGAGGCAATTTGGAGGCCCTTGCACAAACTGGCTTTATTCTACCTAAGTTGCCCTCCCACAAGTGTGTACTCCGAAAGAGTGTTTAGTGCCGCCGCTCACCTTGTCAGCAATCGGCGTACGAGGTTACATCCAGAAAATGTGGAGAAGATGATGTTCATTAAAATGAATTATAATCAATTCCTCCGCGGAGACATTGACCAGCAGCAATTGCCTCCACAAAGTACACAGGGAGCTGAGATGGTGGATTCCAGTGGGGACGAATTGATAATCTGTGAGGAGGGGGATGTACACGGTGATATATCGGAGGATGATGATGAGGTGGACATCTTGCCTCTGTAGAGCCAGTTTGTGCAAGGAGAGATTAATTGCTTCTTTTTTGGGGGGGGTCCAAACCAACCCGTCATATCAGTCACAGTCGTGTGGCAGACCCTGTCACTGAAATGATGGGTTGGTTAAAGTGTGCATGTCCTGTTTATACAACATAAGGGTGGGTGGGAGGGCCCAAGGACAATTCCATCTTGCACCTCTTTTTTCTTTTCTTTTTCTTTGCGTCATGTGCTGTTTGGGGAGGGTTTTTTGGAAGGGCCATCCTGCGTGACACTGCAGTGCCACTCCTAGATGGGCCCGGTGTTTGTGTCGGCCACTAGGGTCGCTTATCTTACTCACACAGTCAGCTACCTCATTGCGCCTCTTTTTTTCTTTGCGTCATGTGCTGTTTGGGGAGGGTTTTTTGGAAGGGCCATCCTGCGTGACACTGCAGTGCCACTCCTAGATGGGCCCGGTGTTTGTGTCGGCCACTAGGGTCGCTTATCTTACTCACACAGTCAGCTACCTCATTGCGCCTCTTTTTTTCTTTGCGTCATGTGCTGTTTGGGGAGGGTTTTTTGGAAGGGCCATCCTGCGTGACACTGCAGTGCCACTCCTAGATGGGCCCGGTGTTTGTGTCGGCCACTAGGGTCGCTTATCTTACTCACACAGTCAGCTACCTCATTGCGCCTCTTTTTTTCTTTGCGTCATGTGCTGTTTGGGGAGGGTTTTTTGGAAGGGCCATCCTGCGTGACACTGCAGTGCCACTCCTAGATGGGCCCGGTGTTTGTGTCGGCCACTAGGGTCGCTTATCTTACTCACACAGTCAGCTACCTCATTGCGCCTCTTTTTTTCTTTGCGTCATGTGCTGTTTGGGGAGGGATTTTTGGAAGGGACATCCTGCGTGACACTGCAGTGCCACTCCTAGATGGGCCCGGTGTTTGTGTCGGCCACTAGGGTCGCTTATCTTACTCACACAGCTACCTCATTGCGCCTCTTTTTTTCTTTGCGTCATGTGCTGTTTGGGGAGGGTTTTTTGGAAGGGACATCCTGCGTGACACTGCAGTGCCACTCCTAGATGGGCCCGGTGTTTGTGTCGGCCACTAGGGTCGCTTATCTTACTCACACAGCGACCTCGGTGCAAATTTTAGGACTAAAAATAATATTGTGAGGTGTGAGGTATTCAGAATAGACTGAAAATGAGTGTAAATTATGGTTTTTGAGGTTAATAATACTTTGGGATCAAAATGACCCCCAAATTCTATGATTTAAGCTGTTTTTTAGGGTTTTTTGAAAAAAACACCCGAATCCAAAACACACCCGAATCCGACAAAAAAAATTCGGTGAGGTTTTGCCAAAACGCGGTCGAACCCAAAACACGGCCGCGGAACCGAACCCAAAACCAAAACACAAAACCCGAAAAATTTCCGGCGCTCATCTCTAGTATCTATATCACTATTGGGAAAGGCACCTGAGCACGCTACTACTGTTCAACACGAGTGCCGGATAGCTACATATGAAGGGTGTGTGTGTATACAGTATGTAGGGGGGCGCCAACATTTATCATGCTTCCGGGCGACTGGGGCGAACTTACGCCACTGGGGGAGATGGTTGAGAGACACAGGTGGGAGATGATGGTGTGACTGAGAGACGATGCAGTGGTGATAAAGTGACATTGTTAGTATTTCTATACAAACAAGCATCTTCCAGACGATGTGATATCCTACATGAATAGTGAATACTAACTGAAGACGCCAGGGGTGATGCTTTTATTTGTTTTAGATCCATCTTCCTCAATTCCAGCAATCATGGCTATATTAGATTAGCTGAAGGCTGCATAAGCCTGAGGCCATATAAGAGCCCAACTTTTTGTGATTGGTTGTTTTATGACTAAGCAGTTGCTAGGCAGATCATATTTTCCGGTGTTTTTTTCCTATAGGATCAGAGGGTTGTCCGTCAAGCTGTAAGGGGTTGGTCTCATGAGAGTATATAGGGCAGGGTCATGTGCCTCAGACTTCCTCTTGCCATTTTATTGTATGGCCCAGGAAGGCTGAGTATACTGCCTCAATTTTGATATTGTATATTGTTGCTTTTGTTCATATATTGTATTCCATTTGCTGCCCCCCCCCCCTTGTTTCTCCTACTTTCCTAACTGTTTGTTTTGGGTCCTTTTTTGCTGTGCCCTGCTATGCCGCGTCCACGCCGCTCTGCTCCCCCCTCCCGCCGCCTCGTGGAGGCCGTGGGCACCCCTCGCTCCCGCTCCCGTAGTGCAGCCCCCCGGAGGTTGTTTCCGGCAGCTTCGCGGCAGGGTCGGGCCGCTGCTGCCTGCGCCCCTGCTAGCGGGGATCATGCGGCCGGCGGCCGCTCTGCTAGTGCCGCTGAGGTGCGCGGCTCGGCCGGGCCGCGGTCGCGGGCATCCCCGGCGGCCTCTGTGCGCCGGGCAGGCTCCTTCGCCCGGCGCGTTGGTCGGCGCCGCATCTCCCCTTCTCTCCCCTCCGGCGGCTCCAAACGGCAGCGCGGGCGCCCACGTGGTGCCCGCCGTCCTCAGCCAGGCCGCGGCGGGGGAGGGGGGGCATATACTGCAGAGGGGTGGGATCGGTGTGGTTCCGCAGTGTGCTCCTGGGCCCGCCGATGCACAGGTCGGGGCGGATGCGGTGGGGCCCCTCCCTGCGGGGGGGCCTTTTTCACCCACTTATAGAATTGGGGATGGGGTGGTGGGGACTGGCCCAGGGGTGTTCCGAGGAATGGGTGTTGCTGGGGCTTTCGCGGTGCCCACCCCTCACGCAGTTTCAGGGCTGGGATCCCCGGCCAGGGAACCTGCAGCGGGATCCTTGCTACTTGGCCCCCCGTCACCCGTGCCGCATCTTCCCGCGTCGGCGTCCCCGGGCGTTGGGCTCCAGGCTCCTCCCCCCGGCCCGGTGGGGGCGGTGCAGCTAGTGGCGACGCAGTCGTCAATTGCTGTGGCTTTCCATCTACCTGGCCCTCCTCTGGCGTTATCAACGCCTCAGGGTTTTGCAGGGGGTCAGTTTTTCCCTGGCGGCCTTCCCAGTTTTTCCCGCGTCATCCGGAGCGCCTTTCCAAGGGCCCATGATTCCGTCCTCGCCGCAATTTTCTCCGTACTTTGCTGGGTCGGCCTTTGGGGTCCAACCCACGTGGTCGGTCAGCGGACCCCGGATTACGGTACCCCCCCCCGGCCTTTGCGGGCTCGTATGCCGGGTCCTCCTCGGCTGGGGCGGACCCGTTGGCCCACTTTTGGCAGACGCCCCCCGCTCCTACTCCGTTCCATCCTGTGTCGTCTGGATTTCCTGGGGCAGTTGGTCACCTTCCACCTCCCGTGTGGCGTCCTGCCTACACCGTGGGTGGCGCGGCGGGGGTCGGGTCTGCCTTCCCCCACTCCGTTTTGTCCCCCTCCATAGGGGGTCCTCTCCCACCGCTTCCCACGGGCCCCCATCCGTCGGCCGACTGCGCTTTGCCCCCCCTCCCGCCTGTTACCCCCATTTTAGTTGATGCGCTGGTTTCTCCGGCGCCTGTTGTCCCTTCTGTTTCCTCCTCACAGGTGCTGGATGGTTCCGGGTCTTCGTCGCGGAGGGGCCGGAGGTCGGAGAGGGCCGCAGCATCGGCGGGTGCCGTTCCGCCGCTGCCGGAGTCGGGTGAAACGGGCGAGGCTGTGACGGGTTCCTCGGGCGCTGGTGAGCACGCTATTATTTCCCATTGTTCTTCTAGCACTTCTTCCACCTCTTCTAGCAGTGTTTCTTCAGGCTCTCTGCGGCGCCCGCGTAAGCTGGCTAGACTTATCACGTGGCGCGTGGCGACTGCGCCGGCGGTTCCCTCTGACCCCCCCCCCCGTTTTCCGGAGATGGTGCATTGCGCCAACACAGCCGTTACTCGGGGGGTGCGCAAGAGGATGCGGGAAAAAATCAGGAAGGGGAAGTATGTTGATACTTTTGAGGCAGCTAAGAAACCGGGGGGCATTGGTGAGAGTGCGTTCCGTAATTTTCACCAGTGGTTGCGGGGTTTCTTGTTTTTTATGGCTTGCTACACCGAATCGCGACCCGCAGAGTATCCCAATTTGGTCAAATATTTGTTTTTGGTGCATGACATGTACTTAAAATCCAAGGGTTCCGCTTGGCGGGATTACGACGAGAAATTCCATCGTAATCAGAATGGCAACCCCGTTCTGCCCGCAGGGTTTAAGGATGTCGAAGTGTGGTTGGAAGTCACCCAACAGGTCAAGCCCTCCACGGACGCTGCGGTCAAGAACCCCCTCGGCGGCCGTGGTGTCGGGTTCCCGATCATCAGGGAAAGGCATGTGTTTTGCCTACAACGAAGGGAAATGCACTAGGGGCTTAAGTTGTCGTTTTCGCCACTCCTGTAAGTTGTGCAGGGCCGGTCACCCGGCCAAAGACTGCACCTCGGCGGCGAGCGGTAAGCCCTCTGCTCCAGCCGAGGCCGGTGGAGTTGGTAAATAAGGCCCCCTCACCTATTCAAGTGCCCGAATTGCGTCGCTGGCTTAGTTTATACCCCGACAAGTTGGCGGCGTTGTTCCTTTTTGGAGGGTTTTCAGCATGGTTTTCGCCTGCCCATTTCGGATTCGGTGCACGTGGTGGCGTGCCAGAATTTGAAGTCGGCTCGCGAATTCCTGCATGAGGTCCGGCGAAAAGTAGACGCGGAGATCGGCTTGGGGCGCATGTGTGGGCCCTACGTTTTTCCCCCTCTGCCCTCCTTGTGCATCTCCCCCGTGGGGGTGGTGCCCAAGAAGGCCCCGGGTAAGTTCCGCCTGATACAGCACTTGTCGCATCCTCCTGGCGTTTCGGTTAATGACTCCATTCCCGAGGCCGTGTGCAGTGTGCATTATCAGTCTTTTGATGACGCTCTGCGCTTGGTACGGGACTGTGGTCCGGGGGGCCTGTTAGAGAAATTAGATGTGGAATCGGCTTTTCGACTCCTTCCCCTACACCCGGATTCCCTGCGGTTCCTGGGTTTCAAACTGGGGGACGAGTTTTACGTGGATCGGTGTCTCCCCATGGGCTGTTCGGTCTCCTGCGCTTATTTTGAGAGATTTAGCACTGGTGCGTCCAAGCCGCCTCCGGGCAACCCGGGGTGGCCCATTACCTGGACGATTTTCTCTTTATGGGCCCAGGGGGAAGTTCGGTCTGTGGCGATATTCTGGCGGTGGCTAGGTCCTTGTTCAACAGCTTGGGAGTTCCTGTCACGCTGGACAAGTGTGAGGGCTCCTGCAGTTGCCTTAGCTATTTGGGAATCGAAATTGACACGGTGGCGGGTTGTTGTCGCCTCCCCGACGACAAAGTGCGGAAGCTATTGGGTTTAATTCACGATTGTTTAGGCAAGCGCAGGGTTCGGCTTAAGCAGGTACAGTCTTTGCTGGGTTCTTTCAACTTTGCGTGTCGGATTATCCCCATGGGGAGGGTTTTCTGTCGCAAACTTGAACGAGCCACGGCGGGGACGGTCCGGCAGCATCACACCGTGTACCTTTCCCGCGAGATCAGGGATGATTTGCGGATTTGGGTTTCTTTCTTGGTATCCTTCAACAGGGAGGTTTTGTGGCCTCCCCCTTGTTGTTCCAACAGTTGGCTCCAGTTGTTAACGGATGCTTCGGGCAGTCAGGGCTTTGGGGCGTTTTTTGCCGGGGCATGGTGTGCTGCTGCTTGGCCGTCCTCTTGGGTGGCATGGGGTTTCACCAAGAATCTCCTTTTGTTGGAGTTGTTCCCGATCATAGTTGCCCTTGAGTTGTGGGCCGGCCAGTTCTCGAATCGGGACATTTCGTTCCGTTGCGACAACTTGGGGGTGGTGCATGCTATCAATAACCAGCGTTCGTCCTCTCCACAGGCTTTGCGGCTGTTGCGTCATCTGGTGAAGATTTGCTTGCGGCGCAATATTAATTTCAGGGCCCATCACGTTCCCGGTATCGACAACGGAGTTGCGGATGCGTTGTCTCGGTTCCAGTTTGATAAATTCCGGGCGTTGGTTCCGGGAGCGGCGGCGGAGGGTTTACCGTGCCCGCCTTCTGTCTGGCAGATTGTCGAGTCGGGTTAGCTGCTCTGGCCAGGTGTGCATTGGCTCCTTCCAGGCTCAGGGCGTATGATGCGGCCTGGCGTGATTGGTCGGCCTTTCAAAGTAGGTATGGTGTGGCAGGTGAGTCCCCGGCTGACGTTTTGATGGCCTTTGTTTGGGAACATTATCAAGGGGGTAGGTCAAAAGCGGCCATGTCTTCTGCCCTTGCGGGCATTTCCTTTAACTCTCGGCTCCACGGGATGACGGACCCCACCGGGTCTTTTGTCCTTTCCAGAGCGCTTAATGGATGGGCTAGGATGCGACCGGCGCCCACGGACTCCCGTAGACCCGTGACTTTGCAGCTTCTAACGGAGTTGCTGTGAGTGCTGCCTCGAGTTGCGACCTCGGAGTTCGAGGTGGCCCTATTTAGTTGCGCTTTTGCCCTAGCTTTCTTTGGTGCTTTCCGAGCGAGCGAGTTAGTGGCGTGCAGTAAGTCATCTCGTGAGTCCGGTATGCTTTACGGGAATGTGCGCCTGCAGGATGGCCTGTTGCTATGTAGGATTGTGCGGTCCAAAACAGATCAAACAGGTCGGGGTCGCTGGGTGTCCTTGGAGGCCCGGGAGGAAGCGAGTGTGTGCCCGCTGAGGTTGGCACAGGAGTATCTCCGGCTGAGGCCTTCAGGGGGCGACCAGTTGCTGGTGCATGCGCACTCTGGCCCGCTGACAAAGTTTCAATTTGCTGCAGTGTTTAAGAAATGTTTGGAGGCGCTAGGCTTGCGCGGGGCGGACTTCGGTACCCATTCCTTTCGGATTGGGGTGGCTACCCATGCAGCGGCTACGGGATCATCCCCTGCGGCTATTCGGGAGCTGGGCCGTTGGAAGTCTGCCTCCTATAAGTCTTATGTCCGTTTTGATAAGATTTAGTTGTTGTGCTAACCCAAAAACTTGTTTACTCGTCGGATTTTGAAAGCTTACCGTTCAGGAATCGAGGGTGTGAAGTGAATTTTTAAATTTTCCTCCGAGGGGGCCTAATTTCAATTGGCTGTTCTCTTAATGTCCACGGGAGGTTTTTTGAGTTTTCTCCTTCACTTGGGTTATTTCGTTTATTGCATTATCTATGTTTTGTGTTCAAATTTCTGATGTTAGAGTGTTTTTTTTTTCCAGCTGTCGTTGATTTTGGGGAGCATGTGTGGCTGGTTGGCCATTCTTATGTTTTTTGGGCGGCGAGGCATCCCATGGCACTTAGGGCGGCTGATGTTTTCGGATCTAGGGAGTTGCGTTGGGTAGGCGTCAGGGGCTTGCTTTGGGGTGATTTGTTGCGGCTCCTTTTTCATCGTGAGCGCCGCTGGGGTCGCCCCAGTTGTATCGTCCTGCATTTAGGTGGCAATGATTTGGGCCGAGTTAAGGGCATAGATTTAATTTTGTCCATTAAGGCGGATTTGTTGGCGATTCGTTGTCACTGGCCAGGAGTCTGTATTGTGTGGTCGGAGATAGTTCCGCGTTTTCATTGGCGGGGTGCGGGGGTTTCTCAGCTCTGGAGAAAGCTCGCAAGAAGGTGAATTCGGCGGTGTTTCTGTTTGTTAGGGCCATAGGGGGAGTAGCTGTCAGGCATCCTTTACTTGTGTTGCGTAACCGGCAGTTCTACAAGGAGGATGGGGTTCATCTTTCTCCGGACGGAGTGCAGGTTTTCCTGGAAGATGTTTTTGGGCCTTTTCGTTAGGGTTCTTTAGTTTGTTCTTAGTTTGTTCTTATTTGTTTGTTCGGATGGCGGTGGCGGTTTTGTAAACCTTTGGTGGCGGGAAGTCGCTACCAACCAGCGGTGAAACAGGCATAAGTGGTCATTGTGGGGCACCCTCTTTAGAAGGACGGCAGGTGTGTCCTTCTCTTGCGGTTGGACATTTAGACGTTCCCCTGCGGGAACCGAACGTTTGCCAGAGAAAAGAGTGGTGAGGCCAGCACAATGCGGGTTATGCAGGAAGGAGGCGGGGTTTGGGTACTCCCCTCCTTGGTTTGGTGGTTTTCATCTAGGTGACTGGAGCTGGTGTCTGGTAGCGACTTTTCCTTTGCCATCCTCCAATCTAAATTTAACTTTACAATCTAAATTAATTCCAATTCAATTACAATTATAGTTTAAAGAGTTGGTCAGCGATCAATAAATATCGTCTGACCTTTAACTCCAGTTACCGTGTCCGTGTCTGTATTTCAGTGTTGTGTCAATTTATTTTAGTGATAAGCTAGCTTAAGAAAGGTTTATGTAATCACAATAAAGTTATGGGCGCCTTATTGTCTTTCTGTTCTTTAGGCTATAAAGTCAATATAGAAAAATCTGAAATTTTATTGACAGCAAATTCATTGTCACAATTAGGCCATGACCCCACCATTGGACAATTTAAACTTAACACCTCTCAAATAAAATTTCTTGGAGGTTAAATTACATCTGACCTTACCCAGCTCTGTTCTGCAAATTTCTCCCCAGTCTCCAAAATGTCACTTTTACTGGATGGCTGGAAACTCCTCTTTCTATCATTACTGGGTAGAACAGCAGTTGTCAAAAATATAGTCTTTCCCCCAAAATGTTGTTTATACAAATTAGTGATGAGCGGGTTCGGTTCCTCGGAATCCGAACCCCCCCGAACTTCACCCATTTTACACGGTTCCGAGGCGGACTGGAATCTTCCCGCCTTGCTCGGTTAACCCGAGAGCGCCCGAACGTCATCATCCCGCTGTCGGATTCTCGCGAGATTCGTATTCTATATAAGGAGCCGCGCGTCGCCGCCATTTTCACTCGTGCATTGTAGATGATAGGGAGAGGATGTGTGCAGCGTTCTCTCAGTTGTGTTCAGTGTGCTGCAAATATCTGTGCTCAGTGTGCTGCAAATATCTGTGCTCAGTGTGCTTGCAAATATCTGTGCTCAGTGTGCTGAAAATATCTACGTTCTCTGCCTGAAAAATGCTCCATATCTGTGCTGCATTGTAGTATAGGAGGACAGTGCAGAATTTTGCTGACCAGTGACCCCCCCAATATTATATCAGTACGGTACAGTAGTCCACTGCTCTACCTACCTCTGTGTCGTCAAGTAAACTATCCATCCATACCTGTGGTGCATTTTAGTTTTGCGCAGTAGTAGGAGGACAGTGCATTATTTTGCTGACCACCAGTATATAATATATAGCAGTACGGTACAGTAGTCCACTGCTCTTCCTACCTCTGTGTCGTCAAGTATACTATCAATCCATACCTGTGGTGCATTTAAGTTTTGCGCAGTAGTAGGAGGACAGTGCATAATTTTGCTGACCACCAGTATATAATATATAGCAGTACGGTACAGTAGTCCACTGCTCTACCTACCTCTGTGTCATCAAGTATACTATCCATCCATACCTGTGGTGCATTTAAGTTTTGCGCAGTATATATAGTAGGAGGACAGTGCATAATTTTGCTGACCACCAGTATATAATATATAGCAGTACGGTACAGTAGTCCACTGCTCTACCTACCTCTGTGTCATCAAGTATACTATCCATCCATACCTGTGGTGCATTTAAGTTTTGCGCAGTAGTAGGAGGATAGTGCACAATTTTGCTGACCACCAGTATATAATATATAGCAGTACGGTACAGTAGTCCACTGCTCTACCTACCTCTGTGTCGTCAAGTATACTATCCAGCCATACCTGTGGTGCATTTTAGTTGTTGTGCGCAGTATATATAGTAGGAGGACAGTGAATAATTTTGCTGACCACCAGTATATAATATATAGCAGTACGGTACAGTAGTCCACTGCTCTACCTACCTCTGTGTCGTCAAGTATACTATCCATCCATACCTGTGGTGCATTTTAGTTTTTGTGCGCAGTATATATAGTAGGAGGACAGTGCATAATTTTGCTGACCACCAGTATATAATATATAGCAGTACGGTACAGTAGGCCACTGCTCTACCTACCTCTGTGTCGTCAAGTATACTATCCATTCATACCTGTGGTGCATTTAAGTTTTGCGCAGTAGTAGGACAGTGCATAATTTTGATGACCACCAGTATATAATATATAGCAGTACAGTACAGTAGTCCACTGCTCTACCTACCTCTGTGTCATCAAGTATACTATCCATCCATACCTGTGGTGCATTTAAGTTTTGCGCAGTAGTAGGAGGATAGTGCACAATTTTGCTGACCACCAGTATATAATATATAGCAGTACGGTACAGTAGTCCACTGCTCTTCCTACCTCTGTGTCGTCAAGTATACTATCAATCCATACCTGTGGTGCATTTAAGTTTTGCGCAGTAGTAGGAGGACAGTGCATAATTTTGCTGACCACCAGTATATAATATATAGCAGTACGGTACAGTAGTCCACTGCTCTACCTACCTCTGTGTCATCAAGTATACTATCCATCCATACCTGTGGTGCATTTAAGTTTTGCGCAGTATATATAGTAGGAGGACAGTGCATAATTTTGCTGACCACCAGTATATAATATACAGCAGTACGGTACAGTAGTCCACTGCTCTACCTACCTCTGTGTCGTCAAGTATACTATCCATCCATACCTGTGGTGCATTTAAGTTTTGCGCAGTAGTAGGAGGATAGTGCAGAATTTTGCTGACCACCAGTATATAATATATAGCAGTACGGTACAGTAGTCCACTGCTCTACCTACCTCTGTGTCGTCAAGTATACTATCCAGCCATACCTGTGGTGCATTTTAGTTGTTGTGCGCAGTATATATAGTAGGAGGACAGTGAATAATTTTGCTGACCACCAGTATATAATATATAGCAGTACGGTACAGTAGTCCACTGCTCTACCTACCTCTGTGTCGTCAAGTATACTATCCATCCATACCTGTGGTGCATTTAAGTTTTGCGCAGTATATATAGTAGGAGGATAGTGCAGAATTTTGCTGACCACCAGTATATAATATATAGCAGTACGGTACAGTAGTCCACTGCTCTACCTACCTCTGTGTCATCAAGTATACTATCCATCCATACCTGTGGTGCATTTAAGTTTTGCGCAGTAGTAGGAGGACAGTGCATAATTTTGCTGACCACCAGTATATAATATATAGCAGTACGGTACAGTAGTCCACTGCTCTACCTACCTCTGTGTCGTCAAGTATACTATCCATCCATACCTGTGGTGCATTTTAGATTTTGTGCGCAGTATATATAGTAGGAGGACAGTGCATAATTTTGCTGACCACCAGTATATACAGGTTGAGTATCCCATATCCATATATTCCGAAATACGGAATATTCCGAAATACGGACTTTTTTGAGTGAGAGTGAGATAGTGAAACCTTTGTTTTTTGATGGCTCAATGTACAGAAACTTTGTTTAATACACAAAGTTATTAAAAATACTGTATTAAATGACCTTCAGGCTGTGTGTATAAGGTGTATATGAAACATAAATGTATTGTGTGAATGTACACACACTTTGTTTAATGCACAAAGTTATAAAAAATATTGGCTAAAATGACCTTCAGGCTGTGTGTATAAGGTGTATATGTAACATAAATGCATTCTGTGCTTAGACTTGGGTCCCATCACCATGATATCTCATTATGGTATGCAATTATTCCAAAATACGGAAAAATCCCATATCCAAAATACGTCTGGTCCCAAGCATTTTGGATAAGGGATACTCAACCTGTAATATATAGCAGTACGGTACAGTAGTCCACTGCTCTACCTACCTCTGTGTCGTCAAGTATACTATCCATTCATACCTGTGGTGCATTTAAGTTTTGCGCAGTAGTAGGAGGACAGTGCATAATTTTGATGACCACCAGTATATAATATATAGCAGTACAGTACAGTAGTCCACTGCTCTACCTACCTCTGTGTCATCAAGTATACTATCCATCCATACCTGTGGTGCATTTTAGTTGTTGTGCGCAGTATATATAGTAGGAGGACAGTGCATAATTTTGCTGACCACCAGTATATAATATATAGCAGTACGGTACAGTAGTCCACTGCTCTACCTACCTCTGTGTCGTCAAGTATACTATCCATCCATACCTGTGGTGCATTTAAGTTTTGTGCAGTATATATAGTAGGAGGACAGTGCAGAATTTTGCTGACCACCAGTATATAATATATAGCAGTACAGTACAGTAGTCCACTGCTCTACCTACCTCTGTGTCATCAAGTATACTATCCATCCATACCTGTGGTGCATTTTAGTTATTGTGCGCAGTATATATAGTAGGAGGACAGTGAATAATTTTGCTGACCACCAGTATATAATATATAGCAGTACGGTACAGTAGGCCATTGCTATTGATATATTACTGGCATATAATTCCACACATTAAAAAAATGGAGAACAAAAATGTGGAGGGTAAAATAGGGAAAAATCAAGATCCACTTCCACCTCATGCTGAAGCTGCTGCCACTAGTCATGGCCGAGACGTTGAAATGCCATCAACGTCGTCTGCCAAGGCCGATGCCCAATGTCATAGTAGAGAGCATGTAAAATCCAAAAAACAAAAGTTCAGTAAAATGACCCAAAAATCAAAATTAATAGCGTCTGATGAGAAGCGTAAACTTGCCAATATGCCATTTACGACACGGAGTGGCAAGGAACGGCTGAGGCCCTGGCCTATGTTCACGGCTAGTGGTTCAGATTCACATGAGGATGGAAGCACTCATCCTCTCGTTAGAAAACTGCAGTGCCACTCCTAGATGGGCCAGGTGTTTGTGTCGTCCACTTGGGGCGCTTAGCTTAGCCATCCAGCGACCTTGGTGCACCTCTTTTTTTCTTTGCATCATGTGCTGTTTGGGGACTATTTTTTAAATCTGCTATCCTGTCTGACACTGCAGTGCCACTCCTAGATGGGCCAGGTGTTTGTGTCGGCCACTTGGGTCGCTTAGCTTAGTCACACAGCTACCTCATTGCACCTCTTTTTTTCTTTGCATCATGTGCTGTTTGGGGACTATTTTTTAAACCTGCCATCCTGTCAGACACTGCAGTGCCACTCCTAGATGGGCCAGGTGTTTGTGTCGGCCACTTGGGTCACTTAGCTTAGCCATCCAGCGACCTTGGTGCACCTCTTTTTTTCTTTGCATCATGTGCTGTTTGGGGACTATTTTTTAAATCTGCCATCCTGTCTGACACTGCAGTGCCACTCCTAGATGGGCCAGGTGTTTGTGTCGGCCACTTGGGTCGCTTAGCTTAGTCACACAGCTACCTCATTGCACCTCTTTTTTTCTTTGCATCATGTGCTGTTTGGGGACTATTTTTTAAATCTGCCATCCTGCCTGACACTGCAGTGCCACTCCTAGATGGGCCAGGTGTTTGTGTCGGCCACTTGGGTCGCTTAGCTTAGTCACACAGCGACCTTGGTGCACCTCTTTTTTTCTTTGCATCATGTGCTGTTTGGGGACTATTTTTTGAAGTGCCATCCTGTTTGACACTGCAGTGCCACTCCTAGATGGGCCATGTGTTTGTATCAGTCACTTGGGTCGCTTAGCTTAGCCACACAGCTACCTCATTGCACCTCTTTTTTTCTTTGCATCATATGCTGTTTGGGGACTATTTTTTAAATCTGCCATCCTGTCTGACACTGCAGTGCCACTCCTAGATGGGCCAGGTGTTTGTGTCGGCCACTTGGGTCGCTTAGCTTAGTCACACAGCTACCTCATTGCACCTCTCTTTTTCTTTGCATCATGTGCTGTTTGGGGACTATTTTTTGAAGTGCCATCCTGTATGAAACTGCAGTGCCACTCCTAGATGGGCCAGGTGTTTGTGTCGGCCACTTGGGTCGCTTAGCTTAGTCACACAGCTACCTCATTGCACCTCTCTTTTTCTTTGCATCATGTGCTGTTTGGGGACTATTTTTTAAATCTGCCATCCTGTCTGACACTGCAGTGCCACTCCTAGATGGGCCAGGTGTTTGTGTCGGCCACTTGGGTCACTTAGCTTAGTCACACAGCGACCTTGGTGCACCTCTTTTTTTCTTTGCATCATGTGCTGTTTGGGGACTATTTTTTGAAGTGCCATCCTGTCTGACACTGCAGTGCCACTCCTAGATGGGCCAGGTGTTTGTGTTGGCCACTTGGGTCGCTTAGCTTAGTCACACAGCGACCTTGGTGCACCTCTTTTTTTCTTTGCATCATGTGCTGTTTGGGGACTATTTTTTGAAGTGCCATCCTGTCTGACACTGCAGTGCCACTCCTAGATGGGCCAGGTGTTTGTGTCGGCCACTTGGGTTGCTTAGCTTAGCCATACAGCTACCTCATTGCACCTCTTTTTTTCTTTGCATCATGTGCTGTTTGGGGACTATTTTTTAAATCTGCCATCCTGTCTGACACTGCAGTGCCACTCCTAGATGGGCCAGGTGTTTGTGTCGGCCACTTGGGTCGCTTAGCTTAGTCACACAGCTACCTCATTGCACCTCTTTTTTTCTTTGCATCATGTGCTGTTTGGGGACTATTTTTTAAATCTGCCGTCCTGTCTGATACTGCAGTGCCACTCCTAGATGGGCCAGGTGTTTGTGTCTGCCACTTGGGTCGCTTAGCTTAGTCACACAGCTACCTCATTGCACCTCTCTTTTTCTTTGCATCATGTGCTGTTTGGGGACTATTTATTGAAGTACCATCCTGTCTGACACTGCAGTGCCACTCCTAGATGGGCCAGGTGTTTGTGTCGGCCACTTGGGTCGCTTAGCTTAGCCACACAGCTACCTCATTGCACCTCTTTTTTTCTTTGCATCATGTGCTGTTTGGGGACTATTTTTTAAATCTGCCATCCTGTTTGACACTGCAGTGCCACTCCTAGATGGGCCAGGTGTTTGTGTCGGCCACTTGGGTCGCTTAGCTTAGTCACACAGCTACCTCATTGCACCTCTTTTTCTTTGCATCATGTGCTGTTTGGGGACTATTTTTTAAATCTGCCATCCTGTCTGACACTGCAGTGCCACTCCTAGATGGGCCAGGTGTTTGTGTCGGCCACTTGGGTCGCTTAGCTTAGTCACACAGCGACCTTGGTGCACCTCTTTTTTTCTTTGCATCATGTGCTGTTTGGGGACTATTTTTTGAAGTGCCATCCTGTCTGACACTGCAGTGCCACTCTTACATGGGCCAGGTGTTTGTGTCGGCCACTTGGGTCGCTTAGCTTAGTCACACAGCTACCTCATTGCACCTCTCTTTTTCTTTGCATCATGTGCTGTTTGGGGACTATTTATTGAAGTGCCATCCTGTCTGACACTGCAGTGCCACTCCTAGATGGGCCAGGTGTTTGTGTCGGCCACTTGGGTCGCTTAGCTTAGCCACACAGCTACCTCATTGCACCTCTTTTTTTCTTTGCATCATGTGCTGTTTGGGGACTATTTTTTAAATCTGCCATCCTGTTTGACACTGCAGTGCCACTCCTAGATGGGCCAGGTGTTTGTGTCGGCCACTTGGGTCGCTTAGCTTAGTCACACAGCTACCTCATTGCACCTCTTTTTCTTTGCATCATGTGCTGTTTGGGGACTATTTTTTAAATCTGCCATCCTGTCTGACACTGCAGTGCCACTCCTAGATGGGCCAGGTATTTGTGTCGGCCACTTGGGTCGCTTAGCTTAGTCACACAGCGACCTTGGTGCACCTCTTTTTTTCTTTGCATCATGTGCTGTTTGGGGACTATTTTTTGAAGTGCCATCCTGTCTGACACTGCAGTGCCACTCCTACATGGACCAGGTGTTTGTGTCGGCCACTTGGGTCGCTTAGCTTAGTCACACAGCGACCTTGGTGCACTTCTTTTTTTTCTTTGCATCATGTGCTGTTTGGGGACTATTTTTTAAATCTGCCATCCTGTCTGACACTGCAGTGCCACTCCTAGATGGGCCAGGTGTTTGTGTCGGCCACTTGGGTCGCTTAGCTTAGTCACACAGCGACCTTGGTGCACCTCTTTTTTTCTTTGCATCATGTGCTGTTTGGGGACTATTTTTTGAAGTGCCATCCTGTCTGATACTGCAGTGCCACTCCTAGATGGGCCAGGTGTTTGTGTCGGCCACTTGGGTCGCTTAGCTTAGCCACACAGTTACCTCATTGGACCTCTTTTTTTCTTTGCATCATGTGCTGTTTGGGGACTATTTTTTAAATCTGCCATCCTGTCTGACACTGCAGTGCCACTCCTAGATGCGCCAGGTGTTTGTGTCGGCCACTTGGGTCGCTTAGCTTAGTCATTCAGCGACCTCGGTGCAAATTTTAGGACTTAAAATAATATTGTGAGGTGTTCAGAATAGACTGGAAATTAGTGTTAATTATGGTTATTGAGGTTAATAATATTATGGGATCAAAATGACCCCCAAATTCTATGATTTAAGCTGTTTTTGAGGGTTTTTTGTAAAAAAACACCCGAATCCAAAACACACCCGAATCCGACAAAAAATTTTCAGGGAGGTTTTGCCAAAACACGTCCGAATCCAAAACACGGCCGCGGAACCGAATCCAAAACCAAAACACAAAACCCGAAAAATGTCCGGTGCACATCACTAATACAAATGCATCTTCCCTCCTGTTCTCATAGCCCTCTTCTCTGGCACTTCAATTACAGCTCTCTCCCACTCAGTGACTGTCTATACCTGCATTTCTTCCTACTCATGACTGTTTATCTCTTCCAATGGCTGCCCACCCCCAGAAGTATGCCTGTTACTCCTTTTGCTTCCTTAAAGGGGCAAAGGTAGCCAAAGATGGCCGACGCAGCCAGGTAAGGGGGAGGGGCGCATGGCAGCTCATGGGTCAACAGCAGGAACCCCCAGCAGGGGGGGAAGGGGGAAAGGTGGCAGCCAGCACACCGGTCCCCCTTTTAGTACCTGGCTGGTCAGAATGGCTGGCAACAGGCTGATAGGCTGGGAGCTGGGGGGGGGGGGGGGGGGGCTGAGTGCATTCACCCCCCCCGGCAAGGACATGATGAGCAGCAGCATCAGCTTACCTCCAGCTCACCTCCAGCCAGAACAAAGCAGATCCAGAGTCCAGAGCATTTTCAGCAAGGGGGTTGCTTCCAGCCACATCCAGGCAGACACAGGGAGCCCCAGCAGCAGCATCAGCTCACCTCCAGCCAGAGCAAGGCAGATCTAGATCAGCAGATCCAGAAACCAGGACATATTCAGCAAGAGGGTTTGCCTCCAGCCACAGCCAGGCAGACACAGGGAGCAGCAGCAGCTACATCATATACAGTGAGAGGGCACGGAGGTTAATTACACAGCCCCAGCAGTTCAGTGCAACAATCAGGCATTTGGAAATACAGCAGCTCATCCTGGGAAGAGCAGAAATCGACCAGCTCACTACAGCGAGCATGAGGCAAGTGGACACAAAGGGACTTTCTGTCCAGTCAGCCAGCAGCACAGCCAGAGGAAAGGGAGCCGAAGGGCACCATCTGGTGGTCGGAGGGCGGAAAGACGGACACAGGCTGATCGGCTGGGACATCCGAGCAAGAGCGCGGTGCACAGAGGTTCAATCGCATCCAGGCCAGCGGAGGCACCGATGGAAGGTGAGAGCCAGTGTATGCTGGTGGACGTGATGCCAGAGGGTACAGAGTCATATGGGCATGAATCGGGGGAGGAAGAGCAAGGCAGCAGCAGGGTACAGCAGGCACACAAGAAACTACCCACAGGATCACATCGCCAGCAACACTCGCCCCCATCACGGGCAGTCAGCAGGCATGTTTCGAGGTATAGGGGAGAAAGCAGGGGTGGCATAGGGAGCCGAACACAGTCGCCAGAGATGCGGGGAAAGTGGGTCTTTCTTGTGGAAACTCAGAAATACAACAGCCCTGCGCGGCCCCCAGGATTCACCCCCAGCCGCCGGGGATATATGGAGCATCACCGGGCAACATTAGAAGTCAACAGATCGTGGGAAGGTAGGCAGGGGTACTTCACCCATTCACCCCGGTTTATCTCCCCCCCAGGAGGGGTTACCCCAACCTTGCTACCCCTTCCAGTGGACAACAGGCACTCGCAGGGGTGGAAGGTAGACGGGGGACACCAAGTGCAGACGGACAGGAGAGGTTCGGGAAACAATACTTTCCCTTCTGACGGAAGCTAGAGGAGGGGAAACGGCGATCCAAGGCGTACCCAAGAGCAACGTAGTCCTTGCCTCGTCCAGCAGGAAAGCAGCGCAGTTGGGCGCAGCGGCAAGTGCAGCAGAGGGTCCCAGGACAGAGGCCATCGCTCAGGCAAGCGTGGCGCCGGGAAGCAACGGATCGTCATCACACAGGAACGGTGAGATAACAAATGCTTGTAACGTATATGCTGTTAATGAAATGTTAGTGCAGAGTAATAGCACGCAAAGTGTGGTAGTTTGCAATATAGTGGGTGGAGCGCACGGTGGCATACAGAGCTCCGGCCAAAGCCTGGGGGTATTGGTGGCCAGTGTTAGCGCACCGGCTGAAGTGGGGGAAAGCGAGTCTGAAGCAGAGGATGATGAGAAGTGTAAAGAGCTAAGGGAATATTTGCGCTTGGCGCCTGAGAATATTAAGTTGGCAGCCCCAGGGGTTGACGCGGTATTGAGCAGAATAGGGCAAGCTGAGATGATTAAGTCAGGTTTCTTGCAACAGGGAGGAGCGGTGGACCATGATCTAGGCGCGCTAGATTCGCACTTACCCATGCACCTCAGGAAGGAGATTGTGAAGGGAGACTTTATCGATATATGCTCCCTTACTGAGCACGGTTGTTTGGAGAAGGAAAGATGTAGTGAGAAAGGGAGTTGGCAGAAAGAATCCTATAAAACCATTGGGTATCCGGAATGTTGGCATACTCAGGCTGTTACGTGCTCGCGTACCCTGACATGGCTATGAATATGATGAAATACATCAACCTCATCTATTCCATGTACAAGGATCAAGGGGGACAAGCTTTGCACAGGTATGAGGAGGCATTTAGGCTCAGAGCGCAGGGGCAGAAGCCCATTAAGTTAGGCGCAAGGGATATAGGACTATGGTTTAAAGCGCAAGCAAGGGTCGGAGCTGAGAGAGGTAGTGCGCCGCAAAAGCTAGCAGGGAGGCCTGGCACGCACAAGCAAGACAAGCTTAAATGCTACGCCTTTAATGATGCACGTTGTACCAGACCCTCCTGTAGGTTTAAACACGCTTACACCCTCTGTAGCGGGAGTCACCCAGCAAAAGAGTGCTTTAAGCAGAAAGGGCAGCAAGGAGAGAAGGTATCCGGAGCGACTGTCTCTGGCAAAAGCATCTAGCCCAGTGAGAATAAGGGGAATCTGGGAGTGGCTGTCCAGATACCCCAAATGGGCAGAAGCCAAGCTGCTGCTGGAAGGCTTCCTGGTTTTTTTTTAGGATCCCTATAAGGAAGCCTGTCGCCCCTATAAGGATGCCTGTCGACCAAGAACCTGCACTCCATCGGCGCAGCCAGAGGCAGTGTACAGAAAAATTGTTAAGGAATTGGTCCTGGATAGGATGGCGGGCCCGTTCAAGGCCCCTCCACTGCCGGGCTTAGTAATTTCACCTTTGGGCTTAGAACCAAAGAAAACGACGGGGAAGTTTAGGTTCATTCATCACCTATCTTTCCCGGAAGGGGCGTCAGTAAATGACGCCCTGAACGAGGAGCAGTGTTCCGTGCAATACTAGTCATTTGATCAGGCAATTGCAATGGTGAAAGGGCAGGGGAAAGGAGCCTTGTTAGCAAAGCTAGACATTGAATAAGCGTTTAGGTTGCTCACCCTGCACCCGCAGAGTTTCCATCTCATGGGGTTTTGCTTTGATGGATATTTTTTTCATCGACAAATGCCTGCCCATGGACTGTGCCATATCCTGTGCATTGTTCGAAACATTCAGCTCATTCCTGCAATGGTGCCTGTAGGCGCGAGCAGGGCACAGGGCGGTGGCGCATTACTTGGACGATTTTCTGCTGGCGGGTCCAGCGCAGTCAGATCAGTGCGGGCGGTTGCTGCAGGAGCTAGAGCTTATGTTAGGCGAATTTATGGTCCCAATTGCCACAGAAAAGACATAAGGCCCAAAAACAATCATTTCTTACCTGGGCATAGAGATAGAAACTCCTAAATGGGCCAGGTGTTTGTGTCGCACACTTGTGGCGCTTAGCTTAGTCATACAACTGCCTCATGTGCTGTTTGGGGCCTAGTTTTTTTAAGTGCCATCCTGTCTGCAACTGCAGTGCCACTCCTAGATGGGCCAGGTGTTTGTGCTGCACACTTGTGTCGCTTAGCTTAGTCATCCAGCCACCTCGGTGCAACTTTCTGACCTAAAAACAATATTGTGAGGTGTGAGGTGTTCAGAATAGACTGGAAATGAGTGGAAATGAATGTTATTGAGGTTAATAACACCGTAGAATCAAAATTGGGTGTGGTTCATCAAATCGACAGTATCTAGGTCGACAATGTTTAGGTCGACCACTATAGGTCGACAGTCACTAGGTCGACATGGATGGAAGGTCGACAGGGTTTCTAGGTCGACATGTGCTAGGTCGACAGGTGTAAAGGTCGACATGAGTTGTTTTTTTGTGTCGTTTTCTTCGTAGAGTGACCGGGATCCCAAATTAGTGCACCGCGTCCCCTCGCATGGCTCGCTTCGCTCGCCATGCTTCGGGCATGGTGCCTTCGCTTCGCTTGGCACACTTTACCGTTCCAATCGTAGTCCACGTGGATCGTTAAGTATGAAAAAATTCAAAAAAAGGAAAAAAATTTGAAAAACTCATGTCGACCTTTAGACCTGTCGACCTAGCACATGTCGACCTAGAAACCCTGTCGACCTTCCATCCATGTCAACCTAGTGACTGTCGATCTATAGTTGTCGACCTAAACATTGTCGACCTAGATACTGTCGATCTTCAGACCGGATCCCATCAAAATTACCCCCAATTTCTGTGATTTTTAACTGTTTTTATGTTTTTTTAAAAAATCATCCAGATCCAAAACCAAAACACGAAAGGGTGGTTTCGTCAAAACCAATCAAGATCCAAAACACGAACATGGAACCAGAACCAAATAAAACACAAAACACGAAAAGTGCCCGCCGCACATTTCTACTTTTATACCATTGTGGGACAATCCGACCTTCCCCTCTACTTTAACAAACTCTACATTCCTCAATTGGCGTAGTAAGAGATAAAGGTCTATTTACTAAGCCTTGGATGGAGATAAAGTGGACGGAGATAAAGTACCAACCAATCAGCTCCTAACTGCCATGTCACAGGCTGTGTTTAAAAAATGACAGTTAGGAGGTGATTGGCTTGTTCTTTATCTCCGTGCACTTTATCTCCATCCAAGGCTTAGTAAATAGACCCCTAAATAATACTTTAAAAGTTTTGGCACACTTCGGTCTTTTTCAGAGCTTCAAAGTCTTTTCTTAATCCTGCGAAAATACTTTTTTTTTATGTATTTGCCAACGAAACACTTTGGCCCTCTATTCCGAGTTGTTCGCTCGCTAGCTGCTTTTAGCAGCATTGCACACGCTAGGCCGCCGCCCTCTGGGAGTGTATCTTAGCTTAGCAGAGTAGCGAACGAAAGATTAGCAGAACTGCTACTAAATAATTCCTTGCAGTTTCTGAGTAGCTCCAGACCTACTCCTAGATTGCGATCACCTCGGTCCGTTTAGTTCCTGGTTTGACGTCACAAACACGCCCTGCGTTCGCCCAGCCACTCCCCCGTTTCTCCAGCCACTCCTGCGTTTTTACCTGGCACTCTTGCGTTTTTTAGCACACTCCCTGAAAACGGCCAGTTGCCGCCCAGAAACACCCACTTCCTGTCAATCACACTACGATCCCTCGAACGATGAATAAACGTCGCTCGAGCTTGTGTAAATCTACTAAGTTTTGTGTTAAATTACTAAGCGCATGCGCGCTGCGTACCATGCGCATGCGCATTTTCCACCTAATCGCTGCATTGCGAAAAACAGCAACGAGCAAACAACTCAGAATGACCACCTTTATTCAATTGTTTCCTCACGCAATGACCCATCCCATTATTTCAGGCCCCAACAGCAAGCTCTTTCTTTACATAACAAAAAAACATACAAAACAAAACTTTTATGCACTTTATTGGTAAATGGTGCACATGAAGCTCAGTAGGAGAATACCTTTAAATCGTGGCAGAAAGTAATTCTGACACTTTCCTCTCAGAAAGATTTATTTACACATTTTGATTCTACTCTACGTATTTTAAATTAAGCTTGTTTACAAGAGGTCCACTTTCAAGTTATCTTTCAAGCTTACATAGTCCCTGCTCAACGAAAGCATATGGGGGGTGATTCAGACCTAATCGCTGGGCTGCTAATTTTGCTGACCTGCAGTCAGATAGTCGCCGCCAAAGGGGAGTGTAAATTTGCGTTGGCAATTGTGCAATCGAATGTGTACGCCATGCTACAAATATCCTTCAGTCAGCGCACAGATGCAAATCTGTTCGCACCTCACTCACCACCAAATGTTTTTACCAGTGTGTGCAGTGTGTGCGCAGCCCAGGACTTACTCCTACAGTGCGATGAGAACAGGCTGATCAGGTCCGGAGCTGACGTCATACACCCTCCCTGAAAACGCTTGGGAACGCCTGCGTTTTCCCTGACACTCCCAGAAAACTGCATAAGTGAAGGTTTTTTTTAAATTATTATTATTATTATTATTATTATTATTATTGTTATTATTATTCTCTAACATTGCTATGTGAAAACACACAGCAGCGATCAGGTCTGAATTGGGCCCATGGTTCCCTGTAAACCGGGTACATGTTTAAAATTACATGTATCTAATGCTCGATCCATACACTGCTTCTGGGAATGCCGAATGATGAAAACATTTTATTGTTATTTACAGTATAAACAACATATTCTCGTTACACTTAAATTTAGACCAATTGGCACATCTCTATTCAAACTACAAAAATTGTGATCTGGGGTCTATTAAAAAATCTATTATTCCCCTCCTTACGATTATTCTTACTTTAGCAAAAAATTTTTTTGATTCACTGGACTGCTTGCTCTTCCCCATCCCTTAGTTACCCCATTCTTTACTCACTGTAATCACCCTCATTCACCACCACTCCGTAACATCATACATCACCCACAAAAATGCTCCTCTCTCATCATCACTTCCTGCCCCCTTACCTCACCTACTGTAATTCCCCTCTTACTATCACTCCCACCTGAATACCAACATGCCCCCGCACACCAACATATTCTTCTTGCACACCAACATGTCCCTCTGCACACGACGTACTCCTCCTGCACACAAACATAGTTCTCTGCACAACATGCCACCCTGCACACCAGCGTGCTCCTCTAGCACACCTAAAGTATATGCCCACCCTGCACACCAACAGTCCATCTGCGCACCAACATGATATCCCGGAGCACCAACATGACATCCCGGAGCACCAACATGCCCCTCTGTATACCAACATACCCCCCTGCACACCATTAATCCCCATGTCTTCTGGCTTGTATTGTTTGAATATATAAAAATATGCTCCTTTTTGTATATTACAGAGAGACCAGTTATTCAGAAATGCGATCTGGGCTGAACTTACTAAAAGAAAAATTGTGGGAAAAAAAAATCACTTTGAGCCCTGTGACAATTTCGCCATCACAGGGCAGCACTGTGATAAGCTACCTTCTTCCCAGCTTTCTCTGCCCCCTGGACACACAAGCTGATCACTTGTAAAAAGAAAAAAAAAAGTAAACCCCCCCCAAAAAAAAATACCAGTCCAGGCAGACAGTGATCGGTGCTCCGACCGGTGCTGCGCTGTGACCCCGGTGCAGTAAAGTGACGCTGCAAAATGGCAGCTCACTTTACAGCACCGGGGGTCACAGCACAGGTGATGCTGCAGACAAGCATCGCAGGGACAGAGCTTAACCGCAAGGTTATTTGAGGTCCCTCTTGTGGGTGACCTTAATGAACCTCATGGTCTACCGTAGACCGCAGGTTCCCACCATAGGTGGTAATGGGGATCTCATTCCCCATTACTGCCTATGCGCTCCGTCTGATTGACAGGCCAGGAGCGCATAGTCAATCAGGGGAGTGCTATGACGTGGCGCTCCCTGATTGGCTGGCAGGTCCCCAACTGACAGAAGTCATGAGGGATCCCGCCATTCGTGGAAAGGAGATCCATCTGTAAACATGGATCCCCTTTAGTTGCGTGGTTCTCGATTTTTCGTTTTTTTTTTATCCCTGTGGATGCCTACATGGAAAGAAGAGGACCAATCTACACCGGATTTTTGGTGAGTATTTGTATTTATTTACAAGTACCCGTGGATTTCACTGGAGAAGCGGACGTGAATGGCGGCATGGGATGTAGATAAGTATGTGTGAGTGTGTAAGTGGGTGTGTGTTTTAGTAAAATTATACTTTCACGGTGTGTGTGTTTATTTGAATATTTATTTTGTTGTGGAACTAGAGGTACCAGCAGGCCCTTTAATGTCCCCCATGCTGGTACTTGTGGTTCTCCAAGTAGTTCTCCAAGGTTCATCAGCACTATATTGCTGATTGCTAATTAGTGGAAATTGCCAGTGCATACACACTAAATGATAATGATGTACGATATCGTTCAGTGACATACTCCCCCTCACTCCCCGAACATGCAGCTGAAAGATATAGTTAACACTGAGCTGCATGTTTGGTAGTTCATGGATGAACGAGAACGACCCGCGGGTGCACTCATTGTTCATCCCTACCAGTGGCGGTTCTTGCCACGGGCAAGATCCGCCACTGCTGCCCGCTGTGTCCCCCGTCCGCCTCCGCTGCCCGCTGCCGTCCCCGTCCTCGGCGCCTCCTGTGAAGGGAACTAGACGCTATGCGTCTAGTTTCCCTTCGTGGAGAGTAACTGCTGAGCGGTGCGCGATGACGTCATCGCGCACCGCACAGCAAAGGTCCTCTCCATGAAGGGAACTAGACGCATAGCGTCTAGTTTCTCTTCGTGGAGAGGACCTTTTGCTGTGCGGTGCGCGATGACGTCATCGCGCACCGCTCAGCATTCAAGCGGCGCTTTCAATGTACAGGGGGCGTGACTCACCACGCCCCCTGTATTAGGCCACGCCCCTTTCCTGCCCGGGGCGCTCTGCGCCCTTGAACCGGCCCTGATCCCTACACACTGGACGATATGAGCAATAGATCTTTTAAAAAAAGTTTGTTATCATTCATATTGTCTATTGTGTCGCCCAGTGTGTACGGGGCTTTGCTCATCTGGGCCATGCACTTTTATTATGGTAATATATATATATATATATATATATATAAAGGTTAATACTTAATTATTATTATTATTATTATTAATAATAATAATAATAACAATAATAATAATAATAATAATAATAATAATAATAATAATAATAATAGTAATAATAATAATCCAACAATTTGATATTACAAATTGAGTATAGTTGAAGTGATTATGATGGGGATCAATGAGTTATATTTTTTACATTTAATTTCCTGCGTCATGACAGCAAGGTGTAAAATCCGTCTACCTGTGACATGGCTTAGTCAGTATTATTATTATTATTATTTATTTTTGTTCATTTAATTTTAAGGGAGACAAATTATTCAAAACATAAATACAAAGTCCAGACAAAGTAGAATAGGAGCGTAATTAGAATAGGAAATCTGAAAATAACAATAACAAAATACAGTACAGTATATCACAGAGCTGATAGAAATAAAATATAAAACATTTGCATGTCAGGACATTATATTATTCTATAAATAACATTTACAAGGGTCAGGACCTCTTTGGGAGGAAAAAGATTTCTAATGTACTATTCCACTTGTGCAATTCCTGGACCATGTGTCACCAGATATGCAATGTTTCCCAATATACCTGTAGGTTTGACAGACTGAGAAGTTCTTCATTCTGCTTGTTTTTGACAGCTTCTTTCCACCTTAAAAAGGTACTTACCGCATACGCTGGAGAAATGCGACTTCCACAGATTACAGCCTGAAATATATTTTTTCCCCATTTTCATTGCATTAGGACAATAATTGCATATTGGCAGACTGTTGAGGTGTAAGATGGGACAGCTGGTGCTGTTTTTCACTATCATCCACCTCAAGTGTTTGGAATAATTCTGAGGCGTCACTGTTCAATAAAGTCACTTTTCTTTAATGGTTTATTTGTGTTCAGCATACCTCTGGGTCCACTGCCCATGACCATTTCAAAGTGAGGCGGCAATTTGTACAAACATGTAAGCAGCAGGGAATACAGGAGGTAATACCCAATACACCACTTTGGCAGAACATTAATTAGAGAAGCTTTTTCTGTTCACATATATTTTGGAAAATAGTTCATTTTCATTCACATGATTAAAATAATTTAAACATGTATGTGTGCCCTATGGGTTCCAATTATAGAAAGCTTCTAATGGATGATCTGCAATTGTATTTAGTTTCTTACTTAGGGGTCTATTCATGAAACAGTGAAAAGTGTGGAGAAGTCTGCCAGTGGAGAATTGCCCATGGCAACCAATCAGCTGCTATGTATAATTTTATAGAATGCACTTTCTAAATGTTACCTCAATACTGATTGGTTGCCATGTGCAACTTCTCCACTGTCTCACTTCTCTAGTCTTTTCACTGCCTCATGAAGAGACCCCTGAGGGGCAGATGTATTAAGCCTGGAGAAGTGATAAAGTGGAAGGTGATGATACACCAGCCAGTCAGCTCCTGTCATTAAAAACCTAGGAGGAGATGTACTAAGCCTTGAAAAGTGATACATTTCACAGTGATAAAGTACCAGCCAATCAGCTCCTAACTGCCATGTTACAAGCTGGGTTTGAAAAATGACAGGAGCTGGTTGGTTGGTAATTTATCACTGTGCAATTTATCACTTTTCAAGGCTTAGTACATCTGGCCCATTATGCCTGTAACTTGGCAGTAAGTAGCTGATTGGCTTTTGCATTATCACCTTCCACTTTATCACTTCTCCAGGTTTAAAACATCTGCCTCTTAGTTCCCAAAATTACATTTACAGTAGCTTTACTTATACCAGCAAATGGAGCCTGTACCTGTTTATAGTGAAGCAGACACCCTGTAGCATGGATTGCATGATTTTTTCAAAGCATATACAGTACTTGTAAAAATAGGTTGAACAGTCTTGTAAAATAAGATAGATTTACCTCATCATTATCAATCTATTTGATTGGTGGAACAAATTTTACTATGCTCTCCACACTTTTCCAGTTCAACAGAGTCTGTGTGACTTCTTTGACTTCGGAAGACTTGTGAGATTTTACGGAAACTGGAAGTCTCAGAACCAGTTCCTTCAAAGAGTTTGGCCATGAATCCCATCCCAGCAGTCCTTATGAAATTGCCACCAGCAAAAACATACAGAATAGGATTAGCGCTGCTGCTGAGAAACGCAAGGGCTGTGACATTAGGTCTGGCTGTAATGGCTGCATCTCTTAGCTTGCCTGATGCGTACAGTTCTCCTGATACTTGAATCACATTCACCACTTGATAAGGAAGCCAGAAAAGGGCAAAAGTCACTATGATCATGATGACCAGTCGGCTAGTCTTATGTTTTGTCTGAAACTTTGCAGTACGTAACCTTACTCCGATGTAGATGTAGCAGAACACTATTACTGTGAATGGGATAACAAATCCCATCATTGTCTCAAACATATACTGAAAAATGATGTGCTTAGCCGGATTCTTATACAGGTTGTGATTTTGTGTGCACAGCCGAAGGTGACGATGATGAATAAAGAAGAGTCTTACAGAACGGTAAAACACCATGGGAATGGCCAACAGAGATGCTATCACCCATATTGCTGTTACTATGCCCGTGACAACTGCCTTTGTCCTCAGCTTCTGAGAAGTGAATGGCATGGCCACAGCTAGAAAGCGGTCCAAGCTCATGAAAGCGATGAGGAAGATACTGGCATACATACTCAGGCAGCTAATATAATGACACATCTTACAGATGATATTTCCAAATGTCCAGCTGCCCGTGGCCAGGAGATGGAGGAAGAATGGCGCTGTGAGGATTACCATGATGTCCGCCATGGCCAAATGTAAAATGAGGAGGCAGGTGACGGTACGTTTCTTCATTCGGGTCAACACTGTCCAGATGACGAACGCATTGCCTGGAAATCCGATAATGAAGGCGACTGATAGTATGGAAATGCCGAGACGATGGGATGATCCAGTAGACGTTGGTAGATAACTAGTTGAGTTTGTTAAAGAAGCATTCATTGTGGCCATTGTCATCAGATGATGCACCCTTTACTGTAAATAGGAAACAGACAATGCAGACGCAAATATAAAAATTATTTCTGTAGAAGTTTAGAATATAACATAGGTATGCAAGGAGGAGGGGTTCCAGTTGCCCAGAAACACCCCTTTTCCACAGCTTGGCCAGCGGCCACTACATGCAGTATAAAGGGCGGAATGCCCTGTGGCAGCAGATATTCCTACCTCATTGGGCCTGCATACATCTGGCATACTGTATTACATAAACTGCACTTTGTTTGGGACAGCTATAGCTTATTTCAGGCTAAGGATGCTCCTTCATGGGCTGGAGACAATCTCTCTAAAATCAGACATTTGGAAACCCCCCCTTCAGAAACCCAGAGTTTGCCCCTTTATAAGTATAGTCAAATGAAAAATATAATACACAAAATAACATATCTAATGTTGGGTACACACTGGCTGATATATTGGCCATTCTATTAAATGGCCAATATATTGCTTGCCTGTTGGCCAGTGTGTATGAATGATACTGTATGTCTGTGAATGTCATTGTTCACAGACATGTCGCGTTGGCCCTGCAGCACAGCCAATGGCCAATATAGCTAACAATATATTGGCGCATTGTCCTGTGTATACGTGCGGTCAACTGACTGCAGACACCTGCGGTGATTTACAGCACAACCAGGTGGGCGCATGTAAATGCCCGCTCAGTCTGTGACGGTAGTCCCGACGGATTGGGCAGTGTGTATGCTCAACACAGTGCCCGGTCTGTCTATAGATATATCTATAAGTGTGTACCCAGCATAACACCTGCGCAGATGTGCAGCCACTTTAAAGTCTTGTTACAAGTTATGAGCAAGTTATAGTCTATATGATTGGAATAACTGGCTACACACTAATATGATGAATTAATTACATTTTGCAGTCCCGTAACATGAAATAAGAGAAGATTTGATATACTTTGCTCTGATGGTGGGACACTTTCTGTATGTGGGCAGACCACTAATACCGTATCATGAGCGCTGTTATCTGTTGCTGGCTCTAACGTTTGTGCACAAATTATTTATATGCATGGACTAAAATGTTCTCTACTACCGTCACATTGTATTGTTGTTTAGAAAGATGAGGATTTCTGATATGGACAGTTTTCTAAAATACATTTGCGTAGTCATTACACAGTGCATGACATTTTACACCTGGTTAGGAATATTGGTGCTTTTTCAAAAGTGACAGGTATATGGCCCTCATTCCGAGTTGTTCGCTCGGTAAAAATCTTCGCATCGCAGCGATTTTCCGCTTAGTGCGCATGCGCAATGTCCGCACTGCGACTGCGCCAAGTAAATTTGCTATGAAGTTAGGATTTTTACTCACGGCTTTTTCTTCGCTCAGGCGATCGTAGTGTGATTGACAGGAAATGGGTGTTTCTGGGCGTAAACAGGCCGTTTTATGGGCGTGTTGGAAAAAACGCTACCGTTTCCGGAAAAAACGCAGGAGTGGCCGGAGAAACGGAGGAGTGTCTGGGCGAACGCTGGGTGTGTTTGTGACGTCAAACCAGGAACGACAAGCACTGAACTGATCGCAGATGCCGAGTAAGTCTGAAGCTACTCAGAAACTGCTACGAGGTGTGTAATCGCAATATTGCGAATACATCGTTCGCAATTTTAAGATGCTAAGATTCACTCCCAGTAGGCGGCGGCTTAGCGTGAGCAACTCTGCTAAAATCGCCTTGCGAGCGAACAACTCGGAATGAGGGCCCATATGTGCTAAGTTAGTGGTAGAACATAAGGGGGGGGGGGGGGGGTAATTCAGATCTGATCGCTGAGCTGCTAACTTTGCTGCCCTGCGTTCAGATAGTCGCCGCCTCCAGGGGTAATGTATATTCGCCATGCAAATGTGCGATCCCACATGTAGGCCAAGCTGCAAAAATCCATTGTGCGCAGCCTCTGCCCAGCCCAGGACTTAATCTTACAGTGCGATCACAACAGGCTGATCGGGGCCGGAGCTGATGTCAGACACCCACCCTTAAAATGCTTGGGCACGCCTGCGTTTTTCCGGACACTCCCTGTAAACGCTCATTTGCCACCCACAAACGGTCTCTTCCTGTCAATCACCTTGCAACGCCCGTGCGATCTGATTTTTCGTACCATCCCTGACCGGCGATGCCTGTTGTTGTCCGACGCATGTGCGCATTGCGTTGCATACGCATGCGCAGTTCGGACCTGAATGCCTGCTGTGAGAAAACGCACAGCAGCGATTAGTTCTGAATCACCCCCAAAGTCATAAAACATAAATCTACAGTAACACATTTTGGTAACAATAGAATTAGTTTATTCCGCTTTCTTCGTACAGAGATTTGAGAAGAGTTAACTGATACATATAGTAGATTGTGTACTGCAGAATAAACATCAATTTAGCTACAAGGGTTATTTGCATAGCTTCTAAGCACATGTAGGACTTAAGGCCCATACACACGGTGAGATTCGGGCTATGCCCGATTCTCACTATGCGACAGGGGCTAGGTCGGCACATAGGGGGTAATTCCAAGTTGATCGCAGCAGGAAATTTTTTAGCAGTTGGGCAAAACCATGTGCACTGCAGGGTGGGCAGATATAACATGTGCAGAAAGAGTTAGATTTGGGTGGGTTATTTTATTTCTGTGCAGGGTAAATACTGGCTGCTTTATTTTTACACTGCAAATTAGATTTCAGATTGAACACACCACACCCAAATCTAACTCTCTCTGCACATGTTATATCTGCCTCCCCTGCAGTGCACATGGTTTTGCCCAATTGCTAACAGAATTCCTGCTGCGATCAACTTGGAATTACCCCCATAGTCAGTATCGCAAGCACACTCAGTATGTGCTTGCGATACTGACTACAGGTATGTGCGATTTTGGCTAAGTGTCAATTTTGACTATCTCTTCTATAGAGATAGTTAAAATTGACTTGCCAGCACAGTCTATCTATTCTTGCGATGCCGACCGTGCGAGACCGCGCGGGACCGCGCATCGGCATCAAATCGGGATCGCAAGGTGACTTTCACCTTGCGATCTGCACTAACTTTTCTTACGATTTTGACTATATACTCAAAATTATAAGAAAAAATCTCACTCTGTGTACACACCATTAAATAGTGATTTTATTAATGCTAAATATTTACTGGTGCTATTGCACACTCCGCCTAGCCAATCAGGGAGACAGGTGTTTATTGCTATTCTGGTATTGGCATTTCATCAAGCTGTCACACATTAGTATTACAGTACTTACTGGTTTAGATATGATGCTGCAGTCTTCTGCCAGATGGAGATATCCTTATTATCAAGTGCAAATGTATTTATCAGCCCATTGAATATATGTCATAGCGAGACTCGTACAAAGTGTTCAGAAGCATGCCAATGCAGGATGTTACAGAAAGAACCTACAGGTTTCCTGTTGTCACAACACGTAAACTTCTGTTTTACACATAATTGCGAAAATAGAAAACTGCATGTGTAACGTTGGTAGTGATGTGCACCGGAAATTTTTCGGGTTTTGTGTTTTGGTTTTGGGTTCGGTTCCGTGGCCGTGTTTTGGGTTCGGACGCGTTTTGGCAAAACCTCACCGGAAAGTTTTTGTCGGATTCGGGTGTGTTTTGGATTCGGGTGTTTTTTTAAAAAAACACTAAAAAACAGCTTAAATAATAGAATTTGGGGGTCATTTTGATCCCATAGTATTATTAACCTCAATAACCATAATTTCCACTCATTTTCAGTCTATTCTGAACACCTCACACCTCACAATGTTATTTTTAGTCCTAAAATTTGCACAGAGGTCGCTGGATGGCTAAGCTAAGCGACACAAGTGGCCGACACAATCACCTGGCCCATCTAGGAGTGGCACTGCAGTGTCAGGCAGGATGGCACTTCAAAAAAATAGTCCCCAAACAGCACATGATGCAAAGAAAAAAAGAGGCGCAATGAGGTAGCTGTGTGACTAAGCTAAGCGACCCTAGTGGCCGACACAAACACCTGGCCCATCTAGGAGTGGCACTGCAGTGTCAGACAGGATAGCACTTGAAAAAAATAGTCCCCAAACAGCACATGATGCAAAGAAAAAAAGAGGCGCAATGAGGTAGCTGTGTGACTAAACTAAGCGACCCTAGTGGCTGACACAAACACCTGGCCCATCTAGGAGTGGCACTGCAGTGTCAGACAGGATGGCACTTGAAAGAAATAGTCCCCAAACAGCACATGATGCAAAGAAAAAAAGAGGCGCAATGAGGTAGCTGTGTGACTAAGCTAAGCGACCCTAGTGGCCAACACAAACACCTGGCCCATCTAGGAGTGGCACTGCAGTGTCAGACAGGATGGCACTTGAAAAAAATAGTCCCCAAACAGCACATGATTCAAAGAAAAAAAGAGGCGCAATGAGTTAGCTGTGTGACTAAGCTAAGCGACCCTAGTGGCCGACACAAACACCTGGCCCATCTAGGAGTGGCACTGCAGTGTCAGACAGGATGGCACTTGAAAAAAATAGTCCCCAAACAGCACATGATGCAAAGATAAAAAGAGGCGCAATGAGGTAGCTGTGTGACTAAGCTCAGCGACCCAAGTGGCCGACACAAACACCTGGCCCATCTAGGAGTGGCACTGCAGTGTCAGACAGGATGGCACTTGAAAAAAATAGTCCCCAAACAGCACATGATGCAAAGAAAAAAAGAGGCGCAATGAGGTAGCTGTGTGACTTAGCTAAGCGACCCTAGTGGCCGACACAAACACCTGGCCCATCTAGGAGTGGCACTGCAGTGTCAGACAGGATGGCACTTGAAAAAAATAGTCCCCAAACAGCACATGATGCAAAGATAAAAAGAGGCGCAATGAGGTAGCTGTGTTACTAAGCTAAGCGACCCTAGTGGCCGACACAAACACCTGGCCCATCTAGGAGTGGCACTGCAGTGTCAGACAGGATGGCACTTGAAAAAAATAGTCCCCAAACAGCACATGATGCAAAGAAAAAAAGAGGCGCAATGAGGTAGCTGTGTGACTAAGCTCAGCGACCCAAGTGGCCGACACAAACACCTGGCCCATGTAGGAGTGGCACTGCAGTGTCAGACAGGATGGCACTTGCAAAAAATAGTCCCCAAACAGCACATGATGCAAAGAAAAAAAGAGGCGCAATGAGGTAGCTGTGTGACTAAGCTCAGCGACCCAAGTGGCTGACACAAACACCTGGCCCATCTAGGAGTGACACTGCAGTGTCTGACGTGCCTACTTGGATGCGGTCACTCATATAATCCTCCACCATTCTTTCAATGGTGAGAGAATCATATGCAGTGACAGTAGACGACATGTCAGTAATCGCTGGCAGGTCCTTCAGTCCGGACCAGATGTCAGCACTCGCTCCAGACTGCCCTGCATCACCGCCAGCGGGTGGGCTCGAAATTCTTAGCCTTTTCCTCGCACCCCCAGTTGCGGGAGAATGTGAAGGAGGAGCTGTTGACGGGTCACGTTCCGCTTGACTTGACAATTTTCTCACCAGCAGGTCTTTGAACCCCTGCAGACTTGTGTCTGCTGGAAAGAGAGACACAACGTAGGTTTTAAATCTAGGATCGAGCACGGTGGCCAAAATGTAGTGCTCTGATTTCAACAGATTGACCACCCGTGAATCCTGGTTAAGCGAATGAAGGGCTCCATCCACAAGTCCCACATGCCTAGCGGAATCGCTCTGTTTTAGCTCCTCCTTCAATGCCTCCAGCTTCTTCTGCAAAAGCCTGATGAGGGGAATGAGGCTGGCAGTGTCTGAACTGACTTCACGTGTGGCAAGTTCAAAAGGTTGCAGAACCTTGCACAACGTTGAAATCATTCTCCACTGCGCTTGAGACAGGTGCATTCCACCTCCTTTGCCTATATCGTGGCCAGATGTATAGGCTTGAATGGTCTTTTGCTACTCCTCCATCCTCTGAAGCATATAGAGGGTTGAATTCCACCTCGTTACCACCTCTTGCTTCAGATGATGGCAGGGCAGGTTCAGGTATTTTTGGTGGTGCTCCAGTCTTCTGTATGCGGTGCCTGAACGCCGAAAGTGGCCCGCAATTCTTCGGGCCACCGACAGCATCTCTTGCACGCCCCTGTCATTTTTTAAATAATTCTGCACCACCAAATTCAAGGTATGTGCAAAACATGGGACGTGCTGGAATTTGCCCAGATGTAATGCACGCACAATATTGCTGGCGTTGTCCGATGTCACAAATCCCCAGGAGAGTCCAATTGGGGTAAGCCATTCTGCGATGATCTTCCTCAGTTGCCGTAAGAGGTTTTCAGCTGTGTGCGTATTCTGGAAAGCGGTGATACAAAGCGTAGCCTGCCTAGGAACGAGTTGGCGTTTGCGAGATGCTGCTACTGGTGCCGCCGCTGCTGTTCTTGCTGCGGGAGGCAATACATCTACCCAGTGGGCTGTCACAGTCATATAGTCCTGAGTCTGCCCTGCTCCACTTGTCCACATGTCCGTGGTTAAGTGGACATTGGGTACAACTGCATTTTTTAGGACACTGGTGAGTCTTTTTCTGAGGTCTGTGTACATTTTCGGTATCGCCTGCCTAGAGAAATGGAACCGAGATGGTTTTTGGTACCGGGGACACAGTACCTCAATCAAGTCTCTAGTTGGCTCTGAATTAACGATGGATACCGGAACCACGTTTCTCACCGCCCAGGCTGCCAAGGCCTCAGTTATCCGCTTTGCAGCAGGATGACTGCTGTGATATTTCATCTTCCTCGCAAAGGACTGTTGGACAGTCAATTGCTTACTGGAAGTAGTACAAGTGGTCTTCTGACTTCCCCTCTGGGATGACGATCGACTCCCAGCAGCAACAACAGCAGCGCCAGCCAGGGCCGGCAACAGAAATCTCGGGGCCCCGTACAGTGATATCTGTGGGGCCCCATCTAATTTTATATATATATATATATATATATATATATATATCTCCACACACAGAGGCTCCAGCAGGGGCTATGCTGCAGACAAGACCAGCACTCCATTCATAGCATAAAGTCATTTAATGTCATCCAAGACACGACTAGTGCAAAGTCAGCATATGGCATATTGGAATATTCTCACAAATAACATCCATGCTGGGGACATGTGTCCAACCCAGCTGTGGCTCCCTCAGTCTGTCTGTCCCCAATGACTACATGCTGCATTCCCAGCTCCCCTACCCTATGCCAAAGCAATATATACCCCTCACCAATCCACTCTTACCCCGGGGAGAGATTCACCTGCGCTGCACTTTCCACTATCCAGACCCGCACACCACACAGCAGGTACCATGCGGCCCTCACACCCCACTAGAAGAGGCCAGCACAGGGCACAGGAATCCTGCCCAGCGGAGCTGCTGCCATGTCCCATAACTACTTGCAACAGATAGGGACCCGGAATAGCAGGTACACACTTGAACCGCATAATGACTGTGTGTAAGAGGCTCCTGTCACTCTGAGGCTCCATTGTAGAGAGAGCACACCCCCTTTTTCATTTTGTACTTTTGTACTGAGCCCTTAGGGAGCTCTGGCACTCTCCACATGGCCAGCTGTCTCAGTCCTATACAGCGCAGACTTGCTACCCCCTGCCCTCCTGTTTACTCTGAGGCTGCGCCCACACCACCTACAACTCGCTGCCCTATTTGGACAAGACGACTCACATCCCTGACGGTCACTAAGTGGCATATCCTTGGGGCCCCCTCTGACCCTTGGGGCCCGGTACAGTTGTCCCCTTTGACCCCCCCTGTCGCCGGCCCTGGCGCCAGCAGCAGTAGGCGTTACACTCACGGATGCATCGGAGGAATCCCAGGCAGGAGAGGACTCGTCAGACTTGCCAGTGACATGGCCTGCAGGACTATTGGCTTTCCTGGGTAAGGAGGAAATTGACACTGAGGTAGTTGGTGGTGTGGTTTGCAGGAGCTTGGTTACAAGAGGAAGGGATTTAGTGGTCAGTGGACTGCTTCCGCTGTCACCCAAAGTTTTTGAACTTGTCACTGACTTATGATGAATGCGCTGCAGGTGACGTATAAGGGAGGATGTTCCGAGGTGGTTAACGTCCTTACCCCTACTTATTACAGCTTGACAAAGGCAATACACGGCTTGACACCTGTTGTCCGCATTTGTGTTGAAATAATTCCACACCGAAGAGCTGATTTTTTTTGTATTTTGGCCAGGCATGTCAAGGGCCATATTCCTCCCACGGACAACAGGTGTCTCCCTGGGTGCCTGACTTAAACAAACCACCTCACCATCAGAATCCTCCTTGTCAATTTCCTCCCCAGCGCCAGCAACACCCATATCCTCATCCTGGTGTACTTCAACAGTGACATCGTCAATTTGACTATCAGGAACTGGACTGCGGGTGCTCCTTCCAGCACTTGCAGGGGGCGTGCAAATGGTGGAAGGCGCAAGCTCTTCCCGTCCAGTGTTGGGAAGGTCAGGCATCGCAACCGACACAATTGGGCTCTCCTTGGGTATTTGTGATTTAGAAGAACGCACAGTTCTTTGCTGTGCTTTTGCCAGCTTAAGTCTTTTCTTTTTTCTAGCGAGAGGATGAGTGCTTCCATCCTCATGTGAAGTTGAACCACTAGCCATGAACATAGGCCAGGGCCTCAGCCGTTCCTTGCCACTCCGTGTCGTAAATGGCATATTGGCAAGTTTACGCTTCTCCTCAGATGCTTTTAATTTTGATTTTTGAGGCATTTTACTGATCTTTTGTGTTTTGGATTTTACATGCTCTGTACTATGACATTGGGCATCGGCCTTGGCAGACGACGTTGATGGCATTTCATCGTCTCGGCCATGACTAGTGGCAGCAGCTTCAGCACGAGGTGGAAGTGGATCTTGATCTTTCCCTATTTTTTTAACCTCCGCATTTTTGTTCTCCATATTTTAATGCGCACAACTAAAAGCCACCACAGGTATACAATGTAGATGGATAGTATACTTTATGGATGACGAGTGACGACACAGAGGTAGGTACAGCAGTGGCCTACCGTACTGCTATATACAGTATAATGGACCTGGTGGACACTGTCAGCAGACTGCTAAACTACTAGTATAAAAAAAAAGCCACCACAGGTATACAATGTAGATGGATGGATAGTATACTTTATGGATGACGAGTGACGACACAGAGGTAGGTACAGCAGTGGCCTACCGTACTGCTATATACAGTATAATGGACCTGGTGGACACTGTCAGCAGACTGCTAAACTACTAGTATAAAAAAAAAGCCACCACAGGTATACAATGTAGATGGATGGATAGTATACTTTATGGATGACGAGTGACGACACAGAGGTAGGTACAGCAGTGGCCTACCGTACTGCTATATACAGTATAATGGACCTGGTGGACACTGTCAGCAGACTGCTAAACTACTAGTATAAAAAAAAAAGCCACCACATGTATACAATGTAGATGGATGGATAGTATACTTAATGGATGACGAGTGACGACACAGAGGTAGGTACAGCAGTGGCCTACCGTACTGCTATATACAGTATAATGGACCTGGTGGACACTGTCAGCAGACTGCTAAACTACTAGTATAAAAAAAAAACACCACAGGTATACAATGTAGATGGATGGATAGTATACTTTATGGATGACGAGTGACGACACAGAGGTAGGTACAGCAGTGGCCTACCGTACTGCTATATACAGTATAATGGACCTGGTGGACACTGTCAGCAGACTGCTAAACTACTAGTATAAAAAAAAATCCACCACGGGTTTACAATGTAGATGGATGGATAGTATACTTTATGGATGACGAGTGACGACACAGAGGTAGGTACAGCATTGGCCTACCGTACTGCTATATACAGTATAATGGACCTGGTGGACACTGTCAGCAAACTGCTAAACTACTAGTATAAAAAAAAAGCCACCACAGGTATACAATGTAGATGGATGGATAGTATACTTTATGGGTGACGAGTGACGACACAGAGGTAGGTACAGCAGTGGCCTACCGTACTGCTATATACAGTATAATGGACCTGGTGGACACTGTCAGCAGACTGCTAAACTACTAGTATAAAAAAGAAGCCACCACAGGTATACAATGTAGATGGATGGATAGTATACTTTATGGATGACGAGTGACGACACAGAGGTAGGTACAGCAGTGGCCTACCGTACTGCTATATACAGTATAATGGACCTGGTGGACACTGTCACCAGACTGCTAAACTACTAGTATAAAAAAAAAAGCCACCACAGGTATACAATGTAGATGGATGGATAGTATACTTAATGGATGACGAGTGACGACACAGAGGTAGGTACAGCAGTGGCCTACCGTACTGCTATATACAGTATAATAGACCTGGTGGACACTGTCAGCAGACTGCTAAACTACTAGTATAAAAAAAAAAGCCACCACAGGTATACAATGTAGATGGATGGATAGTATACTTTATGGATGACGAGTGACGACACAGAGGTAGGTACAGCATTGGCCTACCGTACTGCTATATACAGTATAATGGACCTGGTGGACACTGTCAGCAAACTGCTAAACTACTAGTATAAAAAAAAAAGCCACCACAGGTATACAATGTAGATGGATGGATAGTATACTTTATGGGTGACGAGTGACGACACAGAGGTAGGTACAGCAGTGGCCTACCGTACTGCTATATACAGTATAATGGACCTGGTGGACACTGTCAGCAGACTGCTAAACTACTAGTATAAAAAAGAAGCCACCACAGGTATACAATGTAGATGGATGGATAGTATACTTTATGGATGACGAGTGACGACACAGAGGTAGGTACAGCAGTGGCCTACCGTACTGCTATATACAGTATAATGGACCTGGTGGACACTGTCACCAGACTGCTAAACTACTAGTATAAAAACAAAAGCCACCACAGGTATACAATGTAGATGGATGGATAGTATACTTTATGGATGACGAGTGACGACACAGAGGTAGGTACAGCAGTGGCCTACCGTACTGCTATATACAGTATAATGGACCTGGTGGACACTGTCAGTAGACTGCTAAACTACTAGTATAAAAAAAAAGCCACCACAGGTATACAATGTAGATGGATGGATAGTATACTTTATGGATGACGAGTGACGACACAGAGGTAGGTACAGCAATGGCCTACCGTACTGCTATATACAGTATAATGGACCTGGTGGACACTGTCAGCAAACTGCTAAACTACTAGTATAAAAAAAAAACCACAGGAGTGTTTTTCAGGCAGACAAACGTATACTGGTGGTCACTGTCAGCAAAACTCTGCACTGTACTCCTGCTATAGCTGCTCCCCAGTCCCCACAATTAAGCAGTGTGAGCACTCAGCACAGATATATCATGCAGCACACTGAGCACAGATATGGTATGGAGCGTTTTTTTTCAGGCAGAGAAGAGAACGGATAAAAAACTGGTGGTCACTATCAGCAAAACTCTGCACTGTACTCCTCCTAACAGCTGCTCCCCAATCCTCCCCACAATAGTAAAATAAACAAGCAAAGCAAAGCAATCAGATCAACTGTAGTGTCTCGTATAAACGGAGAGGACGCCAGCCACGTCCTCTCCCTATCAATCTCAATGCACGTGTGAAAATGGCGGCGACGCGCGGCTGCTTATAGAATCCGAATCTCGCGAGAATCCGACAGCTGGATGATGACGTTCGGGCGCGCTCGGGTTAGCCGAGCAAGGCGGGAGGATCCGAGTCTGCTCGGACCCGTGTAAAAAAAGGTAAAGCTCAGGTGGGTTCGGTTTCTCGGAAACCGAACCCGCTCATCACTAAACGTTGGTAACATTAATATGAATCGTTTTAATCTTTAAAATGTTTGCATATAAAGGTAACTCTTATTGGCAAATCTAATGATAAGAACTGATGTCAGAAGCAGCGTTGTAACATTTCCCTGTACAGTGTAGACGTACAGTGATGTTCCTGATCGCACACCGGTCTGTATGCATCCAGGAGCGTAACTAGACTTTTGTGGGCCCCATAGCAAAATTTTGAAAGGGCCCCCCAGCATTCTGCAAGGACGAAAGTGGGGTTGGAGTCTAAAAATCAGAGGGGGAAGGGTCTAACAGCAGAGGGTGGGACCAGACAGGATGGAGACTGAGGAATCAGTGTGTATTAGAAAATGCACCAAATCCTTACATCATTCTGTCAACGTTTCGGTGCCAACATGCACAGTCGTCAGGACATGTAACTGCATCAGTGAAGAGAAAGTAACACATACAACAACTTTTCTTCACTGTATGCAGTTACATGTCCTGACGACGGTGCATGCTGGCACCGAAACTTTGACAGAATGATGTAATGATTTGCTGCATTTTCTAATACATTTTTTGCAACTTTAAAAAAGCTCTGAGTGCCATCCCATATATTCTTCTATGTATGGCGGATACACCATGTTGGATTGCATATTGAGTGCCTGACCTTGCGTGTGTGTGTGTGTGTGTGTATATATATATATATATATATATATATATATACATATACATACACACAAAGGAAAATTAGAGGAGCGCTTCATAGTGCAATATGTTTTTTATTCACAAATACATAGTAAAAACAGCAGGTATCAGAGTTGAGCTTTTCCTAATACCTCAGAATTCCTCTGAGTGGACTCAGATTACAACTTGGTTTGAATGAAATCACTCCTGGTGTCACCTCCAACAGCCGCCGATATAGCATCAGGCCCCTGTAACTCATGCCGCCAGCTTCACACCACGGACCTCAGCACGCCGGGACACCGCTGCTCTCAGCACAGAGGGGAGACGATCCAGGACTCAGCGATCACGTCACCAGGCCACGCCCCAACGTGTTTCATCATAAGACTTCGTCAGAGGGATGGCCTTGGTGACGGGAATCAGTGCACGTATTACTTAGCTACAAAATATGTGCAGTTTCTGAATAGATACACTTATACCAGTTACAGACATAAATCATTTTTTTTAAAAGCATACGGCTTAATCAACAAGACAAGAATAAATATCAAAACTAACTAAAACGATAAAGAAGAACATGGAAGAGCTTGATTCAGATGATACTGCAGTGGCTCATATTATCTTTCCAATTCATATAATAAAGCTTATTTACCAGAATTATAGAAGAGAAAGAACTTTACAAAATAGGGATGACAATAGAGACTACATATCTAGGAACCCATCGACCAGATGGGAACAACCAAAAAAGTGGAGACGACAACCCTCCACTGGTAATTATAGAGACTATACACATAGGAATAGATGTGAGGAATTGAGACAGATGGATGCTGAACCTGAGGTTTTTTTAGAACAGGGAGGCTACAAAAGAAGAACAATGGAGGCTGCACAAAAAGGCAGTTACACTCCGACAGGACAAAAAAGACGATTCAATGAAAGAGAGGGAAGCGAGACACCAAAAAGAGAATCAAAAATGAGAAATCTGAAGTAGATGAGTTAGATAAAGGTATATTTAATATCTCTAAGGTAACACTATCCAATATTGAAAAACAAGTATTGAAAAAGGGTTTATCATATGCACCCTCGAACTCGGTAAATAAATTTATATATAGATTTGAATCTCTAAATGCGAAGGCTTACGCTAAAGAGACACTTCTTGCGTAAATCAGATGCTCAGAACTTAATAAGGAGACCGCACTGGTTGTAATAAATAGATAATAAAATGTTGCGATAGTTATCTCCCAAATGAAGCCAACTTGATAATATGCAGGGAAATCCTATATTAGAGTACCCCACACATATTAGCAAAACAAATTTGCATATTTTATGTGCTAGGGTTTTACTGTTGGCGGTGCTCCCCTAGAGCCTGAATATAACACAATATTAACAGAGGAAAGAAACAAATGACTCTATTTGGGAAGCACTCTTGCTTTGGAAGATGAGTATATTGTACCCCAGTACACTGAATTTTTTTTTTTATAGAATAGTAAATCTTGTACTTTCTAGATTAACAGAGTTCCTGCTGAGAACAATGATTAAAATGCGAATTTATGTGCAATATTAACTTATCCTTTTATTAAATCCTGGATAAAGAGTAGTAAACTGGTATTTGCTATGTATTAAGCGTGTGCTGTGGCAGAGCCCCCTTGAGTATTTCGTAACAGGGAACACTATTAAATATGAACCCTCATTCAGCCTGCATATATCACATTGGAAAAATAGGTAGACGCAGGGAATTAAATCATTGGTTCATTCCGATTCCGAAACGCTTTCCCAATTTTTTGTGGATAATCACAATTGAGTGCCCTCGAGGATTCATGTGTGTCTTTATGGGCAATATTATCTTGCAGCACCAGGATGTTCCCAGGTAGTCTCCTATCCTGGTACTGGTCCGGCCTTCCTATGCTTGGCTTCCAAGTTCGGAAGGATTTGGGCTTATCCAAAGGAGTATGGCCGCAAGATAGTCCTCAAGACACTCCTCCGCCTATCGGGCTTATCTTAATGGGATAATATTAGGTAGTGTTCCTCATATATAGAAGAGGACTCTATAGTTCTATGTTTGGAACTAGCCCAAAATCATAGGTACTTTCTGTATGTTTGAGGCAGGTAGTGCTAGTGACAGATAAGACCAATTTGCTGTCACCGTTTCTCACCTCTGCTTTTCATCCATCATACCATTGGGCATAGGGTGGAGAATTAGAGAGTGAGACACAAGCATAAGGTCTGAAGAAAGAAGATCAGAGCAGTCTGGGGTGCTGCGCCTACTTGTAAGACTCTGTTGCAAAAAGCCTTGCAGAGCCTGTACTTTGGTAGGTCCGCAGCAGACGACACGCTCTTGAAAATGTACTGAGGATTGACAGTTTTTGTTAAAGCAGTGAGCCTACAGTGTATCAATATTTCTATGACACATACACCTCATTTGACATTTTAAGCAGCCAATTTTCTGTCACCAATTACTGCACAGATTCAAAAGACACCTGCATCTATTTCAGATTATATCATACAGAAATAACCACTGTCACAGACACTATAAATACATCCATCTGATAACTTGGTTGAATACTATGTTATTGTCCATGACAATCAGAATAACCATTCCTGGTCAGATACATTTATTGCAGACCACAGCAATCAGAATGACCGTTCTTGGGAGTGGTAACTCACAAGTGCATTCTATTATTGCCTGATATGATCTTGCAATTGCACAAGTTAAAAGTATCAGCCATGTGTCTGTCCGACGATCTCTATTGACACATAGTTACTAGGTACACAGATGGTCAAAATATGTAAGCATACATACTAAAACCATATGGGTTTGTTCCTCCCAATATATGTATGTATATAAAGTATGCTTTTAAATATTGGTGACGTCCGTCAGCGTGTGACCTCCTCCCGATCTCGGGTGGTGTGTGTAACCTATTAGGTGTGATGCGTGTATAGTGCTGGTACGATACCCTTTATAACCTTACTGTCACCATATGTAGGTCTGTCTGGTGTGGATCTGGCTGGAGTGGTAACTTGTCTGCCCACGTTCTCGCCGCTCAGCCGAGCGGACTGCAGCAAAAAGCCGGTTCACTCTGTGAACAAGCTTATGCGAAACGTACGTCAGAGGAGAAGCGCCGATCACGTGGTGCGCACACGTGATCGGGTGAACCGGCTTTTTGCCGCAGTCCGCTCGGCTGAGCGGCGAGAACGTGGGCAGACAAGTTACCACTCCAGCCAGATCCACACCAGACAGACCTACATATGGTGACAGTAAGGTTATAAAGGGTATCGTACCAGCACTATACACGCATCACACCTAATAGGTTACAAACACCACCCGAGATCGGGAGGAGGTCACACGCTGACGGACGTCACCAATATTTAAAAGCATACTTTATATACATACATATATTGGGAGGAACAAACCCATATGGTTTTAGTATGTATGCTTACATATTTTGACCATCTGTGTACCTAGTAACTATGTGTCAATAGAGATCGTCGGACAGACACATGGCTGATACTTTTAACTTGTGCAATTGCAAGATCATATCAGGCAATAATAGAATGCACTTGTGAGTTACCACTCCCAAGAACGGTCATTCTGATTGCTGTGGTCTGTAATAAATGTATCTGACCAGGAATGGTTATTCTGATTGTCATGGACAATAACATAGTATTCAACCAAGTTATCAGATGGATGTATTTATATTGTCTGTGACAGTGGTTATTTCTGTATGATATAATCTGAAATAGATGCAGGTGTCTTTTGAATCTGTGCAGTAATTGGTGACAGAAAATTGGCTGCTTAAAATGTCAAATGAGGTGTATGTGTCATAGAAATATTGATACACTGTAGGCTCACTGCTTTAACAAAAACTGTCAATCCTCAGTACATTTTCAAGAGCGTGTCGTCTGCTGCGGACCTACCAAAGTACAGGCTCTGCAAGGCTTCTTGCAACAGAGTCTTACAAGTAGGCGCAGCACCCCAGACTGCTCTGATCTTCTTTCTTCAGACCTTATGCTTGTGTCTCACTCTCTCATTCTCCACCCTATGCCCAATGGTATGATGGATGAAAAGCAGAGGTGAGAAACGGTGACAGCAAATTGGTCTTATCTGTCACTAGCACTACCTGCCTCAAACATACAGAAAGTACCTATGATTTTGGGCTAGTTCCAAACATAGAACTATAGAGTCCTCTTCTATATATGAGGAACACTACCTAATATTATCCCATTAAGATAAGCCCGATAGGCGGAGGAGTGTCTTGAGGACTATCTTGCGGCCATACTCCTTTGGATAAGCCCAAATCCTTCCGAACTTGGAAGCCAAGCATAGGAAGGCCGGACCAGTACCAGGATAGGAGACTACCTGGGAACATCCTGGTGCTGCAAGATAATATTGCCCATAAAGACACACATGAATCCTCGAGGGCACTCAATTGTGATTATCCACAAAAAATTGGGAAAGCGTTTCGGAATCGGAATGAACCAATGATTTAATTCCCTGCGTCTACCTATTTTTCCAATGTGATATATGCAGGCTGAATGAGGGTTCATATTTAATAGTGTTCCCTGTTACGAAATACTCAAGGGGGCTCTGCCACAGCACACGCTTAATACATAGCAAATACCAGTTTACTACTCTTTATCCAGGATTTAATAAAAGGATAAGTTAATATTGCACATAAATTCGCATTTTAATCATTGTTCTCAGCAGGAACTCTGTTAATCTATAAAGTACAAGATTTACTATTCTATAAAAAAAATTTTTTCAGTGTACTGGGGTACAATATACTCATCTTCCAAAGCAAGAGTGCTTCCCAAATAGAGTCATTTGTTTCTTTCCTCTGTTAATATTGTAAATCAGATGCTCCAATAAGAAATTGGCAGGAAAAATAAGTTAGTCCTAAACAAACATCTGGACTAAAAGAAAAATCCACCTTCTTTCCGATTGAGTCAAAGGGACCCTTTATAGAAATGTTTTCACAGCTTATGAAAAAAGATATAGATAAGTTTAATACTGAGTTAAAAAGCAACAATCTATCCAGAGACTAACAAAGAGCTTTAAAGGGCCTGGCTCAAAACCATGAGATTGTAATTAAAAATGCTGACAAGGGGGGTGGGATAGTAATTATGGATCGAGACTATTATGAAAAGGAGGCATATAACCTCTTGAATGATACCATCTCATATAAAAAAAAACTGGAATCAGATCCAACTAAACAGTTTATAAAAGATCTTGAAAATTTATTAAATGAAGGTTTAAAAACAAAATTATAAGTATTGAGGAATATAATTATATGTTAAATAGAAATCCTAGAGTAGCGACCTTCTATCATATTCCTAAGATCCATAAAAATCTATCCCACCCTTCCCCCCGATCGTCCTATAATAAGTGGTATTGGATCTCTGACCTCAATATTGTCAGAATATGTGGATGTTTATATTAAAAAATATGTATGTAAATTGGATTCTTATATTCAGGATTCCACACATGTACTGCAAATATTGGAAGATACTGTGTGGTCAGATAATTATATCTGGTGCTCAATAGATGTTCAGTCGCTTTATACTGCTATTCCCCATCAAAGAGGCATTGATGTTATAAAGAGAGTACTACAGAAAAACCCAGAAATTGATCTGCCACTGGTAGACTTAATAGGGTCATGTCTCCAGTTTGTACTGAAAAATAACTATTTTATGTTTCTGGAGGAGTGGTACCTCCAGACATGTGGAACCGCGATGGGAAATATTTGTGCTCCGAATCTGTACATGGGAGATTTGGAAACAGAGACCCTAGTTGGAAATATGAGGGAACAGATTATTTTTTTTAAAAGGTATATAGATGATATACTTATAATATGGAATGGTGACTCTAATAGTTTTGAGAGATTTATGGAACAAATCAATATTAATGAGTATAATCTAAAATTTACATCTAACACAAGTGCGAGCAAAATAGAGTTTTTAGATCTGGTAATAAATACAGAGAATTATGCAGCAGAACGAAAGATAGAAACATACACCCACTTTAAAAATGTGGACAGTAACAGTTATTTGGAGTTCACAAGCTGCCACCTTCCTAGGTGGAAAACAAACATTCCATTTTCACAATTCACTGGGCTTAGCAGGAACTGTACCAATCTAACTAAATTTGAAGAACAGTCACAAGTTTATGAAAGACGGTTCAAAGATCGTGGTTACCCTAGAGAACTGATAGAAAACTCCAAAATTATAGCTAAGGAAAAGAATAGATTCGAACTTTTGGAGTATAAAAGAAAGGATAATAAGAAAACTGCCAATAATTTTTGCCCTTTTATAACACAGTTTAATAGTAACAACAAAGAAATTGAAGGCCTGATTAAGAAAAATTGGCATGTTCTTAAATTGGATCCTATACTGGCAGAACATCTTTCAGAACGGCCAGATATAATCTACAAATGGGCAAATAATATAAAATCACAAGTGTCAAAGAGCTGCTTAGAAAAGACTCAAAATAAAAAGCAAGGGAAACAAATTTGACACATGGCTTAAAAGGATTTTTCACATGAGGGCACAGCAAGATCTGCGCGTTAGGAGAAAAGACTAAAATATTCCAGTCATCAAATAAAAACAAGAAAGTGCAGACTATAAAATAATTTATAAATTGTACTACCACATATGTGATTTATATGTTATCTTGTCCGTGTGGGTATCAGTATATAGGGAAAACGAAAAGAGAACTATAAATCAGGATACTAGAGCATATGAGAAATATAAAGACTGGAGTAAATAACCATAGTGCTTTATTTTTACACTGCAATTTAGATTTCAGTTTGAACATACCCCACCCAAATCTAACTCTCTCTGCACATGTTATATCTGACCCCTCCTCCCCGCTGCAGTGCACGTGGTTTTGCCCAACTGCTAACAAATTTGCTGCTATGATCAGGTCTGAATGACCCCCACAGTACATATTCATTTTTGCATATCTGATTCTGAGTCGGATGGATTGCTGCTATTTTTTCCCATCTGTGAAATGGGCATTACTGGGTGGCAACTGGGCGGACGCATGGAAGAAAATAGTTGCATAGGAGTTGTATAGGAGTGGAATGGGAATGTTGTGGGAATGTCATGGGCATATTGCCAGAGTTGCATTATATTCCGAGGGAATGCCTATTTAAGATACAGTGCATCCGAAAAGTATTCACAGCGCTTCACTTTTTCCACATTTTGTTATATTACAACCTTATTCCAAAATGGAATAAATTAATTTTTCCCCTCAAAAGTCTCTACACAATACCCCATAATGACAACGTGAAAAAGTTTTTTTGAGACTTTTGCAAATTTATTAAAAATAAAAAACTAAGAAATCACATGTACATAAGTATTCACAGCCTTTGCCATGAAGCACAGAATTGAGCTAAGGTGAATCTTGTTTCCACTGATCATCCTTGAGATGTTCCTACAGCTTAATTGGAGTCCACCTGTGGTAAATTCAGTTGATTGGACATGATTTTGAAAGGCACACACCTGTCTATATAAGGTTCCACACTTGACAGTGGATGTCTGAGCACAAACCAAGCATGAAGTCAAAGGAATTGTCTATAGACCTTCGAGACAGGATTGTCTCAAGGCACAAATCTGGGGAAGGTACAGAAAAATATCTGTTGCTTTGAAGGTCCCAATGAGCACAGTGGCCTCAATAATCCATAAATGGAAGAAGTTCGGAACCACCAGGACTCTTCCTAGAGCTGTCCAGCTATCTAAACTGAGCGATCGGGGGAGAAGGGCCCTAGTCAGGGAGTTGACCAAAAACTTGATGGTCTCTCTGTCAGAGCTACAGAATTCCTCTGTGGAGAGAGGAGAACCTTCCAGAAGGACAACCATCTCTGCAGCAATCCACCAATGAGGCCTGTATGGTAGAGTGGCAGGACGGAAGCCAATCCTTAGTTAAAAGCACATGGCAGCCCACCTGGAGTTTGCCAAAATGCACCTGAAGGACTCTCAGACCATGAGAAGCAAAATTCTATGGTCTGATGAGACAAAGATTGAACTCTCTGGCTTGAATGCCTAGCGTCATGTTTTGAGGAAACCAGGCACCGCTCATCACCAGGCCAATACCATCTCTACAGTGAAGCAAGGTGGTGGCAGCATCATGCTGTTTTTCAGCAGCAGGAACTGGGAGACTAGTCAGGATAGAGGGAAAGATGAATGCAGCAATATACAGAGACAACCTGGATGAAAACCTGCTCCTGGATGAAAACCTGCTCCAGAGCGCTCTTGACCTCAGACTGGGGCAACGGTTCATCTTTCAGCAGGACAATGACCCTAAGCACACAACCAAGATATAATAATAATAATAATAATAATAATTTTATTTATATAGCGCTCTTTCTCCAATAGGACTCAAGGTGCTTAACAGATACATAGCATAATATAGTACAGAAAATAATGAAGTACAGAACAGATTTTCATAAAATACAGAAGCATGGAGATACTAAAGGGACAATTATGGGAATGCTTGAGTAAAAAGGAAAGTCTTGAGACTACTTTTGAAGGATTCTATAGTTGGGGCCTCTCGCACTGTGCGGGGAAGTGAGTTCCATAGAGTCGGAGCCGCATGACTAAAAGCTCAACCCCCAGATGAATTATGGGAGATTCTAGGTACTGTTAAAAGTCCTTAATCTACAGACCGCAGTAATCGAGTGGGGAAGTATGGGGTCAGTAGCTGCTTCAGGTACCTTGGGCCCTGGTCATGTAGTGCTTTGAAACTCAGTAAGCCTATCTTGAAGATGATTCGCCATCTTACAGGCAGCCAGTGAAGGGAGTAGAGTATGGGTGTTATGTGGCTAGAACGGGGCTGGTTGGTTAACAGCCTGGCAGCTGTGTTTTGCACCAGCTGTAAGCGGTGCAATTCTTTTGCTGGGAGACCAAGGTAGAGGGCATTACAGTAGTCTAATCGAGATGATACAAATGCGTGGATGACTTTTGGCAGATCATCTTAGGGAATTAAGTGCTTGATTCTGGCTATGTTCCTCAGGTGAAAGAATGAGGATTTGATTGTGGCTGATATCTGATGTTTAAGTGTCAAGCCACCATCCAGGACAACGCCAAGATTCCGCACACGATCAGTGGTTTGTAATTCTGAATTCCCAAGTGTAGGTCCAGTTGGTTGGCTATGCTGCAGTCTTGTCCTTTGATGTTGCGGTCCTATCATAAGGACCTCTGTTTTATCCGGGTTCAGTCGCAGCCAACTAGCACTCATCCTGGAGTTCAGCTAGACAGCCATTTAGGGTTGCTATTGGGTTATCACTTCCCGGAGCAAAGGACAAGTACAGTTGTGTATCATCTGCATAGCAGTGGTAGACTAGCCCATGGCGCCTGATTATTTCACCCAGCGGGAGCATGTATACTGTAAAAAGCATGGAGAATAGTATAGAACCTTGTGGGATACCACATGGCAATGGCACTGGTGGTGATGAGTATAATCCAGATGATACTCTCTGTGACCTTCCTGTGAGAAATGATTTGAACCAATTTAGGACTGTGCCATCCAGTCCACAAAATGTATCAGACGCTCAATCAGAAGCCCATGGTCCATAGTATCAAATGCTGCAGAGAGATCCAGAAGGATTAATATTGAACAGTCGCCTCTGTCTCTTGCCGTCAGAGAATCATTTAACACACACACAAGGGCTGTTTCAGTGCTATGTCTTCTCCTGAATCCTGATTGGAATGGATCATAGATATCATGGGTTGTCAGGTGGGTTTCCAGTTGATTTGCAACCACTTTCTCAATAACCTTTCCTAGAAAAGGAAGGTTTGATACCGGGTCTATAGTTGGTCATGCAGTCGGGATCTAAATTAGATTTTTTAAGAAGAGGTCTAACAATTGCTTCCTTTAGGGGTCCAGGAAATTTGCCTGTCTGCAAAGAGCATTGAACAATTTTTGCAAAGACAGGACCATAGACCATAAGCCAAAGGAGTGGCTTCAGGACAACTCTGTGAATGTCCTTGAGTGGCCCAGACAGAGCCCAGACTTGAATACGAATGAATATCGCTGGAGAGATCTGAAAATGGCAGGGCACCGACACTTCTCATCCAACCTGATGGAACTTGAGAGGTGGTGCAAAGAGGAATGGGCAAAACTGCCCAAAGATAAGTGTGCCGAGCTTGTGGCATCATATTCAAAAAGACTTCTTATGTATATGTGATGTCTTAGTTTTTAATTTTTAATAAATTTGCAAAAGTCTCAAACACTTTTTTCACATTGTCATTATGGGGTATTGTATGTAGAATTTTGAGGGGAAAAATTAATTTATTCCAGTTTGGAATAATGCTGTAACATAACAAAATGTGGAAAAAGTGATGAGCTGTGAATACTTTCCGGAGGCACTGTATATCTCTTGCCCCCAGGATGGTATATATGGAAGTACTGATAGTGATGATGCCTGCGCTAGTGTATTGAAACACAGTGGGGGCAGTGCAGTCACAGAAAGTTGTGCGACATTCAGTAGCATTCCATTTGTAATTCCCCTTTTTACACCACCTGAGGCGGGTCGCACCCAGGAGCCTGACACGGGAGCTCCCAGGGTGGTGGCGCTCAGAGATCACATGATCTTTAAGCGCCGCCCATCCACACCAGGGACGTGCAGTCAGGGGAGGCAGGGGAGGCAGTGCCTCCCCTGTCATAAATGATTAAAATAATAGAAAGAATATACTTATGACACATATGATGTGTCATAAGTATGTGCTTAGACTTTATATTATTTTAATCATCTTTTTATATAAAAAAAAACGGTTTTACTTATGAATCGGAGGCACCGCTTTCGGTGCCTCCCGCTAGCTATATGAGAGGGCCGGAAGCGGGGGGCGGGGCCAGGCATTGGGCAGTAAAAGCCCATTACAAAAAGCCCTGCAAGCGGCACCTCTAGGAGTGCCGCTTTGACAAGGGGCGTGCTTTCAGATATGAGAGCACTCCCCTGTCACTAAATGATTGGGCAGTGGCAGCAGGGGTGGATTGTACTGTCAGAATAACAATCCACCCCCCTTCCCGGGCTGACTGCCGCAAACAATGTCAACCCCTCTCCCGAGCTTACACCAAGGGATGCCGATTGTGACCCCCCCCCCCCGAAGTTTACCGGAGACGGAGGACTTCAAGGCAGCAGAGCAGGCTCCGTCTGTAATGTGCAGCTGCAGCACAGCATCATTATACGTATGTGGAGGCTGGGCTGACTGAACTGTAGGGGGAGCTGCAGAGTCACTTCACCCGGCCAGCTCCTCTCAGGCAGTTCCCATGGGCCTTTGAGAGCTCAGAGGTCGGGTGAGGAAGTGTTTCTGCAGCAGGTCCGTGTCTGGCATGCTGGAGGGGGGATGGCTGATCGGGTAAGTAGTCCCTGTCTTTTCTCCTCATGCCTGTTTCTCTCTCCATGGGGTCGATTCTATTCGGCAACTAATGAATAGCGCCGGGAATTAGCTCCCGACGCTATTCAATTCAGCAACTAGTTACGTCGGCGATGGCCCGTTCTCGCCGACAAAACAGGTTGAATTGTCGGGAGAACGGGCATTCTCCGACTTAACTCCCCGGCGCGAGGCTGATTCCCGACAGAATCAGCCTCGCGCCGGCCGCGAGGCAGCACTTTTGTCGGGTTTCTCTTCTCATCCCCCGGGGATGAGAGAAGAATTCCCGACAATTGCAGGTAATTAGTTGCTGAATTGAATAGCGTCGGGAGCTAATTCCCGGCGCTATTCATTAGTTGCCGAATAGAATCGACCCCCATGTGTCTAGCTGTTTCTCTCCCTCTCTCTGTGTCCCTCTCTCTGAGTCCCTTCCCAAACCAGTCCCCCTCCCCATATCACTCTCCTCATGTCTGTGTGTCTCTCTCTCTCTGCATGTCTGTCTCTCCCTGTCTCTGTCTCTCCTGGTGTCTGTCTCTCCATGCCTCTCTCCCTCCATATGTCAGTCTCTATCTCTCTCCCCTACCAAAAATGATGAAAGAGCACACAATAGAATAACTGGATTAAGCCTTCAGGAGTCCTGGGGCACTGAAAACAGGGGGGCCCCCTTCCCTGATGTCAGGATTTAATAACCTTCTCTCACCCCCACCTCATAAAATATGTTTAATGATTCCCCTTCAGAGTCCCGCTCCTCAGTGCCTTCTTGGAGGATGTCTCCACCCCCAGTTGTCTTTTGTGCAGCGCGTCTACTCGACACTAACGCTGCAGACGGAGGGGAGACGATCAAGCCTGTGGGCACAGACTCAGGGGCAGGGCAGTTACAAGACATACCCAGTGCGAACAGTAACCCCCCCTTAAATAACTGAAAAATGTAGTACACCAACAATGAGGTGTGGTCCAACTGCAAAGAACGTAGCCACACACATTCACATTCACATATGCACACACACGCAAATGCACACAGCTACATTCACATATGCACACACACGCAAATGCACACAGCCACTTTCACATATGCACACACACGCAAATGCACACAGCCACTTTCACAAATGCACACAGCTACATTCACATATGCACACACGCAAATGCACACAGCCACTTTCACATATGCACATACACGCAAATGCACACAGCCACTTTCACATATGCACACACACGCAAATGCACACAGCCACATTCACATATGCACACAGCCACATTGGCACATTGCAGCTAGTGTCCCAAACACTAAACGAAGCACTTGTTAGTGTCTGAGCTGGGTGTGTGCAGTACAGCCTGTGCCCAGCACTCTCCCCCATCAGTCCACTCTAATCTAACCTGCTGTTGCTCCTCAGAGTCCCTCACCTAACACCACGAGCTGGAGCTGATGCTGCGATGGGAGTTTGGGACAGAGACAGATCGCAGGGCAGTGAGGAGGCTTCTGTCAATCCTCGCCTCCTCCTCCACTCTAATGAATCCTGTGTACTGGGACAGGGGCTTAGACACCGGCCACGGCACGCAGCCTTGTAAGGGACTGTATTGCTGGCAGCGGGCATCCCGGGCGTTTCCACGTGTCACCCGCCCTCCAGTAGAAACATCAAGGGTGTAGCCGTAGGGGATTATTCTATTTCTCTCCAGGCTCCGACACGGGCACAGCTCTCCCAGCAGCTGCTGCTGGGAGTGCTGTTGCTGGCGGTGGAACCTGTAGACAGTAGAACTGTCAGTGGACAGCAGCTTAGACCTGGAGGGCCCGGGGTACTTACCCCCTGGGTCCCCTCTTAATCCGGCACTGGAATAACCTATAATAATATAAAAGTTGGCATGGTTAATATATTAAAACACTTTCATTTGGCAAATATCTCATGTATATCACAGAAATAGTAAAGTGACAATCAGCTTGCAATCTGAGCTAAAATCACATATGTTTAAAAAGTACATGAAGTAATATGTTACAGTTTATGCCCCTGTTCCAATAATACAGAATACATTTCAGTATATCTGTTCCTAGTATAGTCCCTGGGGGGGTGATAGGCAGTCTATTGATGAGCACAAAATCAGCAGCATTGAATAGTTACCGCAGCTGATGGTAGGGTCACAATCCTACACCAGGCACAAGTAGTCATTCAAATGCATTGGGTATGGTTGACTGGCGGCCGGGATCCTGGCAGTCAGCATACCGACGTCGGGATCCCGGCCGCCAGAATGCGACCTTGTCCATTGTGACCCTACCATCAGCTGCGGTAACTATTCACTGCTGTTGATTTTGTGCTCATCAATAGACTGCCTATCACCCCCCAGGGACTATACTAGGAACAGGTATACTGACATGTATTCTGTATTATTGGAACAGGGGCATAAATTGTTACATATTACTTCATTTACTTTTTAAACATATCTGATTTTAATGCTAATTGCAAGCTGATTGTCACTTTACTATTTCTGTGATATACATGGGATATTTGCCATATGAAAGTGTTTTAATATATTAACCATGCCATCTCTTTTATATTATTATATTATTCTGTTGAGCGCTGTTTCATCATGTATTTTGTTTCAGGGCGTAACTAACCTCTACGTATTAACAGCTGCTGTGGAAATGCTGCCCTTGTAGCACCTGGAATAGGGGCACAGGTTCTCATACTCTACTCAGGACCCCACACGGTTCATGTTTTGCAGGTCACCTGTAGATTTTTAAAATGGTGACAGTTGGTGATACACAGTGCAGCTGCTGGGTGACATGGAAAACGTGAACCGTGTGGGGTCCTGATGACAGTTTGAGAACCACTGGGTTAACATACCATTTTCCTCAGTCTCTCTCTCCCTCCCTGTGTCTGTCTCTCCCTGTCTCGGTCTCTTTCTCCACATGTCTGTCTGTCTCTCTCTCCTTGTGTCTGTATCTCTCTCCATGTCTCCTCCTACCTCCCAATGTGTGTGTGTGCGTGTCTCTCTCTCTCTTCCTGTATCTCTACCTCCCCATGTCTGTCTCTCTTGGTCACTGTGTCTGTCTCTCCATATCTCCTCCCTCCCCATGTCACTCCTCTTTCTTCCTCTCTCTGTTCGTCTCTCTCTCTCTCTCTCTCTCTCTCTCTCCGTATGTCTGTCTGTCTCTCTCCCTGTGTCTGTCTCCACGTCTCTGTATATCTCTCCCTGTGTGTCTCTTTCTCCATGTCTGCTCCCTCCCCATGTGTGTGTGTTTCACTCTCTCTCCCTCCCCATGTCTGTCTCTTTCTCCATGTCTTATCCCTCCTTCTATTCGGCAACTAATGAATAGCGTCGGGAATTAGCTCCCGACGCTATTCAATTCAGTAACTAATTACCTGCAATTGTCGGGAATTCTTCTCTCATCCCCGGGGGATGAGAAGAGAAACCCGACAAAAGTGCTGCCTCGCGGCCGGCGCGAGGCTGATTCTGTCGGGAATCAGCCTCGCGCCGGGGAGTTAAGTCGGAGAATGCCCGTTCTCACGACAATTCAACCTGTTTTGTCGGCGAGAACGGGCCATCGCCGACGTAACTAGTTGCTGAATTGAATAGCGTCGGGAGCTAATTCCCGGCGCTATTCATTAGTTGCCGAATAGAATCGACCCCCTTGTGTCTGTCTCTCTTTCCCTGTGTCTGTGTCTCTCCATGTGTGTCTCTATCCCACCTCATGTCTGTCTCTCTCTCCCCATGTCCGTTTCTCTTTCCATGTTTGTGTCTGTTTGTCCCTGTCTCTTTCTCCCACCCAAGTTACTCTCTTTCCAGAACTGTCTCTCAGCATGTAAGTCTCTCTTTCAACATGTCTGTGTCTCACTCCCTCTTTCTTCCCCCCCCCCCCCCCCCATGTCCCCCTCACTCCCAATGTCTCCTTGGTTCTGTGTTTATATATCACACACACACGGGTTGGAGGTTTCTATATATGTGCACTCTCTTCTATTTCTATCTCTCCCTCTCTCTCATATCTGGAACCCCCCCTCCCCCCTAAAAATCCTGCATTTGCCCCTGGACTGTCACAAAGAGAACTGGGACAGACAGCTCCAGTGATGAGGAGGGCACAGCTGCGGGCAGCCAGAAAACAAAGAGCCTTATGTACACCTGGTCGGAGGTGCAGCCCTGCCCCACCCCCAACCCGATCGCAGGCCACGCCCATGTTCCCCTGGACTACGCGGAGAACACCAGAGGAGCGGAACCCATAACTTCTACTGAGGCCGTCCTGTGTGAGCTTGCATGGAAGGAGCAACGGTGGCTGGGACCCGGGAGCTGCATTAGAGGAGGTGAGATCCCATACTGCCCACTTTTTCCCACCACTACTCCCATCCTGCCCCCCCCTTCTATTACTCCCTGCCTGTCCCCCTATTCTGCACTACTGTTACTCCAATCCTGCCCCCTGCTCTCCACCACTATTACTCCCAGTCTGCCAGCCTGCTCCTCCTCTCTCTCTCTCTCTCTCTCTGTCATCTCCCTCTATTCCTCTCACTCTCCTCTTTCCCATATACCCCTATTTCTCCTCTCTCTTTGCCATCTCCTCTATTCCTCCTCTCCCATCTCCCTCTATTCCTTCTCTATCTTCCTTCTGCCCCCTATTCCGTCTCTCTTCCTTCTCACCCTATTCCTCTCTCTCTGCCATCTTCCCCTGTGCCTACTCCCTTGTCTATCCCTCCTGTCTTCATATTTCTCTTCTCTCTCCCATCTCCCCATATTCCACCTCTCTGTCTCTCATAAATTTATAAAAATTGACAATGTATTAGCCACCTGCTCATCACAAGTTTGATGAGCAGGAAGGCTGCAGGCACTGGCGGCATCAGACTGAGATGCAGATTAGCGGCTGGGGGTCAGGCAGTTGATGGCGGCGATTTTGTAGGCAATTGGCAGGGTCGGCAACCATTAGTGGCGGCAGTAGTGGGCATTGGCACGGCGGCAGATGATGACCTCGTCGGGACTCCACAGAGATTATGGCTGCAGTGCCTCACCAGCCACTGACCTCACCGCACGCCACTGATCCACACACAGTGAACAGGAAATGGGTCGCATCGACCCGGCTCCCATTCACACCGCACAGTGTGCCAATTTGAACACGTGTTCAACCCTGCTCGCTACCCGAGTTGGAATACCGGGTCACCCGACCCAGTATTTCAACCCTGGCACCTTTCAGACAGCACATGAACACGGGTTATGCACGCTCATGTGCCAATAATCCATGTTCATAGCTGGCGGGCTGAAAGGGGTATGATTCATCTGCTTTCCGAATGCAGCTGTATTTGGTCCTGCATGCAATGCAGAGTCAGGCCCACTATTACCATCATGACTATTTCAGAATGATTTAAAAATAAAAAATGGTTTAGCTTTACTTTCTTTCCCATACAGGGTAAGCCATCAGTTATGTGAGTGTACCGCAACAGTTTGGGTAACAAAGACCCCCATCTCAACTATGATTTAAGGAGGTGGAGAAAAAGTTTCAGCGTGTCTGGGGGGGGGGGGGGGGGGGTGTTAGGGTGTTAGACAGCGATAGGAATGACTGCACATAGGGGGAGATTCAAATGTTTGAAAAGTCGGTTGGGTGTCTGTTTTTTCCTGTCTATTAGATAGGTAAAAATAGACACCCAACTGACTTTTCAAACATTTGAATCTCCCCCATAGTGTCTTAGTTTTAAATAAATTTAAAAAATCCATCTTCAGAATCCCAAATAAATCCTGCAATTGCCTTAAGGAGTACTTCACGCCTCCTGGGTCAAAATCATCTTTTATCTGTGCTATTTCCGCAGCCTTCCAATTGAGAAATTTCTTGTAGCCATATATTTTGTAGTAATGTTAGGACATCCCAATTTCTTATTAATGGCCTGCCAAGCAATAAAAGTGTCATGAAAAAGAATATTCTGTTTAACAGATGTGGGTATTTTATTAGAAGAGGTCTGTAAAAGTGCCCCTGGAGAGCTTGGGTGAACTTACTTATGACCCCAAACAAATGGTCGAAGAGTTTAAGGACTACTATAGCTCTATTTATAACTTGATGACCCCGACGCATTCCCCTTCCCTCGACCCAGAAAGGTTACATTCCTACCTGGCCTCGACACCTCTGCCTGGCATTTCCACAGCTCAATTAGACACACTGAATCAGGATATCTCAATAGAGGAGACGTTAACAGCCATGAAATCCATGCGGTCCTCAGCTGCCCCCGGCCCTGACGGTTTCACGGCACACTATTATAAACACTATGCTAAAGTATTAGCCCCTCACCTTACCGCCTTCTTTAACCAGATCTTGGGGGGTGCATCCTTTGCTCCGGCAACTACTCAAGCTGATATTGTTGTGATCCCTAAACCTGACAGAGACCCCACCCAGTGCGGCAATTATAGGCCTATCTCATTGCTCAATGTTGATATGAAAATGTATGCAAAAATCCTAGCTTTGAGATTGGCCCCCCTCCTCTCTGTATTGGTACATCCCGATCATGTTGGATTTATTCCAGGCCGACAGGCCTCTGATAACACCAGAAGGGCCATTGACATTATCCACTCTATCCATCAGCAAAATTCCTCTTCCCTGTTATTAGCCTTGGATGCGGAGAAGGCGTTTGATCACATTTTGTGGCCTTTCGCCTTCTCTGTTCTTCAACGCATGGGCTTTTCCGGTAAGTTCTATGATGGTGTTTCGGCATTGTATCGCAACTCCTCAGCGCGGGTCTCTGTCAATGGGGTCACCTCCTCATGTTTTGAGATAGCTAATGGTACCAGGCAAAGATGCCCGCTCTCTCCCTTGATTTTTGCCATCGTCATAGAGCCTTTAGAGCCAGGGTTCGTCTCAACCCGAATATTAAAGGGATTCAACTCGGCCACACGGAACACAAAATTGCACTTTATGCTGACGATGTATTCGTTTCTCTTACAAACCCAACATCGTCACTCTCCCCTCTCCTCTCTGAGATAGCCCTCTACTCGCAATACTCAGGTTATAAGATTAATACTACTAAAACAGAAGTACTCGATTTTTCCTTTCCCCCTGCGTATAGGACACAACTTGAATCAACATTCCCATTTTCCTGGCATAACCGAAAACTTAAATACCTAGGTATTTACCTAACTCATAGACACCATCAACTCTTTCAAGCGAACTTCCCACGACTTTTGGACCAAATTCGCTCGGATCTCCAAACTTGGTCCTCCTATTTCATTTCATGGATTGGACATGCCAATTCCGTAAAGATGAATGGTCTCCCTAGGATTATATATCTTTTCCAAATGCTCCCGATCTATATTTCCCCCTATGTTTTTAAATTCTTGCAGCATCAAACTTCCCGTTTCATTTGGGCCAATAAACACCCTAGAATTAAACTTTCGTTGTTACAACGGCCTTCCTGGTGTGGAGGCTTAGGCATACCCAATTTTAAATACTATTACCATGCAGCTCAGATGGCTTCCTGTGTTCAGTGGTGTGGTTCGGAGGCGGACAAGGTTTGGATAACTATCGAAGCCGGTGAGCTGGGACTCTCCACACTTTCTTCCCTCCTGTGGCTTCCGAGATCCGCCTGCCCTCGTGCCACCTCATCTCACCCAGTGGTGGCCCGCTATTTATATATTTGGGATTTTGTAGTGAGGAAGCATCAATTGGCCCCTAACCCATCCCCCTCATATCTCTGTTCCATAACCCTGCCTTCCCTCCGGGAATGGTTAAATCTGCTTTCTCACTCTGGAAACAGGGGAACGTTCACTTTCTCAATGACATCACCTCTAGTACACCTTTTCCTTTGTTTTCCCAGATTCAGACACAATACTCTCTCCCTCATACTGGATTTTTTCGATACCTCCAACTTAGACACTTTCACTCCAGGGTTAATACCACTCTCTCTTCTAGGCCTCTCACCACTCTTGAAAATATATGTATGAGACGCTCTTCTACGAAAGGTCTTATTTCAGACCTCTATGCTTTGCTATTACAGGGCTCTGCCACTCCCAGAGATCACAGAGAATTGGCCTGGAAGAGGGATCTGGGTGTCACTTTGGATGAGGAGGAATGGGGAGAAATTTGGAGTAATGCATCCTCCAGCTCTATCTGTGTTAGGATAAAGGAAAATGTTATACCGTTGGTACTATGTACCTTCTCGGTTAAAGGCGATGTACCCTGATGTCACACCATAGACCTAGAGGACTCTTTTCTCTTGCACTATTTCTGTCATCTTACTTAAAAAAAAAAAAAATTTACTCACTTGATCGCTATATTGTTTCTTTGTTGTGTATATCTCTGGACTATAATTTTTTTTTTCTGTTCCTATGAAACATATCGATTTTGTGTATTACTGTAAATCGACCAATAAAACTTTTGGAAAATAAAAATAAAAAAGTGCCCCTGGAGAGCAGGGCTGTTTCTAGCCAATTTGGCTCCCAGTGCGAGATTTAAAAATGCGCCCCCCCCCCCCATTGACATAAAAAAATGCACCCCACCATCCTAGAAATTAAAAAAAACCTTGCACGCACTGCAGACGTGCGCACTCCCGACAAGGGGTGTGGCCTCATTAAATGGGCGTGGCCTCATCTTAAAAGACTACCTTACACCCCAGTTTTTGACCCTGCACCAACAGATCATGGCCACTACAGGAAAAAAAAAACCATATTAAGCCCTACATCGTAATGCACCCTGCACCATATTATGACCTTGATACATTAAATCCCCATTTTACACATTACGGCAGGCAAGTGTCCCCATTTTCAACATTACGGCAGGCAAGTGTCCCCTTTTTACATATTACGGCAGGCAAGTGTCCCCATTTTAAATATTACGGCAGGCAAGTGTCCCCATTTTACACATTACGGCAGGCAGGGCGTCTAGAATTAGCGGGTAGGGGGTCAGGCAGGAGAGGGGGTGCAGAGCTGGGACTGGGGGTGCCTATCCCTTCAGGTATGTGACTGCAGGGTGGACGTTGGGCCTGGAATTTTAAGGACTGCTGTGAGGGATTGAAGGGCAGGCTGGGAGCTGTAGTGCCACGGCTTAAAGTAGCGGCGGGGGTTGAGGTTTAGACGGGGACCATCTTAAAGTAGACCTGTATATATAGATGGGATGAAGAGGCGTGCCTGGGTCTGGGCATCTAGAATTAGCGGGTAGGGGGTCAGGCAGGAGAGGGGGTGCAGAGCTGGGACTGGGGGTGCCTATCCCTTCAGGTATGTGACTGCAGGGTGGACGTTGGGCCTGGCATTTTAAGGAACGCTGTGAGGGATTGAAGGGCAGGCTGGGAGCTGTAGTGCCCCAGCTTCAAGTAGCGGTGGGGGTTGAGGTTTAGACGGGGACCGTCTTAAAGTAGACCAGTATGTATAGATGGGATGAAGAGGCGCGCTTGGGTCTGGGCGTCTAGAATTAGCGGGTAAGGGGTCAGGCAGGAGAGGGGGTGCAGAGCTGGGACTGGGGGTACCTATCCCTTCAGGTATGTGACTGCAGGGTGGACGTTGGGCTAGGCATTTTCAGTAACGCTGTGAGGGATTGAAGGGCAGGCTGGGAGCTGTAGTGCCACGGCTTAAAGTTGAGGTTTGGACGGGGACCAAAGTGTTATCGATGTTCTAAATTTAGATCTTCCTCTTGTCGATTAAAATATTAGCGATTCTCTTGTTGTCGGTTATACTTCTTGTCGATCATAATGAAGTCGATCATCTGTTTTCGATTTTTATGTTGTCGATCATACATTTTGCCGATATTATTTTAGGTCGATCTTTAGGTTGTCGATCACATATACTTTCGAAGTTTTATTGTCGATCATGGGCTTTGTCGATCTTATATACTGTCGATCACGTGATAGGTTGATAATATATGGTGTCGATCATGGGGTGGTCGATTCTAAGTAATCTCGATCTAGTGTTTGCCGATCGTCTTTTTGGTCGACTTTATGTCTTTGTCGATGTTGCATTTGTTGATGTTAAGTTATGGTCGATGTATCGTGTGTCTACTAGAGTTGTCCGTCGATGTTCGTGTAGTCGATGTTCGGTTGTCGATTTAGACATTGCCGATGTTAGTGCGTCCGACTTCATGTCCGGATCTCCTTGACAGAGTAGATGAGTAGGACCCATCAGCAATGGAGCTGTGGGGATGTTGCAGCCTTAAAAACCCACTAGGATGATGGTTGGCACTATGTAAGCAGCGTGTAGTGAGCTGCTCCCGCTGCCGCACTCTCTGGCCGTCACAGCGGGAACAGCTGTGGCAGGTATCAGTGGGGAGGAGATAGAGCCGGGCAGCACTATATGTGTGTTCCCCGGTGGCAACTTCGGCGCTCCCTCCGGACCTTCCAAGTGGCCGCAGGTGGCACCACAGGTTACGGCGAGTGAGGGGAGAGGAGGCAACACAGTGCGGCTATTGTGAGGGGAGGCAGGCGGATCCGGGATCCTGCGGAAATCTATCTCCCGGCTGCAGCGGAGTGCACAGGTCTCAACCCGCAAGGAGGCTGGAGGCCCCCCGGCTCCGAGACCGTGGACACTAGGGCCAGGTAGGAAAGGGATAAGATGTAGGTCATGGAGGGAGCCAGGAGTAGTCTGAGAAAGGGCTAATTATAGTTTTAAAGACACAATGGCCCGCAGCTCCACTCAGACACATCCGTCCTGCTTGCCCGTTAGGCCACGCCCCCTCTTAAATAGGCTTTTAATGCCTCTGAACTGTTTTAGTGCTATGTATAATTAGTGATGAGCGGGTTCGGTTCCTCGAAAACCGAACCCCGCCGAACTTCTACACGGGTCCGAGGCATACTCGGATTCTCCCGTATGGCTCGGTTAACCCGAGCGCGCCCGAACGTCATCATCCCGCTGTCGGATTCTCGCGAGATTCGGATTCTATATAAGGATTCGGATTCTATATATGGCGTCGCCGCCATTTTCACTCATGCATTGGAAATGTTAGGGAGAGGACTTGGCTGGCGTCCTCTCCGTTTATTAATGTTGATGCAAATATTTGTGCTTATTGCTTAATTGTGGGGACTGGGGAGCAGCTGTATTATATAGGAGGAGTACAGTGCAGAGTTTTGCTGATCAGTGACCACCAGTTTTATCCGTTCTCTGCCTGAAAAATGCTCCATATCTGTGCTCAGTGTGCTGCATATATCTGTGCTCACACTGCTTAATTGTGGGGACTGGGGAGCAGCTGTATTATATAGGAGGAGTACAGTGCAGAGTTTTGCTGATCAGTGACCACCAGTTTTATCCGTTCTCTGCCTGAAAAACGCTCCATATCTGTGCTCAGTGTGCTGCATATATCTGTGCTCACACTGCTTTATTGTGGGGACTGGGGACCAGCAGTATTATATAGGAGGAGTACAGTGCAGAGTTTTGCTGACAGTGACCACCAGTATATATAGCAGTACGGTACGGAAGGCCACTGCTCTACCTACCTTTGTGTCGTCAAGTATACTATCCATCTAGATTCTATACCTGTGTTGCATTTTAGTTTTGCAGTTTGCTGACAGTGACCACCAGTATATATAGCAGTACGGTACGGAAGGCCACTGCTCTACCTACCTCTGTGTCGTCAAGTATACTATCCATCTAGATTCTATACCTGTGGTGCATTTTAGTTTTGCAGTTTGCTGACAGTGACTACCAGTATATATAGCAGTACGGTACGGAAGGCCACTGCTCTACCTACCTCTGTGTCGTCAAGTATACTATCCATCTAGATTCTATACCTGTGGTGCATTTTAGTTTTGCAGTTTGCTGACAGTGACCACCAGTATATATATATAGCAGTACGGTATGGAAGGCCACTGCTCTACCTACCTCTGTGTCGTCAAGTATACTATCCATCTAGATTCTATACCTGTGGTGCATTTTAGTTTTGCAGTTTGCTGACAGTGACCACCAGTATATATAGCAGTACGGTACGGAAGGCCACTGCTCTACCTACCTCTGTGTCGTCAAGTATACTATCCATCTAGATTCTATACCTGTGGTGCATCTTAGTTTTGCAGTTTGCTGACAGTGACCACCAGTATATATAGCAGTACGGTACGGAAGGCCACTGCTCTACCTACCTCTGTGTCGTCAAGTATACTATCCATCTAGATTCTATACCTGTGGTGCATTTTAGTTTTGCAGTTTGCTGACAGTGACCACCAGTATATATATATAGCAGTACGGTACGGAAAGCCACTGCTCTACCTACCTCTGTGTCGTCAAGTATACTATCCATCTAGATTCTATACCTGTGGTGCATTTTAGTTTTGCAGTTTGCTGACAGTGACCACCAGTATATATAGCAGTACGGTACGGAAGGCCACTGCTCTACCTACCTCTGTGTCGTCAAGTATACTATCCATCTAGATTCTATACCTGTGGTGCATTTTAGTTTAGCAGTTTGCTGACAGTGATCACCAGTATATATATATAGCAGTACGGTACGGAAGGCCACTGCTCTACCTACCTCTGTGTTGTCAAGTATACTATCCATCCATACCTGTGGTGCATTTCAGTTGTGCGCTGTATATATAGTAGTAGGCCATTGCTATTGATACTGGCATATAATTCCACACATTAAAAAATGGAGAACAAAAATGTAGAGGGTAAAATAGGGAAAGATCAAGATCCACTTCCACCTCGTGCTGAAGCTGCTGCCACTAGTCATGGCCGAGACGATGAAATGCCATCAACGTCGTCTGCCAAGGCCGATGCCCAATGTCATAGTAGAGAGCATGTAAAATCCAAAAAACAAAAGTTCAGTAAAATGACCCAAAAATCAAAATTAAAAGCGTCTGAGGAGAAGCGTAAACTTGCCAATATGCCATTTACGACACGGAGTGGCAAGGAACGGCTGAGGCCCTGGCCTATGTTCATGGCTAGTGGTTCAGCTTCACATGAGGATGGAAGCACTCATCCTCTCGCTAGAAAACTGCAGCGCCACTCCTAGATAGGCCAGGTGTTTGTGTCGGCCACTTGTGTCGCTTAGCTTAGTCACACAGCTACCTCATTGCGCCTCTTTTTTTCTTTGCATCATGTGCTGTTTGGGGACTATTTTTTTGAAGTGCCATCCTGCCTGACACTGCAGTGCCACTCCTAGATGGGCCAGGTGTTTGTGTCGGCCACTTGTGTCGCTTAGCTTAGCCATCCAGCGACCTCGGTGCAAATTTTAGGACTAAAAATAATATTGTGAGGTGTTCAGTGTTCAGAATAGACTGAAAATGAGTGTAAATTATGGTTATTGAGGTTAATAATACTATGGGATCAAAATTACCCCCAAATTCTATGATTTAAGCTGTTTTTGAGGGGTTTCTGTAAAAAAAACACCCGAATCCGACAAAAAATTTTCAGGGAGGTTTTGGCAAAACGCGTCCGAATCCAAAACATGGGCCGCGTAACCGAATCCAAAACCAAAACACAAAACCCTAAATATTTCCGGTGCACATCACTATGTATAATATTACATAACAAACACTTCATCACTCTCCTTCCATTACTAAAGAATGTAAAATAGTTTGAGAATATTTTTCATGAAATAGATCAGAGTTTCTCATACTCAGTCCTCACGGAGCCCTAACAGTGCGTGTTTTCAAGGTATCCTCAGGAATAATTAGTCTCACCTGTAGATCTATTGTGCTATCTTAACTAACCTGTGCTCCAGCTAGATTATCTGTAAAACAAGCATTGCTAGGGTACCATGAGATCCGGGTTTCACAAACACTGATATAATGTAGATACTGTATTAACATTTTCAAACAATTTCATGGCACACTTTGCTGCTGATCTTGTGTCTCTAAATATGTCTCAGAATAATGTCTATGTGGACCTACTGTAAATGACACTACAATCCCCATCAAAACAACTTTATTTATGGCTGTAATACAATTTAACACAATTTAAATATACAACTTTAATAAACGTTTTCTGTGGGGCCAGGAGTGCAAGCACTACTGTGGCACAAGTGCTGTAGCTGTGCCAGACTGCAGGGCTGTAGAGTATAGCACTGTGAGGCATAAGCACAGTAAGTTGCAGCAGTGTGTAGGAAAAACAGAAATATGGATATGGATCAGTTCTTCTAAAGGTAGCCCAACATGTCACACACCACATGCAGTAGCAAGAAAAGGCTAAGGTCATGGACTTTTTTTGTGAGTGGTGGTCCTGCTAGTGCTACTGTTGTTTCATGTACTAAAAGAATGCCTATTGCGGAAGTTGGGGGCAAAACACAATCAGGTATCTTCTTCTTTAACCTCATATGATGATGATGATAATAATAATAATAATAATGCAGCAGCAACACCTTCTCACTAGGTCTAGTAGAGGTGTCACCTTTAAAACAGAAAAATCATTGCCCAAAAAAAGAGCACTAAGGCTTATGGCCAAACTGTGTGTTCACAAATCCCTGAATAGAGTCTAGGGGTGTTCACGTTAGCTATGTGTGAGTCTGACATTTCTGACACTGTTCTCATAGATAAGCTTCCTTCCACCATTTCTGTATCCTCTGAACATGTGAGGAAGAGCAGTACAAGTAAAGATGGTAACAGAAATTGAGGATGCCACTGGGGAAGTGCAACAGGATGAAGAGGATATTTGTGTATCTGACTCTAATGAGGATGTTGATGATGAGGATGTTGTTTGTGTCAAAGTAAATCAGTCACCAGTGGCAGCAGTTTATTCGTGGGCTGGTTTATTCAGCAGAAGTGTGATTTGTACAGCTGTACACACAGTTATGCATATATAGACTCTCAGCATGGAACACAGCTTGAGTGGAGTACACAGATCACTAGCTGGTGAGGGTATGGGTAGCAGTGCAGGGTGCAAGAGGTACCAGCATTTGTAGCAGGATGGATCTAGTGGTAATAGCAGGGTGTCTCTGGAGAAAAGTGGAAAATGTCTGTGTCCCACTGTGCACTCTAACATAGTAACAGGATGGTGCTGTGCATGGGCATAAGTACATTAGGTGGCCATCTTCATTAAGAATTGTAGACTCCCTAAAGGAGCTAATATGGGTATGTGCAGTAGCGCTCTTTAGCTTAAACAGGAATGGCATTCTATAGGGAGAAAATAGTGGAAATCAAAGATGTTATCACCAGAACCTATCACCATGCTCACAACCTATCACCTCTGCTAAGAACCTATCACCTCTGCTAAGTACCTACATATCACCTCTGCTAAGAACCTATCACCTCTGCTAAGTACCTATCACCTCTGCTAAGTACCTACATATCACCTCTGCTAAGTACCTACATATCACCTCTGCTAAGAACCTATCACCTCTGCTAAGTACCTATCACCTCTGCTAAGTACCTACATATCACCTCTGCTAAGTACCTACATATCACCTCTGCTAAGAACCTATCACCTCTTCAAAGCAGCCTGTTTTTCCTCTGTCTCAAGATTTACTTTGTGCAAATATCACATATAATACACCAACAATGGCAGAGTGACAGCAGACCATCAGTAAAAGACAGACTCAGTCATTACTGTACTAATGGTAATGTCAGACGGATACAGTATGAATTACAGGCTGGCTGGGATGCCGGCTGTCCATATCCTGACAGCGGCATTCCCGCCTGCCAGAGCGCAAAGAGTCCCCTTGCAGGATCTATTCCCACTCTATGGGTGTATGGTGGTTGGGAGTGCCCCCTTAGTTTTTGGGAGCCTCCCAGCTGATTCGACAAGTATGACTAACTTACATACATACCAGTGTGAGTGGGCTCAGTTCTCAGAGAACCAAGCCCACCTGAACTTCCAGGATCCAAGGCGGGACTAGTATCTCCCCACCTGCTTCGCATCCCAAAACAAGGCAATATGTCATCTTCCCACTGTCGGCTCTCACAGGTTTTGTATTTAGGTGCCAAATTTCTAAGTCTCATTGGGCTGACCGCTGATTGACTTAGAGAGGCTCCCTGCATTCCCATCTACCTAGAGGCTGCATCCACCCAGAGGCTGCTGCTTTGCTAACAGGCACTGAGACAGTGCTGTGTACACTGCAGCGCCTGGACCATCATCATCATCCTCATAGACACCACGGGAGCATTTGCATTTACCATCGTGGGGACCCTCCTGTCTGCTGTCACAGAAAGTGCACTATTGGTGTATCCAACCCACACTGTTTCCGACCTGTATCCATCCTGCACTATAACCTCACACATACCAAACCCAGTTTCACATATACTACAGAAAAATCAGATGTTAGTGGAAATTGGAGTTGGAAGCAGAATTCTGTTTTGATAGTGTAAGTTGCAATAGTCTCTTCAAAAGTGATTATTTTACATAAGGCAAAAATTTCAGCTCAGTTTATGATACAGTATGATTGTGTGATTGGTCTGCAGCTGCATCCATGTAAACTCCTTTATACATGTAAGATTGCTCAGAAATGTAAGCAGAGACTCAGGGCAGATCTGGTCTGATCCAGCGGCAGTAGAAGTGGAACTAGTGGCAGTGCAGCCAGTGCAAAGCACCTGGGCCCAACACAATGAAAGGGCCCACAGCCAGCAGCATTAAAATGATTGAGTCTGACTCATTGAACACTGTCCAGCACTACACAGCGGGCCGCAACAGAGAATTAACTCCAAGCGACAGAGAGATGGAGGGGAAATCCCTGGATATGGCATCATCAGATCAATGAAGGGTGATGAGTTCAATCATCGGCCTTCAAGTCAGCGCCACTGCAGCTAAAGTTGCCTCGACTGGGGAGAGAGTCAGGAAGCAGATGGGGGGAGCCTGAGGTCGAGGAGGAGCATGCAGCACCCATCTACAGCACTCTGCGGACAGGCAGGTCACAGGTGACTGGCTGGCTGCCACAGACTCCTCCCACCATAGTGTTGACTGCCTGCAGGGAGAGCTCTATTTGGGATCCATCTCTGACACACTAGGGTCCTTGACGGCAGATTGCGCTACAGCCCAACGGGTGCTGGTGTCCTACCTCCACCACAACGCTGGATGCTGCCCATATTCGCACAGACTTAGCTGTGGTGAGGTGGGGCAGTACACACAGGGGCAGATGTATTAAGCCTGGAGACAGCATAAGGAAGTGATAATCCAGTGATAAGTGCAAGGTGATAAACGCACCAGCCAATCAGCTCCTAACTGTTAATTTACATATTGGAGCTGACTGGCTGGTGCGTTTACCACCTTGCACATATCACTGGTTTATCACTTCCTTATGCCGTCTCCAGATTAATACATCTGCGCCACAGTGTGTAATGTGCAGGGGGAGGCAGTTGAGCAGTGTGTAAGAGCAGAGAAGGGGACTGCTGGGTAGTTTATAACATGCGGGGGGCAGCCGTGTAGGGACATTAGGCTTAAGGCGCATGACAACATAACGCTATACACCAGCCCTGTCCACATAGTGCCATACACCTGCCCAATCGCCTGCCCACATAACTCCATACACCTGCCCAATCGCCTGCCCACATATCTCCATACACCTGCCCTATTGCCTAGCCACGTAACTGCATACACCTGCCCCATTCCCTGTCCACATAACATGGGTACCAGGCGGTGGGGACCAGGCAGCATGGCCAGCGGCAGTCCCCCCATCTTCCCCTACAGTAGCTAGGAGCCGCTGCTGTATAAAATATATTTGAATAAATCACAAAATGCCACTGGTATGGAAACTGTTCAATGAATCCTATGATCTGCATAATGGAATCCTGGCTTAACAGCAGAAATCAATAAATTAATTATTGTCACTCCGAGTAATTCTGATAATTGTATCTAATTAGCTGTAGAAATTCAGTGTTCAATAGAAATCAAATGACAATTCAGTATTGTGATGGAGTCTATTTAGCAGGCAAAAATGGGATTGAACTTGTGCTCCTGTGCTGGAAGGTCTACGTTCCAATGATTCATTCACAGTATGCAGTTCCTCTATAATCTTAGTGGGAAACCCAACAGAGTATATAAAAATATGTAGTTCAAAAACCTAAATTGCATGTCTAGAAAAAAACTTACCTGATAGAGAAATTCCAAAAACAAATTTAAATTAAGCACAGAATATATGATAAAAATCAGGTATTTTCATCCTTTGGTCATGAAAACATTTGGGGTCATTCCGAGTTGTTCGCTCGCTAGCAGATTTTAGCAGCATTGCACACGCTAAGCCGCCGCCCTCTGGGAGTGTATCTTAGCTTAGCAGAATAGCGAACAAAAGAGTAGCAGAATTGCGAATAGAAAATTCTTAGCAGCTTCTGAGTAGCTCGAGACTTACTACTACACTGCGATCAGCTCAGCCCGTTTCGTTCCTGGTTTGACGTCACAAACACACCCTGCGTTCAGCCAGCCACTCCCCCGTTTCTCCAGACACTCCCGCGTTTTTTCCTGGCACGCCTGCGTTTTTTCGCACACTCCCAGAAAACGGTCAGTTTCCGCCCAGAAACACCCACTTCCTGTCAATCACACTCTGATCACTTCAACGATGAAAAATCTTCGTTCGGGCGTGAGTAAATCTACTAAGTTTTGTGCTAAAATACTTAGCGCATGCGCAATGCGTACCATGCGCATGCGCATTTTTGCCTTAATCGCTCCGTTGCGAAAATCGGCAACGAGCGAACAACTCAGAATGACCCCCATTGCTTCTTTTATTTTTTGGGTGTGATTGGAGGGGTGTGGTGTTTATATCACTATGACAGAAGTTTACTTGGGGGTCTTATATCTGTTACTGGTATTTCTGGTATTAGTGTATATGCAAACAAACTGAATGGGGACAGAGCTGCATGAATGAGGTTTATGGGAAGGGGGAAGAGGGAGTTAGACAAAGGTGGGTGAACAGTATGTAGCGTTATTTCTGTGTGTCTTTCTAACCCCTGTAAGTACTGTATGTGGCCCTGCTCGAATACTAAATACACATGTGACAAAATTGTAATGTTAAAAAAAGGTTAGTAATATTACTATTAATAAAGGTAATTTTAGTAGTAATAATAATAATAATAATAATAATAATAATAATACTAAAGGTTAGTGAGCTTAGTAATAATAAAACACCCATCATTCGAAAGAGGGTCCCCTTTTTTCAAATGATGCATCCCCTTAGTACTTGAAATCTCAGGTTAAAGAAGAACTGAGTGTGGTTTGATATATACATACATCCTCTCAATGATGTAACACCATTGCACATCTTACCATGTGTGCTGCTTCTGTCCCTGTTTCCCAACTGTGCTTCTACTCCTTCCCCATTATCTGTCATATTTTACCACCCTCCTCCATTACCTCGACCTCTGACTTCCTCCTCATGCGTGTCTCTGCCCCCTCCTCAGTGGCGTAACTAGAAATTTTTCTCCCCCAAGCCAAAAAATTCTTCGGCGACCCCCCCCCCCCCCTTCATGCTCCATAATTGGGAGCAAGAAAGGGATAAATATGCGCGCGCCTTCGGCATGCGCGGCAAAAAGGGGCGTGGTTTCATTGGAATGGGCGTGGTTTCGCATAAAGGGGCGTGGTATTGCAGGAAAAGACTACCTTATACCCCAGTTTTGCAACCTGCATGCCCATACGTTGGCCACCACAGGAAAGAAAAATAATCCTGATTCATGCCCCTTACATTATTTGTCATTTTTCCTCCTTATAGTAATGCCCAGTATACATTATGCCACATACTGCAATGGCCCTTAGACATTATGCCGCACACAATAATGCACATGACACAATATGCACACACTGTAATGCCCCCGACACATTATGCCACACACCGTAATGCCTGTGACACATTATGCCACACACCGTAATGCCTGTGACACATTATGACAGGAATCGCAATGCCCGTTATACATTATGCTACACACTGCAATGCCCCTGATACATTATAGCACATACAATGTCTGTGACACATTATTACACACACCGCAATGTCCGTGATACATTATGCCACACACTGCAATGCCCGATACATTATAGCACATACAATGCCTGACACATTATGCCACACACTGCAATGACCTTGAGACATTATACCACAATGCCCGTGATATAGTATACCATACACCGTAATGCCTGTGACACATACCGCAATGCCCTGCCAGTTATACCCTATGCCACACACCGCAATGCCCGTTATGTATTATGCCACACTGCAATGACCCTGAGACATTATACCACATACCACAATGCCCGTGATAGAGTATACCACACACCGTAATGACTGACACATTATGACACACACCGCAATGTCCTTGATACATTATGCCACACACTGCAATGACCCTGAGACATTATACCACATATCACAATGCCCGTGATATAGTATACCATACACCGTAATGCCTGTGACACATTATGACACACACCGCAATGTCCGTGATACATTATGCCACACACCGTAATGCCCATTACACATTAAGTCCTACAGTAAGGCTACTAATTACTTTTAAATTACCTGCTCGTTGCCAGGGGTTTCATGCTCTTGGTTCCATGCACGGTGCCAGGGGTTTTCATGCTCAGGGTGTCATGCTCGTTGCCAGGGGTTTCATGCACTGGGTGTCATGCTCGTTGCCAGGTGTTTCATGCACTGGGTGTCATGCTCGTTGCCAGGTGTTTCATGCACTGGGTGTCATGCTCATTGCTAGGAGGTAGTCCTTGTTGCTAGGGCTGTGCTCCCAGTGCCACATATGTCCCCAGTGCCAGATATTCCCCCACGGTGCCAGGTACTCACATGCCCCAGTGCCAAATATAACCCCCCCCATGTGCCAGGTACACATATACCCCCCCAGTGCCACATATGCCCCCAGTGCCAGATATTCTCCCCCAGTGCCACATATGCCCCCAGTGCCAGATATGCCCCCAGTGCCATATATTCCCCCCCAGTGCCAAATATGCCCCCAGTGCCATATATGCCCCCAGTGCCAGATATTCCCCCCCAGTGCCATATATGCCCCCAGTGCCAGATATTCCCCCCTGCCATATATGCCCCCAGTGCCAGATATTCCCCCCCAGTGCCATATATGCCCCCAGTGCCAGATATGCCCCCAGTGCCATATATGCCCCCAGTGCCAGATATTCCCCCCCAGTGCCATATATGCCCCCAGTGCCAGATATTCCCCCCTGCCATATATGCCCCCAGTGCTAGATATTCCCACCCAGTGCCATATATGCCCCCAGTGCCAGATATTCCCCCCCAGTGCCATATATGCCCCCAGTGCCAGATATTCCCCCCCAGTGCCATATATGCCCCAGTGCCAGATATCCCCCCCCAGTGCCAGATATTCCCCCCAGTGCCATATATGCCCCAGTGCCAAATATTCCCCCAGTGCCATATATGCCCCAGTGCCAGATATTCCCCCAGTGCCATATATGCCCCCAGTGCCAGATATTTCTTTCCCCCCCTCCCTCCCCCCCGCCGCCGCCGCTTTTTGAGGGACATAGAGGGCACAGCTCGCCTCTCCTGTGTCCCTCCTGCTGCATCATCTCCGGCGGCCTCGGGTCTAATAGGGGGAAGTGCCGGTTCGTGAGCCAATTAGAGCTCACGGACGGCACTTCCCCCTATTAGACCCGCGGCCGCCGGAGATGATGCAGGAGGGACACAGGGAAGCGCGCTGTGCCCTCCGTGTCCCTCCAACAAGCGGCGGAGGGAAGGAGACCGCAGACTGACATGCGGACGCTCGTCCGCATGTCAGTCTGCTGTAAATCAGTGGCGCCCCCGCAGCCCCTCGCCCCCAAGCCACCGCGAGGGCTGCGGGGGCAGTAGTTACGCCACTGCCCCTCCTCATGTGTGCCTCTGCTCCCTTCACATCTGCTCCTCTGCACTCTTCTACAGTTCTCATACTGGTTCCTATCTACAATTACATGGGGCAACAGCAGGGACGTGCGGTGAGCTAAATAGCTCAGGAGGCACTGACTAGCACCAGAGCCAGATCTACACGCAATATTTGAGCCAAAATGTACATCGGGGCATTATACACAGGTGCAGCAGTATAAACTCCTGGAAATTTGGTGAGTTTTGATCAGAGATGTGCGGAAAAGATAGCCAGATGAGACACTGCCTCACCTGCCATAGACTTTTTCCTCCAGAGTTTTGGCTATAAAAATTATTATAATAATGCAAAGAAGTTATTTCAACCATATTCTTTGTATTTTTCATATACTTTACGCAGTCAAAACTCTGGCACAAACGTTAGTATGACAGGAAAGGCTCTGCCTCACCTGCCTCACCCCACCGCACGTCACTGGGCAACAGGAGGCTTTACGTCCAGAATGGGGAGCCATGTGGAATCGGGTAATCCTTGCTTACTGTGGACCTGGTGAACATAATTATTACACCATGGGGTGTAATTAGTAAACAGCATTTTTGGGGTGTCCTTTACACAAGAAAAAAAGTCTCTATCAAATCGTGGAACCGCTGTTAAATACCTACAAAATGTGGTGATAAAAAAATATATTCTTTTACCAAAGATACATAGACTCTGAATTCTCTATCACAAAACACCTCACTTGCTTACTATCCCGGAAGTTGTCGGAGACTCTGAATATTTTGGGTAATCACTGACACCCCTCGAAGAGTAGATGGCTCTCTGAGCAAAACATGTAGGATGGGTAGATTATCATGGGAATACTGAAACAATCTAAAGAGGGCGGGCCTAGTTATGCTAATCCCTGCATTTTTCCCATGGTGGGGGCAGGGCCTAATGATGTATGCAAAACATACATTCACACTACTGTTAACTGACCAGTAGGTTTTTGCACTAATGGAAAAATCCATTGCTTGTGATCTTTTCTGTAGTTTTCATTGCAGTATTGCTTCCATGTGTTTGGAAAACATTGGGGAAAATTTTTGCCTTAGTAGACTCAATTTACTAGTAGAATGTCCTTTAATAGATATAATATTTGAAAACCTTTGACCAAAATACCAAATGACTATGACCTGTTGTATAGGAACTGTGTAATTAGCATGACCTGATAGACAAATGTGATTATCTGTAATGTATGGTTATTTATAAGACAATGGGGTCTATTCATGAAGCAATTAAAAGTGTGGAGAAGTGAGCCAGTGGAGAAGTTGCACATGGCAACCAATCAGCATTGAAGTTACACTGAGAATTTGCATTCTATACAATTGTACGGTGCAGCTGATTGGTTCCCATGAGCAACTTCTCCACGAACTCACTTCTCCACTCTTTTCACTGCTTCATGAATAGACCCCATGATTTCCTTTCTTTTGCATTATAGATATTATACAAACTTGTTAGACTTGTATCTGAAGTAATTTGCTTTTTACATGAGGAATTATCAGATTAATTGGTTTCTACTGTCACATCGTTTCTGAAACAGACACAGGTCTAAGAAATACAGTAGATCATATTCTTTACAGTGGAAGCTAAGAAGCTAAAAGAACATGCCTTCTCTTATTTATTAAATTAGTGGGAAACAACTTTAAGTCTGTAAATGTTCTGCACACTAAATATAAATTGATGTTATCATTTAGAGTAGGGGTGGGCAAAATACGGCCCGCGGGCCGGATGCGGCCCGCAAACCGATCCTGTCCGGCCCACTGCCTCCCACCAGCGAGCAATGACAAGCGGCCCGAACGGCTGAGCTGCTGGTCATTGCTCTGCACTGCAGTACCTCCAAGCTGCCGGCGGCGCCTCTCTCCCCTGCTGCTGCGTTGTAGCAGCCTCCTCCCTCCTCCAGAGTCCCCAGTGACAACGGCTGGGTTCAGCCGAAAAGGGGCGGAGCTACGTGTCGAGGAGGGGCGGGGCAACATGGGACCTCAGGGGGCGGAGCTACACGGGACAAGAGCCAGACTGCTACAGATCTATCCTTCCTGCCACTGCCAGCCAGATCAGTAAAGTTAATGGGAAAAGTGAGTGAGAGAAAGAAAGGGGTGTGTGTGTGTGTGTGTGTGTGTGTGTGTGTGTGTGTGATAGTGTGCGTATATTTGTGTGTGCGGGCAGTGGCGTCAGTCTGTTTTTAGGTTTGGGGGAGAGATCTTTAGCTCTCGCTGTACAAACCCCTCCCGTGTTCTGTCACCATGTCACCCCCGTGTTCTGTCACGTATAACCCCCCCCCGTGTTCTGTCACTGTGTCACACCCCCCGTGTTCTGTCACCGTGTCACACCCCCGTGTTCTGTCACTGTGTCACCCCCCCCGTGTTCTGTCACCGTGTCACCCCCCCCCCGTGTTCTGTCACCGTGTCACCCCCCCCCCCCGTGTTCTGTCACCGTGTCACCCCCACCGTGTTCTGTCACCATGTCACACACCCCGTGTTCTGTCACCGTGTCACCCCCACCGTGTTCTGTCACCGTGTCACACACCCCGTGTTCTGTCACTGTCACCCCCCCTCCCTGTGTTCTGTCACTGTGTAACACCTTTCCCCAGGGGCCATAAGACACTGGATAATTTGCTTGCTGCACAATAATTATCCTAAATAAAATGTTAATGTGTAAAAGGGGGCTCTACCTGCTGTAATGTGTAAAAGGGGCTCTACCTTCCATACTGTGTAAAAGGAGCTCTATCTGGTGTAATGTGTGTAAGTGGCGCTGTGTGGCGCAATTTGAATAATGGAGACTATTGTGCAGCCTAATATGAATCTGTATTATTTTTTGCCCACACCCCTTCCACATGAAGCACGTCCCTATATTTTTGGCAAGTGGGGGGAGCTGCTATTTTGTATGTGGCCCTCGGACACTGTCAGGAAATGTCAAGTGGCCCCTCAGCTGAAATAATTGCCCACCCCTGATTTAGAGAGACATCAGTGCGTGAGAGTTTGATGGCTGATAATAATGTGGTCATACTATAATACAGGCAGATGAGAGAGGAGATAGACTGTATATGCTGATGAAGTGATTATGTTATGCAAGAACTGACATTAGTAGGGAAACTACCTACTGAAATGATAAATCATTTTGTCAGGGCGTACAAATCTTCCTGACTAGAGCTGTAACCTTGGTGTGTATGACCAATAATACAGTAAATGAGGTATTTACTACAGTACTTCTGAAAATATTAATTCCTACCTTCTATCATTTTCCTAAGAACCATAAAAGTTTACACATCTTACTAGGTGTCTAATTGTATCAGCAATAAGCTCATTATGGCATGAATCTTTGCTCATGTCAATGTGTCTGAAAAAAATGTATTAGTATCTGCAAAGAGATAAATATCTCTTCACAGTAGTACTTATGGGAACAAATGACTTGTATTCCAACTGAAATAATTAGTAATTGAGGGCTCATTCATTATGCACTGAATAAAATAGATTAAAATGTATGGAAAATAACTTGCACTTATGTAATGTATCTTTAATGTATTTTCCATGCAAATTATGTGGAAATGTGTTATCACTTCAGATGTAGGAAGTGTGTATTTCGAAATGTTAAGTGAAACTGATGGACATCGAATATCAATATATTAAGAATATTGAAATTTAGGTCCCATTATATGGGAAATTTCCAATTGATACAGCCATGTAATAAATCAGCTGGATCTATAATTACCCTGTTTGCACTTGTTATATTGCTTTACACTGCAAGAGAAGTGTGTAGGCATGGATTAGATGTTGATTCTGAAAGCAGATCTGAGGAAGCCGTCGATGGCATATCGAGGCGGTGAAACGCGTATGTGGAGGAGTGGATAAGTGAGTTTATAGTCGGCCGGCTAAGTTATTTACAAAGCGACTGATAGGCATACTCTGTATGACGGCTCATTAACCAGCCAACTAACCAACTCGGCACCCGGACATCCGGACCCCAGTGCTAAGGGGGAATAGGGAGGGCGCTCCAGGACCAGAGTATTATTGTAGCCATACTTTCATTCAGAGACAGCCTCGATACCCTAGTGCTAAAGGGAAGGACATTCACAAGCTAGCCATAACCGCATCATTAACATCGCTTTGCTGACTTACGGCTTATGGGACGGTTATTAATCAATGACTGGTATTCAGTTTAACCCCACAGACATAGGGGCATCATAAGAATATTTTATTATCCCTTTGCTGCTATAAAAATATATAAATATATATCAGACAAAATATTATACATTGCAGGGACGCCTGCAAAGTTATAGGAGTCACCTATGAGCAGTTTATAGTCAGTGAAATTACTATATGTGCACTGAGTTCTTAATTTTCGTTTTTAAAGGGATTTATGTATGCTAATTATGTGTTATAGAGGCATTGAAGGTCCTTATTAGTATATTTATTGTTTGTGCAATATATGAAATCCGGCCGGTGATTGTATAAATATTTTTAATGATTGTGATAGCGAATAAATGTCTATAATTGGATGTTAAGCGCAGTTCCAGTTTGTTTTTTATTTCTTGTTCTATTAAAGTGGTGGCAGAGGAACCAAGCCCTAGGAACGTGTGGCTAACATCCGATTTAAACACTAGCGCCCAATTTTGTGTTTTCCCCATCACCCTGTTTCTCTCTCAGCCTCCCCCTCACCCTGTGTCTCTCTTTGCCTCACCATGTCTCTCTCAACCTCACCATGTCTCTATTACCCTCCCCTCACTCTGTGTCTCTTAGCCTTTCCCTCCCTGTGTCTCTCAGTCTCCCCCTCACCCTGTGTCATACTCAGCCTCACTCTCTTTTCCTCTCAGCCTCCCCCTCACTTTGTGTCTCTTGGACTCCCCCCACCCTGAATCTCTCAGCCTTCCCCTCACCGAGTATCTCTCAGCCTCCCCCTCACCCTGTGCCTCTCAGCCTAACCATGTATCTCTCAGCCTCACCATGTCTCTCACAGCCTCTCCCTCACTCCGTGCCTCAGCCTCCTCCTCACCCTGTGTCTCTCTCAGTTTTTCCCTCAATCTGTGTCTCTGAGCCTCCCCCTCACGCTGTGTCTCTCTCAGCTTTCCCCTCACCATCTCTCTTGGCATCCCCTGTGTGTCTCCATGGCCGCCTTCCCCTGTGTTTCTCCATGGTAGAGCCTAGATCCCCTTCACCAAGAGGACCTGTGTCTCATCATGGTAGTGCCTAGATCCCCTTCGCTGAGAGGACCTTTCCCATAATGCACTAGTTCAACGTCACCATCTATTTGGAATAGTAACCTGTGGCAAGCAAAGCGGAACTGAGCAGGACATCTGGCCTGAAGTGTAGCGCTAGCATATTCCATTGCACTTTGTTTCAAAGCTGGGCAGGAGCAGATTGTGGCCCTGGAATTTTTTTTTAGAGGTATCCTCACATGTGCAGCACCAGAGGTATACTATGTAACCATGATGGCAGCACCACCCCTCACATGTCAACAAACAAAACAGACCCTTCATTCACATCAGCTCACCGGGAATCTTCCCTGTGATACCTGTGGCTAATCTGCCCCTGATCAACATAATAGTGATAACATCACTTATACCCCTTTTCCACTAGCTCAAAAAACACGGGTAAATGCGCGCCCTTGCAAGTGGAAAAGGGTAAACCCGGATCGAGTGACCCGTGAATCCTACCCGGCTATCTACCTGGGTAGGACACGGGAATGATCCGGGTAGGGTTGTAGTGTAAACGGGAGCCGTGTCGATGCGACACGGCTCCCGTTTACACTGTATGGAAGGGCGGCGCTGGGAGATCATGTGATCTCCCTGCGCCGCCCCTGCCGCGTCACTAGAAGCGTCACCAACCCGGCATATGCCGGGTTGTGACTGCTGATGGGAAAGGGGCCGAGCACGGGTCGCAGCAGGGGGCAGCTCCCGTGTCAGGCTCCCGGCTGCGACCCGTGCTCGTAGGTGGAAAAGGGGTATGTGTATACTCTCATGAGCTGATGACTGGAGGGTTAATAAATATCACTGTAATTGAATGAATCGAAAATATTGGTGATGCTCAATGCATTCATACAGTGTGGAGCTATAGTGTGATTGTCAGTTAATTAAATAGATATCCTAGTATTGGACTTGTAGAAACCTAGAATTTATTTAACCACTTGCCTGGCATGGTGCATCAGATGCGACCATGCCTGCAAGTGCTCTATCTGACCTGGTCGCACAGGATGCGACCAGTCAGATAGAGAGTGTTAGCAGCGGCAGGGAAGAGAAACTTCCCTCAGCTGCTGCTGCCTCCCTGCACTCTCCCCCACTGATTGCCGTGCTGCCGATCACTACTGATCGTTCAGCAATGCAAGATCCCCCCCTCCAGCGGCTGCAGACAATGGCAGCCTCTGGGTAGTGTAAATTAACCCTCCCAAGCCACCCCCAGACCCCCCGTATACCTAGAGGCTGTCCCGGCTTTCAAAATGAAAGCCGAGACGGTCGCTATGTTCCCGATCAATGTTTCAATGTTTAAAACATTTTTTTAAAAATATATATATATATATTTTTTTTTAAATAAAATCATTTTGGATAGGGTTAAGTTCATGTTCTTCACCTAATTCACTCATTAAAAAAAACGACAATTTCTGAGATGTTTTTGGCGAAGTAAATTGTTAGTTAAGTGGTTAAAGTTTATTGCTATACTATTAGGTGAGAGACTACAGTCTAACAATACAAAATAAAGGACAAGAAATGGATGCATTCTCATGCAAATGTAATGTATCGATTTAATGCCTTTTAAAATAACAACTCGTTGGATATATTTGTAATAACTAATGTATCAAATAGCTCCAACAGTAATCCAGTTCAGAGTGAAGTAATATCAACATTTATCTTGTAGTAAAGGAAAGCTGAGATCATAGTTTATTTAAGCCACGTCAAGATGAAACATGTAATGCTGTGAGTTATGCTGTGATTTCCACAGCAAGTGAAAGACACAATGGCCCTCATTCCGAGTTGATCACTCGCTAGCTAATTTTAGCAGCCGTGCAAAAGCTAAGCCGCCGCCCACTGGGGAGTGTATTTTAGCTTAGCAGAAGTGCGAACGCTTGTGCAGCCGAGCTCTGCAAAAACAGTTTGTGCAGTTTCGGAGTAGCTCTGAATCTACTCAGTGCTTGTGATCACTTCAGCCTATTCGTGTTTAGATTTGACGTTATACACCCTCCTAGCGAACGCCCAGCCACGCCTGCGTTTTTTCACACACACCTGCGTTTTTGCAAACACTCCCTGAAAACGGTCAGTTGACACCTGGAAACGCCCCCTTCCTGTCAATCTTCTTGCGGCCATCAGTGCGACTGAAAACTTCACTAGAACCTGTGCACAACCACAACGGGCTTTGTACCCTTACGTCGCGTGCACATTGCGGCGCATACGCATGCGCAGAAATGCAGATTTTTAGCCTGATCGCTGTGCTGCGAACAACGGCAGCTAGCGATCAACTCAGAATGACCCCCAATGTCCTCTTGTCACAGTGACACAAGAAGAACACTCTGAACTAATTACATGGCAGACTAGGAGATTATATATATAGGACTGAATACATTATTGGGACATCAGTGACATGGTTCACATCTTTAATGATCTCCTAATTGCCATGTAACAAGCTTGTTGAATTTCTGGCTTATTACAATTAAAGTCAAAACGTGTGAGAGAACCAATCTTAAATGCTCTTATATGGATTACTTAGGAGCAAATACGGTATAATTACACAGTGATCCCGAGAGGGAAAGTGTCAAGTAACTAATACTGTGATAAGGGACTACTGATTAGTTATCATCAGCGGCGACGTCAGCTGCAAATAAGTCTATTATCATGTTACAATAAAATTAAGATAAGACTATCAGGTATGAACAGCCAAAAGCTATAAGGCTGCTAGAGTTCAACTTGAGAATAAGACACCTGCTGTTTCTCTCGCATGTGTTACAATTGTATCATTACATACATGACTTTCTTACAGTGGATGTAAGAACATTTAAAGAGCCCAGGAGGGCGCGCAGATGCCTTTATGATACAATTGAAGTTCAGCAAGAATTTTGTTACTATCCCAGTGATACAATCAAAACATAGCACACAAAGTTTGGGAGATCAGTTCATTATGTTTACTCATTATTAGATACAGTAAATCATTAGAGCACCACTATCATTTCACTGTAAACACAGATTATGAAAACAGGAGTCCTGTTTCCCTAATGGTCTCATACTATATATCCTGGAAGGGATTAGAAAATTAGAGACACTTATTTTAGGAGTCCTTTCAAAACTAGCAGATATATAGCTATATAGGAAGTACACACTCCTGATACACTCTTCATTGTCCTGAAACCATACGAACAATTTAGGAGTCATACGTGTGACATCTAGTGCGCAGCTTCTCATTTTAATCACGATTTCTTTCTTATTTACACTACTTTATTCTTTTTCTTAATATTCGCTGGTTTTACTATATATTGTAATAAAAGTTATATTTTAATATAAGATTGTGTGCACCAATATAGGGCATTTCGAACCCTCTTTCTCTTCTTTCTGTGCAGATTTATTTTGCCCGTGGTAGCACCCCCTAAACTGTCATGAACAACACAGATGTGTTTTGGATAAAATAAATAAGGGGCCATTCTCATAGAAGTCATTTAACCTGTGCGACCAGTACTACAATTACTAGACTAGGAGATCATCTATGTGATTTATATTTTATTTAGAAATTCAAGTGTACTTATATCAGTGAAAAGACAACTTTAGACATATCCCCCTATATCAAGCAAGTAATTGACATATTGGAGAAAATTGTCAGTAGGTTTGCTACCATAAAGTGGGCACGAGAATAATATAGAATGTGGTTGTGAACTTTCACATTACATATATGTATAATATAATTCTAATCAGTGGATTCAGTATTTTAATTCACATATAGTCACATATTACCACCGTGCATTCACTCATATATTTCGTTAGCTTTTAATGTAGATAATAAAGGTTACATTTTAATAATCTTAGTTGTCACCCTCCAATAGGTATGTGGCTTATTAACCTTGATATAAAAGATAGTCAGTGAGTGCCTTAATATAGGATTACTGTCTTCTTTTTTGGTTTATGCATATATTAGATATTCCAAGGTGCACCTCCCTGATAATTAATTCTACAATAAATAAAATAAGGGTAAAGATAACAGACATTGGGTGGTATGTGCGGAAAGCAGCATATTCAGAGTTTTGAGCCATATTTCAAAAGAAATCACCACAGTAAATGGCACAGGTGTCTAACAGGATGGGCAGCATGCTCTTTCCTTGTCATCAGACCCCTCCATTTGCCCTTTGCATATCATAAGGTTACTCTACTTGCCTTTAATATGCCATCAGACCCCTCCACATGCTCGCTCAGTAAATCTGGTGATTGTATCCTTTTATTGGGGAAAAAGTGGAACAGCAAATTCTGTTCTACAATGCAGTTTCTAGGTAAGAATGAAGTGGTGTTGAGCTTAGTAAATAAACGGGCTGTAATCCCAGTGATAAAATGGCACAATTGCACGGATATTGCCAAACTGACATTTAGTAAATTTACATTTTAGTCCCCATGCATATGAATGCTGTACCACACACAGAGCCAGATTTTCCACAAGGCAGAAAAGATGGCTGCCTAGCATATAGTGCACCCCAGGGGGCCCACTTCTTAAAAGCCCAAAGTTGTCAGCACATACCCTAACCCTATCATCTTGTTCTGTCTACCCAGCAAAATCAGAAGCATATAGAGAGATCAGTGTCTCCAGACAGGGGGAAGGGCAGCACATGTGGCTCCTGTTCACCTCACGCCAAGCCCCCAGTATAAAGGCACTAGTGATCCTCCTTGTGGCGAGGTGAGATCTACTACAAACTGTAGCCTACAATGAGGAGGGGACATCAGTGTAGAGGTGGGGAATGCTGTGTGTGGTTGAGGGGAGCTGTGTGAGAGAAGAACTGTGGGTAGGGTTCTTGAGTGGGGAAAGGTGTGTGTGTGTGTGTGTGTGTGTGTGGGGGGGGGGGAGTCTGTGTGGAGGGGAACTCTGAATGAGGGGGGCCATCTGTGAGGGTAGAGTGCTGTGAGGGGGGGAGAGCTATGTGGGGAGATCGGAGTGTGGCTGAGCTGTGTGTTGGTGTGAACATGTGTGTGGGGTCTGTGGGAGAAGGGGAGAGCTATATGAGGTGGGATCTAAGTGAAGGTAGGGATCTGAGTAAGTGGGGAGAGACTGAGCTGTGTGTGTGTGTGTGTGTGTGTGTGTGTGTGTGTGTGTGTGTGTGTGTGTGTGTGTGTAGCCTGTGTGGAGGGGGGAGATCTGTGTGAGGGTAGAGTGCTGTGTGTGTTTGAGGGGGTGGATAGAGCTTTGTGGGGGCATCTCAGTGAGTAAGGAGAGGCTGAGCTGTGAGTGTGTGTGTGTGTGTGTGTGTGTGTGTGTGTCGGGCGGGGTCTGTTTTAGATGTGTAGAGCTATGTGAGGGGAGAGATCTGAGTGAGTGGGGAGAGTATGAGCTTTGAGTGTGTGTGTGTGTGTGGGGGGGAGTCTGTGTGAGAACAGGAAAGTTTTATGTGAGAGGGGATCTAAGTGAAGGGGAGAGCTGTGTAAGGGGGGAGAGAGCTATTAGGGGAATGGATGTCCAGCTAGCCAACAAATATGTGGCAATTCAGTCCCATGGGCAAAAGCACCCGAGCAGCAGCCAACCCCAAAAGACTATATAACCAGGGGGACACCCCTTTCTTACGTCCTAGAGGATGCTGGCGTCCATATTAGTACCATGGGGTATAGACGGATTCCTTGGGAGCCATGTGCACTTTAAGAGTTTAATAGTGTGGGCTGGCTCCTCCCTCTATGCCCCTCCTACCAGACTCAGTTTAGAAAATGTGCCTGGTGATAGATAGGGCATCGGCACCCCCCTATGTAAAAAAGGGGCAGTGCGCACTGTAGGCGTGCAAAATATATAGAGGCGTGGCTTCATGGGGATGGGGTGTGGCCACAAAATAATACCAATTCATATTACATATTATAGTAGTCACCATTATTCAAATTACGCCGCGCAGTAGCGCCACTACACCAGGTACAGCCCCTCTTACACATTACGGCAGACAAATTTCCGTTTTTACACATTAGGACAGACAGCGTCCCATTTTACACATTACGGCAGACAGATTCCCGTTTTACACATTACGGCAGACAGCATCCCCTTTTTACACATTACGGCAGACAGCGTCCCCTTTTAGACATTACGGCAGAATGCATCCCCTTTTTACACATTACGGCAGACAGCGTCCCCCTTTTTACACATTACGGAAGTCAGCGTCCCTTTTTTTACACATTACAGCAGAGTCACCCTTTTACACACTACGTAGACAGACCGATAGATAGATAGACAGACAGATAGAATAGATGATACCATCTCTCCACTGGCTCAGGCAGTCAGGCTCCTCAGTGCTGGCAGCTCTGGGGGCAGGGCAGAAGGAGGAGGAGGGAGGTGGTGGAGGGAGGCACAGCAGTGTAGGGTAATTGCTGGCGGCGCCGCATGCAGCTGTCCCTCTCCTTCCGCATTGGCTGACCACTGCCGCTGTGAATGCTGGGATGAGGGAAGCGCATCCCAGAATTCACAGCAGCGCCGGCCAGCCAATGCGGAAGGAGAGGGACTGCTGCAGCGGCGCTGCCACCAATTACATATCGCTGCTGCGGCTCCCTCCTCCCCCTCCCTTTTCCTCCTTCTCCACTGCTCCCTCTCCTCCTCCGGCACAGGCGGCTTGTAATGAGTCAATTTGACTAATTACAAGCCGCTGACTTTAGGGAATGGGGGCCGTTGCGCCCTCAGTGCGACTGCGCTGTGTGCCAAGCACACCTGGCACACACGTAGTTACGGCACTGCAGCTAGGGGAGCTCCTAGGAGTTCTTTTAGTTTTGTTGTTTTTTAAAGAGTTTAGGCACAGGGAGGCTGCTGGAAACAGCCTCCCTGCTTCGTGGGACTTAGGGGGGAGTAGTGTCCATCCCTAGAGGTTAATGGCCACTATCTCCGCTGGCAGGACACTGAGCTCCTCAGGGTGATGATCGCAAGCCTCCGAGGCAACCGCTCACTCTGGCAGCACTGCCGCCATCCCCTAACAGAGCCAGAAGAAGTTGAGCGGTGAGTAGGACACTGGTGACCCGACAAGCAGGGAGCGGCGAGAATGGCGGCATCAGGGTGGGGGCTCAGAGGCACACTGTGCGGTGCTGTGAGGGGCGCCCTGGGCCAGCGCAATAGCCTGGTCACTCGAGCTATCAGGGACTCTGTCTACTGCCAGCAATGTACTACCTCAGGCCAGTATAATCTTCGAAAGTGTGGGAAGACACCATTACAAGGGGGCGGAGCTTCTCCTCAGAGTGGATCCAGCACTCACCAGTGCCATTTTCTCCCTGCAGTTCTATAGACAGAGACGCTGACAGGGAGCGCTGACCCTCCACATAACTCCAGCCATCCTGTGCAGTACCAGGGGGTTATAGAAGGTGGGGGAGAGTGTTTTTTTAATCACGTTACAACTGTGTAGTCTATTTAGGTTACTCAGTCAGCGCCAGGCTTTTATTCTATAAGTGCCTTCAGGGGCGCTGTGTGTGCTTGCTCCTTAACTCTGTGTCTCTCTGATGGTACTTGGGGGAAACTGTATCTGACATTTTCCTGTGTGTGTGTGTGTGTGTGTGTGTGCGCGCGCACATATATCTCACATTGCCATGTCCAGGAACTCTGTATCTTGTGCTGCAGTCTGCAGAGTGTGTATCTTCTCCAGAGGAATCCATTCCATGTACTCAGGAATGTAATTTAATGTCTCAGCCTGCTGAATCCGAACCATTGTGGGTGGCTTCAATTAAGGGAATGATATCCCAGATTTCATCTAGGATAGCTCATAATGAGACTGAAACACAGGTTTTGAGGAAATCTGTAGAGGTTTTGTTGTGTTCTGCTCCCAATATCTCCTTAAGATCCCCTGGTTTATGCCCACAAAAACGTGCTCTTGCCCAGATAATGCAAGTCGACACTGATACCGCCTCTGATACGGAAGACGGTGATGGGGATATATGGGGGGGGGGGGGGGGGGGGTTTGGTGAGGCATCACTTGCTAAGGGGGTGCAGCTCATGATTGAGGCCATTAGGGATGTTTTACACATTGCTGACAAAGTACCTGAGCAGGCTGAGGAGGCTTACTTTACAGACAATAAGAAAGCCTCCCTTACCTTCCCTGCTTCTAAAGAATTAAATGCACTGTTTGAAAAATCCTGGGAAAACCTGGAGAAAAAATTCCAGTTCCCAAAAAGGGTTCTCATTGCTTCTCCTTTCCCTGAAGAGGATAGGAAAAAGAGGGAAAACCCCCTATAGTAGACGCTTCTGTATCTAGATTGTCTAAAAAGGTGGTTTTACCTGTCCCTGGGTCTACCACTTTGAAAAAGCCAGCAGACTGCAAGATTGAGACTACGCTTAAATCCATATACACTGCTTCAGGCGTGGCGCTAAAGCCCACTATCGCTTGTGCATGGATTTCTAAAGCCATAGTAAAGTGGTCAGGCACATTACTAGAGGATTTAGATACTATGGATAGAAGTGACATTGAAATGTTTATACGTCACATACAGGATTCTGCAGGTTTCATGGTGGAGGCCATGAAGGACCTTGGTCATTTGAATGCACGGACATCTTCCATAGCTGTCTCGGCACGCAGGGGAATCTGGCTGCGCCAATGGTCTGCGGACGTGGAATCTAAGAAGACTGTGGAGAACCTACCCTTCACAGGTCAGGGTCTGTTTGGGGAAGCGTTATATGCGTGGATCTCCACGGCAATTCTTGGTAAGTCAACCTTTCTTCCCTCTGCTGCACCACAGACTAAGAAATATTCTACGTCTGTGATGCAGTCCTTTCAGACTGCTAAAGCAAAAAAGTCAAAATCCCCAACCACTTTCTTTAGAGGAGGCTGTGGGAAATCCCGATAACCTACACCCGCAGGTTCCCAGGAGCAGAAACCTGGTCCTGCTTCCTCAAAATCCTCAGCATGACGGTGGACCACCCAGCCTGGAGTTCGGGCAGGTCGGAGCAAGACTAAGAAATTTCAGTCAGGTCTGGGCGTCCTCTTGCATGGATCCCTGGGTACTGGAAATTGTTACCCAGGGGTACAGACTGGAGTTTCAAGAACTCCCGCCTCACAGATTCTTCAAATCAGGCTTACCATCTTTGCTGACAGAAAGTGCTATCCTACAGGAAGCCATTCAAAAATTGCTGAGGTCAAATGTCATTGTGTCGGTTCTACCTCACCTACACCACAAAGGTTATTACTCAAACCTGTTTGTGGTACTGAAACCGGATGGTTCGGTAAGACCAATATTAAACCTAACGTCATTGAACCCCTACTTGAGGGAATTCAAATTCAAGATGGAGTCTCTGAGAGTGGTGATCTCAGGTCTGGAGTAAGGGGAATTCCTGGTATCCCTGGATATCAAGGATGCGTACCTTCACATCCCAATCTGACCGCCTCACCAGGCGTATCTCAGATTTGCACTACTGGACTGTCACTATCAATTTCAGGCGCTGCCGTTTGGCCTCTCCATGGCACCAAGAGTGTTCACCAATGTGATGGCGGAGATGATGCTACTCCTCTGCACGCAGGGTGTGAACATAATTCCTTATCTGGATGACCTACTGATAAAAGCGTCTTCTAGGGAGAAGCTATTACAGAGCATTGCTCTCACGACTCAACTACTCCAGGATCATGGATGGATCCTGAACCTTCCAAAGTCGCATTTAGAGCCGTCAAGGAGACTGTCCTTCCTGGGGATGATCCTCGACACAGAAGAACAGAGGGTGTTTCTGCTGGAGGAAAAAGCATTGCTGATACAAACAATGGTCCGGGATGTCCTGAAGCCAGCCCAGGTATCGGTCCATCAGTGTATTTGCCTTCTGGGGAAGATGGTTGCCTCCTACGAGGCTCTACAGTACAGAAGATTCCATGCATGGTCTTTCCAACTGGATCTTCTGGACAAATGGTCGGGATCTCATCTTCACATGCACTAGAGGATTCGTCTGTCACCAAAAGCTAGAATATCGGTGGCTGGAGGAAGTCCCGAAAACCTACACCCACAGGTTCCCAGGAGCAGAAACCTGGTCCTGCTTCCTCAAAATCCTCAGCATGACGGTGGACCACCCAGCCTGGAGTTCGGGCAGGTGGGAGCAAGACTAAGAAATTTTAGTCAGGTCTGGGCGTCCTCTTGCCTGGATCCCTGGGTACTGGAAATTGTTACCCAGGGGTACAGACTGGAGTTTCAAGAACTCCCGCCTCACAGATTCTTCAAATCAGGCTTACCAGCTTTGCTGACAGAAAGTGCTATCCTACAGGAAGCCATTCAAAAATTGCTGAGGTCAAATGTCACTGTGTCGGTTCTACCTCACCTACACCACAAAGGTTATTACTCAAACCTGTTTGTGGTACTGAAACCGGATGGTTCGGTAAGACCAATATTAAACCTAAAGTCATTGAACCCCTACTTGAGGGAATTCAAATTCAAGATGGAGTCTCTGAGAGTGATGATCTCAGGTCTTGAGTAAGGGGAATTCCTGGTATCCCTGGATATCAAGGCTGCGTACCTTCACATCCCAATCTGACCGCCTCACCAGGCGTATCTCAGATTTGCACTACTGGACTGTCACTATCAATTTCAGGCGCTGCCGTTTGGCATCTTCATGGCACCAAGAGTGTTCACCAAGGTGATGGTGTAGATGATGCTACTCCTCCGCACGCAGGGTGTGAACATAATTGCTTATCTGGACGACCTACTGATAAAAGCGTCTTCCAGGGAAAAGCTGTTACAGAGCATTGCTCTCACGACTCAACTACTTCAGGATCATAGATGGATCCTGAACCTTACAAAGTCGCATTTAGAACCGACAAGGAGACTGTCCTTCCTGGGGATGATCCTCGACATGGAAGTACAGAGGGTGTTTCTGCCGGAGGAAAAAGCATTGCTGATACAAACAATGGTCCGGGATGTCCTGAAGCCAGCCCAGGTATCGGTTCATCAGTGTATTCACCTTCTGGGGAAGATGGTTGCCTCCTACGAGGCTCTACAGTATGGAAGATTCCATGCACGGCCTTTCCAACTGGATCTCCTGGACAAATGGTCGGGATCTCATCTTCACATGCACCAGAGGATACGTCTGTCACCAAAAGCTAGAATATCTCTCCTCTGGTGGCTGCAAACTTCTCACCTACTAGAGGGCCGCAGGTTCGGGATTCAGAATTGGATCCTCCGAACCACGGATGCAAGTGTCAGAGGTTGGGGAGCAGTCACCCAGGGGAAAAACTTCCAAGGAAGGTGGTCAAGTCTGGAATCCATCCTTCCGATAAACATTCTGGAACTAAGGGTCGTGTACAATGGTCTTCTACAAGCGGCACATCTTCTAAAAGATCAGGCCATTCAAGTTCAGTCGGACAATGTAATGACAGTGGCTTACATAAACCGATAAGGTAGAACGAAGAGCAGAGCTGCAATGTCAGAGGTAACAAGAATCATCCTCTGGGCGGAAAAGCATGCGGTGGCGCTGTCAGCAATCTTCATTCCGGGAGTGGACAACTGGGAAGCGAACTTCCTCAACAGACGCGATCTCCATCCAGGAGTGTTCGCAGAGGTGACAAGTTCTTGGGGTGTACCTCAAATGGACATGATGGCCTCATGCCTCAACAAGAAGCTTTGGCGGTATTGTTCCAGGTCGAGGAATTCACAGGCAGTGACGGTGGTCACCCTGGTAACTCTGTGGGTGTTCAAGTCAGTTTATGTGTTCCCTCCACTTCCACTCACCCCAAGGATTCTCAAACTAATAAAGGGAACAAGAGTTCAGGCGATCCTCATTGCTCCAGACTGGCCAAGAAGAGCTTGGTACGCGGATCTTCTAGAGTTACTGCTGGAAGATCCGAGGCCTCTTCCTCTTCGAGAGGACCTTCTGCAACAGGGGCCATTCGCTTATCAAGACTTACCGTGGCTATGTTTGACGGCATGGAGGTTGAACACCAGATCTTAGTTAGGAAGGGCATTCCGAACAAAATTATTCCTACCCTGATACAAGCTAGAAAGTGAGTAACGTCAAAACATTACCATCGGATTTGGAAAAAGTACGTGTCTTGGTGCGAATCTAATATGTTTCCTATGGGGGAGTTTCAACTTGGACGGTTTCTCCTCTTCCAGATTTCGGCCTTGCCCATTTTCTTCCAGAAACAATTGGCTGCCCTCCCTAAGGTTCAGACTTTCTTGAAAGATGTGCTGCACTTCCAACCTCTCTTTGTGCCTCCAACAGCACCTTGGGACGTTAACGTGGTACTGCAGTTTCTGAAATCAGATTGGTTCGAGCCTTTGCAGGAGGTTGAGGACCAGTTTCTTACTTGGAAGACTGTCACACTGTTGGCATTGGCATTTGCTAGACGTGTGTCGGAATTGGGGGCATTGTCCTACAAGAGCCACTACTTGATTTTTCATGAATATAGAGCTGAGCTCAGGATGCGTCTTCAATTTCTTCCAAAGGTTGTGTCAGCTTTTCATATCAACCAACCTATTGTGGTGCCAGTGGTTACTGACTCCTCAATCACTTCAAAGTCTTTGGATGTTGTGAGGGCTTTGAGGATTTATGTGAAGAGAACTTCTCTTCACAGAAAGTCGGATGCTCTGTTTGTCCTTTATGATCCCAACAAGGTTGGGTGGCCTGCTTCTAAGCAGACGATTTCTTGCTGGATCAGGTTTACTAGCCAGCATGCTTATTCTATGGCAGGATTGCCATGTCCTAAATTCGTTAAGGCCCACTCTACTCGTAAACTGGGTTCTTCCTGGGCGGCTGCCCAGGGTGTCTCGGCTTTACAACTTTGCTGAGCAGCAACTTGCTAAGTTCTACAAGTTCAATACTTTGGCCTCTGAGGACCTACGGTTTGGTCCATCGGTCCTGCAGAAGCCTCCGCGCTCTCCCTCCCGCACTGGGTTCTTTGGTACATCCCCATGGTATTAATATGGACCCCAGCATCCTCGTAGTCCGTAGAGGATGCTGGACGCCCACCCAGCGCTTCGTTCTCCTGCAGTTGTTACTTGGTTCGGTACTATCTTGTTCCTTGGTTAAGTACTGCATTGTTACTTGGTTAAGTACTGTTATTCAGCTGTTGCTGACTTGTTCAAGCTGGTTAGCTTGGTTTGCCTTGTTATGTTTGAGCTGGTGTGAATCTCAGCACTATCTGTGTATTTCCTTCTCTCGAAGTATGTCCGTCTCCTCGAGCACAGTTTCTAGACTGAGTCTGGTAGGAGGGGCATAGAGGGAGGAGCCAGCCCACACTATTAAACTCTTAAAGTGCCCATGGCTCACAAGGGACACGTCTATACCACATGGTACTAATATGGACCCCAGCATCCTCTACGGACTACGACAAAATGATTTACCGGTAGGTAATTAAAATCCTATTTTTCTGCTCATCCTCCCCCAATAGCCTCCCATTAGAGGCAGGGCCGTCTTTTTGTATGGGCTCAATGGGCTCTTGCCCAAGGGCCCCAGGAGTCTAAGGGCCCTGGGATGGTTGCTGAGGGTTCCCTCTTTCCAGGGGTACCAGATTTTTGAAAATCGTCCCTGGGGAACCAGAGATATCTGACTTCGAAGCAGTGGTCCCCATCCAAGAATGTTAATTGCTCTTCCCAGCCAGATATAGTGGGTTCTGTCTGGCTAATAGCTTTTCTGAGGGGACTCTACAAAATATGGGACCCCTTCCCTTTCAGTGGACACTGACAGCTTGACTCTACTATGCCCAGAACCGGAGATATAAGCCTTCAAGCAGCTGGTCCCTGCTCCAGCTCCACACATCTGGGGGTAAATTTACTAAGATGGGAGTTCTATTTGAGATGGGATGTTGCCCATAGCAACCAATCAGATTCCAGGTATTATCTTCTAGAAGGTGCTAGATAAATAAGAAGTAGAATCTGATTGGTTGCTATAGGCAACATCCCATCTTAAATAGAACTCCCATCTTAGTAAATTTACCCCCTGGTTTGCAGTTTTATATTTTCACTGGTGGATTGCTGTGGATTCTGAACTCTGATCACCAAGTCCAAAGTACCTCCGGAAAGGTGGTACTCTCTAGTTTTTTTGATCACATTAAAGCTAAGAAATCTTTTTCCAGGAACTGGAGATATCTGCAGTCAAGCAAACTGCCCTCCCACCGGAAAATGATGAATATTAAGCCCACTCCACTATCCACCCCTCCCCTGCATATTACACCCCTCCCTCCTACCACCCTGGAAGTCATGTACCAGGGCCCATTCATTCAGCCTAATGCCTCTTCTAGTTTAGTGTTCTCTCTCCCACCCCATCTTCCACCATCTGTGCAGTAAAGGAGTAATATGCAGAAATTACTGCTCTAGGTCCTACATGCTGAGCGGAAGATAGAACACCCCCTACCGCCCGATGATAGCACCCCCCACACCTACCGCTGGAGAATGGGTAGCGGGCCCAGTGCATTGCTGTGCCCAGGGGCCTACACTGCTGTTAAGACAGCCCTGATCAGAGGTGGTAGAAGCTAAGACAGTAGAGCATTTTAAACATGCATGGAATTGAGATAATGATAAATAAGGTTTGAGGTAAAAATATGGTAAAAAATTGGAAGACAAGATGGGCCAAGTGGTTCTTATCTGCATCACATTCTGGGCCAAATGTAATAGAGTGAGAGTTTCAGAAAGTGAGAGATTTGGTAAGGTTTATCAGTTTTTTTAAAGTGGCAATCAGTTACACTGCAAAACTAGGTTGATCTAGCTGTGTAAATGATTGCCACTTTAAAAAAAATGCGACTTTTTGAAACTCTCACTCTATTACCTTTGGCCCTCTATGTTTCTATGATCTGAGTGGGGAGAGCCTGAACAGTGTGCGTGGGGGGTGGTCTGTGTTAGAAGAGGAGAGCTATGCGAGAGGAGATATCTGTGTAAGGGGAGAGAGCAGTTAGAGGGATATGAGTGAGTTGGAAGAGGCTGAGTAGTGTGCGTGGGGGGGTCTGTGCGAGAAGGAGAGAGCCATATGGGGGGTATCTGAGCGAGTGGGAAGAGCTGTTTAAGGGGAATATCGTTTTTTAGGGGATCTGAATGAGTGGGGAGTGGCTGAGTAGTGTGCATGGGGGGGTCTGTGTGAGACTGAGAGAGCTATATGAGGGGATATTTGAGCGAGTGGGAAGAGCTGTTTAGGGGATCTGAGTGAGTGTGAAGATGCTGAGCTATGTGTGTGTTGGGGTGGAGGCTCTGTGAGACATGAAGAGCTACGTGAGGGGGAAAATTGTGTAAGAAGGGATGTGTGGGGGGATCTGAATGAGTGGAGAGAGCTGTATGTGCGAGGGGTCTGTGTGAGGAGGGGAGAGCTGTGTGATAGATATGTACATACTGTACTACGTATAACATTAATACGGGGCCCCAAGGCGGTATATTGCCTAGTGCCCTGTGGGCTTTTAAGCCAGCTCAGGTACCACTCTAATACTTAACTGTAACTGTTATACAAATAGAATTCAGTATACAGTACTGTTTGTGAATTACCTTCATACACAGTTTATTGCATAGATCAGTGGTTCCCAAACTTTTCTGAATCATGGCTCCCTAGTGTATCAGAATTTTTTCACAGCATCCCTATGCCAAAAGTTACGAATTGGGACATTTAAAAAAAAAAAAATATTAAATTAAGCAAATTGTTTTTATATGTCATCCTCAATTATGTGGTGAGGGACAAGATTTGCTTCTATTTGTTCACATATTTTATGATTGGAAACCACCAGCACTGGTTTTTATCTATTACACTGACCATAAATAATTTCAGTTGGTCCTGGACCATCAATTCAAGGCACCCCTTCAAGTGAGAACCACTAGCATGGATTAATTGTCTTCAATACTGTGTATGTTTGAAGAGACAGCAATCAATATGATGCTGTACAATGTGAGTGTGTATCTCAGTGTGTTGGCTACATACAAGCACATGTTTTAATCCAGGCGATTTCTTATGATAGTATTAATAAGTAACTTAGGGGGTAATTCAGACCTGATCGCTTCTGTGCGTTTTCGCACAGCGGGTGATAAGGTCTGTACTGCGCATGCATATGCACCGCAATGCGCACATGTGTCAGACAACAACAACGCGGATCGCCGATCAGCCATGGGTTTGTGCGAAGGATCCACTAGTACAGGTGATCGCAAGGAGATTGACAGGAAAAGGGAGTTTGTGGGTGGCAACTGAACGTTTTCAGGGAGTGTTTAGGAAAAACGCAGGCATGTTCAAGCGTTTGAAGGGAGGGTGTCTGATGTAAAATCTGGCCCCGAACAGGCTGAAGTGATCGCAGCGGCTGAGTAAGTACTGGGCTGCGCAGAGACTGCATAAAATCAGTTTGTACAGCTCTGCTACACATGCGATCGCATACTTGCACAGCGAAAATATACTACCCCTGTAGGCGGCGACTATCTGATCGCAGGGCTGCAAAAATCGCTGCCCAGTGATCAGGTCTGAATTACCCCCTTAGTGCTAGAGAATATGTTTGTGTTTATTTGCAAACTACAACAATGCCTTGAGAACAATAAGTTATTTGCTTGACCAACATCCTCTGTTTTATGTAGAATTTATTTTGGGAGGAGGCGTTACTTCCTGAAAAGTTTATTTTCACAACTAAAAGTACATAGAGTACAAGCAAAGAGAAGCATTCTCCTTGTTAATGGTTCTACACTTTAACTCTTTCAAGACTAGAGATTGCTTCTATCTCTTACATCAAACCCATTTTCATGGTTTTGTGCTGTGTCAGAATTACTTGGAATTGTCCTTTTCATTTCTTAAACTCTCTGTGAATAATTATGTTTAGAAAAGCTCATTTGCCGATTCCATAAATCACAATGAGCTTTTGTAAAGGTCATTAACATTTTGGAGATGAGAGAATTACTGACCAGCCAGAAGTCCATCTTTGCATATATTTCCAGACAATGGGATTAATTAAGACCTGTCCGCTAGGCTGCGTTTTCTCATAGACTGCGATCAGGTCCGAACGGCGCATGCGTATGCACCGCAATGCGCAGGCACTTCGGACGACTGCACCGGGCATCGGTGCATAGTGATGGGATGGTGCGAAAAAAGTGATTGCACGGGCAATAGCAAGGAGATTGACAGGAAGAGGGCATTTGTGGGTGTCAACTGACCGTTTTCAGGGATTGTCTGGAAAAATGCAGGCGTGGCCAAACGTTTTCAGGGAGGGTGTCTGACGTCATATCCGGTTGAGTAAGTCCTGGGCTGCACACAGACTGCACACAATCAGTTTGTGCAGCTCTGCTACACATGCGTTCGCACACTAGCACAGCTCAAATACCCTCGCCCTGTAGGTGGCGACTATCTGATTGCAGGACAGCAATAATCTCTGCCCAGCGATCAGGTCTGATTTAGGCCCAATATTATTAGCTATGGGGATGTTCCTTTTGCAGACTGACTTATAGCATTGGACCAGAGGTTAAAGTGAGCCGGAATGGGGCAGAACTGCGTTCCGTCAGTTCCATTTGGAGCCGGAACGCAGTTCTGCCTTCTTCGGCTCACCTAACCCAGGGAGAAGTCGGGCGGCTGAGATTGTGTTACCAGTGGGCGCCCGGCTTCTTCCTCTCAGTTGCCACCGGACGCCGGAGCTCACTCCTGAGCTTCCGGTTCAGGCAGTGTGCACGTGCGGCTCTATGGGAGAGACATCAAGACGTCTCTCCCATAGATTCGAAGAGCGGGCGCCGAGTATAGTGTTTTTTTTTTTTTTGTGTGTGTGTGTGTAAGCGGCGCTACTAGGGGGCACATCTACTTTGGGCACAATGGCTGGGGGCACATCTACTGGGGGCACAATGGCTGGGAGCACATCTACTGGGGGCACAATGGCTGGGAGCACATCTACTGGGGTCACAATGGCTGGATGCACATCTGCTGAGGCACATCTGCTGGGGGCACAACTGCTGGGGGCACATCTGCTGGAGGCACATCTGCTGGGGTCACAATTGCTGGGGGCACAACTACTGGGGTCACATCTACAGGGGGCATAACTGCTTTGGGCACATCCACTTGGGGCATAACTTCTGACTGGGGACATAATTAACTACAGGGGGCATAACTGCTAGGGGCATCTCTACTGACTGGGGTCATAACTACCAACTGGGGGCATAACTACGGGGGACATAACTACTGGGGGCAAATCTACTGGTGCATAACTACAGGGGGCAAATCTACTGGGGGCAACACTACACGGGGCATTACCACTGGGGGACATTACTACTGTGGGCACTACTAATGAGGGCATTCCACAGGGGGCACTTTATAAGGGGCATCACTCCTGGGGACATATGGGGCACTATTGCTGTGGGCATTATGTGTATTTGGGGTGCTACTACTGTGGGCTCTGTGTTTAAGGGGTGCTAATGTGTGGTGTAATGTTAATAAGATTGTTCTACCGTGCGGCATAATTTGAACTGGGGATACTATTGGGTGACCACGCCCCTTTCTTTTTGAGACCACGCCGCTTTTTTGCGGCACGCGCAATCCCTTTATTTCACAGCCGTGGTGGTGGTGGTGGGGGGGGTGAGTTCCACCACCTCTCTAGGACCACTTTATTGGGGCTTAGCACTTCAATAATGAGGGCAATGGGGCACATCCCATTGCATGCGGGTTGAGTTTGAGAAGAAGACTATTTATTCATTGTGAATAGTTATTGGTTGCAGTTAACTTTGTGAACTAATCATATGCTTTTAAATTTAATGCAAGGACAGTGTTTAGGTGAAATAGGTATATGTATTATATATGTGTGTACTTTTATTTTAATGTTATGACTAGTTTGGGGAAAATATGACTTATGTGAATGCTGCTTGAAATAAGTCTATTTATACAATTTGAATGTCATTAAATTTTGAGTCAGAGTTCGATGCACAATGGTGTCTAGTTATTAAGTGTGGATGCTACTAATTTAATGTCAGGGCTGATTGGGGAAGCAGGACTAGCGTGTTCACCCCCTACGGTAATACATACACATGCCATATATTTCATGCATCTATTCTTTTTCTAAATAGAGCACCATCATTCCAGGATCCAGACAAGTAGCAGGTAGTAAAATGTGTAAGAAGTGGAAGGAGAGAGCAGGGCAGTCTACCAACTATGATGGTTCTGGTGAGGTGACTGTATATATAGTGCATCCAGAAAGTATTTACAATGTTTCACTTTTCCACATTTTGTTATGTTACAGCCTTATACCAAAATGGAATACATTCATTTTATCCCTCAAAATTCTACACACAATACCGAATAATGACAATGTGAATTTTTTTTTTTTTTTTAGATTTTTGCAAATTTATTAAAAATAAAAAGCGAAGAAAATCACATGTACATAAGTATTAACAGCCTTTACTCAATACTTTGTTGATGCACCTTTGGCAGCAACTACAGCAACAAGTCTTTTTTAATATGATGCCACAAGCTTTGCACACCTATCTTTGGGCAGTTTCACCCATTCTTCTTTGCAGCACCTCTCAAGGTCCATCAGGTTGGCTGGGAAGCGTCAGTGCACATCTATTTTCAGATCTCTCCAGAGATGTTCAATCGGATTAAAGTCTGGGCTCTGGCTGGGCCATTCATGGACATTCACAGAGTTGTCCTGAAGCCACTCCTTTGATATCTTGGCTGTGTGCTTAGGGTCGTTGTCCTGCTGAAAGACGAATCATCGACCGAGTCTGAGGTCAAGAGCGCTCTTGAACAGGTTTTCATCCAGGTTGTCTTTGTACATTGCTGCATTCATCTTTCCCTCTATCCTGACTAGTCTCCCAGTTCCTGCCGCTGAAAAACATCCCCACAGCATGATGCTGCCACCACCATGCTTCACTGTAGAGATGGTATTGACCTGGTGGTGAACGGTGACTGGTTTCCTCCAAACATGACTCCTGGCATTCACACCAAAGAGTTCAATCTTTGTCTCATCAGACCAGAGACTTTTGTTTCTCATGGTCTGAGAGTCCTTCAGGTGTATTTTGGCAAACTCCAGGTGGGCAGCCATGTGCTTTTTACTAAGGAGTGACTTCTGTCTGGCCACTCTACCATATAGGCCTGATTGGTGGATTGCTGCAGAGATGGTTGTCCTTCTGGAAGGTCCTCCTCTCTCCACAGAGGAATGCTGTAGCTCTGACAGAGTGACCATCGGGCTCTTGATCACCTTCCTGACTAGGGCCCTTCTCCCCCGATCACTCAGCTTAGACGGCCGGCCAGCTCTAGGAAAAGTCCTGGTGGTTCCGAACTTCTTCCATTTATGGATGATGGAGGACACTGTGCTCATTGGGACCTTCAAAGCAGCAGATATTTTTCTGTACCTTCCCCAGATTTGTGCCTCGAGACAAGCCTGTCTCGGACGTCTACAGACAATTCCTTTGACTTCATGCTTGGTTTGTGCTCAGACATGCACTGTCAAGTGTGAGACCTTATATAGACAGGTGTGTGCCTTTCCAAATCATGTCCAATTAAGTGAATTTACCACAGGTGGACTCCAATTAAGCTGTAGGAACATCTCAAGGATGATCATTGGAAACAGGATGTACCTGAGCTCAATTTTGAGCTTTATGGCAAAGGCTGTGGATACTTATGTACATGTGATTTCTTTGTTTTTTATTTTTAATAAATTAGCAAAAATCTAAAAAAAACTTTTTTCACGCGGTCATTATGGGGTATTGTGTGTAGAATTTTGAGGGAAAAAATTATTTATTCCATTTTGGAAAAAGGATGTAACATAACAAATGTGGAAAAAGTGAAGCGCTGTGAATACTTTCCGGATGCACTATATGTGTCTGTATATATATATATATATATATATATATATATATCGATTAGGTCCACACTCACTGCTGCAATCCACAACATGGGCGGTGCTCCATAAAGGGCTCTCAAGAAGTCCAAAATATATCCAGAGAAAGTACAGGCACTCACAACTTCCTTAATGATGAAGAGATTTATTGCAACTCACAGGTGTGTCTCACATTGAGACGATCAACAGCATGTCAGCAAAGAATGTCGACGTTTCGGCTCTATCTGAGCCTTTTTCAAGACAGGTAAGATCACAACAGGTTCACACCCAGCAGCCCATGGGCTGCTGGGTGTGAACCTGTTGTGATCTTACCCGTCTTGAAAAAGGCTCAGATAGAGCTGAAACGTCGACATTCTTTACTGACATGCTGTTGATCGTCTCTATGTGAGACACACCTGTGAGTTGCAATAAATCTCTTTATCATTAAGGAAGTGGTGAGTGCCTGTACTTTCTCTGGATATATATATATATATATATATATATATATATACATATACTGTTTATATATATATATATATATATATATATATACTGTTATATATATATATATATATATATATATATATACACACATGTATATATATATATATATATATATATATATATATATATATTTAGATAGTTTGTGACAGGAATCACATAGACCAGATAACGTTACATACGGCAGACATTAGACATTACAGGGCACACATAATTTAACATTACAGTAACAGAAAAACTAAAACAGAGCACAGGTAACAATTAGCAGCACAATTTTCAGTGCACACTACAGTTGAGATGTAAGGAAGCCAAGGAGTAGTCACCATACTACTACTGCAGCCAATGGAAGAGATAAAGGTATAGACATTCACTACTTAAGAGGGAGCTGTAATTGAAGTATGAGAGAAGAGGGTTGTGAGAACAGGAAGGAAGAGGGCACTGCTCCAAGGAGCTCACAATCTAGGGGCTCCTTGGCTCCTAACGTAATGCCAGACCCCCAACTTATTACCTGGCCACCTGCTGGCATCAGGAGCAATGACCTACTGAACAAACACATTTTTAAAGGTAGCAGACAGGTTGTAATAATCAGCCCAGCTGTGGCTTATACCAGATTCAGCTAAAACGTGGACTGAATTTCATCAGACCTGTTGCTGCTGTTCTAATCCTGCAAAAGCCTGCCATTCCATATAACCTCATTAATCATGCTCAGTCCCTGCCACACTCCTTCCCTCTTATCTTCAACCACTCTGTCAGCGGTGGGGGGGTGGGGGGGATTTGTGTACCTGGCACTGTGGGGGCAAATGTGTACCTGACACTGTGGGGATGTGTATACCTGGCACTGGGGGGGTGGACATATCTGGCACTGGCGGGTGACATATGTGTATCTGACACTTTGGGGACATGTGTATACCTGGCACTGTAGGGGCATATATCTATCTGGAACTGGGGAGGCATATGTGTATCTGGTACTGTGGGGACATGTGAATATCTTGCACTGTGGGGGCATATGTCTATCTGGCACTGAGGAGGCATATGTCTATCTGGCACTGTGGGAACATGTGTATCCCTGGCACTGTGGGGGCATATGTGTATCTGGCACTGTGGGGACATGTATATAACTGACACTGGGGTATATCTGGCACTATGGGGGCATACAGTATGTCTATCTGGCACTATTGGGGGCATATGTGTATCTGCCACTGCACTACTGGGGTCATATGTGTATCTGGCACTGTGGGGGCATATGTGTATCTGGCACTGTGGGTGCATATGTGTATCTGGCACTGTGGGGGCATATGTGTATCTGGCACTGTGGGAGCATATGTGTATCTGGCAATTGGGGGCATATTTTTATCTGGCACTGTGGGGGCATATGTGTATCTGGCACTGTGGGGACATATCTGGCACTGTGGGGGCATATGTGTATCTGGCACTGCAGTACTGGGGGCATATATGTATCTGGCACTATTGGGGGCATATGTGTATCTGGCACTGCACTATTGGAGTCATATGTGTATCTGGCCCTCCATATGTGTATTATGCCCCCATTTTCATTGGCCACAACCCATGTGGCATGAGGACGCACCCATATTTTTGCCACCACTGTCAGTTTTGGGGTGGGCTTTGAGGCGTGGGTCCCCCTGAATTGCTTTGGCTGGCCTGCTCCAGGGCATCACAATATAATATTTAATTTGCACTCTCTAGCACTTTTATTGTTATTTAACCATTTTACACATTTATTTTTCACCCCTGCAACACAAATACATGTACACTTATCTGTCCAACTTTCCCACACTTCATTTTTCTCACTAGTGTGAAGCCTTGGGGTGGTTCTGGCTGAGTGATTTCTTGGGGGGTGTCCACTGCAGGCTTAAATGCATTGATCAATACATGAAATAAAACAAAACTGTTTATTATTGTTAATTAAATATGCAGAAATCCTCATGTTGCAAAATGTATTATTAGTCGACTTAGTAATGATTGAATAGTGCACCTGCACTCGTTCTCTTTGTGTTCAGTAAAGCAGAGTTTACCTTACCATTTATCACTACCACATTTTCAAAAGCATTGTACCAGTTGCCATCATTCTGTTAATCTCGCCCAAAGTCCTCCAAAGACACACTTTCACCAATCGGGATCCAATGTGTCTCAATCTCACTTTCTCCCTGCTGCTCACTGGCAAGAGAGGGCTTTATAGTCATACAACCTTGGCCTCCTGTAGATCTTGGCCCCTGGGACAGCTCAGCCTCTGTCTGTCTGTCGATGACAAGCCAGGTAACCACCTCCTGTAACAGCGGGAAGTCCCAGCCCAGGATTAATGTATACGGTGGTTTGGATGCTACTGCGGCTACCAGTTTTATTGGTCGTCCTTTAATCTTCACCAGCATGTGCACTCATGGGCAATCTTCTATGTCCCCATGTATACAGAGCACGTTTACCAGGGGTAAAACCTGGTCAGACTCGGGAGGAACCAGGTCAGTAGAAATGATAGACAATTCACTACTGGCGTCAACCAAGGCCCAGATATCCTGGCCTTCAATCTGTACCATCAGACAAAACAGGGTGGTTCCAGCTGGGGAAATACTTCCAGTTGCCATGCTGACTACAGGTCGTGCTGTTTTCCCTGTGCTACAATCCATCTGCTCATCCTGCTTTGTGCAGTATCGCCGTGCATGACCGAGCTCACCACTCTCAAAACATACGGCTGGAGGTGGATTATTTAGTTTATCAGCGGGGACCTGGGTTCTGGGCTTAGTTACTGGCTGTAATTCTTGCTTGGCTTTATAACATTTACCCAGGGTCAGGTACCTCTCAATCACCACTGATAACTATTTGAATGTCTGGGGGTCAGCCTGCAGAGCCAGTGTTGTACACGATGGGCTAATACCCATACAGCATGGTCTAAAGCAACAATCTCTACTATATGTGGAGCCATATGTTTCTCCAGCTGTAGCCATGCTTTACTCAGTTTGGCTAACTTGGCCAGCTGAACTCTTGGAGGCTCAGATCAGTTCAGCCGCCAATCAGGGAACTCCTGGGCTTTACTGGGGCCCGTCACCCTTACTTTGCTGAGTATGACCTTCTTCAAACGAGGGTAGGAGCTAGCTTCAGCTATCATCAGGTCAGTATACGCTCGCTGTGATTCCCCTGTGATGCTGGAAGCTAACCTGGCTGCCCATTACTCCTCTGTCCACTTAACCATGCGGCAGTGCATTCAAAAGTGCATGAAAATTACTCTATATCATCTGAGGGTGTAAGCTTTTGTAACACCTCACGCTCCTGCCCACCTTTTCTCATTTCCTTTAACTCATCATGCAGCAACTGGATTTGTGTTTGCTGCCTCTGAATCTGAGCTTGCTGCTCAGCAGCCAGATTTTGTTGGCCAGCAGCCACTTCAGCAAACACTTTTAAAACCTCCTCCATATTTAATGCTGTTCATACACAAATTTAGAAGGCTTAATTAACTGGCTAGGGTAAGCTAGATTCCCAGCACACTATCTCAGCTGTTTCTCTTAACACTGCCCAACATTCCTTGGACTTCCAGCCCTATACACAGGAATTAATAAATGCTTTATAGTGTGCACAGCTTGCAAAAAAAAAAAAAAAAAATCACATAAAAACAACAACACTTGTATAAGTATCCACTGCTGTTTTAAGATTCACAGTCACCAAACCGCTTTGCAGCGGGTAGCATCCTGCAATGCATCTCACTACCGCTGTGGGTGGATCTAGTTAAAGTATCAGGATTTGCTGCGGATACCGTCCAGCATTTGTAGCCCCACGTTGTGCACCAAATGTGATAGGACTCACATAGACCCGATAACAGTTCAACTCACTTTATTTTCACCTTAGGCACGTTACACAATTGATGCAGGATTTGCAGGTCACGTTTTAGAGGCAGTCTTTAAAACAGCTGCACAGCATTCCAAGTTCTGGTAATCACAAATAGTACAGATTCCAAATGGCTCCTAATGTAACCTCAGACCCCCAACCTATCGCCTGCCCATTTGCTGGCATCAGGAGCAATGACCTATTGAACAAACATAGTTTTAAAGGTAGCAGACAGGTTGTAGTAATTAGCCCAGCTGTGGCTTACAACAGACTCAGCTAAAACTGTACTGGATTTCTTCAGACCTGTTGCTGCTGCTTTAATCCTGCAAAAGCCTGCCGTTCCATGTGAAATCATGCTGTGTGTGTGTGTGTGTGTACACACACACACACACACACACACACACACACACACACACACACACACACACACACACACACACACACACACACACATATATATATATATATATAACATTGAAAGTTTTGTTGACTGAACATGTAATTGAAATTAGATTGTTCTGTGACCAGCAATTTCCAGCATAAGTACCAGCACTCCAGTACATTACCCCAGCCTTGAAATGATCTGCACTTAGGTTAAAATGCATTGATGGGGGAGTTACACAGCTGATGAGGCAATTATACCTGCAACTCGTCTAGACTCTGCTGCCCTGTGTAGAGAAAACAGAGTGGTGCCCGGTCAGTGCACCAACTGGTAGGCGTCCACTTGCATTTTTATGGATTGTGTGTAAGTGTGTTGTACATTGCTTATTTGTAGTGTGAAATCATCTTTAATTCTATCAAGCTTCTTTTCAGATTTTGGAATTATTGGAGCTATTCACATTAGCATCTTGGAGAGGTTCCAGTACAGATCCCTGAATTAATTATTTGAAGAAACCATCAAATAATAAAGTTACTTTGAGTTTCCTGTGTACGGTGAACACCCTATTTCCTAGTAGTATATGGTGAATGCTATCTTTGGATTCATCACCTGTTTCATTTGATTAATACTGACTTTGGAGGTCATTCCGAGTTTTTTGCTCGCTAGCAACTTTTTGCTGTGCTGCGATCAGATAGTCGCCACCTATAGGGGAGTGTATTTTCGCTTTGCAAGTGTGCGAACGCTTTGCAGCCGACGGAACAAATACTTTTTTTGCAGTTTCTGAGTAGCTCTGGACTTACTCAGCCGCTGCGATCACTTCCGTCTTTTTGGTCCCGGACGTCAGACACCCGCCCTGCAAACGCTTGGACATGCCTGTGTTTTTGCAAACACTCCCAAAAAATGGTCAGTTGACACCCACAAACGCCCTCTTTCCGTCAATCACCTTGCGATCGGCTGTGCAAATGGATTCTTCATTAAATCCATCGCCCAGCACTGATCCACTTTGTACCCGTACAAAGTGCCTGCGCAATGTGGTGCATGCGCAGTTTTGCCAAGAATTAACCTGATTGCAGCGCTGGAAAAAGTTGCTAGCGAGCGATCAACTCGGAATGACCCCCTTTGTGTGCTGTTCATCTGTTTACACTGTACGACACTATGTATTAGAGATGTAGAGTTTTTTTTTTTTTAGAAATACAAACACCCCGATTTGGAGCTTCCCCTGTGTCGGAACTCGGATTTAAAATCCGATGCTAGGTTTTGGATTGCTTGTAAGTCCCTCCGTCATGATTTTAGGCGTAGTCAAAATTGACTGATTTACTCAATGAAGGTTATTGATGTCAATAATGCTATAGGAACAAAAAGATGTCCAAATTACATGATTTTAGCTGTTTTTAAACTTTTTCAGGAAATCCAAAACCAAATCCGAGCAAAAACACTTGAGGGTGATTTTGCTAACATGGAAAAACAAAGATAAAACACTGAGGGTGGTTTAGGCAAAACCAAAACACGAGGGTCTGCGCTCATCTCTACTATATAATGCAGAGGTTCTCAAACTCGGTCCTCGGGGGCCCACACAGTGCATGTGTTGCAGGTCTCCTCACAGAATCACAAGTGAAATAATAAGCTGCACCTGTGGACCTTTTAAAATGTGTCAGTGAGTAATTAATACACCTGTGCCCCTGCTGGGTTACCTGCAAAACATGCACTGTGTGGGGTCCTGAGGACCGAGTTTGAGAACCTCTGATATAATGTATATTTATGTTTTATTTTTAGAGGTAAAATATCCATAGTGAGAATGTTAGAACATTGGATGAATTCTCTATACAGAAAGTGGTTGAGTATAACATCGTTTAAGCACAATTACATACTACAAAAACTCTTATGTTTATATCATAATTATTGTTTTCCTCTGCACTTATTTTCAACATTAAGCTCTGGACATGCATCCAAAATGGGCGATAATGGGGGTAGTTCCAAGTTGATCGCAGCAGGAAATTTTTTAGCAGTTGGGCAAAACCATGTGCACTGCATGGGGGGCAGATATAACATGTGCAGAGAGAGTTAGATTTGGGTGTGGTGAGATCAATCTGCAATCTAAAATGCAGTGTAAAAATAAAGCAGCCAGTATTTACCCTGCACAGAAACAAAATAACCCACCCAAATCTAACTCTCTCTGCAAATGTTTTATCTGCCCCCCCTGCAGTGCACATGGGGGGTCATTCCGAGTTGTTCGCTCGCAAGCTGCTTTTAGCAGCTTTGCACACGCTAAGCCGCCGCCTACTGGGAGTGAATCTTAGCTTATCAAAATTGCGAACGAAAGATTAGCAGAATTGCGAATAGACACTTCTTAGCAGTTTCTGAGTAGCTCCAAACTTACTCGGCATCTGCGATCAGTTCAGTGCTTGTCGTTCCTGGTTTGACGTCACAAACACACCCAGCGTTCGCCCAGACACTCCCCCGTTTCTCCAGCCACTCCCGCATTTTTCCCAGAAACGGTAGCGTTTTTTCACACACTCCCATAAAACGGACAGTTTCCGCCCAGAAACACCCACTTCCTGTCAATCACACTATGATCACCAGAACGAAGAAAAAACCTTGTAATGCTGTGAGTAAAATTCCTAACTGCATAGCAAATTTACTTGGCGCAGTCGCAGTGCGGACATTGCGCATGCGCAGTAGCGACTAATCGCTCCGTTGCGAGAAAAAAATAACGAGCGAACAACTCGGAATGACCCCCATGGTTTTGCTCAACTGCTAAAAAATGTCCTGCTGCGATCAACTTGGAATTACCCCCAAAGTTTGTTATACTATTTTTGAAAAATGTATCTTTTCACCTAAAGCAATGAAGTGGATATTTATACTTAAGCAATGAGGTGGAGATTTAGTGCTCCACTGATGAAGCAACAAAGGGGGTAATTTAGATCTGATCGCTGGGCAGCAATTTTTGCAGCCCTGCGATCAGATAGTCGCCGCCTACAAGGGGAGTGTATTTTCGCTGTGTAATTGTGCGAACGCATGTGTAGCAGAGCTGCACAAACTGATTTTGTGCAGTTTCTGCACAGCCCAGGACTTAGCCACTGTGATCACTTCAGCCTGTCCGGAACCTGAATTAATGTTAGACACCCGCCCTTCAAACGCTTGGACACGTCTGCATTTTTCCAGACACTCTCTGAAAATGGTCAGTTGCCACCCACAAACGCCACCTTCCTGTCAATCTCCTTGCAAACGCCCGTGTGAATGGATCCTTCGCACAATCCCGTCGCTGACCGGCGATCCCCGTTGCTGTGGTCTGTCGAGCCGGTGCATTGTGGTGGCGAAAACGCACAGCAGTGATCAGGTCTGAATTACCCCCAAAGAATGTTTTCAGATATGGTTGCAGCACTAGTCATTTTTTGCTAGGGTAGAGGTTATGCTGTATGCAGTAAGATGAGTTGTAGTTAACAGGAAAATGATAATGATGACATATGATTAGAACTTCTTATTGGAATAAAGAATGGAATTGATGAGGTTGAAACTCAGATTGAAGATAATGTTGGTGGTAACGAATTAGCATCTATTTTCACAGAGTCATTGCATACGCACATTTATACATTATGATATTTGATGTGTAAGCACACTTTTTATGTTTTAAACTCATTAAGCAGCAGGGAGCATCTCTTTCAAATCTATTTTTAATATCTATCGAAAAAAGTTTAATTTTATTGAAATTAGAACTCAAGAGTTTCCTCAGCCAAGAGTCTTCTTTATTTCTCCCTGTAGTAGAAATTTGTGTATGTGCCAGGTACTGAGACAAAGCATGAAGCAATGGCTCCCACAGCAAGTGCATGCTATGGTGCCTTACCCCTGTAATCAAATGCACACCAAATATGGAGTAGGTTCAAGTAAAAAGAAATACATCAACAGCAGTGTGGGATTGGGGCATGAAAGGACCATTGGGGAAATGTAATGGTTGGGGCCCAAGAGACTGCAAAAATGGGTAGGGAAATAGAAAGCCAAGTTCTGTAAGTGTGCTTGGACTGCCCACAGAGAACACATAAGAGAGCAGAGCAAGTATGAGGAAGCTTTCACTTATAAAAGCCACTGAACCTTCAGTGTTATCTTTGGTGATTAGATTCACTGGCTTTATTTGTCAAAAATCTGATTTTGTACATTTCACTTCTGATCAACAGTCTGTAGGAAGCCTTGACTGTAGCAGAAGAGGAAGATTATGGGCGGGATGTACTAAAAAAACAGTTTTCTGAGTTTTGGTCACATTTACCATATGTACCAAGCTCTGTAATGCTATGCTTTCCAGGAATTTGACCCACTAGAAGCTTATGAGGTTCTTTCCACAATGTGAACTGAGTGGGATCCAATAGGATCCCTCACAGTGTCCACAACAGCCGCACATGCACAGAATTCTCCTGGGTCATACATTTACAAGTCCTATAGCAGACCCTCCAACATGACCCGCCCCACTAGGTACAAAATGCTCTGCTTCTGGACTTCCCTCTTAATTTATTATTGCCATCACCTGTGAAGAAACAGCTTTCTTATCATTTAACTAGTTCAACACAGGTGATGGAAATCATAAATTAAGAGAGAAGTCCAGGAACAGAGCATTTTGTACCTAGGGGGGTGGGTCATGTTGGAGGGTCTGCTATAATCTCAATTTTAATTTCAATTCTATATATAATTATTGACATTGCTATTAATCCAATAAGTGGCAGGATGCACTGCATCCAAATTGCGATGCTTGATACACCCTGCCGTAAGAGTAAAGACAGGAGAAGTAGAAGAAGATGGAAGAAGGTGTGGGTGGAAACGTGAGCTATGAGGTGCACAGGGGAAAAGTAAGTGGAGGTGGAGGCAGGGCCTGTGCTAGGGTGTTTGGTGCCACCCTGCAAACTATAAATTTGCGCCCTCCCATACTTTACAAAGGGACAGTGTGCACCAAAAAAGAGGTGTGGTCTCATGAGGATTGGGTGTGGCCACACAATAGTACCCCATTTTGAATTCCGCCACACAGTAGCACAATCTTATTCACATTACACTGCATCTAGTAGTGACACTTATACACATACTGCCTCCAGTAGTAGTGCCGCTTACACATAATGCCAATAGTAGTAGTGCCGCTTATACACATAATGCCCACAGTAGTAGTGCCGCTTATACACATAATGCCTCCAATAGTAGAGCAGCTTATACACATAATGTCTCCAGTAGTAGTGCTGCTTATACACATAATGCCCACAGTAGTAGTGCCGCTTATACACATGTCCCCAGTAGTAGAGGCTGTTACACATAATGCCCCCATTAGTAGTGCTGCATATATACATAATGCCCACAAAAGTGCTGCTTATACACATAATGCCCATAGTAGTAGTGCCACTTTTACACATAAAGCACCCAGTATTAGTGCAGCTTATACACATGTCCCAAGTAATAGCACCTCTTATACACATAATTCCCCCAGTATTAGTGCCACTTATACAAATAATTCCCCCAGTGGTAGTGCCCATTATACACATAATGCCCATAGTAGTAGTGCTGCTTATACACATAATGCCTTCAGATGTAGAGCCATTTATACATGTAATGCCCCCAGTAGTAGCACCCCTTTTTTTTCTTGAATATGCATCTTCTTTTCATTGCTATGTGATTAGGGATGCACAAGCATCTTCTGCTGATTAAAATGATATGTAGCATGCCTAAATTCTGTGTGCAACTGTGGCTGTATCTGAATATGAAATGCTACATTACAGTGACTTCCAGGAATACACTGTAATTTTGCACTTCGTATGCAGATACAGCTGCAGTCACAAACAGAATATAGGCATGCCGTATATAATTTTAATCAGCAGAAGCTGCTTGTGCCCCTAGGCCTTACAGATGCCCTAAGCATTTGCATATTTTGCCTATGCCTAGGGCCAGCTCTGAGTATGTGAGTGTAGTGTGTGTGTGTGTGTGTGTGTGTGTGTGTGTGTGTGTGTGTGTGTGTGTGAGTGACTGTGTGTGTGCATTAGTGTATTTGTGGGAAAATGACATCTCCCAGCAGCCCTTGAGCATCCCAGCTGCTGCCTCCCCAGTGTAAAGATTGAAGAGAGACCACTGCAGAGACCAAGGAGAAATGAATATAATTTTTATTTTACTTGCTCCATGGCGTTTCAGAACTGAAAACCCAGCGACCATTTTTTAAAAAGTGGATTCCATGGGTATCGGGAGTACATATACCCTCAGTAATCCAAAATTGGGAGTTGGGTATGAGAGGTTTTTTACCTCGCTGATCCTAAAGCCAAATTGAATTCCCCCCATAGTGGGAGAAAGGCATGGAAACATGCAAAGAGGGGTTAAAGATGCACACACACAAATGGGCAAATGGGGATAATTGCAACATACACATTTGGGGGAGATGAAAGTGGTGCTAGAGTAGTGATATAAAAATAGATATCCATCTGCTACTGCAATCTGAAAAACCATGCATTACTGAAATATAAAAAAACATAGTTAGCACTGAAAATAGCAATAATATAAAAATATTGCCCAATTAACCTACCAAGGTTAGAAGAGCTTTCTGTGGGTGGGAAGGGAAGACTGGAGCACTGGTCTGAAAACTCAAAGAATTAATAAGAATGATAGGCAGGGGCATTTTAACAGAGGAGGGGTCCCATGTGCAGACTCCGTGTGGGCCCCCTTAGCTATAATAATAAGAGATAGATAGATAGATAGATAGATAAATAGATAGATAGATAGATAGATAGATAGACAGACAGGTTCAGGAATCCAGTTCCTGATAATGTCAAATCTATCTGTCTGTCTGTCTGTCTATCTATCTATCTATCTATCTATCTATCTATCTATCTATCTATCTATCTATCTATCATGTGAAATCACTCACTCACTCACTCACTCACTCATTAACTGACTCATCACTAATTCTCTTACTTTCCGATATGTTAGGAAGATGAAATTAACATAGGTATGCTGCAGGTGGGAAATAGGTATTCTGCAGGTGGGAAATAGGAAATCTACGTAATTAGAATTTTAATAAAATTCCTCTAGGGGGATGAAAAGAAGGTTTACATAACGACATCATTACAGATGCGTGGCTTGAGTTGCATGAACGATAACGCCCAAACGGACAATAGGATCAAAATTTTGATTGCACCTCCAGTATGTAGAATTTAATAAACTACAAAAATGGTCCTGTCACTTTTTACTACAGGTGCTCCTCGGGAACCATGGATTCATATTTACTTACATTAAGACTTCTCAAATTAACATCTCTATAGATTTACCAAATTTTTAACCCGTGAAAATCAGAAACTCCTGTGCGACGAAAGGGTAGAACAGCTAGTATTTAATGAGAAGTTGAGGAACTGAGGGCCTAATTCAGACACCTGATCGCACCTCTGCGAATTTGCAGAGGTTTGCGATCGGACAGCTGCCGCCCAGACAGAGTGAAAAACCGCCCCATACATGTCTGCGTACGCCATGCAAAAAGCTCTGCAAATGCTGGTCAGCTGCAAATCTGTTTGCAACTCACTCACCATCGAATTATTTTTCCAGTCTGTGCAGTCTGTGTGTAGCCCAGAACTTAATCCTACAGTGCGAAAGAAACAGGCTGATCAGGCCGGAGCTAACGTCACACACCCTTCCTGAAAACGCTTGGGAATGCCTGCGTTTTCCCTGACACTCACAGAAAATGGCCAGTTACCACCGCCAAATACCTGCTTCCTGTCAGTCAGCCTGCGTCCACCTAGTGATCAAAAAAGAAGCAGGATTTTTTTGCAGTTTAGCCTCATGCCTGTGCATTATGATCTGTATGCAGTAGCGGATCTTGCCACGGGCAAGCAGGACTTTTGCCCGGGGCGCCGCCTTCCGGATGGAAGCGCCATCCGGAGGGCGCCGCACCATGGCAAGATCCGCTGCTGCTGTGGTGCCCCCCGCTGCCGCTGCCCACTCTCCCGCTGTGCTGTGAAGGAAAACTAGACGCTACGCGTCTAGTTTCCCTTCGTGGGCTACCCGCTGTGAAGGGAAACTAGACGCTACGCGTCTAGTTTCCCTTCCTGGAGAGGACCTTAACTGTAATGATGTGCGGTGCGCGTTGACGTCATCGCGCACCGCACAGCAAAGGTCCTCTCCACGAAGGGAACTAGATGCTTAGCGTCTAGTTTTCCTTTGTGGAGAGGACCTTTGCTGTGCGGTGCGCGATGTCGTCATCGTGCACCGCACATCCTACTACAGTACAGGGGGCGTAACTGACCACGCCCCCTGTATGAAGCCACGCCCCCTAATGCCGCCCGGGGCGCAAGAAGCCCCTAAACCGGCCCTGTCTGTATGCATGCGCAGTCATTCAATAATCGCCCGCTGTGCGATTTCACACAAAAAGCAATCAGGTCTGAAATAGGCCCTGAGTTCCTGAAGTGTCCTGCTGAATAATAACACTGCCTAAGACTAAGTTCACTACTCTGCATGCGCAGCAGCCATTTTGGCTCTGATTTTTGCTGCATCTGCAGCACCCGATGCAGGACTCTGGAAAGGTATTAAAACATGGGTGCAGTGTGTTCGGTGTGTTCCCCCCCTAGACCCAGGGGTCCATTTGTACCGCACACATTGCACCTATTATAAAAACGCCAATGATGGTAGGTGCAGTATATTCCACAGTAATTAGTTACAGTTCAGTTACAATATGTGGAGATGCACCCTAAAGAGTAAAACAAGTATGCAATATGGGAAACAAAAGAGTACTCCCTGGTTGGGGCACTGACTAACCTACCTTAATAAACAGATCAGTTGTATAAAACTTAACTAACTTTTAATGATAATAAATATCCAATGCAATCTCAAGGAGAGTACATACAAAATGTGCCAGATACATAAAGTATACAAATATACAGCAGTACTGAAAAGTACTAGCTATAAAAAAAACTTGGGACCAAATTTAAGGTCTCACTTGCTGAATAAAATGTAATAGCAAGTCTATAGAGGACTGGAAAACGTATAGAATCACAGCGTGTGAATGATGGGTATTATGGTATTGATAGAAGGTAATCAACACCAAACAAAGTTATTTGGGTAGTAATCCAACATCAGTATTTCAGTGCCATGATTAAATAATATAACAATATGTGAATATTAGTTTTCATATTATTTCAGGAAAGTAATCAACACAAAACAAATTTACCTAGTGCAGTAACCCAGCAGCAATGCTTAAATACAGTAATGATTATACTGGATTGTCCCAATATAGTGATCTAGTCCCAGAATAAAGTGTTTGAAAGGCAGGATATTGCTTGGCACCAATTAGTCACAGTATAAGAATACAAGTAGCAGATATTGTTTGACGGATGCATGCGCAGATCTGTGAAATCCATGCATGATTCAGTTAGTAAAAGCTTAGAAATAGTAAAAAATATGACATGGGTCCCCCCAAAGCATATTCAGCCCCTGGCTCTATGACATGGTCCTGTTTTGAAAAAATACAGGGAAACAAATGCTTATATGGGTCCCCACAGGTGTACCATTACCCCTCCATCTAGTCAGCCCTGGCTGAGGTTCCCTGGGGGAGTGGTAATCCCCTCCAGGGCACCCAAGGCATTATGTGGTTAACTACAAGGTTAATACAGGTGAAACATAGAAACATATAATTTGGCAGCAGATAAGAACCACTTGCCCCCTTTTTTAATCCTTTAGGTAATCTTAACCCGTTTTGTTCCTTAGGTTTTTGTAAAGCATGCCTATCCCAAGCATGTGAACCACAGAGTTGATCTCTGTTAACCTTGCGTTTGACCACTTAATGCCGCTGTTCCCACAATAGGTTTCTATGAAGAATTCTCATCATAGAAGTTTATAGGGAAACTGTGGTTGGGGAAACTGATTGACAGCACAGTAGCTCATGACCAAGGAGAGTGCTGGCCCTCGGTAGTACACTATGATTGGCTGCCGACTTTCCTAGTGGCAGCAGTCACATGGAGGCTGGAATTCGGGAGAGGGGGTCTATCTGTTCTTTTAACCCCTTGATAATCATTGATTTTAGAGGACGATGCAATGTGGAATTCTTATCTTTAGCTATCAATGATCTGGTAGTAGAGAGGGTTACAGATTTTAAATTATTAGGCACTATTTTTTCAGATGAAATGAGATGGTCTTTAAATATAGCAACTGTGACGAGGAAGGCTCAACAGCGGCTAATTTTTCTTAGGAAACTCCATGCTGCTAATATAATGAAGGCAAATTTGATTATGTTATAGAAAGCATATTGACATATTGCATTATAGTCTGGTATGGGAATAGCACAAAGGGAGATTATAAGCTTTTGGAGCATGTGGTACATACTGATGTGGGTATTATAGGCAGTGAATTGCCGTCAATTGATGATATATATATTAAAAACTGCCATTGCAAGGGAAACAGCATTGTTCAGGATTGCTACCATCCTAACCACCATATTTTTTCCTTTCTTCCATTGAAAAGAAGGATCAGGTGCATCAAAGCTAGGACATCTTGACTAAAGAATAGCTTTTTTTCCCATCTGTAATTTTGGTTTTAACCAAAATGAGAATTGCAACTACTTGTGTGACCTGTATTGTAATTTTGTTGTTATTTTACGATGACAATAAAGAATATCACTTAACTGATGATTTTTCCCTTCAAAACTGTTAATAACATTGTTTTTTTTTTTAATTTATTTATTTAATAACGTTTAAAAAGTATTTATCTAAATATTTAAACATTATATTATGCACATCGGCAGAATGGATCTCCTCATCAAAAACGAGGGGACAGGGTGGGACGGTGCAGTCACATGAAATCTGACCATGCCAGTTAAGTGGTTTTTAAAGGTGAATTTTTGGTTATATTATAGGTCCGAGTTTAAAACTCGAACCCTATTACATTGGTCGAGTTGTATGCTTTCCATAGGAAAATATCTGGATCCGAGTTTGAACTGTGGTAGTTGCGGGAGACCAAGAAACATGTGAGTTTGCATGTTCTCAGACCCTATTACATTGGTCGAGTTTAGGTTACATTTGGCCCTTTGTCAGGTCTTTTCCTCTGATCCACACTTTGACATGTTCTAAATCATATGCTTTGTGATCTTTGTGAGAGCCTTTACAGTATGTGTGGTCAGAAAATGCCTGGCAACTGAGGTGATCTTCATTTTCTGTATGTCAGTAGATCAGGGGTGTAGTAAGGGTGGTTCCAGTGAAGCGCGAGCTCCGGGCGCCGGAATAGTTAGAGGGCGCACCGCCGCCTGCCCTCCCCTTCCTCCATTTTCTGCAGGCCGATGTACAGGCAACCAGAGGAGGAGGAGGAGGAGGAGAATCAGAGGGGCTCACACTGACTCGGAGACTAGGTAGGGAGCAGGGCAAGCCACAGATGACAGCAGGAGACACTGACAGCCGGCACATGCCGGAGCTCTGCTGCGCTCTTTATGTCTCACTGTCTGCTTGTAGCTGTGCAGCAGGGTTACTTCTGTCCTGCTACACCACTCTCTGCCCCCTGCTGCTGCAGCACTTCTCTTTTCTGGAAGTTGCAGCACCTCTCTCTGTCCCAGTTGCTGCAACACCACTTTCTGCCCCAGCTGCTGCAGCACCTCTTTCTGCCTCAGCACCTATTTCTGCCTCGGCTGCTGCAGCACCTCTTTCTGCTCCAGCTGTTATTATTATTACTACCAGTTATTTATATAGCACCCACATATTCCGCAGCGCTTTACAGAGAATATTTGGCCATTCACATTAGTCCCTGCCCCAGACAATCTATATTCCCTACCACATGTACACACACACACACACACACACACACACACACACACACACACACACACACACACACACACACACACACACGGGTTAATTTTTGTTGGGAGCCAATTAATCTACCAGTATATTTTTGGTTTGTGGGAGGAAACTGGAGCACCCAGAGGAAACCCATGCAAGTACGGGGAGAATATACAAACTCCACACAGGTAGGGCCATGGTGGGAATTGAACCCATGACCTCAGCGCTGTGAGGCAGTAATGCAAACTATTACACTATCCGTACTTCCCAACAGGGTACTGCCCTGTTGCAGTACCCCTCTCTGCCCTGGCTGCTACAGTACCTCTCTCTGCTCCAGCTGGTGTTGCAGCAATTCTCTCTGCATTAGAAGCTGCAGAGTAACATGTATAAGCGTTTTTACTGTGGCATAATGTGTATACTGTGGCGTAACGTGTAGAAACGGCTCTGCTGTGGTGTAATGTATATAAATGGCTCTAGTACTGTGGGATAACATATAGAAGCGGATCTACTGTGTTGTGTAACATGTATAATGGGCTCTACTGTGTGACATAATGTGTAAAAGGGGTACTACTGCATGGTGTAATGTTAATAAAGGACACTACTGTGTGTTGTAATTAGTGATGAGCGGGTTCGGTTTCTCGGAAACCGAACCCCCCCGAACTTCACGCTTTTTACACGGGTCCGAGGCAGACTCGGATCTTCCCGCCTTGCTCGGCTAACCCGAGCGCGCCCGAACGTCATCATCCCGCTGTCGGATTCTCGCGAGGCTCGTATTCTATCGCGAGACTCGGATTCTATATAAGGAGCCGCGCGTCGCCGCCATTTTCACACGTGCATTGAGATTGATAGGGAGAGGTCGTGGCTGGCGTCCTCTCCGTTTAGATAGAGAGTGAGACACTTGATTTACTGGAGCATTAGGAGTACTCAGAGAGTGCAGAGTTTTGCTGATAGTCATACTAGTGACCACCAGTTTTATTTATTATTTACTATAATCCGTTCTCTGCCTGAAAAAAAATGATACACAGTCACATACCATATCTGTGCTCAGCCTCAGTGTGCTGCATGATAATATCATCTATGTATATCTGACTGTGCTGAGTAGTGCTCACTGCTCACACAGCTTAATTGTGGGGGAGACTGGGGAGCAGTTATAGCAGGAGTACATATTTAACAGTGCACACTTTTGCTGCCAGAGTGCCAGTGTGACCGACCAGCAGTGACCACCAGTATATTGTCTGCCTGAAAAAGTTAAACACTCGTGTGGTGTTTTTTTTTTTAATTCTATAAACGCATTCTGCTGACAGTGTCCAGCAGGTCCGTCATTCATTATATTTCTATCTTCTTCATACTAGTAGTTTAGGAGTCTGCAGTGCTGACAGTGTCCAGCAGGTCCGTCATTATATAATATATACCTGTCCTGCAGTAGTGATATATATATATTTTTTATATCATTATCATCCAGTCTATACTAGCAGACGCATTACGGTAGTCCACGGCTGTAGCTACCTCTGTGTCGGCAGTCGCTCGTCCATAATTGTATACCTACCTGTGGTGGTTTTTTTTTTTTCTATCTTCTTCATACTAGTAGTTTAGGAGTCTGCAGTGCTGACAGTGTCCAGCAGGTCCGTCATTATACAATATATACCTGTCCTGCAGTAGTGATATATATATATTTTTTATATCATTATCATCCAGTCTATACTAGCAGACGCAGTACGGTAGTCCACGGCTGTAGCTACCTCTGTGTCGGCACTGGCAGTCGCTCGTCTATAATTGTATACCTACCTGTGGTGGTTTTTTTTTTTTCTATCTTCTTCATACTAGTAGTTTAGGAGTCTGCAGTGCTGACAGTGTCCAGCAGGTCCGTCATTATACAATATATACCTGTCCTGCAGTAGTGATATATATATATTTTTTATATCATTATCATCCAGTCTATACTAGCAGATGCAGTACGGTAGTCCACGGCTGTAGCTACCTCTGTGTCGGCACTGGCAGTCGCTCATCCATAATTGTATACCTACCTGTGGTGGGTTTTTTTTTCTATCTTCTTCATACTAGTAGTTTAGGAGTCTGCAGTGCTGACAGTGTCCAGCAGGTCCGTCATTATATAATATATACCTGCAGTAGTGATATATATATTTTTTATATCATTATCATACAGTCTATACTAGCAGACGCAGTACGGTAGTCCACGGCTGTAGCTACCTCTGTGTCGGCAGTCGCTCGTCATCCATAAGTATACTAGTATCCATCCATCTCCATTGTTTACCTGAGGTGCCTTTTAGTTGTGCCTATTAAAATATGGAGAACAAAAATGTTGGAGGTTCCAAAAATAGGGAAAGATCAAGATCCACTTCCACCTCGTGCTGAAGCTGCTGCCACTAGTCATGGCCGAGACGATGAAATGCCATCAACGTCGTCTGCCAAGGCCGATGCCCAATGTCATAGTACAGAGCATGTAAAATCCAAAACACCAAATATCAGTAAAAAAAGGACTCAAAAATCTAAAATAAAATTGTCGGAGGAGAAGCGTAAACTTGCCAATATGCCATTTACCACACGGAGTGGCAAGGAACGGCTGAGGCCCTGGCCTATGTTCATGGCTAGTGGTTCAGCTTCACATGAGGATGGAAGCACTCAGCCTCTCGCTAGAAAAATGAAAAGACTTAAGCTGGCAAAAGCACAGCAAAGAACTGTGCGTTCTTCGAAATCACAAATCCACAAGGAGAGTCCAATTGTGTCGGTTGCGATGCCTGACCTTCCCAACACTGGACGTGAAGAGCATGCGCCTTCCACCATTTGCACGCCCCCTGCAAGTGCTGGAAGGAGCACCCACAGTCCAGTTCCTGATAGTCAGATTGAAGATGTCAGTGTTGAAGTACACCAGGATGAGGAGGATATGGGTGTTGCTGGCGCTGGGGAGGAAATTGACCAGGAGGATTCTGATGGTGAGGTGGTTTGTTTAAGTCAGGCACCCGGGGAGACACCTGTTGTCCATGGGAGGAATATGGCCATTGACATGCCTGGTGAAAATACCAAAAAAATCAGCTCTTCGGTGTGGAAGTATTTCAACAGAAATGCGGACAACATTTGTCAAGCCGTGTGTTGCCTTTGTCAAGCTGTAATAAGTAGGGGTAAGGACGTTAACCACCTCGGAACATCCTCCCTTATACGTCACCTGCAGCGCATTCATCATAAGTCAGTGACAAGTTCAAAAACTTTGGGCGACAGCGGAAGCAGTCCACTGACCAGTAAATCCCTTCCTCTTGTAACCAAGCTCACGCAAACCACCCCACCAACTCCCTCAGTGTCAATTTCCTCCTTCCCCAGGAATGCCAATAGTCCTGCAGGCCATGTCACTGGCAATTCTGACGATTCCTCTCCTGCCTGGGATTCCTCCGATGCATCCTTGCGTGTAACGCCTACTGCTGCTGGCGCTGCTGTTGTTGCTGCTGGGAGTCGATCGTCATCCCAGAGGGGAAGTCGTAAGACCACTTTTACTACTTCCACCAAGCAATTGACTGTCCAACAGTCCTTTGCGAGGATGATGAAATATCACAGCAGTCATCCTGCTGCAAAGCGGATAACTGAGGCCTTGGCATCCTGGGCGGTGAGAAACGTGGTTCCGGTATCCATCATTACTGCAGAGCCAACTAGAGACTTGTTGGAGGTACTGTGTCCCCGGTACCAAATACCATCTAGGTTCCATTTCTCTAGGCAGGCGATACCGAAAATGTACACAGACCTCAGAAAAAGACTCACCAGTGTCCTAAAATATGCAGTTGTACCCAATGTCCACTTAACCACGGACATGTGGACAAGTGGAGCAGGGCAGACTCAGGACTATATGACTGTGACAGCCCACTGGGTAGATGTATTGACTCCCGCCGCAAGAACAGCAGCGGCGGCACCAGTAGCAGCATCTCGCAAACGCCAACTCTTTCCTAGGCAGGCTACGCTTTGTATCAACGCTTTCCAGAATACGCACACAGCTGAAAACCTCTTACGGCAACTGAGGAAGATCATCGCAGAATGGCTTACCCCAATTGGACTCTCCTGTGGATTTGTGGCATCGGACAACGCCAGCAATATTGTGTGTGCATTAAATCTGGGCAAATTCCAGCACGTCCCATGTTTTGCACATACCTTGAATTTGGTGGTGCAGAATTATTTAAAAAACGAGAGGGGCGTGCAAGAGATGCTGTCGGTGGCCAGAAGAATTGCGGCACACTTTCGGCGTACAGGCACCACGTACAGAAGACTGGAGCACCACCAAAAACGCCTGAACCTGCCCTGCCATCATCTGAAGCAAGAAGTGGTAACGAGGTGGAATTCAACCCTCTATATGCCTCAGAGGTTGGAGGAGCAGCAAAAGGCCATTCAAGCCTATACAACTGAGCACGATATAGGAGGTGGAATGCACCTGTCTTAAGCGCAGTGGAGAATGATTTCAACGTTGTGCAAGGTTCTGCAACCTTTTGAACTTGCCACACGTGAAGTCAGTTCAGACACTGCCAGCCTGAGTCAGGTCATTCCCCTCATCAGGCTTTTGCAGAAGAAGCTGGAGACATTGAAGGAGGAGCTAACACAGAGCGATTCCGCTAGGCATGTGGGACTTGTGGATGGAGCCCTTAATTCGCTTAACAAGGATTCACGGGTGGTCAATCTGTTGAAATCAGAGCACTACATTTTGGCCACCGTGCTCGATCCTAGATTTAAAACCTACCTTGGATCTCTCTTTCCGGCAGACACAAGTCTGCTGGGGTTCAAAGAACTGCTGGTGAGAAAATTGTCAAGTCAAGCGGAACGCGACCTGTCAACATCTCCTCCTTCACATTCTCCCGCAACTGGGGGTGCGAGGAAAAGGCTCAGAATTCCGAACCCACCCGCTGGCGGTGATGCAGGGCAGTCTGGAGCGACTGCTGATGCTGACATCTGGTCCGGACTGAAGGACCTGACAACGATTACGGACATGTCGTCTACTGTCACTGCATATGATTCTCTCCCCATTGAAAGAATGGTGGAGGATTATATGAGTGACCGCATCCAAGTAGGCACGTCAGACAGTCCGTACTTATACTGGCAGGAAAAAGAGGCAATTTGGAGGCCCTTGCACAAACTGGCTTTATTCTACCTAAGTTGCCCTCCCACAAGTGTGTACTCCGAAAGAGTGTTTAGTGCCGCCGCTCACCTTGTCAGCAATCGGCGTACGAGGTTACATCCAGAAAATGTGGAGAAGATGATGTTCATTAAAATGAATTATAATCAATTCCTCCGTGGAGACATTCACCAGCAGCAATTGCCTCCACAAAGTACACAGGGAGCTGAGATGGTGGATTCCAGTGGGGACGAATTGATAATCTGTGAGGAGGGGGATGTACACGGTGATATATCGGAGGATGATGATGAGGTGGACATCTTGCCTCTGTAGAGCCAGTTTGTGCAAGGAGAGATTAATTGCTTCTTTTTTGGTGGGGGTCCAAACCAACCCGTCATTTCAGTCACAGTTGTGTGGCAGACCCTGTCACTGAAATGATGGGTTGGTTAAAGTGTGCATGTCCTGTTTATACAACATAAGGGTGGGTGGGAGGGCCCAAGGACAATTCCATCTTGCACCTCTTTTTTCTTTCATTTTTCTTTGCGTCATGTGCTGTTTGGGGAGTAGTTTTTGGAAGGGTCATCCTGCGTGACACTGCAGTGCCACTCCTAGATGGGCCAGGTGTTTGTGTCGGCCACTTGGGTCGCTTATCTTAGTCACACAGCTACCTCATTGCGCCTCTTTTTTTCTTTGCGTCATGTGCTGTTTGGGGGGGGGGGTTTTGGAAGGGCCATCCTGCGTGACACTGCAGTGCCACTCCTAGATGGGCCAGGTGTTTGTGTCGGCCACTAGGGTCGCTTAGCTTACTCACACAGCTACCTCATTGCGCCTCTTTTTTTTCTTCTTTGCGTCATGTGCTGTTTGGGGGGTGTTTTTTGGAAGGGCCATCCTGCGTGACACTGCAGTGCCACTCCTAGATGGGCCAGGTGTTTGTGTCGGCCACTTGGGTCGCTGAGCTTAGTCATCCAGCGACCTCGGTGCAAATTTTAGGACTAAAAATAATATTGTGAGGTGTGAGGTGTTCAGAATAGACTGAAAATGAGTGGAAATTATGGTTATTGAGGTTAATAATACTTTGGGATCAAAATGACCCCCAAATTCTATGATTTAAGCTGTTTTTTAGGGTTTTTTGAAAAAAACACCCGAATCCAAAACACACCCGAATCCGACAAAAAAAATTCGGTGAGGTTTTGCCAAAACGCGTTCGAACCCAAAACACGGCCGCGGAACCGAACCCAAAACCAAAACACAAAACCCGAAAAATTTCCGGTGCTCATCACTAGTTGTAATGTGAATAATGGTCAATTGGTACTATTCTATGGCCATGCCCCTTCCCCATTAAGCCACAGCCCTATTTTTGTTGTGCACCTTTGGCACACACTGTCCTTATTTTAAACATCGGGGGTGCCCAAAGAGTACTTTCGCCCTGAGCTCCACAAGGTCTAGAACCAGCCCTGTCACCAATGTAGGATTTTTAAATATTATTTCTTTCAAATGTAGCATGCACCCAATTCAGTACAGGGGAGGGGTGTGCTGAAACATACCCTTGCTCCGGGCACCATAGCACCTAGCTACACCTCTGCAGTAGATGCATGCAGAATTTTGCTGGCATGCTCAAGGATTCTCTGTTTCAGGGCACTGGTTGTCAATGTATCTGAGACCACAGTGGCATCCTAACTACCCCTATTGCATTGCAAGTGAAACATTGATGATTGAGTATTTTTTCTTTTTTACCAAATCTGTAAAACTTGCTCTGCAACTGCCACAGGGATATGTGCCCTTGATTTTAGATTCCTTCTTTGGATTTTCAAAATGACTTTTAACAATAGTGTCCTATAAGTTCTGGGATCTCCGCCAGCTGAATGATGCTTTAAGCTCTTGAATGTCTTTCAGATCGAGGTCCAGAATGAGAATATGCCAACGTTTGTTAATATTTTGTAGATCATGCCAATCATTCTAAAAATCTCCCATGAAATGGATCTTGGGAGTTGATCGCAGAAGGATTTTTTTTAGCAGTTGGGCAAAACCATGTGCACTGCAGGGGAGGCAGATATAACATGTGCAGAGAGAGTTAGATTTGGGTGGGTTATTTTTAGTGATGTGCACCAGACATTTTTCGGGTTTTGTGTTTTGGTTTTGGATTCGGTTCCGCGGCCGTGTTTTGGATTCGGACGCGTTTTGGCAAAACCTCCCTGAAAATTTTTTGTCGGATTCGGGTGTGTTTTGGATTCGGGTGTTTTTTTTTACAAAAAACCCTCAAAAACAGCTTAAATCATAGAATTTGGGGGTCATTTTGATCCCATAGTATTATTAACCTCAATAACCATAATTTCCACTCATTTTCAGTCTATTCTGAACACCTCACAATATTATTTTTAGTCCTAAAATTTGCACCAAGGTCGCTGTATGACTAAGCTAAGCGACCCAAGTGGCCGACACAAACACCTGGCCCATCTAGGAGTGGCACTGCAGTGTCAGACAGGATGGCAGATTTAAAAAATAGTCCCAAACAGCACATGATGCAAAGAAAAAAAGAGGTGCACCAAGGTCGCTGGATGGCTAAGCTAAGCGACCCAAGTGGCCGACACAAACACCTGGCCCTTCTAGGAGTGGCACTGCAGTGTCAGACAGGATGGCAGATTTAAAAAATAGTCCCCAAACAGCACATGATGCAAAGAAAAAAGAGGTGCAATGAGGTAGCTGTGTGACTAAGCTGAGCGACCCAAGTGGCCGACACAAACACCTGGCCCATCTAGGAGTGGCACTGCAGTGTCAGACAGGATGGCAGATTTAAAAAATAGTCCCCAAACAACACATGATGCAAAGAAAAAAAGAGGTGCACCAAGGTCGCTGGATGGCTAAGCTAAGCGACCTACTGTAAATGGCTGACACAAACACCTGGCCCATCTAGGAGTGGCACTGCAGTATTCTAGCGAGAGGATGAGTGCTTCCATTCTCATGTGAATCTGAACCACTAGCCATGAACATAGGCCAGGGCCTCAGCCGTTCCTTGTCACTCCGTGTCGTATTGGCAAGTTTACGCATATCATCAGACGCTTTTAATTTTGATTTTTGGGTCATTTTACTGAACTTTTGTTTTTTGGAATTTACATGCTCTCTACTATGACATTGGGCATCGGCCTTGGCAGATGACGTTGATGGCATTTCATCGTCTCGGCCATGACTAGTGGCAGCAGCTTCAGCACGAGGTGGAAGTGGATCTTGATCTTTCCCTATTTTACCCTCCACATTTTTGTTCTCCATTTTTTAATGTGTGGAATTATATGCCAGTAATATATCAATAGCAATGGCCTACTACTATATATACTGCGCACAATTTAAATGCACCACAGGTATGGATGGATAGTATACTTGACGACACAGAGGTAGGTAGAGCAGTGGCCTTCTGTACCGTACTGCTATATATTATATACTGGTGGTCAGCAAACTGTGCAAAACTGAAATGCACCACAGGTATGGATGGATAGTATAATTGACGACACAGAGGTAGGTAGAGCAGTGGCCTACTGTACCGTACTGCTATATATTATATACTGGTGGTCAGCAAACTGTGCAAAACTGAAATGCACCACAGGTATGGATGGATAGTATAATTGATGACACAGAGGTAAGTAGAGCAGTGGCCTTCTGTACCGTACTGCTATATATTATATACTGGTGGTCAGCAAACTGTGCAAAACTGAAATGCACCACAAGTATGGATGGATAGTATAATTGATGACACAGAGGCAGGTAGAACAGTGGCCTTCTGTACCGTACTGCTATATATTATATACTGGTGGTCAGCAAACTGTGCAAAACTGAAATGCACCACATGTATGGATGGATAGTATAATTGATGACAAAGAGGTAGGTAGAGCAGTGGCCTTCTGTACCGTACTGCTATATATTATATACTGGTGGTCAGCAAAATTATGCACTGTACTCCTACTATATACTACAATGCAGCACAGATATGGAGCGTTTTTCAGGCAGAGAACGTATAATACTGGTGGTCACTGGTCACTGGTCAGCAAAACTCTGCACTGTACTCCTCCTATATAATACTGCTGGTCCCCAGTCCCCACAATAAAGCAGTGTGAGCACAGATATATGCAGCACACTGAGCACAGATATGGAGCGTTTTTCAGGCAGAGAACGTATAATACTGGTGGTCACTGGTCACTGGTCAGCAAAACTCTGCACTGTACTTCTCCTATATAATACTGCTGGTCCCCAGTCCCCACAATAAAGCAGTGTGAGCACAGATATATGCAGCACACTGAGCACAGATATGGAGCGTTTTTCAGGCAGAGAACGTATACTGGTGGTCACTGGTCAGCAAAACTCTGCACTGTACTCCTCCTATATAATACTGCTGGTCCCCAGTCCCCACAATAGCAGTGAGCACAGATATTTGCAGCCCCCTGAACAAAACTGAGAGGACGCCAGCCACGTCCTCTCACTATCATTTCCAATGCACAAGTGAAAAATGGCGGCGACGCGCGGCTCCTTATATAGAACCCGAATCTCGCGAGAATCCGACCGCGGGATGATGACGTTCGGGCACGCTCGGGTTAACCGAGCAATACTGGAGTATCTGAGTATGCCTCGGACCCGTGTAAAATGGATTCCGAGAAACCGAACCCGCTCATCACTAGTTATTTTGTTTCTGTGCAGGGTAAATACTGGCTGCTTTATTTTTACACTGCAATTTAGATTGCAGATTGAACTCACCACACCCAAATCTTTCTCTCTCTGCACATGTTATATCTGCCTCCCCTGCAGTGCACATGGTTTTGACCAATTGCTAACTAAATTCCTGCTGCGATCAACTTGGAATTACCCCCTCGGTTTTGCCCATTTGCTAACAAAGTTCCTGCTGCGATCAACTCAGAATTACCCTCCTTGTCTGTTATATATTTGATTGTTCTTCAGGAAAATAAGTTTGTCTCTCTTCATATATTTTATTTGGTATATGGCTTGGTTTATGGATCTTTTGCTGTAACCCCTGGTGATTGACGTGTTAGAGAGTTCTCCACATTTGTTTTTAAAGGTCTCTTCTGACAATTTTGTTTACATCTCATGAGGGGATGCAGTCAATTTACCTACTATCAAAAACCGATGGTCAAAATACCCACATTAAATATGTTGACACGGTCAAAATACTGACATTTAAGATGACATGAGTTTTTCATGATCTTTTCATTGCAACCAACTTGTTCATACTTTACCATCCCAGTGGATGTCAAAAGCGTGAGCCATGCGAGGGGACGCGGTTCACTTATACGGTGTCCATGTTGACCTATGTCGACATACACACAATACAATTTTTAAAACTTGTTTCGACATTTCGATCTGTTGACATTTTAAATGTCTGTATTTTGACCGTGTCGACATTTTAAATGTCAGTATTTTCACTGTGTCTTTATTGTGACCTTGTCAGTATTTTGGCCGTCAGTCAATCGTTATCTGTATTTTGACCGTTGGGATTTTGATTGTAGGTAAATCATACTGATCCCCTCATGAATTCCTCAAATTTACAGGATATAGGATGGATGCTGCACTAGATACTTCCCTCAGATTCCACCTCACCGAGATGGTTTTAGTGGAGCTAAGGAGATGTATATACAGTATGTGTGTACCAACTTTTACAACAGTATATCAAATCACCCAAATACGAGAATTATGCGCCAGTACTCACTGGCCGATGTGGGAGAGATCTGTGCTGAGCGAACCGCTCAGCACACATCTCTCCCCCCGCTCAGCACAGCGCGATGTGTGTTGAGTGTGCGGGGGGAGACGGGGGGACCCCTCATTTCACCTAGTGGGTGAAATGAGTGACCTGCTAGATTGGCCTGCATGCAGGCCAATCTAGCACCAGCGATAGCGATGCGCGGGGCTGCGCATCGCTATCGCTTTGCGGGGTACACACGGAGCGATCATGCTTAAAATCAAAGTAATCTAGTCAGATTGCTTAGATTTTAAGCAGCGACCGCTCCGTGAGTACCTTCCTTAAAGGCTAGTACTCACGGCCCGATTTGGGAGAGATGTGTGCTGAGCGAACCGCTCAGCACACATCTCTCCCGGCGCTCAGCACAGCGCGATCTGTGCTGAGCGTGCGGGGGGAGACGGCGCTCATTTCACCCAGCGGGTGAAGTGAGCGACCCGCTAGATTGGCCTGCATGCAGGCCAATCTAGCAGCAGCGATAGCGATGTGCGGGGCCGCGCATCGCTATCGCTGACGGGGCTACACACGGAACGATGTTGCTGAAAATCTAAGCAATCTAGTCAGATTGCTTAGATTATCGCTCCGCGTGTACCCCCCTTAAGAATTCTATTAAGTTGGTGAAATCAGATAAGAAACAATTGATGTGAGAAAAGAAGACTTTTTTTTATGGGGACGCTTATTTGAAATACTTTTAGCTAAGGGGGTTATTCAGGGTTGATAGCAAACCAAAAATGTTAGCAATAAGGCAAAACCATGTTGCATTGCAGGTGGCCAGATGTCACATGGGCAGAGAGAGAGTTAGATTTGGGTGGGTTGTGTTCAAAGTGAAATCTAAATTACAGTGTAGAAATTAAGCAGCAAGTATTTACCCTGCACAGAAACAATATATTCCACCCAAATCTAAATCTCTCTGTACATGTTACATTTTCCCCAACCGCAGTGCAACATGGTTTTGCCCAATTGCTTACTTTTTTGGTTTGCTAATGAAACTGAATACGGCCCTAAGTATTTTAAAACTTAGCTTTTACTGTTTTCCTTTTAATAATAAGAAAGTGAAATAAGTTTCTAACTTAATTTTTTTTGTATATTTAATTTAAATGAAGAGACAATAGTTTTTTCTTTGTATAAATCTGACTGTGTACTCAAGTCTTGTTAAAAAAAAACTCAGCAAAAGTATTGACCACAGTTATTCTATCTCAACTTTATATATATTTTAATTAGTAGGGTATATTCCATTGCCTTGACAATGTGTCAATAAAGAAAAAAGAGGAAAGAAAGTCTCTTAATACAGTAATGGAAAATATTTAAAAAAATACCTTTTAATCAATTATTAAAAGACAGTAAGGTTACACACAGAAATTTACAAAACTAAAGTTACTCAGTCAAATTAGAACAAGGGGGTATATTTACTAAGCTCCCGATTTTGACCGAGATGCCGTTTTTTCTTCAAAGTGTCATCTCGGTAATTTACTAAGCAAAAATCACGGCAGTGATGAGGGCATTCGTAATATTTTGGAAGTCCTAGGGAAAAATCACGAATCAATACACCATCGGTCAAATACGCCTGCAATTTGGTAGAAATCGGGAATTTACTAAAAAGTGCAAATCACAAACACTGCCGACAATAGCCAAACACTGCCGTGCTGAAATACAATTCGTGAAAAAGTGCTAAAAAAAAACAGACCTGCTTTTTTTTTACCGTGATTGGATAGGCATGCACGGATCCATGAGATCCGTGCATGTTTTTCAGTGGGAAGGGGTGGGAAATGTTTGAATTTGTTAAAAAAAAATGCGTGGGGTCCCCCCTCCTAAGTCAAACCAGCCTCGGGCTCTTTGAGCCGGTCCTGGTTGCAAAAATATGGGGAAAAAATTGACAGGGGTTCCCCCATATTTAAGCAACCAGCACCGGGCTCTGCGCCTGGTCCTGGTTCCAAAAATACGGGGGACAAAAAGCGTAGGGGTCCCCCGTATTTTTGAAACCAGCACCGGACTCCACTAGCTGGACAGATAATGCAGCAGCCGGGGGTCACTTTTATACAGCGCCCTGCGGCCGTGGCATTAAATACCCAACTAGTCACCCCTAGCCGGGGTACCCTGGAGGAGTGGGAACCCCTTAAATCAAGGGGTCCCCCCCTCTAGCCACCCAAGGGCCAGGGGTGAAGCCCGAGGCTGCCCCCCCCATCCAAGGGCTGCGGATGGGGGACTGATAGCCTTTGTTGAAAGTGTTGAATATTGTTTTTAGTAGCAGTACTACAAGTCCCAGCAAGCCTCCCCCGCAAGCTGGTACTTGGAGAACCACAAGTACCAGCATGCGGCGGAAAACCGGGCCCGCTGGTACCTGTAGTACAAAAAAATACCCCAATAAAGACATAAGACACACACCTTGAAAGTATAACTTTAATACATACATCCACACCACCATATACACATACTTACCTTATGTTCACACGAGGGTCGGTCCTCTTCTCCATGTAGAATCCATGGTGTACCTGTTGAAAAAATTATACTCACAAAATCCAGGGTAGAAGGCTCTTCTGCTTGTAATCCATTTTTAATCCACGTACTTGTCAAAATAAAAAAACGGACACCCGACCTCGAACTGAAAGGGGCCCCATGTTTTCACATGGGACCCCTTTCCCCGAATGCCAGAAACCCCTCTTACTTATGTCTAAGAGGGTTTCTTCAGCCAATCAGGGAGCGCTACGTTGTGGCACCCTCCTGATCGGCTGTGTGCTCCTGTACTGTCTGACAGGCGGCACACGGCAGTGTTACAATGTAGCGCCTATGCGCTCCATTGTAACCAATGGTGGGAACTTTGTGGTCAGCGGTGAGGTTACTTTCGGTCAACCGCTGACCACAAAGTTCCCACCATTGGTTACAATGGAGCGCATAGGCATATACTACAGACGCACAGGAAATGAGTTGAGTCTACAGGTGGATTGCTTTCTAAGAAAAATTGGGGCTGCTATACCCCTAATATAAGCAATTTCTAGCCATACTCCTGACAGATTAAAACAGAGCCGAAGTGTATTAATATACACGTAGGCCGTTTCCCATAACAAGTGGGGAATATTATAACCTCCGAAGCAACTTAACCCACACATATAATAGATCCTCTGAAGGTATAGACAGTAAGTGTGTAGGACTCCTGATGCTTGGAGATCCGTATTTCAGTAGAGAATTATATCTACAGCAATAGGGAAATTAAGACTAAAGCAACCACATATACTCAAAGATAATTTTATCTGAAACTGGGTGATATATGTGCATTTATTTGAATCTATAGTCCACATATTTCTACTGCACAAGGGGGAGTACCCGTCAAATGGTAATCTTCATGGAGTGAAGAAGATACACACATGAAGAGTAAACATTTAGACCACTGATGTAATATAGCGGGTTTCAACATCATAGATTGTGACAGCCTTTTTGATATTGGATAAAGACTATTGATATATAAGTCATCTCAGCAACTCCTAAGAATTAGACGTGAAACACATGTGGACACGTTTTTAACTCTTTATTCACATTTTTCCAGTCTTTTCACATATTTGTTAGTACTGTCATTTTAACTCTTATGTTTCACTGCTGTTCAGGACGATATCCAACTCTATTTTAATGCATATCAAATAAAGGTTATATTTTAGAATAAATTCATATCTTCTCAGTGCGTCAACAATACAGATTTCCTTCTGTTTCTTTCCTCTTACATTCTAGTTTCAATACCCTGTAGTTGACAGCACCCCCTGAGTACATTTAATAATATATGATATAGGAAAGGGGTTCGCCAAGTGAATGTATGGTGATGAATCACATACACTCACAAGAAATACAATAAACAAATACATAGTGAGTGTGCAGATACCCAATCTGTGTGGTAAGTAACCAGCGCAGGGGAGTCAATTGGGTACCACACAGTGAGAGTCCCTCCGAGTTAGGTGGTGAATGTGAGAATTGGATATATACTGTCAAAAAAGATAGCCCCTAGTAGCAGAAAATTCAGACAGTTTAAATAATAGGGGTTTGTAAACAGTAAGCTCTGGTATCTCACAAGCAGTGCCGTTTCTAGGGGCGGGCGAGCCGTGCAACCGCACGGGGCGCCCGCCGCGGCACTATGTTACTCCTTCTCGCCTCTCCCGAGCGCTCCTGCTCGGGGGGCGGAGTTTCGCGGAATGACGCGTTGCGTCGTGACGTCACGACGCAAACGCGTCATTCCGCAAAGCCCCGCCCCCCGAGCAGGAGCGCTCGGGAGAGGCGAGAAGGAGAAGCAAGAAGAAGGAGGAGGCGGCCGGCGCGAGGGACGTGAGGCGGCGGGACCGAAGAGCGGGAAGACGTAAGTATTCTCTCTCTCTCCCCCCCCTCTCCCCCTTCCTTCTCCTCAGCTTGAAACCTGCCTGCCGCTGCCGCACTGTGTAAAATGGGGGCACCTGCTTATGGGGATACCTGCCTGCCACACTGTGTAATATGGGGGCACCTGCCTATGGGGATACCTGCCTGCCACACTGTGTAATATGGGGGCACCTGCCTATGGGGATACCTGCCTGCCACACTGTGTAATATGGGGGCACCTGCCTATGGGGATACCTGCCTGCCACACTGTGTAATATGGGGGCACCTGCCTGCGTACTGTGTAATATGGGGGCACCTGCCTGCGTACTGTGTAATATGGGGGCATCTGCCTGCGTACTGTGTAATATGGGGGCACCTGCCTGCGTACTGTGTAATATGGGGGCACCTGCCTGCCACACTGTGTAATATGGGGGCACCTGCCTGCGTACTGTGTAATATGGGGCACCTGCCTGCCACACTGTGTAATATGGGGGCACCTGCCTGCGTACTGTGTAATATGGGGGCACCTGCCTGCCACACTGTGTAATATGGGGGCACCTGCCTGCCACACTGTGTAATATGGGGGCACCTGCCTGCGTACTGTGTAATATGGGGGCACCTGCCTGCGTACTGTGTAAAATGGGGATATCTGCCTGCCGTGCTGTGTAAAATGGGGATATCTGCCTGCCGTGCTGTGTAAAATGGGGATACCTGCCTGCTGTACTTTGTAAAATGGGGATACCTGCCTGCGTACTGTGTAAAATGGGGGCACCTGCCTGCGTACTGTGTAAAATGGGGATACCTGCCTGCGTACTGTGTAAAATGGGGATACCTGCCTGCGTACTGTGTAAAATGGGGATACCAGCCTTCCGCGCTGTGTAAAATGGGGACACCTGGCTGCCGCGCTGTGTAAAATGGGGACACCTGCCTGCCGCGCTGTGTAATATGGGGACACTTGCCTGCTGTAATGTGTAAAAAGGGGACTTTTTTATTTTTATTTTTTCCCCACTGTGGTGGGTGTGATGATATCAGATGAGGCCATGCCCACTTTAATGAGACCACACCCATTTTAATCAGGCCACACACCCTTGTCGGGAGCGCGCGCGCCTATGGCGCGCGCATGCTTTTTCTTTTTTTGCCTAATTTGGGGGTGGGGGGGGCACACTTTTTTTTTTTTTTTAGAGCAATAGGGGGGGGGGGCGCATTTTGAAATCTCGCACTGGGAGCCAAATTGTCTAGAAACGGCCCTGCTCACAAGTGTGTTACCAAGACACACCCTGATATAGCCATCATCTGCATATAAGACAGAACAGCATACAAAAAAGAAATACATTATTTTTAAGAAATAAATGTACTGTATGATACTCATCCAGTTGCCGATATTCCTAGAGTCAGGTCCTGTGCATAAGGTCCTAGACCCCCAAAAAGAGGGACATGTGTTTTTCCTACTGAGGATTGTTCACCCAGGTGTAAAAACATAGCACACGTATCTGTACTGCTGCATGTTCACTAATCTTTGGACCGATTATTATTTCTTAAACACAACCCTTTGGCTACTTGAAATGACTGATTGGGATTGCATTTTCTCTGTCTAATTATTGTTAAATGTTTGTATCAGGGCCGTAACTAGGTGTGTGCAGAGTTGGCTTTGCACACAGCGCATTCGTAGAGGGAGCGCAGCAAGAGTCCCCCGCTGTGCTGCGAGGACAGCCAGGAGTCAGGGCACTAAATATAGTAGGCGGCACGGCAGTTATAAAATGTGGCTTATTATATGCTTGGCTGCCCGGTCTGGCTGTCCCCTTGCCTGCTGAGCAGTCCCACCACCTCTCTCCGTTATCCCCCCCCCCTTCCCACAATGCCGGTGCGGGCGCGACATCATCGCGCACGGCATTCTGGGAGCGGACGCGGTGGTGGAAGAAGACCGAGGAGCTGTGAAGCTCAAGGAGCGGCGCGTGGTGACAAGCGGCGGCGTGTGGTAAGTAACCATGGACCGGAGAAGATCGACAAGCAGCAGCAGCAGCCCCAGCGGCGGCGCGGGGTGGCCGAGGAGCGGAGCAGATCGATGAGCAGCAGAGACGGCGCCCACCCGCCCTCTAGCACCAGCCAGGTCTGCAGCCATCCTGCACCTCTGGTATTGAGGAGGAGTCACCAGCAGCAGCACAGCTCAGAGCCAGTTTCAGCACTGCAGGTAGAGAGTGTGCCCTCCCACCCGGTCCCAGACCAGGGTGAGTGCATATGTACAGTATATATGCCCTGACTGACTCTCACTCTTTCTGTCCTCTCTCTCTCTCTCTCTCTCTCTCTATTCTGTCTGCTGCAATGAGTAAAAAGGGGGACTGTCTGCCGTAATGTGTAAAAAGGGGGATGCTGTTTGCCGTAATGTGTAAGAAGGGGATGCTGTCTGCCGTAATGTGTAAAAAGGGGACGCTGTCTGTCATAATGTGTAAAAAGGGGACGCTGTCTGCCGTAATGTGTAAAAAAGGGACGCTGTCTGCCGTAATGTGTAAGAAGGGGACGCTGTCTGCCGTAATGTGTAAAAAGGGGACGCTGTCTGCCGTAATGTGTAAAAGGGGGACGCTGTCTGCCGTAATGTGTAAAAAGGGGGACTGGCTGCCGTAATGTGTAAAATTGGGATGCAGTCTGCCATAATGTGTAATAAGGGGATGCTGTCTGCCGTAATGTGTAAAAAGGGGACGCTGTCTGCCGTAATGTGTAAAAAGGAGGACGCTGTCTGCCGTAATGTGTAAAAAGGGGGACGCTGTCTGCCGTAATGTGTAAAAAGGAGGACGCTGTCTGCCGTAATGTGTAAAAAGGGGACGCTGTCTGCTGTAATGTGTAAAAGGGAGACGCTGTCTGCCGTAATGTGTAAAAGGGGGACGTTGTCCGCCGTAATGTGTAAAAAGGGGGACTGGCTGCCGTAATGTGTAAAAAGGGGGACGCTGTCTGCCGTAATGTGTAAAAAGGGAGACGCTGTCTGCCGTAATGTGTAAAATGGGGACGCTGTCTGCCGTAATGTGTAAAAGGGGCTCTAACTGGTGTAGTGGCGCTACTGTGCAGCGTAATTTGAATAATGGAGACTACTGTGCACCGTAGTATGAATTGGTATTATTTTGTGGCCACGCCCCTTCCCCATGAAGCCACGCCCTTATATATTTTTCACACGCCTACGGCGCGCACTGCCCCTGCCTTACATAGGGGGGCGCCAACGCTGTTTCTTGCACACAGCACTAAAATGGGTAGTTACGGCACTGGTTTGTATTGTCTGTGAACTCAAAGCAGGACACCTAAATGCCCTTTTTTAATGCATATCATAAAATCAAATTCATAAAATGTTATATTTTTAATAAATTATAAATAAAGAGTGCCCCTAAAAAAGAATCTTCTTTTCTGTCCTCTGTTACCATTGTAATATTCTAACTTGTGGGAGCACCACCACTGAGAAATTGTCTCATAGGATTCATACAGTACCTGGAAAAATTCTGTTAAATGTTGGTACATATACAGTATGTCATAATATGGGATCCGGTCTGAAGATCGACAGTGTCTAGGTCGACAATGTTTAGGTCGACCACTATAGGTCGACAGTCACTAGGTCGACATGGATGGAAGGTCGACAGGGTTTCTAGGTCGACATGTGCTAGGTCGTCAGGTCTAAAGGTTGACATGAGTTTTTCACATTTTTGGGGGGGATTTTTTCATACTTAACGATCCACGTGGACTACGATTGGAACGGTAAAGTGTGCCGAGCGAAGCGGTAGCGGAGCGAAGGCACCATGCCCGAAGCATGGCGAGCGAAGCAAGCCATGCGAGGGGACGCGGTGCACTAATTTGGGATCCCGGTCACTTTACGGAGAAAACGACAAAAAAAAAAAAAAATCCTCATGTCGACCTTTAGACCTGTCGACCTAACACATGTCGACCTAGAAACCCTGTCGACCTTCCATCCACGTCGACCATGTCGACCTAGTGACTGTCGACCTATAGTGGTCGACCTAAACATTGTCGATCTAGATACTGTCGATAAAACGAACCACACCCTCATAATATACCTGTGTGACCCTTGAGAGCAGATCTGTGCGGAATCAACACCATTCTCTTTGATGATATTATATCTGCCAGCTGTACCTCTGTGCTACCAGAGGTGCTGTTGTGTCATTTGGACATTCTCTCCTCTCATGTGGGGACTAATCTGGTTTCTCCTGTAATTACCTGTACCTGTCCCACTCAGGGCCGGTGCTAGGGTGTTCGGCGCCCCCCTGCAAACTATAAATTTGCACCCTCCCATACTTTACAAAGGGACAGCGCTTGTCAATAAAAGTATGTGGTCTCACAAGGAAGGGACGTGGCCACACACTAGTACCCCCAATTAAAACACACCCAGTAGTGGCGCTGCTTACACATAATGCCCCAGTTGTATCACAGCTTACACATAATGCCCCAGTAGTAGCGCAGCTTCCACATAACGACCCCAGTAGTAGCGCCGTTTCCACATAACGCCCTCAGTAGTAGCGCAGCTTACATGTAACACCCCCAGTAGTAGCACAGCTTCCACATAATGCCCCAGTAGTAGCGCCGCTTACACATAATGTCCCAGTAGTAGCGCCGCTTCCACATAACTTCCTCAGTAGTAGCGCCACTTACACATAACACCCCCAGTAGTAGCGCTGCTTACACATAACGCTCCCAGTAGTAGCGCAGCTTACACATAACGCCCCAGTAGTAGTGCCACTTACACGTAACATCCCCAGTAGTAGCGTAGCTTACATGTAACACCCCAATAGTAGCGCAGCTTACAAATAATGCCCCCAGTATTAGCGCAGCTTACAAATAAAGCCCCCAGTAGTAGCGGAGCTTACACATAAAGCCCCAGTAGTAGCGCCGCTTACACGTAATGCCCCGAGTAGTAGCACAGCTTACACATAACTCCACAGTAGTAGCGCAGCTTACAAATAATGCTCCCAGTAATAGCGCAGCTTACAAATAATGCCCCCAGTAGTAGTGCAGCTTACACGTAACGCCCCGGTAGTAGCGCTGCTTACACGTAACATCCCAGTAGTAGCGCAGCTTACAAATAACGCCCACAGAAGTGCAGTTTATTCACATTTCCCCCCCCCCCCGGCACACAAATATATAAATACACACACATACATACATACATACATACATACATACATACACACACACACACACACACACACACACACACACACACACACACTTACTCTCCCTTCACTTACTTATCAGTCTGGCTGGCAGGATCTGGAGCAGCATGTCCTCTATGGTACTGCAGTCTTCTGGTCCCATGTAGCCCCACCCCTTTTCTGATGTGCAGCCCCGCCCCTTTGTGGCCGTGTACCTCCCACCCCTTCATCCGATCAGTTAGTCACTGTTACAAGAGGGGAGAGGAGGCTTTAAGGTGCCGACGCTGCTGCCTGTCATACAGTGAACGGCACAGCAGCTGGCAGCAGCAGCAGGGAGGCCAGGCGCAGCAGCGGGATGCAGTGCAGGGAAAGCGCCTCTCCTCCCTGGCGCCTACCTTCACTGCATCCCTTTGCTGAGCGGGTAGCGCCGGGCCTGGTCCCACTGCTACATAACCTTCCTCTCACCATGCACCTTGCTGGTCATTAATGTTTCCTGGTCTCTGTTGGGGTTAGGTTGTCGGTCCTGGTCCTGTCTTCTGTTCATGTTTTCTGCATTTACCTAGTCATTTTTTCTGTTATGTTTACTGCTGCAGTAACAGAGTGTGCTACAAGTCAGTTCTGATTCACTGTGCCTGGAACCTGCCATTATCTGCTACTACTTATCAGATTTCTGGATCCCTGCTTCTGCGTGTTCCACTAGTCTGGACTTTGGGGTCATTCAGATCTGATCACAGCGGGCGATCAGATCAAAACTGCACATGCGTATGCACAGCAATGTGCACGTGCATCGGACAGCTACAATGGGCATCGCAGGTCAGCGACGGGATGGTGCAAAGGATCCATTTGCACGGGCGTACGTAAGGTGTTTGACAGGAAGAGGCCGTTTGTGGGTGGCAACTGACCATTTTCAGGGAGTGTCCGGAAAAACGCAGGCGGGCTCAAGCATTTTCAGGGAATGTGTCTGACGTCAGCTCCGGCCCTGATTAGCAGGATTCAATCGCACTAGGAGAGTAAGTCCTGGGCTGCGCAGAGACTGTACAAACTGATTTTTAGCAGTTCAGCTACACATGCGATCACACACTTGCACAGCAAAAATATACTCCCCCTATAGGCGGCGACTATCTGAACGCAGGACAACAAAAAACGCAGCCCAGTGATCAGATCTAAATGACCTCCTTTGTGTTAAACCACAGTGTGCCTCTGCATCTGCATAATCCTAGAGAATTCTGCAGCTCACCAATATTCCATCTGTTGTCTTGCATTTATTCTGGTACATCTTGGTAAACTCTATTCCAGCCTCCTCAGTTTGTCTGCTATATTTTCATTGTCTTCAAATCAGTATTAACACATCTGTGCATGCCTTCCTTATCAAGTATTTGTCAATATCATCCAAGTGTCTGCAAATCAGTGATTCTACACCTGTGAATATCTGCCTTGTCCAGTGCTTATTTGTATCTCTAGTTTTACTGCATATCCAGCCACACCCAAAGTTTGTTTACCTTTGATGTTCCAGTGTTTCCTTCAATTAACACATAGGTGGATAGATACCCAATTAGTCCCAATGCCATTTCAGATGATAAAAAGGCCAGTAATGGTAATTAATGACTGATGGTCATTATTGCAGTATCCACTTAGATGCCATTTTTATCGGACGAAAATTGGATCCGCGATCGTCCGATAACACATGGGAATGGGGATAAGTCCCTGATCCCATGTGTTATTGCGGCTCTGGCAGGACACTTATCGCATGCGGATTATGGTTCAGATACCTGTGTAACCCGAAGCATAATCCCTGATAAGTGCTGGCATTGGTGGGAGGAGCACGCCACATCGGGGCTAATTGGATAGCCCCTGGTGATACAATTACCTGCAGTCATTGACCCACAAGGAGGACTTCATGCCCAGTTGGTCCCACAAGGGAGACTTCAAGTCTTGTCGGTCCCCAAGTGGGACTTCAAAACTTGCCGGGCATAGAGGGGGACTTCATGTTTTGCTGGTTGCCGAAGGGGACTTCATGTCCAGCTGTTCCTAAGGAGGGACTGCTTGCTAATCTAATGAGTGCTGCCCTGCCAGAGGTTCTCACATAGCTGCCCATCTGGAGGTGCTTTACAGAGCTGCCCAGCCAGAGTTTCCTAACAGAGCCGCCCAGCTGGAGTTTCCTCACAGAGCTTCCCAGCCTGAGATTTCTCACAGAGCAGCCCATCTGGAAATGCCTCACAGAGCTTTTCAGGCTGAGGTGCCTCACAGAGCTTTTCAGCTAGAGGTGCCTCACATAGCTTTTCAGCTGGAGGTGCCTAACAGAGCTTTTCAGCCAGAGATGCCTCACAGAGCTGCCCAGCCAGAGATGTTTAACAGAGATGCTCAGCTGGAGATGCTTCACAGAGCTGCTTAGCCAGCGATGTTTCACAAAGCTGCCCAGCTGGAGATGCATCACATAGCTTTTCAGCCAGAGGTACCTCACTGAGATCCCCAGCCGGAGATGTCTCACAGAGCTGCCTAGCAAGAAGCGACTTACAGAGCTTTTCAGACAGAGGTACCTTACAGTGCTTTTCAGCCAAAGATGCCTTATGGAGCTGTAATAAGAGAGGTCACCAGTGCCATAGACCCAGGAGAGGTCACCAGTACTGCAGACCCAGAAGGGATTGCAAATGTCTCAGATCAGGAGGGGTCCGCAAGCATCCTGCCCCTGAAGGGGTCTCTGAGCATCCTGCCCCGGAAGGGTTTCAAGTATCTTACTAAGTATCTTGCCCCAGGAAGGGGCTTCAAGTACCTTGCTGAGTATCCTGTCCCAGGAGGGGGCTTCCAGTTTCCTGCCAGTTACTGTGAACCTTGTCTTCTTCCAGCTTTCTCAGAGTATTGCCCTGGCCTCTGGGCCTGATGACCCTGTTGTCCTGGACTCCAGGCCTGAGGACCCTGTTGCCCTGGCCACCGGGCCTAAGGATCACATAGCCCATGCTTTTAGTCATGAGAAGAGTGCCACGTCTTGGCTGCCAGTCCGAGTGTTGTTTTTTTCTTTAAGGGTCACCCAAGGCTTCCAGTTTGTCAGTGGTCCAAGAGGATTCACCGATGTCTGCCTGTCATGCCTGAGGGTTTTGGTTGGCTTGAGTTGGCATGAAAGGCTGGAGACGAATCAGCTGGAGTGTGGTAATGGGGGAGGATTAATCCAACTTCTACGAATGAAGTGTTATGCACAATAGGGAGTGTAGGTTACTGGACTTTAGAAGAATCATTGGTGCTTTAGCAGTGGCTGGCCCAAAGGCATGACATAGCAAAGACCTGAGACTTGGATTCCCAGCTCAAAGCTGACAGCAGTGACTGGATGCAGGAACAAGCTGGGGTGCTTGATCTGAATTAGAGTGATGACTGAATGCAGGAACAAACTGGAGGACTGGAGCAGCACTGGAACTGGATTGGTGCCCAGACTGGAACCAGTTTAGAGACCAGACTGGAACTGGATAGGTGACTGGATCGGAATCAGGTTAGTGACCGGTGTCAGGAATCGACTCACCACAGCCACATCTGTCCGTCGGTGCGGACTCCGTCCGGGGTCCCTACGTTCTGCTGTCGTCCGCTCCTCTGCCGCCAGACGTCATCCTGGGCCTAGGAACGCTAGCACGCCGCGTTCCCGCCGGGCCGCGGCATGGGCGCCGCCATGACAGTCTCCATCGGTCAGAGTACGGCGGCCAATCCGGAGCTTGGCCGCACCTCCTTTTCCCACTCCAACCAATGTCTGCATACCAGGGGGTATATCAGGAGCTGCAGGGTGAGCCTGTGGTTGTCCTGAACTTTGTGTCACTCCTGCGACCCATGTGCCTGGATTCCACCGTGTTCCTGGTTACCTTCCTGGATCCTCCGTGTTCCTGGTTACCTACCTATTCCTCCGTGTTCCTGGTTACCTTCCTACATCTCCGTGGAACTACAAGCATCAGCAACCCCTGCATCTGTATTTGGCTCCACACCTAACTACAACCGCAGTGTGCTTCAGCCTCTGCAGTAGAGACTCTCTCCAGGTGCATTCCATCACCTCACCTGTGAAGCAGCTTGCTAGCTGCCTGAGTTTAACGAACTGCTCTGTGAACTTCCACCTGAGTCTCCTGCATCTGCTACCAGGTTTGCTACACATTTAATACCATCTCTGCTGGCTCCACGTTTTAAACCATTCTGGTTCTCACACCAGTGAACTTATCCATCATTACCATTTCCTCCATAGACTCTCAGCTTCCAAGCTGCACCATTTCCATTGCATACTTTTATTTGTTTATTCCTGCACGTTATTCTGCTGCCATATTGTGTGAACTTTTATGTTAATAAAACACCATTGCGCTGATGCGCAGAAACCCAATCCAGCCTCCTCACTTCTTCCATCCTACCTCCACTGACCCACTAGCGCCCCCTCCGGGGACACAAGCAAAACCGAACCTGACAGTAAGTTCAGGACCGATGGACTCGGACGGTGGTCAGAGTGTGGGGTCAGGGGCCTTACAAAATCTGGTCTCCCGCTTGGATGGTCAAGAGGCTGTGCAGCAGCAGATGTTCCAGTTTCTGCAAGGGATGTCCTCCCGGATTGATACACTACAGAAAACCCTGCCTAGTGTACTTGCTACTCCAGTTCCAGTTACCCCAGCACCTGCAAGTGCTGTGAGTTCTTCTACGCCGGCTGCATCAGCTCCAGTGTCACGCTTGCACCTGCCCGTGCCTAGCAAATATGATGGCAATCCGAAGTTATGTCGCGGGTTCCTTAACCAATGTGAAATCCAGTTTGAATTATTATCACACAATTTCCCCACGTCAAGATCCAAGGTTGCCTACATTATCTCACTGCTCTCTGGTTCTGCCTTGAGTTGGGTGTCTCCTCTGTGGGAACGTGCTGATCCTCTGATGAATAACTACGCTGAATTCGTGTCAACCTTCAGACGTATCTTTGATGAGCCAGGTCGTGCAACATCAGCCTCTGCAGACCTTATTCAGCTTCGTCAAGGTACCCGGAGTATGGGACAATATGTCATCCAGTTCCAGACGTTAGCCGCAGAGATTCAGTGGAATAATCAAGCCCTGGTAGCAGCCTTCTGGCATGGACTTTCAGATCGGATCATGGATGAACTGGAAACCCGCGATGTCCCTGAGCAATTGCCTGAACTGATTTCTCTATGTATCAAGTTGGACTCTCGCATCCGCGAACGCAACAGTGAGCGTGCTCGTAGTGAGCCGCGCAAGTCAAGAATGGTACCTTCAGTACAATTTCAGCCTCCACCTTCTGATGAGCCTATGCAAGTTAATAGGTCCCGCTTAACTCCTGAGGAGCGGTCAAGAAGACTCTGCGAGAGACTGTGTCTTTATTGTGCGGCTGCAGGTCACCAGATCAATTCTTGTACAGTGCGTTCGGGAAACGCCAGATCCTGACTTGTAAAGGAGGAGTCAAGTTGGGATCTTCTAGACAAGCTCCTTCAAACCAAGACCTCATTCTTCCTGTGACTTTAGAGACTACAGATGGTCTTCAGTCTGCATCTGCGTTAGTGGACTGTGGAGCCGCAGGAAACTTCATCACTCAAGCTGCGGTAGATAAGTTTCGTTTGCCCATCTGCGAACTCTCATATCCAGTCTACATCACTGCAGTAGATGGTAGCCGAATCTCCAAGGGGAATATCTCTCACCTAACCAGACCAGTGGTTCTGGGAGTCGGGTTCCTGCATTCTGAATTAATAAAGTTTTTAGTTATTCCTCAGGCAACCCAGGAGATCGTGTTGGGAATGCCCTGGCTCCAACTACATAATCCGCAGATTGATTGGCCTACGTTACAACTCACTTCCTGGGGTTCACATTGTCGCCAGTCCTGCTTAGCCCAAGTTTGTCCTATCAAGTCTTCTGAAGTCAAAACCCAGTCAAATCTTCCTGCGGCTTACCAAGATTTCTCTGACGTCTTCAGTGAAAAGGCCGCTGATGTTCTGCCGCCCCATAGAGAGTGGGATTGCCCCATTGACCTCATTCCCGGCAAGAAACCACCAAGGGGGCGTACCTATCCGTTATCCGTTCCTGAAACTGAGGCGATGAGCGACTACATCAGGGAGAACTTACAGAAAGGATTTATCCGTCCCTCATCTTCACCCGCTGGTGCGGGCTTCTTCTTTGTTAAAAAAAAGGATGGAGGATTACGTCCATGCATTGACTACCGGGGTCTCAATGACATTACCATCAAAAACAGTTATCCATTACCACTCATCACTGAATTGTTTGATAGAGTTAAGGGAGCCCGCATCTTCACCAAGTTAGATCTCCGCGGTGCCTACAACCTCATCAGAATCCGTAGTGGTGACGAATGGAAGACAGCTTTTAATACTCGAGATGGTCATTACGAGTACCTGGTAATGCCATTCGGGTTGAGCAATGCCCCAGCAGTGTTCCAGCACTTTGTTAGCGAAATCTTCCGTGACGTTCTGTACAAATACCTCGTAGTTTACCTGGATGATATCCTCATCTTCTCCCAAGATCTCTCTTCTCATCGTCTGCAAGTCCGTGAGGTCCTCCGACGTCTTCGTGAGAACCGTCTCTACGGCAAATTATCCAAGTGTACCTTCGAAGTTCCCTCCATACCCTTCCTGGGGTATATAATTTCCGGATCGGATCTCCAGATGGACCCGACAAAGTTGGAAGCCATTGCCAATTGGTCCATTCCAAGTAGTCTCAAGTCTATTCAGCGATTCCTGGGATTCGCCAATTATTATAGGAAGTTTATCCGAGGATTTTCAACTCTCATCGCTCCTATTACTAACTTAACTCAGAAAGGGGCAGATCATTCCAACTGGTCAGAAGAAGCTTTAGCGGCATTTCAAAAGATCAAGCTGGCCTTTATGTCTGCTCCAGTTCTGTCTCAGCCGGATGTAAACAAGCCATTCGAGTTGGAGGTGGATGCCTCCACAGTAGGAGTTGGAGCTGTTCTCTCTCAGAAGGGAACTGATGGGAAGATTCACCCTTGTGGATTTTATTCTCGTAAATTCCTCCCTGCAGAAGCTAACTATTCTATTGGAGATCAAGAACTACTAGCGATCAAGCTGGCCCTTGAGGAATGGAGGTATCTCCTGGAAGGGGCCAAATTTCCGTTCAACATCTATACGGATCATAAAAATCTGCTTTATTTGAAGGCAGCCCAGTGCCTCAATCCTCGCCAGTCCCGGTGGGCTATGTTCTTCTCTCGTTTTAACTTTAAGCTTCATTTCCGCCCAGGTTCTCAGCATATCAAGGCAGACGCTTTATCCCGATCTATGGAGTCCGAAGAGGAGACGTCCGACTCGGTTCCGCATTCCATCCTGAGTCCAGTGGTATTTGCTTTGTCTCAAGTTTCTCCTGCTCCACCTCCTGGTAAGACTTTTGTTTCCCCAGAACTCCGTACCAAGTTGCTGTCTTGGGCTCATCAGTCCAAATTTACTGGGCATCCTGGTGTCCTGAAAACTTTCAAGTTCCTCTCTGAGACATACTGGTGGCCGAAGATGAAAGTTGACATCAAAGATTTCGTGGCATCCTGCCCGAAGTGTGCGCAGCACAAGACTCCTCGACAATCTCCAGCAGGTCAGTTACAACCATTATCTGTTCCCAGCCGTCCCTGGTCACACTTGTCCATGGATTTCATCTCTGACCTTCCCTCTTCTCAAGGATTCAATACCATCTGGGTTGTGGTTGACAGGTTTACCAAAATGGCCCATTTCGTACCACTCCAGGGTCTTCCTTCCGCACCGAAGCTTGCCCAAATCTTCCTACGGGAGATTTTCCGCTTACATGGACTACCCACTGAAATTATATCTGACCGTGGAGTTCAGTTTGTGGCAAGATTTTGGAGAGCCCTTTGTTCTGCCATGCAAGTCAACCTCAAGTTTTCGTCAGCCTACCACCCTCAGACGAATGGGCAGACGGAGAGGGTAAACCAAGAGTTAGAAACCTTTTAAGACTTTATGTTTCGTCTTCTCAAGATGACTGGTTGGACCTGCTCCCATGGGCTGAATTTGCCCACAATTTCCGCTACCATACTGCTACAGAAACAACTCCGTTCTTTGCTGTATATGGACAACATCCCCGTGTTCCAGATTTTCAAGAACTTCCTCACATTGATGTTCCTGCTGCCACTGCTGTCTTGAGTCAGTTCTCTTCAACCTGGAGGAAGATTCATGCTTCTCTCAAGAAGGCTTCTAGCCGGTATAAGTTCTTTGCTGACCGCAAAAAACGTGCAGTTCCTAGCCTGAAACCTGGTGACGAGGTTTGGCTTTCCACCCGGAACCTCCGTCTTAGAGTCCCGTCGATGAAATTTGCACCACGTTTCATCGGTCCCTTTTCCATAGAAAGAGTCATCAGTCCTGTGGCCTACAAGCTCAAGTTACCACCTTCTCTACGAATACCTAATGCCTTTCATGTCTCTCTCCTCAGACCGTTATTCCTGAATCGCTTCCAAAGAGCTCTTCCAGTCGGCCCCAAAGTGTGAACTCAGCGGGGCGTGGAGTTCGAGATTGAGAAGATTCTGGATTCCCGTTGCCGGTACGGTCGTCTACAATACCTTATCGACTGGTCCGGTTATGGTCCTGAGGAGAGAAGTTGGGTGAATTCGTCAGATGTCCATGCTCCAAGGTTGGTCCGTGTCTTCCACAGAACTCATCCTTCCAAGCCACGTGGGTGTTCAGTGCCCACCCATAAAGGAGGGGGTACTGTCAGGAATCGACTCACCACAGCCACATCTGTCCGTCGGTGCGGACTCCGTCCGGGGTCCCTACGTTCTGCTGTCATCCGCTCCTCTGCCGCCAGACGTCATCCTGGGCCTAGGAACGCTCCTGTAACAGCGGTTCCCGCCGGACCGCGGCATGGGCGCCGCCATGACAGTCTCCATCGGTCAGAGTACGGCGGCCAATCCGGAGCTTGGCCGCACCTCCTTTTCCCACTCCAACCAATGTCTGCATACCAGGGGGTATATCAGGATCTGCAGGGTGAGCCTGTGGTTGTCCTGAACTTTGTGTCACTCCTGCGACCCATGTGCCTGGATTCCTCCGTGTTCCTGGTTACCTTCCTGGATTCTCCGTGTTCCTGGTTACCTACCTATTCCTCCGTGTTCCTGGTTACCTTCCTACATCTCCGTGGAACTACAAGCATCAGCAACCCCTGCATCTGTATTTGGCTCCACACCTAACTACAACCGCAGTGTGCTTCAGCCTCTGCAGTAGAGACTCTCTCCAGGTGCATTCCATCACCTCACCTGTGAAGCAGCTTGCTAGCTGCCTGAGTTTAACGAACTGCTCTGTGAACTTCCACCTGAGTCTCCTGCATCTGCTACCAGGTTTGCTACACATTTAATACCATCTCTGCTGGCTCCACGTTTTAAACCATTCTGGTTCTCACACCAGTGAACTTATCCATCATTACCATTTCCTCCATAGACTCTCAGCTTCCAAGCTGCACCATTTCCATTGCATACTTTTATTTGTTTATTCCTGCACGTTATTCTGCTGCCATATTGTGTGAACTTTTATGTTAATAAAACACCATTGCGCTGATGCGCAGAAACCCAATCCAGCCTCCTCACTTCTTCCATCCTACCTCCACTGACCCACTAGCGCCCCCTCCGGGGACACAAGCAAAACCGAACCTGACAACCGGACTGGAGCCAGATACAGTGCATCCGGAAAGTATTCACAGCACTTCACTTTTCCCACATTCTGTTATGTTGCAGCCTTATTCCAAAATGGACTAAATTCATTTTCCCCTCAAAATTCTACACAAAATACCCCATATTGACAACGTGAAAAGATTAATTTTTTTGAGATTTTTGCAAATTTATTAAAAATAAAAAACGAAGAAATCACATGTACATAAGTATTCACAGCCTTTGCTAAATACTTTGTTGATGCACCTATGGCAGCAATTACAGCCTCAAGTCTTTTTGAATATGATGCCACAAGCTTTGCACGCCTATCTTTGGGCAGTTTCGCCCATTCCTCTTTGGAGCACCTCTCAAGCTCCATCAAGTTGGATGGGAAGTGTTGGTGCACAGTCATTTTCAGATCTTTCCAGAGATGTTCATTCGGATTCAAGTCTGGGCTCCGGCTGGGCCTTTGAAGACATTCACAGAGATGTCCTGAAGCCACTGCTTTGATATCTTGGCTGTGTGCTTAGGGTCGTTGTCCTGCTGTAAGATGAACCATCGCCCCAGTCTAAAGTCAAGAGCGCTCTGGAGCAGGTTTTCATCCAGGATGTCTCTGTACATTGCTGCATTCATCTTTCCCTCTATCCTGACTAGTCTCCCAGTTCCTGCCGCTGAAAAACATACCAACAGCATGATGCTACCACCACTATGCTCCACTGTAGGGATGGTATTGGCCTGGTGATGAGCGGTGCCTGATTTCCTCCAAACATGACGCCTGGCATTCACGTCAAAGAGTTCAATCTTTGTCTCATAAGACCAGAGAATTTTGTTTCTCATGGTCTGAGAGTGCTTCAGGTGCATTTTGGGAACCTCCAGGTGGGCTGCCATGTGCTTTTTACTAAGGAGTGGCTTCCGTCTGACCACTCTACCATACAGGCCTGATTGGTGGATTGCTGCAGAGATGGTTGTCCTTCTGGTAAGTTCTCCTCTTTCCACAGAGGAATACTGTAGCTCTTGGTCACCTCCCTGACTGAGCATATGGCTCTGGTCACCTCCCTGACTGGGGCCCTTCTACCCCAATCGCTCAGTTTAGACGGCCGGCCAGCTCTAGGAAGAGTCCTGGTGGTTCCGAACGTATTCCATTTACGGATGATGGAGGACACTGTGCTAATTGGGACCTTCAAAGCAGCAGATATTTTTCTGTACCTGTCTCGGAGGTCTACAGACAATTCCTTTGACTTCATGCTTGGTTTATGCTCAGACATACACTGTCAAGTGTGGGACCTTATATAGACAGGTGTGTGCCTTTCCAAATCATGTCCAATCAACTGAATTTACAACAGGTGGACTCCATTTAAGCTGTAGGACCATCTCAAGGATGATCAGTGGAAACAAGATGCACCTGAGCTCAATTTTGAGCTTCATGGCAAAGGCTGTGAATACTTATGTACATGTGATTTTTTATTTTTTTATTTTTAATACATTTTCAAAAATCTCCAAAAACTTTTTTTCATGCTGTCATTATGGGGTATTGTGTGTAGAATTTTGAGGACAAAAATGAATTTAGTCCATTTTGGAATAAGGCTTTAACATAACAAAATGTGGAAAAAGTGAAGCGCTGTGAATACTTTCCAGATGCGCTGTAGGTGATTGGACTGGTACCAGGTTGGTGAGTAGACTGGATCTGGAGTGGTGACTTAAGTAAAAAGATAATACCAGACTGGGACTGGAGACAAATGGTGAAGCAGAGACAGAAGTTAACCAGACTTCAACTGGATAATCTGATTGGAATTGTACTGAAACCTTCGTAACAGGGAGCTCAGCACAGAGCTGCATTCACTGGAGAAGCAACATTATACTGGTGATTTGGGAGTGGCCAGGTTGCTCCCTGTATAGTTATCACACTCTTGTGATTGGCTACGGTTACCATCTGATTGAGAACAGGGACTGGATTGGCTGAGAATAATCATATGACTTCCTCCTACATCGCTACGTCCATGTCTGAGTTTTGGAGGGAACTTTGGCATGGAGGAAGCAGGTTTGAACTCTAGAGGGATGGAGAGAGAGAACAGAGTGCTGCGGAAAGTGCTGCCCAGAGACAGCTTGACCCTGTAGGGAGTGCTGAGCAGCGGCAGTGTGAATGGACCTCAGCGTCCACTGGAAGCGGTGTCTGCATACAGATCCCAGCGCTACCTTTGAGCAGCATGAGGGCACAGTGAGAACAGACCAAAGCGGCAGCCTGGAGAGACACCACAAAGGTAAATAAGTGGCTCTAATACTCTGGATCATGACACTGCCTTGCCAGAGGTGCAACTGATGTCCACCTTGCCTGAGGTGCAACCAATGTCTGCCTTGCCTGGGAGGTCACCAATGCTTGCTTCTCAGCCAACTAGGCTCCTGTCACAGTGTAGGAGCAAACAGCGTACCCAGACAGTCTATGGGGGCAGCACAGCATCTCCGGTACTACAGGGGTGGTGGAAACAGGGGTTGGGTCATGAGGATGAACCCCCTTACTATGAGACCATGCCCCTTCCTGTGGGGACACATCCCCCTTTTGCCAAAGGCAATGTATTTACACTGCATCAGGTGTCAAAGAAAATAGTGGCGCCCCTGGCTAAGACCCTGGTTTGTGACAATTACCAAGTAATGCTTATTTTTATCTTGTCATATGCTGCATTTAATCTTTTTTTTTTAAATTCAGAATTCCCTTTGCCAAAACTGTTTTTATCATACTTTCATTTTTATTTTGTTTTGTTTTATTTGTTTTAAAGCCTCACTTGTGATTTGTAATTGTTAAAACTTATTTTTTGTTTATCCATGAGATAATTGTGATGTTGTTCTAATTAATATGTTTATTTATTTATTCTTATTTATATGTTTCCTGGTTGACATCTTATTGCTAATTCAAGCTCACATGAGAATAGAGTTTTAACCTAGATGTACTAACAAGCTGTGTCAATTAACTGGACAAATTTATTATACTGTATATAGCTCTCTATTATAGAGATTGAAATACTGTCCATTCACAGTTATTTCACATATACCATTTATGGTTAAAATATTCAAGCGCTAAAGAGCCATTAATCTTTAAACTATCTATTTAGGGGTGTTTTCAGTGCTAAAGCATATGTTTAAGTAATCTATACTCTGTGATCATGTTTTTTTTCTGTGTTGATTTAGGTTGGAGTTATATTGTAAATTCTTAACCCTTTCTTTCAAAATTACATTTCAAAACGTTTCTTCTGCTGTTGCCATACTTTAGATCGATGTGTTTATTTTTTGTTTTTTTTGGATCTATAGCAGCAGAAATGTATTACAGGTCGCACAAGCCATAGGTAAACTCAAATGAAAACAGTGAGGAACTTAATCTGCATATACAGTCTGTGACCCAGTGCAATGGTAAAATGATAATATTGGTAGTTCTAAGAAACTGAAACCATGTATTGCAGATTCAGTTTTTTTAAAATGTTAGATAGAACAGGATATATTATGGCGATGCAGTCAATTTACCGGCTGTCGGGATCATGGCGTTCAGGAGACCGACGCTGGAATCCCGACAGCCGGTGATATACCGACAGCCAGAATCCCGAACACCACCGGGTATGCCCACTTGGTTGGTGGGTCCATGTCACCAACTGAGTGAGAATAGAACCTGTGGTGAGCGCAGTAAGCCTTCAGGCCCAATGCGCGCAGAAAGCCATCAGGGCCGATGCGCGGTGAGAGCAGCGAGCCCGCATAGGGACTCGCTGCCTCGCTGCCGGTAGACTGGATTCTGCTGTCGGCATAGTGACAGACAGCATCAAGTCTGCCCGGATATCATATGTATCCCATATCATGCTTCTGTGCGACTTATAAGATCTCCTGACTGCTGCCAGACGTGAGGAGTTGTATGCAGAAATGGGGGTAGGCACCTGAACAAGCCCCATCGTGTTTACAGTGTTTAACTGAACTGTACACTGTGATAGCATTGGAAAACTTCCACTATGTAATAGGAAATTCATGTGTCATCACCATATCCTGTTATTGCAGTTTAACACCAGTTTGCATTTGATCTATTGGTAATAACAAGACTTAATGGAGTCTAGAATTACTCCCTATGGTTTTCCATGGTTAAATTTACTTTAAAAATTTACTTAGCAAACAAAAATAGCACTGAATTTAGTCTTAAACAGGGGTTTGTGTTTATTCTTCTCACACAAGGATTTTTACAATAAACATTTCCTTATTCCATTAGTACTTTGTGTCCGCCTTTGTGTTTTCCATACTCATTTTGTGGTGTACATGAAGCGCTAAACATACTCAATATACAATTGGCGCTTACTGTATATATAGTCCCGGCATCAGAGATTTCTTGAGATCTTCATGCGAATTTAGGGCCTAATTCAGACATTTACGCTCCTCTGTGAATTTGCAGAGGTTTGTGATTGGATAGCCACTACCTAGACAGAGTGAAAACCCGCCCGTGCAAGTCTGTGTACGCCGTACGAAAAGCTTTGCAAACGCCTGCCAGCTGCAAATCCATTCGCAACCCACTCACCATCTAATGATTTTTCCAGTCTGTGAGTAGCCCAGGACTTACTCCTACAGTACGAAAGAAACAGGCTGATTGGGCCGGAGCTGATGTCACACACCATCCCTGAAAATGCTTGGGAATGCCTGCGTTTTTCCTGACACTCACAGAAAACGGGAAGTTACCACCCCGAAACGTCCGCTTCCTGTCAATCAATCTGCGTATGCCTGGCGATCAAAAAAAATGCAGGATTTTTTCGCAGTTTGGCCTCGCGCCTGTGTATTATGATCCGTACACATGCGCAGTCATTCAATAATCGGCTGCCTTGCAATGTTGCACAACAGTGATCAGGACTTTGGCATTTACACAGCTCCCAAACATGTAGGGCAGGCAGAGAAACAATACAACATAGGATAACTCTGTTCCCTTAGGGTGAATTCAGTTAGCTGCGAGTATGCAAAAGGCATTAAGTTCACACACTTTGCCTATAAATTCACACACTTCATGCTCGCACACAAGATTTGCACAATTCAATTAGTAATGACAATTCGCACTTTTCCTGCGTAATTTGACCAAAAAGACAACTTCATTAGCAGAATCATACAGCAGACTGTTAGTGGGCATAAGGAAAGTACTGTACAGTACATTTGAAAGGTGTCTAATGGCTGATTTGTGCATTAAAAAAAAAGTTAAACAATATAAAAAGCTTACGAATTTCGTTTAAGTACCAAGGAATTTAAGGAAAAATAAAATTCAAAAATTAAATAAAAAATAGAAAAATGTGATTTTGGACAGGGTCATCTTTTCGTATGAGCTCAATGGACAGTTGCCTGAGGGCCCCAGGAGTATAGCTGATAGCCGAGGGCTCCTTTTTTCCAGGGGTACCGGACTTTTGAAAATCGGCCCTGGGGTACCAGATATTTCAGACTTCAAAGCAGTGGTCCCCATCCAAGCCTGTTAGTTGCTCTTCCCAGCCAGCTATCCTGGGTTCTGTCTGACTTAGAGTTGTTCTGTGGGTATACTCCAAAAGTTGGGACGCTCCACTTTTGGTGGATACTGAAAGCTTGTTTGTACTATTGCCAGAAACAGAGATATCAGTCTTCCAGCTGCTGGTTTCTGCTCCAGCTCCACACGACTGGTTTGCAGTTTCATATTTTCGTCATGATCCCCAAGTCCCTAATACCTCCTGGGATTCTCTAGTTTTTTATTTAATTGAAATCTAAGAAATCTAGTTCCAGGAACTGGAGATATCTGCAGTCAAGCTGCTCTCCACTGGAAAATGATGAATATATTAAATTCACTCCACTATCCACCCCTCTCCTGCGTATTAAACATCCCCTACCACCCTGGAAGTCAAGTTCCCTTAATTCATCCCAATGCCCCCTTCTACAATTTAGTGTTCTCCTTCCTGCCCCAAATCCCACCATCTGTGCAATAAAGGAGTAATTACCAGAAAGTATTGCTCCATGTCCTACTGTACATGCTGAGCGGAAGATAGAACAACCCCTACTGCCCGCGGAACATCAAAGCTGCCACTGATAGCACCCTCCAGCGGTAGGGGCCCTAGTGCATTGCTTTGCTCAGGGGCCTACACTGCTGTTAAGACGGCCCTGATTGGGGCTAATGTGAAGCCGCTTCATTTTTTTTTGTATAACAAAAATGATAAAAAGCAATTATTAATTATTTTTCTTTGAAATAAATAATTTAATTACATCTGTTATGCTTAAATAATGAAAAAATAGATTTTTTGGAACTTGGAGGTTATTTTTTTTCACCCCCAAAATATGTAATTATTGGCACAGTTAAGCTAACTGAAAACTTTCAAATGCCTAATTAGTCATTAAGGGTGGGTATCCAAGGGGTTCTGAAGCAAGTCCCCATATTTTTACCTTAAAAGAAAGATTTTCCCTACATTTTCATGTGATCAGGAGGGGCGCGAAGAAAAACAGGCAAATTTACTCTGAAAAAGGAATGCGAGTTTGGAAATGAATTGCAAATGTAGTTAAAAATGCGGATTTGCTGTGAATTCACCTTATGGAAAACACACTCGCGCATAATTGAATTCCCCCCATAGTGCTCACAAGGGAGTGAATAGTACAGTGACCACACCACTAGAAGCCAAGAAAAATAATTATTAATGTAAATGGGAGTCAGACCGTGTGTGTGTGTGTGTGTGTGTGTGTGTGTATACTTACACCAAATATTCTTTAGATTTTCACCAAATAGGCTTCTTTATGTACAGATGTAGCCACCTTTATCTTGACCGATTCTCCGCCTAGACGGACGTTTAGTCACGCTAAGGCGATAGCTGAGTTTAATCACAGGCAGGCGCGTTGAGGCGGTTCTAGATACTCAGCATGCATTACACATCTCCACCACTGGGTGGCTAATGCTCCACTAATCCAGTACTTTCGATCGTACAGTATAGCGGCGGAATGATCTACAGCTCTGGCAATTGGTCAGTGACGACTGTAATGTTAATACTGTAGGCGTAACGGGAGGCGGTGGAAAAAGATGGTGAACTACAGTATGGAGACGCAACTAATTGTGTAAAAGGAAGAATGTACAGTACAATGTATAAACACAGTGCTTTTAAAATACATGTACAGTACATGAGCGTCTGAGTTCCCTAAGGCATAATGGGAATGGTGGGCTAGCGAGAGGCAGTGGAAAATACCGTGCTTTACAAATGCGAGCGTCCGAGTCCCCTAAGGCGTGCTGTTTGCTGTACTTTTACACATCAAATTGGGAATTTCTCATCGGGCGTCATGGGCTAGCGATGAAGGCTTCCACCTCCCACGCTGGGGGTCCAGGGTTCGAGACCGGATGTGCTTTTTTTTTTTTTAATTGTAATAATATACTGTATTATTTTATTTTCATTGTAAGACAGTCAATGGAAGGGTGCACACAAGTTACATATAAATCAGAGTACATCTGCAGGAGCAATTCTTTACGCTAAATGCAACTACACAGCGGCAATGAGTAGAAATGAGTATATTCTGACGCAACTAATTGAGCAAAACAGTACTGTAGATCTTCGGCGTTTGTGTATTGCACAGGACCTGAATTCCCTCCCTGTCTACTGCATGATCTGTGCAGGCTCCCAGGGGGGAAGGGCGATGGGGGTAGGGGGAGATGATGGAAAATACCGTGCCTTTGAAATGCAATTATATGAGCGTCCGAGTCCCCTACGGCATAAACCAACACCAATGGGAAGGAAGTGCCAACCTTTTTTTTTTTATGTGTTCCCGTGACATTCACTTTAATATTTTTTTTTCTCTCTAATACATCCAATGGAAGGATGCACACAAGTTTCACAAAAATCAGAGTAGATCTGCAGGAGCGATTCTTTACGCTAAATGCAAATACACAGCGGTAATGAGTAGAAATGAGTGTATTCTGAGTGAGTAAAACAGTACTGTAGATCTTCGGTGTTTGTGTATTGCACAGGACCTGAATTCCCTCCCTGTCCACTGCATGATCTGTGCAGGCTCCCAGGGGGGAAGGGCGATGGGCTAGTGGGAGGCGTCCGAGTCCCCTAAGGCATAAACCAAAACCAATGGGGAGGGGGCAGGGCGCTGTTTGCTGTACTTTTACACATGAAATTTGGAATCTCTCATCAGGCGCCGTGGGCTAGTGATGAAGGCTCCCACCTCCCACGCTGGGGGTCCAGGGTTCGAGACCTGATGTGCCTTCTTTTTTTATTTTTTATTGTAATAATATACTGTATTACTTTATTTTCATTGTAAGACAGTCAATGGAAGGGTGCACACAAGTTACATATAAATCAGAGTACATCTGCAGGAGCGATTCTTTACGCTAAATGCAACTACACAGCGGCAATGAGTAGAAATGAGTGTATTCTGACGCAACTAATTGAGCAAAACAGTACTGTATATCTTCGGCGTTTGTGTATTGCACAGGACCTGAATTCCCTCCCTGTCTACTGCATGATCTGTGCAGGCTCCCAGGGGGGAAGGGCGATGGGGGTAGGGGGAGATGATGGAAAATACCGTGCCTTTGAAATGCAATTATATGAGCGTCCGAGTCCCCTACGGCATAAACCAACACCAATGGGAAGGAAGTGCCAACCTTTTTTTTTTATGTGTTCCCGTGACATTCACTTTAATATTTTTTTTTCTCTCTAATACATCCAACGGAAGGATGCACACAAGTTTCACATAAATCAGAGTAGATCTGCAGGAGCGATTCTTTACGCTAAATGCATCTACACAGCGGTAATGAGTAGAAATGAGTGTATTCTGAGTGAGCAAAACAGTACTGTAGATCTACGGCGTTTGTGTATTGCACAGGACCTGAATTCCCTCCCTGTCCACTGCATGATCTGTGCAGGCTCCCAGGGAAGAAGGGCGATGGGGGTAGGGGGAGACGATGGAAAATACCGTTCTTTACAAGCATCCGAGTCCCCTAAGGCATAAACCACTAAATGTACAGTAAAATGTTTTTTTTTTTTATTACAAACACACAAATGCATCCCAGATGGAAATCTGCTATACACAGCAGACACCTTATGGTGACAGAACTTACCTACTGTATCCCCACCCATAGTCGTGGTATATTTTAGATTGCCTAATGAGACACTCCTGCAGCATTGCCAATGATTCATGTAAAACCTGTGTGCAAACAGTATCTCTATTGAATGCAAAGTACAGTAAGAGTACAGTATACAGTATTATTAGAGCCATACCTGACCAACATGATGCCCTAGGCTAGATTTTGGCTGATGCCCTCTTGCACAGATGCTAGTTCCGCCTCTAACCCTGCACCCCTTTCCCAGCACCATCACCCATTCTGGCGCTCCTACCCCCTATAATTTAAATAGGAACAATGTGCACATTTAGTGCCAGCCCAAAACAGTGCATGTTCTTGCTGGGAAGGGGCATGGTAACACAATAATACCCCTAGATGAAATGACACAACACAGTACTGCAACTTTATTCACATTATATCATGCAGTAGTGTCTCTTATTCTCGTTACATCATATGATAGTACCACATTACTCCTAACAGTATTGCCCCTTATTCACATTACACCCCACCACATTGATCTTTATTTACATTAGACCACAGGTTCTCAAACTCAGTCCTCAGGACCCCACACAGTGCATATTTTGCAGATCTCACAGAATCACAAGTGAAATAATTAGCTCCACACATTTTAAAAGGTATGGACCTTTTAAAATGTGTCAGTGAGTAATTAATACAGTACACCTGTGCACTTGCTGGTTTACCTGCAAAACATGCACTGTGTGGGGTCCTGAGGACCGAGTTTGAGAACCACTGCATTAGACCATGCAGTAGTGCCCTTTCCTTATGTTACACCAGAAAATATTGTAGCACACTTTATACACATAATGCTGCACATTAGTAATGCATTTCATATTTAAATTTTCAGATTTCATTTCATAGAGCCGCAGTCACACACAGAATATAGGCATGTACTGTAGCATCTAATTTTATTCAGCAGAAGCTGATTATTCCCGTTTGGCTAGTTTGCCGCCTCTGTATATTACAATAGAAAAAAATAATAGTGTCAGTGAAAAAAACACCTCATGACAGATACTGTACACAAGCTCATGGGTATTTTTTTTGCAGTAGAACTACAGGTACCAGCGGTCCCGTTTCCCCCCGCATGCTGGTACTTGTGGTTCTCCAAGTACCAGCTTGCGGGGGAGGCTTGCTGGGACTTGTAGTTGTGCTGCAAAAAACAATATTCTTTTTTTTGACACAAGGCTATCAGCCCCCATCCGCAGCCCATGGATGGGGGGGACAGCCTCTGGCTTCACCCCTGGCCCTTGGGTGGCTGGGGGGGAGGACCCCTTGATTTAAGGGGTCCCCACTCCTCCAGGGTACCCCGGCCAGGGGTGACTAGTTGGGGATTTGATGCCAGGGCTGCAGGGACCAGTATAAAAGTGTCCCCCGGCTGTGGCATTATCTCTCCAGCTAGTGGAGCCCGGTGCTGGTGTTAAAAATACGGGGGACCCCTACGTCTTTTGTCCCCCGTATTTTTTGCACCAGGACCGGACGCAGAGCCCCTGTCAATTTCCCCCCCTTATTTTTACTACCAGGACCGACTCAAAGAGCCCGAGACTGGTTATGCTTAGGAGGGGGGACCCCACGCAATTTTTTTTCATGATTTATTTAACCCATTCCCACCCCTTCCCACTGAAAACCATTCTCTCTCTATTTTAGTCAGTTCAAAAAAAATATATTCTTTTAAAAAATATATAAATAATACTTGTGTCTCCTAATAGACAAACCAAGTACATATCCCTTCTAATATAAATAGATAATTAGAATTTACTTACCAATAATTCTATTTCTCGTAGTCCGTAGTGGATGCTGGGAACTCCGTAAGGACCATGGGGAATAGCGGCTCAGCAGGAGACTGGGCACAAAAGTAAAGCTTTAGGACTACCTGGTGTGCACTGGCCCCTCCCCCCATGACCCCCCTCCAAGCCTCAGTTAGGATACTGTGCCCGGACGAGTGTACACAATAAGGAAGGATTTATGAATCCCGGGTAAGACTCATACCAGCCACACCAATCACACCGTACAACCTGTGATCTGAACCCAGTTAACAGCATGATAACAGAGGAGCCTCTGGAAAGATGGCTCACAACAACAATAACCCGATTTAGTTAACAATAACTATGTACAAGTATTGCAGACAATCCGCACTTGGGATGGGCGCCCAGCATTCACTACGGACTACGAGAAATAGAATTATCGGTAAGTAAATTCTTATTTTCTCTGACGTCATAGTGGATGCTGGGAACTCCGTAAGGACCATGGGGATTATACCAAAGCTCCCAAACGGGCGGGAGAGTGCGGATGACTCTGCAGCACCGAATGAGAGAACTCCAGGTCCTCCTCAGCCAGGGTATCAAATTTGTAGAATTTTGCAAACGTTTTTGCCCCTGACCAAGTAGCTGCTCGGCAAAGTTGTAAAGCCGAGACCTCTCAGGCAGCCGCCCAAGATGAGCCCACCTTCCTTGTGGAGTGGGCATTTACAGATTTTGGCTGTGGCAGGCCTGCCACTGAATGTGCAAGCTGAATTGTACTACAAATCCAACGAGCAATAGTCTGCTTAGAAGCAGGAGCACCCAGCTTGTTGGTGCATACAGGATAAACAGCGAGTCAGATTTTCTGACTCCAGCCGTCCTGGAAACATATATTTTCAGGGCCCTGACAACGTCCAGCAACTTGGAGTCCTCCAAGTCCCTAGTAGCCGCAGGTACCACAATAGGCTGGTTCAGGTGAAACGCTGAAACCACCTTAGGGAGAAATTGAGGACGAGTCCTCAATTCTGCCCTGTCCGTATGAAAAATCAGGTAAGGCTTTTATAAGATAAAACCGCCAATTCTGACACGCGCCTGGCCGAAGCCATGGCCAACAGCATGACCACTCTCCATGTGAGATATTTCAAATCCACAGATTTAAGCGGTTCAAACCAATGTGATTTTAGGAACCCCAAAACCACATTGAGATCCCAAGGTGCCACTGGAGGCACAAAAGGAGGCTGTATATGCAGCACCCCCTTGACAAACGTCTGAACATCGGGAACTGAAGCCAGTTCTTTTTGGAAGAAAATCGACAGGGCCGAAATCTGAACCTTAATGGATCCTAATTTTAGGCCCATAGACACTCCTGTTTGCAGGAAATGCAGGAATCGACCCAGTTGAAATTCCTCTGTAGGGGCCTTCCTGGCCTCGCACCACGCAACATATTTACGCCAAATGCGGTGATAATGTTTTGCGGTTACATCCTTCCTGGCTTTGATCAGGGTAGGGATGACTTCATCCGAAATGCCTTTTTCCTTCAGGATCCGGCGTTCAACCGCCATGCCGTCAACGCAGCCGCGGTAAGTCTTGGAACAGACAGGGTCCTTGCTGGAGCAGGTCCCTTCTTAGAGGTAGAGGCCACGGGTCCTCTGTGAGCATCTCTTGAATTTCCGGGTACCAAGTCCTTCTTGGCCAATCCAGAGCCACGAGTATAGTTCTTACTCCTCTCCGTCTTATAATTCTCAGTACCTTGGGTATGAGAGGCAGAGGAGGGAACACATACACTGACTGGTACACCCACGGTGTTACCAGAGCGTCCACAGCTATTGCCTGAGGGTCCCTTGACCTGGCGCAATACCTGTCCAGTTTTTTGTTGAGGCGGGACGCCATCATGTCCACCTTTGGTTTTTCCCAACGGTTCACAATCATGTGGAAGACTTCTGGGTGAAGTCCCCACTCTCCCGGGTGGAGGTCGTTCCTGCTGAGGAAGTCTGCTTCCCAGTTGTCCACTCCCGGAATGAACACTGCTGACAGTGCTATCACATGATTTTTCGCCCAGCGAAGAATCCTTGCAGCTTCTGCCATTGCCCTCCTGCTTCTTATGCCGCCCTGTCTGTTTACATGGGCGACTGCCGTGATGTTGTCTGACTGGATCAGCACCGGCTGACCTTGAAGCAGAGGTCTTGCTAGGCTTAGAGCATTGTAAATGGCCCTTAGCTCCAGGATACTTATGTGAAGAGATGTCTCCAGGCTTGACCACAAGCCCTGGAAATTCCTTCCCTGTGTGACTGCTCCCCAGCCTCGCAGGCTGGCATCCGTGGTCACCAGGACCCAGTCCTGAATGCCGAATCTGCGGCCCTCTAGAAGATGAGCACTCTGCAACCACCACAGGAGAGACACCCTTGTCTTTGGTGACTGGGTTATCCGCTGATGCATCTGAAGATGCGATCCGGACCATTTGTCTAGCAGGTCCCACTGGAAAGTTCTTGCGTGGAATCTGCCGAATGGAATTGCTTCGTAGGAAGCCACCATTTTTCCCAGGACCCCTTGTGCATAGATGCACTGACACTTGGCCTGGTTTTAGGAGGTTTCTGACTAGTTCGGATAACTCCCTGGCTTTCTCCTCCGGGAGAAACACCTTTTTCTGGACTGTGTCCAGGATCATTCCTAGGAATAGAAGACGTGTCGTCGGGATCAGCTGCGACTTTGGAATATTGAGAATCCAACCGTGCTGCCGCAACACTACTTGAGATAGTGCTACCCCGACTACCAACTGTTCCCTGGATCTTGCCCTTATCAGGAGATCGTCCAAGTAAGGGATAAATAAAACTCCCTTCCTTCGAAGGAGTATCATCATTTCGGCCATTACCTTGGTAAAGACCCGGGGTGCCGTGGACAAACCAAACGGCAGCGTCTGAAACTGATAGTGACAGTTCTGTACCACAAATCTGAGGTACCCTTGGTGAGAAGGGTAAATTGGGACATGGAGGTAAGCATCCTTGATGTCCAAAGACACCATATAATCCCCTTCTTCCAGGTTCGCAATCACCGCTCTGAGTGACTCCATCTTGAATTTGAACCTTTTTATGTAACTGTTCAAGGATTTCAGATTTAAAATAGGTCTCACCGAGCCGTCCGGCTTCGGTACCACAAACAGCGTGGTATAATAATACCCCTTTCCCTGTTGCAGGAGGGGTACCTTGATTATCACCTGCTGGGAATACAGCTTGTGAATGGCTTCCAATACCGCCTCCCTGTTCATATGCCTTTTGGAGTCAGCATCACCTGACCACTGCCACGTCCATAACCCTCTTCTGGCAGAAATGGACAGCGCACTTACTCTTGATGCCAGTCGGCAAATATCCCTCTGTGCATCACGCATATATAGAAATGCATCTTTTAAATGCTCTATAGTCAGTAATATACTGTCCCTATCTAGGGTATCAATATTTTCAGTCAGGGAATCCGACCACGCCACCCCAGCACTGCACATCCAGGCTGAGGCGATTGCTGGTCGCAGTACAACACCCGTGTGAGTGTATATACATTTTAGGATATTCTCCTGCTTTCTGTCAGCAGGTTCCTTAAGGGCGGCCGTATCCGGAGACGGTAGTGCCACCTGTTTAGACAAACGTGTGAGCGCTTTATCCACCCTAGGGGGTGTTTCCCAACGTGCCCTATCCTCTGGCGGGAAGGGGTATGATGCTAATAACCTTTTAGGAATTATCAGTTTTTTATCGGGGGAAACCCACGCTTCATCACACACTTCATTTAATTCCTCAGATGCAGGAAAAACAACAGGCAGTTTTTTCTCACCAAACATAATACCCTTTTTAGTGGTACTTGTATTATCAGAAATATGTAAAACATTTTTCATAGCCTCAATCATGTAACGTGTGGCCCTACTGGAAGTCACATTCGTCTCTTCATCGTCGACACTGGAGTCAGTATCCGTGTCGGCGTCTGTATCTGCCATCTGAGGTAACGGGCGTTTTAGAGCCCCTGATGGCTTTTGAGACGCCTGGACAGGCACAAACTGAGTAGCCGGCTGTCTCATGTCATCATTTTTGTCACTTAATTCCTTCCATAAGCTCAGCCACTCAGGTGTCGACTCCCTAGGGGGTGACAACTCCATTACAGGCAATTGCTCCGCCTCCACACCATTTTCCTCCTCATACATGTCGACACAATCGTACCGACACACAGCACACACACAGGGAATGCTCTGATAGAGGACAGGACCCCACTAGCCCTTTGGGGAGACAGAGGGAGAGTATGCCAGCACACACCAGAGCGCTATATATATACAGGGATAACCTTACAGAAGTGTTTTTCCCCTTATAGCTGCTGTTTTATTAATACTGCGCCTAATTATTGCCCCCCTCTCTTTTTTAACCCTTTCTGTAGTGTAGTAACTGCAGGGGAGAGCCAGGGAGCTTCCCTCCAACGGAGCTGTGAGGAAAAATGGCGCCAGTGTGCTGATGAGATAGGCTCCGCCCCTTTTTCGCAGACTTTTCTCCCGCATTTTTATGGATTCTGGCAGGGGTTAAAATACATCCATATAGCCCTGGGGGTTATATGTGATGTATTTTCGCCAGCCAAGGTGTTTTTATTGCTGCTCAGGGCGCCCCCCCCCAGCGCCCTGCACCCTCAGTGACCGGAGTGTGAAGTGTACCTGAGGAGCAATGGCGCACAGCTGCAGTGCTGTGCGCTACCTTGGTGAAGACTGATGTCTTCTGCCGCCGATTTTCCGGACCTCTTCTTGCTTCTGGCTCTGTAAGGGGGCCGGCGGCGCGGCTCTGGGACCGGACTCCGAGGCTGGGCCTGTGTTCGGTCCCTCTGGAGCTAATGGTGTCCAGTAGCCAAGAAGCCCAAGCTGGCTGCAAGCAGGCAGGTTCGCTTCTTCTCCCCTTAGTCCCTCGATGCAGTGAGCCTGTTGCCAGCAGGTCTCACTGAAAATAAAAAACCTAAAACTAAACTTTTTCTAAGAAACTCAGGAGAGCCTCCTAGAATGCACCCTTCTCGGCCGGGCACAAAAATCTAACTGAGGCTTGGAGGGGGATCATGGGGGGAGATGCCAGTGCACACCAGGTAGTCCTAAAGCTTTACTTTTGTGCCCAGTCTCCTGCGGAGCCGCTATTCCCCATGGTCCTTACGGAGTTCCCAGCATCCACTAGGACGTCAGAGAAATGCTATTAGCAATAAAAAAAAAAAACAATTTTTTTTTTATTAGATTCCGCCAGCAAAGTGAGGCGAAATTAAATTGACGAAATTACTGTTGAAAAGCACTGTTGTCGAATCGACATCCTTCAATTGAATTGTCAAAAAGCCGCATTTTTACCACTGCAGACATGTTGAATTTTAAAAATGTCGAATTGCAAAAAGTCGAATCTGAAACGTCCGTTTTTGGTCAAAAAGTACTGTATTGCATTGTCGAATCCAATTCGACATGTTTTTTTTGTCGAAAATGCCCCGTTTTTCGACTTTTGCGGCAATTCGACCGCAATCGCATATGCTCCCTACCTAGGGGACTTGGCCGCTGACTTACTGTACTGTACCACATCCCTGACTTTAATGAATCACACTGTTGCTTAAGCTCCTTGTTTTGGGTCTGTATACTGTACATTACACAGCATTTATTATTTGATCTTTCTTCGGGACCTCATTGCCTCTGTGTACTGTTATTTTAGCGAGGGGATTGTGACGCTCCTTCAGCATTGCCCCGTAGCCTTCAAGACTACTGCTATTTCTCACTCCATCTCCGAGTGCTGCCTGCCACGTGGTGGGGGTTCAGGGGCGACGGCCATTTTGACAGTGTGCTATGCGATCGAGTCCGGTGTACCGTAATGATAGACCTCGCTTATCCCTATCGCTTCTGTGTATTTTAGCGAGGCGATTGTGACGCTCCTTCAGCATTGCCCCGTAGCCTTCAAGACTACTGCTATCTCTCACGCCATCTCCGAGCGCTGCCTGCCACGTGGTGGGGGTTCAGGGGCGACGGCCATTTTGACAGTGTGCTATGTGATCAAGTCCGGTGTACCTTAATGTGCATAGACCTCGCTTATTCCTATCGCCCCTATGTATTTTAGCGAGGGGTTTGTGACGCTCCTTCAGCATTGCTCCATAGTGCGATCAAGTCCGGTGTACCGTAATGTGCATAGACCTTGCTTATTCCTATCACCCCTATGTATTTTAGCGAGGGGATTGTGACGCACCTTCAGCACTGCCCCGTTGTCCGCAAAATCTATGTCATCACTCGCTCCATAGCTGAGGGCCTCCATGGGGCAAGGAGTCACAGGCAGTAGCCATTTCGATTGAGTCTGCCCTGCTACAGAATTGTATGTGTACCGTATGGTGCATAGAACCTTAACAGTACATCTGCTCCTGCAGCTTTGCCCTGGTTTATGTGAATAAAAAAAATTATAAAGTGTCTGGAAAAAACTAACATGCGTTCGTACTGTACAGTACTTTAGGAATTGAACACGGGACTCTGAGTATAGGAAGCGGAACACTTCACCACTTCGCCGCAGACAGATGAATAAATCCATTAGTTTTGATTAAGCCATAATGGCTACGGGATTAGGATGCTAACATACTGTACAATATTCCTAATATCATTCGGCAATAATGAACTTCTAACACGTCTATTTGTGTCAGTGTACACTACTGGTTTTATGTTGCTTTGTCTGCGGGATTCAGCGTAACGAGACGCACTAGTAAAGTAGTCCTTACTATACAGTATACAGTATTTCAGTATTATATTTTACGGGAGCCCACACGCATGCGCAGTGGTGATTGTAAAAAACGACATCTGGTGGATGATCACAGGTATTACACGTAAAGGTAACGCCAAACGTCTGTCTCCGTGCGATTAGATAGCCTCTCTGTGACTAGGCGCGCCTCCCTACGCCCCAGTACGCTGCGTATGCTCGATCGGGACAAACGCCTCAGCCACTCAAGATAAAGGTGGCTACATCTGTATCACTTGATAGCAGGATAATTGACAGCCCACAAAACCCAAACTAAAAAGTATCACAAAGCAGGTGGGGCTCTTACCCTTGTGGGACAAATGTTTACCAGAAGGATTCTTGTAGCATGTCTGTAAAGATTTCTTTAAGGAATGCTTCTTCTTATATAATCTCTCCAGTGTAGCTCCTCTGTATCCATCCAATTATCCGAATATAATAAATCTCTTAAGGTAGTAGGTTTATAACAGAACATTTAATAGGCTAAAAGGTCAAAAGTAATCACCAGTAAAATACAAACAGCAGAAATCACTTCCTACTGGACATCATGCACTTCATATGACACAATGTAACCCAGGTAAAGAGTCTTTAGAATGCCATATGCTGTATGTCATGTCCCTTCTGTTCTGACACCATATAAAAGCACACCTTGTTATTCTACAAATATCTTTCCTATTCACTTGGGCCTAGAAATACCTGCCGAGAAAACTTTAAGTGGCAGTACAGTAGCAATGACATAGTCAGCTGAATAAACCTGTTCCAATTTACCTTTAAATTGGGCTGGTACAAAACAATGTAATATGTTGAAGTAATTTCACTTTCTCTTGGAGTGGAATTCAATTAGTGATGGACATTACTGTACATACAATATAATTGAAAATGTTTATTTTCCCTTTCATCTTTATAGGACGCAAGAAAAAAATGCAAAAATGAGCAAACTGGTCACCTGCCCTTTCCAGAAAACTTTGCAACCACCACAAGATATTGAATTCCCTCATTAATGTCTCCAGTGCCTCCTCTGTGTACAGATTCTCTCACAGTAAGCATGAGTGTGTTGTTCATCATCAGGAGTTGACCTGAGAAAGCTTAAGCTTGTACACACCTGTATCATCCCGAGCAGTATGTATCCAGCTCTACCCCCTGTGACCTGTGAGGAGGGGGCAGCAGCATAGGGGCTATTCTATTGGGATCGGGAAGTCAATGGCCCGAAGCGTGACGAGTGAGGGAAAATTTGTTCCTCCCTCCTGGTCCCGAGCATCGCACGAGCTTTATAAGTCGTGTAGTGGCTTACACTCATGCCTTGGCACTGCATACACACCTATATAATCAATGGCCATTTCATACAACCATACTAGCTTCTAGCCATTTGAAAAAAAACTACCGGTAAAGATGGAGCAACAGGTTCTGATTGGTTGGTCAAAAGACCGTTGGGTTTTTTCAAATGTGGTAAAAAAAGGATGCATTATGTGTGAATATATGGGAAGGAAAACGGTCAATATCACTGTACCATTACATAACAATTCATATATTCTTTAAAGCTTTATGAATTGTGATTCAAATTTCGTGGTGTACCTACTTACCTATGGATTTGGTCTACATTATGTGGGCAACACCATAAAAACATCACGAACACGCTTTATAGAACACAGACGTAACATTGTTAATCGCAAGGATGGGATCGGTATGAAATACCTCCAATCAAAATACCGACGTTCAAAATCCCGACACCAATTGACCGATGGTCAAAATCCCGACAAGGTCAAAATCCCGACATGGACAAAATACCGACATTTAAAATACCGACAAGGTCAAAATACCGGCATGTAAAATGCCGACAGGTCAAAATACCGACATGCGTTTTTTTTTGTGTGTGTATGTCGACATAAGTCAACATGGACACCATATAAAGTGTACCGCGTCCCCTCGCATGGCTCGCCATGCTTCGGGAACGGTGCCTCGCTGCGCTCGGCACACTATTATATTCCCCCTCCAGGTCCACTGGTATGGTAAAGTATGAACAAGTCGGTTTCAATGAAAAAAATCATGAAAAACTCATGTCGGTATTTTGACCTGTCGGCATTTTACATGTCGGTATTTTGACCTTGTCGGTATTTTAAATGTCGGTATTTTGTCCATGTCGGGATTTTGACCTTGTCTGGATTTTGACCATCGGTCAATTGGTGTCGGGATTTTAAACGTCGGTATTTTGATTGGAGGTAAACTGACTGCATCCCCGCAATGATAACCATAGTATACCACGACATTTCACTCATCTTCATGATGGGAATCCTAGTAGCCTCTCTGTGATATGCCTTGAACAGCCCCCGACTGCAAGAGGGGGAAACAGATTTAACAATCTCTGCCGCAGAGAGGTATACTGGATGCCACAATACAATAGTCTCCATCTTATTGGCCTTAACGAGACCATTGAACTAACTTCAGTTCTTTGAACTAATATGTCTGACAGACTCTAAGTACTGGGAGTATATTTATTTTATAAGATACTAATGGGTTGTTTGGAAATGGTCTATATGTTTACTCTACAGGGGAATGTAGTCATATACATATTTAGGGACTGCTGCCTATTTCACGGGAGTCTTTCTGTTGAGACCACTATTTGATTTCACACCTAACTATAATACAGTCTATATTATGGATCATACATGAGTAATATGAAAATCAGTCTATCTACAAGAGAGAGAGAGAGAGAGAGAGAGAGAGATATTTATTGATAGTGGTCCTGTAATATCGGATTTTAATGGATTTAATATCATATGATCAGTATTTATAAGTACATTATTTTGGTACCTTACATATATTCAAATTCTTAGCATCTACGCTACCCAAACTGTTATAGAAGTATTAAAGTGTCCATTTACCCGTCCTTAATATTTGTACGGGTAGGACAATACTACTTGTTCTGCTGACATCGTATCTAATATTTTATTAGGTCAGAAAAATATAAATGTACATATACAAAAATTATAAGAATTTGAATATATGTAAGATACCAAAATAATGTGGTAGATGCTAGAATCAAGTGGCCTAAAGGACCTATGATGTCAGGGGGAGGAGCCACATCACCAGGGGGAGGAGCTAGGCCAGCGGGATAGTTCTTCTACTATCCACGCCACAAACTACTACCTTTAGTAACCCGGTGGTAAGCGAAGCGAAGCAGAGCGAGCCACCGACCCCGAAGTGTGGTGAGTGAAGCAAGCCAGCAAGGGTAAATTTGTTCGGGGATGGCTCCTCCCCCTGGTGCCATGGCTCCTCCTCCTTGTGACATCATAGGTCTCTTACCCAACTTGGATTTAGAACTAACCGTGTGGGTAGTCGAAGTCGCAGTCACATGACTGCTGACTGACTAATGATTACTATTTACAAGTAAATACTACTATGACAACGTCTGAATCCAAAGTTGCGGTCACATGGGTCTTGTTGGACCAATGAATACTTTGTTTCTCTAAGTAATTACGATTGGACTGAGACGGTCATGTGACCGGACTACGATCATTATAAAGACACTGAGAGGAAAATATGTATGTAAGTCATGGTTTATGTAGATATGTGGAAAGCTTTATTTATGCAAACTAATCGAGTAATACAGAGTAAGTAGGGTTGCCTTACTTTATTTTAATTTATTTTATTCTCTATAAACAGATATGTTTATACCTGCCAATCAACACACATCTGTGAGTACTCTCACAATTAAGGGGGTATAAAGGAGACTCCATGAGGATCTTAAAACATGCTTCTAAGGAAACTGGGTGACGCTTCCCAGAGAAACACGTCAAGCTACGATCTCCACTGTGACGCCAGTCACCACATACACCGGATTACGACACCTGGGACTTAACAACCACATATTTATCTAGCGGCTTGTGTAACTTTTTCCAGCAATCCAGACAACAAACAGTCATCTTGGATATTTAGTGGAATTGCCATAAAAACATTTGCCAAAGAAACTACAATGGAACTGTTCTATGTCATGGTAATATCCTAAGATTCTGACAATCTGGATGTTTAATTAGACCTATGATAAGTTACAAGCCTGCCTAAAAAGTCTCTGTATACAGTGCAGCATGGCCGGACTGGCCATCTGGCACATGGGCAGGTGGGCTGAACCGTTCACTCAGAGAGCCGGGAAGGCCGTGCGCAGCGTAGCCTCCGCCACTCTGGTTCCATGGTCTCCATGGAAATTGGGGCATGCCAGGAGTCCACGCCCCCCTTGACGCGCGCGCGCCTTCACGAATGCCAGGGCCGATTTAAGGCCCCAGTCCGTCGCTGCAGTGCAGTGATATACATAGTGAGTCATTGCTGTTGGTAAGTAATAATTGTCTATATCAGGCATGTCCAAACTGCGGCCCTCCAGCTGTTGAGAAACTACACATCCCAGCATGCCCTGACACAGCTTTAGCATTCTCTGACAGCAAAACTGTGTCAGGGCATGCTGGGATATGTAGTTTCACAACAGCTGGAAGGCCGCAGTTTGGACATGCCTGGTCTATATGTATCAATGAATGTCTTAATACATTTTAATATATCTGTTTAATTTATTATATATGAAGTAGCAACAGCGCTGGTATCTGTATATATTTTTGTGCACTTGCTATTATTGGGATTGACACCCCCTTACCAGCTGCTATTGATGGCAGTTCTCTTGTCCAATCTGCGTCTGCTGAAACAATCTGCTGAAAATTATTAAATAAAAATACAATTAAATAATTAATTTGGCTATAGGTAAAGGGGAATTTATTAATGATACTATGATGGGAAAGAGATGAATTTAATTAATAACAATGGTGATAAAGTCAAATATTACCTTTGAACATAAGCTATATACTTATTATGGACTAAGTACGCAATTGGCGCACGGAGTACCGTAAGGGTACGCACTTAGCGTAGCAGACGCTTATCGTGGGTGCGACGCACGAGCGGCACGTACGCTCACTGACTGACACACAGTAAACCTTGTTAACAACACTCTGTATGGGTATGCTTAGACTGTAAACCTTAATACTGTAATATTACCACAATGTAACACTTATTGACCTTGATAATATAAAAGCTGTTTGAGCGATTGGGACGCTCAGAAACCCTATTCAATAACTGGTGAAACACACAAGACCTGTTAAGGTTCCAACACCTTCGTAGAAGATACTTTAGTATAAAAAGGGGAAAAACAGTTACAGCTTATACACTACAGACCTAACATCAATATCTAAACAGAATAACAAGAAATAAATGTGAACAATAGCGAACGATCGCAAACAGAATAAACACAAAGAGAATAAAATGGCAAATACTTAAAGGATAACAAAATGAGAATGAATGGCGTACATAAAGAATAACAAAATGGCTACAGAGAAACTTACACACGTGGGAATGATTCGCAAGCGAGTCCTGGACCAGCCCTCAGCCTTCAGTGTGAAAACCTTTGTAGAGAGAGTGAGTGCTGGTCCAGCAATGGTGGCCTTTATATACACAACATACAGTAACAATACAATGGTCCCTATAATCTTATAGTTCATTGGACATAGGAATGTATCTCTGCATTATAACAAAAGGTCATAGGTGGGTTCGAACAGGTGGGCTGTGTCTATTTCCAACTGCTCAGGTGGGAGGTATCCTCAGGATTCCCGCCGCATGGATAATGAACAGCAAATACAGTAAATGTCTAGAAACTACTTTTAAACATAACTATACGCAGGAGCGAACAATCTCTTCCTAACCAACACCGAAATGTTACATTTAAAATACTCTACAGCTGGATACTAAACACCACCGTTCTACCTTTGTCTGACCCTTCGTATCATGCAAAGAGGAATTTCTCTGTCCAAGAACCGTTCACACTAAACATACTTTCTAACATTGTTAAGGGGAATATTCACTATAAAACACGCTATGTGGGTAAAATATGTTATGATCGAGTCGCCCGCTAGATGCACACAAACTCTACCGTAAATGCGCATATACCGCGCGTGATCGCCGGAGCGATCTTACGCAATTTGCGGATATGTGCACGCACGGCAGAGCTCATGCACGGGCAGCGGGCATGTGCATGAGGGGTTAGTACAAGGCATATGAATCTGGATATTTTTCGACTTTGACAGTCCACCCTTTGGCAGTCAACAATAACTGCCACTCTCTAAACAATTCAAGCAGAAAAATATATTACCATGAAATAACTCATTATGATTGGGAGTAGGGAGGAGAGGAGGAGGTGGGAAATGTATGACCTAGTGGGATAGTAAAAAGCATGTGTATGAAATCCATGTCTGAGGAGTCGTGTATCATCGTGCCGTACGTGTTCTAAAATAAGCTTCGAGGTATTGCGAAGTATACATTGAATCCTTCTCATCCCGTATTAAGGGTCTGTAAGTGGGCTAACAAACTCTACCGAGCTCTTTTCGGCTTTTAGTTCCAACAAATGGGGGTGCACATTAGTTGATGATACATGAAGGGGGAGAATATGTGAGTGCTAATATATGTGCCTATATTACCTGTCGACTATGTGTGTCACTACCTGAAGATAGTAGAGATGAAGATAAGAAACATGCATTATAAATGCAGTCGTATGATTATGTATGTGGTCGTCTTTGGGTGTCTTGTTGACGTCTTGTCTGATGTCTTGTCTCTTTACTGTATCTTTGCTGTAAGTGGCAAGCAAAGCTCTTCAAGTGTCCATAAAAATTTTACAGTCTCTAAAAGCTCATTAGGTGTCTGTGACACAGTTCATCAGTGGTCTGTATAAAGGGTCATCAAATTCTTCTTCCAGGTGGATGTCTTTGTACCTTGGAGAAAACCAAAGGAGAAACGGGTGAAAGAAACGGACCGTGGAATCACATTTTATCACAACATTGTCTCGATTGACGGGTCATAAATTAAACTAGTTGTTGTTACAATGCCCTCGCTCCTCAAACTCATCAATTTGGTACTACGCTTGCAATTCATTAAAATCCGAACACATCTGAATATCAGACCAATCATTATGACAACTCCTAGGATACATAAGAGGAATTTCCCTACAGTAACGACAACATTTTGAGCCCATTCTCCTAAACCTGAGAACCAATTACGTGGGTTCAACCATGATACCCAGCCGGTCAGTTCATTACCCACAGAAGTAAGGGTAAGGTTGTGTCTCCTTCGGAACTCCCACTTCAATTGCAAGATATCGTCCATCTTTTGATCTATGACCTCGGTTGGGTCCTCAGTGCTGTTTGTAATATACATACAACACTTCACTCCATACTGAGTTGCTAGGGTGACACAATACCCTCCTGTCACTGCTGTGAGGTAATTTAGAACCATCCTGTGCTGGATCAGTTCCGTTTTGTAAGCTTGCAATTCTCTCCCAGTATATCTGAAGGTGTCATCATACATCTCGGTGATATTGTCTATCAGGTTCGCTAGCGCGGTAATGTACCTAAAATTTATAACTCCTCTGGCGGTACGGGTGATATCTAACGCGAGTAGGAATTGAATCCCGGTGGATTCGTGGATCAAATCAGAGGCTGCATGCTCTGTCCTATCTATAAGATGTCTTTTTACAATGTGTTCGTAATGGGTGTGAGTGTAAGGAGCTTGAGCATTGCGGTGAACATCTTTCATCTTTTCATGGGTAATGGTCATTACTTCCGGTAACACTCTTCCAATGTAACACAATCCCTCTGAGTTTGGGGCAAGCCACTTATACGCCTTCCTCCCACATATGAAATATGCATCATCGGGGAGGACATATGGGACAGAGAATGACATTACCATGTTACAAACCTTCCAGGTGAAAACTCCTATCCCTAACTCTCTCATCTGACTAGTACACGTATCAGGTTGTATGATATGCGCACAGTATCCTGGTGATACTTCTCCAACTCGCATGGGCCTACTTCCTTGAGTGTACCTATATTGGAAATATCTTCCACTGTTGGCTATTTGGCGTATAAGCTCTGAGTCGATGGGCATTCTATCGGCTCTGTGTGAGAATGTCATGGTTCGGTTGTTCCATGTCACTTCCCAATTTCCCGGCTTTCGGGAATTGGAAATGTTAAAACATATTAGGAACCTATCTACATGGTATTGGTGGAGCTTCAAACTAGGAGGGAAAGAAATATTAAATTTCTTGTCCACCGGTCTCCCACCCCTTAATTCAAGTACCTCATCTATCATTAATGAGTATGGTACTAGTCCTGACTTTCTATTACCTTGAGGTACTTGTGAGCACACCCAGCATTCCGTTTGGTTTAAAACCTTACCCACTAATGAGTGATAGTCACTCAATGGATGACGGTCCATATTGATATTAATGCTGGACTGACATCTCTGGATGCACCCGTCCTCAACTATGTTGTCACAATTTCTACATATACAATTCTCTTCAGCTAACAATCCTTCACAATGTCTATTAATGTCATGGCTACCAGATCGTTTTCTGATACTCGCCTTTACTCGGTGATTGTGTTGCTCTTGGAATTCTACGAATCCTTCCTGATCATCAGAACCCATTCTAGATCCTTTCTCGACCTCACTGGTACTCTCACCGAAACAGACTGCTCTGGTCAACAACAGGGTCAACAGGAAAACACGAACTGCAGTCTCTTGGGGCGAGTCCATCTTACAGGAGGAGAAAGAGAAAGTTGTAATGGGGGAAAGAAAACAACTATGAGGGAAAGAAAACTTGGCGCGACAACCGCCTCCGATCTTGTAATTCTCTGTGCTCAGGTGCCGTGACAACAGTCCTGCCTCTCAGCCTTCCCGGAACAGACACTCCAATGATATGGTTTCCTCCACACTCTGTTCTATGTCACGGGCTTTCTCTGGGTCAGCGACCTTCTTACAGTGGGACGAGTGGACCCAAGTCTCTCTTTCGGCAACCTTCAATGCTGTCGTGCTGGTCAATAAGACTTGGTACGGTCCTTCCCAACGGTCAATCAGGCAACCTGAGCGTAGAAAATTCTGAATCATTACATAATCCCCAGGTTCAATGTCATGACAATTACTGTCTAGCAGATCAGGAATCACCAGCTTTAGATTGCTATTCTGATTCCTCAACTGCTTGCTCATCTTAACCAAATACTTTTACGGTTACTTCATTGTTACATTTCAAATCATCCTGGGGGTCAATCATAACATGGGGTTGTCGACCAAAAAGAATTTCAAAAGTGGACAGATTAAGAGGGGACCTGGGAGTGGTTCTGATGCTGTACAATACAAGTGGCAAAGCTTCTGGCCACAACAATCCAGTTTCAGCCATTACTTTGTTCAACTTGTTCTTAATAGTGCTGTTTACTCTTTCCACTTTCGCACTCACCTGTGGGCGGTACGGAGTATGCAGCTTACTATTAATTCCCATTAATTTGCACATTACCTGAAAGACTTCACCTGTAAAATGGGTACCCCTATCACTTTCAATTATCCTAGGGATACCATACCTGCACACAAATTCCTGCACAATTTCCTTTGCCGTAAACGTAGCGGTATTTGTGGCAGCGGGGAACGCTTCAACCCAATTTGAAAACACATCAATACAAACCAATACATACTTCAAATTTCTACAAGGTGGCAATTGTATGAAATTAATCTGTATTACCTGAAAAGGGCCGTCCGTTGGCGGAATATGGGATGGTTCTGTTGGTATTGCCTTTCCAATGTTCTTCCTCAAGCAGGTGAGGCATGTCATTGCCCTCTTGCTCGCATGAGTAGAAAATCCAGGTGCGCACCAGTAGGCTCTTACCAACTTGCACATACCTTCTTTACCTAGATAAGTCAGCCCATGTGCCGCCTCCGCTAAACTCGGAAGGTATGCTCTGGGTGCCACTGGCTTACCCTGTCCATCTGTCCAGAGTCCTGAGGACTCCTGGCCATATCCTTTTGACCTCCAGACTGCCTTTTCCTGTGGCAAACACAAATTTTGCATTTCACTCAATTTCTGTGTGTTTACGGTATTGAATACCATCAGTTGTGTGATGTCTGTCTGTCTGGGGGTATTGGCTGCTGATTTAGCAGCTTCGTCTGCTCGGCTGTTACCAAGTGACACTGGGTCTTGACTGTACGTGTGGGCTTTACACTTGATAACAGCCACTCTGTCAGGTTCCTGTATTGCTGCTAAAAGTCTTTTGATGTGGGTTGCATGTGCCACAGGTGTGCCAGCTGCCGTCATGAAATTTCTGAGGCGCCATAGAGCCCCGAAATCATGCACTACTCCAAAGGCATACCTAGAATCCGTGTAGATATTGGCTGACTTACCTTTAGCCAATTCACACGCTCTGGTTAGGGCAACCAGCTCAGCAACTTGTGCTGAGTGAGGTGGGCCCAGGGGTTCCGCTTCTATGGTGCCTTTGTCATCTACGACTGCATACCCAGTACACAAGTCTCCCGAGTCCGTCTGTCTGTGGCAACTACCGTCAGTGTAGAAAGTAAAATCTACACCGTCCAGTGGGTTGTCACTGATGTCAGGCCTTGCAGTGAAATTTTGGGTCAAATATTCCATACAATCATGTGTGTCAGTGTCTGTACTAAATCCTCCTTCACCATTACTCTCATCCCCCACCCTTTGTGCCTGTCCAGGCACACCTGGGAGATACGTTGCAGGATTTAGTGCGCTGCATCTCCTTATGGTGATGTTTACAGGGGCCATTAGTGCTAATTCTCACCTTGTAAACCGTGCAGATGAGACGTGTCTGGTTTGGGCAGAATTCAGTAAGGCTGACACTGCATGAGGTGTGTGTATGGTCAGGTTGTGTCCTAGCACTACATCTTCGCTTTTACTCACTAGCAATGCTATCGCTGCAACACTTCGCAAGCATGTGGGGAGGGATCGCGCTACCGTGTCTAGCTGAGCGCTGTAGTAGGCTACCGGCCTGCTGGCATCACCATGCTTCTGGGTTAAGACACCTGCCGCACATCCAGCACTTTCCGTACCGTACAGTTCAAAGGGTTTCCCATAATCTGGCATACCTAATGCTGGTGCCTTCGTTAGGCACTGTTTTAGTCTCTCAAATGCCAGTTCGGACTCATCTGTGTGCGAAATCCAATCTGGTTTGTTTGATGAGACCATCTCTTGCAAAGGTAAGGCCAGTATGGAAAACCCTGGGATCGAGTTACAACAGTACCCACACATTCCTAGGAACATGCGAATCTGTTGCTGAGTCTGTGGCAGAGTCATGTTGCGAATTGCCTGTACTCTATCAGTGGTGAGGTGTCTCAGTCCTTGTGTCAAACAATGCCCCAAATATTTTACCTTGGTCTGGCATAATTGCAACTTATCCTTTGAAACCTTGTGTCCCGTATCAGAAAGATGAAACAGAAGCTGTTTCGTGTCTCTCAAGGACGATTCGAGTGAATCAGAACACAGTAGTAAGTCGTCTACATACTGTATTAATATTGATCCGCTCTCAGGTTGAAAGGATTGTAAACAATCATGCAAAGCCTGCGAGAAAATACTTGGGCTGTCAATGAAACCTTGTGGTAAGCGAGTCCAGGTGTACTGTACTCCTCTGTATGTGAATGCAAACAAATATTGACTGTCAGGGTGCAGAGGTACCGAGAAGAAGGCGGAGCAGAGGTCAATTACAGTGAAAAATTTCGCAGTGGGAGGGATTTGCATAAGGATGACAGCTAGATTTGGCACTACGGGGAATTGGCTCTCAACTATTTTGTTGATCCCCCTTAGATCCTGCACTAGCCTGTAACCCCTCCCCCCGCTCTTTTTCACCGGGAAGATAGGACTATTGGCAGTGCTGGACGTCCTAACCAGAATGCCCTGTTGTAGCAAGCGCTCTATAACTGGGTAAACTCCTAACTCCACCTCTGGCTTTAGAGGATACTGTGGGATTTTTGGAGCTATCCTACCATCTTTTACTTGGACCACTACAGGAGCTACATTTGCCATTAATCCAGTGTCTTGTCCATCCTTGGTCCAAAGTGACTCCGGTATCTGGGAAATCATTTTCTCTACCTTGGACGGACACCTATCTGTAACAGCAGTATGCGTCATTAACCTTTGTGGGGAATCTAGCATATCCTGTACTTCCTGAGCGTGATTCTCGGGTATATCTAAGAACACACCTCCAGGAGTACAATATATGACACACCCCATCTTGCACAGTAAGTCTCTCCCAAGTAGATTAGTCGGAGCCGATGCAGCTAGCAAAAAGGAATGCTTGGTCTGCAAAGGCCCTATCGTAATCTCTGCTGGTTTGCTTAAAGGGTAGTGTTGTACTACTCCCGTTACTCCCATGGCTGGAATTGTTCTACCAGTGGTCTTCATACCCACTGTTGAATTTATCACTGACTTGGCCGCCCCAGGATCTACAAGGAAAGGTAGAGATCTACCAGCTACATCAATTGTGACCTCGGGTTCACTTCCAAGGCTCGCAATTAATTTCACTGGCTGCAGACTACAGGTGTGGCCCCACCCCTATTGTGTGTGGTGACCTCCCCGCAGCGCGCTGGCAGCTACTACATGTGAGGGGAGTAACTGGGAATTATCAGAGACTTGCCAGTCTCAGCTTGGTGGGTACCTTTTTGTTTCCCCTGCATGTGGCTCATAACTCCGTCTCTGCGGTCCCTGATCCCAATTTCGTGCGTCTTGTCGTTGTCTAGGGGGTTGGTATACCTTATATGGGTCGTTAAACATACAATTCCATGCAATATGTCCTTCTCTGCTACAGTTATAACATTTTATTACATTTGACTTACCCACAGGGGTCTGGGGCTTTGGCTGAGGTGGCTTTGTTGTAAGGGCTTGTATATTTACTGCCATCAGCTTATCGCCCTGTGACTCCCTGTGTCTCATGATGTTCCGATCATGTTCAATAGCGGTCTCTCTCAAAGCAGCCACCGACAGACCTCGCCAACTTGGTTGAGTGGTCTGTACCCTTGTCCTTAACACTTCCTTTAAACCATCCATTAACACAGAAACTGCTACTTCCCTATGATGCACATTTGTCTTAATGTCTTCTATTCCAGTATACTTAGCCATTTCCTCCAGTGCCCGATGGAAATAATCAGAAGCTATTTCACCCTCTTTTTGTCTTATGGAGAAGATTTTGTTCCACTTGACAACAGCTGGGAAATATACTCCTAATTGCATGTTGATCTGCTTAACATTTTCTTGATTGTATGCATCTGTGAGAGGCATCTCTTCATCTAACCTACAATCAGTGATAAATCTCGCAGAGTCGATATTGGGGGGCAAACATGCCCTCAGCACTGTCCGCCAATCTTTGTTATTGGGTTCTGCGGAGTTACCTAGTTCTCTAACGAACCTTTGGCTTGCAACTAGATCTTTCCTAGGATCAGGGAATTCAGACATAATTGCTCTTAATTCTGTCCGGGAAAAGGGACAATGCATTGCAATGTTCCTGACGGGAGTGACTCCTGAAGTGTCAGTTTTCCCATTTGGGACCGCAATTACCCTGACAGGATTAAGTTCAATGACATCACTCTGGGTTGATTCTACAATATGTGGTGTAATTGTTTCTGCGTAGTGTACAGTGCCGTACTTACCTGCCGACACGACCTCACCTGTCCCTCCACTAGGGGCCTTTGCTACTCCTCTTACTGGTTGGGCCGTGCCCACTGTAGTCTCTGCTATGGTGGCTGCTAGAGAGAGTGCCGATATTGTGGTAGGCTCATCTTCCTGCTCGCAATCCTGGGGGAAGTTTAAGACGGGATACAACTTGCACGGGTTAGTATTAACATCAATACACTTATCTACTTTACTCTTATCACTAATACATTTATTAAGTGCATTTTTATCATATACCAGTGTGCCATTCTCTGCAGCCATTTTCTCTCCTGTTATGTATGGTGGTGGTGGTGCGGTAGCTATCAGTTTCCTGATAGGATTGGAACCAGCTGCTTGAGCCAATCCTCTTTGTATCTCACCTTCCTGTTGCCATAACTGTAAATAATCATAATGTCTAATCCGTTGCTTGCAGGACTTTATTAGACATATCCTTCTCCTTAAATTTTGCTTAACCTCAGGATTAAAACTGCCTACCCTGGGAAACTTCTCCCCATCGTTCACAGTCATACGTTCCCACTCATTGCATAAAACCTCGGCGTGTGAACCATATTTCTCACACATTATATACCTGGCCGACCCAACTGGTCGCGGTACTGAATCAACCTGAATTCTGGTTGATCGCCCCTTACTTGAGCAACTGGCCCCCATTATTTGCAGATATTGCTTTCTCAGCGAATTCCTACAAAAAAACATGTTCCCAGAGGTAAGGCGACGGTGAAAGTTCAACGAGTGCCTTCACTCACTCTCGCCCACGTCGACCAATACGCCCACACACTGCCTTAGCGCTGGCGTACTCAACCCAGGGCCCCTGCAACCTGAACCTCTATTTACTGGGGCGTGTGGGAGTATGCTACCCTCCCCAGTAAATATCAGTTGCTGGAGAATTCCTGAGTGATCAGCGAACCTCCCTTAAAATAAAAAAAACCTACACAAATCACGTTAGAATGTAGAAATAGCATTTATGATCCCACAAAGAATGGGTATCAAGGTAACAAACTAATGCACACAATTACATGCGGTACAGTCGCAATGCGTATAAGTAACTATTACTTATCCGCAGAACGACCAGCGGAATCGGATGTTCAGGCTGCGAAACCTTCAGCCGGAGCGTATTCTCAAAACGGGCCTATATGGGTACTGCGCCAACTCCCCTGGGTTGCGCTCACTACCTCTGACCTTTCTTAAGTCAGGGTTTTCAGAACTTCATATATGTACTTTTAACGGATTTCTGACTTTCGCGGACCTCCTGGTCTGCTGTAACACTAATTGCTCCTCTTACCTTATGGACTTTTAACGTGAGATGGCCTTCTCCCACGCCACCACGTGTTCACTTCACGGGTATCCTTCTACGAGATCTCGATTTTTCTCAAGGTTCACACCAAAAAAAACTTTACTTGCATACGCACGCTCTTTCACTTCATGTATACTTTGATTTTTCTGTACAGAAAATGTCTTTCATTCAGGTAACACAGGCTAATCCCAGAGGTAATGCAACGAGAGAAGGACCTTTTTCCTTTAAACTAAATTTTGGAAACTGAACAAATTTGTGCTATTATCTCGTGGCTTCCGTATCTATTACCAAAACAATGCTATCGTGTGATTTGTATTTAGTGGGCGTATCCGTATGCACGTTGCGTAATTACGCCACGTGTGTAGGCCTTTGCGTTGCGTACGCTGTCTCGCACTTGGTCAGAGACACGTGTACACAGGCCAGATACGTCCGCAGTAACACAAATAACACGCTTCTATAAATGTAAACGATATTTAACTATAATCGTTTACTAAACACCACACAGTTTCATCTCTATCAACCCTTACAACTAAGCCAGGCTGTGTGCGTGCTTTACAATTTTTCCCTTAAGTAATACTCTTTACTTTTAACTAAAATAGCAACAAATTTTCTCAGCACGTTATCAATGCAAATGGCAAACAGGAAAGTTAGATATGTGAAAGTACACAAATGAAAATAAAGGTGCGTTGCGTGTGTTGCGTGCGCAATGTGCGCCAAACAGAAAAAAACAGTTTTAAAAGACAATAGCTTAACGTTCTTACCTTTCGGTTCCGGATCCCACCAGCATCCCTACAAACCAAGCGGAGCAGATGCTTATCTGATCAGCACTACCGTATTCCCAACCAAAAACACGGATACAGGGGATACTACCTTCCCGCCCTTTGCTGATGGATAAAAGTCTGCCTGGTTCCGCTTGGCTGCGGGTATGAGGAGGCCCGGACGATGCCCCCAATTGATAAAGTCAAATATTACCTTTGAACATAAGCTATATACTTATTATGGACTAAGTACGCAATTGGCGCACAGAGTACCGTAAGGGTAAGCACTTAGCGTAGCAGACGCTTATCGTGGGTGCGACGCACGAGCGGCACGTATGCTCACTGACTGACACACAGTAAACCTTGTTAACAACACTCTGTATGGGTATGCTTATACTGTAAACCTTAATACTGTAATATTACCACAATGTAACACTTATTGACCTTGATAATATAAAAGCTGTTTGAGCGATTGGGACGCTCAGAAACCCTATTCAATAACTGGTGAAACACACAAGACCTGTTAAGGTTCCAACACCTTCATAGAAGATACTTTAGTATAAAAAGGGGAAAAACAGTTACAGCTTATACACTACAGACCTAACATCAATATCTAAACAGAATAACAAGAAATAAATGTGAACAATAGCGAACGATCGCAAACAGAATAAACACAAAGAGAATAAAATGGCAAATACTTAAAGGATAACAAAATGAGAACGAATGGCGTACATAAAGAATAACAAAATGGCTACAGAGAAACTTACACACGTGGGAATGATTCGCAAGCGCGTCCTGGACCAGCCCTCAGCCTTCAGTGTGAAAACCTTTGTAGAGAGAGTGAGTGCTGGTCCAGCAATGGTGGCCTTTATATACACAACATACAGTAACAATACAATGGTCCCTATAATCTTATAGTTCATTGGACATAGGAATGTGTCTCTGCATTATAACAAAAGGTCATAGGTAGGTTCGAACAGGTGGGCTGTGTCTATTTCCAACTGCTCAGGTGGGAGGTATCCTCAGGATTCCCGCCGCATGGATAATGAACAGCAAATACAGTAAATGTCTCGAAACTACTTTTAAACATAACTATACGCAGGAGCGAACAATCTCTTCCTAACCAACACCGAAATGTTACATTTAAAATACTCTACAGCTGGATACTAAACACCACCGTTCTACCTTTGTCTGACCCTTCGTATCATGCAAAGAGGAATTTCTCTGTCCAAGAACCGTTTACACTAAACATACTTTCTAACATTGTTAAGGGGAATATTCACTATAAAACACGCTATGTGGGTAAAATATGTTATGATCGAGTCGCCCGCTAGACGCACACAAACTCTACGTAAATGTGCATATACCGCGCGTGATCGCCAGAGCGATCTTACGCAATTTGCGGATATGTGTACGCACAGCAGAGCTCATGCACGGGCAGCGGGCATGTGCATGAGGGGTTAGTACAAGGCATATGAATCAGGATATTTTTCGACTTTGACAATGGTGAAGGGGGGGGGATGTTGAGAATTATTAACTGATGTGAATGTTTCCCATATTAAAAAAATAAAAAAGACAGTGGAGTCTCCCCCCAAAAAAAACAATAACCATCCCTGGACCCTCCAGACAGATTTTGTAATGGAAATTAGCAGGGGAAAAACACTGTGGGGTTTACCTTTTTCTCCAATAGCTGGTACCAGGCTGAACCAACCAGGGGCATAATGTCATAGCAATTGGACCTGGGCCGTAACTACGTGTGTGCCAGGTGTGCCTGGCACACAGCGCAGTCGCCCTAATGGCGCAACTTGCCACATTGTAATGAGTCAAACTAACTCATTACAAGCTGCCTTTGTGTGTGAGGTAAGGAGCAGCAGCTCCGGGAGCAGGGGAGAAGGAGGAGGAGGAGAGAGGGGAACTTGGGTGCTGTCCCCCTCCCTCCTCCTCTGTAACTGGTGACAGCGCTGCTGCAGCTATCCCTGTCCTTCCACATAGGCTGGCCGCTGCCGCTGTGAATGCTGGGATGCGCTTCCCTCATCCCAGCATTCACAGCGGCGTGGGCCAACCAATGTGGAATGAGAGGGACAACTGCAGCGGTGCCGCCACCAATTAGAGTGCGCTGCTGCAGCTCCAGAGTCCCCCTTCCTCCTCCTCCTCCCCTGCCCGGGATCTGCCAGCAGTTGAGCAGCTGGACCGAGGAGCCTGACTGCCTGAGCCAGCGGGGAGAGAGTAAGTATCATCTATTCTTTCTTTCTTTCTTTCTTTCTTTCTTTCTCTCTCTCTATCTATCTATTCTATCTGTCGTAATGTGTAAAAAGAAAAAGGGGACGCTGTCCGCCGTAATGTGTAAAAAGGGGACGCTGTCTGCCGTAATGTGTAAAAAGGAGACGCTGTCTGCCGTAATGTGTAAAAAGGGGAATCTGTCCACCATAATGTGTAAAAGGTGGACTCTGTCTGCCATAATGTGTAAAAAGGGGAATCTGTCCACCGTAATGTGTAAAAAGGGGGCGCTACCTGGTGTAGTGGCGCTACTGTGTGTCGTAATTTGAATTAGTATTATTTTGTGGCCACACCCCTTTCCCATTAAGCCACGCCCCTATATATTTTACGCACGCCTATGGCACGCACTGCCCCTATTTTACATAATGCGGGGTGGGAGCGTTGATGCTGTTTCTTGCACACAGGTCTAAAATGTCTAATTACGACACTGAATTGGACACTCATTGTGGGCTCCCCCTGCAATCAGTTTAGCCATCCTCAAAACTGGTCAGTCCATGGCTGGAATTCTTTAGAAAGTGGGGACCCCAAAATATAAAATGAGGCCCCCCATTGAGCAACAACCAGTCCTGGGCTAAAAGCCAGGGGCTATGTCCCACACCCCTAGATGTGGTGGGTTAGGGGTTCATGCTACATTATTATTGCTTTTTACAAGCAGGCTGCAGGTCTCAGCAGCTCAGCCCTGGCATGCTGGCATGCCCAGACATCAAGGGCCCGCTGGCACCTGTGGTCCACCTGTAAATAAAATATTAAAGGCACAACACCTAATGTTATAATAGTTTTATTAGTCAGAACCTTCACCAAGGGAAGACAGAGGAACAGGATGCTGCTGCCGCAAGTCCTGGGGAGGCGGTGGCCACAGAAAGAGCTTAAAGGCTGCCACCTTCCCAGGACTTGCAGGCTGCGTCCTCTTCTTCAGCTGGGAAGCAGTGGCCTGTAAGCTCTTTTGCATGGCTGCCACCTTTCCACGACTTCTGGCTTTCTCAGTCTACAGGAGCTCTTGCTTGCTACTCCTGCTGCCTTGTGCTAGCTAATATTAGCTGGCACTAGGGGGTGTGGCAATGACTCAATGAGCCACAATTGGCTCGCTGTAGCCATCTGAATTTTAAAAATGGTGCTGCACCATGGCACACTTTTCCGATGTCGGACAAACATGTTGGTCGGTAGTCGAATCGCTCAAATATTAGATAAATGTGTACCCAGTTTACTGTAATTAAACACAGGGTTTGTTCTATAAGACATAATATGGAACTGCTTAGAGAAGACTATAGAAGTGTATGTACCATTTGTAATATGTGTAAATTGGCTTATTAACAGAGAATGGGGATGTGTGACATTGACCAAGATTGTATAACAATTCAAGTGCACTAATAATCAGAATTCTCTTAAACACTTAAATAGCTTCAACAATATTGCAATTACTTGCCAATAAGTTAAGTTCCAATGAGTTTTTAGTCTAAAGCTGGCCACACATCTAAAGATTATCAACAAGCTGGTTGGAATTAAATCTGGTAATGGTGGGGAACAAATAACAATTGTCCATTTGCTGAAAATGGGAGTAAACAGTTCGTTCAAACAAGTTGTCTGAACGGTATACGTTCAAGATCCCAGCTTTCAGGATCCTAGCAGTCGAAATACCAATGCCGGAATCCTGACACCCGTCAGAACACTGATGCCGGAATCCCGACCAGGTGAGCATCCTGACGTTGGATTGCCAACAGTCGGGATCCCCAAGGTAAGTATAACCGGGAGGGTTAGGATTTGGCTGAGGGGGTAGGTGTAAGGTTTAGGCGCAACCCGGGGGAATTAGGGTTAGGCTACGAGGGAAGGGGGGGTTAGGGTTAGGCTGCTAGGAGGGGGGTTAGGTTTAGGCACCACCGGAGTGGGAGTGGGGGGGGGAGGTAAGGCACTAAGGGGGAGAGTTAGGGTTAGGCAGCGGAAAGGGGGTTTAGGTTTAGGCACTGAGGGTGAGGTTAGGGTTAGGCTACAGTAAGAGAGGGTTAGGGTTAGGGGGTGGGTAGAATACTTACCTCACCCCTGTTGATATTGTGACCATCGGAATGCCAGTGGCAGTGACTGCTGGGCTCACATACTGATCCCGTCTGAACTTGGCCGCTTACTACCAAACACCAGAAAATAGGTGAAAATGGTTATTCAGACAACTTGCTAAATCCATTTAGTTAACCAATTTGTCTGAACAACCATTTTTGTCCGTTTTTCAGTATTTAGGAGCAAATGGCTAATTATAATTATTATTTATCACACTAGTTGCTTTGGTGTGATAAATAAATATCGGAAATGTTTTTAAACAAAAAATATTCATGACTGCCCTCTACTTGTATGTATATAAGGGGCCCTAGCCAATTTGATGCCCTAGGCAAGATTTTGCCTGGTGCCCTCTAGCACCGCCACTAGATCTGCACCTCACCCTGCATCCCTCAGGCAGCGTGGCCAACTCAGGGTTTACCCTGTGCCCCTGTGGACCAGTCCAACCCTGCATAATGCCACACAGTAATACACCTTACATACTGTATATGCCCCACAATCATGATGCCTATAATACACATAATTGCCACACAGTAATGCAATGTACACATATGCCCCACATTAGTAATGCTAGTAGCTTTATTTTTTATTAAACTTACTTGCTGGCTATCTGGCAGTCAGTGTGTCCACCCCTGCAGCTCTCCGAATATCTGACTGCGCTTTGTGTAGTGGGGGTGGATGGCTGGGTAGAGCCGTGGCTGTCAGGAGACAGTGTCTCAGCAAAGACCCATGTGAGGAGGAGCTGCTCCTGCTGGTTATGTGCAGCAGCCCTCCTCCCGCAAACATTTTCGGTGTCCCAACTCCCCCTCCCCCCACCCCCCCGCTGCCCTCACTGCTTGTTCCTGGCCCATCAGCTCCCACTGCTGAGAGCTCCAATTGTGGTAGCCAGCTCAAAGCAGGACCTTTGCCCAGGGGCAGATCTAGAAGAATGACAGTGGGGTACCATGATAGGGGGAAGGTGGCGTGGTCAGCTTGTGCATCACGGCATGCAATTTGTGTAAAATCACGAGGTGAGTGTGTGCTTGTGCTCGCACCTTCTAAAGTGACATGCCTTCGCTACAAGGGTTGTGGCCTCAAAGGGTATGCCATCCTTCAGTGGCGTAAGTTCGTCCCAGTTGCCCGGAGACAAGTTCATCCCAGTTGCCCCCCCCCCCTATATTTAGGTAGATATATGTATGTATGTATGTATGTATGTATGTATGTGCGCATATATACAGTGTGTGTGTGTGTGTATGGAGTGTTCTGAAAAAAACCCACATGTATATACTGTAAATATACATTTAATTGTCTTTTATTTTAAATCACACATTTCTTAGCAGTCATACCCAGGATTAGAACCCCATGACCTGTTATACTGACAGCAGACACTTTACTGATGGAGCTATTTGCTCCTGCACAGGAAACATGAGAATTGTAACTATATAAAGTTATGTGTAATTGTCAGAGAAGTAACTTCATATAGTGAAAAGATAGCGGGAGCTATCAATTAACTCAATTGAATGGTGTCACAGAATGGGAGGAGGGATGCCCCCCTTCAGAGCAGGAGCCCGGCGGCAGATGACTCCGTTGCCTCCCAGAGATCTGCATCTGCCATCCTTTGCAATCCTCACCTCTTATTTTCATTTATTGGACACAAATTCATTTGTCCAGGTACTGTGCACTTGCTGGTTGGACACAGCCTGCCCAACTAGCTGGTTGGACACAGATGGCAGCAATGTCCAGATACTGCCATACTTGCTGGTTATACAAAAAGACCAGTAACAAACATGTAGGACTGTCCACTCTCTTAACTGTTCAGTGTGTTTGCTGGTGTCTATTACCCCGGAAACTGCATGCACTTTATTTTATACTAGGGGAGGGATATGCTCTGCTCTCCAGTCTGACATGTCTGAAAGTTGCGCTGCACTGACATTTCATATAGAAACAGCGCAACGTAACTTACTGATTAATGTTACAGTGCTGGGTGGCAGGGGAATTATATGGCGCAAACTGATTGAGAAATATAGTGTGGGGAGAACACTGCCCATGTTACATGCCTGCAGACACCTGGGGTTTGCACAGGTATAAGGGACACATAAAGGATGACAGGGTCCCCCATGTGCACACTTTAAGCGCAAGCAGTATACAGATGGAGCCATCTTTATCTTGGCCTTTAATAGGATTAACAGACAGGGCAGTCGGACTTAATCCCCTGCTGTAATGACTTAATCCCTTGATGTATTGTTCTCTCTGTATTGTATTGCAGCTGAGAACAATAGATGAAGGGCTTATGCTAATAAACTATGTTGTGCCTAGGCGCAGCATAGAAGCAAAGGTAAACGTTGCTCCATCTGTAGGTGAAGTCAGTATTATTTGGAGCAGTCTACCTAAATACACATGCAGTATCATAAGGAGACACCTAGTAATAACCTTACATAGTCAGTGAATATGTGTGTCACAGTGAAGTCGAAGAATTGCAGACTCCAGGCATGTGCATTCTCTGTCTCTCACAAGTCATGCTGAGAGTAAGGGACAGTCTGCAGTCTACTTGCCAAGTCTAATCAACAGTGTATACAAGTGCAAGCAACAATGTTGGTAATGTAGAGATAGTATGCAGACTGTCCCTTGCTCCCTCCTAGAATAATAAACTGCAGACATGATTGAATGCCCCTAGGTATTCCAAATGCCCTAGCCAAATGCTTAGCTTGTCTATAGCTAAGGCTGGCTCTGTGGGGCGGAATAAGCATTGGTGCAGCAAGTGCATTGCACCAGGGCCCCTGAGGACTAAGGGGCTCACTGCTGCCCAGGCCAGAAATGTGTTATCCCCTGGCCCCTCAGCAGACCATTTTGAGCAATGTTGGACGAATGACCCAGTGCAGAGAGCAGGGTGGGCTCTACTATCTAAGAGACCTGCCCCTTACCTTAGGAAGACAGGGTTGACCTTGTGTGTGCCAGACTGGTAGAGGAGTCCTGCCACCTATCAGCACATGTTGGATATTGGATCCCGGCAGCCGGGATCCCGTCAGTCGGGATACCGGCATTGGGAGCCCGGCCCACCAGAATGCCGGTAGAGGGGAGAGTGCTAGAAAGACACTTGTGGGCTCGGTGGCTCGCTGTGCTCGCCATAGGTTCTGTTCATACTCTATGGGTGTTGTAGATACCCACGCGTGGGAATAGCCCTGGCACAGCTGTCGGCATTCTTAGCAGCCGGGATCCCGGTGTCGGTATTCTGACCGCCGGGATCCCGTCCGCCAGGATATTAACTACATCCCATCAGCGCTGATAATCACAGCCACATACTGCCTCTAATTAGCAGCTTTACATTTTTATTCCGATTCACTGCTGTCTGTGAATTAAAGACAGCCACAACCAGTGTAACTGGCACTGTCCGAGTCTGCCTGATGAGTACCAAACTGAGGAAAGTACAATGAACGCACAAGGGGTATGGCCCCTGTCACAGACAGAGCAGAGGCCACTGTGATCCTTTCCCCTTGATACTTGCCCTCTGTTCTCCGCACCAGTCAGTCTATTGTGCTTGTACCCCTGTCACCAACTGCTTTGTCTTCTGTTGTCACCCTCTGCTTGCCTTGCCTTCCGTTGTCACCCTCTGCCTCCCCTGCCCTACGCTGTCACCCCCTGTCTCTCGCTGTCTCCCACCTACTGACGTGTGGCATATTGTGAACATGGGTTGGGGTGGAGGAGGGGAGCCAAAATTATATTATTGAACTTGGGCCCACCACTCACATGTTCTGCCACTGATATATATATATATATATATATATATATATATATATGTATATATCGAGGACAAGCATCCGGCACTAGTATTATACAAGTAACTTGCTCTGGTGCCGTCCAGGGGTAAGTAATCCTAATGCATGTAGGTAGGATGGAGGCACTCAGAGACTCCACAGCAGTTGCGAAAAACTTGCTTTTTAATACATCAACGTTTTTGGGCTATATACTGTATATAGGGGGTCATTCCGACCCGATCGCACGCTGCAGTAGCACAGCTACGATCAACTCGGAATGACTCCCATAGGCCCTTATACACATTGCACCAGGTAGAGCCTTTTATACACATTGCGCCAGGTAGCCCCTTATACACACTGGGCAAGGGAGCCCCTTATACACCCTGGGCCAGGGAGCCCCTTATACAACATAGCGCCACGTAGAGCCCGTTATACACATTGCACCAGAAAGAGCCTCTCCATATAGTGAGTGTGTGCGTGCGTGTGTGTGTGTGTGTGTGTGTGTGTGTGTGTGTGTGTGTGTGTGTGTGTATGTACAGTATGTATGTATGTATGTATATATGTAAGTGTGTGTTTGTGTGCCATACACCATGCTGCCTGTGTCCTCTTCCACTCACTAACCCTGGCCACGGCAGTAGGTTCCCTCTGCTTGTGCTCTATACATGCTGGGAAGCAGTGAGTCACCGGGAGGGGGGTTGGGATGGCAGGCAGCGGGAAGTGGAGTGTGACCAGCGGGCAGCAGGAGGCTGAGAGGCAGAGTATGGGCAGCAGGTTAGTGCAGCGAGGGCCAACGTGCGGGCAGTTGGGTACAGGCAGTGGGAGGCAGAGTGCAGGCAGTGGACGGGTGCACTTAATTAGGATAGCGCTGACGGGTTAACTGTAGTGACGTCCCCTGCCTTCAGCACCCCGGGCGTCTGCCTTATTATCCCGCACCTAAAACCACCACTGCCCGTGCGGCTGAGCCACAGGATGGATGAGAGTGGCTTCATCTGTATCTATTTACCGGTGAGCGGAGGAGGGGGGAATGTGGGGGAAGAAGGATGAAGAGGGAGCTGAGGGGAAGAGGGGAGGAACATATGAAGTAGGAAGTAGAAAGGATGCAGGGCTGGTCCCAGTAGAGGGGACAGCCCACAGTAAATAGCCAGGGGTTGGATCTTGGTGCAGGGCAGAGAAGGACCCTGGAGGCGGGTTGTGAGGAGTGAGGAGGTGGAGCAGCTGGAAAGGGGATTTTCTCCAATCTGACACTGCCCATGGTAAGCCTAGAATAGATGGTGTCTGCACTGTGCCCAGAGCTGGATTAAGGCTTTGGGGGGCCCGGGGCATTTAAGACTGGGGGGCCCTCATTCAGATGTGGATGGAGTAGCTATCGCTGCTGCTTACATAAAAGCAGCAGCGATAACACTAATGTGGTAATGCAGCAGTAGGCATCATGCCTCCAGCTGCATTACTGATATGAACTATGTCCAAGGATGGGGATTTAGTTGGTCACAATACCGACGGCTACATCCCAAACCCCCTAAATCCCGACAAGCATTGGCTGGCTGCGTGACCCAAGGGGTTGCGCAAGCCGCCTGCCACAATACCTACCAAGAGGCCAGGAAATATCCGTCCTCTGACAGAGATCCTGGCCTACTGTGTCCCCGGAGACATGCCTCTGTTTGGAGAAATGGAGGCCGTCGCTGCCCCCAAACGGCATCAGACTGACAGTCACTGACAGTCTGATGCCGTCTTATGTCTGGCGCCACAGACCCGTACTGCGCACATGTAGTACGGGTCTGGTCCATGCACAAAGTAGTGATGAGCACCGGAAATTTTTCGGGTTTTGTGTTTTGGTTTTGGGTTCGGTTCCGCGGCCGTGTTTTGGGTTCGAACGCGTTTTGGCAAAACCTCACCTAATTTTTTTTGTCGGATTCGGGTGTGTTTTGGATTCGGGTGTTTTTTTCAAAAAACCCTAAAAAACAGCTTAAATCATAGAATTTGGGGGTCATTTTGATCCCAAAGTATTATTAACCTCAATAACCATAATTTCCACTCATTTTCAGTCTATTTTGAACACCTCACACCTCACAATATTATTTTTAGTCCTAAAATTTGCACCGAGGTCGCTGGATGGCTAAGCTAAGCGACCCAAGTGGCCGACACAAACACCTGGCCCATCTAGGAGTGGCACTGCAGTGTCACGCAGGATGGCCCTTCCAAAAAACACTCCCCAAACAGCACATGACGCAAAGAAAAAAAGAGGCGCAATGAGGTAGCTGTGTGAGTAAGCTAAGCGACCCTAGTGGCCGACACAAACACCTGGCCCATCTAGGAGTGGCACTGCAGTGTCACGCAGGATGGCCCTTCCAAAAAACACTCCCCAAACAGCACATGACGCAAAGAAAAAAAGAGGCGCAATGAGGTAGCTGTGTGAGTAAGCTAAGCGACCCTAGTGGCCGACACAAACACCTGGCCCATCTAGGAGTGGCACTGCAGTGTCACGCAGGATGGCCCTTCCAAAAAACACCCCCCAAACAGCACATGACGCAAAGAAAAATGAAAGAAAAAAGAGATGCAAGATGGAATTGTCCTTGGGCCCTCCCACCCACCCTTATGTTGTATAAACAGGACATGCACACTTTAACCAACCCATCATTTCAGTGACAGGGTCTGCCACACGACTGTGACTGAAATGACGGGTTGGTTTGGACCCCCACCAAAAAAGAAGCAATTAATCTCTCCTTGCACAAACTGGCTCTACAGAGGCAAGATGTCCACCTCATCATCATCCTCCGATATATCACCGTGTACATCCCCCTCCTCACAGATTATCAATTCGTCCCCACTGGAATCCACCATCTCAGCTCCCTGTGTACTTTGTGGAGGCAATTGCTGCTGGTCAATGTCTCCACGGAGGAATTGATTATAATTCATTTTAATGAACATCATCTTCTCCACATTTTCTGGATGTAACCTCGTACGCCGATTGCTGACAAGGTGAGCGGCGGCACTAAACACTCTTTCGGAGTACACACTTGTGGGAGGGCAACTTAGGTAGAATAAAGCCAGTTTGTGCAAGGGCCTCCAAATTGCCTCTTTTTCCTGCCAGTATAAGTACGGACTGTCTGACGTGCCAACTTGGATGCGGTCACTCATATAATCCTCCACCATTCTTTCAATGGGGAGAGAATCATATGCAGTGACAGTAGACGACATGTCCGTAATCGTTGTCAGGTCCTTCAGTCCGGACCAGATGTCAGCATCAGCAGTCGCTCCAGACTGCCCTGCATCACCGCCAGCGGGTGGGCTCGGAATTCTGAGCCTTTTCCTCGCACCCCCAGTTGCGGGAGAATGTGAAGGAGGAGATGTTGACAGGTCGCGTTCCGCTTGACTTGACAATTTTGTCACCAGCAGTTCTTTGAACCCCAGCAGACTTGTGTCTGCCGGAAAGAGAGATCCAAGGTAGGTTTTAAATCTAGGATCGAGCACGGTGGCCAAAATGTAGTGCTCTGATTTCAACAGATTGACCACCCGTGAATCCTTGTTAAGCGAATTAAGGGCTCCATCCACAAGTCCCACATGCCTAGCGGAATCGCTCTGTGTTAGCTCCTCCTTCAATGTCTCCAGCTTCTTCTGCAAAAGCCTGATGAGGGGAATGACCTGACTCAGGCTGGCAGTGTCTGAACTGACTTCACGTGTGTCAAGTTCAAAAGGTTGCAGAACCTTGCACAACGTTGAAATCATTCTCCACTGCGCTTGAGACAGGTGCATTCCACCTCCTATATCGTGCTCAGTTGTATAGGCTTGAATGGCCTTTTGCTGCTCCTCCAACCTCTGAAGCATATAGAGGGTTGAATTCCACCTCGTTACCACTTCTTGCTTCAGATGATGGCAGGGCAGGTTCAGGCGTTTTTGGTGGTGCTCCAGTCTTCTGTACGTGGTGCCTGTACGCCGAAAGTGTCCCGCAATTCTTCTGGCCACCGACAGCATCTCTTGCACGCCCCTCTCGTTTTTTAAATAATTCTGCACCACCAAATTCAAGGTATGTTCAAAACATGGGACGTGCTGGAATTTGCCCATATTTAATGCACACACAATATTGCTGGCGTTGTCCGATGCCACAAATCCACAGGAGAGTCCAATTGGGGTAAGCCATTCTGCGATGATCTTCCTCAGTTGCCGTAAGAGGTTTTTAGCTGTGTGCGTATTCTGGAAAGCGGTGATACAAAGCGTAGCCTGCCTAGGAAAGATTTGGCGTTTGCGAGATGCTGCTACTGGTGCCACCGCTGCTGTTCTTGCGGCGGGAGTCCATACATCTACCCAGTGGGCTGTCACAGTCATATAGTCCTGAGCCTTCCCTGCTCCACTTGTCCACATGTCCGTGGTTAAGTGGACATTGGGTACAACTGCATTTTTTAGGACACTGGTGAGTCTTTTTCTGATGTCTGTGTACATTTTCGGTATCGCCTGCCTAGAGAAATGGAACCTAGATGGTATTTCGTACCGGGGACACAGTACCTCCAACAAGTCTATAGTTGCCTCTGCAGTAATGATGGATACCGGAACCACGTTTCTCACCGCCCAGGATGCCAAGGCCTCAGTTATCCGCTTTGCAGCAGGATGACTGCTGTGATATTTCATCTTCCTCGCAAAGGACTGTTGGACAGTCAATTGCTTGGTGGAAGTAGTAAAAGTGGTCTTACGAGTACGACTTCCCCTCTGGGATGACCATCGACTCCCAGCAGCAACAACAGCAGCGCCAGCAGCAGTAGGCGTTACACGCAAGGATGCATCGGAGGAATCCCAGGCAGGAGAGGACTCGTCAGAATTGCCAGTGACATGGCCTGCAGGACTATTGGCATTCCTGGGGAAGGAGGAAATTGACACTGAGGGAGTTGGTGGGGTAGTTTGCGTGAGCTTGGTTACAAGAGGAAGGGATTTACTGGTCAGTGGACTGCTTCCGCTGTCGCCCAAAGTTTTTGAACTTGTCACTGACTTATGATGAATGCGCTGCAGGTGACGTATAAGGGAGGATGTTCCGAGGTGGTTAACGTCCTTACCCCTACTTATTACAGCTTGACAAAGGCAACACACGGCCTGACAAATGTTGTCCGCATTTCTGTTGAAATACTTCCACACCGAAGAGCTGATTTTTTTGGTATTTTCACCAGGCATGTCAATGGCCCTATTCCTCCCACGGACAACAGGTGTCTCCCCGGGTGCCTGACTTAAACAAACCACCTCACCATCAGAATCCTCCTGGTCAATTTCCTCCCCAGCGCCAGCAACACCCATATCCTCCTCATCCTGGTGTACTTCAACACTGACATCTTCAATCTGACTATCAGGAACTGGACTGCGGGTGCTCCTTCCAGCACTTGCAGGGGGCGTGCAAATGGTGGAAGGCGCATGCTCTTCACGTCCAGTGTTGGGAAGGTCAGGCATCGCAAATGACACAATTGGACTCTCCTTGTGGATTTGTGATTTCGAAGAACGCACAGTTCTTTGCTGTGCTTTTGCCGGCTTGAGTCTTTTCATTTTTCTAGCGAGAGGCTGAGTGCTTCCATCCTCATGTGAAGCTGAACCACTAGCCATGAACATAGGCCAGGGCCTCAGCCGTTCCTTGCCACTCCGTGTGGTAAATGGCATATTGGCAAGTTTACGCTTCTCCTCTGACAATTTTATTTTAGATTTTTGAGTCCTTTTTTTACTGATATTTGGTGTTTTGGATTTGACATGCTCTGTACTATGACATTGGGCATCGGCCTTGGCAGACGACGTTGCTGGCATTTCATCGTCTCGGCCATGACTAGTGGCAGCAGCTTCAGCACGAGGTGGAAGTCGATCTTGATCTTTCCCTATTTTTGGAACCTCAACATTTTTGTTCTCCATATTTTAATAGGCACAACTAAAAGGCACCTCAGGTAAACAATGGAGATGGATGGATACTAGTATACTTATGGATTGAAGAGCGACTGCCGACACAGAGGTAGCTACAGCCGTGGACTACCGTACTGCGTCTGCTGCTAAAATAGACTGGATGATAATGATATAAAAAATATATATATATCACTACTGCAGCCGGACAGGTATATATTATATAATGACGGACCTGCTGGACACTGTCAGCTCAGCACTGCAGACTCCTAAAGTAAGCTACTAGTATCAAGAAGATAGAAAAAAAAAAAACACCACGGGTAGGTGGTATACAATTATGGATGGACGAGCGACTGCCGACACAGAGGTAGCTACAGCCGTGGACTACCGTACTGCGTCTGCTGCTAATATAGACTGGATGATAATGATATAAAAAATATATATATATATCACTACTGCAGCTGGACAGGTATATATTATATAATGACGGACCTGCTGGACACTGTCAGCTCAGCACTGCAGACTCCTAAAGTAAGCTACTAGTAGTATCAAGAAGATAGAAAAAAAAAAAAAAACACCACAGGTAGGTGGTATACAATTATGGATGGACTAGCGACTGCCGACACAGAGGTAGCTACAGCCGTGGACTACCGTACTGCATCTGCTGCTAATATAGACTGGATGATAATGAGATATAAAATATATATATATATATCACTACTGCAGCCGGACAGGTATATATTATATAATGACGGACCTGCTGGACACTGTCAGCTCAGCACTGCAGACTCCTAAAGTAAGCTACTAGTATCAAGAAGATAGAAAAAAAAAAAACACCACGGGTAGGTGGTATACAATTATGGATGGACGAGCGACTGCCGACACAGAGGTAGCTACAGCCGTGGACTACCGTACTGCGTCTGCTGCTAATATAGACTGGATGATAATGATATAAAAAATATATATATATATCACTACTGCAGCTGGACAGGTATATATTATATAATGACGGACCTGCTGGACACTGTCAGCTCAGCACTGCAGACTCCTTAAGTAAGCTACTAGTAGTATCAAGAAGATAGAAAAAAAAAAAACACCACAGGTAGGTGGTATACAATTATGGATGGACTAGCGACTGCCGACACAGAGGTAGCTACAGCCGTGGACTACCGTACTGCGTCTGCTGCTAATATAGACTGGATGATAATGATATAAAAAATATATATATATATATCACTACTGCAGCCGGACAGGTATATATTATATAATGACGGACCTGCTGGACACTGTCAGCTCAGCACTGCAGACTCCTTAAGTAAGCTACTAGTAGTATCAAGAAGATAGAAAAAAAAAAAACACCACAGGTAGGTGGTATACAATTATGGATGGACTAGCGACTGCCGACACAGAGGTAGCTACAGCCGTGGACTACCGTACTGCGTCTGCTGCTAAAATAGACTGGATGATAATGAGATATAAAATATATATATATATATATATATATATCACTACTGCAGCCGGACAGGTATATATTATATAATGACGGACCTGCTGGACACTGTCAGCTCAGCACTGCAGACTCCTAAAGTAAGCTACTAGTAGTATCAAGAAGATAGAAAAAAAACAAAACACCACAGGTAGGTGGTATACAATTATGGATGGACGAGCGACTGCCGACACAGAGGTAGCTACAGCCGTGGACTACCGTACTGCGTCTGCTGCAGTGCTAATATAGACTGGATGATAATGATATAAAAAATATATATATATCACTACTGCAGCCGGACAGGTATATATTATATAATGACGGACCTGCTGGACACTGTCAGCAGAATGCGTTTATAGAATAAAAACACCACACGACGAGTGTTTAACTTTTTCATGCAGACAATTACAATATACTGGTGGTCAGTGGTCACTGGTCAGTCACACTGGCACTGGCAGTGGCACTCTGGCAGCAAAAGTGTGCACTGTTAAAATATGTACTCCTGCTATAACTGCTCCCCAGTCTCCCCCACAATTAAGCTGTGTGAGCAGTGAGCACTCAGCACAGTCAGATATACAGTATTACATAGATGATGCAGCACACTGAGGGCACACTGAGGCTGAGCACAGATATGGTATGTGACTGTGTCACACTGTGTATCGTTTTTTTTCAGGCAGAGAACGGATTAATTAAACTGGTGGTCACTGGTCACACTATAAGCAAGTAGTACTCCGTCCTAATATGCTCCCCAAAATTAGTAAATCAAGTGTCTCTACTCTCTACTACTCTCTAGTCTACTCTAAACGGAGAGGACGCCAGCCACGTCCTCTCCCTATCAATCTCAATGCACGTGTGAAAATGGCGGCGACGCGCGGCTCCTTATATAGAATCCGAGTCTCGCGATAGAATACGAGCCTCGCGAGAATCCGACAGCGGGATGATGACGTTCGGGCGCGCTCGGGTTAGCCGAGCAAGGCGGGAAGATCCGAGTCTGCCTCGGACCCGTGTAAAAAGCGTGAAGTTCGGGGGGGTTCGGTTTCCGAGAAACCGAACCCGTTCATCTCTAGCACAAAGTACTGAACATCGGTACTTTGCTGCATGAACTGCTACTCATCCACATCTCAATAAGAACCATAGTGCGCAAGCCTTCTGTGTGTACATAAACAGGGAGCATGGACACACATCACGCAAAAGATTCACTTCACATGCACCCAGCATCATGCACACAGCAGGTGGGAGCGTTCCCTCCGTACCTTTTCTCCATCCCACAGGTGGGACAGTACCCGAAAACAAGACGGTCCCACCAAAACGTGATGGTTGGCTGGAAATGCATGCATTCATACTCATATACACACACACACACACACACACACACACACACACTATATATATATAAGTTGTAACACTGTAGGGGTGCAAGGCGCCTTTTCCTGGGGAATACGGCCGCACGCAGCAGCTGAGGAACAACACAAGTCCAGTTTCTGGTACAACTGACCCCGGCCAGTTTTATTGAAACAGAAAATAAAACAAACCCCAAAATAAAAATACCTTGCCTGTCCGGCACTAACTAAACATAAGATATTCCTAACTGTCACTAAACAAAACACAGAGTTCGTCAGTACATACTGTATAGCTTACTTGCATCAGAAAGCGTGTCTCTCACACACAGATCCTCCAGCCTTCCCAGGCAGTCTGCCCATACTAATCAGGTTAGAAGCACTATAACACTCTTACACAGCTGAAACCCTGATTAGCCCTCTGTGAGGCCAAAGACCCGAACTGGGCCCAATGTCTAGAACTCGCCTTATCTCTCTCTCAGAGCCTTTACCCAGCTTTTACAGCAAACTGAAAAGGTTCAGACAAAACAAAAAGCATTTTTACTAGAAGTTAACATTTTCTAAAACATGTAAGACAAGAACCTGGGACAAATATACCTGCCCTCAAACACTATCCCAGTGTTCTTGTCACATATCCCCCTCCCCTGTTTCGACCTAGGGGCCGGAACACTTGTAGCCCCCAAACAGAAGATGCGAGACAATGCATCTGCGTTGGTCAATTGTGTTCCCGGTCTATGTTCGACAGTAAACTTAAAGTCCTGCAACGCTAGAAACCATCTAGTTACACGAGCATTCTTGCCTCTATTTACATACATCCATTTTAAAGGGGCATGGTCTGTCACTAGTCTGAATTGTCTACCCAAGAGGTAATATCTCAATGTATCTAGTGCCCACTTAATGGCCAAAGCCTCCTTTTCCACAATGGCATACCTTTTTTCATGCTCATTGAGTTTCCTACTCAAATAAATGATAGGGTGTTCGTCCCCATCTCTGGTTTGGGACAGCACAGCACCTATCCCTACCTCTGAGGCATCTGTCTGTACCACAAATTCTTTTGAAAAATCTGGTGTTATCAACACCGGTTGTGAACACAAAGCCACTTTTAACGCTTGGAACGCCTTTTCTGCATCAGGGTTCCATTTCACCACATTTGACTGCTTCCCTTTGGTAAGGTCTGACAACGGCACCGCTGTGGTCGCAAAATTAGGAATAAACCGTCTATAGTACCCAGTAATTCCCAAAAAAGCCCTTACCTGTTTTTTATTCACTGGACGAGGCCAGTTTTGAATAGCATCAACTTTATTCAATTGGGGCCTAATCAGACCTCTGCCTATGGTGAAGCCCAAGTATTTGACCTCCTCCATTGCGAGGCAGCACTTCTTTGGGTTAGCAGTTAACCCTGCCTCTCTGATTGAGTCCAGTACTGCTTGTACTTTAACCAAATGGGACCCCCAGTCTGTACTGTGAATTACCACATCATCCAAATAGGCAGCTGCATATTTTCTATGGGGCCTCAAAATTTTATCCATCGCCCGTTGAAAGGTTGCTGGAGCCCCATGCAACCCAAAGGGTAACATCTTATACTGGTACAGCCCCTCCGGAACCGAAAAGGCTGTTTTTTCTTTGGCGCTATCAGATAAAGGTATTTGCCAGTAACCTTTGGTCAGGTCCAATGTGGTGAGAAACCTGGCTGTTCCCAGCCTTTCTACAAGCTCATCCACACGGGGCATGGGGTATGCGTCAAACTTGGACACCTCATTTAACTTACGAAAGTCATTACAGAAGCGTATGCTACCGTCGGGCTTCGGGATGAGCACTATGGGACTGGACCACTCACTGTTAGACTCCTCTATGACTCCCAGTTCTAACATGGTTTTAACTTCCTTAGAAATAGCTTCTCGCTGAGCTTCAGGAATCCTATATGGCTTTAAATGAACCCTGACCCCTGGTTCTGTGACAATGTCATGTTTTATTATGGTCGTTCGGCCAGGCAGCTCTGAAAATACCTCCCTATTTTGGATGAGAAATTCTTTAACCTGATTGTTCTGATCAGCTGATAATGTCTCTGACACCTTCACTGCGGGAAGCAACCGGGGTGAAGACACCGAAGGGCAAGGCTCCGCTGACAGAGACAACCTATCTTTCCAGGGTTTGATTAAGTTAACATGGTAGATCTGTTCGGGTTTTCTCTTTCCCGGCTGGTATACTTTGTAATTAACCTCATTCACTTTTTCCCTAATCTCAAATGGACCCTGCCATTTAGCTAGGAATTTGCTTTCCACAGTGGGTACCAAAACAAGAACTCTATCGCCAGGAGCAAATTCCCGTATCTTGGCACTCCGGTTATAGACCCTCTGTTGAGCACTTTGGGCCTGTTCCATGTGCTCTCTGACAACAGGTACCACGGCTGCAATCCTATCCTGCATTTGTGTTACATGCTCAATAACGCTTCTATAAGGAGTGGGCTGTCCTTCCCACGTCTCTTTGGCAATATCCAACAGCCCTCTGGGGTGTCTACCATACAACAAATCAAATGGAGAAAACCCCGTAGAGGACTGAGGAACTTCTCTGATGGCCATTAACAAGTAGGGCAACAAACAATCCCAGTTTTTCCCATCTCTCTCAACAACCTTTTTTAACATACTTTTTAATGTTTTATTAAACCTTTCCACCAACCCGTCAGTTTGGGGATGGTAGATGGACGTCCTGAGGTGAGTGACCTTAAATAACTTGCACAACTCTTTCATGATCCTTGACATAAATGGAGTACCTTGGTCAGTCAAAATTTCTTTTGGTATTCCCACTCTACTAAATACCTGCACCAGCTCCCTAGCTATCGCCTTGGTTGTGATAGTGCGTAAAGGGACAGCCTCAGGATATCGAGTGGCATAGTCCATAATTACCAGGATATACTGATGGCCCCGAGCAGACTTTAACAAGGGCCCCACGAGATCCATGGCTATTCTGTCAAACGGGACCTCTATAATAGGCATGGGAACTAGTGGGCTCCTGAAATGGGGTCTAGGGGCATGATACTGGCATTCAGGACAGGAAGAACAATATTCAGACACTTCTTTATAAACCCCTGGCCAAAAGAACCTTTGTAAAACTCTTTCAGTGGTTTTTTCTGCCCCTAAATGTCCTGCGGTAACGTGACTATGAGCTAAATCTAGTACCGTTCTCCGATAAGGCTGGGGAACTACCAGCTGTTCCACCACATCCTCACCCCTTTTGACAATGTGGTACAAGAGCTCATTACAGATGGCCATGTGGGGATACGTAACCCTGTCACCTGGTACCACAGGTTCCCCATTAACAATCTTAACATTCTCTCTAGCCTTTATTAAGGTAGGATCCTTTAACTGTTCAGACGCAAACAGATCCTTCTTTACCTCCAGGTCTGGCACGCTTTCAGTTCTAACTACTATGTCTCTGTTCCCGGCAAGAGGGTCCTCACTGGACTCCCCATCTGTCACTTCCCCAGCCAAACTAGCAAAAGGCAAAGGGCCAGAAAGTTCCGAAGACCCACGTACATCCATAAAATCACCGGTATTATCAACTGGCTTTTTACTTCTCACATCTGTTGATAACCGTGATTCCCACAGTTTCCAAAAATGAGGAAAATCCCTCCCTATTATGGCCTCATGCACCAAGGTAGGGACCAGTCCTACTTTAACCATTGCTGACCCACAACAAGTTTCTATATTCACCTCAGCAGTGGCATAATGTTGGGTATCCCCATGTATGCAAGTTACCCCAATAGGTATTTGCTGGACCTTTAAGGGGTTCACTAACCCAGCTTTCACGAGGGTAACTAAACTTCCTGAATCTAGCAAGGCCTCTACCCGGTTACCCTCTAAGAACACATCACACATTTGTTTTTCCAGCTCAGGTGAAGGTACCACAGTACAGGCTAACCTAGCAAAGAAAGACATTCTGCGACATTCAAAGGCAGCATCACATTGCATGGGTTCTTGCGTGACTGGGCAATTGGCAATAACATGACCTGGCATACCACACCTAAAACATTTAACCACACGATTATCAACCCGTTTGGGCAGCATAGACCGTTCTAGCCCCATTGGCCTGTCTCCAGGGCCAGTGTTTACAGTCTCTCCAGCCTTGCGTTCTCTTAACCGCCCAGCAACGTTTTCCCACGGAACAGTCTTACCAGTCTTTACTGAAGGGCGCTGTCGAGGATCTATGGGTTGCTGGGTGGTCATCAGTAGTTCCTCTGCTGCCAAATACCTCTCTACCATGTCCACTAATTGGTCAGCAGTACCCGGGTTTCCATGGCTCACCCACTTGCGCAGGACCATGGGCAAAGATCTCAAGTAGCGGTCCATGACGACTCTTTCCACCATCTGGGGACCAGTTAATGTCTCTGGCTGTAGCCATTTTTTTGTTAGCTGAATAAGGTCGTGCATCTGGGAGCGCGGAGGCTTCTCCATGGCGTACAGCCAACGGTGCACCCGTTGTGCTCGTACTGACAGCGTGACTCCCAGGCGGGTCAGGATCTCAGTCTTTAGTTTATCATAGTCCCGAGCCTCAGCAGGGCTTAAATCAAAGTAAGCTTTTTGGGGCTCACCTGACAGGAAAGGTGCCAGCAGACTGGCCCACTGTGCTTTCGGCCAGTTCTCACGCTCGGCAGTCCTTTCAAACGTGGTCAGATAGGCCTCCACATCATCAGCCTCTGTCATTTTTTGCAGGAAGTGACTGGCCCGTATAGAACTAGAGCTGGTTGGAGCACTGACGGCCACATCTCCAACCCGAGCTGCAAGTCTCTGCACCACTTCTGCTAAGGCCTCTCTATCCTGACGCTGTTGCCTGTAAAGTTCATCAACAACTGCCTGCTGTTGTCTCTTATTTTCCTCCATTGCCACCTGCTGCTGTCTTATATTTTCCTCCATTGCCACCTGCTGCTGTCTGTTGGCCTCCTGCTGTAGTCTCCAATTTTCCTCCATTGCCACCTGCTGTTGTCTCCTATTTTCCTCCATTGCCTCCTGCTGTTGTCTCCTATTTTCCTCCATTGCCACCTGCTGCTGTCGGTTGGCCTCCTGCTGAGCCGCTGTAGCTTGCAGCAAGGCTTTAAGCAGATCCTCCATGTCGACAGATTTTTCAGGCGGCTTTGCAGCTGCTTTCACCCAAGACATATATCAAACCCTCAGGGGTGAGTCTCAGTAACTTCACACTGGGCTGTATCTGCATAAACCACCGTTTTCTGCAGGCCTCACAAAGCTGCTGCTTTCACTTATGCGCAGAACGGTGTGCTCGCATTCTCCACCAAGTTGTAACACTGTAGGGGTGCAAGGCGCCTTTTCCTGGGGAATACGGCCGCACGCAGCAGCTGAGGAACAACACAAGTCCAGTTTCTGGTACAACTGACCCCGGCCAGTTTTATTGAAACAGAAAATAAAACAAACCCCAAAATAAAAATACCTTGCCTGTCCGGCACTAACTAAACATAAGATATTCCTAACTGTCACTAAACAAAACACAGAGTTCGTCAGTACATACTGTATAGCTTACTTGCATCAGAAAGCGTGTCTCTCACACACAGATCCTCCAGCCTTCCCAGGCAGTCTGCCCCTACTAATCAGGCTAGCAGCCCTATAACACACTTACACAGCTGAAACCCTGATTAGCCCTCTGTGAGGCCAAAGACCCGAACTGGGCCCAATGTCTAGAACTCGCCTTATCTCTCTCTCAGAGCCTTTACCCAGCTTTTACAGCAAACTGAAAAGGTTCAGACAAAACAAAAAGCATTTTTACTAGAAGTTAACATTTTCTAAAACATGTAAGACAAGAACCTGGGACAAATATACCTGCCCTCAAACACTATCCCAGTGTTCTTGTCACAATATATATATATATATATATATCACACACACGTATATATATATATATATATATATATACACCATACTTGCCTACTTTTGAAAACTAGTTTCAGGGAGATTCCAAGCGGCAGCAGAATGCGCCGTTGAGGTACGTCTCTAGCTCCGCCCCAAGGGCATTTCTAGCTCCACCTATGGGCGTATTTATTGCAATCTGGGGTGTGTCCTGCAATGGCAGGTGAAAACTATACTACTAAAAGCAGCAAAAAAGAAAAAAGAAAGAGTAATAATATACAGTAGGTGCACGATATATTAATGTATCATGTACATTTGAGAGACATTTGTGAGAAGAGATGGACAAAAATGAAATCTACATACACTGGTGTGGGTTTGTGTATATATGTATGTGTGTGTACAGTGTATATATATATATATATATACACATACATACACACACACACTACTACACCCATATTTACATACTGTATATATACGTATTACATCTAGTACACACAGCACCATAATACATTACATTATACACACACCCCCTCTCCCATATTATACCCAGTACTTTACAATATTGGAGGGACATCTGTGCGCGCCGTAGGCGCGCACCCAAAATTAGGAGTATGGCCTCGTTGATAGAGGTGTGGCCTCACAGGAAGTGCCACGACTACAAGCCATGCCCCTGTTTTTGTTACTATGGGGGCATGAACAGCACTCTGTGAGTTGCTGGTCATGTCCTGCGTCCTCTCTGCCGGTGAATAGACGCTGTGCACATGCGGACAGTGTCTATTCACTGCTGCTCTGCTAAGCAGAGCAGCGTGAGAGAGGGTCTGCCAACTGCGGGACACTGATATATGGGAAACAAAGCGCTGTGAATAGCAATGCCTTAAGAAGATTTAAGAAGAGGAAAGAGAAGAATAAACGTTAAAGAAGGAATAGAGATTAAAAGAAGAAAAAACAAAATATTAAAATTAAATAAATAAAAATGAAATAAATACATTTAAAAAATGAATAAAATCAATGTTTACAAGCTCTCTGTTGTAATTAAGCAGCTTTTCCGGTCCGTTTATATGAATAATTGCTGGAGTCCATTTTTTGCCATTCAACAACCCTCACACGCTAACTGTCCCTGTAATCTACCTGTATATTGTGGATCCGTGACAGGCGTCTGTGATGCCGGGTGCTGTGCTGTGTTGAGCGGTCTGTGCGTGGCTGGTCTCCTTGCAGCTGGACGCGTATTCTCCGTGCTGGCGTCTTGTGCTCCTTCCGGTGTGTCTGCTGGCTTCTGTGGGTGGGACAGCGGTACAGTCCGCGAAAAACTAGACTGTCCAGCCAAAATCAGGACATTTGGGAGTTATGACATAAACATACACAGCCCCCCCCCCCCCATAATACACCCAGTATCAGATTACATTGCATTATACACAGCTCCCCCCCCCCCCCCATATTACACCCAGTACCACATTACACATAGCGCACACAGCTCCTCCATATGGGATGTAATCATGTTACCTGCGGTCGGCATCCTAACCGCTAGAAATCCAGACAGTCTGCATTCCGACTAACAGGGACTGTTCCTACTCGTGGGTGTCCACAAAACCCATAGACTTGGAATAGAACCTGTGGCGAGCGCAGCGAGCAAGCAAGGAGCTTTGTTGAGCTCACCCCACTGCCGGCACTCTGGCAGCCAGGACCCTGGCGTCGGTATGCTGAACGATGGGATCCCAACCGCCGGTCACCCAATCCCAACCTCCCCATATTACACCCAGCACATGACATTATACACAGCCCCCCATATTACACCCAGCACATGACATTATACACAGCCCCCCCCCATATTACACCCAGCACATTATACACAGCCCCCCCATATTACACCCAGCACATGACATTATACACAGCCCCCCATATTACACCCAGCACATGACATTATACACAGCCAACCCCCATAATACACCCAGCACATTATACACAGCCCCCCCATTACACCCAGCACATGACATTATACACAGCCCCCCATATTACACCCAGCACATGACATTATACACAGCCAACCCCCATAATACACCCAGCACATTATACACAGCCCCCCCATATTACACCCAGCACATGACATTATACACAGCCCCCCATATTACACCAAGCACATGACATTATACACAGCCAACCCCCATAATACACCCAGCACATTATACACAGCCCCCCCCATATTACACCCAGCACATGACATTATACACGGCCCCCCATATTACACCCAGCACATTACATTATATACGGGTCCCCTCCCCCATATTACACCCAGCACATTATACACAGCCCCCCCCATATTACACCCAGCACATTACATTATATACAGGTCCCCTCCCCCATATTACACCCAGCACATTATACACAGCCCCCCCATATTACACCCAGCACATGACATTATACACAGCCCCCCCCATATTACACCCAGCACATTACATTATATACAGGTCCCCTCCCCCATATTACACCCAGCACATTATACACAGCCCCCCCATATTACACCCAGCACATGACATTATACACAGCCCCCCCATATTACACCCAGCACATTACATTATATACAGGCCCCCTCTCCCATATTACACCCAGTACATTACATTATACACAGCCCCTCCCATATTACACCCAGCACATTACAAACAGCATACATACCCCCCTCCCCCATATTACACCATGTACCAGATTACATACTATTATACACAGCCCCACCCCCATATTACAGCCAGTGCAATATTACACCCAGTGCCACATTACACCCCCCACCCCCATGACACTCTGCAGCCCTGCACCCACCTGGCAATCTTGCTCCTTCCTGTATGGACTGGGAGCTGTGTGGGAGGGCAGCACAGTGCAGGAACACCCAGTGAGAGCCGAAGAGCAGTGAGAGGAAAGCCAGTGCTGCTGCTTGTGGTGCTGGTACACGCTGCTGAGTGAGGTGGGAGGGGCTAGGCACAGGGAAGCAAAACACTGCTTCAGACGGCCTCTCAGTGTGCACAGCAGGACGGCTGACGCTGACGCTGCACACAACCCTGCGGTGGCTGCCTGAAGTCTCCCGTGCAGGTCCCGCCCCCCGCCTCCCTGGACTTGCGCATGCGCAGTCCAGATTTTTAATGACGGACCTTAAAATCCGGGAGGGCGGACAAGGTAGGCGGCGCAGCGGGAGGCTCTTTTAAAAATCGGGAGCCTCCCGCTGAATGCGGGAGGGTAGGCAAGCCTGATATACACACACACAGTGTGTATATATATATATATATATATATATATATATAAACACACAAAAGCATACATACAGTCTCACACGTATACACATGCATGTATACTGTTACACACTGACAGTTACACACTTCTACACATACATTCACACAGTCACACAGACACATATATTCACAAACATAGTCACACACTTATACATATATATATACATTTGTCACACACAGTCAGAAACATAAACACCTTACCACAAACAATCACACATTTATACACATATTATTATTATTATACAAATACTGTAGTGTGCTCCTCTCCTCCCTAGTCTTACCTCACTATCACACACTGACTGGGTGGGCTGTGGGCACATGTCTGTAGCTGCTCCTCCTGCCTTCTCTCCTCCCTCCTCTCACATGCTGCCTGCAGTGAAACTGAAAGCAGTGCCGTGTAGCCCCGCCCCCCGGCTTGGATTCCACCCCTCTGCCCTCTCCCTCTACTCTCTTTGGAATTTATGCAGCTTGCGCAGACCCTCCAACATGACCCGCCCCACTAGGTACAAAATGCTCTGTTTCTGGACTTCCCTCTTAATTTATGATTTTCATCACCTGTGTTGAACTAGTTAAATGATGTTTCTTCACAGGTGATGGCAATAATAAATTAAGAGGGAAGTCCAGAAACAGAGCATTTTGTACCTAGTGGGGCGGGTCATGTTGGAGGGTATGCTTGCGGTGCACTTTGCACTGCAGCTGCACACTGAACTGTGGGGCCCCTAGCAGCAGGGGGGCCCAGGGTAATGTACCCCCTGTGACCCCCCCTTAATCTGGCTCTGACTGTGCCCCATGACCCCCTTGCTCCCCCTGTTCAGACACCTATGTATATGTTATTAGATTGCACCACTGCACAGATATAGAAATAAAACTAAATCTACAGTAAATAAAATTGTCACGGTCCGCAGATTAACCTCGCCTTAGCTGAAAGTGAAACCAGTGGCGTAACTAGGGGTCCGCATCCACAGCGAGCACTTGGAGGTGCGCAGGGCTGCGGGGCGCCCTAGCCGCCGCCACTGATTCTGTTTTGTGAAGGAGAGACACGGAGGGCACAGCGCGCGCCTCTCCTGTGTGTCCCTCCTGGGTCTCCGGCGGCAGCGGCGTGTCTGTTTAATGAAGTGCCCGTTCGTGAGCCAATCAGAGATCACGAACGGGCGCTTCATTAAACAGAAACGCCGCTGCCGCCGGAGACCCAGGAGGGACACACAGGAGAGGCGCGCTCTGTGCCCTCCGTGTCCCTCCTTCACAAAACAAACAGCACAGCAGCGGGGGAGCCCGGAGGAGAGGGATGGGGGTGTACCTGGCACTTGGGGGGAAGGGGGGGGGAGCATATTTGGGCACTGGGGGAGAGCATATTTGGCATTAGAGATGAGCGCCGGAAATTTTTCGGGTTTTGTGTTTTGGTTTTGGGTTCGGTTCCGCGGCCGTGTTTTGGGTTCGACAGCATTTTGGCAAAACCTCACCGAATTTTTTTTGTCGGATTCGGGTGTGTTTTGGATTCGGGTGTTTTTTTCAAAAAACACTAAAAAACAGCTTAAATCATAGAATTTGGGGGTCATTTTGATCCCAAAGTATTATTAAAATCAAAAACCATAATTTACACTCATTTTCAGTCTATTCTGAATACCTCACACCTCACAATATTATTTTTAGTCCTAAAATTTGCAACTAGGTCGCTGGATGACTAAGCTAAGCGACCCTAGTGGCCGACACAAACACCGGGCCCATCTAGGAGTGTCACTGCAGTGTCACGCAGGATGTCCCTTCCAAAAAACCCTCCCCAAACAGCACATGACGCAAAGAAAAAAAGAGGCGCAATGAGGTAGCTGTGTGAGTAAGATAAGCGACCCTAGTGGCCGACACAAACACCGGGCCCATCTAGGAGTGTCACTGCAGTGTCACGCAGGATGTCCCTTCCAAAAAACCCTCCCCAAACAGCACATGACGCAAAGAAAAAAAGAGGCGCAATGAGGTAGCTGTGTGAGTAAGATAAGCGACCCTAGTGGCCGACACAAACACCGGGCCCATCTAGGAGTGTCACTGCAGTGTCACGCAGGATGTCCCTTCCAAAAAACCCTCCCCAAACAGCACATGACGCAAAGAAAAAAAGAGGCGCAATGAGGTAGCTGTGTGAGTAAGATAAGCGACCCTAGTGGCCGACACAAACACCGGGCCCATCTAGGAGTGTCACTGCAGTGTCACGCAGGATGTCCCTTCCAAAAAACCCTCCCCAAGCAGCACATGACGCAAAGAAAAAAAGAGGCGCAATGAGGTAGCTGTGTGAGTAAGATAAGCGACCCTAGTGGCTGACACAAACACCGGGCCCATCTAGGAGTGGCACTGCAGTGTCACGCAGGATGTCCCTTCCAAAAAACCCTCCCCAAACAGCACATGACGCAAAGAAAAATTAAAGAAAAAAGAGGTGCAAGATGGAATTGTCCTTGGGCCCTCCCACCCACCCTTATGTTGTATAAACAGGACATGCACACTTTAACCAACCCATCATTTCAGTGACAGGGTCTGCCACACGACTGTGACTGAAATGACGGGTTGGTTTGGACCCCCACCAAAAAAGAAGCAATTAATCTCTCCTTGCACAAACTGGCTCTACAGAGGCAAGATGTCCACCTCATCATCATCCTCCGATATATCACCGTGTACATCCCCCTCCTCACAGATTATCAATTCGTCCCCACTGGAATCCACCATCTCAGCTCCCTGTGTACTTTGTGGAGGCAATTGCTGCTGGTCAATGTCTCCACGGAGGAATTGATTATAATTCATTTTAATGAACATCATCTTCTCCACATTTTCTGGATGTAACCTCGTACGCCGATTGCTGACAAGGTGAGCGGCGGCACTAAACACTCTTTCGGAGTACACACTTGTGGGAGGGCAACTTAGGTAGAATAAAGCCAGTTTGTGCAAGGGCCTCCAAATTGCCTCTTTTTCCTGCCAGTATAAGTACGGACTGTGTGACGTGCCTACTTGGATGCGGTCACTCATATAATCCTCCACCATTCTTTCAATGGTGAGAGAATCATATGCAGTGACAGTAGACGACATGTCCGTAATCGTTGTCAGGTCCTTCAGTCCGGACCAGATGTCAGCATCAGCAGTCGCTCCAGACTGCCCTGCATCACCGCCAGCGGGTGGGCTCGGAATTCTGAGCCTTTTCCTCGCACCCCCAGTTGCGGGAGAATGTGAAGGAGGAGATGTTGACAGGTCGCGTTCCGCTTGACTTGACAATTTTGTCACCAGCAGGTCTTTCAACCCCAGCAGACTTGTGTCTGCCGGAAAGAGAGATCCAAGGTAGGCTTTAAATCTAGGATCGAGCACGGTGGCCAAAATGTAGTGCTCTGATTTCAACAGATTGACCACCCGTGAATCCTTGTTAAGCGAATTAAGGGCTCCATCCACAAGTCCCACATGCCTAGCGGAATCGCTCCGTGTTAGCTCCTCCTTCAATGTCTCCAGCTTCTTCTGCAAAAGCCTGATGAGGGGAATGACCTGACTCAGGCTGGCAGTGTCTGAACTGACTTCACGTGTGGCAAGTTCAAAGGGCATCAGAACCTTGCACAACGTTGAAATCATTCTCCACTGCGCTTGAGACAGGTGCATTCCACCTCCTATATTGTGCTCAATTGTATAGGCTTGAATGGCCTTTTGCTGCTCCTCCAACCTCTGAAGCATATAGAGGGTTGAATTCCACCTCGTTACCACTTCTTGCTTCAGATGATGGCAGGGCAGGTTCAGTAGTTTTTGGTGGTGCTCCAGTCTTCTGTACGTGGTGCCTGTACGCCGAAAGTGTCCCGCAATTCTTCTGGCCACCGACAGCATCTCTTGCACGCCCCTGTCGTTTTTTAAAAAATTCTGCACCACCAAATTCAAGGTATGTGCAAAACATGGGACGTGCTGGAATTTGCCCATATTTAATGCACACACAATATTGCTGGCGTTGTCCGATGCCACAAATCCACAGGAGAGTCCAATTGGGGTAAGCCATTCCGCGATGATCTTCCTCAGTTGCCGTAAGAGGTTTTCAGCTGTGTGCGTATTCTGGAAAGCGGTGATACAAAGCGTAGCCTGCCTAGGAAAGAGTTGGCGTTTGCGAGATGCTGCTACTGGTGCCGCCGCTGCTGTTCTTGTGGCGGGAGTCCATACATCTACCCAGTGGGCTGTCACAGTCATATAGTCCTGACCCTGCCCTGCTCCACTTGTCCACATGTCCGTGGTTAAGTGGACATTGGGTACAACTGCATTTTTTAGGACACTGGTGAGTCTTTTTCTGATGTCCGTGTACATTCTCGGTATCGCCTGCCTAGAGAAGTGGAACCTAGATGGTATTTGGTAACGGGGGCACACTGCCTCAATAAATTGTCTAGTTCCCTGTGAACTAACGGCGGATACCGGACGCACGTCTAACACCAACATAGTTGTCAAGGCCTCAGTTATCCGCTTTGCAGCAGGATGACTGCTGTGATATTTCATCTTCCTCGCAAAGGACTGTTGGACAGTCAATTGCTTACTGGAAGTAGTACAAGTGGTCTTCCGACTTCCCCTCTGGGATGACGATCGACTCCCAGCAGCAACAACAGCAGCGCCAGCAGCAGTAGGCATTACACTCAAGGATGCATCGGAGGAATCCCAGGCAGGAGAGGACTCGTCAGAATTGCCAGTGACATGGCCTGCAGGACTATTGGCATTCCTGGGTAAGGAGGAAATTGACACTGAGGGAGTTGGTGGGGTGGTTTGCGTGAGCTTGGTTACTAGAGGAAGGGATTTACTGGTCAGTGGACTGCTTCCGCTGTCACCCAAAGTTTTTGAACTTGTCACTGACTTATTATGAATGCGCTGCAGGTGACGTATAAGGGAGGATGTTCCGAGGTGGTTAACGTCCTTACCCCTACTTATTACAGCTTGACAAAGGCAACACACGGCTTGACAAATGTTGTCCGCATTTCTGGTGAAATACTTCCACACCGAAGAGCTGATTTTTTTTGTATTTTGACCAGGCATGTCAATGGCCCTATTCCTCCCACGGACAACAGGTGTCTCCCCGGGTGCCTGACTTAAACAAACCACCTCACCATCAGAATCCTCCTGGTCAATTTCCTCCCCAGCGCCAGCAACACCCATATCCTCCTCATCCTGGTGTACTTCAACACTGACATCTTCAATCTGACTATCAGGAACTGGACTGCGGGTGCTCCTTCCAGCACTTGCAGGGGGCGTGCAAATGGTGGAAGGCGCATGCTCTTCACGTCCAGTGTTGGGAAGGTCAGGCATCGCAACCGACACAATTGGACTCTCCTTGTGGATTTGGGATTTCGAAGAACGCACAGTTCTTTGCGGTGCTTTTGCCAGCTTGAGTCTTTTCAGTTTTCAAGCGAGAGGCTGAGTGCTTCCATCCTCATGTGAAGCTGAACCACTAGCCATGAACATAGGCCAGGGCCTCAGCCGTTCCTTGCCACTCCGTGTGGTAAATGGCATATTGGCAAGTTTACGCTTCTCCTCCAACAATTTTATTTTAGGTTTTGGAGTCCTTTTTTTACTGATATTTGGTGTTTTGGATTTGACATGCTCTGTACTATGACATTGGGCATCGGCCTTGGCAGACGACGTTGCTGGCATTTCATCGTCTCGGCCATGACTAGTGGCAGCAGCTTCAGCACGAGGTGGAAGTGGATCTTGATCTTTCCCTAATTTTGGAACCTCAACATTTTTGTTCTCCATATTTTAATAGGCACAACTAAAAGGCACCTCAGGTAAACAATGGAGATGGATGGATACTAGTATACTTATGGATGGACTGCCGAGTGCCGACACAGAGGTAGCTACAGCCGTGGACTAACGTACTGTGTCTGCTGCTAATATAGACTGGATGATTGATAATGAGATGAAATCAATATATATATGTATGTATATATAATATCACTAGTACTGCAGCCGGACAGGTAGATAATATATTTATTAGGTAATGATGACTGATGACGGACCTGCTGGACACTGTCAGCTCAGCAGCACCGCAGACTGCTACAGTAAGCTACTATACTCTATAGTAGTATGTACAAAGAAGAAAGAAAAAAAAAACCACGGGTAGGTGGTATACAATTATGGATGGACTGCCGAGTGCCGACACAGAGGTAGCTACAGCCGTGGACTAATGTACTGTGTCTGCTGCTAATATAGAGTCTAGACTGGATGATAAATTATTGATAATGAGATGAAATCAATATAATATCACTAGTACTGCAGCCGGACAGGTACTATATATATTTATTATGTAATGACTGATGACGGACCTGCTGGACACTGTCAGGTCAGCACAGCACCGCAGACTGCTACAGTAAGCTACTATAGTAGTATGTATAAAGAAGAATGAAAAAAAAAAAAAACCACGGGTAGGTGGTATACAATATTATATATATATATATATATATTATATACAATTATATATATATATATATATATATATATATATATATTAAACTGGTGGTCACTTCAGGACAGGTCACGTTGCAACTTGCAACTAGTACTCCGAGGCCTAAGCAGACAATCACAAAATATATTATTATACTGGTGGTCAGTGTGGTCACAACAATGGCAGTGTGGCACTGACTCTGGCAGCAAAAGTGTGCACTGTACGTTATATGTACTCCTGAGTCCTGCTCTCAGACTCTAACTGCAGCCGGACAGGTAGATAATATATTTATTAGGTAATGATGACTGATGACGGACCTGCTGGACACTGTCAGCTCAGCAGCACCGCAGACTGCTACAGTAAGCTACTATACTATAGTAGTATGTACAAAGAAGAAAGAAAAAAAAAAACCACGGGTAGGTGGTATACAATTATGGATGGACTGCCGAGTGCCGACACAGAGGTATCTACAGCCGTGGACTAACGTACTGTGTCTGCTGCTAATATAGACTGGATGATTGATAATGAGATGAAATCAATATATATATGTATGTATATATAATATCACTAGTACTGCAGCCGGACAGGTAGATAATATATTTATTAGGTAATGATGACTGATGACGGACCTGCTGGACACTGTCAGCTCAGCAGCACCGCAGACTGCTACAGTAAGCTACTATACTATAGTAGTATGTACAAAGAAGAAAGAAAAAAAAAACCACGGGTAGGTGGTATACAATTATGGATGGACTGCCGAGTGCCGACACAGAGGTAGCTACAGCCGTGGACTAACGTACTGTGTCTGCTGCTAATATAGACTGGATGATTGATAATGAGATGAAATCAATATATATATGTATGTATATATAATATCACTAGTACTGCAGCCGGACAGGTAGATAATATATTTATTAGGTAATGATGACTGATGACGGACCTGCTGGACACTGTCAGCTCAGCAGCACCGCAGACTGCTACAGTAAGCTACTATACTATAGTAGTATGTACAAAGAAGAAAGAAAAAAAAAAACACGGGTAGGTGGTATACAATTATGGATGGACTGCCGAGTGCAGACACAGAGGTAGCTACAGCCGTGGACTAACGTACTGTGTCTGCTGCTAATATAGACTGGATGATTGATAATGAGATGAAATCAATATATATATGTATGTATATATAATATCACTAGTACTGCAGCCGGACAGGTAGATAATATATTTATTAGGTAATAATGACTGATGACGGACCTGCTGGACACTGTCAGCTCAGCAGCACCGCAGACTGCTACAGTAAGCTACTATACTATAGTAGTATGTACAAAGAAGAAAGAAAAAAAAAAACCACGGGTAGGTGGTATACAATTATGGATGGACTGCTGAGTGCCGACACAGAGGTAGCTACAGCCGTGGACTAACGTACTGTGTCTGCTGCTAATATAGACTGGATGATTGATAATGAGATGAAATCAATATATATATGTATGTATATATAATATCACTAGTACTGCAGCCGGACAGGTAGATAATATATTTATTAGGTAATGATGACTGATGACGGACCTGCTGGACACTGTCAGCTCAGCAGCACCGCAGACTGCTACAGTAAGCTACTATACTATAGTAGTATGTACAAAGAAGAAAAAAAAAAAAAAACCACAGGTAGGTGGTATACAATTATGGATGGACTGCTGAGTGCCGACACAGAGGTAGCTACAGCCGTGGACTAACGTACTGTGTCTGCTGCTAATATAGACTGGATGATTGATAATGAGATGAAATCAATATATATATGTATGTATATATATATAATATCACTAGTACTGCAGCCGGACAGGTAGATAATATATTTATTAGGTAATGATGACTGATGACGGACCTGCTGGACACTGTCAGCTCAGCAGCACCGCAGACTGCTACAGTAAGCTACTATACTCTATAGTAGTATGTACAAAGAAGAAAGAAAAAAAAAAAACCACGGGTAGGTGGTATACAATTATGGATGGACTGCCGAGTGCCGACACAGAGGTAGCTACAGCCGTGGACTAATGTACTGTGTCTGCTGCTAATATAGAGTCTAGACTGGATGATAAATTATTGATAATGAGATGAAATCAATATAATATCACTAGTACTGCAGCCGGACAGGTACTATATATATTTATTATGTAATGACTGATGACGGACCTGCTGGACACTGTCAGGTCAGCACAGCACCGCAGACTGCTACAGTAAGCTACTATAGTAGTATGTATAAAGAAGAATGAAAAAAAAAAAAAAAACCACGGGTAGGTGGTATACAATATTATATATATATATATATATTATATACAATTATATATATATATATATATTAAACTGGTGGTGATTGATTATTAAACTGGTGGTCACTTCAGGACAGGTCACGTTGCAACTTGCAACTAGTACTCCGAGGCCTAAGCAGACAATCACAAAATATATTATTATACTGGTGGTCAGTGTGGTCACAACAATGGCAGTGTGGCACTGACTCTGGCAGCAAAAGTGTGCACTGTACGTTATATGTACTCCTGAGTCCTGCTCTCAGACTCTAACTGCTCCCCACTGTCAGTGTCTCCCCCACAAGTCAGATAATACACTTACAGTCACACTATCTAATCTATAAATATCACTTCAGCAAGTAGTATAGTAGTATACAGTAGTACTCCTCCTAATAATGCTCCCCGAAAATACTGTGTCTCTCTCTTCTCTAAACGGAGAGGACGCCAGCCACGTCCTCTCCCTATGACTCTCAATGCACGTGTGAAAATGGCGGCGACGCGCGGCTCCTTATATAGAATCCGAGTCTCGCGATAGAATCCGAGCCTCGCGAGAATCCGACAGCGTGATGATGACGTTCGGGCGCGCTCGGGTTAGCCGAGCAAGGCGGGAAGATCCGAGCCTGCTCGGACCCGTGTAAAAAACCTGAAGTTCGGGCGGGTTCGGATTCAGAGGAACCGAACCCGCTCATCTCTACTGGGGAGAGCATATTTGGGCACTGGAGGAGCATATTTGGCACTGGGGGGAGCATATTTGGCACTGGGGGGGCATGTTTGGCACTTGGAGGGGGGCATATTTGGCACTGGGGAGCATATATGGGTCTGGGGGAGCATATTTGGCACTGGGAGAGCATATTTGGCACTGGATGGTATATGTGTACCTGGCACTGGGGGGGGGGGGCATAGTTGGCACTGGGGGTATATGTGTACCTGGCACTGGGGGGGCATAAATGGCACTGGGGGCATATATGTGTACCTGGCACTAGGAGCACAGCCCTAGCAACAAGCATTACCCCCTGGTTACAAGCACAACACCCAGCTCATGAAATCCCTGGCAACAAGCATTACCCCCTAGCAACGAGCATGACACCCTGTGCATGAAACCCCTGGCATCGAATATTACCACCTGGCAACAAGCTTGAAACCCAGCACATGATACCTCTGGCAACAAGCATAACACCTACCGCATGAAACCCTTGGCAACAAACTTGACACCCTGAGCATGAAAACCCCTGGCACCGTGCATGGAACCAAGAGCATGAAACCCCTGGCAACGAGCAGGTAATTTAAAAGTAATTAGAAGCCTTACTGTAGGACTTAATGTGTAATGGACATTGCGGTGTGTGGCATAATATATCACGGACATTGCGGTGTGTGTCATAATGTGTCACAAACATTACGGTGTGTGGCATACTATATCACGGGCATTGTGGTATGTGATATAATGTCTCAGGGGCATTGCAGTGTGTGGCATAATGTATAACGGGCATTGCAGTGTGTGGCATAGGGTATAACGGCATATTGCGGTATGTCTCATAGGCATTAAGGTGTGTGGTATACTATATCACGGGCATTGTGGTATGTGGTATAATGTCTCAGGGTCATTGCAGTGTGTGGCATAATGTATAACGGGCATTGCGGTATGTGGCATAGGGTATAACAGGCATTGCGGTATGTGTCACAGGCATTACGGTGTGGTATACTATATCACGGGCATTGTGATATGTGGTATAATGTCTCAGGGACATTGCAGTGTGTGGCATAATGTAACGCGGACATTGCGGTGTGTGGCATAATGTATCACGGACATTGCGGTGTGTGTCATAATGTGTCACAGGCATGACATGTGCTATAATGTATCAGGGGCATTGCAGTGTATAGCATAATGTATAACGGGCATTGCGATGCCTGTCATAATGTGTCACAGGCATTACGGTGTGTGGCATAATGTGTTGGGAACATTATGGTGTGTGGCATATTGTGTCATGGGTATTATTGTGTGTGACATAATGTCTAAGGGCCATTGCAGTATGTGGCATAATGTATACTGGGCATTACTATACGGAGGAAAAATGACAAATAATGTAAGGGGCATGAATCAGGATTCTTTTTTTCCCTATGGTGGCCAACGTCTGGGCGTGCAGTTTGCAAAACTGGGGTATAAGGTAGTCTTTTCCTGCACAGCCACGCCCCTTTATGCAAAGCCACGCCCATTTCAGCAAGGGGGGGAGGCAGAGATTTTTTGGCTAGGGGGAGAAAAATTTCTAGTTACGCCACTGAGTGAAACAGTATATAAAGGATGGGTCAGTATTTTAAAACCATCTGTATCATTCTTCTTAATGTAAGGACACATTATAAAACAAACAGAATTATTTGTATTCCTAATGAATGAAATTGTGATGTTAAAACTGTTTTCAACCTTGTGTTAATAAGGGAATGCAGGAAATAATTATCTTGACATATGGAATGTGCCTGTGGATCAGCCAGCACTGTGAAACTAATTGTTTGTGTGAGTCTAGCTCTGAGATTTATCAAACCTTCTGAAGAGAATAAGCAAAACTATTGCCCATAGCAACCAATCAGATTCTTGCAAGCATTTTACTAGATAAATGATAGCTAGAAACTGTTTGGTTGATATGAGCAATCACGTATTCTCTTTGGAAAGCAGAGGTGCCAAAGCAAAGATGGCGCCGGAGCGGCTTAAGGGGGAGGAGCAGCAGGCGGCCCGCGGGGCAGAGAGGGGCGGACAGGTATGCCCGTCCTCTCTTTCACACCTGGCGCACCTGGTCAGCCAGTCAGGTGATGGGGGGGCAGGCCGGATGTTAGGGGGTTAAATAGGAAGGAGCAATGGGGAGGCAGGAGTCTATGCAGGGAGAGCAGCACTGCAAACGTACCCACCCATTAAGCAGGCTGATTAGCATGCCCCTCCCTTTTACTTTCTGTACCCCCTCTCTTTGTTCTTGTTATGTACTCGTCATGTGCTTATATGCAATATATATATTTAAAAAGAAAAAGATATTTCTTTTCAATTTGCTGTGGGGCCACGGGGGTTGTGTGAAGGATGGCGGTAATCAGGGTTTTCATGTGTGGTTTTTCGTGTGTAATCAGGTTTAAGGTCATTTTATGGATTTATTGTAATGCTTTATAATAAGCGAATCACAGTATATGTATGCCACAATCAGCGGGCAGCAGGAAGAAGCGGTGCGCAAGGCATGGCGAATGGGGGGATCCAGCTGAAGTTGGCAGATTCACCCTCGGACAGTTGGGCCAGTGGGCTGTGTGCCAGATGAGCGTGATATGCGCCAGGAGGGCTGGTTCCCCAGGGGCGTTGCCGGGGTGCCTACCGGGTAGGTGGGGCACTCCCCAGAAAATCCCCAGAGGTGCCGAAGCCAAGATGGCGCCAAAGCAGCTTAAGGGGGAGGTGCGGCAGGTGGCCCGCGGGCCAGCAGAGGGAAGTAGAGGGGCGGTCAGGTTGACTTATCCCCCTTTACCACTTGCCTGGCATGGTCGCATCAGATGCGACCATGCCTGCAAGTGCTCTATCTGACCTGGTCACACAGGATGCGACCAGTCAGATAGAGAGTGTTAGCAGCGGCAGGGAAGAGAAACTTCCCTCCGCTGCTGCTGTCAGAGGGACCGGAGGCCCTGCACTCTCCCCCTGTGTCTGCCGTGCTGCCGATCACTGCTGAACGATCAGCACGCCAGGATCCCCCCCCCTCCAGCGGCTGCAGACAATGGCAGCCACTGGGGAGTGTAAATTAACCCTCCTAAGCCACCCCCAGACCACCCCTGTATACCCGCAGGCTGTCCCGGCTTTCAAAATGAAAGCAGCGATGGTCGCAATGTTTCCGATGTTCCGATGGTCGCAATGCTCCCAATTGATGTTTGAAAAAAATATATTTAGCAAAAAACAAAAAATTCTTTTTTTTTTTAACTAAAATCATTTCGGTTAAGGTTAAATTCATGTTCTTCACCTAATTCACTCATAAAAAACCCGACAATTTCGGATCGGTTTTTGGCAAAATAAATAGTCAGTTAAGTGGTTAAGAAGGGTTGATAAACTTCCAGCTCAATCTTTGTTATTCTGTAGTAGCCCTGCAGCAGTGCAGCCACAGATCGGTTGCATGTAGAAGTTAAGCAGCTGTGTGATTAGTTGAAAGTATTCTTTCTTTTATTGTGTAAAAAAATATATTTGGAATGCTACACAGGACCTAATTCAGAGGTGGACGCTAATTACTATGAATTTATGCTGCTGTCTATTGCGATGCCCACCAGCTGAAGCTCTAATCCACCGTGGTGCGCACAAAGGTGCACCATCGACAGGGCCGGTGGAAGGTCTCTCAGCACCCTAGGCAGAACTTCTATGCACTGCCTCCTTCTTCCCCACACACACACCCCTCAGGTAAAAATGTGAAGGTGAAGTCTTAGAAGTTCCAAAGCTGCCATTGTTAAATAGAGAACGACCCCTACAAAAAAAAAAAAAAAAGCAATAAGCAAAACTTTTGGAGGGACCCCAGGTACAGTAGGCTGTAGTGTAGGGAAGGGGGACAACACAGGCAGGAGATATAGATATACAACATATGGAGTGTCCTATAGTTGTGGGGCAGGGAGGGTTCTTTGCTCATTACAATGAGCAGATCAGATTTTGCGACATTACAGTGGCCTCAGTTCATAGTATGCCACATTTTACAGTGCCCCCTCTACCATTATAACATGCCACCCAACTTTTAATGTGTCAGAAGAGGGACACACGCGCGGCGAAGCCGCACGCGCTCCCGAAAGGGGGCGTGGCCAAATGAATAGGGGCATGGCTTCACGGGAGGACCCGCGATCGCGAGCCACCCCCCGTTTCCATCACTGAGGGGGCATGCCCAGCGCTCTGTGAGCCGCTGGCATGCCCCCTCTCCCTCTGAGTCCCCTGAATAGACGCTGTGTGCATGCACACAGTGTCTATTCACCGCTGCTCTGCTACCATACCACATATCATGCCAGTAATTGCCATACCACACAGAGAGCATTCCATCATCTGCCATATTGCACAGACTGCACCCACCATACCATACGGAAGACACCTTTGGGGTTGCAATACAGTACACTGAGTACAAGGTGTGCTGGGACTTGTAGTACCTCTACTGCTGGATATTTGTTGTCACTCTGCTAGCTGAGTGTGATACCCACGTTGGGGTACCCCTGCTACATGCCATTGCAGCCCCAATAATTATTGGCGCTGCCTGAGGGACTTTCTGGCACTAGCCCTGTAAAGGTTAACTCTTTTCCCCTCTGCGTTGCCTAGCAACGCCTGGCTGAGGGATCGCGTGGGAAGCCCCACGGATTGGGAGAAGAGAGAGCGGGAGAACAGAGAGGAGGAGCCGACCTGCAAGAGGAAGAGAAGTGTGCAGCGCCTGGAGGGAGCGTGACAGGAGAGAGAGACGCGGTGTGTAACGAGGAGAGGCGCGGCTGGCCAGACCAGAAGAGCCCCACCGCCACTACACCTGTGCAGAGAGGGGAACGGGGTCCCGGCGAGAAGAGGAGCGTGGCGTGGAGCAGCTGGAGACAGGCCGCATCACGTGGGTGAACGGGGAGAGAGGTGGCTGGCGGCAGCGCAAAACCGCCGGCTACAGCCACAGCGGGGAACAGAGGCGCAGGAGCTTCCCACCGCCTAGAGACACCGCGGCATCAGTGCGATCGAACCCAGAAGGGGGAAGACCATACAGGAGAGGCTGCAGTGAGAAGAGAATATGGCTGCAGACAGCAGGAGCCAGTTACACTGCAGGTACTCTCACGTATCCCCACTACTCCAGCTGGCTGTTAATGCTAGAAACCTTCCCAAGCTGACTGATATTTGTTGTGCACCACACTCCTACCCGTACATTCACCAATCTTCCCTAGTTGGTTGATAAGTTGGGGGAACGGCGTCTCTGTGTAAAGAGTGTGGCACCTTGCCTTAGAACACTTACCCTTAACTGACACGCGTGTAGCTTGCATGATCAGGAGCTGCATATAATCACTGAGGAGAACTGTGATACCATCCCTATTAATATAACTTGATCACTGGAGTAGAACATTATTTATATACAACAAGTGCCTTACTTATGTTCTGCACACATTGTACCTACCTGTTGATTTAAATCCAGACGAGGAATAGAAATCCTGTTGTGGTAAAGAGAGACTGTATGCTAGAATTGACATCTCATCCGGAGTAACCTTATTTCCTTAAGACTTACCTTTCCGTGGATACAAATATGACGCTGCTAAATTGACTTACCTTTCTTTGGATACAAATACCTTTTAACACCATTGTTCTTTGTTGCTGTGTTACAGTTAAAGTTACCCACCCTGCTCGCCCTCCTATAACTGCCTACCTGATTTTCATTGACACTATCTCAGGGGTTCACCATTGCCGTGCAGGCTTTACAAATCTGAGACACTGATACTAAACGGAAACCACAGTGCACGAGTTGAATGTTATTACTGGCGCACAGCGTCACCCTGTGGACAGTCTAAATATTGTGCAAGTTTAGTACAGGAACATTTCTTGCCTTACCTTCCTCAAAGTCGATAATTGTACCGTAGTAGTTGATGTTGTATGTGAATAACTTGCTGGACCATCTCTGTGCCTTTTAAATTTGCAAATGGTGATTGATGTTTGCCGTTATCAGATGCCTTAGGGGTAAGATTGGTTATGTTGATACATGGTGTATGTGTTACATTCTAACCACAATTGACCGTATAGCGGAGACTAATCGCCTCATTCCAAATAAAAGTGTTGTCACCAGCAATTTGTACTATTCTTTATCTGCGGGTCCTCTTTGGGGTGTCCATTCTTCTGCCACAGGCTCCTGAGGAAGAAGTCGTGAGAGGTCTGAAAGTAGCAAGCATCGTCTGGAGAAAGCAGGTACGCCTCCACTCTCACACAGGGGTACTACAACATGAGCATAGTCATCAGTCACTTACATGGATTAATACAGGAACTCCCAGAATCCGTAGCTGCAGTTGCCAAATGTGGTGACCATTTCTATCATGGGTAATACAGTATGTGTGCGGTGCACATGGGCCTCTGGGTCCAGGGGGGCCCACATCGCACACACTGCACCCATGTTGTTTTATACTTAACTTTCCAGAGTCCCGTGACGGGCGCTGCAGCCACTGCAAAAATCACTTCCAAAATGGCCACCGCACATGCGCAGTAGGAAAATTGTCTCCGAACCCAGGTGGGTGCCATGTTTCCAGAGACCTGCGCATGCGCAGTACACTCCATCAAAATGCTGGAGCCTACAGCGCCATGGAGAGGAGGGAGCACACGGGACTCCTCCTCTATTAAAACGACCCTGGTGGTGACATGCACCACAAACAAAAGAGATGTGATAATCCAGGGCCGGTGCTAGAGTGTTTGGCGCCCCCCTGCAAATGATAAATTTGCGCCCTCCTACCTGTAAAAATGGGACAGCACGTGACGCAAAAAGGGATGTGGTCACACAAGAAAGGGGCGTGGCCCACAATTCAAATTACACCACACAGTAATACAATTTTATGAATTTTATCCCAAACATAGTGCCCCTGATTCATATTACACCACCTTGTAGTGCCCCTTATTCATGTTACGTCACACAGTAGTGCCCCTTTTACACGTTACACAACACAGTACTACCCCTTATACACAATGCCAACAGTAGTGCCCCTTATCAGAGGTGTAGCTAGGTGCCATGTTTCAGCACCCCTTCCCTGTGTTGAATTGGAGGTATGTTACATTTGAAAAGAAAAAGATATTTTAAAAACGGTGACAGGGCCAGTTCTAGACCTTGAGGAGCTCAGGGCAAAAGTCTACTTTCGCGTTAAGTCGTCGCGCACCAAAAATATAGGGTTCTAGTCACAGAATAGTACCAATTCACATTACACCACTCAGTAGTGTACGTTAGTTACATTACACCACACCGTAGTGTCCGTTATTCACATTAAACTGCACAGTAGTGTCCGTTATTCACATTACACCGCACAGTACTGTCTGTTATTCACATTACACCACAGAATAGTGTCCGTTATTCACGTTACACCGCACAGTAGTGTCCATTAGTCACATTACACCGCACAGTAGTGTCCGTTATTCACATTACACTGCACAGTAGTATTCGTTATTCACATTACACCACACAGTAGTGTCCGTTATTCACATTACACCGCACAGTAGTGTCCGTTATTCACATTACACCACACAATAGTGTCCATTAGTCACATTACACCCCACAGTAGTGTCCGTTATTCACATTAGATCACACAGTAGTATCTGTTATTCACATTACAGCGCACAGTAGTGTCCGTTATTTACATTACACCGCACAGTAGTGTCCGTTATTTACATTACACCGCACAGTAGTGTCCGTTATTTACATTACACCGCACAGTATCGTCCATTATTCACATTACACCGCACAGTAGTATCTGTTATTCACATTACACTGCACAGTAGTGTCCGTTATTCACATTACACCGCACAGTAGTGTCCATTATTTACATCACACCGCACAGTAGTGTCCGTTATTTACATTACACCACACAGTAGTGTCCATTATTTACATTACACCGCAAAGTAGTGTCCGTTATTTACATTACACCGCCAAGTAGTGTCCGTTATTCACATTACACCGCAGAGTAGTGTCCGCTATTTACATTACACCACACAGTAGTGTCCGTTATTTACATTACACTGCACAGTAGTGTCTGTTATTTACATTACACCGCCAAGTAGTGTCCGTTATTCACATTACACCGCAGAGTAGTGTCCGCTATTTACATTACACCACACAGTAGTGTCCGTTATTTACATTACACTGCACAGTAGTGTCCGTTATTTACATTGCACCGCACAGTAGTGTCCGTTATTTACATTACACCGCACAGTAGTGTCCATTATTTACATTACACTGCACAGTAGTACTCTTATACATGTTACACCACACAGTAAAAGCCGCTTATACACGTTATGCCACAGTAGAGCACTTTATACAAGTTATGCCAGGTAGAGACCATTATACACATTATGCCAGGTATAGCCCAACCACGTCATACCTACCTCCCTACTACTGTAAATGTAGTACGTTCTGCTTCATTACTTACATAGAAACATAGAATTTGATGGCAGATAAGAACCACTTGGCCCATCTAGTCTGCCCCTTTTTTTTTATCCTTTAGGCAATCTCAACCCTTTTTGAACCTTAATTCTTTGTAAGGATATTCATATGCCTATCCCAAGCATGTTTAAATTGCTCTACAGTCTTAGCCTCTACCACCTCTGATGGGAGGCTACTCCACTTATCCACTACCCTTTCTGTGAAGTAATTTTTCCTTAAATTTCCTCTGAACCTCCCCCCCTCTATTCTCAGTGTATGTCCTCGAGTTCTAATCCTTCTCTTCCTTTGAAGAATGTTTCCCTCCTGAACTTTAAGACCCTTGATATATTTGAAAGTTTCTATCATGTTCCCCCTTTCCCTTCTCTCCTCCAAACTATACATGTTAAGATCTTTTAGCCTTTCCGGGTAAGTTTTGTGATGTAGGCCATGCACCATTTTAGTTGCCCTTCTTTATACACTCTCTAATGTATTTATATCCTTCTGGAGATATGGTCTCCAGAACTGGACACAGTATTCCAGATGGGGCCGCACCAATGACCTATACTTTGTGGGCATAACTCTGATTGATGCTCTGCCTTGGACTCCACGCCTGGGCGCCGCTCCTCCTCTAACCTCTTGGAGTTTCCGTTACTCCGGCAGCAGCGGCTCTGGAGGATGTCGGCAGTGATGGCAAGAGGGGAGGGGGCAGGTAAAAATTACCCAGGCCGGGACTGATGAAGAGGCCCGGCAGGGGCCCTGGTCCACTGCACTTCTCCCTCCCTTCTTACTCGGCAGCAGCAATAGCATAAGCTCTCATCTTGTCAGAGTGTGCTGTGCTGCAGTGCCAGAGGCAGAGAAGCTACTGCTGCAGAGCCTCTGCCTGTTCCTGTATGGATAGACGGAGAGCAATCACACTGATCACGCTCCCCACTCAAATTGCTCCTGGACGAGTGGCTCAAGGCCCCCCTACCCCAGTTCTTTTCCATTTTTCCAAAAGGCTAGTACTGAAGTCAGGCGCTATCAACAGTAATTATATAAAAGGTATAAAGTTCTCATACAACTCATATAATCTAAATAGCCGCAAATAGGGTAGAGTGGCAAGTGGAAGTGGCCAACACAATCACACCTGATTGAAACCAGGTGTAGCACAAACAATTCTAATTAACCCCTTGCGCTATTAAATAAAAGGCAACATGACGTGAAGACACATGATTAATTGGTTAAGATAGTTTTAATATCCATAAAATAAATTATAAACATATAAAAAATGAATTGATTAGTATGCGCATACAAATAAAAAAGCTAAATACTAAACCTACTATTTGAGCATAAGAGGTGGATCATATAGCTAATTGTGACCATAACGGATTATTCAATAATCATAAGTTGACGATGTCCATATTTTATATTCTCAAAATAGGATAGTCCCATTAAATGTGCTCGTAGAATTTGATTTAGGTATGTACCAAACAGGTAAATTGAACCAATATATCAGTTGTGAGTGGTTCTTTTACATGTGGAGATATTCTCCAGACAGCACGGAGGAAATTTTAATTGTCACCTGGGGCTTGGTGCACGGCAAGCACCTAAGGAAAGCTCCCGTTTGCCACAGTCCGTGAGTGGTGCACTCCGTCTTCTATTGTGTCAGGTTCTCACACACACACCTTAATTCACGTTGAGAGATAGAGGTCTGTCCGGCTCCCGGAGCTTTGCGCACTGCAGGCGCTGATTAGATGGTTTTGCTCCCGTCTTCAAGCCGCCGCATATAGCGTCCTCCTTGTCTCCCGCTTGTCAGCCTCAGGCAGTATTGCACATCAATAAGGATCTAGTATCAAATGTCCATTGGGTCACAAAGGGCACCTTCTCTGACGCGTTTCGCTTCTAATTGAAGCTTCCTCATAGAGTGAAAACTTTTAGACAATAGAGCCCTTTTTAAATGACAGCCTCATATTCGATTGGTGTAATTATCCACCTAAAGCAGTAACATCTGTCTAAGATCCACCTCCTGATCCACCTCTTAGCTCACCTGTTCTTTAATTAAAAATTCACATCAACCTTTTGTCTGCCCGCCTGTCTGTAGACACTTCTTATAAAATAACAGGGTGATAATAAATATACAAATACATGAGTTTTATATCTAAGAATAATGGAGTATCCTATTTTAGTTCAGTGATTCATCATGAACCCTAATCATGGTAGTTACAGAAAAATAAATTAAGACAAAATATAAGAAAAATTATACATAAATAAATATATTTTAGGTCATAGACCATCCGGGAATCGAACTGGTTACTCTAACCGTGGTAAACCAATACTCTACCTCCAGACTATGTAACTGCTTAATAGAATGCTGCATTTTTTATATATATATAAAGATGATAGTAAAAGCAGTAAGTATGATAAGTAGATGGGAGAACCCAAAATTTTTATTCTGTTCGTAAACGATTCCTTATTCATTCAGATATAATCTTAATTGCATATATTCTCAAAATGTGTATATATATGTTTGCCTATATACCAATTAAAGATGCATCGGCAGCAGCGGCTCTGGAGGATGTCGGCAGTGATGGCAAGAGGGGAGGGGGCAGGTAAAAATTACCCAGGCCGGGACTGATGAAGAGGCCCGGCAGGGGCCCTGGTCCACTGCACTTCTCCCTCCCTTCTTACTCGGCAGCAGCAATAGCATAAGCTCTCATCTTGTCAGAGTGTGCTGTGCTGCAGTGCCAGAGGCAGAGAAGCTACTGCTGCAGAGCCTCTGCCTGTTCCTGTATGGATAGACGGAGAGCAATCACACTGATCACGCTCCCCACTCAAATTGCTCCTGGACGAGTGGCTCAAGGCCCCCCTACCCCAGTTCTTTTCCATTTTTCCAAAAGGGGTCGTGGCCACGCCTCCCACAATTAGGCCACGACCCTAATATTCTACCCGCCCAGCAAAACTCTTGGCACTGTTAGCACTGCATTCCGCAGCAGCACACTCTCTGTGGGGAGAAGGAGGGGAGAGGAAGCTAGAGGGACCATGCACGCCTGTCATCCACTTTGACGGCAGCAGGGTAGCAGAGTAGGGTAAGCGCCTCTTCAGTTGGGCGCCTCCCTGCACTGCATACCCTTGCTGAGTGGGTAGCACTGGCTCTGGGGTAATCCATTGCAGACTAGGAGGGAATGAAGAGACTACAGCCAGGGAGGAGCTACCCGAGAGCAGGTGCAGAACAGGCAGGCAACATCAAAGCACACAGCAGTCATGTGACTGTCAGTGCCGATGTTGTAACCATGCTGAGACCTAGCTGGTAGTTTAGTCACATGTGCAGGGGCAAACGCAGGATTTGTGTGGGGGTGTTTCCGAAGATGGGCTGGAGCCAAGCATTGGGGGCCGCAGAGACTGAGGTAACCCTTTATATGCCGGGTCTGTTAGTGTATGTGTGTATGTATATAATTGTACACATGATACCCTATAAATATGTGGGACTCACTGGCAGCAGTCAGACAAAATATGTATCTAATGTGTACATACACCCCTTCCTCCATGCTTAACTTGCCACCTAGGTCAGCAGCAGGAGCAGCACAGCGGGTAGCCTAGTAGGACACTGACTGGAACAGAAGCTGGCCGGGTGTATAGCTCGATTAGGCCCCATCCCTTGAAGTGTGTGCCCTGGGCTTCAGAAAGGGGCGGAGACAAATGCTGGGAGGGACGTGGCTGGTGACTTTGTTGCAGGAAAAGAAAAGCCAGGCTGTGGGGGAAGTGGTGGTGGGAGTTGTTTGTCAGGGAGGGTGGATAAGTCCCACGACCTGTGGCTGCTGCCGCAATCATACTAAAGGATGGGTGTCTCAATGTCTCTCGGACAAGAGACATCCTTCTGTTTTTTGTTAGGTGGATCAGTGGTGCTCTTCAAGGGCTGGCTCTCTAGGTAGCTGCCTAATGGTAGCGCCGGCCCTGACCATTGAGCTGACATCGACTGCAATATTGGACTTCTGAGCAACTACTTAGCTGGCTGTATGGATCAGCTCCTTCTGCACTTCCTCTTACCTTTTGTAGGTATGAGGCTCCATAGGAAGGCATTCCATTTTCTGTTTTTTCCTTGGGGGAGGGGGGAGGGGGAGGAGTACCAGTGTGACCTGACCCAGCCAGCCTAGTTCTCACTGCTGATTAACATGCCAGTCTGGCCCCTCTTCCACTCTCACTTGATTGCCGGTCAGCCCGTCTTCTGCTAAAACACACCAGCTTCGGCTGCAGCCTCTGCTAAATCTGGGACAATTGAGCATCTTGAAAACTATTTTTGGGACCCGAGGAAGCACTACCAAAGAATGGTACATTCCCTGAAAATCTGGAACGTAACGTATAGCATCCCTATCTGAAATTAACCTAGTGCCCTATACATATAGTATATGTGTTACAGTATGTTCCTATAGATTACCATGAAGAGGGTTGGGTTGGGAATGCCACACAGGATTAAATAGATTATAAGGAATAATAATAAATAAAATGTTGTCTCCGAGAAAAGCTGACAGGTTAGACAGTAGTCTAAAATTAATCACCTTCTGCCAGTAAGAATAAATATCTATGGGTAGAAAAAATGGTGATTGTCAGCGGTGCTCCCAAAGGTCCAAACGTATTTGAAGATAGAAAGAGAAAGCTAGAAAAAAGTGACCTTGGTTGGGAGCACTCACTCCCGGAGAGTAGCTTGAAATTGTTGATGTATGTATGAGTGGTGATGTAACAATCAGATAATTAAAACGTAACTTTTAATAGTGTATATATATAAAAAACTAGGTACACCAAATGAAATTACAAGAAAAAAGAAAAAATACACAAATAATGAATGAATGGCTCTAAACTTTATAAGCCACACATAAAGCTAAGTCTGCGAACATATTGATGGATTACTACTGTGGTAATTTGGTGTCTGGCAAGCATATGCCCATCCTCCCGTGGAGTCAGCACAAACCCCAATTGAGTTCCATCAGTAACCTACAACACCTGGTATTCCTAAGTGGTCTCCCACTGAAGTACTGACCAGGCCCAACACTGTATTGCCTCCAAGATCAGATGGGGTTGGGCATAACCAGTGTGGTATGGTAGTAGGTTAAGTATGGAAAAGAGCAGCGAGTGCAGCTGTTATGTGACAGAATGAGGGATGTTTATTATTGTGCCAGTTTTATTAAATGCATTTATCTAACCCGTTAAGAATATTTAGTTGACCGTCATTGCACCGATTAGCAGCCCAAACACATGGGTATGCGGAGGTTAAATCATATGGTCAACAGGGGTTAGTGACAACAAGCCTCTGTTTTTCCTGTGCATAGCATGAGGCAGAACAAGGAAAATAGCCTATTACATTTTAAGGCATGTGTAACAAACAAACACAAAATCTGAAGAAAAGATGTCTGTTATTGCAGACTGGATCTACCTGTCAAAAAAGCATTGGTTGGATAATACTTTCTGATACATCAACATTAATAAAGATATTGTCCATGCTAGATGTCAGGTGTGGTGTTAGTTTGTGTCAGAGGAAGAAACAAAGAAGACTAGCTACAATAACTGAAAAATGAATGATTGAGTGTGTTTTTATAACATCCAATGTCCCAGATACAATTGTAACCACCTTTTTAGTATATATCAAAAGAAAAGGGGGAGGAACAAAGAATACTTGCTGCAATAGTAAACAGTCAAATACTGGCAGCCAGTACATCAGATACAATTGTTGCCATAAATTTTGCATAGACTGATACTAAGAAGCCAGGTGCAAATTTAAGAAAAAAACACACAGCGCTGCAACTTCAAGTGCCCTGCAGTATACTATAGGTATGTTCTCAATTTGTACATTTAAAACATGCCAGAGAGCCTGAATCATTTAATAACCAGAATTGCGGCTGAATACCATGGTAATAATGCAGTTAATCATACAAAGCACCTACGGTGAATGGTTTTCATATACTTGCTACTCACAACCAGCATCATAAATAGCCCAATTAAACGTTGGCTGTATCGTTAGAGGGTAGGGACAATCTGGACAGGGAAGGGGGGAGGGATACTTATTCTACTGTGCGCCTCCCCATCCCGTCAAGTGCCGCTGAACCGCTTGAGTCCGTGCGGTATGCAGACTGGGCGTCTCGCCCGATCTCCTCTCCTCTGCCGCTGGTCTGAGGCCGGTCACGTGAGAGCGCTCTCCGTGACCCTAATCACGTACCCAACGTACGTTTCGCAGCAGGCTTGTTCACGGGTAGCGTGAGCATGTGGCGCCGTGGGTTAGAATATATTAGGAGATGCCACCAATCATGGCTCTTGCAGCTAAATTGACACAGCAGAGTCATATAATTGATAATGCTGTGCCTGACGCCAGGGAAACATGAGCTCCATATGAGACAAATATACTATAATTGATTGAATGAAACTGACAGCAAGTGATCTACATGATAAAATTGTGTCACTATTTCATTTAAAAGGAGCAGAGATATGAGCATAATAAAGAGATAGATCAAATTCATAGAAGGAATTTGTTATGTAAATTTACATAACAAATTCCTTATATGAATTTGATCTATCTCTCTTTATTATGCTCATATCTCTGCTCCTATTAAATGAAATAGTGACACAATTTTATCATGTAGATCACTTTAAGCTGTCAGTTTCATTCAATCAATTATAGTATATTTGTCTCATATGGAGCTCATGTTTCCCTGGCGTCAGGCACAGCATTATCAATTATATGACTCTGCTGTGTCAATTTAGCTGCAAGAGTCATGATTGGTGGCATCTCCTAATATATTCTAACCCACGGTGCCACATGCTCACGCTACCCGTGAACAAACCTGCTGTGAAACGTTCGTTGGGTACGTGATTAGGGTCACGGAGAGCGCTCTCACGTGACCGGCCTCAGACCAGCGGCAGAGGAGAGGAGATCGGGCGAGACGCCCAGTCTGCATACCGCACGGACTCAAGCGGTTCTGCGGCACTTGACGGGATGGGGAGGCACACAGTAGATTAAGTATCCCTCCCCCCTTCCCTGTCCAGATTGTCCCTACCCTCTAACGATACAGCCAACGTTTAATTGGGCTATTTATGATGCTGGTTGTGAGTAGCAAGTATATGAAAACCATTCACCGTAGGTGCTTTGTATGATTAACTGCATTATTACCCGTGGTATTCAGCCGCAACTCTGGTTATTAAATGATTCAGGCTCTCTGGCATGTTTTAAATGTACAAATTGAGAACATACCTATAGTATACTGCAGGGCACTTGAAGTTGCAGCGCTGTGTGTTTTTTTCTTAAATTTGCACCTGGCTTCTTAGTATCAGTCTATGCAAAATTTATGGCAACAATTGTATCTGATGTACTGGCTGCCAGTATTTGACTGTTTACTATTGCAGCAAGTATTCTTTGTTCCTCCCCCTTTTCTTTTGATATATACTAAAAAGGTGGTTACAATTGTATCTGGGACATTGGATGTTATAAAAACACACTCAATCATTCATTTTTCTGTTATTGTAGCTAGTCTTTGTTTCTTCCTCTGACACAAACTAACACCACACCTGACATCTAGCATGGACAATATCTTTATTAATGTTGATGTATCAGAAAGTATTATCCAACCAATGCTTTTTTGACAGGTAGATCCAGTCTGCAATAACAGACATCTTTTCTTCAGATTTTGTGTTTGTTTGTTACACATGCCTTAAATTGTAATAGGCTATTTTCCTTGTTCTGCCTCATGCTATGCACAGGAAAAACAGAGGCTTGTTGTCACTAACCCCTGTTGACCATATGATTTAACCTCCGCATACCCATGTGTTTGGGCTGCTAATCGGTGCAATGACGGTCAACTAAATATTCTTAACGGGTTAGATAAATGCATTTAATAAAACTGGCACAATAATAAACATCCCTCATTCTGTCACATAACAGCTGCACTCGCTGCTCTTTTCCATACTTAACCTACTACCATACCACACTGGATATGCTCAACCCCGTCTGATCTTGGAGGCAATACAGTGTTGGGCCTGGTCAGTACTTCAGTGGGAGACCACTTAGGAATACCAGGTGTTGTAGGTTACTGATGGAACTCAATTGGGGTTTGTGCTGACTCCACGGGAGGATGGGCATATGCTTGCCAGACACCAAATTACCACAGTAGTAATCCATCAATATGTTCGCAGACTTAGCTTTATGTGTAGCTTATAAAGTTTAGAGCCATTCATTCATTATTTGTGTATTTTTTTCTTTTTTCTTGTAATTTCAATTGGTGTACCTAGTTTTTTATATATATACACTATTAAAAGTTACGTTTTAATTATCTCATTGTTACATCACCACTCATACATACATCAACAATTTCAAGCTACTCTCCGGGAGTGAGTGCTCCCAACCAAGGTCACTTTTTTCTAGCTTTCTCTTTCTATGTTCCTATAGATTGTAAGCTTGTGAGCAGGGCCTTCCTACCTCTATGTCTGTCTGCTATTACCTAGTTTGTCTTATTACGTTTGTTTCCAATTGTAAAGTGCAATGGAATATGCTGCGCTATATAAGAAAATGTAAATAAATAAATATACCTACAGGATCTGGGAGATATCACATATACTAGGCAGGATGCAATGCCGCCAGAGTTTGCCGGCCGTGGAGGATGTAGGCCGAATGCGGATGTATTTTTAAAGGGACAATAACTTACAAGGCTAAACCATGAAATAATAATATAACACTGCTGTTTACTTTCACCTACAATGTCACACAATACATGTATGAGTCATAAATAATAATCTAACACTGCGGTTCACATCCACCTACAGCATCACTCAATACGTGTATGATACAATTATATATTTAGTTTTTTTGTAACTTGGGCCAGAGCACCCCTAGATTGACAGAGCACCCCTGGAGGACACAGCAGCCCCTTGACAGATGAACACAGCACCCCTTTATGTACAACAAAGCATGGACCACTTACAGTGTCACAATACGTGTATGTTTATACACTGCGGTTTGAACGGCAGTCTCAGAAAATTAATAGTATAGTACACTTGTGTATATCACGCCCAAAAAATTTTTTTTCATTATTATTTTACCAATTATTTTGTTTAACTTGGGGCCCCTAAATTGACAGATCACCCCTTGAGGACACAGCAGCCACTTCATGGATCGAGAGACTACCCCTAGAGGACAGAGAAGCCCTAGCCCCTTGACATAAAACACAATAGCACCCCTGGATGGACAAGACAGCACCCCTGGAGTACACAGCAACCCCTTTATGGATGGAAATAGCACCCCTGGAGGACACAGAAGCCCCAGTCCCTTGATAGACAACACAGCAGCACTCCTGGATGGACAACACAGCACCCCTGGACAGAAACCGCACGGACACATCCATTCAATACAAGCTCCACAGCCAGAGTGAAGATGGCGTGATCACCAGGTACCTTTATGGAATGCAAACCCCACGAGAATCCGACAGTGGAAGGAATGATGTTTCGCCTAGTTTTGGGATCCAAGTCAGGGGGTGGGAAACCTGAGCCAGACTCAGATCCCAGTTCAGATCGCGAAGTTCAGGTGGGTCCGGTTCCCGGAGAACTGGACATGCTCATCTCTATTGCAAATCATCATCGTTGTCATCATCATATTTTGCACCGCGGACAAACAATAAATAAACATCTGATAGGCGAATAGAAATCATGAGCAGCATTTGCATGAATGCACCATTACTCTCCTTGGTCCATGCTTACACTTCCCCTCTTTGACCACCTTTGTAATCTCTGAGCATCAGAAGTCATAACACAAATGTAAACAGATCTTCATTAAGATAGAATCTTTAGAGTTATTTGTGTTCATACGCAGTAAGATAATACATATTTGACACACAAAAAAACACATATCCAAATGTACATTGGACCCTAAATGTATCTAAAAATAATGCTGTAATTAACTTAGAACATTAAAAACACTAAACTTTTTAAAGAAGAACCTACAGTACGGTACATTCAAGCTAAATGATTAACTAGTGAACACTAACAAAGCGATGCAGTTGAACTACAGGCTGTCCGAATTGCAGCATTCAGGAGACCGCCGCCAAAATCCCGTCAGCCTTGAAATACTGCCTGACGTAATCCTGACCATCGCCAGGTATTCCCACTCGGTTAGTGGGTCCATGCGAGAACCAAGTGGGAATATAACCTGTGGCGAGCCACCGGGCCAAAGCTTGGGGAGCGCAGCGAGCCAACGAGGGAACTCGCTGCAGGGTTTGCGAAAGACTGGATGCAGCTGTCTGTTGGTAAAACATACCGATTCCTTAACAAACATGGCTATACTAAGCTAATCTAATGCATGTCATACTCTTCCCAAAGGACACGTCTATGCCTATGTGCTAGTTGCGAAATATTTCTATATTACATAAGTAACAATATATTTTGGGAAGTTTTGCAAGTATTGATACTAACATTGCTTGGGTTTTTTGTTTGCAAGTATCTGCTGTAATATTTATTTTCTTCTCACTCAGCACAATATACAAAATGAATGTGATGTTTATGCAATAAATTCCAAATGCAAATTGACCTTGTGTGAATTCATCCCTAAGCATATAAGTATGTTTTTCTGTGTATTATATGTTATTTTATTGTGAACACTAGACTGTCTGCATCTTGTAGGCATTACCTATATTTATTGGATGTGCTGTTTTCCATACTATATTATAGCATAAACCAAATCATTACAAACACCAGGTACTCTAATTAGACAATTGTGTTTAACTAAAGAAAGATTACTAACAAAAATTCCTACCCTAGTCTCAGCTCACTAGCAGCAGAAGCAAGCTATGGATGAGGGCACACCAGCATAGAATAAACACTGTGATAATGTGGTGCTGTGTAACTCAAACTGATTACAGCAAATCACTGTGCTTGCAAATAAATCCCTTAGTGTCTCCCCTGGCAGAATCTGAAGATCATGGAGATTTGAGGTACAATGCCGGGCAGCCGATTTATGACTGAAACGGGAGCTTCCTGCAGAATGCAGAGGGTAGACAACTATGCAATATGCTCAGGGCCATCTTAATAGCAGTGTAGGCCCCTGTGCAAAGCAATGCACTGGGGCCCCTACCCATCCTCCAGTGGTAGGGGTGGAGGATGCTATCAGCAGCAGCTTTAATGTCCCACGGGCAGTAGGGGGTGTTCTATATTCAGCACAGCATGTAGGAACTGGAGCAGCAATTTCTGCAAATTTTCTCCTTTACTGCACAGATGGTGGGAGATGGGGCTCAAGGGAGATACTAAACTATAGAAGGGGGCATTGGGCTGAATGAAGGGGCCCCAGTATATAACTTCCAGTGTGGTAGGGGGTGTTTAATATGTAGGGGAGGGGTGGATAGTGGATTGGGCTCAATATTCATAATTTTCTGGTGGGAGGGCAACTTGCTTGACTGCTGATATCTCCAGTTCCTGGAAATATATTTCTTAGCTTTTAATTGGATAAAAAACTAGATATAGTAGTCCAACCTTTCAGGAGGTACTGGGGGCTTGTGGATCAGAGTTCAGGAGCTAGAGCAATCCACCGACGAAGATATAAAACTGCATACCAGGCGTGTGGCACTGGAGCAGGGACCAGCTGCTGGAAGGCTGATATCTCAGTGTCCACCGAAAAGGGAGAGTCCCAGCTTTTGGAGATATTATCAGAAAAACTCTAAGTCAGATAGTATCCGAAACATCTGATTGGGAAGAGCAATTAACAGGCTTGGATGGCTACCACTTCTTTGACTTCGGATATCTCCGGTTCCCTAGGGCTGATTTTCAAAATCTGGTTCCCCTGAAACCCTCAGCTATCAGTCTAGCTAACTGCCTATTAATCCCATACAAAAGATGGCTTTGCATATGCTAATATTAGAATCAGCCTTCCCCTGGTGTACAAGTGTGCATCTGCATATGCAAGGACTGGGATGCCTTCTTTGAGCACCTGCGGATGATGTAAGACCGCTTAGTGCGACTCTAGATGCCACAATCAAAACCATTAGATTTTTTTCTGAGAATTGCCTCCAATGTGAGCGATTAACTTCTGTGTATGCAGGATTAGGGTCAGGAGAGGATTAGAGGTAGCATGCTCACTGCTACTGGATAAGATGACTACCAAACCCAGAAGACACTGCTGCAGTCCTGCCAGATAAGTGAAGCCATTGCATTGCCGAGACACACAATAATGGCAACATTTCATCAGCATCCATATCACGAAAGGCAACATGATGAATGTCGATAAAACATACAATATATACATTTTTATAAGTAATGTCATACAAGTGTTTTTGCTCAAAGCAACCACTTAGGTTCCAATTAATGTTCCTAGTTAAAAAATGAAAGCAAGTGTCTCAGTGGTTACCATGTACACCTTTCTACACGTTTACCTACTGTATGAAAGTTATTTTTCTTTGCTCATTTATATGTACTGCTAAAGACAATGGGCCCGATTCAGACCTAATCGCTGTTGTGCGAATTCGCACAGCGGCCGACTATCGAATGACTGCGCATGCATATGCTCCGCAATGCGCAGGTGCGTTGCCAAACAGTGACAGGATGGTGTGAAAATTTAGATAGTAAGGCGTTCGCAAGGTGATTGACAGGCAAGAGGACGTTTGTGGGTGATAAGTGGCTGTCTTTAGGGATTGTCAGGAAAAATGCTGGCGTTCCCAGGCGTTTTCAAGGAGGATGTGTGACGTCAGCTCCAGCCCCGAACAGCCTGTTTGTATTGCACTGTAGGAGTTAGTCTTGGGCTACGCACAGATTGCACAGACTGGAAAATCATTAGATGGTGAGTGAGTTGCGAACGGATTTGCAACTGACCGCTGTCTGGCGGAATTTTTGCACGGTGTACACATGCATTTGCACGCTTGCATGGGGCGGGTTTTCACTCTCCCTGGGCGAAAACTGTCTGATCGCAAACCTCTGCAAATTTGCAGCGCAGTAATCAGGTCTGAATTAGGCCCTATGTTGTTTGTTAGACACAAACAGAGAAGAGTATACAGTAGTACACATGAGAATGTGTTATGTGTATATAAAAGCATAACCTGCAGCCATGTGCTATTACGCTTGTCGTACATGGCCACTGATTTCTGTTTTGGCATCTTGTCTCCTTAAATTCCTCTACACAGGGTACACAGTCCTAAAAATTAACTTCCTGCTTAAATGTTATACTGTAGGCTTTGATTTGCTTGTCCTGGCACAATTCAGGCTATAGTCACCAGATTTAAAAGGGTAGATAGTTTTAAGCCAAATACAAACTGGATTTGCTAGAAAAGTAATTGCCACTTTAAAGCTATATCACCAAAACTGCGCCTGGGACGTGACATCACTAAGGGGGTGCGGGCCACACCTTTGTGTCACCTTGGGAGGGGGTGACACTAAAATGCCAGCCCCTCCACAGTGACAGAAGCTGGGTGCTGCAATGTGACATTTTACTGCAGTGCCTGGCTCCTGTCACAGAGAAGGTACTAATCTCCGAGGGCAGCCCCTCATCTCCGGGGGGTCCATTCATTCCCTTTGAGTGATGTAATCAGGATTCTCTGTGAGACCACACCCCCTTTAAGTTGGATCACACACCTTTTCAGGAGCACAGGAAGGATACATAGTACTCATCGTGTGTCACCAACCCAGTGACACCTCTGCGCCAGGGCCAGGAAGTTGGTGCTTATTTAATTTGGGCCAGAATGACTTTTTGTAAAGTTGGTTATACTGATCTACATTGTCAAATGGTTTTGTTCATCCTCGATGGGTTCTCCTAATTTTCCTTGCTCTACAGACTGATTTCGGCTTTTCTGCTGGAAAACTTGGGAGACTTTCCGTAAACTGTTTGCCTCAGAGCCAGTTGCTTCAAAGAGTTTGGCCATAAATCCCACCCCAGCAGTTCTTATGAAATTGCCACCAGCAAATACATACAGAATAGGATTGGCACTGCTACTGAGAAACGCAAAGGCTATGGTATTAGGCCTGGCCATAAGGGCTGCTTCTCTTAGAACTTTTGATGAGTACAGTTCTCCTGAGACTTGTATTATATTCACTAAGTGGTATGGAGCCCAGAAGAGAGCAAATATTACTATAATCATGATGACCAGTCTGTTAGTCTTATGTTTGGTCTGAAATTTTGCAGTACGTAACCTTAGTCCAATGTAGATGTAGCTGGATAGTATGACTGTAAAGGGAATAACAAATCCCATAATTGTCTCAAACATATATTGAAAGACTATATGCTGAAAACCCGTTCTTTCTTGGCTTTTGTTGTTGTTACATTGGTCCTGGCCTTTAGAGTTAACTTCTACTGAGCGGTAAAACAGTACAGGAATGGACAATAGAGATCCTAACACCCATATTGCCACAACTATGCTCCTGACAATTGGCTTTCTTCTGATCTTATGAGAAGTGAAAGGTATGGCTACAGCTAGAAAGCGGTCAATGCTCATAAAAGTAATGAGGTAGATGCTGGTGTACATACTGAAGCCGCTAGTGTAATAACACATCTTACAGATGGTATTCCCAAATGCCCAGCTGCCCGTGGCCAAGAGATGGAGAAAAAATGGCGTTGTGAGGATCACCATGATGTCTGCCATGGCCAAATTTAAAATGAGGAGGCAGGTGACTGTGCGTTTCTTAATTTGGGTCAACACTGTCCAGATGATAAATGCATTGCCTGGAAATCCGATAATGAAGGCGACTGAGAGTATGGCGATGCCGAGACGGGGGGATGATCCAGAAGTTGTCCCTGCGTTCTCTGAGAGATTTCCCAAATATATATTGGGCGTAGTCATCGGTCCAAGCACTGTGTTCTGTCAATAGTAAAGAAAACATAATTTATATATGCTTTATATCTATTTTATATATTACTGTTCATTTGCACAGTGCTGCCATATTAAAAGCTTCACTTTCCGGAGAATGTTTAATCATTCACATCAGTCCCTGTCTCTTTGGAGTTAACAGTCAGTCAGCATTACAGAGACTATATTAGTGTTCTAGTATATTCTGTATTTCAGTTTCCTGTATGCACTATACCTACCTCTTGATCTTAGTGGCAGCAAAGTCACCATGTTATTATTTCAAGATGACAACTGAATTATGTGAATAAATTGTTACAAACTAAATGTTGGTTCTGCATAGTGGTCAGATTAAGGTTTGTTGCAGCCACACGGCAACTAGCTTGTATGGGCCCCTACCAATAATGTTATTAAAACTGTAACTTGTAAATTCAAATGTGCTAAATACACTCTAGTGCCACCAGTTCACAAGTGCCCCCCACTCTGATGATGTAGCTAGGTGTGTGGGCCCCTGGACAACCACTCCAACCGCCCTGTTGTTAATCTGGTAGGGGTGGCGTTATGCAGTGTTGGAAGTAAATCAGCATGGTCATATGCAGAATTATAAGCATCTGTACTAGTTACAAAAGCTTACGTCCAGCTCTGCATAGCCAACATGTGTGATCACGCTCTCCATAAGTGTGCTCATGGGGGATGCCTCATGTGCACAACCACATGCTAATTTCAGCCACCCCCCATATGCCCGAGACTTTGAAGAGCCCCAGCCACTTAGGAGTCCACATGGTCCAGCCCAGTACCTTCCGGTTGTCAATTGCCTGCTGTCACTGCCAGTCTCTGTTGCTGCAGTGAGTTAATGCTGCCGCACACAGGCATGACAAGTCAGTGAGAGCCACCCACCCAGGCCTCAGTGGTCAGAGCAGAACTATAAAGTTGTTTTTTTTTATGGTGCAGTGTGATGAACAGTGTGAAGAGGAGCAGCAGTAGACAGATCAGGTAAGTGTGGGGCCTGAACTGGAACAAAATGGTGGGGGAGAGATGCAATAGATTCTGGAGAGGGATCCCTTCCAGCACCCCCTGCTGCGTGCATGTCACTAGACGCATGCACTAATGGGCTCCTGGGTCATGAACCTGGGAATCCACACACCATAAAGGATAGCTCTTACTGCAAGAGCTGTCCTTTGCTTAAATGTTCATGCATACGGTGTTGGTAAACGCTGATATGCATGTGGTGAGCGGAGAGATGATGATTGATGCATCCCGTCCAGAGAGTCGGATTAGGCTTGAGACAGAGAGGGTGGTAAGGCCGGAAATACAGAGAGGGGGGATAAGGCTGGAGTCGGGGATGGAGGTGTGTGTGGGGGGTAATTTTTGTACTTTCCCACTTGCACTTATTGTAAAATAGTACTAGTCATGCCCAATAGGCGGTTATAGACACACCCAATAGGCAGTGCTAGACCATTATTTTCACCACCAAGTTCAACCTTAGACTACATGTTGAGAACATACAAAATGCTCTACAAAACTCCAGGTTGAGGCTCAAAGCGACTACCGATAAAATATCCCATCATTTAAGACTGTGATCCTCGGAGCAGACTGTGCACATCCAGACAGGTTTTGGGTTTGACAGAATCAGAACTGTGCAGTGTCTCCAACAGGTCCAAAAACTATATGGCGCAATCTGACAGTGTTATTTATTAGTTCAAGTGCGACTTCTTTGGTATGTGTGAGCCAACACCTCCAACTCAACTGATTCCGACTGACAGTTACAGAAAGAACAGTGTTAATCATGCACAATGAGTTTCCTGAAAAAAAGCACCTATTGGGGTGCAGGACAGTCCTAAGCACTTGGCAAATAATGATCCTATTCAGACATTGGACACCACCCTTTTTTGCTACCAGGTCTGGGAGAATTTACAGGCCTAATCAAAAACTCCAGGACTATGTTACCAATCTTCCATTTTTTAGTTTATGTTTGTTCTTTGTTGTACTCTGTCCCCACATCCAACACCTTTCACACTGTCTTACGCACACATACACACACCTGGTTATTGTTCTTTATGTTGAAAAGGGGTTATGTAGATGTATGCTGTATGTGTTTGTTGCATCATTGCCACCCACTGAATGCTCTAAGATGTTATAATACAGAGATGTAAGCAAGACAGTGTATGTGTGTAAACTCCACACACTGCTTAGCAAAAACCTGAATACAAGGCTGGCTGGATCTGGTCAGGTTATCAATCGAGCAAGGTCTCCAGGTCATGGGTACAACACAGATAGACAGGATCTCTCTCAAGCTGACAGGTTCAAACTGAATCAGGAATTCAGGTGACGGGTAATGAATTCAGGATTCTGTCAGGACAGAGTACACAGAATTCCAACTAGACATCACAAGTAGTACAATAGAACCAAATGCACAGGTTCAAGATTCCACAATAGGACAGGGCCTGGACACAGGTAGAAACTGGAACATGTATCTATCACTGGCGTCATTGTGAAGGGCAGGCTGGGTAATAAAGGAAGCATGCCCCAATCAGGATGGCTGGAAGCCAGACACAAGGTAATGGCCTAATTAACTGACAGGTGAGACAGCACAGGCCACACATGCAGGAGACAGGCTGCAGTTACATAGACTCACCAAAGGCGGCTCACAACAGTACTCTAAACAAGTACATGAGAAAACCTGCCATGCAAACAGAAATACAACATAAAAACATAAACAGAATGCAAACAGGAATGAACGACAGTGGTGGCTCATGACAGCTTGGAGGATAGAAGAAAGTCTTATTGTGCGAGGGAGGGCATTCCACAGAGTGAGTGCAGCACAAATAAAGTCCTGTAACCAAGCAGGTAATGAGTGTGGACGTGAGACTCAGATCGAGTACAGAGTGGTGGGAGATATTTTTACATAAGCGAAGAGATGTACAGTATGTGGGTGTAGTTTAGTTGGTAGCCTTATAAGTAAGCAGAAATATTTAAGTTTTTAGCAATGAGACTGGTTGAGGACTTTTTTTGGGGGGAGAGGGGGGCTATGTTTCCTGTTTCTACATTTGTCTTACGTCCTAGAGGATGCTGGGGACTCCGTTAGGACCATGGGGTTGTCAAAGTCAGAAAAATATCCCTATACACGCTGCCATATTTGCACCTCACACTGGTCCGCGCTGCGCATGCGTGCGCTTTCCCGTGATAGCGCATACCCGTTGTTGCGTGCACCCGCTCGCACTCGGTATGCGTATTTACGGTAAAGAGTATGTAGTCGTAGCGTGCGACCCAATCGTTACATATTTTCACAATTAATGTAGTTTATAGATCATGGTCCCTTTGATAGATTCTGAAAGTTTGGTTAATATAGAATGTCCCTGAACGGAGGAATCCCTCTTTGCATTGTACGAAGGGTCTAACAGGAGTCATACGGCAGTGTTTGGTACCCATCGGAAGAGTATTTAAATAGCAATATTCCGGTGTTGGTTTGGAGCGGATCAATCGCTCGTGCGAATAGTTATGAACATAAGAAGTTTATGTTCATTTACTATTATTTGTTCTTACTTAATCATGCGGCGGGAAACCTAGTTTCCCACCCACCTGAACAGTTGGAAACAGTCACAGCCCACCTGTATGAAACAACCTATGACCTTTTGTTATAATGCGAAGCCGAATTCCTGTGTCCAATGGACGATAAGATTGTAGGGACCATTAGATTGCATTGTGTGTGGAGCATAAAAGACGGGCCTGTGGCATCCAGCTTACACTTCTCTTCAAACGGTTCTCATTGCTGATAATCGGGAAGCTGGATGTCCAGAGGCGCTTGCGATCGTTTCCCCTTGTGCGTAAGTTTTCTCCGTAATCATATTGTCTTACTGTGAGCCATCTTCTCTCTCTCTCTTCTCTCTCTCTCTTCTCTCTCTCTCTCTCGTATATCCCTTTAAGTATATTGTATTATATTATATTTCCTGTGCAGTTATCTGGTTAGTTGGTTTATGTTATACTGTAGTGTATGCTTTGTACTGTGATTCTTTTTGCAAGTAATAGTCATAATACATATAATAGGTTTCGGACCCTAAGCCAGGTATCTGTGTATTCTTTATAGTGTTAAGTATTCTCTGAGCGTCGGTGACGCTCAAGCAGCTTTGTAGGTAATCAGGTTACACAAGGTTGCACTTACACATTGTCTCCACACTAAGGTTTACTGTGTATTTCATTGCTGAAGGTATAGATATAAAGGTTTAACGTTGTGAGCGTCTGCATCGCTGGTGATCTCCTCGTGGTCCCGAGCGTCCGCTACGCTATAGCTAATCATTACGTTAGTCGGCAGCCAATAGCGTGCCTGCCTGTGATCACTAAGCCGTAAGCGAACGTGACGCTTGAGCGTCTCGACTACGGCTGAGCGATCGCTACGCAACTTGCGTACCCTTACGGTACTTCTTACGTAGATAGCGTACAGTGTTCTTAGACCTCTTAAAGGATATTAGATAAGATAAAAATTCAGCTTTATCAATTGGCGGCTCGTCCTATCCTTCACATATCTGCACTAGGTAGATCAGCAGACATTATCCCTCAGCAAAGGGCGGGAGGTTGTCTCGTAGTGCTGACGGGATAAGCGTCTGCTTCGCTTAGATAACGAGTGCTGAAGGAATCCGGGAACCGGAGGTAAGAACAAAACGCTAGTGTCTTTTTAAACTGTCTATTTTTCTTCTGTCTTGCGTATACACGCACGCATACATATATATCTGCATTTCTTTTTCATTTTTCGTATATCACTATCCTGTCTGCCAGTTTTATAGTTGATAAAAGTGCTAAAAGAGATTTGCTGTTATTTCATAGTTTAAGAATAGAGGTAACATAGTTAAAGTGTAGACAAACACACAGTTTTGCCTGGGAGATAGGGCGAAGTCAGTGTGGTGTGTGGTAGATGATCAGGGATCATCTACGTTGATAAAAGTATAAATTGTGTTACGGTGGATCTTTTGCTTTGCGTACACGTGTCCCTAACAAAAGACTTGTGTACGCAATCCAAAGGCAGACGCACGCAGCGTACATTACGCAACGGAGCGTCCGGTTACGCCCACGTAGCTCAAGTCACGATAAAGTTGATTTTTAACGCAACGCGATAAGTAACGCAAAGCGGTAAATAGCGCAACAGGCGATAAATAACGCAAGTCTATTTTTGGTGTCCGAAATTTAATTAACAGATCCTGCTCCTAATTGGTAACACAGCTGGGCTAAAGAAAAATTTCTGCGCAGAAATAGAAATAGAAACAAAAGTGTACATGTGGTGAGTGAGTGTTTTCATACATTTATACAATTTGGAGGTTGAACCAAAAGAAATCACCGAGTACTCGTGAGGAACATACGTGTAAGTGACATGCACGGTGGCTAGGGAGGCATCCTTGGTTAAAACACAATATTTGAGCATTAGAGTATAGCGGACTAGTATAGAAGGTCAGACCAGGAGGTCGTATAGAAACAAGACCAGGAGGTCGTATAGAAACAAGACCAGGAGGTCGTATAGAAACAAGACCAGGAGGTCATAGTAGACCAACAGGTCCAGGTACAGTAAACAAGGAAGTCCGCTATACAGTCCACAGGCACAACACCAAAAAGGGTTGGTGCAACACCCATATAGGCCATACAAGCTCGCTGAAGGAATTCGCAGCCGCAATTTTCGATTCCATTGGTCTTTCCGTACATAAGTTTAGTTGCTTGTGTGCTGAACGACTGTACCGCACGTAATTGTGTACAGTAGTTAGTAATCTGACCTAGTACCATTAGAGTAAAGGGGTCACAAACGCTATTTGTACATTCTGACGTGATTTGTGTAATTTTTTATTTTTCAAGAAGGGAAGTTCGCTGGTCACTCAGGAACTATCTGACAACCCCACCTTTACTGGAAAGAGTAAGTGTTCTTCGGATAACCCTCACATGTTCCAGTAAACAAAGGTTTTTATAGGTGCCCTGGGTCGAGTGCGCCAGCACCATATCGGTGTGATCAGGTCGCATTGGTCGGCGTGGGCGAGCGAGTGAGGTGCTCGGTAAACTTCACCGCCTACCTATCGTGAATAATTTGGTTTTCTGTAAGGGTTCGCTGAAGACCCTGATATAGAGATCAGAGGTAGAGCAAGCGGACGCCTGCAGGTTATGGGGGCCAGTTGTTCAGGAAGGGGGCGATCAACCTCAGTTCGGGTTGACCCTGTAAACCGTCCAGTAGGATCGGCCAGGTATGTAATGTGTGAGAAATATGGAAGTCACACAGAGGTTTTATGTGATGAATGGGAGAGAATGACGGTACAAGACAGGGAGAAGTTCCCAAGAATAGGTAGCTTCAGCCCAGAAGTGTTACAAAATTTAAGGAGGAGGATATGTCTCATAAAATCAACAAAGAGACGAATCCAGCATTATGATTATTTACAGTTGTGGCAACAGGAAGGTGAGATACAGAGAGGTTTGGCTCAGGCGGCAGGATCTGGCTCTAACAGAAAACTGATTGCCACAGCCCCGCCGCCACCATATATATCAGGAGAGAAGTTGATTGCGGAGAAAGACGCACTAAGGTGTAACGCACAATCACTTAGTAACCATGTAAATGTTAATGATAATGTTAACCCATTAACCCATGCAAGTATTAACCCGTGCAAGTTGTACCCTGTTTTGAACTTTCCTCAGGAGTGTGATCAAGAGGACGAAGCGACAACAATTTCAGCGCTCTCTCTAGCGGCCACCATAGCAGAGACCACAGTAGGCACAGCAACACCCACGAGATTAGTGAAGGCCCCTAGCGGAGGGATAGGTGAGGTCGTATCGACTGGTAAGTACGGCACCATGCATTATACTGAAACAATTTCACCACAAGCTATAGAATCTACACAGAATGAGGTTGTTAGAGTTAACCCTGTTAGAGTAATAGCAGTTCCCAATGGGAAAACAGATGTATCAGGAGCCACTCCCATAAGGAACATTGCCATGTACAGCCCATTTTCCCGAATGGAATTAAGGACCATAGTGTCTGAATTCCCTGACCCTAGAAAAGATTTAGTTGCCAGTCAAAAATATATCACAGACCTAGGAAACACTTTAGAGCCCAATAATAAAGATTGGCAGATATTGCTAAGAGCTTGTTTACCCTCCAATGTCGACTCAGCTCAATTCTTAGCCGATTGTAGACTAGATCAGGATGTACCTCTTACAGATGTGTACAACAAAGATAACGTAAAAAGGATAAATTTACAGTTAAAGGAGTATTTCCCAGCAGTTGTTAAGTGGGGCAAAATATTCTCCATTAAACAAAAAGAGTCAGAAACAGCTGCAGAATATTTTCACCGGGCACTATTAGAAATGGCAAAGTACACTGGTATAGAGGACATTAGGACAAACCCAAACCATCAAGAAGTAGCAGTATCTGTACTAATGGATGGTTTAAAAGAAACATTAAAGGCAAGGGTACAGACCACGCAACCATGTTGGCGAGGTCTGTCAGTGTCCACTTTGAGAGAGGCTGCTATTGATCACGACCGAAACATCACCAGACACAGGGAGTCGCAAAGTGATAAGCTAATGTCAGTAAGTATACAGGCTCTGACCACAAAGCAGCCTGCGTATGTACCACCAAACCCTGTGGGTAAGTCAACTGTGGTAACATGTTATTATTGTCACAAACAGGGACACTATGCACGAGACTGTAGAGCGAGAAATATGCAAAAATCTTACCAACCCCCTAGACAACGACACGACACACGACATTGGGATCAGGGTCCACAGAAACGGAGTTATGAGCCACATACAGAGGAAACAAAAAGATATCCCCCGAACAGAGACTGGCATGCCTCTGGTAGTTCCCAGCTATCTCCCGCACAAGTAGTTGTTGCCAACGGGATTCAGGCAGGTCACCATACCCGATAGGGGTGTGGCCATACCTGTAATCTGCAGCCAGTAAAATTGATTGCCAATCTTGAAAGTGAACCCGAGATCGCAATTAATGTAGCTGGTAAAACTTTAAACTTTCTTGTAGACACAGGGGCGGCCAAGTCAGTGATAAATTCGACAGTGGGCATAAGAACCACTGGTAAGACAGTTCCAGCCATGGGAGTAACAGGAGTAGTCCAGCACTACCCTGTTAGCAAACCAGCCGAGATTACAATAGGACCTTTGCATACCAAGCATTCCTTTTTGCTGGCTGCATCGGCACCAACCAATCTCCTGGGAAGAGACTTACTGTGTAAAATGGGGTGCGTCATTTATTGTACTCCTGAAGGTGTATTCTTGGACATACCTGAGAATCACGCTCAGGAAGTGCGAGACATGTTAGACTCCCCATCAAAATTAATGTCACATACCATTATGACAAATAGGAATCCATCTCAGATAGAAGAGATGACATCTCAGATACCAGAGTCACTTTGGACAAAAGACGGACAGGACACTGGATTAATGGCAAACGTAGCTCCAGTAGTTGTACGAGTAAAAGATGGTAGGATAGCTCCAAAAATCCCACAGTACCCTCTGAAGCCAGAGGTGGAGTTAGGAGTTTTCCCAGTGATAGAGCGCTTGCTACAACAGGGCATTCTGGTAAGAACGTCCAGCACAGCCAATAGTCCCATCTTCCCTGTTAAAAAGAGTGGGGGGAGGGGTTACAGGCTAGTGCAGGATCTAAGGGGGATTAACAAAATAGTTGAGAGTCAGTTCCCCGTAGTGCCAAATCCAGCTGTCATCCTAATGCAAATTCCTCCCACTGCCAAATTTTTCACTGTTATTGACCTCTGCTCCGCTTTCTTTTCGGTACCTCTGCATCCTGACAGCCAATATTTGTTTGCATTCACATACAGAGGAGTCCAATACACGTGGACTCGATTACCCCAAGGTTTCATAGATAGTCCAAGTATATTTTCTCAGGCTTTGCATGATTGTTTACAGTCTTTCCAACCAGAGAGTGGATCAGTATTGATACAGTATGTGGACGATTTACTGCTGTGTTCAGATTCACTGGAAGCATCCCTGAAGGATACGAAACAGCTCCTGTTTCATCTTTCAGACACAGGACACAAGGTTTCCAAAGACAAGTTACAATTATGCCAAACTAAGGTAAAATATTTGGGACACTGTCTAACACAAGGACTGAGACACCTGACCGCTGATAGAATCCAAGCAATTAGAGACATGACTCTGCCACAAACCCAGCAACAGATCAGAACGTTTTTAGGAATGTGTGGGTATTGTCGTAATTGGATCCCAGGGTTTTCCATATTGGCGTTACCTTTGCAGGAAATGGTCTCCTCAAACAAACCTGATCGGATTTCGCATACAGACGAATCTGAGATGGCATTTGAGAGACTTAAACAGTGCCTAACGCAGGCACCAGCACTAGGTATGCCAGACTATGGGAAACCCTTTGAACTATACGGAACAGAGAGTGCTGGTTGCGCAGCAGGTGTACTAACCCAAAAACACGGTGATGCCAGCAGGCCAGTCGCATACTACAGCGCTCAGCTAGATACGGTAGCGCGATCCCTCCCCACATGTTTGTGAAGCGTTGCTGCGATAGCATTGCTAGTGACAAAAAGCGAAGATGTCGTGCTAGGCCACAACCTCACAATCCATACACCACATGCAGTAACAGCCTTATTGAATTCTGCCCAAACCAGACACGTCTCATCAGCGAGATTTACAAGATGGGAATTGGCACTAATGGCCCCCGTAAACATCACCATAAGGAGATGCAGTGCATTAAATCCTGCAACATATCTCCCAGGTGTGCCTGGTCAGGCACAAAGGGTGGAAGGTGAGAGCGATGGGGAAGGAGGATTTAATACAAAGGAAGACACACATGATTGTATGGAATATTTGACCCAAAATTTTACCGCAAGGCCTGACATCAGTGACAACCCACTGGAAGATGCAGAACTCACGTTCTACACGGACGGTAGTTGTCACAGACAGTCAGACTCGGGAGACTTGTGTACTGGATACGCAGTCGTAGATCACCAAGACACCATAGAAGCGGAACCGCTAGGCCCACCTCACTCAGCCCAGGTTGCTGAACTGGTCGCCCTAACCAGAGCATGTGAATTGGCTAAGGGTAAGTCAGCCAATATCTACACCGATTCTAGATACGCATTCGGGGTAGTCCATGATTTTCGGAGCCCTATGGCGCCTCAGAAATTTCATGACGGCAGCTGGTACACCGGTAGCGCATGCAGCTCACATAAAAAGGCTTCTAACAGCGATACAGGAACCCGACAGAGTGGCTGTTATCAAATGTAAAGCACATACATATAGTCAAGACCCAGTATCACTTGGTAACAGCCGAGCAGACGAAGCTGCTAAGTTAGCAGCTGCGACCCCCATACAGACAGACACCACACAACTGATGGTATTCAATACCATCAACACACAGAAGTTGTGTGAAATGCAAAATTTGTGTTCCACACAGGAAAGAGCGGTCTGGAAGGCAAAGGGATATGGCCAGGAGTACTCAGGGCTCTGGACGGATGGACATGGTAAACCAGTGGCCCCCAGAGCATACCTTCCATGTCTGGCTGAAGCAGCTCACGGGCTGACTCATCTAGGCAAGGAGGGGATGTGCAAATTGGTAAGAGCATACTGGTGCGCCCCAGGATTCTCCTCTCATGCGAGTAAAAGAGCAATGTCATGCCTTACCTGTCTGAGAAAGAATATTGGAAAGGCAATACCTACAGAACCATCCCATATCCCACCTGCCGGCGGCCCTTTCCAGGTAATACAGATTGACTTCATACAATTACCCCCTTGTCGGAATTTGAAATATGTACTTGTTTGTATAGATGTTTTCTCGAATTGGGTCGAAGCATTTCCGGCGGCTACAAATACCGCCATGTTTACAGCTAAGAAAATTGTGCAGGAATTTGTATGTAGATATGGTATCCCTAGAATAATCGAAAGTGATAGGGGTACCCATTTTACAGGTGATGTCTTTCAAGGAATGTGTAAGTTGATGGGAATTGATAGCAAGCTGCACACTCCGTACCGTCCACAGGCGAGTGCGAAGGTCGAAAGAGTGAACAGCACTATTAAAAATAAATTGAGTAAAGTGATGGCAGAGACAGGATTGACATGGCCAGAAGCTTTACCTATTGTTTTGTATAGCATCAGAACCACTCCCAGGTCCCCTCTTAATCTGTCCCCCTTTGAAATCTTGTTTGGTCGGCAACCGCATGTCATGATTAACCCTCAGGATGATTTGAAATGTAACAATGAAGTAACTGTAAAGTACTTGATTAACATGAGTAAACAGTTAAGGAATCAAAATGATAATCTAAAGTTGGTGATTCCTGATCTACCTGATAGTAATTGTCATGACATTGAACCTGGGGATTATGTAATGATACGAAATTTTCTACGCTCAGGTTGCCTTATTGACAGATGGGAAGGACCATACCAGGTCTTATTGACTAGCACTACAGCATTGAAGGTTGCTGAGAGAGAGACTTGGGTCCATTCATCCCACTGCAAGAAGGTTGCTGATCCAGAGAAGTCCCGTGATAGGGAACAGACGGTAGAGGTTGTATCACTGGAGTGTCTGTTCCAGGAGGACTGAGGCGGCACCTGAGCCTTGAAGACCGAAAGCAGTTGTCGACTCCCCACTCCCTTTTATTGTTTTTCTCCACTTCCCATCCCCTCTCCCCTCAAAATTACTTTTTTCCCCTTTTCATTCTTCTTCGTCTCCTCCTATAAGATGGACTTGCCACAAGAGACTGTGATCCGGATTTTCCTGTTGACCATGATGTTGACCAGAGCAGTCTGTTCCGGCGAGAGTACCATGGAGGTCGAGAGAGGTTCTGGAATGGGTTCTGATGATAAAGATGGAGGCGTAGCTTTCCAAGATCAACCTAACCAACAAGCAAAGGCGAGTATCAGAAAACGATCCGATAGCATTGATCATAGAAGAAATTGTGACGGATTGTTAGCTGAAGAAAACTGTATCTGTAGGCTTTGTAACAATGTCATTGAGGATGGGTGCATAAAGAAATGCCAATCCAGTTTTAATATCCATATGGACCGGCATCCATTGAGTGACTATCACTCCTTAGTGGGTAATGTGTTAAACAAAACAGATTGTTGGGTATGCTCTCAAGTACCTCAGGGTCATAGTAAATCAGGGCTAGTACCATTTCCTTTAACGATAGGGGAGGTACTTGAGTTAAATGGTGGGAGACCGGTGGACCGGAGGTTTAATATCTCCAGCCCTCCTAGTTTGAAGCTCCACCAATACCACGTGGATAGGTCCCTATTATGTTTTAACATCTCCAATCCCAGAAAGCCGGGAAATTGGGAAGTGTCATGGAGTGACCACACCATGACCTTTTCACACAGAGCAGATAGAATGCCTACAGATACAGAGCTTGTACGCCACATAGCCAGTAGAGGAAAATCATTCAGGTATAGATATACCTTAGGAAATAGGATTACTAGAGTTGGAGAAGTATCACCAGGATACTGTGCACATATCGTACAACCTGATACGTGTATTAAGCAGATGGAAGAATTAGGGTTAGGAGATTTCACCTGGAAGGTGTGTAATATGGTAATGTCCTTCTCCGTCCCATATGTTCTCCCCGATGATGCATATTTCATATGCGGGAGAAAGGCGTACAAGTGGCTTGCCCCAAACTCTGAAGGATTGTGTTATATTGGAAAAGTATTGCCTGAAGTGATGACTGTAACACATGACAAAATGAAAGACATACACCGTGGTGCCCAAGCTCCTTATACTCACACTCATTACGAGCACCTCGTTAAAAGACAACTGTCAGAAAGGTTAGAGCATCCGGCCTCTGATCTGATCCATGAATCCACCGGGATTCAGGTTCTGGTGGCGTTAGATTTCACTCGCACCGCTCGAGGAGTGATGAATTATAGATACATTTCCGCACTCGCCAATTTGTTAGATAATATCACTGAAATGTATGATGACACGTTTAGATACACTGGAAGAGAACTTCAAGCCTATAAAACAGAACTGGTACAGCATAGAATGGTTCTTAATTACCTCACAGCAGTGACAGGCGGATATTGTGTTACATTGGCAACACAGTACGGCGTGAAGTGTTGCACGTATATCACGAATAGCACCGAGGATCCGGTAGAGGTCATAGACCAAAAGATGGACGATATTCTCCATTTAAAGTGGGAATTTCGCCGAAAACACAATCTCACTCTTGCTGCTGTGGGTAATGAGCTGACTGGTTGGGTGTCATGGTTGAACCCGCGAAATTGGTTCTCTGGTTTAGGAGACTGGGCTCAAGGAGTCATAATGGATGTTGGGAAGTTTCTCCTATGTATCTTAGGTGTCGTTATATCGATTGGATTGATATTTAGATGCGGGCAGGCTTTAATGAGGTGCAAACAAAGTACCAGAGTGATGAGTTTGAGGAGTGAGGAAACTGTAATTAACCTGGATTTGATTTACGACCCAACGATAGAAACAATGATGTGATGAAAATGCGATTATACGGTCCGTTTCTTTCACCTGTTTTTCTGCTTTTCTCCAAGATAAAAAGACCCCCTTGGACGAGGAAGTTGACGAGACGCTATACAGACAACGGATTGACCAAAGAAGAAGTTTTGACCACTTGAGAAACGGACATTTGATGAACTTTGCCATGGATCCCCAGTTTCCCTAGAATTCTTAAACTTACGCTAGCCCAACATTTTTTGTAAATCTGATGGCATTGACAAAGCTTATTGCTCACGCCTAATGAGCAAAACAGCGCAAAGAAGACGACTTTCAACTGATACCGAACAAAACTTCGACCGACAGATGTACATTAACCTGACATAGAATACCACTGCATTTTCCATAAGTGTTCTTTATCTTCATCTCTACAACCCTCAGGTAATGACACACATAGTCGATAGGGAATACAGGCACAGATATCAGCAACCACATACCTCCCCTATTCATGTATCATCAACTAAAATGTGCTTCCCCATTTTGTTACAACTGAAAGCCGAAATGAGCTCGGTAGAGTTTGACAGCCCATCCACAGATCCTTAATACGGGATGAGAAGGAATTCAAATGTATACTTCGCAATACCTCGAAGCTTGATTTACAACACGTACGGCACGATGATACATGACCCCCCAAACATGGACTCATACACACATGCTTCTGCTATCTCACTAGGTCATACCCTCCTCACACCTACTCCTCTCTCCTCCCCTACCCAACCATGGAAATGAATTAACCCCTGACATATATTTTTCTCCTTTTGAAATGTTTTAGAAGGTGGCAGTTATTATTGACTGCCAAAGGGTGGACTGTCAAAGTCAGAAAAATATCCCTATACACGCTGCCATATTTGCACCTCACACTGGTCCGCGCTGCGCATGCGTGCGCTTTCCCGTGATAGCGCATACCCGTTGTTGCGTGCACCCGCTCGCACTCGGTATGCGTATTTACGGTAAAGAGTATGTAGTCGTAGCGTGCGACCCAATCGTTACATATTTTCACAATTAATGTAGTTTATAGATCATGGTCCCTTTGATAGATTCTGAAAGTTTGGTTAATATAGAATGTCCCTGAACGGAGGAATCCCTCTTTGCATTGTACGAAGGGTCTAACAGGAGTCATACGGCAGTGTTTGGTACCCATCGGAAGAGTATTTAAATAGCAATATTCCGGTGTTGGTTTGGAGCGGATCAATCGCTCGTGCGAATAGTTATGAACATAAGAAGTTTATGTTCATTTACTATTATTTGTTCTTACTTAATCATGCGGCGGGAAACCTAGTTTCCCACCCACCTGAACAGTTGGAAACAGTCACAGCCCACCTGTATGAAACAACCTATGACCTTTTGTTATAATGCGAAGCCGAATTCCTGTGTCCAATGGACGATAAGATTGTAGGGACCATTAGATTGCATTGTGTGTGGAGCATAAAAGACGGGCCTGTGGCATCCAGCTTACACTTCTCTTCAAACGGTTCTCATTGCTGATAATCGGGAAGCTGGATGTCCAGAGGCGCTTGCGATCGTTTCCCCTTGTGCGTAAGTTTTCTCCGTAATCATATTGTCTTACTGTGAGCCATCTTCTCTCTCTCTCTTCTCTCTCTCTCTTCTCTCTCTCTCTCTCGTATATCCCTTTAAGTATATTGTATTATATTATATTTCCTGTGCAGTTATCTGGTTAGTTGGTTTATGTTATACTGTAGTGTATGCTTTGTACTGTGATTCTTTTTGCAAGTAATAGTCATAATACATATAATAGGTTTCGGACCCTAAGCCAGGTATCTGTGTATTCTTTATAGTGTTAAGTATTCTCTGAGCGTCGGTGACGCTCAAGCAGCTTTGTAGGTAATCAGGTTACACAAGGTTGCACTTACACATTGTCTCCACACTAAGGTTTACTGTGTATTTCATTGCTGAAGGTATAGATATAAAGGTTTAACGTTGTGAGCGTCTGCATCGCTGGTGATCTCCTCGTGGTCCCGAGCGTCCGCTACGCTATAGCTAATCATTACGTTAGTCGGCAGCCAATAGCGTGCCTGCCTGTGATCACTAAGCCGTAAGCGAACGTGACGCTTGAGCGTCTCGACTACGGCTGAGCGATCGCTACGCAACTTGCGTACCCTTACGGTACTTCTTACGTAGATAGCGTACAGTGTTCTTAGACCTCTTAAAGGATATTAGATAAGATAAAAATTCAGCTTTATCAGGGTATAGACGGGCTCCGCAGGAGACATGGGCACCTAAAAGAACTTTCTAGTATGGTGTGCACTAGCTCCTCCCTCTATGCCCCTCCTCCAGACCTCAGTTAGATCTTGTGCCCAGAGGAGATAGGGTGCATTACAGGGAGCTCTCCTGAGTTTTCTGTAAAAAGAATTTTGTTTGGTTTTTTATTTTCAGGGAGCTCTGCTGGCAACAGACTCCCTGCATCGTGGGACTGAGGGGAGAGAAGCAGACCCACTTCTTAAGAGTTTAAGGGCTCTGCTTCTTAGGCTACTGGACACCATTAGCTCCAGAGGGAGTCGGAACACAGGTCTCACCCTGGGGTTCGTCCCGGAGCCGCGCCGCCATCCTCCTCAAAGATGCCGGAAAAAAGAAGCCGGGGGAGTATGAAAGACATATGAAGACGTCAGGCGGCAGAAGACATCAGATCTTCATGAGGTAAGCGCGCAGCAGGAAGCTGCGCGCCATTGCTCCCACACTTACACACACACTGGGTACTGATGGGTGCAGGGAGCAGGGGGGGCGCCCTGGGCAGCAATAAACCTCGTTTTGGGCATTAAAGCATGCAGTTAGGCTGCGGAGGCAGTAAACTACAGATCCCCGCCATTTTTTTCAAATTTACGAGCGGGACCGAAGCCCGCCGCGCGAGGGGGCGGAGATTGATCCCTCAGCACTAACCAGCACCATTTTCTCCACAGAGGCTGCAGAGAACGCTGGCTCCCCGGACTCTCCCCTGCTGAGCATCAGAGGGCTGAAAAAAAAGAGAGGGGGGCACATATTTGGCGCAGTGAGTGGGGGAAATCTATATATATATATAAATATATATATATATATATAAAAGCGCTGTCTGTTTTTTTTTTCCTGGGTCAGTTTGGCGCTGGTGTGTGCTGGCATACTCTCTCTCTGTCTCTCCAAAGGGCCAGCTTTAGGGAATTGTCCCCTCATAGCTATATCCCTGTGTGTGTGGGGTGTCGGTACGTGTGTCGGCATGTCTGAAACGAAAGGCTTATCCAAAGAGGAGGTGGAACAGATGAGTGGTGTGTCTCAATCGGCGGTGCCGACTCAGGAGTCCAGCGCGTCGGCAGGTAATCAATCTACGGATTGTACCGACTCACAGGACCCGTCGGGGTCTCAGAAACGTCCCTTCTCACAAATAAGGGACACAGATACCGACACGGACTCTGATACCAGTGTCGACTATGATGAAGCAAACTTGCACCCCAGGGTGACAAAAAGTATTCAGTGCATGATTATTGCAATAAAAGATGTCTTACATATCACTGATGAGCCCTCGGTGCCCGACACGAAGATACACATGTTTAAGGGAAAGAAACAGGTTATTAACTTTCCTCCTTCACATGAAATTAATGAGTTATGTGAAAAAGCATGGGAAACTCCAGATAAGAAGTTGCAGATTCCCAAAAGGGTTCTTATGGCGTACCCTTTCCCTACACAGGACAGGGTACGTTGGGAATCCTCTCCCACAGTGGACAAAGCCTTGACATGCCTTTCCAAGAAGGTGGCGCTACCGTCCCCTGACACAGCGGCCCTCAAGGATCCTGCGGACCGCAGGCAAGAGACTACATTAAAGTCTATCTACACTCATAGTGGTACTTTGCTTAGACCGGCAATTGCGTCGGCATGGGTATGTAGTGCAGTAGCAGCTTGGACAGATACACTGTCAGCTGACCTTGATACCCTAGATATGGATACAATTTTGTTAACATTAGCTCATATTAAGGACGCAGTCTTATATATGAGGGACGCTCAAAGAGACATTGGATTACTGGGTTCAAGAGCCAATGCTATGGCTATTTCGGCAAGAAGAGCCTTATGGATCCGCCAATGGACGGGGGATGCAGACTCAAAAAGGCATATGGAGGTTTTACCTTACAAAGGTGATGTATTGTTTGGGGACGGCCTCGCGGACCTGGTTTCTACAGCTACCCCGGGTAAGTCGACCTTTTTACCTTTTGTTCCCCAACAGCAAAAGAAACCCCCACAATATCAGATGCAGTCCTTTCGGTCGCATAGATCCAGAAGAGGTCGGGACTCCTCTTTCCTCGCCAGAGGTAAGGGTAGAGGCAAGAGGACACCTGCTGCGGTTGGTTCCCAAGAGCAGAAGTTCTCCCCGGCTTCCGCTAAGTCTACCGCATGACGCTGGGGCTCCCCTGCGGGAGTCCGCACAGGTGGGGGCACGCCTTCGACTATTCAGCCAAGTCTGGGTTCAGTCAGACGTGGACCCTTGGGTGATAGAAATAGTCTCCCAGGGCTACAAGCTGGAATTCGAAGAGGTGCCCCTTCGCCGATTTTTCAAGTCGGCCTTACCAGCTTCTACCCCAGAGCGGGAAGTAGTGCTAGCTGCAATTCAAACGCTGTGTCAACAGCGAGTGATTATCAGGGTTCCCCTATGCCAACAAGGAAAATGGTATTATTCAACCCTATTTGTGGTTCCGAAGCCGGATGGTTCGGTCAGGCCCATTTTAAACCTAAAATCCCTGAACCTGTACCTGAAAAGATTTAAATTCAAGATGGAATCTCTCCGAGCGGTGATAGCCTGCCTGGAAGTGGGGGATTTTATGGTGTCACTGGACATAAAGGATGCTTACCTTCATGTCCCCATATATCCCTCTCCTCAGGAGTTCCTGAGATTCGCGGTACAGGATTGTCATTATCAGTTTCAGACGTTGCCATTTGGGCTGTCCACGGCCCCGAGGATTTTCACCAAGTTAATGGCGGAAATGATGGTGATCCTGCGCAAGCAAGGAGTCACAATTATCCCATACTTGGACGATCTCCTGATAAAAGCGAGATCAAGAGAGCAATTACTGGAGAACGTGTCACTCTCTCAGAGAGTGCTTCAGCAACATGGGTGGATTCTCAATCTACCAAAGTCACAGTTGGTTCCGACAACTCGACTAGCGTTCCTAGGCATGATACTGGACACGGAACAAAAGAAAGTTTTCCTTCCGTTGGAAAAAGTCCAGGACCTCCAGAACATGGTCCAAGAACTACTAAAGCCAAAAAGAGTGTCAGCTCATCAATGCACTCGGGTTCTGGGGAAAATGGTGGCAACTTACGAGGCCATTCACTTCGGCAGGTTCCATGCAAGGACGTTTCAATGGGATCTTCTGGACAAATGATCCGGGTCCCATCTACAATTACATAAAAAAATAACACTGTCCCCCAGGGCCAGGGTGTCTCTTCTATGGTGGCTGCAGAGTGCTCACCTTCTAGAGGGTCGTAGGTTCGGCATTCAGGACTGGATCCTGGTAACCACGGATGCGAGCCTCCGAGGATGGGGAGCAGTCACCCAAGGAAGAAATTTTCAGGGACTGTGGTCAGACCAAGAGTCCTGTCTACACATCAACGTGTTGGAGCTAAGTGCCATATACAATGGCCTTCGACAAGCGGAGAATCTTCTTCGCAACCTACCGGTTCTGATTCAATCAGACAATGTCACAGCAGTAGCTCATGTGAACCGCCAAGGCGGGACAAGAAGCAGAGTAGCGATGGCGGAAGCCACCAGGATTCTTCGCTGGGCAGAAAATAACGTAAGCGCTCTGTCAGCTGTCTTCATTCCGGGAGTGGACAACTGGGAAGCAGACTTCCTCAGCAGACACGATCTCCATCCAGGAGAGTGGGGACTTCATCAAGAAGTCTTTGCAGAGATAACAGGTCTCTGGGGAGTTCCTCAAATAGACATGATGGCGTCACGCCTCAACAAGAAGCTTCGGAGGTATAGTGCCAGGTCCCGGGACCCTCAGGCAATAGCAGTAGACGCTCTGGTAACGCCATGGGTGTTCCAGTCGGTCTATGTGTTTCCTCCTCTTCCTCTCATTACAAAAGTGTTAAGGATCATAAGACGAAAAAGAGTACAGACAATACTCATTGTTCCAGACTGGCCTCGAAGGGCCTGGTACTCGTATCTACAAGAGATGCTCACAGGAGATCCCTGGCCTCTTCCTCTAAGGGAAGACCTGTTACAGCAGGGGCCCTGCATGTTCCAAGACTTACCGCGGTTACGTTTGACGGCATGGCGGTTGAACGCCGGATCCTAGTGGAGAAGGGTATTCCGGAGGAGGTCATACCTACTCTAGTAAAGGCTAGGAAGGAGGTGACGGCAAAACATTATCACTGTATCTTGCAGAAATATGTCTCTTGGTGTGAAACCAAGAATGCTCCTACAGAAGATTTCCATCTGGGTCGTTTTCTCCACTTCCTACAGACAGGAGTGGATATGGGCCTAAAGTTAGGCTCTGTTAAAGTACAGATTTCGGCCTTGTCAATATTCTTTCAGAAGGAATTGGCTTCTCTCCCAGAAGTCCAGACGTTTGTAAAAGGAGTGCTGCACATCCAGCATCCTTTTGTGCCCCCAGTGGCACCATGGGACCTGAACGTGGTGTTGCAGTTCCTTAAATCACACTGGTTTGAACCCCTTAAAACGGTGGAGTTGAAATTTCTCACCTGGAAGGTGGTCATGTTGTTAGCCTTGGCATCTGCGAGGCCTGTGTCAGAATTGGCGGCCTTGTCTTACAAGAGCCCTTACTTGATTTTTCATGTGGATAGAGTGGAATTGAGGACTCGTACTCAATTTTTACCTAAGGTGGTGTCTTCGTTTTTTATATGAACCTACCTATAGTGGTGCCTGTGGCTACGAGTGACTTGGAGGATTCCATGTCCCTGGATGTAGTCAGGGCCTTAAAAATGTATGTAGCCAGGACGGCTAGAATTAGGAAAACAGATGCATTGTTTGTCCTGTATGCTGCCAACAAGATTAGCGCGCCTGCTTTGAAGCAGACTATTGCTCGCTGGATCTGTAACACGATTCAGCAGGCTTATGTTACGGCTGGATTGCCGTTACCGCATTCAGTAAAGGCCCATTCCACTAGGAAGGTGGGCTCTTCTTGGGCGGCTGCCCGGGGCGTCTCGGCATTACAGCTTTGCCGAGCAGCAACTTGGTCGGGGTCAAACACTTTTGCTAAATTCTACAAGTTTGATACCTTGGCTGATGAGGACCTAGCGTTTGCTCAGTCGGTGCTGCAGAGTCATCCGCACTCTCCCGCTCGATTGGGAGCTTTGGTATAAACCCCATGGTCCTTACGGAGTCCCCAGCATCCTCTAGGACGTAAGAGAAAATAAGATTTTAAACCTACCGGTAAATCTTTTTCTCCTAGTCCGTAGAGGATGCTGGGCGCCCGTCCCAGTGCGGAAAATCTGCAAGACTTGTATATAGTTATTGCTTACATAAGGGTTATGTTACAGTTAGAATCGGTCTTGGACCGATACTGTTGTTTTGTTCATACTGTTAAAACTGGTTATGTGTATTCCAGGTTATATGGTATGATTGGTGTGGGCTGGTATGAATCTTGCCCTTAGATTAACAAAATCCTTTCCTCGTATTGTCCATCTCCTCTGGGCACAGTTCTCTAACTGAGGTCTGGAGGAGGGGCATAGAGGGAGGAGCCAGTGCACACCATACTAGAAAGTTTTTTTAGGTGCCCATGTCTCCTGCGGAGCCCGTCTATACCCCATGGTCCTTACGGAGTCCCCAGCATCCTCTACGGACTAGGAGAAAAAGATTTACCGGTAGGTTTAAAATCTTATTTTTTACCCCTTTAATTGCAGAGCTATGCTAATTCATTTAATTGGCCCATTCATTTCAGTGGGTGTTTCTTCAGGATGCTTACATGCTTGACACTGCTTAACATTAATGAGGTAAAACTAATGGGAAATTCCCTGAATTGCTTGCCTTCTGAAGACATTTTCAAATGCCTGTCAATGCATCCAGCACATATCAGTAGCATGTGGAATGTGTATCATATGAACACATGCATAAATGTGTAGAATTTCTATGTATTTTCTTATTCTGTTTGCATTTATGTTTTAACACTTGTGGTAAGAGCTGCTACAAAAGTTATAGAAGCCACATATAATGCAACAATAACAAGGGCCCTCATTCCGAGTTGTTCGCTCGCAAGGCGAATGTAGCAGAGTTACACACGCTAAGCCGCCGCCTACTGGGAGTGAATCTTAGCTTCTTAAATGTGCGACCGATGTATTCGCAATATTGCTATCACAAACGAGTTAGCAGTTTTTGAGTAGCTTCAGACTTACTCTGCCTGTGCGATCAGTTCAGTGCTTTTCGTTCCTGGCTGACGTCATAAACACACCCAGCGTTCGCCCAGGCACACCCACCGTTTCCCCGGCCACCCCTGCGTTTTTCCCGGAAACGGTAGCGTTTTCAGCCACACGCCCCTAAAACGCCGTGCATCCGCCCAGTAACACCCATTTCCTGTCAATCACAATGCGAACGTCGGAGCGATGAAAAAGCCGTGAGTAAACTTACTTTCTTCATAGTAAAGTTACTTGGCGCAGTCGCAGTGCGAACATTGCGCATGCGCACTAAGAGAATTCTCACTGCGATGCGATGAAAATCTCCGAGCGAACAACTCGGAATGAGGGCCAATATTATCCATGTATCAGAATATTTATATGACACTAATGCAAAGTGTTGTGCATTTACTAGAGATGAGCGTGTTCGGTTCCTCGGAATCCGAACCCGCCCGAACTTCAGGGTTTTTTACACGGGGCCGAGCAGGCTCGGATCCTCCCGCCTTGCTCGGTTAACCCGAGCGCGCCCGAACGTCATCATCACGCTGTCGGATTCTCGCGAGGCTCGGATTCTATATAAGGAGCCGCGCGTCGCCGCCATTTTTCACACGTGCATTGAGATTCATAGGGAGAGGACGTGGCTGGCGTCCTCTCCGTTTATAGAGATTCGAGAAGAGAGTGAGACAGTCTCACTAGAGAGAGACACAGTAGTAATTTTGGGGAGCATTAGGAGGAGTACTACTACTACTAGTACTTGCTGAAGTGAAGTGATAGATAGTGTGACTGTATTGTATTATCTGACTTGTGGGGGAGACACTGACAGTGGGGAGCAGTTAGAGTCTGAGAGCAGGACTCAGGACTCAGGAGTACATACTACATATAACGTACAGTGCACACTTTTGCTGCCAGAGTGCCACACCAGTATAATATATATTGTGATTGTATGCTTAGGAGTACTACTTGCAAGTTGCTGATAGTGTGACCAGTGACCTGACCACCAGTTTAATAATCACCACCAGTTTAATTAATATATATATATATATATATATATATATATATATATATAATTGTATATAATTAATATAAATATAATATTATAATTGTATACCACCTACCCGTGTTTTTTCTTTTTTTCTTTCTTCTTTATACATACTACTATAGTAGCTTACTGTAGCAGTCTGCGGTGCTGCTGAGCTGACAGTGTCCAGCAGGTCCGTCATCAGTCATTACATAATAAATATATATACCTGTCCGGCTGCAGTACTAGTGATATTATATATACATATATATATTGATTTCATATCATTATCATCCAGTCTATATTAGCAGCAGACACAGTACGGTAGTCCACGGCTGTAGCTACCTCTGTGTCGGCACTCGGCAGTCCATCCATAATTGTATACCACCTACCCGTGGTTTTTTTTTTTCTTTCTTCTTGATACATACTACTATAGTAGCTTACTGTAGCAGTCTGCGGTGCTGCTGAGCTGACAGTGTCCAGCAGGTCCGTCATCAGTCATCATTACCTAATAAATATATATCTACCTGTCCGGCTGCAGTACTAGTGATATTATATATACATATATATATTGATTTCATATCATTATCATCCAGTCTATATTAGCAGCAGACACAGTACGGTAGTCCACGGCTGTAGCTACCTCTGTGTCGGCACTCGGCAGTCCATCCATAATTGTATACCACCTACCCGTGGTTTTTTTTTTTCTTTCTTCTTGATACATACTACTATAGTAGCTTACTGTAGCAGTCTGCGGTGCTGCTGAGCTGACAGTGTCCAGCAGGTCCGTCATCAGTCATCATTACCTAATAAATATATATCTACCTGTCCGGCTGCAGTACTAGTGATATTATATATACATATATATATTGATTTCATATCATTATCATCCAGTCTATATTAGCAGCAGACACAGTACGGTAGTCCACGGCTGTAGCTACCTCTGTGTCGGCACTCGGCAGTCCATCCATAATTGTATACCACCTACCCGTGGTTTTTTTTTTCTTTCTTCTTGATACATACTACTATAGTAGCTTACTGTAGCAGTCTGCGGTGCTGCTGAGCTGACAGTGTCCAGCAGGTCCGTCATCAGTCATCATTACTTAATAAATATATATCTACCTGTCCGGCTGCAGTACTAGTGATATTATATATACATATATATATTGATTTCATATCATTATCATCCAGTCTATATTAGCAGCAGACACAGTACGGTAGTCCACGGCTGTAGCTACCTCTGTGTCGGCACTCGGCAGTCCATCCATAATTGTATACCACCTACCCGTGGTTTTTTTTTTCTTTCTTCTTGATACATACTACTATAGTAGCTTACTGTAGCAGTCTGTGGTGCTGCTGAGCTGACAGTGTCCAGCAGGTCCGTCATCAGTCATCATTACCTAATAAATATATATCTACCTGTCCGGCTGCAGTACTAGTGATATTATATATACATATATATATTGATTTCATATCATTATCATCCAGTCTATATTAGCAGCAGACACAGTACGGTAGTCCACGGCTGTAGCTACCTCTGTGTCGGCACTCGGTAGTCCATCCATAATTGTATACCACCTACCCGTGGTTTTTTTTTTCTTTCTTCTTGATACATACTACTATAGTAGCTTACTGTAGCAGTCTGCGGTGCTGCTGAGCTGACAGTGTCCAGCAGGTCCGTCATCAGTCATCATTACCTAATAAATATATATCTACCTGTCCGGCTGCAGTACTAGTGATATTATATATACATATATATATTGATTTCATATCATTATCATCCAGTCTATATTAGCAGCAGACACAGTACGGTAGTCCACGGCTGTAGCTACCTCTGTGTCGGCACTCGGCAGTCCATCCATAAGTATACTAGTATCCATCCATCTCCATTGTTTACCTGAGGTGCCTTTTAGTTGTGCCTATTAAAATATGGAGAACAAAAATGTTGAGGTTCCAAAATTAGGGAAAGATCAAGATCCACTTCCACCTCGTGCTGAAGCTGCTGCCACTAGTCATGGCCGAGACGATGAAATGCCAGCAACGTCGTCTGCCAAGGCCGATGCCCAATGTCATAGTACAGAGCATGTCAAATCCAAAACACCAAATATCAGTAAAAAAAGGACTCCAAAACCTAAAATAAAATTGTCGGAGGAGAAGCGTAAACTTGCCAATATGCCATTTACCACACGGAGTGGCAAGGAACGGCTGAGGCCCTGGCCTATGTTCATGGCTAGTGGTTCAGCTTCACATGAGGATGGAAGCACTCAGCCTCTCGCTAGAAAAATGAAAAGACTCAAGCTGGCAAAAGCAGTAGCACCGCAAAGAACTGTGCGTTCTTCGAAATCCCAAATCCACAAGGAGAGTCCGACTCCAATTGTGTCGGTTGCGATGCCTGACCTTCCCAACACTGGACGTGAAGAGCATGCGCCTTCCACCATTTGCACGCCCCCTGCAAGTGCTGGAAGGAGCACCCGCAGTCCAGTTCCTGATAGTCAGATTGAAGATGTCAGTGTTGAAGTACACCAGGATGAGGAGGATATGGGTGTTGCTGGCGCTGGGGAGAAAATTGACCAGGAGGATTCTGATGGTGAGGTGGTTTGTTTAAGTCAGGCACCCGGGGAGACACCTGTTGTCCGTGGGAGGAATATGGCCACTGACATGCCTGGTGAAAATACCAAAAAAATCAGCTCTTCGGTGTGGAAGTATTTCAACAGAAATGCGGACAACAGGTGTCAAGCCGTGTGTTGCCTTTGTCAAGCTGTAATAAGTAGGGGTAAGGACGTTAACCACCTCGGAACATCCTCCCTTATACGTCACCTGCAGCGCATTCATAATAAGTCAGTGACAAGTTCAAAAACTTTGGGTGACAGCGGAAGCAGTCCACTGACCAGTAAATACCTTCCTCTTGTAACCAAGCTCACGCAAACCACCCCACCAACTCCCTCAGTGTCAATTTCCTCCTTCCCCAGGAATGCCAATAGTCCTGCAGGCCATGTCACTGGCAATTCTGACGATTCCTCTCCTGCCTGGGATTCCTCCGATGCATCCTTGCGTGTAACGCCTACTGCTGCTGGCGCTGCTGTTGTTGCTGCTGGGAGTCGATGGTCATCCCAGAGGGGAAGTCGTAAGCCCACTTTTACTACTTCCACCAAGCAATTGACTGTCCAACAGTCCTTTGCGAGGAAGATGAAATATCACAGCAGTCATCCTACTGCAAAGCGGATAACTGAGGCCTTGGCATCCTGGGTGGTGAGAAACGTGGTTCCGGTATCCATCATTACTGCAGAGCCAACTAGAGACTTGTTGGAGGTACTGTGTCCCCGGTACCAAATACCATCTAGGTTCCATTTCTCTAGGCAGGCGATACCGAAAATGTACACAGACCTCAGAAAAAGAGTCACCAGTGTCCTAAAAAATGCAGTTGTACCCAATGTCCACTTAACCACGGACATGTGGACAAGTGGAGCAGGGCAGGGTCAGGACTATATGACTGTGACAGCCCACTGGGTAGATGTATGGACTCCCGCCGCAAGAACAGCAGCGGCGGCACCAGTAGCAGCATCTCGCAAACGCCAACTCTTTCCTAGGCAGGCTACGCTTTGTATCACCGGTTTCCAGAATACGCACACAGCTGAAAACCTCTTACGGCAACTGAGGAAGATCATCGCGGAATGGCTTACCCCAATTGGACTCTCCTGTGGATTTGTGGCATCGGACAACGCCAGCAATATTGTGTGTGCATTAAATATGGGCAAATTCCAGCACGTCCCATGTTTTGCACATACCTTGAATTTGGTGGTGCAGAATTTTTTAAAAAACGACAGGGGCGTGCAAGAGATGCTGTCGGTGGCCAGAAGAATTGCGGGACACTTTCGGCGTACAGGCACCACGTACAGAAGACTGGAGCACCACCAAAAACAACTGAACCTGCCCTGCCATCATCTGAAGCAAGAAGTGGTAACGAGGTGGAATTCAACCCTCTATATGCTTCAGAGGTTGGAGGAGCAGCAAAAGGCCATTCAAGCCTATACTATTGAGCACGATATAGGAGGTGGAATGCACCTGTCTCAAGCGCAGTGGAGAATGATTTCAACGTTGTGCAAGGTTCTGCTGCCCTTTTGAACTTGCCACACGTGAAGTCAGTTCAGACACTGCCAGCCTGAGTCAGGTCATTCCCCTCATCAGGCTTTTGCAGAAGAAGCTGGAGACATTGAAGGAGGAGCTAACACGGAGCGATTCCGCTAGGCATGTGGGACTTGTGGATGGAGCCCTTAATTCGCTTAACAAGGATTCACAGGTGGTCAATCTGTTGAAATCAGAGCACTACATTTTGGCCACCGTGCTCGATCCTAGATTTAAAGCCTACCTTGGATCTCTCTTTCCGGCAGACACAAGTCTGCTGGGGTTGAAAGACCTGCTGGTGAGAAAATTGTCAAGTCAAGCGGAACGCGACCTGTCAACATCTCCTCCTTCACATTCTCCCGCAACTGGGGGTGCGAGGAAAAGGCTCAGAATTCCGAGCCCACCCGCTGGCGGTGATGCAGGGCAGTCTGGAGCGACTGCTGATGCTGACATCTGGTCCGGACTGAAGGACCTGACAACGATTACGGACATGTCGTCTACTGTCACTGCATATGATTCTCTCCCCATTGAAAGAATGGTGGAGGATTATATGAGTGACCGCAGCCAAGTAGGCACGTCACACAGTCCGTACTTATACTGACAGGAAAAAGAGGCAATTTGGAGGCCCTTGCACAAACTGGCTTTATTCTACCTAAGTTGCCCTCTTACAAGTGTGTACTCCGAAAGAGTGTTTAGTGCCGCCGCTCACCTTGTCAGCAATCGGCGTACGAGGTTACATCCAGAAAATGTGGAGAAGATGATGTTCATTAAAATGAATTATAATCAATTCCTCCGTGGAGACATTGACCAGCAGCAATTGCCTCCACAAAGTACACAGGGAGCTGAGATGGTGGATTCCAGTGGGGACGAATTGATAATCTGTGAGGAGGGGGATGTACACAGTGATATATCGGAGGATGATGATGAGGTGGACATCTTGCCTCTGTAGAGCCAGTTTGTGCAAGGAGAGATTAATTGCTTCTTTTTTGGTGGGGGTCCAAACCATCCCGTCATTTCAGTCACAGTCGTGTGGCAGACTCTGTCACTGAAATAATGGGTTGGTTAAAGTGTGCATGTCCTGTTTATACAACATAAGGGTGGGTGGGAGGGCCCAAGGACAATTCCATCTTGCACCTCTTTTTTCTTTAATTTTTCTTTGCGTCATGTGCTGTTTGTGGAGTGTTTTTTGGAAGGGCCATCCTGCGTGACACTGCAGTGCCACTCCTAGATGGGCCCGGTGTTTGTGTCGGCCACTAGGGTCGCTTATCTTACTCACACAGCTACCTCATTGCGCCTCTTTTTTTCTTTGCGTCATGTGCTGTTTGGGGAGTGTTTTTTGGAAGGGCCATCCTGCGTGACACTGCAGTGCCACTCCTAGATGGGCCCGGTGTTTGTGTCGGCCACTAGTGTCGCTTATCTTACTCACACAGCTACCTCATTGCGCCTCTTTTTTTCTTTGCGTCATGTGCTGTTTTGGGGAGTGTTTTTTGGAAGGGCCATCCTGCGTGACACTGCAGTGCCACTCCTAGATGGGCCAGGTGTTTGTGTCGGCCACTAGGGTCGCTTAGCTTAGTCATCCAGCGACCTCGGTGCAAATTTTAGGACTAAAAATAATATTGTGAGGTGTGAGGTATTCAGAATAGACTGAAAATGAGTGGAAATTATGGTTTTTGAGGTTAATAATACTTTGGGATCAAAATGCCCCTTAAATTCTATGTTTTTTAGGTTTTTTGGAAAAAAACACCCGAATCCAAAACACACCCGAATCCGACAAAAAAAAATTCGGTGAGGTTTTGCCAAAACGCGGTCGAACCCAAAACACGGCCGCGGAACCGAACCCAAAACCAAAACACAAAACCCGAAAAATTTCCGGCGCTCATCTCTAGCATTTACATGTGTTTTACCAAAGCAATTTACCAGATTAATTTATCTTCAAGGAGAAATGTACACAATAATACAGCTAATACAGCTAAAAAACATCAAGGGAATTCAACACGTAAAATAATACCGGGTGAAAAGTAATTATGGAAACAAAGTGACAAAGAGATAATGGAGGGGTTTATTCATAGTACAGAAGTATGCATGACAGACACCCAAATGTGGAACAGGAATCCTAATAAACTATGAGGTACTACTGCCTAATTCATGTTTGGAAGAAATTGCACAGCAGGAATGAAGTGGCTGCGCAATCAGTGATATTACATTTCAAGTACAGCAGGAGGCTGTAGTTTCAGGAGACCACCGGTCACCACACCGACGCTGGGAACTCGGCATTGAGATGGCCGGGTGGAGGGATGAGCGCAACAAGCCCCTGCGGGCTCGGTGGTGAGCTGCGCTCATCATGGGTTCTGTTCCCACTCTATGGAAGAGGAAGGAAAGAGAGGCGGGCACAGAGGATGGACAGAGTATCTGGCACAGAGAGGAAAATGGCAGAATGCTGACATAGGCAAGAAAAGGGCTTAGAGTCTGACATAGGCAAGAACAAGTAGAGGAGAATGATAAAAAATAAAAAAAAAGACAGAGACAGGAAAGAACTTACCTTTTGAAGGAGGAGAAGATGACATAGCAAACTATGTGGTACTAGCTGACAACTGCTTGTTGCTCGCTTCTCAGATTATAAGCACCAGAACCATGACTTTGCCAGCAGAGCAGCGATTCCTGCAGGGCTTGCACTGGGAGCCGCGGCTGCATTGACCAATTGTCGCAATGTTACATATGCCATGCTGTGTATTGTATAGAGACGCTGCCTGTCCAATCACATTGCACGCTACTACCTATTGTGTGAAGCATCGTCTAACGCTTTATAATTTGGTTTAGAAAATAAATAACTTAAAGGGGGTTGAGTACAATACCCTGCAGTGACCATCCTGACGTTCAAATTAACAGCAGCGGAATGTAAAAACCTAATGGATTTTAGTAGGTATTCCAACCCTATCACTGACCATCCCGTCCTCAGTGACGTGCGGTGGGGTGAGGCAGGTGAGGCAGAGCCTTTCCTGTTATACTAACATTTGTGCCAGAGGATTGACTGTATAAAGTATACCCTTTGCATTATTCTAATCATTTTTATAGCCAAAATTCTGGAGAAAAACGTCTATGGCAGGTGAGGCACTGCCTATCTTTTCCACACATCTCTGATCAAAACTCACCAAAAGTCTAGGAGTTTATACTGCTGTACCTGTGTATAATGCCCAGATGTACCTTCAGGCTCATATATTGCATGTAAATCTGGCTCTGGTGCTAGGCAGTGCCTCCTGAGCCATTTAGATCACTGCACGTCCCTGCGTCCTATAGCCTAACCCTAAATGTCCCCTCCGGCAGCCTAACCCTAACCATCTCCTCCCACAGCCTAACACCCTTGCAACCAGGTCTAAATTTGTGGCGGAACGGTCCGCAACGGCGTTCCTGAAGTTTTTTTGCAAATGCTGTAATCAGGAACGGCGTTCCGGAACCTCCCACCAGCCTCGCTGATACCGCCACTGTGAGCACTAGTAACTACCGGGCAGCATTAGATTACAGCCGGTGCCCCGAAGAGAGTGCCAGTTACTGATGTATCCCTGGCGGCTGGCCATGAGCAGCGGGGACCATGAGACGGAGAACTACTAACAAGAGCACAAGGAAGTGGCCTCTGAGCGGCCAGAAGAAGCACAGAGACAAGGAATATAAGAAGGAAAGGGTGACGCTACCAAGGGGGACGCCAGCACCGCTATCACAGGTGAGAGTGTGCCGCTGTGGCAGTACCAGGTGCGTGCTGGGGGGAGCCAGGAGAGAGCACTGCTACGGGCACAGGGTTACCCGCCTGCCCAGTATTACTCTTTAGTGACATCCACTGCAGCAGTTGTGCCCAGGATCAGTAGCATGTCACATAGGCACTCTATAGTACACTCTCACTAGGTGATGTTCACAGCTGGCATGGGGCTTCTTCCATGTCAGTAGTAAAGATCTTTGCAAAGTTTTGATGATTATCTGATATGGGGAATGCTGCTCTGCTTTGTTAGTCTTCCTGATTGTCTTCATAGAAATCTCATACAGGATTATATACAGGGTTATATTTGTGGTGGAACAGAATGAAGCTCTTTCGAAAAATGCCTTCATCAAGATCGGCGTTACAGAACCTTCTGCTGGTGGTGGCAGCATTTTTTTTTGTCTTGGAGTCAGGTCACAGTGTGGGAGAAGCAGGGGCGCTGCCCCCCTGTGTAAAAGTCTCTCCCAAAATTGGCAGCGCAACACAGGAGTCAGATGCTAGAGGTCATACTTGCGTCTGTCCAGAGCTAGAACTAGACTTTTTGGTGCCCTGTGCCAGAGAGAGAATTGGCGCCCCCCTTCATTTTACCAATAGAGACATACAGTACTGTAAGGTGCACGCCTTGTGGGGAAGGTGCACGACAAGATTGAGCCCATAAACAGCCAATGCTATGATACCCTTTCCCACATGAGATATATATATATATATATATATATATATTACAATACACACATTTATACTGCAAGAAATTGGATTTGGACACAAATCCTCTATATACCACATTCCTGCACTTAACTTGAAAGCTCATTGTTATTCAGTTACTATACCCAGGATTCAAACCCGTAACCTGTTGAATTCTAATCAAACAGCCTCCTCATTAAGCTACTCGATGCTGCATCAAAACTGTGAACAGTATATGGTACTTTGTAAAATAGAATCAGCATTGCAGTTGAGCAGATCTATGTAGTGTGCAGCCATACATCCAATCTCTTGCAGCCACACACTACATAGATCTGCTAAGCCACAATATTTTTTTCACAAAGTACAAAGTAAGCTTCAAATAGTTAGAATTCTCTAGCTTAGAATTATCTACCTTTCTATGCAAGGGCAGATAGCTCAATGAATAGATTGTCTGACTGCAATGCCATAGGCATTGGGTTTGAATCCCGGGTATGTCAGCATCTTGAAATGTAAGAAAGGACAGTGTGACTGAATATCAAATAAATCTCAAGTTGAGTTCATGAATGTTGTATAGGTATAGCGACAGAAAGGGTCAAAGTAGGAGACAGGGATGGTCAGGAGATGTAGGGCAAAAAAGCTGCAAGTGAAAGTAATTAAAGCAGATAATTGACAAGTGCTACCAACAGAGCCCCCTACCCTGCAGCGCTATGTGCGGTTACGCATCCGCACACTCCTTGTTACGGCCCTGCGTCTGTCAGTGACATGGAAGTTCCGGGAGAAGATGCATTTCTCCCATGAACCCCCTGACAATGAGAATGAAACCCTTTGCAAGAAGCTGGAGACCCCTGGCAACGAGCAGGAAACCCCTGGCAATGAGCATGAAACCCTTGGCAACGAGTAGGAGACCCCTGGCAACGAGCATGAAACCCCTGGCAATGAGCATGACATGAGACCCCTGGCAACAAGCATTGAACCCAGAGCATGAAACCCCTGGCAACAAGCATAAAACCCTTGGCAATGAGCATGAAGCTCATGACAACAAGCATGGGACCTCTGACAACGTGCAGGTAATTAAAAACTAATTAGAAGCCTTATAGTGGGGCATAATTTGTAAGGGGCATTATTGTGTGTGGGACATAAAATGGTGTCAGGGGCATAACTGTGTGGCATATTATGTAATGGGCATTGCGGTGTGTGGCATTTTGTGTAATGGGAATTTTGGTGTGTGACATAATGTGAAATGGGCATTATGGTGTGTGCAATGGACATTATGGTGGGTGGCATAATGTTTAATGGGCGTTACGGAAAAATGTCAGATAATGTAAGGGCCATGAATTAGAATTTTTTTTCCGCTGAGGTGGCCAATGTCTGGGCATGCAGGTTGCAAAGCTGGGGTATAAGGTAGTCTTTTCCTGCAGGGCCATGCCCCTTACAGTGAGGCCACACCCCTTCTAGCGCAAATTCTTTACTTGTTTCAAGGAAAGTTCTTTATTCTTACAAAGATGCACCACCCACTGTAGCTCCACCCACATTACCCACAGCTCCGCTCGCAACTGCCCACTGAACCAATTTTTCTACAAAGATAGCAGTGTCTGCAACCTAACCTCCCCAACCGCTTCAAACTAACCCTAATCCACTCTTCCAGCAGCCTAACCCTAACCTCCCCCTCTCACAGCCTAACCCTAACCTCCCCCTCTCATAGCCTAACCTTAACCTCCCCCTCCCACAGTCTAACCCTATCCTCCCCCTCCCACAGCCTATCCCTAACCTCCCCCTCTCACAGCCTAACCCTAACCTCCCCCACTCAAAGCCTAACCATAACCTCCCCCTCCCACAGTCTAACCCTATTCTCCCCCACCCACAGCCTAACCCTAACCTCCCTCTCCTGCAGCCTAACCCTATCCCTCACCTCCTGCAACTTTACCCTAATCTCCCCTCCTACAGCCTAATCCTAAATATCCCCTCCCATAGCCTAACCCTAATACTCACCGGTAGGATTCCAAGGCCAGTATTCTGACCGTTGACATGGTGACCTCTGGGACCCTGACCACCTCCCCCCTAAAAGGTCTATTCCTGGATTATAATAATAATAATAATAATAATACAGATTTCTGTGTATTCTTTAAGCTAAATGGACATACTGTATCTCAATAAGTAAACCCACAGAGCAACATTAGAATGTTGTATATTTATTTGAAGCCTTTTTTTATTTATAAAATAACCCCAGCATTCAAATAAGCTACTGTAAATGTTGGAAAATAAGCTCCAGCCATATTCTACCAAATAATGTCTTCAATAAGCTTTATCTGTATAACAACAACCACATGCTGGTGTTCGAGAATAAGGAAAATTGGGACAATGAAGTTTAAGGAACAATGACTTCACAGAAAGGGTAGTGGATAAGTGGAATAGCCTCCCATCAGAGCAATTTAAACAAGCTTGGTATAATAGGCATATGAATATCCTTACAAAGAATTTAGGTTCAAAAAGGGTTGAGATTACCTAAAGGATAAAAAAAAGGGGCAGACTAGATGGGCCAAGTGGTTCTTATCTGCCATCAAATTCTATGTTTCTATGATACTGTATAGCTTATGTCAAAAGAAGATGGTTAGTGATTTTTAATGTACAATAAAAATGATATCTATTCTAATAAAATACACAGAAATGCGTTAATAGGGGTCTCACAATATATATTTCCATCTTTCTATTAATAAGTTCTATTTTTTATCTCTTAAGGGGGGTACTCACGGAGCGATATTCTAAGCAATCTGACTAGATTGCTTAGAATATAAGCCTGATCGCTCCGTGTGTAGCCCCCTCAGCGATAGCGATGCACCATGCACGGCCCCGCACATCGCTATCGCTGCTGCTAGATTGGCTAGATTAGCGGGTCGCTCACTTCACCCGCTGGGTGAAATGAGCGCCCCCCCCCCCCCGTCTCCCCCCGCACGCTCAGCACAGATCGCGCTGTGCTGAGCGGCAGGAGAGATGTGTGCTGAGCGGTTCTCTCAGCACACATCTCTCCTGCATCGGCCCGTGGGTACTGGGCTTTACGATTTACTGTCCGTCTGTCTTTCTTATTAACTAACACAGTAATTAGCATAAACGATAAAGGATAAATAAGCATAAATATATATATGCATTAAGTATAAAAGCATAATAAAGGTGTCCTTTGGTAATCCATATAGTCCAACTGACAGCATCTTACCCATAATATATAACTTATCTCATTCTCTACAGGTAATTCATTAGTTGTAGGTTGTCATTGAAACATTGTCTTCCTTGTTTAGTATACAACTGAATAAGTTTACGGAAAGTTAAAGGAGTTAAGCTGAAGCTTACTCAGGCTTAGGATCTGGACATCTGGGTCCAGAAAGTCTGCATCTGGCGACGCATTCCCTGTACCCACCACACCTTGAAAACAGGGGTGACACGCCCTTGTTTTGAATAACAGTGTCAGGTGCCGCCCCCAAATGGTGCAGTATGTCAATCATGCTGCTGCTGACAGGGGACTGAGAGTGATATCGCAAGACCCATTCTGTACACCCATACATCGTATTTGCATGTAAATCATCAAGTGTGCGTACAAATATGAATTAGGGCCAGTGTGTATAGATAAACATACATACATACATACATACATACATACATACATACAGTATTTTGCATTGTATGTAAACTTGGTATCTGTCTCAGTCCAAACTGTTATCTTCTCTTATTTATTACTCAAATAAACTGCATGTAACGTTGTGTGAAGCAGCGCTATTTCGATGAGCTCAACTGCAGATTTAAAGCAGCAAGAATGTAAAAGGCATACTCAGATTGTTTTTTCCTTTTAAATTATTTTTACTTTAAATCTGCAGCTGAGCTGACAAAATTGTGCTGCTTCGAACAACTTGTACCCTATTACATATACCCCATGGCATTCAACAGCATAAACACTTATACTTACATTCATAGACATAATGCAGTCCTCTGCCAGACGAGGATGTCCCAAAAAGTACAAATATATTCATCAACTCACTTCAAAAAACTGTAAATCAAACTGGACACAAAGATTTAGAAGAGAATGTGTGCAGGATATTGCAGTAAGCCTCCAGTTTATTTCACCGGTGTTTCCTGTCATTACAGCATGTGACAGCTTTCTCTGTCACAATAAATGACCCCTGCTTTGTTGCACAAGTAGATTTTATAATCATGCCGTGGTTATTAAATTCTCCGCTGTCATCTTTGTCAGTCAAAATTCAACAAATTGGTGACTGTTAAGGTGCATACACACTGGGCGCTTTTCCCCCCTGCCCAGCGATGTCAGCAGGGGTGAGCGGTTTTCCATAGCAGGACGCTATGGAAAGCCGCTCACCCCGCCGTTCTTCTACTGGTAATACCAGTAGATGAACGGCGGGCGCTGGTGATGAAGCGGGAGCGCGCATAAGCGCTCAAAGCTCATCGCCTGTGCATACACACTGGGCGGCATTGAGCTGAAAGCAGCTGAACACACCAAAAGTGACCTGCTTTCAGCTCAAAATCGCCCAGTGTATATGGGCCTTAACTTACAATGTCCACATTCTGTTACTCCATCAGCCACTCCAGCAGATAAATAAGTAGAGAAACAAGTTCTGAAAAGTAAAAAAATCTGATGAATCAATTATTAGATAATTTGGACAAAAAATAATGGACATAAAAGTACTCTACAACAAAAACACGCAAAAACATAAACCGCTAATTGGGCACTGGAGATGTGCAGTAAATAGTAATGCCCACTAGTAATAATAGAATACCCCCCTCTGTTTCATGTGTGATACCCCAGTAGTGTAACCTCCTGTAATCCTATGGGGCATCACTGTGTATACACTGTATAAACATTTATTTAAAAAACTTGTTGTGACCCTAAAGTTCGCAGATATACACAGGTATCCCTCACAGAGGGGAGATTGAGGGGTGTAGTAATACAGGGCACTGTGTGTGATCTGTTCTGAGGAGAGGGGCAGAATGATTTAAGTGGAGACGGAGAGTGATTCGTCCTGTCAGGGAATCCTGAGGGAACACTAGACAGAACAGAGCTGCACTGGAGGAAGCTCACCTCAGCATTATTAGGCTCCGATAAAGTGAGAGATCAGCATGTGCAGCGTAGCTTATAGTATCAGCGGTCACCCTCTGCTGGCAGGCACAGAGACTGGGACTCCGTGTGGTGGCTCTTTAGTGTCTGGTCAGCCCCATTCAGCCCTGCCGCTCCTGCTGGGTTCCGGTATGAATGGTCGACCATGTTATGGTCGACAGTCATTAGGTCGACCACTATTGGTCGACATTGACATGGTCGACACTAGAGATGAGCGGGTTCGGTTCCTCTGAATCCGAACCCGCCCGAACTTCAGGTTTTTTACACGGGTCCGAGCAGGCTCGGATCTTCCCGCCTTGCTCGGCTAACCCGAGCGCGCCCGAACGTCATCATCACGCTGTCGGATTCTCGCGAGGCTCGGATTCTATCGCGAGACTCGGATTCTATATAAGGAGCCGCGCGTCGCCGCCATTTTCACACGTGCATTGAGAGTCATAGGGAGAGGACGTGGCTGGCGTCCTCTCCGTTTAGAGAAGAGAGAGACACAGTATTTTGGGGAGCATTATTAGGAGGAGTACTACTATACTGTATACTACTATACTACTTGCTGCTGAAGTGATATTTTATACTAGATTAGATAATAGATAGTGTGACTGTAAGTGTATTATCTGACTTGTGGGGGAGACACTGACAGTGGGGAGCAGTTAGAGTCTGAGAGCAGGACTCAGGAGTACATATAACGTACAGTGCACACTTTTGCTGCCAGAGTCAGTGCCACACTGCCATTGTTGTGACCACACTGACCACCAGTATAATAATATATTTTGTGATTGTCTGCTTAGGCCTCGGAGTACTAGTTGCAAGTTGCAACGTGACCTGAAGTGACCACCAGTTTAATAATCAATCACCACCAGTTTAATATATATATATATATATATATATATATATATATATATATATAATTGTATATAATATATATATATATATATATATATAATATTGTATACCACCTACCCGTGGTTTTTTTTTTTTCATTCTTCTTTATACATACTACTATAGTAGCTTACTGTAGCAGTCTGCGGTGCTGTGCTGACCTGACAGTGTCCAGCAGGTCCGTCATCAGTCATTACATAATAAATATATATAGTACCTGTCCGGCTGCAGTACTAGTGATATTATATTGATTTCATCTCATTATCAATAATTTATCATCCAGTCTAGACTCTATATTAGCAGCAGACACAGTACGTTAGTCCACGGCTGTAGCTACCTCTGTGTCGGCACTCGGCAGTCCATCCATAATTGTATACCACCTACCCGTGGTTTTTTCTTTTTCTTTCTTCTTTGTACATACTACTATAGAGTATAGTAGCTTACTGTAGCAGTCTGCGGTGCTGCTGAGCTGACAGTGTCCAGCAGGTCCGTCATCAGTCATCATTACCTAATAAATATATTATCTACCTGTCCGGCTGCAGTACTAGTGATATTATATATACATACATATATATATATTGATTTCATCTCATTATCAATCATCCAGTCTATATTAGCAGCAGACACAGTACGTTAGTCCACGGCTGTAGCTACCTCTGTGTCGGCACTCGGCAGTCCATCCATAATTGTATACCACCTACCCGTGGTTTTTTTTTTTCTTTCTTCTTTGTACATACTACTATAGTATAGTAGCTTACTGTAGCAGTCTGCGGTGCTGCTGAGCTGACAGTGTCCAGCAGGTCCGTCATCAGTCATCATTACCTAATAAATATATTATCTACCTGTCCGGCTGCAGTACTAGTGATATTATATATACATACATATATATATATATTGATTTCATCTCATTATCAATCATCCAGTCTATATTAGCAGCAGACACAGTACGTTAGTCCACGGCTGTAGCTACCTCTGTGTCGGCACTCGGCAGTCCATCCATAATTGTATACCACCTACCCGTGTTTTTTTTTTTTTCTTTCTTCTTTGTACATACTACTATAGTATAGTAGCTTACTGTAGCAGTCTGCGGTGCTGCTGAGCTGACAGTGTCCAGCAGGTCCGTCATCAGTCATCATTACCTAATAAATATATTATCTACCTGTCCGGCTGCAGTACTAGTGATATTATATATACATACATATATATATATTGATTTCATCTCATTATCAATCATCCAGTCTATATTAGCAGTAGACACAGTACGTTAGTCCACGGCTGTAGCTACCTCTGTGTCGGCACTCGGCAGTCCATCCATAATTGTATACCACCTACCCGTGTTTTTTTTTTTCTTTCTTCTTTGTACATACTACTATAGTATAGTAGCTTACTGTAGCAGTCTGCGGTGCTGCTGAGCTGACAGTGTCCAGCAGGTCCGTCATCTGTCATCATTAATTAATAAATATATTATCTACCTGTCCGGCTGCAGTACTAGTGATATTATATATACATACATATATATATATTGATTTCATCTCATTATCATCCAGTCTATATTAGCAGCAGACACAGTACGGTAGTCCACGGCTGTAGCTACCTCTGTGTCGGCACTCGGCAGTCCATCCATAAGTATACTAGTATCCATCCATCTCCATTGTTTACCTGAGGTGCCTTTTAGTTGTGCCTATTAAAATATGGAGAACAAAAATGTTGAGGTTCCAAAATTAGGGAAAGATCAAGATCCACTTCCACCTCGTGCTGAAGCTGCTGCCACTAGTCATGGCCGAGACGATGAAATGCCAGCAACGTCGTCTGCCAAGGCCGATGCCCAATGTCATAGTACAGAGCATGTCAAATCCAAAACACCAAATATCAGTAAAAAAAGGACTCCAAAACCTAAAATAAAATTGTCGGAGGAGAAACGTAAACTTGCCAATATGCCATTTACCACACGGAGTGGCAAGGAACGGCTGAGGCCCTGGCCTATGTTCATGGCTAGTGGTTCAGCTTCACATGAGGATGGAAGCACTCAGCCTCTCGCTAGAAAACTGAAAAGACTCAAGCTGGCAAAAGCACCGCAAAGAACTGTGCGTTCTTCGAAATCCCAAATCCACAAGGAGAGTCCAATTGTGTCGGTTGCGATGCCTGACCTTCCCAACACTGGACGTGAAGAGCATGCGCCTTCCACCATTTGCACGCCCCCTGCAAGTGCTGGAAGGAGCACCCGCAGTCCAGTTCCTGATAGTCAGATTGAAGATGTCAGTGTTGAAGTACACCAGGATGAGGAGGATATGGGTGTTGCTGGCGCTGGGGAGGAAATTGACCTGGAGGATTCTGATGGTGAGGTGGTTTGTTTAAGTCAGGCACCCGGGGAGACACCTGTTGTCCGTGGGAGGAATATGGCCGTTGACATGCCTGGTGAAAATACCAAAAAAATCAGCTCTTCAGTGTGGAGGTATTTCAACAGAAAAGCGGACAACAGGTGTCAAGCCGTGTGTTGCCTTTGTCAAGCTGTAATAAGTAGGGGTAAGGACGTTAACCACCTCGGAACATCCTCCCTTATACGTCACCTGCAGCGCATTCATAATAAGTCAGTGACAAGTTCCAAAACTTTGGGCGACAGCGGAAGCAGTCCACTGACCAGTAAATCCCTTCCTCTTGTAACCAAGCTCACGCAAACCACCCCACCAACTCCCTCAGTGTCAATTTCCTCCTTCCCCAGGAATGCCAATAGTCCTGCAGGCCATGTCACTGGCAATTCTGACGAGTCCTCTCCTGCCTGGGATTCCTCCGATGCATCCTTGCGTGTAACGCCTACTGCTGCTGGCGCTGCTGTTGTTGCTGCTGGGAGTCGATGGTCATCCCAGAGGGGAAGTCGTAAGCCCACTTGTACTACTTCCAGTAAGCAATTGACTGTCCAACAGTCCTTTGCGAGGAAGATGAAATATCACAGCAGTCATCCTGCTGCAAAGCGGATGACTGAGGCCTTGACAACTATGTTGGTGTTAGACGTGCGTCCGGTATCCGCCGTTAGTTCACAGGGAACTAGACAATTTATTGAGGCAGTGTGCCCCCGTTACCAAATACCATCTAGGTTCCACTTCTCTAGGCAGGCGATACCGAGAATGTACACGGACGTCAGAAAAAGACTCACCAGTGTCCTAAAAAATGCAGTTGTACCCAATGTCCACTTAACCACGGACATGTGGACAAGTGGAGCAGGGCAGGGTCAGGACTATATGACTGTGACAGCCCACTGGGTAGATGTATGGACTCCCGCCGCAAGAACAGCAGCGGCGGCACCAGTAGCAGCATCTCGCAAACGCCAACTCTTTCCTAGGCAGGCTACGCTTTGTATCACCGGTTTCCAGAATACGCACACAGCTGAAAACCTCTTACGGCAACTGAGGAAGATCATCGCGGAATGGCTTACCCCAATTGGACTCTCCTGTGGATTTGTGGCATCGGACAACGCCAGCAATATTGTGTGTGCATTAAATATGGGCAAATTCCAGCACGTCCCATGTTTTGCACATACCTTGAATTTGGTGGTGCAGAATTTTTAAAAAAACGACAGGGGCGTGCAAGAGATGCTGTCGGTGGCCAGAAGAATTGCGGGACACTTTCGGCGTACAGGCACCACGTACAGAAGACTGGAGCACCACCAAAAACTACTGAACCTGCCCTGCCATCATCTGAAGCAAGAAGTGGTAACGAGGTGGAATTCAACCCTCTATATGCTTCAGAGGTTGGAGGAGCAGCAAAAGGCCATTCAAGCCTATACAATTGAGCACGATATAGGAGGTGGAATGCACCTGTCTCAAGCGCAGTGGAGAATGATTTCAACGTTGTGCAAGGTTCTGATGCCCTTTGAACTTGCCACACGTGAAGTCAGTTCAGACACTGCCAGCCTGAGTCAGGTCATTCCCCTCATCAGGCTTTTGCAGAAGAAGCTGGAGACATTGAAGGAGGAGCTAACACGGAGCGATTCCGCTAGGCATGTGGGACTTGTGGATGGAGCCCTTAATTCGCTTAACAAGGATTCACGGGTGGTCAATCTGTTGAAATCAGAGCACTACATTTTGGCCACCGTGCTCGATCCTAGATTTAAAGCCTACCTTGGATCTCTCTTTCCGGCAGACACAAGTCTGCTGGGGTTGAAAGACCTGCTGGTGACAAAATTGTCAAGTCAAGCGGAACGCGACCTGTCAACATCTCCTCCTTCACATTCTCCCGCAACTGGGGGTGCGAGGAAAAGGCTCAGAATTCCGAGCCCACCCGCTGGCGGTGATGCAGGGCAGTCTGGAGCGACTGCTGATGCTGACATCTGGTCCGGACTGAAGGACCTGACAACGATTACGGACATGTCGTCTACTGTCACTGCATATGATTCTCTCACCATTGAAAGAATGGTGGAGGATTATATGAGTGACCGCATCCAAGTAGGCACATCACACAGTCCGTACTTATACTGACAGGAAAAAGAGGCAATTTGGAGGCCCTTGCACAAACTGGCTTTATTCTACCTAAGTTACCCTCCCACAAGTGTGTACTCCGAAAGAGTGTTTAGTGCCGCCGCTCACCTTGTCAGCAATCGGCGTACGAGGTTACATCCAGAAAATGTGGAGAAGATGATGTTCATTAAAATGAATTATAATCAATTCCTCCGTGGAGACATTGACCAGCAGCAATTGCCTCCACAAAGTACACAGGGAGCTGAGATGGTGGATTCCAGTGGGGACGAATTGATAATCTGTGAGGAGGGGGATGTACACGGTGATATATCGGAGGATGATGATGAGGTGGACATCTTGCCTCTGTAGAGCCAGTTTGTGCAAGGAGAGATTAATTGCTTCTTTTTTGGTGGGGGTCCAAACCAACCCGTCATTTCAGTCACAGTCGTGTGGCAGACCCTGTCACTGAAATGATGGGTTGGTTAAAGTGTGCATGTCCTGTTTATACAACATAAGGGTGGGTGGGAGGGCCCAAGGACAATTCCATCTTGCACCTCTTTTTTCTTTAATTTTTCTTTGCGTCATGTGCTGTTTGTGGAATGTTTTTTGGAAGGGCCATCCTGCGTGACACTGCAGTGCCACTCCTAGATTGGCCCGGTGTTTGTGTCGGCCACTAGGGTCGCTTATCTTACTCACACAGCTACCTCATTGCGCCTCTTTTTTTCTTTGCGTCATGTGCTGTTTGGGGAGGGTTTTTTGGAAGGGCCATCCTGCGTGACACTGCAGTGCCACTCCTAGATGGGCACGGTGTTTGTGTCGGCCACTAGGGTCGCTTATCTTACTCACACAGCTACCTCATTGCGCCTCTTTTTTTCTTTGCGTCATGTGCTGTTTGGGGAGGGTTTTTTGGAAGGGCTATCCTGCGTGACACTGCAGTGCCACTCCTAGATGGGCACGGTGTTTGTGTCGGCCACTAGGGTCGCTTATCTTACTCACACAGCTACCTCATTGCGCCTCTTTTTTTCTTTGCGTCATGTGCTGTTTGGGGAGGGTTTTTTGGAAGGGCCATCCTGCGTGACACTGCAGTGCCACACCTAGATCGGCACGGTGTTTGTGTCGGCCACTAGGGTCGCTTATCTTACTCACACAGCTACCTCATTGCGCCTCTTTTTTTCTTTGCGTCATGTGCTGTTTGGGGAGGGTTTTTTGGAAGGGCCATCCTGCGTGACACTGCAGTGCCACTCCTAGATGGGCACGGTGTTTGTGTCGGCCACTAGGGTCGCTTATCTTACTCACACAGCTACCTCATTGCGCCTCTTTTTTTCTTTGCGTCATGTGCTGTTTGGGGAGGGTTTTTTGGAAGGGCCATCCTGCGTGACACTGCAGTGCCACTCCTAGATGGGCACGGTGTTTGTGTCGGCCACTAGGGTCGCTTATCTTACTCACACAGCTACCTCATTGCGCCTCTTTTTTTCTTTGCGTCATGTGATGTTTGGGGAGTGTTTTTTGGAAGGGCCATCCTGCGTGACACTGCAGTGCCACTCCTAGATGGGCCCGGTGTTTGTGTCGGCCACTAGGGTCGCTTATCTTACTCACATAGCTACCTCATTGCGCCTCTTTTTTTCTTTGCGTCATGTGCTGTTTGGGGAGGGTTTTTTGGAAGGGCCATCCTGCGTGACACTGCAGTGCCACTCCTAGATGGGCCCGGTGTTTGTGTCGGCCACTAGGGTCGCTTATCTTACTCACACAGCTACCTCATTGCGCCTCTTTTTTTCTTTGCGTCATGTGCTGTTTGGGGAGTGTTTTTTGGAAGGACCATCCTGCGTGACACTGCAGTGCCACTCCTAGATGGGCACGGTGTTTGTGTCGGCCACTAGGGTCGCTTAGCTTAGTCATCCAGCGACCTAGGTGCAAATTTTAGGACTAAAAATAATATTGTGAGGTGTGAGGTATTCAGAATAGACTGAAAATGAGTGGAAATTATGGTTTTTGAGGTTAATAATACTTTGGGATCAAAATGACCCCCAAATTCTCTGATTTAAGCTGTTTTTTAGTGTTTTTTAAAAAAAACACCCGAATCCAAAACACACCCGAATCCGACAAAAAAAATTCGGTGAGGTTTTGCCAAAACGCGGTCGAACCCAAAACACGGCCGCAGAACCGAACCCAAAACCAAAACACAAAACCCGAAAAATTTCAAGTGCACATCTCTAGTCGACACATGAAAATGGTCGACACATGAAATGTCGACATATGAAAAGGTCGACATGGGGTTTTCAACTTTTTTTGGTGTCGTTTTTTGCGTAAAGTGACTGGGAACCCCAATTAGTGCACCGCGTCCCCTCGCATGGCTCGCTTCGCTCGCCATGCTTCGGGCATGGTGCCTTCGCTCCGCTACCGCTTCGCTCGGCACACTTTACCGTTCCGATCGTAGTCCATGTGGATCGTAAAGTATGGAAAAGTTCCCCAAAAGAAAAAAAAGTTAAAAAACTCATGCCGACCTTTCCATGTGTCGACCTTTCAAGTGTCGAACATTTTCACGTGTCGACCATGTGTCCATGTCGACCATGTCAATGTCGACCAATAGTGGTCGACCTAATGACTGTCGACCATAACATGGTCGACCATGTGAACAGATACCCTCCTGCTGTGATGGAGAATGAATCCTCTTTGACAGTGATGAGTAATGAGAGGGGTTTACCCATAGAAGGAAGTACACATCCAATCTCCTTCCTCATAAGGCAATAGGAGGTGGCTGCTGCAAGGAGAGCTCTATAAAAGGGGCGGCCAGCTCAGATATGGGGGTCTATTTATTAAAATTATTTTTACTAAAATAATGTGAAAAGGGTGTGAAAACACCCTTTTTCAGATTATTTTAGTATCACCTGAATGTATTAAAGGGCATTTGGAGCAGTTTTCATGAAAAACTGCTCCAAACCCTTTAATTCACTTTTTTGTAGTAACCCATATCGCATTCCCCATACTTATAATGGGAAATGTGATGTAGCCGAATTAAAAAAAAAAAAAATGTGAAAAAATACCACAGTGTGCCCTGTGATAAACTCGCCAGCTCAGGCTGACGAGTTCACAGGGCAGCACTGCGAAAAGGACTGTTTTGCCCAGCTTTCTCTGCCCGCTGAGCGGGGACCCGGCAGAGTGATCAGCTCTGTGTGTCTGATGGACACACAAGATGATCACCGTGTAAAAATAACAAAAAAAAACCATACTCACCTGTCCAGGGAGTCGGTGTCCGCTGCTCCGGTAAGCGCTGCCGGGCGTGGGTCCCCCATGTACTTCAAAGTGACCCCGGTGCAGTAAAGTGACGCTGCAAATCGGCATCGCACTTTACAGCTCCGGGGGTCACCACAGCGCACAAAATCCGGGCAGCCCAGCAGGAACAGCGCGGACCGGCTCCCTGGACTAGTGAGTATATTGATCTTCTGGGGGGGGGATTCTGCAGCGCGCAGGGGTAGCCGCAACAGGGGGTGGCGGTAATGGCGATGACGGCGGGGGTGGCGCCTGCACAGCAGGACTTCTGGGTATTTTTTCAGAAAAATACCCCAATGATGCAGCGGAGTATCATCGCAGGGACATTGGTGCAACGTGGCATTGGTGGATGGAGCGAAACATGATGTCCCAGATGTGCTCAATTGGATTCAGGTCTGGGGAACGGGCGGGCCAGTCCATAGCATCAATGCCTTCATCTTGCAGGAACTGCTGACACACTCCAGCCACATGAGGTCTAGCATTGTCTTGCATTAGGAGGAACCCAGGGCCAACCGCACCAGCATATGGTCTCACAAGGGGTCTGAGGATCTCATCTCGGTACCTAATGACAGTCAGGCTACCTCTGGCGAGCACATGGAGGGCTGTGCGGCCCCCCAAAGAAATGCCACCCCACACCATTACTGAACCACTGCCAAACCGGTCATGCTGGAGGATGTTGCAGGCAGCAGAACGTTCTCCTTGGCGTCTCCAGACTCTGTCACGTCTGTCACATGTGCTCAGTGAGAACCTGCTTTCATCTGTAAAGAGCACAGAGCGCCAGTGGCGAATTTGCCAATCTTGGTGTTCTCTGGCAAATGCCAAACGTCCTGCACGGTGTTGGGCTGTAAGCACAACCCCCACCTGTGGGCGTCGGGCCCTTATACCACCCTCATGGAGTCTGTTTCTAATCGTTTGAGTAGACACGTGCACATTTGTAGCTTGCTGGAGGTCATTTTGCAGGGCTCTGCCAGTGCTCCTCCTGTTCCTCCTTTTACAAAGGCGGAGGTAGCGGTCCTGCTGCTGGGTTGTTGCCCTCCTATGGCCTCCATGTCTCCTGATGTACTGGCCTGTTTCCTGGTAGCGCCTGAATGCTCTGGACACTATGCTGACAGACACAGCAAACCTTCTTGCCACAGCTCGCATTGATGTGCCATCCTGGATGAGCTGCACTACCTGAGCCACTTGTGTGGGTTGTAGGGAGCACATACAGGCACGTGGAGGCCACACACACTACTGAGCCTCATTTTGACTTGTTTTAAGGACAATACATCAAAGTTGGATCAGCCTGTAGTGTGTTTTTCCACTTTAATTTTGAGTGTGACTCCAAATCCAGACCTCCATTGGTTAATAAATTTGATTTCCATTGATCATTTTTGTGTGATGTTGTTGTCAGCACATTCAACTATGTAAAGAACAAAGTATTTAATAAGAATATTTCATTCATTCAGATCTAGGATGTGTTATTTTAGTGTTTCCTTTATTTTTTTGAGCAGTGTATAATATATATATATATATATATATATATATATATATATATATATATAAATATATATATATATATATATATATATATATATATATATATATATATATATATATATATATACTAGAGATGAGCGCCTGAAATTTTTCGGGTTTTGTGTTTTGGTTTTGGGTTCGGTTCCGCTGCCGTGTTTTGGGTTCGAACGCGTTTTGGCAAAACCTCACCGAATTTTTTTTGTCGGATTCGGGTGTGTTTTGGATTCGGGTGTTTTTTTCAAAAAACACTAAAAAACAGCTTAAATCATAGAATTTGGGGGTCATTTTGATCCCAAAGTATTATTAACCTCAAAAACCATAATTTACACTCATTTTCAGTCTATTCTGAATACCTCACACCTCACAATATTATTTTTAGTCCTAAAATTTGCACCGAGGTCGCTGTGTGAGTAAGATAAGCGACCCTAGTGGCCGACACAAACACCGGGCCCATCTAGGAGTGGCACTGCAGTGTCACGCAGGATGTCCCTTCCAAAAAACCCTCCCCAAACAGCACATGACGCAAAGAAAAAAAGAGGCGCAATGAGGTAGCTGTGTGAGTAAGATTAGCGACCCTAGTGGCCGACACAAACACCGGGCCCATCTAGGAGTGGCACTGCAGTGTCACGCAGGATGGCCCTTCCAAAAAACCCTCCCCAAACAGCACATGACGCAAAGAAAAAAAGAGGCGCAATGAGGTAGCTGTGTGAGTAAGATTAGCGACCCTAGTGGCCGACACAAACACCGGGCCCATCTAGGAGTGGCACTGCAGTGTCACGCAGGATGTCCCTTCCAAAAAACCCTCCCCAAACAGCACATGACGCAAAGAAAAAAAGAGGCGCAATGAGGTAGCTGTGTGAGTAAGATTAGCGACCCTAGTGGCCGACACAAACACCGGGCCCATCTAGGAGTGGCACTGCAGTGTCACGCAGGATGTCCCTTCCAAAAAACCCTCCCCAAACAGCACATGACGCAAAGAAAAAAAGAGGCGCAATGAGGTAGCTGTGTGAGTAAGATTAGCGACCCTAGTGGCCGACACAAACACCGGGCCCATCTAGGAGTGGCACTGCAGTGTCACGCAGAATGTCCCTTCCAAAAAACCCTCCCCAAACAGCACATGACGGAAAGAAAAAAAGAGGCGCAATGAGGTAGCTGTGTGAGTAAGATTAGCGACCCTAGTGGCCGACACAAACACCGGGCCCATCTAGGAGTGGCACTGCAGTGTCACGCAGGATGTCCCTTCCAAAAAACCCTCCCCAAACAGCACATGACGCAAAGAAAAAAAGAGGCGCAATGAGGTAGCTGACTGTGTGAGTAAGATTAGCGACCCTAGTGGCCGACACAAACACCGGGCCCATTTAGGAGTGGCACTGCAGTGTCACGCAGGATGTCCCTTCCAAAAAACCCTCCCCAATCAGCACATGATGCAAAGAAAAAGAAAAGAAAAAAGAGGTGCAAGATGGAATTGTCCTTGGGCCCTCCCACCCACCCTTATGTTGTATAAACAAAACAGGACATGCACACTTTAACCAACCCATCATTTCAGTGACAGGGTCTGCCACACGACTGTGACTGATATGACGGGTTGGTTTGGACCCCCCCCAAAAAAGAAGCAATTAATCTCTCCTTGCACAAACTGGCTCTACAGAGGCAAGATGTCCACCTCATCATCACCCTCCGATATATCACCGTGTACATCCCCCTCCTCACAGATTATCAATTCGTCCCCACTGGAATCCACCATCTCAGCTCCCTGTGTACTTTGTGGAGGCAATTGCTGCTGGTCAATGTCTCCGCGGAGGAATTGATTATAATTCATTTTAATGAACATCATCTTCTCCACATTTTCTGGATGTAACCTCGTACGCCGATTGCTGACAAGGTGAGCGGCGGCACTAAACACTCTTTCGGAGTACACACTTGTGGGAGGGCAACTTAGGTAGAATAAAGCCAGTTTGTGCAAGGGCCTCCAAATTGCCTCTTTTTCCTGCCAGTATAAGTACGGACTGTGTGACGTGCCTACTTGGATGCGGTCACTCATATAATCCTCCACCATTCTATCAATGTTGAGAGAATCATATGCAGTGACAGTAGACGACATGTCCGTAATCGTTGTCAGGTCCTTCAGTCCGGACCAGATGTCAGCATCAGCAGTCGCTCCAGACTGCCCTGCATCACCGCCAGCGGGTGGGCTCGGAATTCTGAGCCTTTTCCTCGCACCCCCAGTTGCGGGAGAATGTGAAGGAGGAGATGTTGACAGGTCGCGTTCCGCTTGACTTGACAATTTTGTCACCAGCAGGTCTTTCAACCCCAGCAGACTTGTGTCTGCCGGAAAGAGAGATCCAAGGTAGGCTTTAAATCTAGGATCGAGCACGGTGGCCAAAATGTAGTGCTCTGATTTCAACAGATTGACCACCCGTGAATCCTTGTTAAGCGAATTAAGGGCTCCATCCACAAGTCCCACATGCCTAGCGGAATCGCTCCGTGTTAGCTCCTCCTTCAATGTCTCCAGCTTCTTCTGCAAAAGCCTGATGAGGGGAATGACCTGACTCAGGCTGGCAGTGTCTGAACTGACTTCACGTGTGGCAAGTTCAAAGGGCATCAGAACCTTGCACAACGTTGAAATCATTCTCCACTGCGCTTGAGACAGGTGCATTCCACCTACTATATCGTGCTCAATTGTATAGGCTTGAATGGCCTTTTGCTGCTCCTCCAACCTCTGAAGCATATAGAGGGTTGAATTCCACCTCGTTACCACTTCTTGCTTCAGATGATGGCAGGGCAGGTTCAGTAGTTTTTGGTGGTGCTCCAGTCTTCTGTACGTGGTGCCTGTACGCCGAAAGTGTCCCGCAATTCTTCTGGCCACCGACAGCATCTCTTGCACGCCCCTGTCGTTTTTTAAAAAATTCTGCACCACCAAATTCAAGGTATGTGCAAAACATGGGACGTGCTGGAATTTGCCCATATTTAATGCACACACAATATTGCTGGCGTTGTCCGATGCCACAAATCCACAGGAGAGTCCAATTGGGGTAAGCCATTCCGCGATGATCTTCCTCAGTTGCCGTAAGAGGTTTTCAGCTGTGTGCGTATTCTGGAAAGCGGTGATACAAAGCGTAGCCTGCCTAGGAAAGAGTTGGCGTTTGCGAGATGCTGCTACTGGTGCCGCCGCTGCTGTTCTTGCGGCGGGAGTCCATACATCTACCCAGTGGGCTGTCACAGTCATATAGTCCTGACCCTGCCCTGCTCCACTTGTCCACATGTCCGTGGTTAAGTGGACATTGGGTACAACTGCATTTTTTAGGACACTGGTGAGTCTTTTTCTGACGTCCGTGTACATTCTCGGTATCGCCTGCCTAGAGAAGTGGAACCTAGATGGTATTTGGTAACGGGGGCACACTGCCTCAATAAATTGTCTAGTTCCCTGTGAACTAACGGCGGATACCGGACGCACGTCTAACACCAACATAGTTGTCAAGGCCTCAGTTATCCGCTTTGCAGCAGGATGACTGCTGTGATATTTCATCTTCCTCGCAAAGGACTGTTGAACAGTCAATTGCTTACTGGAAGTAGTACAAGTGGGCTTACGACTTCCCCTCTGGGATGACCATCGACTCCCAGCAGCAACAACAGCAGCGCCAGCAGCAGTAGGCGTTACACGCAAGGATGCATCGGAGGAATCCCAGGCAGGAGAGGACTCGTCAGAATTGCCAGTGACATGGCCTGCAGGACTATTGGCATTCCTGGGGAAGGAGGAAATTGACACTGAGGGAGTTGGTGGGGTGGTTTGCGTGAGCTTGGTTACAAGAGGAAGGGATTTACTGGTCAGTGGACTGCTTCCGCTGTCACCCAAAGTTTTTGAACTTGTCACTGACTTATTATGAATGCGCTGCAGGTGACGTATAAGGGAGGATGTTCCGAGGTGGTTAACGTCCTTACCCCTACTTATTACAGCTTGACAAAGGGAACACACGGCTTGACACCTGTTGTCCGCATTTCTGTTGAAATACCTCCACACCGAAGAGCTGATTTTTTTGGTATTTTCACCTGGCATGTCAACGGCCATATTCCTCCCACGGACAACAGGTGTCTCCCCGGGTGCCTGACTTAAACAAACCACCTCACCATCAGAATCCTCCTGGTCAATTTCCTCCCCAGCGCCAGCAACACCCATATCCTCCTCATCCTGGTGTACTTCAACACTGACATCTTCAATCTGACTATCAGGAACTGGACTGCGGGTGCTCCTTCCAGCACTTGCAGGGGGCGTGCAAATGGTGGAAGGCGCATGCTCTTCACGTCCAGTGTTGGGAAGGTCAGGCATCGCAACCGACACAATTGGACTCTCCTTGTGGATTTGGGATTTCGAAGAATGCACAGTTCTTTGCTGTGCTGCTTTTGCCAGCTTGAGTCTTTTCATTTTTCTAGCGAGAGGCTGAGTGCTTCCATCCTCATGTGAAGCTGAACCACTAGCCATGAACATAGGCCAGGGCCTCAGCCATTCCTTGCCACTCCGTGTCGTAAATGGCATATTGGCAAGTTTACGCTTCTCCTCCGACAATTTTATTTTAGGTTTTGGAGTCCTTTTTTTTCTGATATTTGGTGTTTTGGATTTGACATGCTCTGTACTATGACATTGGGCATCGGCCTTGGCAGACGACGTTGCTGGCATTTCATCGTCTCGGCCATGACTAGTGGCAGCAGCTTCAGCACGAGGTGGAAGTGGATCTTGATCTTTCCCTAATTTTGGAACCTCAACATTTTTGTTCTCCATATTTTAATAGGCACAACTAAAAGGCACCTCAGGTAAACAATGGAGATGGATACTAGTATACAATTATGGACTGCCTGCCGAGTGCAGACACAGAGGTAGCCACAGCCGTGAACTACCGTACTGTACTGTGTCTGCTGCTAATATAGACTGGTTGATAAAGAGATGTCTATGTAACTATGTATGTATAAAGAAGAAAGAAAAAAAAACCACGGTTAGGTGGTATACAATTATGGACGGACTGCCTGCCGAGTGCAGACACAGAGGTAGCCACAGCCGTGAACTACCGTACTGTACTGTGTCTGCTGCTAATATAGACTGGTTGATAAAGAGATGTCTATGTAACTATGTATGTATAAAGAAGAAAGAAAAAAAAACCACGGTTAGGTGGTATACAATTATGGACGGACTGCCTGCCGAGTGCAGACACAGAGGTAGCCACAGCCGTAAACTACCGTACTGTACTGTGTCTGCTGCTAATATAGACTGGTTGATAAAGAGATGTCTATGTAACTATGTATGTATAAAGAAGAAAGAAAAAAAAACCACAGTTAGGTGGTATACAATTATGGACGGACTGCCTGCCGAGTGCAGACACAGAGGTAGCCACAGCCGTGAACTACCATACTGTACTGTGTCTGCTGCTAATATAGACTGGTTGATAAAGAGATGTCTATGTAACTATGTATGTATAAAGAAGAAAGAAAAAAAAACCACGGTTAGGTGGTATACAATTATGGACGGACTGCCTGCCGAGTGCAGACACAGAGGTAGCCACAGCCGTGAACTACCGTACTGTACTGTGTCTGCTGCTAATATAGACTGGTTGATAAAGAGATGTCTATGTAACTATGTATGTATAAAGAAGAAAGAAAAAAAAAACCACGGTTAGGTGGTATACAATTATGGACGGACTGCCTGCCGAGTGCAGACACAGAGGTAGCCACAGCCGTGAACTACCGTACTGTACTGTGTCTGCTGCTAATATAGACTGGTTGATAAAGAGATGTCTATGTAACTATGTATGTATAAAGAAGAAAGAAAAAAAAACCACGGTTAGGTGGTATACAATTATGGACGGACTGCCTGCCGAGTGCAGACACAGAGGTAGCCACAGCCGTGAACTACCGTACTGTACTGTGTCTGCTGCTAATATAGACTGGTTGATAAAGAGATGTCTATGTAACTATGTATGTATAAAGAAGAAAGAAAAAAAAACCACGGTTAGGTGGTATACAATTATGGACGGACTGCCTGCCGAGTGCAGACACAGAGGTAGCCACAGCCGTGAACTACCGTACTGTACTGTGTCTGCTGCTAATATAGACTGGTTGATAAAGAGATGTCTATGTAACTATGTATGTATAAAGAAGAAAGAAAAAAAAACCACGGTTAGGTGGTATACAATTATGGACGGACTGCCTGCCGAGTGCAGACACAGAGGTAGCCACAGCCGTGAACTACCGTACTGTACTGTGTCTGCTGCTAATATAGACTGGTTGATAAAGAGATGTCTATGTAACTATGTATGTATAAAGAAGAAAGAAAAAAAAACCACGGTTAGGTGGTATACAATTATGGACGGACTGCCTGCCGAGTGCAGACACAGAGGTAGCCACAGCCGTGAACTACCGTACTGTACTGTGTCTGCTGCTAATATAGACTGGTTGATAAAGAGATGTCTATGTAACTATGTATGTATAAAGAAGAAAGAAAAAAAAACCACGGTTAGGTGGTATACAATTATGGACGGACTGCCTGCCGAGTGCAGACACAGAGGTAGCCACAGCCGTGAACTACCGTACTGTACTGTGTCTGCTGCTAATATAGACTGGTTGATAAAGAGATGTCTATGTAACTATGTATGTATAAAGAAGAAAGAAAAAAAAAACCACGGTTAGGTGGTATACAATTATGGACGGACTGCCTGCCGAGTGCAGACACAGAGGTAGCCACAGCCGTGAACTACCGTACTGTACTGTGTCTGCTGCTAATATAGACTGGTTGATAAAGAGATGTCGTAGTAGTATGTATGTATAAAGAAGAAAAAAAAACCACGGTTAGGTGGTATACAATTATGGACGGACTGCCTGCCGAGTGCAGACACAGAGGTAGCCACAGCCGTGAACTACCGTACTGTGTCTGCTGCGACTGGATGATAAATGATATAAAAAATATATATATATCACTACTGCAGCCGGACAGGTATATATTATATATTATATAATGACGGACCTGCTGGACACTGTCTGTCAGCAGAATGAGTTTTATTTTTATAGAATAAAAAAAACAACAACACACAAGTGAAGTCACACGACGAGTGTTTAACTTTTTCAGGCAATCACAATATAAGTATACTACTAACTATACTGGTGGTCAGTGTGGTCAGGTCACTGGTCAGTCACACTGGCAGTGGCACTCCTGCAGCAAAAGTGTGCACTGTTTAATTTTAATATAATATTATGTACTCCTGGCTCCTGCTATAACCTATAACTGGCACTGCAGTGCTCCCTAGTCTCCCCCACAATTATAAGCTGTGTGAGCTGAGCAGTCAGACAGATATATAATATATATAGATGATGCAGCACACTGGGCTGAGCCTGAGCAGTGCACACAGATATGGTATGTGACTGAGTCACTGTGTGTATCGCTTTTTTCAGGCAGAGAACGGATATATTAAATAAACTGCACTGTCTGGTGGTCACTCACTATATAATATTATGTACTCCTGGCTCCTGCTATAACCTATAACTGGCACTGCAGTGCTCCCCAGTCTCCCCCACAATTATAAGCTGTGTGAGCTGAGCAGTCAGACAGATATATAATATATATAGATGATGCAGCACACTGGGCTGAGCCTGAGCAGTGCACACAGATATGGTATGTGACTGAGTCACTGTGTGTATCGCTTTTTTCAGGCAGAGAACGGATATATTAAATAAACTGCACTGTCAGGTGGTCACTCACTAGTAAACTCTCTGCACTCTCTACACTTCTACAGTACTCCTCCTAGTCCTAAGCTCCAGTAAATCTCTCTCTCTTATAATCTAAATGGAGAGGACGCCAGCCACGTCCTCTCCCTATCAATCTCAATGCACGTGTGAAAATGGCGGCGACGCGCGGCTCCTTATATAGAATCCGAGTCTCGCGAGAATCCGACAGCGTCATGATGACGTTCGGGCGCGCTCGGGTTAACCGAGCAAGGCGGGAGGATCCGAGTCTGCTCGGACCCGTGAAAAAAACCATGAAGTTCGGGCGGGTTCGGATTCAGAGAAACCGAACCCGCTCATCTCTAATATATACACAGTAGTGCCGGTCAAAAGTTTGGACACACCTTCTCATTCAGTGGTTTTTATTTATTTTAATTATTTTCTACATTGTAAATTAATACTGAAGACATCAAAACTATGAAAGAACACATATGGAATTATGTTGTAAACAAAAAAAGTGTTAAACAAATCAAAATATGTTTATATTTTAGATTCCTCAAAGTAGCCCCCTTGTGCTTTGATGACAGCTTTGCACACTCTTGGCATTCTCTCAATTAGCTTCATGAGGTTGTCTCCTGGAATGGTTTTCCAACAGTCTAGATGGAGTTCCCAGAGGTGCTGAGAACTTGTTGGCTGCTTTTCCTTCACTCTGCGGTCCAACAAACCATCTCAGTTGGGTTTAGGTAGGGTGATTGTGGAGGCCAGGTCGTCTGACGAACAATCCATCACTTTCCTTCTTGGTCAAGTAGCCCTTACATAACCTGTATGTGTGTTTAGGGCCATTGTCTTGTTGAAAAACAAATGATGGTCCCAGTAAGCGCAAACCAGATGGGATGGCATGGCGCTGCAGAATGCTGCGGTAGGCATGCTGGTTAAGTGTGCCTTGAATTTTGAATAAATCACCAACAGTGTCACCAGCAAATCACCCCCACACCATCACACCTCCTCCTCCATGCCGCACAGTGGAAACCAAACATGCAGAAACCATCCACTTACCTTCTCTGCGTCTCACAAAGGCACGGCGGTTGGAACCAAAAAATCTCAAATTTGGACTCATCAGACTAAAGAGCAGATTGCCACTGATCTAATGTCCATTCCTTGTATTTCTTGTCCCAAACAATTCTCTTCATCTTGTTGTTTATCCTCAGTAGTGGCTTCTTTGCATCAATTCGACCATGAAGGCCTGATTAACGCAGTCTCCTCTGAACAGTTGACGTTGAGATTTGTCTGCTACTTGAACTCTATGAAGAATTTATGTGGGCTTTAATCTGAGGTGCTGTTAAGTAGCGGTTTCCGAGGCTGGTAACTCTAATGAACTTACCCTCTGCAGCAGAGGTTATTCTTGGTCTTCCTTTCCTGGGGCGGTCCCCATGAGAGCCAGTTTCATCATAGCGTTTGATATTTTTTGCAACTGTACTTTAGGATACATCCAAAGTTCTTGAAATTTTCCATATCGACTGACCTTCATGTCTTAAACTAATGATGGACTGTCATTTATTTTTGCTGAGTTGAGTGGTTCGTGCCATAATATGGATTACAATAGTAGTCAAATAGGGGTGTCCACTGTGTACTAACCCTACCTCTGCACAACACAACTGATGGCCTCAAACACATTAACAAGGCAAGTAATTCCACAGATTGACTCTTGACAAGGCACACCTGTTAATTCAAAACCATTCCAGGAGACTACCCCATGAGCTGATTGAGAGAATGTGTGCAAAGCTGTCATCAAAGCAAAAGGGGGCTACTTTGAGGAATCTAAAATATAAAACATATTTTGATTTGTTTAACACTTTTTTGTCTACAACATAATTCCATATGTGTTCTTTCATAGTTTTGATGTCTTCAGTATTAATCTACAATATAGAAAATAATTAAAATAAATAAAAACAAATGAATGAGAAGGTGTGTCCAAACTTTTGACTGGTTATATATATATATATATATATATATATATATATATATATATCATACTTGCCTACCTGACCCTCTCCATGAGGGAGAAAATGCTCTGTTCCTGGACTTTCCTGGTAATGTATGATTGCCATCACCTGTGGTGAGCTAGTTAATTGATAAGAAAGCTCTTTCACCACAGGTGATGGCAATCATACATTACCAGGAAAGTATATATATATATATATATATATATACTGACCACATTGATTCAGTAGGAATCATATAAGCCCTGCATGCATATAGTGAGTGCAGAGCCACTGTGATTTTTATCTATCTATCTATCTATCTATCTATCTATCTATCTATCTATCTATCTATCTATCTATCTATCTATATTCATTCACAAGATTTTGGGTTATAATAAGTAGCAAAAAGCTAGCTCTCAGATATTGTAGTTTGCAGAAGAATATTAAATATTCAATGTAATAAACAATACTGAACAGACCTACAGTAATTCATTATCAAGCTGCAAAAGAACGCAAGGACTACCAAATATAGTAGCAATGTGTTGGTAGAGGAAACTAATATTATTCAGAGATCTCTCACTATAAATTATAAAACAATAGAAAGTGTATCTAGCCAATGATTGTAGATAGGGGATTTATTTGTGGAAAAAGGAACAGTTTTCACTTTACATTTAACTATATTTAAAAAAAATATCTACAAGGGTGAAAAATACATCTCTAATCGATTAATTTCCAACACAAGGTCCGTAATTGTCTAATTTCATGTCATTTATTAACAAGGCAATGTGTTGTATACTGTATATACAGATAAATATTATGCAGTGAAAACTTACCCTAAAATAGTCTACACCGAAATGAAAATGTCAGTAAGGGTGTGTTAAATAAAGACTGGTGGAATGTTGACACTTTGACCCTGATGCTAAGTTGAATGTGTGTATATGCTCAGGAGCTGATCAAGAGAGGGAGAGCCTATGTGCAGGCTCTGTTTGCCCCCACAACTCACTGGCTTCTCCCTCAGTAGACTCCTACCAAGTGCCAGGAGTCTACTATGCTTGCACCGATCTCAGTGAAAATGGCACAGGTGCCATTTTCCCTGTGATTTCTATAGTGCGCAAGTGCAGATCTCCAGAAACTTGGAGCCTGTGTCATATTTCCAGTGATATACATAGTAACATAGTATCTAAGGTTGAAAAAAGAAAATTGTCCATCGAGTTCAACCTATTTGTGGTCTCCTCTGCACGATTATTTTGTATAAAATTTTGACTGAAGTTGATGACTGCCGTTACGTTTTACCCCTCTTTTTTATAATAACCATAGTGCGTGACTATGCCCCGTAACCCTTGATATCATTATCCATTAGGAATTTATCTAACCCATTCTTAAAGGTGTTGACTGAGTCGGCCATTACAACTCCCTCAGGCAGGGAATTCCAAACACGTATCGTCCTTACCGTAAAAAAGCATTTACGCCGTATTGTGCAGAATCTCCTCTCCTCTAACCTGAGCGAGTGTCCACGAGTTCTCTGTGTTGATCTAACCAAAAACAGGTCCTGCGCAAGATCTGTATATTGTCCCCTTATATATTTGTAAATGTGGATCATGTCCCCTCTTAATCTCCTCTTTTCCAGTGTAAACATGCCTAGTCTTGCAAGCCTTTCCTCGTATTCCAGCGTCTCTAATTAGTTTGGTCGCCCGCCTTTGAACCTTTTCTAGCTCCAGGATATCCTTTTTGTAGTAAGGTGCCCAGAATTGTACACAGTATTCAAGGTGTGGCCTCACAAGTGATTTATATAACGGGAGTATAATACTCTCGTCCCTAGCATCAATTCCCCATTTTATGCATGCTAATATCTTATTAGCCTTCTTTGCTGCAGTCCTACTCTGGGTACTACTGCTTAGTTTGCTATCTATGAGGACACCTAAGTCCTTTTTCAGTACAGAATCCCCTAATTTTACCCCATTTAGTAGGTAGGTGTTATTTTTGTTCTTGTTACCACAGTGCATTACCTTACACTTGTCTGTATTGAAGAGCATTCTCCATTTCGCTGCCCAAGCTTCTAATTTAACTAAGTCGTTCTGAAGCGACTCAGCATCCCCCTCCGCATTTATAACTTTACACAATTTGGTATCATCTGCAAAAATTGACACCATGCTCTCTAGACCTTCTGTTAGGTCGTTAATGAAAATATTGAACAATAGCGGTCCTAATACTGAGCCTTTCGGCACACCACTTAGCACTTCAGTCCAAGTTGAAAAAGATCCATTAACCACAACGCGCTGCTCCCTATTATCTAACCAGTTTTTGACCCAAGTGCATATTGTGCTTCCCAGTCCTGATTCTTGTAGCTTGTAGATAAGTCTCATGTGTGGTACAGTGTTGAATGCTTTGACAAAATCTAAAAAGTTTACATCCACCTCTTTACCCTGATCTAGGTTTGCGCTTACTGTTTCATAAAAGCCAAGTAAATTGGTTTGACAGGATCTGTCCTTCATAAACCCATGTTGATTCCTTTTAATGACCTTATTGACTTCAAGGAACTACTGAATACTATCTCTTAGAATACCTTCCAATACTTTCCCCACTATAGATGTAAGACTAACTGGTCTATAATTACCTGGTTCAGCTTTACTTCCCTTTTTGAATATAGGCACTACTTCCGCTATACGCCAGTCTTTGGGAACCATACCTGATATAACTGAATCCTTAAAGATCAAAAATAGCGGTTTTGCAAGTTCAGAGTGAAGCTCCATTAGAACCCTTGGGTGAATACCATCGGGACCTGGTGACTTATTAATCTTTAAATGTTTTAATCGGTCACAGACTACTTCCTCGCTTAAATAAGTACCTATCAGTGGGATATTCTCATTATTGAGATTATGTGTTAGTCCCTGAATTGGGTCCTCTCTAGTAAATACTGTTGAAAAAAACTCATTTAGTGTGTCCGCTATGTCATTATCATTTTTGCTTAAGACTCCCAACTTGTCTTTTAAAGGGCCTATACTCTCCTTCTTTAATCTCTTGCTATTAATGTATTTAAAGAATTTTTTGGGATTCGCTTTGTATCTGCGCCCCAGTGCTATATAGCCTAGTCTGATACCTGAATAACAAGGAGACCACGAATGTGTTACCCCTACACAGGGGATGCACATTTTTGTGGGTCCCCCCATACAGACTACTAGTCCTTTACTGAAAAGCACTAAGGCACTTCCCAAACACCCTGTGCTGTGAGGGATGGGATCATTTTCCACATTGGGACCCCATAGTGTAGCAATTTTACCTTGTGATCCCAGGAAAATGTATAAGGGTCACCATTACACCAAACAAGTCTACAAATTAAACACACAGAATTTTTTTCTGTCTTGGAATTCCATAGTCAAAGTGAAAAATAAAATATTTATATTTTATATTTTATCCATCGTAGGCCAAATTAAAAAATACAAATTGAAAAACAGAAACTTCACCATAAAAAAAAACATTTATGTCATGCCAGATCTCTGCAATTTTTTTTTTCTTACCAGGGACACAAATAAACTGATAATTCTGATCTGGCAGATAGCTGAGTCTGACAATTGTAGGTGTAAGTAAAATAGAATTATGTTTTTTTATCACATTGAACATTTAAATAGTGTAGATATGTATCCAATGCTCCTGAGGTAAGAAGCCACAAAACTAACACATGAGTCACTGTAAAAATGGACTACATATAGGACATGTAAGTAAACATTTCCAGACGGGTGTAAGTGAAACCCAGTCCCCCAGAGGCAAGTCGGAGTTTGGTGCCCCCCCCCCCTCCTTAATAAAAGAGAAAACAAATATTGTGTGTGTGTGTGTATATACACAAACACGACTTACAGAATTATATAGATAGTGATCTCAGCATTCACCGGCGGGTCCCATCACATAAACCAGCAGTAGTGGTGGATGCATCGTCGCTTGCTGCAGCGCAGGCTGAGCGGTACTAGGCAGGAGCTGTCCTGTCCCCTATTGCAGGTTTTAGCAGAACTTCTGGGACAGGACCAATTAACTCTGCAGCAGCAGCAGCGGGTGCAGCGCAGAGCTATTTTGGAAGAGCAGCAGTTACACTTTGATCTCACTGTTAACCACACAGGTGCTGCTGTACATGCAGGTGTGACCCTTCAGGGCTTGGAGCCTGGAGGCAGGCCACTCCATTGCCTCTGGGCAGTGGCGCACCCAGGGGGGGGGGGGGGTTTCCGAGCACCCAGAAACCCCCCTCCACTAAAAAAAAAAAAAAAAAAATTTCTGTTTAGCTGCATGAGTATTATTAATGGCTGTCTAGCGTCCTCTGCAGCCTTCTGTCTTTCTGGTGGCACTTGTAAGTGCAATAAAAGTTTACTTTATTTTAATTATAGTACATATATATCCATGTGCATTCATATATACTAGAGATGAGCGGGTTCGGTTTCTTTGAATCCGAACCCGCACGAACTTCACTTTTTTTTTCACGGGTCCGAGCGACTCGGATCTTCCCGCCTTGCTCGGTTAACCCGAGCGCGCCCGAACGTCATCATGACGCTGTCGGATTCTCGCGAGACTCGGATTCTATATAAGGAGCCGCGCGTCGCCGCCATTTTCACACGTGCATTGAGATTGATAGGGAGAGGACGTGGCTGGCGTCCTCTCCATTAGAATAGATTAGAAGAGAGAGAGAGAGAGAGAGATTGTGCAGACAGAGTTTACCACAGTGACCAGTGCAGTTGTTGTTAAGTTAACTTTTATTTAATATATCCGTTCTCTGCTATATCCGTTCTCTGCCTGAAAAAAACGATACACAGCAGTCACACAGTGTGACTCAGTCTGTGTGCACTCAGCTCAGCCCAGTGTGCTGCACATCAATGTATAAAAGCTTATAATAATTGTGGGGGAGACTGGGGAGCACTGCAGGTTGTTATAGCAGGAGCCAGGAGTACATAATATTATATTAATTTAAAATTAAACAGTGCACACTTTTGCTGCAGGAGTGCCACTGCCAGTGTGACTAGTGGTGACCAGTGCCTGACCACCAGTATAGTAGTATATTGTTGTATACTATCTCTTTATCAACCAGTCTATATTAGCAGCAGACACAGTACAGTGCGGTAGTTCACGGCTGTGGCTACCTCTGTGTCGGCAGTCGGCACTCGGCAGGCAGTCCGTCCATCCATAATTGTATAATTATATACCACCTAACCGTGGTATTTTTTTTTCTTTCTTTATACCGTCGTCATAGTCATACTAGTTGTTACGAGTATACTACTATCTCTTTATCAACCAGTGTACAGTGCGGTAGTTCACGGCTGTGGCTACCTCTGTGTCGGCAGTCGGCAGGCAGTCCGTCCATCCATAATTGTATTATAATATATACCACCTAACCGTGGTTTTTTTTTCATTCTTTATACCGTCATAGTGTCATACTAGTTGTTACGAGTATACTACTATCTCTTTATCAACCAGTGTACAGTGCGGTAGTTCACGGCTGTGGCTACCTCTGTGTCGGCAGTCGGCAGGCAGTCCGTCCATCCATAATTGTATTATAATATATACCACCTAACCGTGGTTTTTTTTTCATTCTTTATACCGTCATAGTCAGTCATACTAGTTGTTACGAGTATACTACTATCTCTTTATCAACCAGTGTACAGTGCGGTAGTTCACGGCTGTGGCTACCTCTGTGTCGGCACTCGGCAGGCAGTCCGTCCATCCATAATTGTATTATAATATATACCACCTAACCGTGGTTTTTTTTTCATTCTTTATACCGTCATAGTGTCATACTAGTTGTTACGAGTATACTACTATCTCTTTATCAACCAGTGTACAGTGCGGTAGTTCACGGCTGTGGCTACCTCTGTGTCGGCAGTCGGCAGGCAGTCCGTCCATCCATAATTGTATTATAATATATACCACCTAACCGTGGTTTTTTTTTCATTCTTTATACCGTCATAGTGTCATACTAGTTGTTACGAGTATACTACTATCTCTTTATCAACCAGTGTACAGTGCGGTAGTTCACGGCTGTGGCTACCTCTGTGTCGGAACTCGGCAGGCAGTCCGTCCATCCATAATTGTATTATTATAATATATACCACCTAACCGTGGTTTTTTTTTCATTCTTTATACCGTCATAGTGTCATACTAGTTGTTACGAGTATACTACTATCTCTTTATCAACCAGTGTACAGTGCGGTAGTTCACGGCTGTGGCTACCTCTGTGTCGGCAGTCGGCAGGCAGTCCGTCCATCCATAATTGTATTATAATATATACCACCTAACCGTGGTTTTTTTTTCATTCTTTATACCGTCATAGTGTCATACTAGTTGTTACGAGTATACTACTATCTCTTTATCAACCAGTGTACAGTGCGGTAGTTCACGGCTGTGGCTACCTCTGTGTCGGCAGTCGGCAGGCAGTCCGTCCATCCATAATTGTATTATAATATATACCACCTAACCGTGGTTTTTTTTTCATTCTTTATACCGTCATAGTCAGTCATACTAGTTGTTACGAGTATACTACTATCTCTTTATCAACCAGTGTACAGTGCGGTAGTTCACGGCTGTGGCTACCTCTGTGTCGGAACTCGGCAGGCAGTCCGTCCATCCATAATTGTATTACAATATATACCACCTAACCGTGGTTTTTTTTTCATTCTTTATACCGTCATAGTCAGTCATACTAGTTGTTACGAGTATACTACTATCTCTTTATCAACCAGTGTACAGTGCGGTAGTTCACGGCTGTGGCTACCTCTGTGTCGGCAGTCGGCAGGCAGTCCGTCCATCCATAATTGTATTATAATATATACCACCTAACCGTGGTTTTTTTTTCATTCTTTATACCGTCATAGTGTCATACTAGTTGTTACGAGTATACTACTATCTCTTTATCAACCAGTGTACAGTGCGGTAGTTCACGGCTGTGGCTACCTCTGTGTCGGCAGTCGGCAGGCAGTCCGTCCATCCATAATTGTATTATAATATATACCACCTAACCGTGGTTTTTTTTTCATTCTTTATACCGTCATAGTCAGTCATACTAGTTGTTACGAGTATACTACTATCTCTTTATCAACCAGTGTACAGTGCGGTAGTTCACGGCTGTGGCTACCTCTGTGTCGGAACTCGGCAGGCAGTCCGTCCATCCATAATTGTATTACAATATATACCACCTAACCGTGGTTTTTTTTTCATTCTTTATACCGTCATAGTCAGTCATACTAGTTGTTACGAGTATACTACTATCTCTTTATCAACCAGTGTACAGTGCGGTAGTTCACGGCTGTGGCTACCTCTGTGTCGGCACTCGGCAGGCAGTCCGTCCAACCATAATTGTATTATAATATATACCACCTAACCGTGGTTTTTTTTTCATTCTTTATACCGTCGTCATACTAGTTGTTACGAGTATACTACTATCTCTTTATCAACCAGTGTACAGTGCGGTAGTTCACTGAGGATGATGATGAGGTGGACATCTTGCCTCTGTAGAGCCAGTTTGTGCAAGGAGAGATTAATTGCTTCTTTTTTGGGGGGGGTCCAAACCAACCCGTCATATCAGTCACAGTCGTGTGGCAGACCCTGTCACTGAAATGATGGGTTGGTTAAAGTGTGCATGTCCTGTTTTGTTTATACAACATAAGGGTGGGTGGGAGGGCCCAAGGATAATTCCATCTTGCACCTCTTTTTTCTTTTCTTTTTCTTTGCATCATGTGCTGATTGGGGAGGGTTTTTTGGAAGGGACATCCTGCGTGACACTGCAGTGCCACTCCTAGATGGGCCCGGTGTTTGTGTCGGCCACTAGGGTCGCTAATCTTACTCACACAGCTACCTCATTGCGCCTCTTTTTTTCTTTGCGTCATGTGCTGTTTGGGGAGGGTTTTTTGGAAGGGACATCCTGCGTGACACTGCAGTGCCACTCCTAGATGTGCCCGGTGTTTGTGTCGGCCACTAGGGTCGCTAATCTTACTCACACAGTCAGCTACCTCATTGCGCCTCTTTTTTTCTTTGCGTCATGTGCTGTTTGGGGAGGGTTTTTTGGAAGGGCCATCCTGCGTGACACTGCAGTGCCACTCCTAGATGGGCCCGGTGTTTGTGTCGGCCACTAGGGTCGCTAATCTTACTCACACAGCTACCTCATTGCGCCTCTTTTTTTCTTTGCGTCATGTGCTGTTTGGGGAGGGTTTTTTGGAAGGGACATCCTGCGTGACACTGCAGTGCCACTCCTAGATGGGCCCGGTGTTTGTGTCGGCCACTAGGGTCGCTTATCTTACTCACACAGCGACCTCGGTGCAAATTTTAGGACTAAAAATAATATTGTGAGGTGTGAGGTATTCAGAATAGACTGAAAATGAGTGTAAATTATGGTTTTTGAGGTTAATAATACTTTGGGATCAAAATGACCCCCAAATTCTATGATTTAAGCTGTTTTTTAGTGTTTTTGGAAAAAAACACCCGAATCCAAAACACACCCGAATCCGACAAAAATAATTCGGTGAGGTTTTGCCAAAACGCGTTCGAACCCAAAACACGGCCGCGGAACCGAACCCAAAACCAAAACACAAAACCCGAAAAATTTCAGGCGCTCATCTCTAATATATACACATGTATATACATACATATAACACACACACACACACACACACACACACACACACACACACACACACACACACACACATTATATATATATATATATACATGTGTATATATATATGTACTGTATGTGTGTGTACATATATATATATGTATGCATGTTTAATATGCTATGTGTGTGTGTATGTGTGTATGTATATATATATATATATATATGTGTGTTTAGATATATATATATATACACACACACAGACACACTAGTTTTACGGACCCAGCATATACTGGGTCACCTCAGTCCCCACCCCCGTGATTGGCTCCGCCCAGTTCTGGAAACCCCCCCCATGCAAATCCTGCGTTTGCCACTGCTGGGAGTTACGCCCCTTTATCCGGCTGAGAAGATGAAATTGGACTTCTTTCAATTTAATGAGTGAAATTCTGTTTATCACATTTTGCATGAAGTTATTTTGGTAACTGTATACTGATCCAGGCTGTGTTCATTTAAGTTAAGTTCTGCTCAAGACATGAAGACTATGGCTATGTTGGGTGGGAACTCACTGAAAAACAATACAGAAGCTCTGCAAATACTGCTAGTATGATCCTACATATTCTCTAATCATCTATACTGTAGGACCTAGGCAAAAAAAGTACTCCTTTGCCCCCCACTGTAATTATTAGTATATATATTAAATACAACCTGACACAATTGTTATAGCCTGCTTTATACACAGCAGCATCATTCATTTACATTTATCTTCAGTTCTTTGGCCCAGTCTAATAATCAATGAACTCTATGTAGATTCTCTAAACTCTACCCCAACGGGATGTAGTTGGCATCCTGACGGTCAAGATGCCGGCGATCAGAAGCCGGGCGCCAGAATCCTGACACTGCTCAGAATCCCAACACCGGAATCCAGAGAGTCAGCATCTCGAACATAAGTATTGGGGGAAGGTTAGGGTTAGGCTGCAGGGGGCAAAGAGAAGTTAGGGTTAGGCACTAGGGGGAGGGTTAGTGTTACACTGTGAGAGGAGAGGGTTAGGTTAGGTTACAGCATGGGAGGGTTAGGGTTAGGCTGTGGGCAGGGAGGGTTAAGGTTGGGGGAGGGTAAGGAGAAGGGTTAGCAGACTTACTAAAATGTGTCAGGATTCTGACTGCCGGCATGCAGCTGTCAGTATTCTGACTGCTGGCATTCTGACTGTCGGGATCTCATACCCAACCCATACAAGCATATCATGTTTGTTTTATTATAGCTATTGTATCTAAATTTACACATATAGAAACTTTATTGATGGATATTCCCCAGTTCCACAGGCCCATCTTGATTCTTCTGTTGCAACTCTTCAGGAATCTTGTTTGAATTCTTACAGTCAGTACCAATCCCTTCAAAAAGTCTGGCCATGAACCCCACTCCAGCAGTCCTAATGAAATTGCTGCCAACAAATGCATACAAAATAGGATTAATACTGCTACTGAGAAAGACCAGGGCTGTAGTATTAGGCCTGGCAGTCTTGGCTGCTTTTCTTAGTTTGTCTGATGAGGACAGTTCTCCAGACACCTGCATTATATTCACCACATGATATGGAAGCCAGGACAGGGAAAATATTACTATGATCATGATAACCAGCTGACTTGTCTTATTTCTGATGTGGAACTTTGCACTACGTAATCTTAGTCCAATGCAGAGGTAGCTAGACAGAATGATTGTGAATGGGATAACAAAACCTGTCATGGTTTCAAATGCGTACTGAAAGATTATGTGTCCAGGAGTGCTGTGCAAGGGTCTACATTGTTGCTGGTTGCTAATGCTTAGTTCTGCACGGTAAATTGGCATAGGAATGGCCAACAAAGATGATAACACCCATATAGCTATGATTATTTTCCTGACAACTGATTTTGTTCTTGTTGTTATAGAAGTTAAAGGTCTTGTGACAGCTAGGAGTCGGTCTACACTCATGAAAGCGATGAGGAAGATACTGGCATACATACTCAGGCAGCTAATGTAATGACACATCTTACAGATGATATTTCCAAATGTCCAGCTGCCCGTGGCCAGGAGATGGAGGAAGAATGGCGCTGTGAGGATTACCATGATGTCAGCAATTGCCAAATGTAAAATGAGGAGACAGGTGACGGTAAGTTTCTTCATTCGGGTCAACACTGTCCAGATGACGAATGCATTGCCTGGAAATCCAATGATGAAAGCTATTGAGAGGATGGCAATGCCTAAACTGGGGGATGCTTTAGATATTATCTCTGGGATCTCTGTTGAAGTGAAATGATTCTCAGAAGAATTTGTAAAAGAAAAATTGAGCTTGGTCATCTCGTCAAGAACAGTATACTGTGAAGAGGAAAACACAAACATATTAATAATTGAATCAACAAGGTCATGAGCAAAGTCTCTATGATCCTGAGTTATAGTGTCTGTTTCCCAGTGTAATGTAAATGTCTGTGCAGCTCCTTCCAAACAGTTCATACCACAAACTCAGAAATCCAGAACATGCAAGAAAAATGGAGGTCACACAAATTGAGCATAAGGTAACACCAACCTTACTAATGCACAATGCTCACATACGTCTAAAAACAAGGGGTCAAACACAGACCACTTAGCCCAGGTGTAGTAATCGCCATTGTGTCTGGACCACCCTACATCAATAATGCTCAATTTGTGTGCCATCCATTTTTTTTTACATATATTAATATTTCTATCAATAATTATATTGCATGAATGCCAGGCTTTTTTTTAGATGACTTTGCTTTGCGATGGAGAGCAGATATCTTGTCCTGTAATCATGTGAATGCTTTTTTAGCATTGCGTCCAGCTTCACAATATGGGGGTTACAAATTACAATATAGGTACTGATTTTATAGAACCACTGTGAGATTGCAGCTTAATTTATAGTGGAAACAACTTATAAGCAGGGCCGTCTTTTAGTATGGGCTCAATGGGCTCTTGTCCAAGGGCCCCAGGAGTCTAAGGGCCCCAGGCTGGTAGCTGAGGGTCCCCTCTTTCCAGGGGTACCAGATTTTTGAAAATCGGCCCTGGGGAACCAGAGATATCTGACATAGAAGCAGTGGTCCCCATCCAAGACTGTTAATTGCTCTTTCCAGCCAGATATCTTGGGTTCTATCTGACTTATAGCTTTTCTGAGGGGACGCTCCAAAATATGGAACCTCTTCCCTTTCAGTGGACACTGGCAGCTTGACTCTACTATGCCCAGAACCGGAGATATAAGCCTACAAGCAGCTGGTCCCTGCTCCAGCTCCACACATCTGGTTTGCAGTTGTATTTTTTCACCGGCAGATTGCTCTGGATCCTGAACTCTGATCCCAAAGTCCCCAGTACCTCCTGAAAGGTGGGACTCTCTAGTTTTTTTTAATCATATTCAAAGCTAAGAAATCTTTTCCCAGGAACTGGAGATATCTGCAGTCAAGCAAGCTGCCCTGCCACCAGAAAATTTTGAATATCAAGCCCACTTCACTATCCCCCCCTCCCCTGCATATTACACCACCCCCACCCTGGAAGTCATGTCCCGGGGCCCATTCATTCAGCCCAATGCCCCCTTGTACAGTTTAGTGTTCTCTCTTCCACAATCTGTGCAGTAAAGGAGTAATTAGCAGAAATTACTGCTCCAGGTCCTACATGCTAAGCGGAAGTTAGAACACCCCCTACCGCCCAATGATAGCACCCCCCACACCTACCGCTGGAGGATGGGTAGGGGGCCCAGTGCATTGCTGTGCCCAGGGGCCTACACTGCTGTTAAGACGGCCCTGCTTATAAGGTCCTTCTGTCTCAAAAAAAGAAAGATAAGAGAGAGAGAAAAAGAGAGAGAGAGAAAGAGAGGGAGGGGGGGAGGGAAAGAGAGAGCAAAAAAGAGAGAGTTCTTGTGGGTACACAGGATCTGCAATAATCCCGTAGGTGAACAACAACAGATGGCTAAAATGACCATCAGGGTCTTACAAAGAGTGTACACAAACAATCTGTGACAAGAGGCTAGAGCTAAGTCAGTGGCTGAGCCTAGAACAGAAACTTTGTGTGTAACAGCACACAAAAAGAATAAAAACTCTGTAGTATGGGTAAATAACTTTGCTACGTCTAGTCATCACATAGTTCAAACTGCTAAACGTTTTTGGCCCATGCAAAATACTGATTCAGATCTATCCTTATTGAAGGATACTACTTTGCTTCCTTGCTATACACTAGGAAAGACCTTAAAAGATTAGCTTGTACATACAGATGTGTCTGAATGTGAGTCAATTAGTACAACACATTTCCTAACAAAAAAAACAAAATCAAAACACAGGTAATTACATACCTCCCAACATGTGTGATCCATGGAGCAGGACGTCTGCGGGTGCACGTCCGAAAAGTGGGGCGTGGCTTCGCGGGATATCCCGCAATCACGAGCCATGTCCCGTTTTCGTCACTGAGGGGGCATGGCCAGCGCTCTGCTAGGTGACAAAAGCCTCCCAACTGCACACCGACCCCTACCGTGGGACACTGCAGCTCGTGGGTGGGACTGAGGGACAGTCCCAAAAAAACGGGGCTGTCCCTCGAATATCGGGACAGTTGGGAGTTATGTAATTACAGTATAAATGCCTAGGATGTACCACATGTGGCTTCTAAGAAACCGGATCTACCTTTGTGCACCGAAGATCAGGAAGAAGGTACAATATTAGACATATTTTAACTTGCACCAGCAACTTTGTAGTATATATTATAAGATGCCCTTGCGGATTGTTATATGTAGGGAACACAGTCACACAGATCAAGAAACGCATGGCAAATCATAGGTCGGCAATCAGACAAGCATTAGAAGGCAAGTGTAGTGAACAACCTTTGGCACAACACTTCAGGGAATATAAACAAAATCTTTATACTTTCAGAGACAAAATGATAATTCACATCCCAGAAAATATCAGGGTAAGGGATCGTGCAAATTGCCCTGTTGCGTGCAGAATCTAAATGGATACATGAGCTGAATACGGTACAGCCGTTTGGCTATAATGAATTATTGCCACTAACTTGCTTTCTATGAGTCTGGGTCTTTGTGCAACTGAGACATTCTGTCTATAGATAAATTTAGAGTAATACTATGTTACTACAGTATATGTTTTAATGTTTTATCTCTGTTTTATTGTATGGTCTGGTTAATTTATGTTCCGTGTTTGTTGCTATAGCAACTTAACCGGAGGTTACTGGTGTCACACCTGCTGCGACGTGCGCTGTGATGATGTCAGACGCCAACCAGACCACCAGTCGCACCAAGCACTTTGTGGTATTTTCTTAGATTGTATAAAGCTTTTGTAATATACACTTTATGCTCCTGACGAAAGTTGAAAGACTGAAATGTTGTGAATTATGTACAGCAGGTCTTCTGACCCGTTATTTCATTTAAGTACATGTGAGTGCCACCGCTGCTCTCTCTCTCTCTCTATATATATATATTTATATACACTGTATGTACTGTATATTATATAGCTGCCGGCTGCGTGTCCCTTAATAGTGGCAACAGTAGTGCAAGTAGAAAAAATGTCTTACAGGCACCGTGTGCGGCGCGCACGCCCAAAAATGGGTGTGGCCAAATGCCACATGAGGCGTGGCCAATGAAAGTCGGCATGTCTACACGTGCCTGCGCCTCAGCATGCTGCTGGACGTAGAGAGATGCTCCCATTTACTTTGAATGGGGTGCATGCGCGTCTACTACGCACGCTCGTCCCATTAATTTCCAGCCCTGCGCCTCGTAGGGCGCACCTAGTCACAGGCTGAGCCACGATTAGCGCGGCTCCATCTGTATGCCAATTGTGATACAGGTGCGTTTCCGCACTGAAGAAAGTTACACAAAGAATTAGCGACAATTATTGTAAACCAACGTATTGCAATTCAAAAACATGCTGTATTGCCATTTAACAACTTGTTGGCGATGCACCTAGGGTTCAGTAGAACACTACTGGTTAGTCGAATTTACAAAAGACAAGAAAAAAAGATGCTTTTGGGCACACTAAGAAAAAGAATGTCTTAAGCCAGTAATATCTGACTTTAATTAAGGCATAACTTTTAATGAAATTCATGTTAAAATAAATTGTGATCACTCCTGTACACTGTACATGCAATAATGTGCACACTGGTCACTGAATATACAAGATAATAAAATGAAGTAAAGAAAACTCTATCTGAGATTAGAGTAATTTTAAGGCAAAAATGTCAAATATGCAGTAGGATACAATCAGTAGCCCTCAAATAGGGTTTAAACAACAACGCCCTCTGGTGAATTGTTTTCTTACACCCTGCAATCTGGAACAATACTGGGAAATAATTTCTTGTTCAATTTTTCTGTCTACCTATGATACTCATCTGATGGTAATCTGGTGGGGAATTTACCAGAAAAGACTTATAGTGGTGTGACATAGACATCAAGTAGGAATGAGAGCAAATGTTTGAATCTGCTGTCAGCGTTATAGGCCCTACACACCGGGCGATAATAGTTAAAGATATGAACGATCTCGTTCATTAATCAACGAGATAACGTTCATATCCTTGAGTGTGGAGGCACCAGCGATGAACGATGTGCGGCCCCGCGCTCGTTCAACGCTGGTGCCCCGTCGCCTGTGCATGCAGGCCAATATGGACGATCTCATCCATATTTGCCTGCACTTCTATGGAGCAGGGTGACGGGGCGAGTGAAGAAACTTCACTCCCCCCGTCACTGCCCCCCCGCCGGGTCGCCCGTCGGCCGTATCCGCCGTCGGGCAGCTCGGCGGCGGATCGTTAATGTGTAGGGCCCTTTAGACTGGATTGTTATTTCCCACAGAAGCTACTACACCGGATATTCTCTGGGGGTCCCCCTCCAGGTACTGATCCGGCACAACACTTTATCGCTTCCAAGATTAGACGAGATTGGGCAATTTAAGTGTGGTTTGGTAGTAGATTGGAATGCATCTCTACCGGAAGCATTGATGAGAGTTCATGAATATGGAAAAGGTAACTACTGGATTGAGAAAAGGAGATAGAGTGTCGTAAAGAAATAGCTCTTCTTTTGGCGTTAGACAGTGAGAAGCCTGTCAGTTGGAGAACTGCCGCAGGAGCTCACTGAATCGCCAATGAGAGTCCTGAAAATGTAGAAAGTGTGGAAAAAATCAGATAATTAGGTGACTAATGCTGTTCTTATATGGAAGTAATGAGTTTGAGATAAACAGGAAGATTCTTATGTACACCAAAATTTATAAGGTTGGTAGGATTATGCTTCATTCAAATTGCAAGTCTTCTCTGCCTATTCGCAGGCTTGTGAGTAAACACGAAGATTCCTATGTACACCAAATAAATATATAAAGTTGGTAGGATTCTGCTACATTCAGATGGCAAGTCTTCTCCGCCTACTATCAGACTTGTGAGTAATATCTGTCAGGTAGCTGGAGGAAAAACCGCTCTGCTGCATTGTGTGCTATTAAATAAACTGTGCAAATCACATCCAAGTAACAATGACCGCAGCATCAAATAAAAGAAAAGGAAAAATCAACTAAGTATTCATAATAACCAGAGGTAAAGAATCATAATCATATGTGTCAGTTATTCAGGATCAAATACACAGGAATCTGTTATTGCTTCACTAAATAGAATCAAGTCAATTGGTAACAAGAGGATAAGTGTGCCACAATACCGCTCCCGATGAAGGTGCTGTTGTTCACAGTGTGACTGTGTACGGGCGGAGGTCAGGCGGGTAAAGATGTCTGCTGCTGGGAGCTGGCTCAGAGGGATCTTGTTCGATCCTGCTGCTGGGAGCTGGCTCAGAGGGAGCTTGTTCGATCTTGCTGCTGGGAGCTGGCTCAGAGGGAGCTTGTTCGATCCTGCTGCCGGGTGCCGCCGGAATACGCGTTTCAGCCATCAGGCGGGCTCGGTGTCAAGCCCGTCAAGCGGGCATTGTGTGGTGAGGGACAGGGTTTGCTTCTGTTTGTCCAAATATTTTATGACTAGCAGCCACTAGCACTGGCTTTGCCTATTACATTGACCATAAATAATTTGAATTGTTCCACCAATCCAAGGCACCCCTGCAAGTGCCCTGAGGCACCCCAGGGTGCCATAGCACACATGAGAACCACTGGGTAAGGGGGTATATTAACATTAAAGTGCATGTTTTTAGAAGTGGAGATGTTGCCCATAGCAACCAGATTCTAGCTATTATCTTCTGTGAGTCTGCCCATTTTTTTTAAAGCAGCAATCATTTACAAGGAAGAACCAACCTGGTTTTACCTTGTAAATAATTGCTGCTTTAAAATAAATAGGCAGACTCACAGGATGTCCCGAACCTCTGGCAACTCGGAGGCTATTACATTAGCCTTTGATATTTATTTGCAGGGTTATGTATAACACTTGCATAATAGAATTAGAGATGTGCAGCGGGGATTTTTCGTGTTTTAGTTTTGGATTCGGTTCCACGGTCGTGTTTTGGATTTGGACGCGTTTTGGCAAAACCACCCTTTCGGATTTTTGTCGGATTCTGATGCGTTTTGGATTCAGGTGTTTTTTTTTTCAAAAACCCTCAAAAACAAGGACATGCACACTTTAACAAACCAGTCATTTCAGAGACAGGGTCTGCCACACAACTGCGGCTGAAATGACTGGTTGGTTTGGGCCCCCACCAAAAAAGAAGCAATCAATCTCTCCTTGCACAAACTGGCTCTACAGAGGCAAGATGTCCACCTCATCCTCATCCTCCGATTCCTCACCCCTTTCATGTGTACATCCTCCTCCTCACAGATTATTAATTCGTCCCCACTGGAATCCACCGTCACAGGTCCCTGTGCACTTTCTGGAGGCAATTGCTGGTAAATGTCTCCACGGAGGAAATTATAATTCATTTTGATAAACACTCTTTCGGAGTACACACTGGAGGGGGGGCAATTTAGGTAAAATAAAGCCAGTTTGTGCAAGGGCCTCCAAATTGCCTCTTTTTCCTGCCAGTATACGTACGGACTGTCTGACGTGCCTGCTTGGATGCGGTCACTAATATAATCCTCCACCATTCTTTCAATGGTGACAGAATCATATGCAGTGACAGTAGATGACATGTCAGTAATCGTTGGCAGGTCCTTCAGTCCGGACCAGATGTCAGCACTTGCTCCTGACTGCCCTGCATCACCGTCAGCGGGTGGTTTTGGAAATTTTATCCTTTTCCTGGCAGCTCCAGTGGCGGGAGAAAATGAAGGAGCTGTTGGCGGGTCACGTTCCGCTTGACTTGACAACTGTCTCACCAGCAGGTCTTTGAACATCTGCACACTTGTGTCTGCCGGAAAGACAGATACAACGTAGGCTTTAAACCTAGGATCGAGCACGGTGGCCAAAATGTAGTGCTCTGATTTCAACTGATTGACCACCCGTGAATCCTGGTTAAGCGAATGAAGGGCTCCATCCACAAGTCCCACATGCCTAGCGGAATCGCTCCGTTTTAGCTCCTCCTTCAATCTCTCCAGCTGCTTCTGCAACAGCCTGATTAGGGGAATGACCTGACTTAGGCTGGCAGTGTCTGAACTGACTTCACGTGTGGCAAGTTCAAAGGGTTGGAGAACCTTGCACAACATGGAAATCATTCTCCACTGCGCTTAAGTCAGGTGCATTCCCCCTCCTTTTCCTATATCGTAGGCAGATGTATAGGCGGCCTTTTGCTGCTCCTCCATCCTCTGAAGCATATAGAGTGTTGAATTCCACCTCGTTACCACCTCTTGCTTCAGCTGATGGCAGGGCATGTTCATGAGTGTTTGCTGGTGCTCTAGTCTTCGGCACGTGGTGGCTGAATGCCGAAAGTGGCCCGCAATTTTTCAGGCCACCGACAGCATCTCCTGCACGCCCCTGTCGATTTTTTTTTTTAAATTCTGCACCAACAAATTAATTGTATGTGCAAAACATGGGACATGCTGGAATTTGCCCACATGTAATGCACGCACAATATTGGTGGCGTTGTCCGATATCACAAATCCCCAGGAGAGTCCAATTGGGGTAAGCCAATCTGCGATGATGTTCCTCAGTTTCCGTAAGAGGTTGTCAGCTGTGTGCCTCTTATGGAAAGTGATGATACAAAGCGTAGCCTGCCTAGGAACAAGTTGGCATTTGCGACATCCTGCTACTGGGGCCGCCGCTGTTGTTGCTGTGGGAGGCAATACATCTACCCAGTGGGCTGTCACAGTCATATAGTCCTAAGTCTGCCCTGCTCCACTTGTCCACATGTCCGTGGTTAAGTGGACAATGGGTACAACTGCATTTTTTAGGACACTGAGGACACTTTTTCTGACGTCTGTGTACATTCTCGGTATTGCCTGCCTAGAGAAGTGGAACCTAGGTGGGATTTGGTACCGGGGACACACTACCTCAAGCAATTCTCTAAGTCCCTGTGAACTAACGGCGGATACCGGACACACGTCTAACACCAACATAGTTGTCAAGGCCTGAGTTATCCGCTTTGCAACAGGATGACTGCTGTGATATTTCATCTTCCTGTTGGACAGTCAATTGCTTACTGGAAGTAGTACAAGTGGTCTTCCAACTTCCCCTCTGGGATGACGATTGACTCCCAGCAGCAACAACAGCAGCGCCAGCAGCAGTAACGACCTTACCCCTACTTATTACAGCTTGACAAAGGCAACACATGGCTTGACACCTGTTGTCTGCATTTCTGTTGAAATAGTAATGTACTGTAGTATTACTGAGCACCACAATGCAGCACAAGACAATGAGCAGTGGTACTGAGCACTGATGATGATAATACTGAGAACTGACACTGAGCAGCAAGATGCAGCACAAGACACTGGACTAGTATATTAGTAATGTACTGTAGTATTACTGAGCACAACAATGCAGCACACAACAATGAGCAGTGATACTGAGCACTGATGATGATACTACAGAGAACTGACACTGAGCAGCAAGATGCAGCACAAGACACTGGACTAGTATATTAGTAATGTACTGTAGTATTACTGAGCACCACAATGCAGCACAAGACAATGAGCAGTGATACTGAGCACTGATGATGATACTACTGAGAACTGACACTGAGCAGCAAGATGCAGCACGAGACACTGGACTAGTATATTAGTAATGTACTGAGCACCACAATGCAGCACAAGACAATGGCCCTCATTTCGAGTTGATCGCTCGCTAGCTGCTTTTAGCAGCATTGCACATGCTAGGCCGCCGCCCTCTGGGAGTGTATCTTATCTTAGCAGAATAGCGAACGAAAGAGTAGCAGAATTGCGATTAAATAATTCTTAGCAGTTTCTGAGTAGTTCGAGACTTACTCCTACACTGCGATCAGCTCAGCCCGTTTCGTTCCTGGTTTGACGTCACAAACACGCCCTGCGTTCGGCCAGCCACTCCCCCGTTTCTCCAGACACTCCCGCGTTTTATCCTGGCACGCCTGCGTTTTTCCGCACACTCCCAGAAAATGGTCAGTTTCCGCCCAGAAACACCCACTTCCTGTCAATCACACTCCGATCACTTCAACGATGAAAATTCTTAGTTCGGACGTGAGTAAATCTACTAAGTTTTGTGCTAAAATACTTAGCGCATGCGCGCTGCGTACCATGCGCATGCGCACTTTTGCCTTAATCGCTCCGTTGCGAAAACCGGCAACGAGCGAACAACTCGGAATGACCACCAATGAGCAGTGAAAATGAGCACTGATGATGATACTACTGAGAACTGACACTGAGCAGCAATATGCAGCACAAGAGAGACACTCTACTTGTATTACTGAGCAACAATAAGCACTGATACTGAGCACTGATATTGAGATTTGCCACTGAGAGAACGTAGCCACGTCCTCTCTGCTCTCTCTACAATGTACGAGTGAAAATGGCGGCGACGCGCGGCTCTTTATATGGAATCCGAATCTCGCAAAAATCCGACAGCGGGATGATGACGTTTTGCCTCGTTCGGGTTTTCCGAGTCAGGCGGGAACAACCGAGCCTGCCTCGGACCCGTGTAAACCACGTGGAGTTCGGGGGGATTCGGTTCTCGGAGAACCGAACCCGCTCATCTCTTTGTAGAATATGTTGTTGTACATTGCATTGTAAGTGCAGCAGTGCTGACTTATTGTGTACAGGATTAGGGTAGCAATAAACCGTTGTATATAAGAAGTACATAGACGAACCATTGGCAAAGTATGAATGTAGGCAACGAAAAAGACAAAAGAGTAAAATAAGTTAAAAAAAAAAAAAAACTTGTATGGGTATATATACTAGTAGATGTAAAAATTGTATTACAATTAAAAAAATAAAAAAATACTGGTAAGTGCCTCGAGTTCTATTGGTGAAAGAGCACTATATAAATAAAATCATTATAATCATTGGCCCTCATTCCGAGTTGTTCGCTCGGTATTTTTCATCGCATCGCAGTGAAAATCCGCTTAGTACGCATGCGCAATGTTCGCACTGCGACTGCGCCAAGTAACTTTACTATGATGAAAGTAATTTTACTCACGGCTTTTTCTTCGCTCCGGCGATCGTAATGTGATTGACAGGAAATGGGTGTTACTGGGCGGAAACACGGCGTTTCAGGGGCGTGTGGCTGAAAACGCTACCGTTTCCGGAAAAAACGCAGGAGTGGCCGGGGAAACGGTGGGAGTGCCTGGGCGAACGCTGGGTGTGTTTGTGAGGTCAACCAGGAACGACAAGCACTGAAATGATCGCACAGGCAGAGTAAGTCTGGAGCTACTCTGAAACTGCTAAGTAGTTAGTAATCGCAATATTGCGAATACATCGGTCGCAATTTTAAGAAGCTAAGATTCACTCCCAGTAGGCGGCGGCTTAGCGTGTGTAACTCTGCTAAATTCGCCTTGCGACCGATCAACTCGGAATGAGGGCCATTGTTATTATTATTATTATTATTATTATTATGGACAAACTGCCCTGATATTCTATGTAAGCTTTCACATTTCATAAAGATTTCCAAACATCTTAGAGTAGGGGTATTTAACATGGGTGTGGTTCGTTTTATCGACAGTATCTAGGTCGACAATGTTTAGGTCGACCACTATAGGTCGACAGTCACTAGGTCGACATGGATGGAAGGTCGACAGGGTTTCTAGGTCGACATGTGCTAGGTCGACAGGTCTAAAGGTCGACATGAGGAATTTTTTTTTTGGGTGTCGTTTTCTTCCTAGAGTGACCGGGATCGCTCGCCATGCTTCGGGCATGGTGCCTTCGCTCCGCTACCGCTTCGCTCGGCACACTTTACAGTTCCAATCGTAGTCCACGTGGATCGTTAAGTATGAAAAAAATCCCCCCCCCCAAAAAATGTGAAAAACTCATGTCGACCTTTAGACCTGTCGACCTAGCACATGTCGACCTAGAAACCCTGTCGACCTTCCATCCATGTCGACCTAGTGACTGTCGACCTATAGTGGTCGACCTAAACATTGTCGACCTAGACACTGTCGATCTTCAGACCGGATCCCATTTAACATATGGCCCTCCAGCTGTTGTGGTACTACACATCCCAGCATGTCCTGCCACAGTTTTTTTATTTGGTTATGCTAAAACTTTGGCAGGGCCTGCTTGAATCTGTAGTTCCACAGCAGCTTCAGGGACGCATGTTGACTACCTGACTGAGGCTGTAGAATGAAGACTCAAAAAGAAAGAACATAAAAGATGATAAAAAGAGTTATGAACTAGAAATGTGGTGACCTGGAATCAACCCACTTTTTGGATCAAGTAAAAAGTACACTACTTGAAAAAAACACCCTATAAATAAAGTAATGCATGGTAACAAGGGAAATATCCGAATGTGGAAATCTTTAATTAATGGGCATAACAAACTGAAGAACATCCTGTACATAAGCATGCCAACAATACACAAATAAGAACGGAAATTCTAGGCATGATATGGACTCTAAGAATTCAAGTACAAAATAGATTGTCCCGCAGCATAAATTACTTTTACTGTAAATGGATTTCAGGTCAAGATTATAGCACAAAGGATGTATTCAGTTTTTGATAAGGAAGATCTGGGCTGATCAGGGTGCTCTTCTTGGGTACTGACTACCCATATAAATGCAGATGCAGAAATGCCTATAAAATTGAAATAATTTAGAACATATATTTAGAAGCGTATTCCCTGTTTAGCAAGGGCCCAAAGGCAAATGTGTTACTCGTTTATAATACAGTTACAGAGGCGACAGAAACAAAGCATTGGTCTATATTTTAAATGGGTACTATGGACATTCCAAAGCATCATTATGATAAAAATAAAGAGCTCCATAGGGGTTGGTAGATTCCAAGGCCTTTTAGTGATGCAGTCCTATGAGACTGATGTAAAATGAGGAAGCAAAACTTTTTGAAGCATAGTAAATGGAGCCAGAGGGGTAGCATGCATCCAGGGATCAGTCTCCTCTCTTTCACTGCCCAAATTTCCACTTTCTGCATTGCCAGCGGGAGGGTTGGGAGGGGGGGTTGATAGCAAGACTCGGGCCCCTCCAACAGGACCGGGCCTGGGAAAAGATTTCCCGCTCCCCCCCTCCCGGCAGCACTGGGAGCAGGACCCTGTGTTTGTGACCGAGAAGGGGGTGGGGCCTCAGGTAAAGGTGCGGAGCTCCTTGGCACCCCCGTTCCCATTATTGTGGGAACCGTGATGCCCCCAGGCTCTCCTGGCCTGTGAACACATGCACACAGCATCTGTTCACCTGCTCCTTACCCGCTGAGCATAGCATCGCTGTGTGTTCTACCCCCAAATACCCCCCCCCACTACCACCACAACCACGTGACACTGTGTCCCGCAAGTGGGACATTGAGACAGTTCTTGAACAATGGGACTGTCCTGCTGAATGTGGGACAGTTAGGAGGTATTCCATTACTTATACATTACTTATATGTTAGACTCAGGGACGTGCTGTCAGGGGAAGCAGGGCAGACAGAGCTCGAGAGGGGGGCCCCATTTTATTTTTTTGGGGGCCCCACTTTCCGAGGAATTTCAGCCCTGGGCTGACCAGTTTGGAGGTTAATGTGATGGCTGGGGGACCCCACACTGAGTGTTCCCCCTGCTATGGCATTACCCACCTGGCTGGTTCAGCCTGGTGCTGGTTATTCTTTAATAAAAGGAACCCAACACTCTTTTTTTTTTTTAGGGGGTGTGGGGTTAAATTAGCGAGTGCCTCTCCAGCCATTGACTTCACAGCACGTCACTGGTTATACTTATGTGCAGTTGAAATAGTGATGTTGCTTGATTAGCAACCTAACTGCACCATTCTGTGCCATGTGATCCTTATGAATAGTGAAGCACTAATCTTCTCACAAGGATTACTAGAAAAATGCCAGCTACTGTATAATATGTGTCAAGAAGATATTGCAGTTCTAGGGCTGCTTCAGAGTAACACGCCAAGTTGGATGCATTGCCTGACTGGAAATAAATCCGGCTCTTGGACTGTATTCAGAGTAGGCCGCATCTAGAGCTGCAAAGAGCTAGGCCTGGGTAATGTAGGGGGCATGGCCTAAGCATGGGAGGTGTGGTCATGCCCCTTAATAAAAAACTATGATAAAGTATTCTTGCATTCCTAAGCTAGGGGCAGATCCAAGTGAAAGGGTTATTCAGTGAAACCTTCTTCCCCCCTCCTCCGTTCACAGGACCAGCCCAGCAGGGTGTGCGCGTGGGGATCCGGTCTCTAGGTCGACAGTAACTAGGTCGACACTATCTAGGTCGACCACTATTGGTCGACAATAGCTAGGTCGACAGGGTTTCTAGGTCGACAGGGTCTCTAGGTTGACATGTTCTAGGTCGATAGGTCAAAAGGTCGACGAGTTTTTCACAATTTTTTTGAACCTTTTCATACTTAACGATCCACGTGGACTACGATTAGAATGGTAATCTGTACCGAGTGAAGCAGTAGCGGAGCGAGGCACCTTGCCCGAAGCATGACGAGCGAAGCGAGCCATGCGAGGGGACACAGTGCACTAATTGGGGTTCCCGGTCACTCTACGAAGAAAACGGCACCAAAAAAGCATAAAAAACTCATGTCGACCTTTTGACCTGTCGACCTAGACCCTGTCAACCTAGAGACCCTGTCGACCTAGTTACTGTCGACCAATAGTGGTTGACCTAGACACTGTCGACCTAGTTACTATCTACCTTCCATACCACACCCGTGCTCATGCCTCCCAACATTCTGGATGGCTTAGTTGAGGCTCCTGCATGTGACTTTGCTACGCACCGCCAAAAAAGGGTGTGTGGCTTTGGCAAAAGGGGCATAGCTAAGTGGGAATGCTGCAATTGTAAGACACGCCTCCCATTTGCCGTCACTGTGGGGGCATGCCCAGAGCTCTGAGAGCTGGTGGCATGCCTCCTGTGCCTCTCTCCCTTGAATAAACATCATCTATACCCCACTGCTCTGCTAAGCAGGTCAACAAATGACAGGAAGCCTCCCAACTTCCCCTACATTGCAGGACACTGCTGCCCATGGGTGGGACAGTGGCCGAAAAACTGGACTATCCCTCAAAAATCTGGCCAATAGGGAGGTATGTGTGCTGTTCTGAGAAGAGAGAAAGGGGGAAGGGGCGGCGGTGGGCCCAGCCCCCCAACAAATAACCTGGGTAGTTAATACCTGCTCCATTGATCTCTCTATACCTCTGGTCACATCTACAGTATGTGCCTGCATGTCTCCCACACAGCTGTTTGTGGTTGCAGCCATTATCTCTGTCAGCCCTATCCTTGGTGCAAGAGATCTGTCTGAAATCAGAAGGATCTCCGTAGCACAACTCTGAATAACCCATATTTCCATCTACACACCTTCGGAACACTCATCCAATGTTTGAATACCCAGTTGCACCGGATCAACTGCAAATGGAGATGTTTCAGAGGTGCGGAAGACTCTGCACCACCCATACAGTGGCTGCTGAAAGCTGCATATGCTCAGTTACAAATCACAATGCTAAATAAGCCCTATAATGTGCATTTTATATACAGTATGCCTGAATATTCTTATTTTCAATGGAATTCCTGAGTCAGACATTGTGCGTTTACTTACTGCCTCAGGCATTGTGTCGCTGTCCTCTGTCAGTTGGTTATATTCTGTTGAGTAAATGTAAAAGTTAGTTAGATACAGTATACAAAGGTGAGTCTGTTTTTATCAGATGAGAATATATTTGTAATTATTAAAATCAAGACATCTATCAGTATATTTCCCAACATTTTAAAACAAATTCCAGTGTTAAGTTGTTACACAACCACTGCATTAAAGCACATTGTCATCGGTAAGGCTAGAAGGATCTCGGTACACTACAATTCCCATAATATGTTTAATGAGTTTTATCATGTCATATTTGTGCATTTTAATCCACACCGAAATCACCTAATTTTAAAGCTCGGGGAATAAGAACAAAAAGTGAGATTGAAATCTAATTTGTGGAATAAAAAGAATTATGTTTGCAGTTGCTCATTACTACAAAACAAGAGCATTTCAAAGTAAAATAATTGATATATCTTTAAAACCTGATACTGTACTAGGTCTGGAAACGGGTGTAGTATGGTATGCCGGTGGCCGGGCTCCCGGCGACCAGCATACCGGCGCCAGGAGCCCGACCGCAGGCATACCGACAGCGTGGCGAGCGCAAATGAGCCCCTTGCGGGATCACTGCGCTCGACACGCTGCGGGCATGGTGGCGCGCTACGCGCGCCACGCTATTTATTCTCCCTCTAGGGGGGTCGTGGACCCCCACGAGGGAGAATATCTGTCAGTATGCCGGCTGTCGGTATGCCAGCTGTCGGGATTCCGGCGCCGGTATACTGTGCGCTGGGATCCCGACAGTCGGCAACCTGAAGACCAACCTTGGAAACTACTGTAACAATTGTATGCTTGTAGAGAACATTCAAACTCATTTACAGCATAGTATAATGCATAACTTAATATTTACCTACTTTTAAAAAGTCCTCTCCAGGAGAAGTCCGGATTGGAGAAGCATCTGGGCACGTTAGGGGGTGGGTTATGACATCATTAAGTCCTGCCTCTCTTTGCATCACCCTTACTGATTACTATTTTTCTTTTGAAAGAGGAGGTTTATTACATACCCCTCAGCAAAAAATATTTTCCCTAAAAATATTTCTCTTTGTTGTTGTATTGAGAAGTTTGAACAAAAGTTATACTTAATATTCATACTGTACAAAATGTGCCCCCAAAAAGGAGAATTTTCTTCTGGTATCTCTCCCAACCTCTTCTTGGGACGGTACCCTGTTTTGATTTATTACTATTACCCAAAATTCCTGGGGAGCACCGCCAACCCCAAGTTACATGTATGGGACCCTTCTTTGTTATCTCTTGAAATAGTTGGTCTTAGTATCATTCTTTTACTTTCCAAGTCTTGTGCTCAATAAGCCCCAGATAAAATTAGGGCATCTCTAAATTGATGTCATCTGCCAGAGCCCCGCAGAGCAGACAGTAGGGAGAAAGAACTTTGGCACCAGATGACTGGTAGTGTTAAAGACACTTTGGTTTACTGCAACATTTCCAAGATCCTGGCTTCACATGGGGTGTAGAGAGCTCAACAACAAGTTGTCAACAAGCTCGTCCTCTGGAAACAACTCACATGACCACAACAAACGCAAAAGAGGTGCAGCATGGATAGATTGGCCATTCTACGAGCTGTTCTACAATGTTTTGGGGAACACGGCTTTGATTACCCTGTTAGCTTGTCCTCCTCCATCTCTGCCACTTCACAGGAATCTGTCTGGGAAAGCAGACAGCCTACTATTATCTACTATGAAACTAATGAAACTTAAGCCCCTAATCACAGAGGGGCCAATTTTCAACCCTTGTTTTTATGTACTGTAGGGTTATAGCTCGTCACCAATAACACCATGACAACCAGGCTTCTATTATAGCATAGTTGCTATTACAGCTTGGATGCGTGTTGCTAAGAACCGTGGGTGTTGTAGTCTAGCTCTGTGATTTGTGCTCTATAAATAGCGTGTTTCCGTTTTAAACTACAATTCCCAACAGCCTGCAGAACTTTTCTTTGTGACATTCCCAAGAATGGCGGAGCTGAGAGGGCCCATCCCAGAAAGGAGGCTGAGGGCAATGAAAGGTGAGAAGAAGCCCGGGACAAGGTGGTGTCTAATAAGGTAATTTTGGTGGCGCTGAGCGGTGTGTGTGCTGTCAGGTGTTTACTGGATGAGGGGGAAAGAGAATGCTGTGAGGTGATTAATGAAGTGGATGTTCTGTGAGGTGATTTTTGAAAAGGAGGTGCCTGTGAGATGATTACTGTAGAGGGTGTTGTTAGGAATTATTGAAGAGGGGGAAGTGCTGTGAGAGGTAGACATTAAAGGAGCCTAGGTAGGAGGGGCTGTAACCACATCTGCCCTACAGACTCTTCCTTGTCCCCCACCACTTCTGCCCTGCAGACTCTATCACCCAGTCATCCACCACATCTGCCCCTGCAGACTCTCTCACCGTGCCAAATACCTGACCTGTCCATGCAGACACAGGCTGGTGGGAAGGGGCTCACTGTATGGCCCATTTTCAAGGACTACACCCCACCACCCTGTTCTCCGCCATTTGGGCCTCGAGGTCCTTGCAAGGGCAGCAAGGCCCTTTGGAACTTGTTGGATGTTGTCTTATTGTTGCTATTTGCAAAGGGGCCCCCATAACAGTTCAAGCTTCAGAGCCTCAAAAATGTAGATCCACCACTGAGCCAGCCCAGCATCAAAGCAATGCCGGTAACCACCCAATGCTGCCCATCGTCACCTGTCTAGGTCCCAGACAACCCCTACTTTCTGGAGACAATTGCTGGTAAATGTCTCCACGGAGGAATTTATAATTCATTTTGATGAATATCATCTTGTCCACATTTTCTCTTACGTCCTAGAGGATGCTGGGGTCCATTTTAGTACCATGGGGTATAGACGGTTCCGCAGGAGCCTTCGGCACTTTAAGACTTTTCAACAGTGTGAACTGGCTCCTCCCTCTATGCCCCTCCTCCAGACCTCAGTTTAGAAAATGTGCCCAGGAGACAGGATGCACACTAGTGGAGCCCTACAGAGCTTTGCTGGAAAAAGACTTTCTTAGGTTTTTTATTTTACAGGTAAGCTGCTGGCAACAGCTTCCCTGCTTCGTGGGACTTAGGGGGGGAAGTAGGAACCAACTTCTCAATTAGTTAATGGTTCTGCTTCCACTGACAGGACACCATTAGCTCCTGAAGGGTACTGAACACAGCCCAAGCCTGGCCAGCGTTCACTCCCACAGCACTGCCGCCACCCCCTAACAGAGCCAGAAGTCAGAAGGCTGGTGAGTATATTACCGGAGTCCTGCAGAGAGGGGATCCTCCTGTCATCGTTGGCGGCATACAGGTACACGCGCAGCGCGCGCCATGTCTCTCGGCACCAGGGTGCAGAGCGCGGGGTTGGGGGGGGGGGGGGGGGGGGGCGCTCTGAGGACATGTTTTAAAACCTTACTCTCACTGTCAAAAAAGGGTACATACATGTACAGCCACTGATGTGCCATCCCCAGCCAGTATAAATATTACATTACTGAGGCTGAAGGGCGGGGCTTCTCCTCAGACTTGCCAGAACACTCACTTGGTGGTATTTTCTCCTGCAGAAATTCCAGTGTGAAGCTCCAGAATGCTGTTTCTCCTCATGACAACACTGATACAAGTACAGGGTGTTACACAAGGGGCAGAGAGTGTTCATTATAATTAGGTCTGTGGGCCTATTATTGGTATATGCACTGTAAGTAGTGATGTGCACCTGAAATTTTTCGGGTTTTGTGTTTTGGTTTTGGGTTCGGTTCCGCGGCCGTGTTTTGGGTTCGAACGCGTTTTGGCAAAACCTCACCGAATTTTTTTTGTCGGATTCGGGTGTGTTTTGGATTCGGGTGTTTTTTTCAAAAAACCCTAAAAAACAGCTTAAATCATTGAATTTGGGGGTCATTTTGATCCCATAGTATTATTAACCTCAATAACCATAATTTACACTCATTTCCAGTCTATTCTGAACACCTCACACCTGACAATATTATTTTTAGTCCTAAAATTTGCACCGAGGTCGCTGGATGGCTAAGCTAAGCGACACAAGTGGCCGACACAAACACCTGGCCCATCTAGGAGTGGCACTGCAGTGTCAGGCAGGATGGCCCTTCCAAAAAATACTCCCCAAACAGCACATGACACAAAGAAAAAAAGAGGTGCAATGAGGTAGCTGTGTGAGTAAGCTAAGCGACCCTAGTGGCCGGCACAAACACCTGGCCCATCTCACGCAGGATGGCCCTTCCAAAAAATACTCCCCAAACAGCACATGACGCAAAGAAAAAAAGAGGCGCAAGCTCTTCCCGTCCAGTGTTGGGAAGGTCAGGCATCGCAACCGACACAATTGGACTCTCCTTTGGGATTTGTGATTTCGAAGAACGCACAGTTCTTTGCTGTGCTTTTGCCGCAAGTCTTTTCTTTTTTCTAGCGAGAGGATGAGTGCTTCCATCCTCATGTGAAGCTGAACCACTAGCCATGAACATAGGCTAGGGCCTCAGCCGTTACTTGCCACTCCGTGTCGTAAATGGCATATTGGCAAGTTTACGCTTCTCCTCAGATGCTTTTAATTTTGATTTTTGGGTCATTTTTTTACTGATCTTTTGTGTTTTGGATTTTACATGCTCTCTACTATGACATTGGGCATCGGCCTTGGCAGACGACGTTGATGGCATTTCATCGTCTCTGCCATGACTAGTGGCAGCAGCTTCAGCACGAGGTGGAAGTGGATCTTGATCTTTCCCTATTTTTTTAACCTCCACATTTTTGTTCTCCATATTTTGCGCACAACTAAAAGCCACCACAGGTATACAATGTAGATGGATGGATAGTATAGTATTATATTACTTATGGACGACGAGTGACGACACAGAGGTAGGTACAGCCGTGGCCTACCGTACTGCTGCTTATATATATAATATACTGTATAACGGACCTGGTGGACACTGTCAGCAGACTGCTAAACTAGTATGAAGAAAAAAAAAACACCACAGGTATACAATGTAGATGGATGGATAGTATAGTATTATATTACTTATGGATGACGAGTGATGACACAGAGGTAGGTACAGCCGTGGCCTACCGTACTGCTGCTTATATATATAATATACTGTATAACGGACCTGGTGGACACTGTCAGCAGACTGCTAAACTAGGATGAAGAAAAAAACAACAACACAGGTATACAATGTAGATGGATGGATAGTATAGTATTATATTACTTATGGATGACGAGTGCACTGACGACACAGAGGTAGGTACAGCCGTGGCCTACCGTACTGCTGCTTATATATATAATATACTGTATAACGGACCTGGTGGACACTGTCAGCAGACTGCTAAACTAGTATGAAGAAAAAAACAACAACACAGGTATACAATGTAGATGGATGGATAGTATAGTATTATATTACTTATGGACGACGAGTGCACTGACGACACAGAGGTAGGTACAGCTGTGGCCTACCGTACTGCTGCTTATATATATATAATATACTGTATAACGGACCTGGTGGACACTGTCAGCAGACTGCTAAACTAGTATGAAGAAAAAAAAAACACCACAGGTATACAATGTAGATGGATGAATAGTATAGTATTATATTACTTATGGACGACGAGTGCACTGACGACACAGAGGTAGGTACAGCCGTGGCCTACCGTACTGCTGCTTATATATATAATATACTGTATAACGGACCTGGTGGACACTGTCAGCAGACTGCTAAACTAGTATGAAGAAAAAAAACAAAAACACAGGAGTGTTTTTCAGGCAGACAAACGTATACTGGACTGGTGGTCACTGTCAGCAAAACTGTGCACTGTACTCCTGCTATAACTGCTCCCCAGTCCCCACAATTAGGCAGTGTGAGCAGAGCAGTGCACTCAGCACAGATATATCATGCAGCAGTGCAGCACACTGAGTGAGCACAGATATGGTGGTCGGAGCGTTTTTTTCAGGCAGAGAAACAAAGGATTAAACTCACTGGTGGTATAATCAAAACCCTGCACTGTACTCCCTAACAGCTGCTCCCCGTCCCCAATCCTCCCCACAATTATAACTAAGTCACTCTGTATTCTACTATAACGGAGAGGACGCCAGCCACTTCCTCTCCCTATCAATCTCAATGCACGTGTGAAAATGGCGGCAACGCGCGGCTCCTTATATAGAATCTGAGTCTCGCGAGAATCCGACAGCGGGATGATGACGTTCGGGCGCGCTCGGGTTAACCGAGCAAGGCGGGAGGATCTGAGTCGCTCGGACCCGTGTAAAAAAAAGGTGAAGTACGGGCGGGTCGGATTCAGAGGATCCGAACCCGCTCATCACTAACTGTAAGTGGGTAATATTTCCACAATTCACAATAAGGCGCAGTGTGTGGACTGGCAAGTCCCTCTGTGTCTCTCTGACAGACTTATGTGTGGGTTTGTCCCCAATAGCTCCACTGTGTGATAGGGTGTGTGTGTGTGTGTGTACAAGTGTGTAACATGTCAGACATTGGGGAGGGTTCTTGCCAGGAAGAACCCATTTTAGATGCACAAGAGGGTAATGTGGTGGCCCTTCCCTCTCAGAAGGAGCCGGAGTGGGTAAGAATGTTGCAAAAGAATATGTCAATGCTTGCAAAGAAATTCTCTGAGTCTGAACTACAGACTAAATATTGGAGGCAGTCTGTGGAGGATGCACTGTTTACTGACCCCTCCATATCATCCACTCGGGTCCCATCCAGTTCCCAGAAAAGGTCTCTGGCCCAGATAATGCAAGGGGACACAGACACAGATTCCGACTCTGATGTCGACACTGGGGATTTGAGAGGGGTAGACCCCAAATTAGCCAAAAGCATACAATGTATGATCTTTGCTATAAAGGAAGTGTTGGAGTTTCCTGAAACAATGCTGGTCCCAGAGGAAATGGATTATTTTAAATTAAATAAAAAGCAGGTTGTGACTTTTCCTCCTTCAAAGGATTTGAATGTGTTCTTTGAAGAATCCTGGGCTAACCCTGAGAAGAAATGTACCCTTCCCAGAAGGATACGTGTAGCGTACCCTTTCCCTGAGGAAGACAGGCACAAATGGGAGACACCCCCAATGATAGACACCTCAGTTTCTCGGCTGTCTAAGAAAATAGTTTTGCCTGCCCCTGGTTCAGCCGCTTTAAAAGATCCAGCTGACCGTAAATAAGACACAACCCTAAAATCCATATATACGGCTAACGGAACGGTGCTCAGGCCCACCATTGCTTGTGCGTGGGTAGGTAATGCTGTGGAAAAATGGCCTAACAACTTGCTTGTTAACATAGACACAGTTGACAGGGATGAAATAGTCCTAACTCTCGGCCATATCAAAGATGCTGCAGGTTACTTAGTTGAAGCTATGAAGGATATTGGGTTGCTGAGTTCAAGATCCTCCGCTATGGCGATTTCAGCCCGCAGGGCGCTGTGGATCCGCCAATGGAATGCTGATGCAGAATCAAAAAAGAATATTGAGGCGCTTCCTTACAATGGAGAAGCCCTCTTTGGAGACAAGCTGGATGCCATGATTTTAACAACTACATCAGGTAAGTCAGCATTTCTGCCTTCCGCAGCTGCTCCACCTAGGAAAGGATTTCATTCTCATACGATGCAATCCTTTCGGTCCAAAAAGGCAAAGGGTACCCCCTTCTTTGCAGGAAGAGGTTGAGGAAGAGGTAAAAATTCTACAACACCATCAGGCTCGCAGGAGCAGAAGTCAACAGCTACTTCTGCTAAAACCTCAGCATGACGCTGGGGCTCCCCTGCGGGAGTACGATCGGGTGGGAGCACGTCTACTGTCTTTCAGCCAGGTCTGGGTTCACTCAGATCTGGATCCTTGGGTATTGCAGATAGTATCCCAAGGGTACAAATTGGAATTTCAGGACCTTTCCCATGCCAATTTTTCAAATCAGCCTTACCAGCTTCTGTTCAGGACAGAGCAAAAGTGCTGAACGCTATACAGAAATTATGTCAAGACAACGTAATTTCCTTAGTTCCTGTGTCACAACAGGAAAAAAGGGTTTTATTCAAGCCTGTTTGTAGTGCCAAAACCAGATGGCTCGGTCAGACCGATTTTAAACCTAAAGACTCTGAACCTTTATTTGAAAAGGTTCAAATTCAAGATGGAATCCCTGAGAGCGGTGATCTCCAGCTTGGAGGAAAAGGAATTTTCTGGTATCGATGGACATCAAAGATGCTTATTTACATGTTCTCATCTACCCGCCGCATCAGGCATACCTGAGGTTTGTGGTGCAGGACTGCCACTACCAGTTCCAAACATTGCCTTTCGGGCTCTCCACGGCTCCGAGAATATTCACCAAGATGATGGTGGAGATGATGGTTCTTCTTCGCAAGAAAGGAGTCAAAGTCATCCAATACTTGGACGATCTCCTCATAAAAGCGAGATCCAGGGAGAAACTAGAGCAGAACATTGCACTTTCCCTGACGGTGCTTCAACAGCACGGTTGGATCATAAACCTTCCAAAATCACAATTGGATTCCACAATGAGGTTATCATTTCTGGGAATGATATTGGACACGGAAGCACAGAAAGTATTCCTACCGGTGGAAAAGGCTCTGGAGATCCAGAGGATGGTCAAACAAGTTTTAAAACCAGCATGCGTATCGATTCATCAGTGCATCTGCCTGAAGGGGAAAATGGTAGCGGCCTATGAGGCTCTACAATTTGGCCGATTCCACGCCAGGGTGTTCCAATGGGACCTACTGGACAAGTGGTCCGGATCACACCTACACATGCACCGGAGGATAATCCTGTCAACAAAAGACAGTATTTCACTCTTGTGGTGGCTTCAAAGTTCTCACCTCCTGGAGGGACGCAGGTTTGGGATTCAGACTTGGATCCTGGTGACCACAGATGTAAGCCTCCGAGGTTGGGGAGCAGTTACGCAAGGGGAAAGCTTCCAAGGATGATGGTCAAGTCAAGAAGTACTCCTTCACATAAACATTCTGGAATTGAGCGCTGTGTACAACAGCCTTCATCAAGCGGCACACCTTCTTCAAGGTCGTCCCATACAGATCCAGTCAGACAATGTAACGGCAGTAGCTTACATAAACCGCCAGGGCGGAACAAAAACAAAACAAAACAGAGTGGCAATGGCAGAGGTGACAAAGATACTCCTCTGGGCAGAAAGACATGCAAAAGCTCTGTCGGCAATTTTCATTCCGGGAGTGGACAACTGGGAAGCAGACTTCCTCAGCAGACACGATCTCCAACCAGGAGAATGGGGCCTACACCCAGAAGTCTTTGCAGAGGTAGCAGATCATTGGGGCGTTCCTCAAGTTGATATGATGGCATCACGTCTCAACAAGAAGCTTCAGAAATATTGTTCCAGGTCGAAAGACCCACAAGCAATAGCAATGGATGCACTGGTGACCCAGTGGGTATTTCAGTCGGTGTATCTGTTCCCTCCACTTCCACTAATACCAAAAGTTCTCAAGATCATCAGAAGAACAAGGGTTCGAGCAATTCTCATTGCTCCAGACTGGCCAAGGAGGGCTTGGTATCCAGATCTTCAGGAGTTATTACTGGAAGATTCTCAGCCTCTTCCTCTTCGCGAGGACCTGCTTCAGCAGGGGCCATTTGTTTATCAAGACTTACCGTGGCTGCATTTGACGGCATGGCTGTTGAGCGCCAGATCCTAGCCCGTAAGGGTACTCCCAATGAAGTTATTCCCACACTTATTCTGGCCAGGAAAGGAGTAACGTCCAAACATTACCATCGTATTTGGAGAAAATATGTATATTGGTGTGAATCCAAGAAGTCTCCTGCGGTGGAGTTTATATTAGGACGTCTTCTCCTATTTCTACAGGTGGGTGTGGATGCTGGCTTGAGATTAGGGTCTATCAAGGTCTAAATTTCGGCCTTGTCCATTTTCTTTCAGAAACAGTTGGCTTCCCTTCCTGAGGTCCAGATGTTCGTGAAGGGGGTTCTGCGCATCAAACCTCCCTTTGTGCCTCCTGCGGCGCCATGGGATCTTAATGTGGTGTTGCAGTTCCTTAAATCGGACTGGTTTGAGCCTCTACAAGAGGTAGGAGTTGAAGTTTCTCACTTGGAAAGTGGTCATGCTGTTGGCCTTGGCCTCAGGCAGACGAGTGTCTGAATTAGGGTCTCTGTCACACAAGAGTCCTTATTTGATTTTTCATGAAGATAGAGCTGAACTGCGGACGCGTCAGCATTTTCTTCCAAAGGTTGTGTCTTATTTCCATATCAATCAACCTGTGGTGGTGCCAGTGGCTTCTGACACCTCAGCCGTTTCAAAGTCCTTGGATGTCGTCAGAGCGTTGAGGACATATGTTGCAAGAACGGCTCGGATAAGAAAATAAGAATTTACTTACCGATAATTCTATTTCTCGGAGTCCGTAGTGGATGCTGGGGTTCCTGAAAGGACCATGGGGAATAGCGGCTCCGCAGGAGACAGGGCACAAAAAGTAAAGCTTTCCGATCAGGTGGTGTGCACTGGCTCCTCCCCCTATGACCCTCCTCCAGACTCCAGTTAGGTACTGTGCCCGGACGAGCGTACACAATAAGGGAGGAATTTTGAATCCCGGGTAAGACTCATACCAGCCACACCAATCACACTGTACAACCTGTGATCTGAACCCAGTTAACAGTATGATAACAGCGGAGCCTCTGAAAAGATGGCTCACAACAACAATAACCCGATTTAGTTAGCAATAACTATGTACAAGTATTGCAGATAATCCGCACTTGGGATGGGCGCCCAGCATCCACTACGGACTCCGAGAAATAGAATTATCGGTAAGTAAATTCTTATTTTCTCTATCGTCCTTGTGGATGCTGGGGTTCCTGAAAGGACCATGGGGATTATACCAAAGCTCCCAAACGGGCGGGAGAGTGCGGATGACTCTGCAGCACCGAATGAGAGAACTCCAGGTCCTCTTTTGCCAGGGTATCAAATTTGTAGAATTTTACAAACGTGTTCTCCCCCGACCACGTAGCTGCTCGGCAAAGTTGTAATGCCGAGACCCCTCGGGCAGCCGCCCAAGATGAGCCCACCTTCCTTGTGGAATGGGCCTTAACAGATTTAGACTGTGGCAGGCCTGCCACAGAATGTGCAAGTTGAATTGTGCTACCAATCCCACGAGCAATCGACTGCTTAGAAGCAGAAGCACCCAGCATTGTTGGGTGCATACAGGATAAACAGCAAGTCAGATTTCCTGACTCCAGCCAACCTGGAAACTATATTTTCAGGGCCCTGATAACATCCAGCAACTTGGAGTCCTCCAAGTCCCTAGTAGCCGCAGGTACCACAATAAGCTGGTTCAGGTGAAACGCTGACACCACCTTAAGGAGAAACTGGGGACGAGTCCGCAGCTTTGCTCTGTCCGAATGGACAATCAGATATGGCTTTGTGAGATAAAGCCGCCAATTCTGGCACTCGCCTGGCCGAGGCCAGGACCAACAGCATGGTCATTTTCCATGTGAGATATATCAAATCCACAGATTTGAGTTGTTTAAACCAATGTGATTTTTTAGGAATCCCAAAACTACGTTGAGATCGCCCAGTGCCACTGGAGACATCAAAGGGGCTGTATATGCAGTACTCCCTTAACAACTTCTGGACTTCAGGAACTGAAGCCAATTTCTTTCTGGAAGAAAATCAACAGGCCGAAATTTGAACCTTAATGGACCCAATTTGAGACCCATAGACACTCCTGTTTGCAGGAAATGTAGAAATTAACCTAGTTGAAATTCTTCCGTGGAGCCTTCCTGGACTCACACCCTGGCACATATTTTCACCTAAGTGGTGATAATGTTGTGCGGTCGCCTCCTTCCTGGCTCTGACCAGGGTAGGGATGACCTCTTCCGGAATGCCTCTTTCCCTTAGGATCCGGCGTTCACCCGCCTTGGCGTCAACGCAGCTGCGGTAAGTCCCGGAACAGACACGGTTCTTGCCGAATCAAGACCCTTCTTAGTATCTCTTGAAGTTCCGGGAACCAAGTCCTTCTTGGCCAAACCGGAGCCACGAGTATAGTTCTTACTCCTCTCCTTCCTATCATTTTCAATACATTGGGTATGAAAAGCAGAGGATGGAACACATACACCGACTGGTACACCGACGGTGTTACCAGAGCGTCCCAGCTATTGCCTGAGTGTCTCTTGACCTGGCGCTTCAGGTGGGACGCCATCATAACCACCTTTGGTCTTTCCCAACGGTTTACAATCATGTGGAAACTTCCAGATTAAGTTTCCACTTTTCCGGGTGGAATTCATTTATGCTGAGGAAATCTTCCCAGTTGCCCACTCCCGGAATGAACACTGCTGACAGTGTTATCACATGATTTTCCGCCCAGCAAAGAATCCTTGCTGTCATTGCCCTCCTGCTTCTTGTGTCGCCCCGTCTGATAACGTGGGCGACCGCCATGATGATGTCCTACTGGATCAGCACCGGTTGACTTTGAAGCAGGAGTCTTCCTAGGCTCAGAGCATTGTAAATTGCCCTTAGCTCCAGTATATTCATGTGGAGAGAAGTCTCCAGACTTGACCACACTTCCTTGGAAATTTTTTTTTTTTTTTTTTTCTTGTGTGACTACTCCCCAGCCTCTCAGGCTGGTATCCGTGGTCCCCAGAACACAGTCCTGAATGCTGAGTGTGCTGCCCTCTAAAAGATGAGCACTCTGCAGCCCCCACAGAAGAGACACCCTTGTCCTTGGAGACAGGATTATCCGCTGATGCATCTGAAAATGCGATCCGGACCATTCGTCCAGCAAATCCCCTGAGATCTGCCGAATGGAATCGCTTCGTAAGAAGCCACCATTTTTCCCAGGACTCCTGTGCATTGATGCACTGATACTTGGCCTGGTTTTAGGAGGTTTCTGACTAGGTCGAATAACTCCTTGGCTTTTTCCTCCCGGAGGAACACCTTTTTCTGGACTATGCCCAGAATCATTCCTAGGAACAGCAGACGTATCGTCGGAAAACAGCTGCGATTCTTGGAATATTTAGAATCCAGTCGTGCTGTCGTAGAACTACTTTAGATAGTGCTCTTCCGACCTCCAACTGTTCTCTGGAACTTGCCCTTTTCAGGATATCGTCCAAGTAAGGGATAATTTAGATGCCTTTTTTCTTTGAAGAAACATCTTTTCGGCCATTACCTTGGTAAAAGGCCCGGGGTGCCGTGGATAATTCAAACGGCATCGTCTGAAACTGATATTGACAGTTCTGTACCACGAACCAGAGGTACCCTTGTTGAGAAGGGCAAATTTGGACATGAAGGTAATCCTTGATGTCCAGGGACACCATATAGTCCCCTTCTTTCCGGTTCGCTATCACTGCTCTGAGTGACTCCATCTCGATTTGAACCTTTTATGTAAGTGTTCAAAGATTTCAGTTTAGACTATGTCTCACCAAGCCGTCTGGCTTCAGTACCACAATATAGTGTGGAAAAATAATACCCTTTTCCTTGTTGTAGGAGGGGTACTTTGATTATCACCTGCTGGATATACAGCTTGTGAATTGTTTCCAATGCTGCCTCCCTGTCGGAGGGAGCCGTTGGTAAAGCAGACTTCAGAAACCTGCGAGGAGAAGATGTCTCGACTCTCCAATCTGTACCCCTGGGATAATACTTGTACTATCTAGGGGTCAACCTGCGAGTGATCCCACTGCGCGCTGAGACTCTTGAGACTACCCCCCCACCTTGAGTCCGCTTGCACGGCCCCAGCGTCATGCTGAGGACTTGGCAGACGCGGTGGAGGGCTTCTTTTCCTGGGAAGGGGCTGCCTGCTGCAGTCTACTTCCCTTACCTCTATGTCTGGGCAGATATGACTGGCCTTTTGCCTGCATGCCCTCATGGGAAAGGAAGGATTGAGGCTGAAAAGACGGTGTCTTTTTCAGCTGAGATGTAACTTGGGGTAAAAAGGTTGGATTTCCCAGCTGTTGCCGTGGTCCCCAGGTCCGATGGACCGACCCCAACTAACTCCTTCCCTTTATACGGCAATACTTCCATGTGCCGTATGGGATCTGTATCACCTGACCACTGTCGTGTCCATGACATCTTCTGGGTGATATGGACAACGTACTTATCTTGATGCCAGAGAGCAAATATCCCTCTGTGCATCTCACGTACATATATATAGAATGCATCCTATTAAATGCTCTATATGAATAAAATATTTTCAGTCAGGGAATCCGACCAAGCCAACCCAGCACTGCATCTCCAGGCTGATGGCGATCGCTGGTCGCAGTATAACCACCGTATGTGTGTATATACTTTTTAGGATATCTTTCCAGCTTCCTATCAGCTGGCTCCTTGAGGGCGGCCGTATCTGGAGACGGTAACGCCACTTGATAAGCGTGTGAGCGCCTTATCACCCTAAGGGGTGTTTCCCAACGCGCCCTAATTTCTGGCGGGAAAGGGTATAACGCCAATATTTGCTATCGGGGTAACCCCACGCATCATCACACACTTCATTTTATTTTATCTGATTCAGGAAAAACTACAGGTAGTTTTTTCACTCCCACATAATACCCTTTTTTGTGGTACTTGTAGTATCAGAAATATGCAACACCTCCTTCATTGCCCTTAACGTGTGGCCCTAATGAGAAATACGTTTGTTTATTCACCGTCGACACTGGATTCAGTGTCCGTGTCTGTGTCTGTGTCGACCGACTGAGGTAAATGGGCGTTTTTAACGCCCCTGACGGTGTTTCTGAGACGCCTGGACCGGTACTAATAGTTTGTCGGCCGTCTCACGTCGTCAACCGACCTTGCAGCGTGTTGACATTCTCACGTAATTCCCTAAATAAGCCATCCATTCCGGTGTCGACTCCCTAGAGAGTGACATCACCATTACAGGCAATTTCTCCGCCTCCTCACCAACATCGTCCTCATACATGTCGACACACACGTACCGACACACAGCACACACACCGGGAATGCTCTGACAGAGGACAGGACCCACACTAGCCCTTTGGGGAGACAGAGGGAGAGTTTGCCAGCACACATCAAAACGCTATAATTATATAGGGACAACCTTATATAAGTGTTTTCCCTTATAGCATCTTTATATATATCTCAATATCGCCAAAATCAGTGCCCCCCCTCTCTGTTTTAACCCTGTTTCTGTAGTGCAGTGCAGGGGAGAGCCTGGGAGCCTTCTCTCCAGGCTTTCTGTGAGAGAAAATGGCGCTGTGTGCTGAGGAGATAGGCCCCGCCCCTTTTTCGGCGGGCTCGTCTCCCGCTATTTAGTGAATCTTGGCAGGGGTTAAATATCTCCATATAGCCTCTGGGGGCTATATGTGAGGTATTTTTCGCCAAAAAAGGTTTTCATTTGCCTCCCAGGGCGCCCCCCTCCCAGCGCCCTGCACCCTCAGTGACTGCCGTGTGAAGTGTGCTGAGAGGAAAATGGCGCACAGCTGCAGTGCTGTGCGCTACCTTTAGAAGACTGCAGGAGTCTTCAGCCGCCGATTCTGGACCTCTTCTTACTTCAGCATCTGCAAGGGGGCCGGCGGCGCGGCTCCGGTGACCATCCAGGCTGTACCTGTGATCGTCCCTCTGGAGCTGATGTCCAGTAGCCAAGAAGCCAATCCATCCTGCACGCAGGTGAGTTCACTCCTTCTCCCCTAAGTCCCTCGTTGCAGTGATCCTGTTGCCAGCAGGACTCACTGTAAAATAAAAAACCTAAGCTAAACTTTCTCTAAGCAGCTCTTTAGGAGAGCCACCTAGATTGCACCCTTCTCGGCCGGGCACAAAAATCTAACTGGAGTCTGGAGGAGGGTCATAGGGGGAGGAGCCAGTGCACACCACCTGATCGGAAAGCTTTACTTTTTGTGCCCTGTCTCCTGCGGAGCCGCTATTCCCCATGGTCCTTTCAGGAACCCCAGCATCCACAAGGACGATAGAGAAAAACAGAATCTTTGTTTGTCCTCTATGACCCCAACAAGATTGGGGGTCCTTCTTCTAAGCAGACTATTGCGCGCTGGATCAGAGGTACCATTCAGCACGCTTATTCCCCGGCAGGATTGCCGTTACCGAGTTCGGTAAAGGCCCACTCTACAAGGAAAGTGGGTTCTTCCTGGGTGGCTGCCAGGGGTGTCTCGGCATTGCAAATTTGCCGAGCAGCTACTTGGTCAGGGGCAAACACGTTTGCTAAGTTTTACAGGTTTGGCACCTTGGCTGCTGACGACCTTCAGTTTGGTCAGTCAGTTCTGCAGGAACATTAACACTTTCCCGCCCATACTGGGAGCTTTGGTACATTCCCATGGTACTAAAATTGACCCCAGCATCCTCTAGGATGTAAGAGAAAATAGGATTTTAATTACCTACCAGTAAATCCTTTTCTCGTAGTCCGTAGAGGATGCTGGGCGCCCGCCCAATGCTCATTTTTCCTGCAAATTACGTTTTGTCATTTTACACAGGTTCTCATGTGTTAAGATGTTTTACAGCAGTTGCTGTTACGTTATGCATGCACGTTAGCATGGGTTATGTTAAAGGCCATGTTAGGCGACATGTTTCTGGTATGGTGTGAGCTGGTGTGAATCTCGCCACTAGTTTAATGTAAATTCTTCTCTCTAAGTTGTCCGTCTCCTCTGGCACAGTTCCTATACTGAGGTCTGGAGGAGGGGCATAGAGGGAGGAGACAGTTCACATTGTTGAAAAGTCTTAAAGTGCCGAAGGCTCCTGCGGAACCGTCTATACCCCATGGTACTAAAATGGACCCCAGCATCCTCTACGGACTACGAGAAAAGAATTTACCGGTAGGTAATTAAAATCCTATTTTCTGGAAGTAACCTCCTATGCCGATCGCTGACAAGGTCACCGGCTGAACTAAACACTCTTTCGGACGACACACTGGAGGGGGGGGGGGCAACTTAGGTAAAATAAAGCCAGTTTGTGCAAGGGCCTCCAAATTGCCTCTTTTTCCTGCCAGTATATGTAAGGCCTGTCTGACGTGCCTACTTGGATGCTGTCACTCATATAATTCTCCACCATTCTTTCAATGGTGACAGAATCATATGCAGTGACAGTAGACATGTCAGGAATCGTTGGCAGGTCCTTCAGTCCGGACTAGATGTCAGCACTTGCTCCTGACTGCCCTGCATCACCCAAATAGAGAGGGGGGGGGGGGGGAAGGTTTGCAAATCCCACCCCTACATTTCCCTTCAGCACACTAATAATTACCTGTGACCATACCTTAACCTATCTGGTAATAGAAATTCAGAGAATTAGTTAACACATGTTTGCAAACACATGCTGACATCGGAGAAGCCTTGAAAGTGGCTCAGCAGCTTAAACATGTGTTTGCAAACACGTGTAAACTAATTCTCTGAATTTCTATTACCAGATAGGTTCAGGTATGGTTACAGGTAATTATTATTGTGCTGAAGGGAAATGTAGGGTTGGGATTTGCAAACCCCCCTCTCTGTTTGTCTGTGACCCCTCCCCCTTTCCAGCACCTGATACATAATTATCTCCAGGAATGACCGAGCAACTACTATTGTTTGTCTGCTTGTGTGTGAGAGGCATTGAATGGGAGCAGTATTTGGAAGGCATGCTGTTCCTTGTAGTGCCAATGGGAGATCCTGGGAGTGTCTCCTGGGTAAGTAAGCTCTCTGTTTGGATGTGTTTTAGCAATAGCCTTTATCATGAGGCCTACTGTGACAAATTACATGGCCCTATGTGGGCACTGCTATTATGTAGTGTTAGGACTGCTGACATCGGAGAAGCCTTGAAAGTGGCTCAGCAGCTTAAACATGTGTTTGCAAACATGTGTAAACTAATTCTCTGAATTTCTATTACCAGATAGGTTCAGGTATGGTTACAGGTAATTATTATTGTGCTGAAGGGAAATGTAGGGGTGGGATATGCAACCCCCTCTCTGTTTGTTTGTCTGTGACCCCTCCCCCTTTCCAGGAGCTGATACATAATTATCTCCAGGAATGACCGAGCAACTACCATTGTTTGTCTGCTTGTGTACGAGAGGCATTGAATGGGAGCAGTATTTGGAAGGCATGCTGTTCCTTGTAGTGCCAATGGGAGATCCTGGGGGTGGCTCCTGGGTAAGTTAGCTCTCTGTTTGGATGTGTTTTAGTTATAGCCTTTATCATGAGGCCTACTGTGACAAATTACATGGCCATATGTGGGCACTGCTGTTATGTAGTGTTAGGACTGCTGACATCGGAGAAGCCTTGAAAGTGGCTCAGCAGCTTAAACATGTGTAAACTAATTCTCTGAATTTCTATTACCAGATAGGATCAGGTATGGTTACAGGTAATTATTATTGTGCTGAAGGGAAATGTAGGGGTGGGATTTGCAAAGCCCCCCCCATCTGTTTGTTTGTCTGTAACCCCTCCCCCTTTCCAGCACCTAATACATAATTATCTCCATTTTTTGTCTGCCCTGCATCACCGCCAGCGGGTGGGTTTGGAAATGTTATCCTTTTCCTGGAAGCTCCAGTGGCGGTAGAAAATGAAGGAGGAGCTGTTGGCAGATCACGTTCCGCTTGACTTGACAATCGTCTCACCAGCAGGTCTTTGAACACCTGCATACTTGTGTCTGCCGGAAAGAGAGATACAATGTAGGCTTTAAACCTAGGATCGAGCATGGTGGCCAAAATGTAGTGCTCTGATTTCAACAGATTGACCACCCGTGAATCCTGGTAAGCGAATGAAGAGCTCCTCCCACAAGTCCCACACACCTAGCGAAATCACTCCGTTTTAGCTCCTCCTTTAATCTCTCCAGCTGCTTCTGCAAAAGTCTGATGAGGGGAATGACCTGACTTAGGTCCCCGTCCAGTGTTGGGAAGGTCATGCATCGCACCCGCCGACACATTTGGACTCTCCTTGGGGATTTGTGATTTAGAATGCACAATTCTTTGCTGTGCTTTTGCCAGCTTAACTCTTTTCATTTTTCTAGCGGGAGGATGAGAGCTTCCATCGTCATGTGAAGCTGAACCACTAGTCATGAGGAACATAGGAGAGGGCCTTAGCCGTTCCTTGCCACTCCGTGTCGTAAATGGCATATTGGCAAGTTTACGCTTCTCCTCAGACGATTTTAATTTAGATTTTTGGGTAATTTTACTGAACTTTTGCTTTTTGGATTTTACATGCTCTCTACTATGACATTGGGCATCGGCCTTGGCAGACGACGTTGATGGCATTTCATCGTCTCTGCCATGTCTAGTGGCAGCAGCTTCAGCACTAGGTGGAAGTGGATCTTGCTCTTTCCCTATTTTACCCTCCAAATTTTTGTTCTCCATTTTTTAATGTGTGGAATTATTTGCCAGTAATATATCTGGAATTAGACTGCAGTAATGTCTGGAATTAGATACCACTAGATAGATACCAGATACCACTGTGACTGGAATGATGATGACCTATGCACAGTGACAGGACACTACCACAGCACCCTACAGCAGCAAGATGCAGCACAAGACACTGAGCACTGACCAGTGATACTGAGCACTGATGATACTACTGAGAACTGACACTGAGCAGCACGATGTAGCACAAGACACTGTACTAGTATTAGTAATGTAGTATTACTAAGCACCACGATGCAGCACAAGAAAATGAGCAGTGATACTGAGCACTGATGATACGACTGAGAACTGACACTGAGCAGCACGATGCAGCACAAGACACTGTACTAGTATTAGTAATGTAGTATTACTGAGCAGCACAAGACAATGAGCAGTGATACTGAGCACTGATGATACTACTGAGAACTGACACTGAGCAGCACGATGCAGCACAAGACACTGTACTAGTATTAGTAATGTAGTATTACTGAGCACCACGATGCAGCACAAGACAATGAGCAGTGATACTGAGCACTGATGATACTACTGAGAAGGAACTGTCACTGAGCAGCACGATGCAGCACAAGACACTGTACTAGTATTAGTAATGTGGTATTACTGAGCAGCACAAGACAATGAGCAGTGATACTGAGCACTGATGATACTACTGAGAACTGACACTGAGCAGCAGGATGCAGCACAAGACACTGTACTAGTATTAGTAATACAGTATTACTGAGCAGCACAAGACAATTAGCAGTGATACTGAGCACTGATGATACTACTGAGAATTGACAATGAGCAGCACGATGCAGCACAAGACACTGTACTAGTATTAATAATGTAGTATTACTGAGCAGCACAAGACAATGAGCAGTGATACGGAGCACTGATGATACTACTGAGAACTGACACTGAGCAGCAGGATGCAGCACAAGACACTGTACTAGTATTAGTAATACAGTATTACTGAGCAGCACAAGACAATGAGCGGTGATACTGAGCACTGATGATACTACTGAGAACTGACAATGAGCAGCATGATGCAGCACAAGACACTGTACTAGTATTAATAATGTAGTATTACTGAGCAGCACAAGACAATGAGCAGTGATACGGAGTACTGATGATACTACTGAGAACTGACACTGAACAGCACGATGCATCACAAGACACTGGACTACTATTAGTGAGCAGCACAAAAGCACTCTGGAATTGTCACCCCCCAGATACCACTGTGACTGGAATGATGATGACCGATGCACAGTCATAGGACACTACTACCACAGCACCTTACAGCAGCAAGATGCAGCACAAGATAGACACTGTACTAGGATTACTGAGCAGCAATAAGCACTGATACTGAGCACTGATACTGAGAACTGCCACTGAGAGAACGTAGCCACGACCTCTCTGTACTCTCCACAATGCCCGAGTGAAAATGGCGGCGACGCGCGGCTCTTTATATGGAATCCGAATCTCACAAGAATCCGACAGAGGGATGATGACGTTTTGCCTCGTTCGGGTTTTCGGAGTCAGGCTGGAATAACAGAGCCGGGCTCGGACCCGTGTTTGCCACGTGGAGTTCGGAGGGGTTTGGTTCTCAGCGAACCGAACCCGCTCATCTCAAATTGGAAACATTATAAAATGTCCTCCTCACTGATCAGCACCTTTTACCCACCTTAAGCAGTACATGATAGTAGAGATGAGCGCCTGAAATTTTTCGGGTTTTGTGTTTTGGTTTTGGGTTCGGTTCCGCGGCCGTGTTTTGGGTTCGAACGCTTTTTTGGCAAAACCTCACCGAATTTTTTTTGTCGGATTCGGGTGTGTTTTGGATTCGGGTGTTTTTTTCCAAAAACACTAAAAAACAGCTTAAATCATAGAATTTGGGGGTCATTTTGATCCCAAAGTATTATTAACCTCAAAAACCATAATTTACACTCATTTTCAGTCTATTCTGAATACCTCACACCTCACAATATTATTTTTAGTCCTAAAATTTGCACCGAGGTCGCTGTGTGAGTAAGATAAGCGACCCTAGTGGCCGACACAAACACCGGGCCCATCTAGGAGTGGCACTGCAGTGTCACGCAGGATGTCCCTTCCAAAAAACCCTCCCCAAACAGCACATGACGCAAAGAAAAAAAGAGGCGCAATGAGGTAGCTGTGTGAGTAAGATTAGCGACCCTAGTGGCCGACACAAACACCGGGCCCATCTAGGAGTGGCACTGCAGTGTCACGCAGGATGGCCCTTCCAAAAAACCCTCCCCAAACAGCACATGACGCAAAGAAAAAAAGAGGCGCAATGAGGTAGCTGTGTGAGTAAGATTAGCGACCCTAGTGGCCGACACAAACACCGGGCCCATCTAGGAGTGGCACTGCAGTGTCACGCAGGATGGCCCTTCCAAAAAACCCTCCCCAAACAGCACATGACGCAAAGAAAAAAAGAGGCGCAATGAGGTAGCTGACTGTGTGAGTAAGATTAGCGACCCTAGTGGCCGACACAAACACCGGGCCCATCTAGGAGTGGCACTGCAGTGTCACGCAGGATGTCCCTTCCAAAAAACCCTCCCCAAACAGCACATGACGCAAAGAAAAAAAGAGGCGCAATGAGGTAGCTGTGTGAGTAAGATTAGCGACCCTAGTGGCCGACACAAACACCGGGCCCATCTAGGAGTGGCACTGCAGTGTCACGCAGGATGTCCCTTCCAAAAAACCCTCCCCAAACAGCACATGACACAAAGAAAAAAAGAGGCGCAATGAGGTAGCTGACTGTGTGAGTAAGATTAGCGACCCTAGTGGCCGACACAAACACCGGGCCCATCTAGGAGTGGCACTGCAGTGTCACGCAGTATGTCCCTTCCAAAAAACCCTCCCCAAACAGCACATGACGCAAAGAAAAAAAGAGGCGCAATGAGGTAGCTGACTGTGTGAGTAAGATTAGCGACCCTAGTGGCCGACACAAACACCGGGCCCATCTAGGAGTGGCACTGCAGTGTCACGCAGGATGTCCCTTCCAAAAAACCCTCCCCAATCAGCACATGATGCAAAGAAAAAGAAAAGAAAAAAGAGGTGCAAGATGGAATTGTCCTTGGGCCCTCCCACCCACCCTTATGTTGTATAAACAAAACAGGACATGCACACTTTAACCAACCCATCATTTCAGTGACAGGGTCTGCCACACGACTGTGACTGATATGACGGGTTGGTTTGGACCCCCCCAAAAAAGAAGCAATTAATCTCTCCTTGCACAAACTGGCTCTACAGAGGCAAGATGTCCACCTCATCTTCACCCTCCGATATATCACCGTGTACATCCCCCTCCTCACAGATTATCAATTCGTCCCCACTGGAATCCACCATCTCAGCTCCCTGTGTACTTTGTGGAGGCAATTGCTGCTGGTCAATGTCTCCGCGGAGGAATTGATTATAATTCATTTTAATGAACATCATCTTCTCCACATTTTCTGGATGTAACCTCGTACGCCGATTGCTGACAAGGTGAGCGGCGGCACTAAACACTCTTTCGGAGTACACACTTGTGGGAGGGCAACTTAGGTAGAATAAAGCCAGTTTGTGCAAGGGCCTCCAAATTGCCTCTTTTTCCTGCCAGTATAAGTACGGACTGTGTGACGTGCCTACTTGGATGCGGTCACTCATATAATCCTCCACCATTCTATCAATGTTGAGAGAATCATATGCAGTGACAGTAGACGACATGTCCGTAATCGTTGTCAGGTCCTTCAGTCCGGACCAGATGTCAGCATCAGCAGTCGCTCCAGACTGCCCTGCATCACCGCCAGCGGGTGGGCTCGGAATTCTGAGCCTTTTCCTCGCACCCCCAGTTGCGGGAGAATGTGAAGGAGGAGATGTTGACAGGTCGCGTTCCGCTTGACTTGACAATTTTGTCACCAGCAGGTCTTTTAACCCCAGCAGACTTGTGTCTGCCGGAAAGAGAGATCCAAGGTAGGCTTTAAATCTAGGATCGAGCACGGTGGCCAAAATGTAGTGCTCTGATTTCAACAGATTGACCACCCGTGAATCCTTGTTAAGCGAATTAAGGGCTGCATCCACAAGTCCCACATGCCTAGCGGAATCGCTCCGTGTTAGCTCCTCCTTCAATGTCTCCAGCTTCTTCTGCAAAAGCCTGATGAGGGGAATGACCTGACTCAGGCTGGCAGTGTCTGAACTGACTTCACGTGTGGCAAGTTCAAAGGGCATCAGAACCTTGCACAACGTTGAAATCATTCTCCACTGCACTTGAGACAGGTGCATTCCACCTCCTATATCGTGCTCAATTGTATAGGCTTGAATGGCCTTTTGCTGCTCCTCCAACCTCTGAAGCATATAGAGGGTTGAATTCCACCTCGTTACCACTTCTTGCTTCAGATGATGGCAGGGCAGGTTCAGTAGTTTTTGGTGGTGCTCCAGTCTTCTGTACGTGGTGCCTGTACGCCGAAAGTGTCCCGCAATTTTTCTGGCCACCGACAGCATCTCTTGCACGCCCCTGTCGTTTTTTAAAAAATTCTGCACCACCAAATTCAAGGTATGTGCAAAACATGGGACGTGCTGGAATTTGCCCATATTTAATGCACACACAATATTGCTGGCGTTGTCCGATGCCACAAATCCACAGGAGAGTCCAATTGGGGTAAGCCATTCCGCGATGATCTTCCTCAGTTGCCGTAAGAGGTTTTCAGCTGTGTGCGTATTCTGGAAAGCGGTGATACAAAGCGTAGCCTGCCTAGGAAAGAGTTGGCGTTTGCGAGATGCTGCTACTGGTGCCGCCGCTGCTGTTCAGCGGCAACAACAGCAGCGCCAGCAGCAGTAGGCGTTACACGCAAGGATGCATCGGAGGAATCCCAGGCAGGAGAGGACTCGTCAGAATTGCCAGTGACATGGCCTGCAGGACTATTGGCATTCCTGGGGAAGGAGGAAATTGACACTGAGGGAGTTGGTGGGGTGGTTTGCGTGAGCTTGGTTACAAGAGGAAGGGATTTACTGGTCAGTGGACTGCTTCCGCTGTCACCCAAAGTTTTTGAACTTGTCACTGACTTATTATGAATGCGCTGCAGGTGACGTATAAGGGAGGATGTTCCGAGGTGGTTAACGTCCTTACCCCTACTTATTACAGCTTGACAAAGGGAACACACGGCTTGACACCTGTTGTCCGCATTTCTGGTGAAATACCTCCACACCGAAGAGCTGATTTTTTTGGTATTTTCACCTGGCATGTCAACGGCCATATTCCTCCCACGGACAACAGGTGTCTCCCCGGGTGCCTGACTTAAACAAACCACCTCACCATCAGAATCCTCCTGGTCAATTTCCTCCCCAGCGCCAGCAACACCCATATCCTCCTCATCCTGGTGTACTTCAACACTGACATCTTCAATCTGACTATCAGGAACTGGACTGCGGGTGCTCCTTCCAGCACTTGCAGGGGGCGTGCAAATGGTGGAAGGCGCATGCTCTTCACGTCCAGTGTTGGGAAGGTCAGGCATCGCAACCGACACAATTGGACTCTCCTTGTGGATTTGGGATTTCAAAGAACGCACAGTTCTTTGCGGTGCTTTTGCCAGCTTGAGTCTTTTCAGTTTTCTAGCGAGAGGCTGAGTGCTTCCATCCTCATGTGAAGCTGAACCACTAGCCATGAACATAGGCCAGGGCCTCAGCCGTTCCTTGCCACTCCGTGTGGTAAATGGCATATTGGCAAGTTTACGCTTCTCCTCCGACAATTTTATTTTAGGTTTTGGAGTCCTTTTTTTACTGATATTTGGTGTTTTGGTTTTGACATGCTCTGTACTATGCCATTGGGCATCGGCCTTGGCAGACGACGTTGCTGGCATTTCATCGTCTCGGCCATGACTAGTGGCAGCAGCTTCAGCACGAGGTGGAAGTGGATCTTGATCTTTCCCTAATTTTGGAACCTCAACATTTTTGTTCTCCATATTTTAATAGGCACAACTAAAAGGCACCTCAGGTAAACAATGGAGATGGATGGATTGGATACTAGTATACAATTATGGACGGGCTGCCGAGTGCCGACACAGAGGTAGCCACAGCCGTGAACTACCACACTGTACTGTGTCTGCTGCTAATATATAGACTGGTTGATAAAGAGATAGTATACTCGTAACTAGTATGTATGTATAAAGAAAGAAAAAAAAACCACGGTTAGGTGGTATATACAATTATGGACGGGCTGCCGAGTGCCGACACAGAGGTAGCCACAGCCGTGAACTACCGCACTGTACTGTGTCTGCTGCTAATATATAGACTGGTTGATAAAGAGATAGTATACTCGTAACTAGTATGTATGTATAAAGAAAGAAAAAAAAACCACGGTTAGGTTTTATATACAATTATGGACGGGCTGCCGAGTGCCGACACAGAGGTAGCCACAGCCGTGAACTACCGCACTGTACTGTGTCTGCTGCTAATATATAGACTGGTTGATAAAGAGATAGTATACTCGTAACTAGTATGTATGTATAAAGAAAGAAAAAAAAACCACGGTTAGGTGGTATATACAATTATGGACGGGCTGCCGAGTGCCGACACAGAGGTAGCCACAGCCGTGAACTACCGCACTGTACTGTGTCTGCTGCTAATATATAGACTGGTTGATAAAGAGATAGTATACTCGTAACTAGTATGTATGTATAAAGAAAGAAAAAAAAACCACGGTTAGGTGGTATATACAATTATGGACGGGCTGCCGAGTGCCGACACAGAGGTAGCCACAGCCGTGAACTACCGCACTGTACTGTGTCTGCTGCTAATATAGACTGGTTGATAAAGAGATAGTATACTCGTAACTAGTATGTATGTATAAAGAATGAAAAAAAAACCACGGTTAGGTGATATATACAATTATGGACGGGCTGCCGAGTGCCGACACAGAGGTAGCCACAGCCGTGAACTACCGCACTGTACTGTGTCTGCTGCTAATATATAGACTGGTTGATAAAGAGATAGTATACTCGTAACTAGTATGTATGTATAAAGAAAGAAAAAAAAACCACGGTTAGGTGGTATATACAATTATGGACGGGCTGCCGAGTGCCGACACAGAGGTAGCCACAGCCGTGAACTACCGCACTGTACTGTGTCTGCTGCTAATATATAGACTGGTTGATAAAGAGATAGTATACTCGTAACTAGTATGTATGTATAAAGAAAGAAAAAAAAACCACGGTTAGGTGGTATATACAATTATGGACGGGCTGCCGAGTGCCGACACAGAGGTAGCCACAGCCGTGAACTACCGCACTGTACTGTGTCTGCTGCTAATATATAGACTGGTTGATAAAGAGATAGTATACTCGTAACTAGTATGTATGTATAAAGAAAGAAAAAAAAACCACGGTTAGGTGGTATATACAATTATGGACGGGCTGCCGAGTGCCGACACAGAGGTAGCCACAGCCGTGAACTACCGCACTGTACTGTGTCTGCTGCTAATATAGACTGGTTGATAAAGAGATAGTATACTCGTAACTAGTATGTATGTATAAAGAATGAAAAAAAAACCACGGTTAGGTGGTATATACAATTATGGACGGGCTGCCGAGTGCCGACACAGAGGTAGCCACAGCCGTGAACTACCGCACTGTACTGTGTCTGCTGCTAATATATAGACTGGTTGATAAAGAGATAGTATACTCGTAACTAGTATGTATGTATAAAGAAAGAAAAAAAAAACACGGTTAGGTGGTATATACAATTATGGACGGGCTGCCGAGTGCCGACACAGAGGTAGCCACAGCCGTGAACTACCGCACTGTACTGTGTCTGCTGCTAATATATAGACTGGTTGATAAAGAGATAGTATACTCGTAACTAGTATGTATGTATAAAGAAAGAAAAAAAAACCACGGTTAGGTGGTATATACAATTATGGACGGGCTGCCGAGTGCCGACACAGAGGTAGCCACAGCCGTGAACTACCGCACTGTACTGTGTCTGCTGCTAATATATAGACTGGTTGATAAAGAGATAGTATACTACTAATATTATATACTGGTGGTCAGGTCACTGGTCACTAGTCACACTGGCAGTGGCACTCCTGCAGCAAAAGTGTGCACTGTTTAATTTTAATATAATATTATGTACTCCTGGCTCCTGCTATAACCTATAACTGGCACTGCAGTAGTGCTCCCCAGTCTCCCCCACAATTATAAGCTGTGTGAGCTGAGCAGTCAGACAGATATATAATATATATAGATGATGCAGCACACTGGCCTGAGCCTGAGCAGTGCACACAGATATGGTATGTGACTGACTGAGTCACTGTGTGTATCGCTTTTTTCAGGCAGAGAACGGATATATTAAATAAACTGCACTGTGTGTCTGGTGGTCACTCACTATATAATATATTATGTACTCCTGGCTCCTGCTATAACCTATAACTGGCACTGCAGTAGTGCTCCCCAGTCTCCCCCACAATTATAAGCTGTGTGAGCTGAGCAGTCAGACAGATATATATAATATTATATATAGATAATAGATGATGCAGCACACTGGCCTGAGCCTGAGCAGTGCACACAGATATGGTATGTGACTGAGTCACTGTGTGCTGTGTATCGCTTTTTTCAGGCAGAGAACGGATTATATTATGTACTCCTGGCTCCTGCTATAACCTATAACTGGCACTGCAGTAGTGCTCCCCAGTCTCCCCCACAATTATAAGCTGTGTGAGCTGAGCAGTCAGACAGATATATATAATATTATATATAGATAATAGATGATGCAGCACACTGGCCTGAGCCTGAGCAGTGCACACAGATATGGTATGTGACTGAGTCACTGTGTGCTGTGTATCGCTTTTTTCAGGCAGAGAACGGATTATATTATGTACTCCTGGCTCCTGCTATAACCTATAACTGGCACTGCAGTAGTGCTCCCCAGTCTCCCCCACAATTATAAGCTGTGTGAGCTGAGCAGTCAGACAGATATATATAATATTATATATAGATAATAGATGATGCAGCACACTGGCCTGAGCCTGAGCAGTGCACACAGATATGGTATGTGACTGAGTCACTGTGTGCTGTGTATCGCTTTTTTCAGGCAGAGAACGGATTATAAATAAAAGTGGTGGTCACTGGTCACTATCAGCAAAACTCTGCACTGTACACTACTGAGTACTCCTAATGCTCCCCAAAATTAGTAAATCAAGTGTCTCTCTAATCTATTCTAATTCTAAACGGAGAGGACGCCAGCCACGTCCTCTCCCTATCAATCTCAATGCACGTGTGAAAATGGCGGCGACGCGCGGCTCCTTATATAGAATCCGAGTCTCGCGATAGAATCCGAGCCTCGCGAGAATCCGACAGCGTCATGATGACGTTCGGGCGCGCTCGGGTTAACCGAGCAAGGCGGGAAGATCCGAGTCGCTCGGACCCGTGAAAAAAAACATGAAGTTCTGGCGGGTTCGGATTCAGAGAAACCGAACCCGCTCATCTCTACATGATAGTAGTCCCATTTTTTTTGTTTTAGTTTTTATGTATGTTTGTTGAATGTGTTTAGGGATTTCATGTTATGTCCATAGCTAGTAGGCACTGCTTTCATCCCTAATACTAAATGTTGTCAGATTTTTTTATTGTAATTTTGGAACTATTTTGTGTATATTTGTAGCATATGAAAATGTTGAAGAAAAATTGTGTAAAAGCATTTTACAGAAAAAATAATAATTTTGTTGATATGTACAAAGGCCCTCATTCCGAGTTGTTCGCTCGCTAGCCGCTTTTCGCAGCAGTACACACGCTAAGCCGCCGCCCTCTGGCAGTGTATCTTAGCTTAGCAGAATTGCGAACGAAGTATTCGCAATATTGCGAAAAGATTTTTCTGTGCAGTTTCTGAGTAGCTCGAGACTTACTCTTCCAGTGCAATCAGTTCAGTGCTTGTCGTTCCTGGTTTGACGTCAAACACACCCAGCGTTCGCCCAGACACTCCCCCGTTTCTTCAGCCACTCCCGCGTTTTTCCCAGAAACGGCAGCGTTTTTTCACACACTCCCATAAAACGGCCAGTTTACGCCCAGAAACAACCACTTCCTGTCAATCACACTCCGATCACCAGAACGAAGAAAAAACCTCGTAATGCCGTGAGTAAAATACCAAACTTCTTAGCAAATTTACTTGGTGCAGTCGCAGTGCGAACATTGCGCATGCGCAATTAGCGGAAAATCGCTGCGATTCAAAGAAAATTACCGAGCGAACAACTCGGAATGAGGGCCAAAATCTTTATCATTTTATCAGGTAGGTGAAAAAAATAATAATATATATATATATATATATATTGGGAAAACCCAAACTTTTGTGTAATGTATGTTTTAAGTACTTTTGTTGTATTTTTGAGAAGTCCGTAGGTTTTACAAGGACAGACCTTGCTTCAGTGTAAACAGCGCCTACCCAGAAATAACCCGGATCAGATGTGCAGTGTGAATGGGGTCTGACCTAGGTCTTATCCTTGCCAGAACCATGTTCAAATTCCTGGTCTGAACCTGGGATTTTGGTGTGAAAGGGACATAGCCAGATTAAAGGGGGGAGGGTGCTGGGTGAGCGGGGCATACTGTACCCTGGGCCCCCTCTGTCGGGGAGTGGGGGGGGGGGAGCATCCAGCTGTAGCACACTTATATCACTAGATCTCTCTCTTGTGCAGCAGCAGAAGCAGACAGCCAGAATGTGAGCAGGACAGTATGCAGTACAGCCAGAGACACAGGCGTATCAGGTTTCATGAGATACCATCAGAGCTTCCCGACCAGAGGAGAGATAGGATGGGGTGAGAGCTGTAAGTGATCCAGGGATCCCAGATCTCCTCCTTACTGCCTGGGTATCTGGGTCCTTTGTAACCTATTACCTAATGAGAGCAGTTGGGTCTAAAAAGAGAGACACACACAGAGTCCTCCTAAGTCCTGTCCCTGTGTGTAAGTAGTACAGAGGCTGCTGCGAATGCATTCTTGCAAGATAAATTATAGATTTTATTTTTCTGTGTGTATTTTAAGGTTAATTTGTCTTTGTTCCACTACAGGAAACTTTATAAAATAGTTGTCTCTCAATTAGGTGGAGCTATAAACAATACCCAGGCATTATTAAACTATTAGTTTAAATCTAATATACACCATTGGTCTAAACTTAATATAAACAATCCATACCTTCCAACATGACCCATTCTAGAATGGATAAAAAGCTCTCTGTATGGGTTTCCCTCTTAATTTATGATTGCAATTACCTGTGTTGAAATACGTTTCTTATCAATTAAATAGTTGAACACAGGTGATTCCAATCATATAGTACATTGAGAGGTAAGTCCAAGCAGAGAGCATTTTGTCCCTCCTGGACTGGATCATGTTGGGGTGTGTGCACAAACTAATCCATACACCCCCCACCCCTCCCTTCCCATGGGCCCTTAAGTGCCCCGGGCCCCCCAAGGCTTAACCCGCCCTGGAAAGGGGTATAAATGACATAATAAAATCTATATACTGTATACAACTTTTAGTAGGCATGTGCAGGTTATGCAAGACTTGTGTAAAGATACAAAATGCCACCAGCAGCACTACAGTAAATAGCTGCTTCTGATTGCCCATTTTTATATTTACCTCTCCAGATTAGATTAATTCATTAGCATTGTGGCTACATCATATTACATTACTAACATCTATTTCACTAACTTGCCATTTTGATCAGGATAAAGCAGGAAATATGTTTGCTAATGGATTTTTAAATGATAAGCAATGAATGTGAAGGTGTTACTATGTAATTAATATTGCACATTTATTAATTTCTGTGGAGACACTATGCCAGTGGTTCTCAAACTCGGTCCTCAGGACCCACCACAGTGCATGTTTTGCAGGTCACCCAGCAGGTGCACAGGTGTATTAATTACTCACTGACACATTTTAAAAGGTCCACAGGTGGAGCTAATTATTTCACTTGCGATTCTGTGAGAACTGCAAAACATGCACTGTGTGGGGCCCTGAGGACCGAGTTTGAGAACCTGTGCACTATGCTCTCCTGTGACTATGGGGCCTATTAATTATGGTAATTATTGTGGGCTGGGCGGCCCCCGATAATTACGTTTTCTATTCGCGACCGGGTGCTGGAACAATTCATCATTTCTCCAACGCAGAGACAGCTGATCCAAAAATGAGCTGTCTCCATAAATTCTTTGCTGTGCAGTGCTGAGTCTGATCTCTGCAAAGCAGCTGCACATGTGTGATCCTTCTTTGTAACGAGAAAGGGAACAATGGCCCTCATTCCGAGTTGATCGGTCGCAAGGCGATTTTAGCAGAGTTACACACGCTAAGCCGCCGCCTACTGGGAGTGAATCTTAGCTTCTTAAAATTGCGACCGATGTATTCGCAATATTGCGATTACTAACTACTTAGCAGTTTCAGAGTAGCTCCAGACTTACTCTGCCTGTGCGATCATTTCAGTGCTTGTCGTTCCTGGTTGACGTCACAAACACACCCAGCGTTCGCCCAGGCACTCCCACCGTTTCCCCGGCCACTCCTGCGTTTTTTCCGGAAACGGTAGCGTTTTCAGCCACACGCCCCTGAAACGCCGTGTTTCCGCCCAGTAACACCCATTTCCTGTCAATCACATTACGATCGCCGGAGCGAAGAAAAAGCCGTGAGTAAAAATACTTTCATCATAGTAAAGTTACTTGGCGCAGTCGCAGTGCGAACATTGCGCATGCGTACTAAGCGGATTTTCACTGCGATGCGATGAAAAATACCGAGCGAACAACTCGGAATGAGGGCCAATGTGTAAGGGAACAAATGCCAACTCCAGATTGTATTATCTGCGCTTGATGAATTTATCTATGATATCTCCTGCGGTACCTTTTTGATGACTTGCACACTGGCTTAATTTATATAAAAGGAGGTGAAAATGTTAAGTTTCAGTTGCTTTTGTATAAATTAAGTGATGATGAATAGACCCCTATGACTCTCCATTATGATATTGTGTACCAATAGGGTGAAGCAAATTTAGCATTTACTACAAACACTGTCACGCAGCATTGATATGCAATCACTGAGCATAATTCTACACACTTATATAAACCTGACATACAATATTTGTATGCCTGTCATAAATATTAATTGGAGTTGTACACATCTTGAGATGTCTGACTTAACATACACACTTTTCATTTTTCGGCCATCTTAAGGCCCATACACACTGGGCGAGTTTGAGCTGAAAGCAGGTCACTTTTGGTGTGTTGAGCTGCTTTCAGCTCAAAACCGCCCAGTGTGTATGCCCCAGCGATGAGCGCTGGATGCGCGCTCCCGCTTCATCGCTGGCAGCCGCCGTTCATCTATTGGTATTACCAGTATTACCAGTAGATGAACGGCGGGGTGAGCGGCTTTCCATAGCGTCCTGCTATGGAAAGTCGCTCACCCCCGCTGGCATCGCTGTCCAGCCCAGCGATGTCAGCGATCATCGCTGTGCATACACGCTGGGCAAAAACACCCAGTGTGTACGCACCTTAATTCTGCAAAATATCTGTGCTCAAATGTATCCTACTCTAAGGGGCTTAACTGATTAGCTGCGAGTTGGCTGAAAATTGCTTAAGGTGGGTTAAAAATCTGTGGCCACAACTTTTTGCCGGGTGTAGTATGGTATGCCGGCGGCCGGGCTCCTGGCGACCAGCATACCGGCGCCGGGAGCCCGACCGCTGGCATACCGACAGTGTGGCGAGCGCAAAGGAGCCCCTTGCGGGCTCGCTGCGCTCGCAACGCTGCAGGCACGGTGGCGCGCTATGCGGGCACGGTGGCGTGCTATGCGCGCCACGCTATTTATTCTCCCTCCAGGGGGGTCGTGGACCCCCACGAGGGAGAATAGCTGTCGGTATGCTGGGTGTCGGGATCCCGGCGCTGGTATACTGTGCGCCGGGATCCCAACATTCGGCATACTGAAGACCACCCCTTTTTGCCATACAGTTAAAAAAAATCCTTGTTACAGGAAGTTAATGCTAGTCTCAAATTGAAGTAACGCCGATTTTAGTTCTCAGCGTCAGACTAGGTGAAAAATAAGGAAAAATCCTTTTTTAAAGGCAAAAATGTTGGGACAAACTGTAGTAACACTGGGACACCCTTCTCAGTGAATAATAATTTGTTTAGAGATTTTTAAATACAAAATATGAACAATTAAGGTGTATATTCAATTGATGTCGGATCCTTTCCGACGGAAAGGATCCGACAGTTCAGTATTCAATATGAGGCCAAATCCGATAGGTTTTGGCCGTTTTTGACAATGTTAATCTGACTTTTTTTAGGCGAAGGCCAGTGTCTACATCTGTAGAAGACAAGACCACAAAACTTTGACACTGCATCTGTGGAGCTGTGGTAGTGAGCCAAGCCAGCTTGGGGCCTGTGTTATCTTGCAAGGAAGCAGGCAAGACTGTGACACTTTATGTAAGAGAGACTTTGCCTGCATACTATCTGTCAAGCATAGTGAGGGGTGAAGCAGGGAGCTAGTGCCCTACTCAGGAGCTAGGCTGTTTATTATTTTATGTTAATTTATGTTGAATGCTGACAATAAAGCACCAGTTCATTTATTCACTGGAAAACCTATGTGTGGAACCTGATTTAAGCACTAGAAAATGCACAATACACCCCTCTATCGAGCTAATTACCCTGTATCATCACAATACTGCACATAGAGAGAGAGAAAGAGAGAGAGAGAGCAAGAGAGAGAAATTACATTATCTGGCGCTGACTGCCTGCATGTGTTTATGTGTCACCAGTGATAGAGGAAGGGAGAGCAGATGCTACTGTACAGTATATAGAAAACTAGGAGCAGGGGCAATGGGCTAGACTGGAAAAATAACTTTTAAGTGCAATTATGCAAGGCTATGAGGCTGTATGAAAATTAAATTAGGGCAAAGGTGGTCATTCCGAGTTGATCGCTAGCTGCATTCGTTCGCTGTGCAGCGAAGAGGCAAAAAAATGTCACTTATGCGTATGCAGCGCAATGCGCACGCGTCGTACTATCACAACGAATGATGTAGTTTCACACAGGGTCTAGCAAGCTTTTCAGTCGCACTGCTGACCGCAGAGTGATTGACAGGAAGAGGGCATTTCTGGGTGTTAACTGACCAATTTTCAGTGAGTGTTCGGAAAAACGCAGGCATGCCAGGAAAAATGCAGGCGTGGCTGGGCGAACGCAGGGCGTGTTTGTGATGTTAAAACAGGAACTGAACAGTCTGGAGTGATCGCAAGCGCTGAGTTGGTTTTGAGCTACTCAGAAACTGCACATAAAAACTGTCGCCGCTGTGCGATCCTTTCGTTCGCACTTCTGCTAAGCTAAAATACACTCCCAGTAGGCGGCGGCATAGCATTTGCACGGCTGCTAAAAACTGCTAGCGAGCGATCAACTCGGAATGACCACCAAAGATCACTTTAAAGATCTTGTTAAATACTGCCCTCATAGAATAGTATGGGGATGGCTGATGCTAGGGCTAGCGACTAGAAAGCAGGAGTTATCTGCAGCAGTGGCGGATCTTGCCACGGGCAAGCAGGACTTTTGCCCGGGGCGCCGCCTTCCGGAGGGCGCTGGCGCCATCCGGAGGGCGCCGCACCGTGGCAAGATCCGCCACTGCTGCCCGCTGTGTCCCTGTCCGCCTCCGCTGCCGTCCCCGTCCCCATCCCCGTCCCCGTCCGCCTCCTGAAGGGAACTAGACGCTATGCGTCTAGTTTCCCTTCCTGGAGAGTAACTTTGCTGAGCGGTGCGCGATGACGTCATCGCGCACCGCACAGCAAAGGTCCTCTCTACGAAGGGAACTAGACTCATAGCGTCTAGTTTCCCTTCGTGGAGAGGACCTTTTGCTGTGCGGTGCGCGATGACGTCATCGCACACCGCTCAGCATTCAAGCGGCGCTTTCAATGTACAGGGGGCGTAATTGACCACGCCCCCTGTATTAGGCCACGCCCCATTTCCTGCCCGGGGCGCAGAGCGCCCTTGAACCGGCCCTGATCTGCAGTATCTCCTGCTTTCTGTCTTGTTACATTCCAGGGATATTTAAGTCTGCTCTGATTAGTACAGTTTCCGCATATTAGAAGGGCAGAGTTGATTTTATAAACAGACCACTGGTGTGTATTTATTAAATGCTACAATTGAGCTTTATTATAAATATTTAATTTTAATTTCTACATTTAAAATTGTGGTATAGTCTCACATCGTCTTCTACATTTCTTTATGTATGTACATATAGGAATACATATATTTGCAATGTTTCACTGCGGTCGTCCAATTTTACCAGAAGCCAAGTGTGAAATTCTATATAGTAATAGTAACAATGTCATCAGCATTGTAATGTGCTCTTTAGAAAATTAGGTCAGCATCAGAGGCATCATCGGGTGTGGTGACACCCAGTGTGCACCCTTGATCTCCTGGCGCGCTCATAGAAACATAGAATTTGACGGCAGATAAGAACCACTTGGCCCATCTAGTCCGCCCCTTTTTTTTTTTAACATTATTTTTATCTCTAACCTTATTTGATCCTTATTTATTTGTAAGGATATCCTTATGTCTATCCCATGCATGTTTAAATTGCTCTACTGTCTTAGCCTCTACCACCTCTGATGGGAGTCTATTCCACTTGTCCACTACCCTTTCTGTGAAGTAATTTTTCCGCAAATTTCCCCTGAACCTCCCCCCCTCCAGTCTCAGTGCATGTCCTCGTGTCCTATTGCTTCTCTTCATTTGGAGAATGTTTCCCTCCTGGACTTTGTTAAAACCCTTGATATATTTGAAAGTTTCTATCATGTCCCCCCTTTCCCTTCTCTGCTCCAAACTATACATATTGAGATTTCTTAGTCTTTCTGGGTATGTTTTGTGATGTAGGCCATGCACCATTTACAGAGCAGAAGGTCCTAACAGAACTCTCAAAGCTGAAAGTGGACAAATCTATGGGGCCAGATGGGATACATCCAAGGATACTAAAAGAACTTAAAGAGGTGCTGGTAGCACCATTGACAGAATTATTCAACCAGTCATTAGCTACAGGAGTAATTCCAGAGGACTGGAAAAGAGCAAACGTAGTCCCACTGTACAAAAGTGGAAGCGAGGAAGAGGCCGTGCAAATGCTATGCCGCCGCCGCCTACTGGGAGTGTATTTTAGCTTAGCAGAAGTGCGAATGAAAGGATCGCACAGCGGCGACAAAGTTTTTATGTGCAGTTTCTGAGTAGCTCAAAACCAACTCAGCGCTTGCGATCACTCCAGACTGTTCAGTTCCTGTTTTAACATCACAAACACGCCCTGCGTTCGCCCAGCCACGCCTGCATTTTTCCTGGCACGCCTGCATTTTTCCGAACACTCCCTGAAAAGAATCGCTTACACATTTTCCCATCCCTACAAAATCAGCCTTCCTAAAATCCAACACCTTTGTTTTTGTATGGGATGAGTCAGTCTCTATCTTTATGCTGAACCATACTGCTTGATGATCACTGGATCCCAGGTTTTCACCCACTTTTTCATCCGATATTCTGTCTCCATTTGTAAGTATTAAGTCTAATATAGCGTCTTTCCGAGTGGGCTCCCTCACCAATTGGTGGAGGGATGCTCCCTGAAGGGAATTTAAAATGTCCCTACTTCTAGTGGAACTAGCAACAAACACTTCCCAGTTTACATCAGGCAGATTAAAATCTCCCATGATTATTACCTCTCCTTTTAATGCCATTTTAGTTATGTCCTGCAATAGGTACTTGTCGAGTTCCTCTTCCTGACCTGGTGGCCTGTATATCACGCCAATACGAATAATCGACTTTTCCCCTGTTTCTATGGTCACCCAAAGGGCCTCAGTTTTTTCTTCAATACTTTGTATTAATGTAGTATTTATGCATTTTTTTTACATACATTGCTACCCCTCCTCCGATTTTTCCAATTCTGTCCTTCCTAAATAAAGTATATCCCGCTATAGCTATGTCCCAGTCATGATTTTCATTGTACCATGACTCTGTAATTGCTACAATGTCTAGATCATCCCTTGTCATTATTGCAATTAGTTCTGGGATTTTATTTCCTAAGCTCCTAGCATTTGCACACATAGCTTTTAGAGTTTTATTTGTGCTTTTTCTGTTCCTAGCTATGTTCTTCTCTCTGCCTATTTTTATTTGATTTTGATCTGAATTATCTTCTATTGCTGTGGATATGCTTCCTATTCCCTTTGCCTGCAGAAACAATACCCCTGTGTTGGGGGAGCAGATTTCTTTATTCTTGTTTGGTTCACTGCCCCCCTCTGTTAGTTTAAATAGTTCTTGATGAAGCATCCAAACTGTTCAGTTAGTATTCTCGTTCCCCTTGAAGATGGGTGCAGGCCGTCACTTTTGTATAAGCTCCTATCTTGCCAGATGGTGTGAGTGTGGCTTATAAATCCAAATCTCTCCTCATTGCACCAGGTCCTTAGCCAAACATTGAAGTTTCTGATGCGATGAGTTCTGTCTTCCCCTCTGTGTACTGGCAATACTTCTGAAAAAGATACAGTGGTTGCCACCTGCTTCAGAGCAGTCCCTAACTTCCTAAATTCATCTTTTACGGCCATGAGTTCAGCATTTGCCAGGTCATTTGTCCCTAGGTGGACAATGACATCCACCTCCCCATCTTTTCTTGCTGCCTTCACAATTCTAAGCATGCGCTCTTTATCCCTTGGAGCTGTGGCTCCAGGTAAGCACCTTATTTGTTTCTCTACTTCATTTGCATTTCCCAGATGTATTCCTCTAATAATGGAATCTCCCAAGAGAAGTGCAGTCCTTTTTGGGGATGCAATTTTTCTGTTCCATTTCCTGTTCCTATAGTTGGTAGAAGTCCCCATATCCTCCTGTTCTGTATTAACTCTATTAGTTGTATCTTCCAGCCCTGCAAGAGTAGCATATGAGTTTTGCAGTGTCACTGCTTGCGGGAGCTGTCTGTGTCCCTCTGGAAATCTCTGCCCTTGAGAGCCCACAGTAGTCCAGGTAGAATGTCTTCTGGTTGCTCTCTGAGGCGGTGGAGGCTTCAAACATCCTACAAATCTCAGCATGCAGTTTTGCTATCTCCTCCTTCATCAGAGAAAATTGCTCACAGATTGGACAGCAGCCGAGTCTCCACACTGCCTCTTTCCAAACAAATGCTTTACATCCATTGCACTGCACAAGGCCAAACATTGTATCAGATGTTAATGGTATTGAAAATCTTTGTGTGACTTTTTGTGTATTATAAAACTCACCTTTTTCTGTATTCTAACTCACCTGCTGCTGTTTCAAACTCACTTAATAAGCCAAGCCTCACTTAAGAATGCAAGCCTCTCACAATGAGCAAGCTCACTGAGTCTGGTCACTGTTTATATAGTTTCTCAAGACAGCTGAGCTAGTCAGCCCCTCCTCCTAATCACTTCACACCTAGATTCAGCCCCTCCTCCTCCTAGTTTCTCTTCACACTCTAACAAAGCACAAAGACAAACACAGCCAAATTCTCACAGTTTTCCCACTATATAACAATCCCTAGATGAATAGACAGAGAATACTCACCTGCTGCTGTTTCAAACTCACTTAATAAGCCAAGCCTCACTTTAGAATGCAAGCCTCTCACAATGAGCAAGCTCACTGAGTCTGGTCACTGTTTATATAGTTTCTCAGACAGCTGAGCTAGTCAGCCCCTCCTCCTTATCACTTCACACCTAGATTCAGCCCCTCCTCCTCCTAGTTTCTCTTCACACTTGTCAGTCAGAAAAATATCACTATGCACACTGCCATATTTGCACCTCATGCAAGCTCCCGCTGCGCGTGCGAGAGCTCTCCCGTGCGTGCGCATACTCGCAGTCGCGTGCACCCGCAGGCGCACGATATGCGGATTTACGGTAGAGTTTGTATGCGTCTAGCGGGCGACTCAATCGATATATATTTTAACCATATAATGTATTTTGTAGATCATGGTCCCTTTGATAGATTCTGAAAGTTTAGTTAATATAGCATGTTCATGGACAAAGAGATCCCTCTTTGTTTGATACGAAGGGTCAGACATGGGTCATACAGTGGTGTTTAGTATCCATCGGAAGAGTATTTAATTAGCAATATTCCGGTGTTGGTTTGAAGCGGATTAATCGCTCGTGCGAATAGTTATGGACATAAGAAGTTTATGGACTTTTACTATTATTTGCACTTTATTATCCATGCAGCGGGAAACCTAGTTTCCCACCCACCTGAGCAGTTGGAGGTGGTCACGGCCCACCTGTATGAATCAACCTATGACCTTTTGTTATGGTGCGAAGAGGAATTCCTGTGTCCAATGAACAATAAGAATATAGGACCATTGTACTGTATTATGTGTAGGGTATAAAAGGACAAGCCGACCTGGGCCAGCTCTCTATTCTCTTCAACGGTTCTCATTGCTGATAATCGGGAGCTGGATATCCAGAGGCGCATGCGATTGTTTCCCTTGAGCGTAAGTTTTCTCCGCAATCATATTGTCTTTCTTGTTATTGTGAGCCATATCTCTCTCTCTCTCTCTTCTCTTTCTCTCTCGTTTCTCTTATATAGTTATTGTACTAATATTGTATTTCATGTGTAGTTATCTGGTTAGGTAGTCTATGTTATATTGGTAGTGTATGACTTGTATTGTATTATTCTTTTTGAACGTTCATTCATTTCCTTAAAAGGCGTTAGACCCTTAGACCGGTATTGTGTGTTCATTATATTGCAGTGGGTAATAGGAGCGTCTCTATCGCTCAAACAGCTTTAGTGTAAACCCGCTTACACAGTGTTGCATTCTCATCTTATCACTACGAAAGGATTTACAGTATAAGTACATTGTTTTATGGTATAGTTATAAAGGTTTAACATTGTGAGCGTCTGCGCCGCTGGTGATCTCCTCGTGGTCCCGAGCGTCCGCTACGCTAATAGCGAACCATTACGTTAGTCGGCAGCCAATAGCGTGCCTGCCTGTGATCTCTTGGCCGTGAGCGAACGTGACGCTTGAGCGTCTCGACTACGGCTAAGCGATTGCTACGCAACGTGCGTACCCTTACGGTATTCCATACGTCAATAGCGTACAGTGTTCTTAGACCTCTCAAAGGGTTTTAAGTAAGATAAATATTCTGCTTTAACACACTCTAACAAAGCACAAAGACAAACACAGCCAAATTCTCACAGTTTTCCCACAATATAACAATCCCTAGATGAATAGACAGAGAATACTCACCTGCTGCTGTTTCAAACTCACTTAATAAGCCAAGCCTCACTTTAGAATGCAAGCCTCTCACAATGAGCAAGCTCACTGAGTCTGGTCACTGTTTATATAGTTTCTCAGACAGCTGAGCTAGTCAGCCCCTCCTCCTAATCACTTCACACCGAGATTAAGCCCCTCCTCCTCCTAGTTTCTCTTCACACTCTAACAAAGCACAAAGACAAACACAGCTAAATTCTCACAGTTTCCCACAATATAACAATCCCCAGATGAATAGACAGAGAATACTCACCTGCTGCTGTTTCAAACTCACTTAATAAGCCAAGCCTCACTTTAGAATGCAAGCCTCTCACAATGAGCAAGCTCACTGAGTCTGGTCACTGTTTATATAGTTTCTCAGACAGCTGAGCTAGTCAGCCCCTCCTCCTAATCACTTCACACCGAGATTCAGCTACTCCTCCTCCTAGTTTCTCTTCACACTCTAACAAAGCACAAAGACAAACACAGCAAAATTCTCACAGTTTCCCACAATATAACAATCCCCAGATGAATAGACAGAGAATACTCACCTGCTGCTGTTTCAAACTCACTTAATAAGCCAAGCCTCACTTTAGAATGCAAGCCTCTCACAATGAGCAAGCTCACTGAGTCTGGTCACTGTTTATATAGTTTCTCAGACAGCTGAGCTAGTCAGCCCCTCCTCCTAATCAAAAGAAAAAAACACTTGGCGCTTACTTAGCAAGGAATCTCCTGTAATAAAACCACTAATTTTCCGGATATGCTGTAGCTCTATCAAGGAGATCACTGATTCTCCCAAGAAAAAGTAAAAAAAACTACAAGATAATTGATAAATAAAGCGCTGCATAGCCAGAATCATTTCATGCTTTTTAATAACACATTATTCGGACAATTAACAATTAACATACATACAACACACACACATAGACCCGGCCGGTATTAAAATTACCTTAAATTTAAATGATAAAACTTATCAACCCATAAAATGCAGATCTCACAACATACCCTCTAATTCAATCATGACCTGTCAATGATGCATCACTGGTATGTTAATCAATTGATAACATGTATGTAATTTAACTGAGGGGCCCCTGATGACTAGAATTTAACCCTCAACTACTTAACAGCATATGGTATCCAATATTCAGTCACAATTGTGTCCATATAAGCAGATGGAATGCTAAGCACATGTATATCCAGATATTAGGTTAGTTGGTTAGTATAGCCAGCAATGTCCATAACCTAGATTATGTCAGATGATGGTTAGTGAGTCACTGCAATCCACCAGAATTAACATGGGCATGCAACCATATTAATATACTGCCCTCTAAATGGGGTTCTCATAATGTGTCCTGGGCACTGGTTACTGAGCGGGCTTCAAATAAAAGAGATACGTGGAATACCGCTCGACCAGCGCCTCACTCAACGTCAGTAGAGTTTTAATCACACCCGGCTCTCAGATCCAAAACATCCTTCGGACGTAGTATACAGGAGCATGATCTCAGTATTGGTCATAGGAGGTTATACCGGAAAGAGAGATAATGGGCAACCATAGTGTGATACTGTTTAAAAATTTAATACATCACACAAACAATTAAAATTGAATCATAAAATACACAAACCACACAATGATGGTACAGACATTCACTATTAGGGCTGACACCCTGGGCAACAGTGATAAAAATGGCTGATTACCGGCTAGAAGTAAGAACTGGCTCACGTCAGTTCTAAAAGCATGAATGACACGGAGTAAATCACCAGGCTGCAGCAAGGGATTCCCCAGTCCCAGGACTTCTTCGCACACCGGCTCAGTTCACAATCGTCGCTCCCATTCAGGTAGTCAGTCCAAAAGAGCACCTACGCGTTACGACCCTCCTCGGGTCTTTCTCAAGGTCCGCTCAAATGTGGATGTCTTACACATGCTGTCCTTCTCCTTAAATCCCTACTCCCTTATTCCTATTGGTCCCAGCGCAGCTGATCCTTATACATGATTTCTCTATTAGTCCATGGACATGTACGCTAGGACCACCCCTAGCTACCACAGGAGTTTCCTAGCAACCCCAATCACACTGCCCGTCTCGAGTGTGACGCTCTCCCGCTTCCGCTGTATTTGCGGTCACGTGATATCACGTGACGTCACTTGATCCTTCCCCCTAGACGTTCCGATCACGTGATCTCTCGAGCTGTCAGCGGCCGCATCGTGACGTATCTGGCAACGTCCCGCACTCCTCCTCTCGGGGACTCCGCTCACGTGATTCTCACCAGGGGGACAGCCGTGGTTATGGTCAACATTTAAATCAACAAGACGGGTTTCCCGTTAGTGATCATGCACATTCCGTCATCCTCACGGCTTCTGTGTTCATCGGGGAAAAAACTGTTTGTATGTCTGCTGTTATACTTCTCATCTGGCTGATAGCACAATGATATTTCAGCGAAAAGATTAGATTTAAAGCGGGAGGTTGCATCATAGATGAATATTTTATAGTCCTTTCCGACTGGATAAATCCTATTTTTCACAATATTCCTAATAAATCGAGGATAGACAAAGATTCATTAGGATAAATACATAAGTCGCATCTGAATCAATAGAATAAAAAGATAATAATAAATCGTCTACAGGTTCTTGTAGACGATTTATTATTATCTTTGGGGTGGTCCTAGCGTACATGTCCATGGACTAATAGAGAAATCATGTATAAGGATCAGCTGCGCTGGGACCAATAGGAATAAGGGAGTAGGGATTTAAGGAGAAGGACAGCATGTGTAAGACATCCACATTTGAGCGGACCTTGAGAAAGACCCGAGGAGGGTCGTAACGCGTAGGTGCTCTTTTGGACTGACTACCTGAATGGGAGCGACGATTGTGAACTGAGCCGGTGTGCGAAGAAGTCCTGGGACTGGGGAATCCCTTGCTGCAGCCTGGTGATTTACTCCGTGTCATTCATGCTTTTAGAACTGACGTGAGCCAGTTCTTACTTCTAGCCGGTAATCAGCCATTTTTATCACTGTTGCCCAGGGTGTCAGCCCTAATAGTGAATGTCTGTACCATCATTGTGTGGTTTGTGTATTTTATGATTCAATTTTAATTGTTTGTGTGATGTATTAAATTTTTAAACAGTATCACACTATGGTTGCCCATTATCTCTCTTTCCGGTATAACCTCCTATGACCAATACTGAGATCATGCTCCTGTATACTACGTCCGAAGGATGTTTTGGATCTGAGAGCCGGGTGTGATTAAAACTCTACTGACGTTGAGTGAGGCGCTGGTCGAGCGGTATTCCACGTATCTCTTTTATTTGAAGCCCGCTCAGTAACCAGTGCCCAGGACACATTATGAGAACCCCATTTAGAGGGCAGTATATTAATATGGTTGCATGCCCATGTTAATTCTGGTGGATTGCAGTGACTCACTAACCATCATCTGACATAATCTAGGTTATGGACATTGCTGGCTATACTAACCAACTAACCTAATATCTGGATATACATGTGCTTAGCATTCCATCTGCTTATATGGACACAATTGTGACTGAATATTGGATACCATATGCTGTTAAGTAGTTGAGGGTTAAATTCTAGTCATCAGGGGCCCCTCAGTTAAATTACATACATGTTATCAATTGATTAACATACCAGTGATGCATCATTGACAGGTCATGATTGAATTAGAGGGTATGTTGTGAGATCTGCATTTTATGGGTTGATAAGTTTTATCATTTAAATTTAAGGTAATTTTAATACCGGCCGGGTCTATGTGTGTGTGTTGTATGTATGTTAATTGTTAATTGTCCGAATAATGTGTTATTAAAAAGCATGAAATGATTCTGGCTATGCAGCGCTTTATTTATTAATTATCTTGTAGTTTTTTTTACTTTTTCTTGGGAGAATCAGTGATCTCCTTGATAGAGCTACAGCATATCCGGAAAATTAGTGGTTTTATTACAGGAGATTCCTTGCTAAGTAAGCGCCAAGTGTTTTTTTCTTTTGATTAGGAGGAGGGGCTGACTAGCTCAGCTGTCTGAGAAACTATATAAACAGTGACCAGACTCAGTGAGCTTGCTCATTGTGAGAGGCTTGCATTCTAAAGTGAGGCTTGGCTTATTAAGTGAGTTTGAAACAGCAGCAGGTGAGTATTCTCTGTCTATTCATCTGGGGATTGTTATATTGTGGGAAACTGTGAGAATTTAGCTGTGTTTGTCTTTGTGCTTTGTTAGAGTGTGAAGAGAAACTAGGAGGAGGAGGGGCTGAATCTCGGTGTGAAGTGATTAGGAGGAGGGGCTGACTAGCTCAGCTGTCTGAGAAACTATATAAACAGTGACCAGACTCAGTGAGCTTGCTCATTGTGAGAGGCTTGCATTCTAAAGTGAGGCTTGGCTTATTAAGTGAGTTTGAAACAGCAGCAGGTGAGTATTCTCTGTCTATTCATCTGGGGATTGTTATATTGTGGGAAACTGTGAGAATTTAGCTGTGTTTGTCTTTGTGCTTTGTTAGAGTGTGAAGAGAAACTAGGAGGAGGAGGGGCTGAATCTCGGTGTGAAGTGATTAGGAGGAGGGGCTGACTAGCTCAGCTGTCTGAGAAACTATATAAACAGTGACCAGACTCAGTGAGCTTGCTCATTGTGAGAGGCTTGCATTCTAAAGTGAGGCTTGGCTTATTAAGTGAGTTTGAAACAGCAGCAGGTGAGTATTCTCTGTCTATTCATCTAGGGATTGTTATATTGTGGGAAAACTGTGAGAATTTGGCTGTGTTTGTCTTTGTGCTTTGTTAGAGTGTGTTAAAGCAGAATATTTATCTTACTTAAAACCCTTTGAGAGGTCTAAGAACACTGTACGCTATTGATGTATGGAATACCGTAAGGGTACGCACGTTGCGTAGCAATCGCTTAGCCGTAGTCGAGACACTCAAGCGTCACGTTCGCTCACGGCCAAGAGATCACAGGCAGGCACGCTATTGGCTGCCGACTAACGTAATGGTTCGCTATTAGCGTAGCGGACGCTCGGGACCACGAGGAGATCACCAGCGGCGCAGACGCTCACAATGTTAAACCTTTATAACTATACCATAAAACAATGTACTTATACTGTAAATCCTTTCGTAGTGATAAGATGAGAATGCAACACTGTGTAAGCGGGTTTACACTAAAGCTGTTTGAGCGATAGAGACGCTCCTATTACCCACTGCAATATAATGAACACACAATACCGGTCTAAGGGTCTAACGCCTTTTAAGGAAATGAATGAACGTTCAAAAAGAATAATACAATACAAGTCATACACTACCAATATAACATAGACTACCTAACCAGATAACTACACATGAAATACAATATTAGTACAATAACTATATAAGAGAAACGAGAGAGAAAGAGAAGAGAGAGAGAGAGAGATATGGCTCACAATAACAAGAAAGACAATATGATTGCGGAGAAAACTTACGCTCAAGGGAAACAATCGCATGCGCCTCTGGATATCCAGCTCCCGATTATCAGCAATGGGAACCGTTGAAGAGAATAGAGAGCTGGCCCAGGTCGGCTTGTCCTTTTATACCCTACACATAATACAGTACAATGATCCTATATTCTTATTGTTCATTGGACACAGGAATTCCTCTTCGCACCATAACAAAAGGTCATAGGTTGATTCATACAGGTGGGCCGTGACCACCTCCAACTGCTCAGGTGGGTGGGAAACTAGGTTTCCCGCTGCATGGATAATAAAGTGCAAATAATAGTAAAAGTCCATAAACTTCTTATGTCCATAACTATTCGCACGAGCGATTAATCCGCTTCAAACCAACACCGGAATATTGCTAATTAAATACTCTTCCGATGGATACTAAACACCACTGTATGACCCATGTCTGACCCTTCGTATCAAACAAAGAGGGATCTCTTTGTCCATGAACATGCAATATTAACTAAACTTTCAGAATCTATCAAAGGGACCATGATCTACAAAATACATTATATGGTTAAAATATATATTGATTGAGTCGCCCGCTAGACGCATACAAACTCTACCGTAAATCCGCATATCGTGCGCCTGCGGGTGCACGCGACTGCGAGTATGCGCACGCACGGGAGAGCTCTCGCACGCGCAGCGGGAGCTTGCATGAGGTGCAAATATGGCAGTGTGCATAGTGATATTTTTCTGACTGACAAGTGTGAAGAGAAACTAGGAGGAGGAGGGGCTGAATCTAGGTGTGAAGTGATAAGGAGGAGGGGCTGACTAGCTCAGCTGTCTGAGAAACTATATAAACAGTGACCAGACTCAGTGAGCTTGCTCATTGTGAGAGGCTTGCATTCTAAAGTGAGGCTTGGCTTATTAAGTGAGTTTGAAACAGCAGCAGGTGAGTATTCTCTGTCTATTCATCTAGGGATTGTTATATAGTGGGAAAACTGTGAGAATTTGGCTGTGTTTGTCTTTGTGCTTTGTTAGAGTGTGAAGAGAAACTAGGAGGAGGAGGGGCTGAATCTAGGTGTGAAGTGATTAGGAGGAGGGGCTGACTAGCTCAGCTGTCTTGAGAAACTATATAAACAGTGACCAGACTCAGTGAGCTTGCTCATTGTGAGAGGCTTGCATTCTTAAGTGAGGCTTGGCTTATTAAGTGAGTTTGAAACAGCAGCAGGTGAGTTAGAATACAGAAAAAGGTGAGTTTTATAATACACAAAAAGTCACACAAAGATTTTCAATACCATTAACATCTGATACAATGTTTGGCCTTGTGCAGTGCAATGGATGTAAAGCATTTGTTTGGAAAGAGGCAGTGTGGAGACTCGGCTGCTGTCCAATCTGTGAGCAATTTTCTCTGATGAAGTAGGAGATAGCAAAACTGCATGCTGAGATTTGTAGGATGTTTGAAGCCTCCACCGCCTTTTATTTGCATTCTGTATTAGAGGTGGGAAAAGCCTCAGGAGGAAGCCGCTGAGTCCGTAGGCAGAGAAACGCGTTGAGAGAGGTCTAAAGCACACGGACCTGGTTGTACATCTATCTGGGACACATTTACACAAACGGATCTGAGGTGTGGCGTGATACAAGGGAGGAGTCGGCTGCGGAGACTTCGGCACAGCAGACAATCAGCTGGTCAGTGAGAACCCCTTACAAACAAGCCCGCTCAGTAACCAGTGCCCAGGACACATTATGAGAACCCCATTTAGAGGGCAGTATATTAATATGGTTGCATGCCCATGTTAATTCTGGTGGACTGCAGTGACTCACTAACCATCATCTGACATAATCTAGGTTATGGACAATGCTGGCTATACTAACCAACTAACCTAATATCTGGATATACATGTGCTTAGCATTCCATCTGCTTATATGGACACAATTGTGACTGAATATTGGATACCATATGCTGCTAAGTAGATGAGGGTTAAATTCTAGTCATCAGGGGCCCCTCAGTTAAATTATATACATGTTATCAATTGATTAACATACCAGTGATGCATCATTGACAGGTCATGATTGAATTAGAGGGTATGTTGTGAGATCTGCATCTTATGGGTTGATAAGTTTTATCATTTAAATTTAAGGTAATTTTAATACCGGCCGGGTCTATGTGTGTGTGTTATATGTATGTTATTTGTTAATTGTCCGAATAATGTGTTATTAAAAAGCATGAAATGATTCCGGCTATGCAGCGCTTTATTTATTAATTACCTCCTCCTAATCACTTCACACCTAGATTCAGCCGCTCCTCCTCCTAGTTTCTCTTCACACTCTAATAGGCCTTACACACTCGGCGATGTGCAGCCGAGCTGCCCGACCGCCGATACGGGCGACCCGGCGGCGGGGGGGGGGCAGTGACAGGGGGAGTGAAGTTTCTTCACTCCCCCCGTCACCCGGCTCCGTAGACTTGCAGGCAAATATGGACGATCTCGTCCATATTGGCCTGCATGCACAACCGACATAGCACCAGCGATGAACGAGCGCGGGGTCGCGCATCGTTCATCGCTGGTGCCTCCACACTGCACGATATGAACGTTATCTCGTTCATTAATGAACGAGATCGTTCATATCGTGCAGTGATATCGGCATGTGTGTAGGGCCCATAAGAAAGCACATAGACAAACACAGCCAAATTCTCACAGTTTTCCCACAATATAACAATCCCTATATGAATAGACAGAGAATACTCACCTGCTGCTGTTTCAAACTCACTTAATAAGCCAAGCCTCACTTTAGAATGCAAGCCTCTCACAATGAGCTCGTGGCAAAAAAGGTGGCATGGTCATAAATATATAAGTGTGGTCTGCGGGAATCCTGAGATCGTCACTCCGGGGGCTGTACTGGGCTGCCCCGGAGGCAGTCTCCCTGCGTTGTTGGCTCCTCTTCTATGACAGGAGCCGGATGCTGTAGGAGACTTTCACACTGCAGCACCTGGCTCCTGTCACTGCGGAGGAGTCAACATTTTGGTGTCACACCCGGGTGCGGGCCGCACCCCCGCCATACCCACCACGTATTATATTAGCTGCTTATTTCCATTAACGCCATAAAAGCTAATTTGAATGGTTGTATTTAAACATCGTATACTTGGATGCTTAAGTAACTTACAGATGTGTCCTTTTGTACTGCTGCTGAATAGTACCTCTTGGCACGCCATGTCCAGTGCCGCCGAGCGGGAGGAAGGAGCGAATACTCTTTACCCAGGTCTGTTGGGGGGACCTGGGTCCCATTACCCCCCTTCCCCGTTGTAGACCGCGCCACTGCCGGAAGAGAGAGGCACTGCTTTAGCGGCAGCCTCTCTCGCCAGTCAGCACATATGCTGCTGTGTGCTGCGTTGGGGAGAGAGACAGCTGCAGAAGCAGTGTCCTCTCTCTTCATGCATGACGTGCGGGGGGTGAGAGATCACATCCATACTCCGCCCAGCAGCCATCCACATTGCCCCCTGCACCAACATCTAGAGCGTGGCACAAAACTTCTGTTTTCAATATTTCTAAAGGAGAGGGGCTGGCTATGCCTTCTGCCAATTACCTGTGCCCGGCACAGCTGGGTGGCTTGGCCATGCCAAGCGTCTTTTTACACTCAAAATGGGATTGGTGACATTTGTACATCTGTGTATAAGTCTGAATCACACAGATTCAGACTCATACGGCCACATGTGAACATCATATACTTAGATACTTACAGATGTATCACAGCTTTCGCCCATGTCAAGTTCCACTGTGATTCATCTGCAACTTTCTATGTGTGGGGGAAACACTGAAGAAAAGAAAGATGGGTAATCTTTCTTTCCTTCAGTGTTTCCCTCAACCTAGTTATAAAACCCAGGGGAGCACCACTGACCATCACAACCACTTAACTTTGAAATTTCTCGCATAGGTATTTACGTGATAAGTCATGGGGTCCTTTTCCCTATAAGCATCAGTTTCCCAGACACAACTATTACTTCATCTTATGAAATTTTCCTGTGCGGCCTTCCCAAACTATATCTTGCTAACTTTCTTTGTGTAAAACGTGCAATTAAAATCACAGCCTGACGCTTCTAGTACACTGCGAGCGGTTGTTTGTTGCATCTGCGATGCGACTAAAACACTATAAAGAAAAGTATAGTACACTACTCATCTAGGAATGTCTCATTCTCAGTCGTGCTGAGCGTCTCTCGCTGTTAGGCATAAAGACACTCAGTTTAAACACAGTTTCACATACTCAACATAGGAGCATAGAGAAAACATAAATCACCTTGTGGGGGACACACATATGATAATCTGTGAATTAAATTGCAGTTTGGTAGGGTGCTCTTCAGTGGAAGATACATATATGCTCCCAGGATGGCGGTCATTATGTCAACATGAGTTAGGTCCAACATCCTGCTTCAGAGTGCTTGGTACAACTCATGTAGCTGCCAATTACAGTTGACAGATGAATCCAGGAGTGAAGAATGAAGAAGGAACTGCCACCTTTGTCATCTTGGGCAGTAGCTCCTGATCCCCGGAGAGGTGAACCGATGCAGATCGGGGCGTAACGCTTGTTCGTAGAGGAGAAAGCCAGGAGGCGGACTCTTAGTTTATACCTGTACTACAATGGCAAGGGTCAACTTGCTGGTTACTGTCCTCCGCAGTCGGGAAAAGACTAGGCCTGAATGATGCTGGAGAATTCATTTGGGCCTATCTTCTATTTCTCCTTCCAATTCAGTGTTATTCCCAGCACAACTGAATGTCACTGAGAAGTAGGTTAAGGTCATGGCCTTTCTGGATAGTGGAGCCACCAAAAATGTAATGGACTTTGCCTTTGCCCAGACCCCTGTAATTCCTGTTGAGGAATTGGCCTCCCCCATCACTATCTTTGGCCTAGATGGGCATCCTCTCCTCAATGGCCAGGTGAGGTGTCAAACTCCATCTCTCTGGTTGAGTATTGGCACCCTCCATTCTGAGACTCTGTACTTCTACCTGGTACACTGCCCCATGGCTCAGATAATCCTGGGCTCAGAAGCCATAATCTCGTGGTAAATTGGAGGACAGGTGAACTAATATGGTGGAGTCTAGATTTTACTGCCAGTTGCCTCAATTTACCTGTCAGGACTGTCATGCCTTTCCTGAAAGATTGACACGTCCTTATCATGCCTATGCCAATGTTTTTTCCAAGAACAAGGTGGACTCTCTTCCTCCTCATCGTCCTTATGACTGTGCTATTAACTTGATTCCTGACACCAGACTTCCTAAGGGCAGGTTGCATGTCCTTTCCCTGAATGAGACCAAGGCTATGGATGATTATATTCAGAAGAATTTAGGTAAGGGCTTCATTCAGTCATCTAAGTCTCCCATAGGTGCAGGCTTCTCTTTGTGGGCAAAAAGGATGGATAACTGTGTTCTTGCATTAACTACCATGGTCTTAATAAAATCATTGTCAAGAACTCATATCAATTACCCCTCATATCAGTCCTGTTCAACCAGCTATGAGAGGCAGTAGTATTCTTCATGAGTGATCTTCGAGGGGCCTACAATCTGATTCGGATTAAGGAGGGAGATGAATGAAAGATGGCATTCAATACTCACTCAGGGCCATTCTTGAGCAAGTTCATTGTGGTGTATCTCCATGATATCGTGATTTATTCTTTGAAAGAACACTGTTATCATGTCCAGTCTGTGCTTCGGAAACTTTGAGAAAATAACCTCTATGCTAAATTGGAGAAGTGCGAGTTTGAGATGGCAAAGACTTTATTTCTGGGATATATCATCTCCCCCAAAGGCTTCTCCATGGACCCCAGTAAGTTACAGGCAGTCCTTGATTGGGTCTGTCCCAACAACTTAAAGGACATCCGTCGGTTCCTGGCTTTGCAAATTATTAGTGCAGATTTAAACACACTTTTTTCACAAAAGGTGCTTATACCTCCTGTTGGTCACCATCAGCTTTCCAGGCCTTTGAACAACTGAAGAAGTTTTCGTAGAGGTAGATGCATCTGAAGTAGGTGTCAGAGCAGTCTTGCCTCAGAGGGACCCTAAAGACTCTAGAATGCATCCTTGTTTATTTTTCTCTTGCATTTCTCTCCTGCAGAAGCTTTCTTCGGCAAAAATGAACCTTTAGCCATCACATGGTCTTTGGAGGACTGGAGGTATTGGTTGGAGGGTGCAAAACATCCTGTCACCATTTTCACTGATCACAAGAATTTATCTTAAATAAATCTGTAAAGAGATTGAATTCCAGACAGGCATGTTGGGCATTGTTCTTTGCTCAATTCGACTTCAAAATCACATATAGGTCTGGGACTAAGAACGTTAAGGCTGACGCTTTATCACAAAGTTTTATTTTGGTACGGAATACTTCTAGACCATTGATGCCGATTATTCCTGCTACATGTATTCTGCTGGTCTCAAGCAAGATTTAGCTGCCCAATTTCAGTTCTTACAGGCTCAGTCACCTTCTGCAACACCTTCCGGGCTTCTGTTTGTCCCTGAAAGCCTCAGGGGAGCAGTGCTCACTGACTTCCATTGTAATAAGGTCTCTGGACATCTGGGTGTTACCAGAACTCTGGAACTGCTGTCTCGCTCCATGTGGTGGCCCACTATTGCGAGATGTTGTTCAATCGTTTGACACCTGTGCCAGAAACAAAATTCTTCAAGTATCTCCCTCCGGGCATCTGCTGCATGATCTAGAAAAAGGTGCATTAAGCTCTTAACAAGGCTGTATTCCGCTCAAGAACTTTCTCAGGCAAACATAGAAGATTGTGTACATTTAAAGTGGGTGACATGGTGTGGCTGTCTGCTCGAAATATTAAAATTCAGCAACCTTCTCTGAAACTGGGAGCCCGATACATTAGCCACTTTTGGATCATTAAACAAATAAACCTTGTGGCCTTTCATCTCCAGTTACCAAAGTCTGTGAAGATTGATAATACTTTCCATTGTTCTCTTTTAAGCCTGCTTTCTACTGTAAGAAATTCAGAGTTTGCCATCATAGAAGACCTTCTCCGCTATGGTTCAGAGTCATCATGAGTATGTGGTGGAGAAGATCTTGGACTCCAAGTTTGAACAGGGGCAGGTAAAGTTCATGTTTCACTGGCTATGGCCCTGAGTAGAGAGAATGGATTTCAGGAAGATTTTCATGCACCGATCTTAAGAAATCATTCTTCTGAGAATTTCCAGACAAAACCCGGATTTAGGGGCTCCTTAACCACTCTTCAAGAGGGGTACTTTTACGAGCCATCTGGCTTGTCCCTCCAATTGGTCCCGGTCGTTGGTAGGCAACCAGGACTTCACAGATCTCTGCCCAGTGATAACCGCTGGTTGCTTAGCAACGGGGACACCGGGTGGTTGTCACCTGGTTACAGGAGGTGATACAGCACTACATGCAGCACTGCAGCTGCATGAAGTTTTTTCAATAACTGGCTCCCCATTGGTTCTCTATTAGGCACTCCGCCCATCTCTCAGTCCTTGTCTGCAAGCCTTGCTGGTTACGTGGATACTCTGCCAAATTTCCTGCTCATCCGTGTTCTGGTTCCTGCCTTGTTTGTACCCACCTCCAGCCTAGTGTTTTAACCCTTCATCTGCCTTTTTTTGCAGCGCTGTGATGAGGTCAGAACTGCTCATGCGTATGCACCGCACTGCGCAGGCGCGTCACATGGGTACAAAGTGGATCGCCACTCAGCAATGGGTTTGTGCGAAGAATTCATTTGCACGGGCATTCGCAAGGAGATTGACAGGAAGAAGCCGGTTGTGGGTGGTAATTGACCGTTTTCTGGGAGTGGTTTGAAAAAGGCAGGCGTGTCCATGCAGGGAGGGTTCCTGACTTCAATTCCGGTCCCGGACAGGCTGGTGTGATCACAGCAGCTGAGTAAGTCCTGGGCTACTCAGAGACTGCACAAGATCTGTTTGTACAGCTCTGCTTCATATGCGTTTGCACACTTGCAAAGCGAAAATACACTCCCCTATGGGTGGCGACTATCTGTTTGCAGCAGTGCAAAAAACCTAGCGAGCGATCAGGTCTGAATTAGGCCCAGTGTTTGCTAGCCATCTTCAAAGTGCTTCATCTGCCCTGGCTGAGATACCTACCCAGCTCTGACCTCACCCTCCATGCTCTTGTGTGTCTCTAACCATGTTATTCTCCAGTCCATTATAGTGTGGTCTCCAGCCTATTGTATGAGCCTCTACTGCTGGAGGTTTAAGTCCAGTGGGCCCCCTAATTACTGATATGCCTATCAAGCACTACGGGAACAGTGGCGGTTGCTATTGGCAGGAGACCCTCTTGAGAGCTCTAGGGGTCTCACACCAATAGTGCAGAGTTTCCTAACACTGTGTTTAAAGGTGTGAACCTATTTTCAATACTATACTGAGGCTGCTAAAGGGTGCACACTAGGCAGAGGCGTCCCCAAGTGTGGTGACACCTGTTGCGCATCCTTAATCTCCCGGCGTGCCTAGGGTGGGTTCATGGCAAAAGGGGGTGTGGTCATATATACAGGGGTCATGGCCTCGCAGGAATCCCAAGATTTTAACTCTGCGGGCATGCCCAGCATCTCCGGCTGTACTGGGTTGCCTCTGGAGGCAGTCTCCCTGCGCTGTTGGCTCCTCTTCTATGACAGGAGCCGGGTGCTTTAGGAGACTTTCACATTGCAGCACCTGGCTCCTGACACTGTGGAGGAGCTGACATTTTGGTGTAATCCCCTGCAGGTGACACACCCGGATGTGGGCTGCACCACCCGCACCCACCTTGTGACGCCACTGACACTGCGGAGGAGCTGACATTTTGATGTAATCCCCTACAGGTGTAACACCCGGATGTGGGCCGCACCACCCACACCCACTTTGTGACGCCACTGACACTAGGACCATATAATTTTGCATTATCATAGTAAAAACACTCAGTGTATGAGGGGACGCATCTGTACCTCAACCTAAATAAAGACACAAGAGGACATTAACTCTTTCAAGATTATACCTCTTTGACCAAGCCAATTTTAATGGTTTAGGAGTCAGATGCTGCTGGAAAAGAGGTGCTTCAATTTCCTGATGGCAACCAGATGAGACAGTATGCCGAAGTATTCTCTGTATAGCTATTGAGGCCAATAAGTAAAGATAATGTTCCTTGTACCATATCTGGACTTGCTTGATTTAATTAGCAGGCTGGAGTCCAGAGATAAAGTGTTTGCCTCCCTATGTCAAAAATAGTGTTTAGAAATGTCAATATATGATATAGCACTGGTAAATATGTTTTTGCCTTATCAGTTGCACCAGGGTTCACTAGCCACATCATGAAATTGTTGGCTGGCTTTGCAACTGTTGTTTCAGGTTTTTAATCAGGGATGATCTACACCAGGGGCAAGTGACAGGCCTGTTCCAACCTGATAATTTATTTCCATGAAACGTCACTGTAACTTTGCACATCTCTTCTCACTAAGTAAATGTCTTCAATCTGTCTAATATTCTGAGCCAAATAATGAAATCTTCAAGGTCAAAAGCAAGTGGCTAGAGATCCTGGCTTTGAAGAATAGCAAACTAAGGGGAAAAATACAATTTTAATGAGGGGCATTTTAAGTGAGGAGTGAACCCGTGTGCAATCTCCCTCCAGTACCCCTCTTCTCTAGCTGGCAGCATATTTGTAACTGTGAACTATGGGGGTGATTGAGACCTGATCGCTGTGCTGCAAATTTTGTTGTCCTGCGATAACATAGTCTCCGCCCAAGGGGGAGTATAAATTCACCCGTGCAAGTGTGCGATCGCATGTGTACGCCATGCGAAAATGTCCCTCAGTCAGCTGACAGATGCAAATCCATTCACAACTCACTCACCATCGAATGATTTTCCCACTGTGTGCAGTCTGTGTGCAGCCCAGGCTTTACTCCTAAAGTGCAAAAAGAACAGGCTGATCAGGGAACGGAGCTGACATCACATACCCTCCCTGAAAACGCTTGGGAACGCCTGCGTTTTCCCTGACACTCCCAAAAAATGACCAGTTACCACCCACAAACGGCCTCTTCCTGTCAATCAGCTTGCCAATGGCTTTGCAATCAAAATTTTTGCACCAGCTTGTCGCTGTTCGGCGATGCCTGTTGTTGTTAGGCAATGCGCACATGCATTGCGGTGCATACGCATGCACAGTCAATCAATAATTGCCAGCTGTGCAAAAATGCACAACAGCGATCAGGTCTGAATCGAGCCCTATGTAAGGCTTAGTGCTAGTAGACTCTAGCGCTGTGCTAGATTCTACTGTGCAGGTCTCTGTGTGGCAATTTCAAAACACCATGAAAATGGAGTGGCAGCGATTTTCTCAGTGCTTTTTACAGCGGTGCTGCTGCAGTGACGGGACTCCAGAAAGGTACAGTAAGTACCATAATAAATGGGTGCAGCGTGTGCGGTGTGGCCACTGCACACACTGCACCCACTACAGATACACCACTGATCTAAATATTACTATATTTATTGCATATAGGGCCTAATTCAGAGTTGAACGAAGCAGCAAATTTTTTAGCAGTTGGGTAAAATCATGTGCACTGCAGGTGTGGCAGATATAACATTTGCAGAGAGAGTTAGATTTGGGTGGGGTGTGTTCAAACTAGAGATGAGCGGGTTCGGTTCTGAGCGGGTTTCCTGCCTGACTCGGAAACCAGAACAAGGCAAAACATCATCATCCCGGTGTCGGATTCTCGCAGGGTTTGGATTCCATATAAGTCGCCGCGCGTCGCCGCCATTTTCACTCCGGCATTGGAGAGTGTAGAGAGAGGACGTGTCTCCGTCCTCAGTGTCCTGCATCAGTTCAGTGTTAGTGTCTTGTGCTGCATCAGTCTAGTCACAGTGGTTGTGTCCTCTGCTGCCATATGTCCAGTGCTGCTGTATTAGGTGGTCATTCCAAGTTGATCACTGCTGAGCAGCGGGATTTAGCCAAATGCGCATGTGCAAAGTCCCCCGTACGACGAATGTGCAGAAATACACAAGCTTTATGTGTTCGCATCCACGCAATGACAATGAGGCGTGTTAAAGGCGGTGCGGGGGCATGGCTTCGCTAGCTAACGAAAAGGGGCATGAAAGTGGGTGTCATGTGGGGGAGAGTGCTAAGGTCTGCAGGTGTGGTTTTCCGCACCGCTGCAAAGCTGCCCGTTGCTGGTACACACCAGGCATTCGCAGCACAGGTGTAGGTCTAGGGCTGCGCACAGCTAGCGAACTCTTGCTACAGGTGCCTGACCGGGCGCACGGCTAATTATTGGCAATAGAATGCAGCTGATTGAGATACAAACGCATCAACACGTCATTGTAAATCGAGCACTCTCACAGATGGTATGTACATTTACACTCCGAGGAAAGGTTATTATGTTAAACATTCGCAAATTATGTTTCTCTGACGTCCTAAGTGGATGCTGGGGACTCCGTCAGGACCATGGGGAATAGCGGCTCCGCAGGAGACAGGGCACAAAAGTAAAAGCTTTAGGATCAGGTGGTGTGCACTGGCTCCTCCCCCTATGACCCTCCTCCAAGCCTCAGTTAGATTTTTGTGCCCGGCCGAGAAGGGTGCAATCTAGGTGGCTCTCCTAAAGAGCTGCTTAGAGTAAAAGTTTTGTTAGGTTTCTTATTTTCAGTGAGTCCTGCTGGCAACAGGCTCACTGCTACGAGGGACTTAGGGGAGAAGAAGTGAACTCACCTGCGTGCAGGATGGATTGGCTTCTTAGGCTACTGGACACCATTAGCTCCAGAGGGAGTCGGAACACAGGTCTCACCCTGGGGTTCGTCCCGGAGCCGCGCCGCCGACCCCCTTGCAGATGCCGAAAAGTGAAGAGGTCCAGAAACCGGCGGCAGAAGACTTTTCAGTCTTCATAAGGTAGCGCACAGCACTGCAGCTGTGCGCCATTGTTGTCAGCACACTTCATAGCAGCGGTCACTGAGGGTGCAGGGCGCTGGGGGGGGGCACCCTGGGCAGCAATGATAGTACCTTATTCTGGCTAAAAATACATCACATATAGCCCCTGGGGGCTATATGGATGTATTTAACCCCTGCCAGGTCTCAGAAAAACGGGAGAAGAAGCCCGCCGAAAAGGGGGCGGGGCCTATTCTCCTCAGCACACAGCGCCATTTTCCCTCACAGAAATGCTGGTGGGAAGGCTCCCATGCTCTCCCCTGCACTGCACTACAGAAACAGGGTTAAAACAGAGAGGGGGGGCACTGATTTGGCGATATGACTATATATATATATTAAAATGCTATAAGGGAAAAACACTTATATAAAGGTTGTCCCTGTATAATTATAGCGTTTTTGGTGTGTGCTGGCAAACTCTCCCTCTGTCTCCCCAAAGGGCTAGTGGGGTTCTGTCCTCTATCAGAGCATTCCCTGTGTGTGTGCTGTGTGTCGGTACGTGTGTGTCGACATGTATGAGGACGATGTTGGTGAGGAGGCGGAGCTATTGCCTGTAATGGTGATGTCACTCTCTAGGGAGTCGACACCGGAATGGATGGCTTATTCAAGGAATTACGTGATAATGTCAACAGAGACGGCCGGCAAACAAAATAGTACCTGTCCAGGCGTCTCAAACACCGTCAGGGGCTTTAAAACGCCCATTTACCTCAGTCGGTCGACAGACACAGACACGGACACTGATTTCAGTGTCGACGGTGAAGAAACAAACGTATTTTCCTTTAGGGCCACACGTTACTTGTTAAGGGCAATGAAGGAGGTGTTACATATTTCTGATACTACAAGTACCACAAAAAAGGGTATTATGTGGGGTGTGAAAAAACTACCTGTAGTTTTTCCTGAATCAGATACATTAAATGAAGTGTGTGATGATGCGTGGGTTTCCCCCGATAGAAAATTATTGGCGGTATACCTTTTCCCGCCAGAAATTAGGGCGCGTTGGGAAACACCCCTTAGGGTGGATAAGGCGCTCACACGCTTATCAAAACAAGTGGCGGTACCGTCTCCAGATAGGGCCGTCCTCAAGGAGCCAGCTGATAGGAGGCTGGAAAATATCCTAAGAAGTATATACACACATACTGGTGTTATACTGCGACCAGCGATCGCCTCAGCCTGGATGTGCAGAGCTGGGATGGCTTGGTCGGATTCCCTGACTAAAAATATTGATACCCTTGACAGGGACAGTATTTTATTGACTATAGAGCATTTAAAGGATGCATTTCTATATATGCGAGATGCACAGAGGGATATTTGCACTCTGGCATCAAGAGTAAGTGCGATGTCCATATCTGCCAAAAGATGTTTATGGACACGACAGTGGTCAGATGATGCAGATTCCAAACGGCACAAAGATGTATTGCCGTATAAAGGGGAGGAGTTATTTGGGGTCGGTCCATCGGACCTGGTGGCCACGGCAACTGCTGGAAAATCCACCGTTTTTACCCTAAGTCACATCTCTGCAGAAAAAGACACCGTCTTTTCAGCCTCAGTCCTTTCGTTCCCATAAGAGTCATATCTGCCCAGGGATAGAGGAAAGGGAAGAAAACTGCAGCAGGCAGCCCATTCTCAGGAACAGAAGCCTTCCACCGCTTCTGCCAAGTTCTCAGCATGACGCTGGGGCCGTACAGGACCCCTGGATCCTACAAGTAGTATCCCAGGGGTACAGATTGGAAAGTCGAGACGTTTCCCCCTCGCAGGTTCCTGAAGTCTGCTTTACCAACGTCTCCCTCCGACAGGGAGGCAGTATTGGAAACAATTCACAAGCTGTATTCCCAGCAGGTGATAATCAAAGTACCCCTCCTACAACAAGGAAAGGGGTATTATTCCACACTATATTGTGGTACTGAAACCAGAAGGCTCGGTGAGACCTATTCTAAATCTGAAATATTTGAACACTTACAAAGGCACAAATCAAGATGGAGTCACTCAGAGCAGTGATAGCGAACCAGGAAGAAGGGGACTATATGGTGTCCCGGGACATCAGGGATGCTTACCTCCATGTCCCAATTTGCCCTTCTCACCAAGGGTATCTCAGGTTCGTGGTACAGAACTGTCACTATCAGTTTCAGACGCTGCCGTTTGGATTGTCCACGGCACCCCGGGTCTTTACCAAGGTAATGGCCGAAATGATGATTCTTCAAAGAAAATGGACGACCTCCTGATAAGAGCAAGGTCCAGAGAACAGTTGGAGGTCGGAGTAGCACTATCTCAAGTAGTTCTACGACAGCACGGGTGGATTCTAAATATTCCAAAACCGCAGTTGTTTCCGACGACACGTCTGCTGTTCCTAGGGATGATTCTGGACACAGTCCAGAAAAAGGTGTTTCTCCCGGAGGAGAAAGCCAGGGAGTTATCCGAGCTAGTCAGGAACCTCCTAAAACCAGGAAAAGTGTCAGTGCATCATTGCACAAGAGTCCTGGGAAAAATGGTGGCTTATTACGAAGCGATTCCATTCGGCAGATTCCACGCAAGAACTTTTCAGTGGGATCTGCTGGACAAATGGTCCGGATCGCATCTTCAGATGCATCAGCGGATAACCCTATCTCCAAGGACAAGGGTGTCTCTCCTGTGGTGGTTACAGAGTGCTCATCTTCTAGAGGGCCGCAGATTCGGCATTCAGGATTGGATGCTGGTGACCACGGAGGCCAGCCTGAGAGGCTGGGGAGCAGTCACACAGGGAAAAAATTTCCAGGGAGTGTGATCAAGTCTGGAGACTTTTCTCCACATAAATATACTGGAGCTAAGGGCAATTTATAATGCTGTAAGCTTAGCAAGACCTCTGCTTCAAGGTCAGCCGGTATTGTTCCAGTGGGACAACATCACGGCAGTCGCCCACGTAAACAGGGCGGCACAAGAAGCAGGAGGGCAATGGCAAAAACTGCAAGGATTTTTCGCTGGGCGGAAAATCATGTGATAGCACTGTCAGCAGTGTTCATTCCGGGAGTGGACAACTGGGAAGCAGACTTCCTCAGCAGGCACGACCTCCACCCGGGAGAGTGGGGACTTCATCGGGAAGTTTTCCACATGATTGTGAACCGTTGGGAAAGACCAAAGGTGGATATGATGGCGTCCCGCCTGAACAAAAAACTGGACAGGTATTGCGCCAGGTCAAGAGACCTTCAGGCAATAGCTGTGGACGTTCTGGTAACACCGTGGGCGTACCAGTCGGTGTATGTGTTCCCTCCTCTGCTTCTCATACCCAAGGTATTGAGAATTATAAGACGTAGAGGAGTAAGAACTATACTCGTGGCTCCGGATTGGCCAAGAAGGACTTGGTACCCGGAACTTCAAGAGATACTCACAGAGGACTCATGGCCTCTGCCGCTAAGAAGGGACTTGCTTCAGCAAGTACCATGTCTGTTCCAAGACTTACCGCGGCTGCGTTTGACGGCAGGTCGGTTGAACGCCAGATCCTATGGGAAAAAGGCATTCCGGAAGAGGTCATTCCTACCCTGGTCAAAGCCAGGAAGGAGGTGACCGCACAACATTATCACCACATGTGGCGAAAATATGTTGCATGGTGTGAGGCCAGGAAGGCCCCACGAAGAAATTTCAACTCGGTCGATTCCTGCATTTCCTGTAAACAGGAGTGTCTATGGGCCTCAAATTGGGGTCCATTAAGGTTCAAATTTCGGCCCTGTCGATTTTCTTCCAGAAAGAATTGGCTTCAGTTCCTGAAGTCCAGAAGTTTGTCAAGGGAGTACTGCATATACAACCCCCTTTTGTGCCTCCAGTGGCACTGTGGGATCTCAACGTAGTTCTGGGATTCCTCAAATCACATTGGTTTAAACCGTTCAAATCTGTGGATTTGAAGTATCTCACATGGAAAGTGACCATGCTGTTGGCCCTGGCCTCGGCCAGGCGAGTGTCAAAATTGGCGGCATTTGTCTCACAAAAGCCCATATCTGTTTGTCCATTCGGACAGGGCAGAGCTGCGGACTCGTCCCCAGTTTCTCCCTAAGGTGGTGTCAGTGTTTCACCTGAACCAGCTTATTGTGGTACCTGCGGCTACTAGGGACTTGGAGGACTCCAGGTTGCTAGATGTTGTCAGGGCCCTGAAAATATAGGTTTCCAGGACGGCTGGAGTCAGGAAAACTGACTTGCTGTTATCCTGTATGCACCCAACAAACTGGGTGCTTTTGCTGCTAAGCAGACGATTGCTAGTTGGATGTGTAGTACAATTCAGCTTGCACATTCTGTGGCAGGCCTGCCACAGCCAAAATATGTAAATGCCCATTCCACAAGGAAGGTGGGCTCATCTTGGGCGGCTGCCCGAGGGGTCTCGGCTTTACAACTTTGCCGAGCTGCTACTTGGTCAGGGGCACACCCTGACTGAGGAGGACCTGGAGTTCTCTCATTCGGTGCTGCAGAGTCATCCGCACTCTCCCGCCCGTTTGGGAGCTTTGGTATAATCCCCATGGTCCTGACGGAGTCCCCAGCATCCACTTAGGACGTCAGAGAAAATAAGAATTTACTTACCGATAATTCTATTTCTCGTAGTCCGTAGTGGATGCTGGGCGCCCATCCCAAGTGCGGATTGTCTGCAATACTTGTACATAGTTATTGTTACAAAAATCGGGTTATTATTGTTGTGAGCCATCTTTTCAGAGGCTCCGCTGTTATCATGCTGTTAACTGGGTTCAGATCACAGGTTGTACAGTGTGATTGGTGTGGCTGGTATGAGTCTTACCCGGGATTCAAAAATCCTTCCTTATTGTGTACGCTCGTCCGGGCACAGTATCCTAACTGAGGCTTGGAGGAGGGTCATAGGGGGAGGAGCCAGTGCACACCACCTGATCCTAAAGCTTTTACTTTTGTGCCCTGTCTCCTGCGGAGCCGCTATTCCCCATGGTCCTGACGGAGTCCCCAGCATCCACTACGGACTACGAGAAATAGAATTATCGGTAAGTAAATTCTTATTTAAACTGACAAGCAGCACACATGTTTATTATTAGCAAATACATGTTTTTTGCCCATGTCCCACATGTCTGTTTTTTGTATGTGTGTTTATTTTATAAGTGGTAAAAACTAATTAATTTCCTTTAATACCCACAGACATGCCATGTTTTCCAGATTTCTACATTAGTTTTGTGTTTTATATAACAACATTACCTACATAATGCAACATAACCTATAAGGTTATTACCTGCTGCTTTACCTAATACATTGCTCAGGATGAATTAGGTCAGTTGTGAGTTATATTTAAGATGGCATGTTGCCCATAGTAACCAAACAACTTTGTGGGCTTATATTGTGTAAGGAGCAAAGGAGGTCATTCCGAGTTGTTCGCTTACAAGCGGATTTTAGCAGATTTGCTCATGCTAAGCCGCCGCCTACTGGGAGTGAATCTTAGCATCTTAAAATTGCGAACGATGTATTCGCAATATTGCGATTACACACCTCGTAGCAGTTTCTGAGTAGCTCCAGACTTACTCGGCATCTGCGATCATTTCACTGCTTGTCGTTCCTGGTTTGACGTCACAAACACACCCAGCGTTCGCCCAGACACTCCTCCGTTTCTCCGGCCACTCCTGCGTTTTTTCCGGAAACGGTAGCGTTTTTTCGCACACGCCCATAAAACGGCCTGTTTCCGCCCAGTAACACCCATTTCTTGTCAATCACATTACAATCGACAGAACGATGAAAAAGCCGTGAGTAAAATTCCTAAGTGCATAGCAAATTTACTTGGCGCAGTCGCAGTGCGGACATTGCGCATGCGCATTAAGCGGAAAATCGCTGCGATGCGAAGATTTTTACCGAGCGAACAACTCGGAATGAGGGCCAATATACATGTATTTTTGAGAATAATTTTTCTCTAAGCAACATGCCATGATTTCATGGAATTTTCACAAACATAAAAAAAATATTTTTTTTCTTAGCTACAATGAAACTCTTTTTACACACCCACAATAATAAACACACAATTTCACACCAAAGTATATTGGCTCAAAGTAATTTTACTATGTCTAAAAATATTTCATAATGTTTTTACACAAAAATAACAGAACATGGCCCAGCAACAAACACCTGCCAGTGCACAAAATAGGAAGACAGTACCCAGTAGTCAACCCCCCCCCCACCCCTTCCCTCCATCTAATGGCCAATCACAAAAAGAGACAAACTGAGGAAGATTCTGGCCACAATACCGAAACCCAACTATCCAGACCACAATATGAAGAGGAAGGTGGGACAAGTTCACAGGCCAATGCATCACAGGGTACTAACAAAAAGAGAAGACAGCAAACCCCATTCAGCATGAGGGAGTTTGTCATTCTGGTCCCGCAAGCCACTGATACTCCATTTTAGAACATAACCAACATGGGTGCTGGGAAATGTGACCGCATCTGGCGGGAAGATATTTCTTCTTCTTTTTCCGCCCCGCCTGAAGTGGATGTTGGTCACTGGTTGGTCTGCGAACTGACCTTTGAGGGCCCTGCCCAGTGAGATCTTGTTCCTGGGCAGGGGTAGGGGATGGTCCAGGTGTTGGTGCCTCCCTGACACTGTGGGCAAGGAGCCCAGCGATGGTCTGTACTCCTTGTCCAATTGTGGTGTTTAGTTGTTGGACTGATGAGTTGAGTTCGCACATGCCTTGGCAAACATGGATGGTCTGGTCAGTGAGCCGAAAGGACAGCTCACGTACCTCCCGGATCATCTGGTCATGGAATTCGCTGTTTCTAACTCCATGACTGGCTATCTCATCCAGAATCTCCGAGCGAGAGGATTGGGGCGCCAGTGTGGCCACACTGGAGGTGTCACTAGCTCCCCCCTCCTCAGCCTCAGTGAGATGCCCCTCCTGTGACTCACTGCGATGGCCCTCCTGTTTTGTATTTTTTTTTAAAACAATAGTTAGTAAATAAATATTAAACAATTACAAAAACCATACAATTATAGTGAGAAAACTTGACAATATATGTTTGGAAACTTACCTGCCAAGGCATATGGACCTTCCATGTCAGGTGTGTCGGTGTCCATTTCGGACACACCTGCCACCTCCTCATAGGATACACAGACCATCACTAGCTCCTCCAGGTCTGTATACTCCACAGTTTCAGGGAGTAGGCCTCCCCCTGTTTCCCTCGAAGCATTCCAGTTCGCCGCCTTTTTCTGCTTCAGGCGGGACTTGAAGTCAGCCCAGCTACATATGTTTTGTGGTTTGGGTGAAAGGAGAAGTAAACGTAAGTAAATGTGATGCATACTTTTTGAGCACGTCATGGTATTGGTTGCTATAAGTAACCTCACTTGAAAACTGCTGCTTAAATCTTAGTTAATGCATAGTGTTTGTCATTGTGTCTCAGTATGTACTTACCGTTATCTGACTTCCTGTGGTGTGTGGACAATTGGGCCAACAGTATTAACAGAGTCTGTGATTTCTCTGCAGATCCGGTCCTTGGTCCCAGCACCCATGTTTTTATCTCCAAAATGGATTTTATCAATGGCCTGGGGTACCAAAATTCCCAACTCCCTCTTAGTAAATGGGGTTTGTTGTTTTCTCTTTTTGCCTGTTGCCTGCGAAGCATCAACCTGAGAAGTATCCCCAACTTCCTCTTCAGTTTGTGGCTGGGTTTGGTTATTTTGGCCAGATTCTTCCTCAGTTTGTGGTACATATTCCTCAGCCAGGGCCCTCACACCAGCCTCTTCTTCTGTTTGTGGGCCAGTAGATGGGGTTTGGACACTACCGGGATCTCCTCGTTCCTCCTATGCACTGGCAGATGTTGATGCTGCCGTGTTCGTTGTGCCAGCTGGTTTCTTCTTGCTAAGATGGCACGCATCTGCTGATTGAGCATGTCCATCTCAACAGCCACTGGATCAGTCACTGGATCCTGCTCCATGATGCTGATAGCATGTGCGTATGGCTCTGTGGTGTGTTTTTATTAGAGATGAGCGGGTTCGGTTCCTCGGGATCCGAACCCCCCGAACTTCACCCGTTTTACACGGGTCCGAGGCAGCCTCGGATCTTCCCGCCTTGCTCGGTTAACCAGAATGCGCCCGAACGTCATCATCCCGCTGTCGGATTCTCGTGAGATTCGTATTCTATATAAGGAGCCGTGCGTTGCCGCCATTTTCACTCGTGCATTGGAGATTGAACGGAGAGGACGTGGCAGCGTTCTCTCCCCTGAAAAGCTCCGTAATCTGTGCTCAGTGTGCTGAAAATATCTGTGCTCAGTGTGCTGCAAATAATCTGTGCTCAGTGTGCTGAAAATATCTACGTTCTCTGCCTGACAACGCTCCATATCTGTGCTCAGTGTGCTGCAAATCTCTGTGCTCAGTGTGCTGCATTGTGGGGACTGGGGACCACCAGTATAATAATATATACTATTCTATAGCTTCTATACTGCTTGTCAGTACACATGTGTCACAGTTACACCGCTCTGTACGGATATATATATATATATATATATATATATATATATATACATACACAGTAATATATATATACTATTCTATAGCTTCTATACTGCTTGTCAGGACATATGTGTCACAGTTACACCGCTCTGTACTGATATATATATACAGTAATATATATACTATTCTATAGCTTCTATACTGCTTGTCAGGGCACTTTACACCGCTCTGTACTGATACTGTATATATATATATATATATATATATATATATATATATATACAGTAAGTAATATATATACTATTCTATAGCTTCTATACTGCTTGTCAGGACACATGTGTCACAGTTATACCGCTCTGTACTGATATATATATATATATACTAGAGATGAGCGGGTTCGGTTTCTCTGAATCCGAACCCGCCAGAACTTCATGTTTTTTTTCACGGGTCCGAGCGAATCGGATCTTCCCGCCTTGCTCGGTTAACCCGAGCGCGCCCGAACGTCATCATGACGCTGTCGGATTCTCGCGAGACTCGGATTCTATATAAGGAGCCGCGCGTCGCCGCCATTTTCACACGTGCATTGAGATTGATAGGGAGAGGACGTGGCTGGCGTCCTCTCCGTTTAGAATTAGAATAGATTAGAGAGACACTTGATTTACTAATTTTGGGGAGCATTAGGAGTACTCAGTAGTGTACAGTGCAGAGTTTTGCTGATAGTGACCAGTGACCACCACTTTTATTTATAATCCGTTCTCTGCCTGAAAAAAGCGATACACAGCACACAGTGACTCAGTCACATACCATATCTGTGTGCACTGCTCAGGCTCAGGCCAGTGTGCTGCATCATCTATTATCTATATATAATATTATATATATCTGTCTGACTGCTCAGCTCACACAGCTTATAATTGTGGGGGAGACTGGGGAGCACTACTGCAGTGCCAGTTATAGGTTATAGCAGGAGCCAGGAGTACATAATATATTATATAGTGAGTGACCACCAGACACACAGTGCAGTTTATTTAATATATCCGTTCTCTGCCTGAAAAAAGCGATACACACAGTGACTCAGTCAGTCACATACCATATCTGTGTGCACTGCTCAGGCTCAGGCCAGTGTGCTGCATCATCTATATATATTATATATCTGTCTGACTGCTCAGCTCACACAGCTTATAATTGTGGGGGAGACTGGGGAGCACTACTGCAGTGCCAGTTATAGGTTATAGCAGGAGCCAGGAGTACATAATATTATATTAAAATTAAACAGTGCACACTTTTGCTGCAGGAGTGCCACTGCCAGTGTGACTAGTGACCAGTGACCTGACCACCAGTATATAATATTAGTAGTATACTATCTCTTTATCAACCAGTCTATATATTAGCAGCAGACACAGTACAGTGCGGTAGTTCACGGCTGTGGCTACCTCTGTGTCGGCACTCGGCAGCCCGTCCATAATTGTATATACCACCTAACCGTGGTTTTTTTTTCTTTCTTTATACATACATACTAGTTACGAGTATACTATCTCTTTATCAACCAGTCTATATATTAGCAGCAGACACAGTACAGTGCGGTAGTTCACGGCTGTGGCTACCTCTGTGTCGGCACTCGGCAGCCCGTCCATAATTGTATATACCACCTAACCGTGGTTTTTTTTTCTTTCTTTATACATACATACTAGTTACGAGTATACTATCTCTTTATCAACCAGTCTATATATTAGCAGCAGACACAGTACAGTGCGGTAGTTCACGGCTGTGGCTACCTCTGTGTCGGCACTCGGCAGCCCGTCCATAATTGTATATACCACCTAACCGTGGTTTTTTTTTCTTTCTTTATACATACATACTAGTTACGAGTATACTATCTCTTTATCAACCAGTCTATATATTAGCAGCAGACACAGTACAGTGCGGTAGTTCACGGCTGTGGCTACCTCTGTGTCGGCACTCGGCAGCCCGTCCATAATTGTATATACCACCTAACCGTGGTTTTTTTTTCTTTCTTTATACATACATACTAGTTACGAGTATACTATCTCTTTATCAACCAGTCTATATATTAGCAGCAGACACAGTACAGTGCGGTAGTTCACGGCTGTGGCTACCTCTGTGTCGGCACTCGGCAGCCCGTCCATAATTGTATATACCACCTAACCGTGGTTTTTTTTTCTTTCTTTATACATACATACTAGTTACGAGTATACTATCTCTTTATCAACCAGTCTATATATTAGCAGCAGACACAGTACAGTGCGGTAGTTCACGGCTGTGGCTACCTCTGTGTCGGCACTCGGCAGCCCGTCCATAATTGTATATACCACCTAACCGTGGTTTTTTTTTCTTTCTTTATACATACATACTAGTTACGAGTATACTATCTCTTTATCAACCAGTCTATATATTAGCAGCAGACACAGTACAGTGCGGTAGTTCACGGCTGTGGCTACCTCTGTGTCGGCACTCGGCAGCCCGTCCATAATTGTATATACCACCTAACCGTGGTTTTTTTTTCTTTCTTTATACATACATACTAGTTACGAGTATACTATCTCTTTATCAACCAGTCTATATATTAGCAGCAGACACAGTACAGTGCGGTAGTTCACGGCTGTGGCTACCTCTGTGTCGGCACTCGGCAGCCCGTCCATAATTGTATATACCACCTAACCGTGGTTTTTTTTTCTTTCTTTATACATACATACTAGTTACGAGTATACTATCTCTTTATCAACCAGTCTATATATTAGCAGCAGACACAGTACAGTGCGGTAGTTCACGGCTGTGGCTACCTCTGTGTCGGCACTCGGCAGCCCGTCCATAATTGTATATACCACCTAACCGTGGTTTTTTTTTCTTTCTTTATACATACATACTAGTTACGAGTATACTATCTCTTTATCAACCAGTCTATATATTAGCAGCAGACACAGTACAGTGCGGTAGTTCACGGCTGTGGCTACCTCTGTGTCGGCACTCGGCAGCCCGTCCATAATTGTATATACCACCTAACCGTGGTTTTTTTTCTTTCTTTATACATACATACTAGTTACGAGTATACTATCTCTTTATCAACCAGTCTATATATTAGCAGCAGACACAGTACAGTGCGGTAGTTCACGGCTGTGGCTACCTCTGTGTCGGCACTCGGCAGCCCGTCCATAATTGTATATACCACCTAACCGTGGTTTTTTTTTTTCTTTCTTTATACATACATACTAGTTACGAGTATACTATCTCTTTATCAACCAGTCTATATATTAGCAGCAGACACAGTACAGTGCGGTAGTTCACGGCTGTGGCTACCTCTGTGTCGGCACTCGGCAGCCCGTCCATAATTGTATATACCACCTAACCGTGGTTTTTTTTTCTTTCTTTATACATACATACTAGTTACGAGTATACTATCTCTTTATCAACCAGTCTATATATTAGCAGCAGACACAGTACAGTGCGGTAGTTCACGGCTGTGGCTACCTCTGTGTCGGCACTCGGCAGCCCGTCCATAATTGTATATACCACCTAACCGTGGTTTTTTTTTTTCTTTCTTTATACATACATACTAGTTACGAGTATACTATCTCTTTATCAACCAGTCTATATATTAGCAGCAGACACAGTACAGTGCGGTAGTTCACGGCTGTGGCTACCTCTGTGTCGGCACTCGGCAGCCCGTCCATAATTGTATATACCACCTAACCGTGGTTTTTTTTTCTTTCTTTATACATACATACTAGTTACGAGTATACTATCTCTTTATCAACCAGTCTATATATTAGCAGCAGACACAGTACAGTGCGGTAGTTCACGGCTGTGGCTACCTCTGTGTCGGCACTCGGCAGCCCGTCCATAATTGTATATACCACCTAACCGTGGTTTTTTTTTCTTTCTTTATACATACATACTAGTTACGAGTATACTATCTCTTTATCAACCAGTCTATATATTAGCAGCAGACACAGTACAGTGCGGTAGTTCACGGCTGTGGCTACCTCTGTGTCGGCACTCGGCAGCCCGTCCATAATTGTATATACCACCTAACCGTGGTTTTTTTTTCTTTCTTTATACATACATACTAGTTACGAGTATACTATCTCTTTATCAACCAGTCTATATATTAGCAGCAGACACAGTACAGTGCGGTAGTTCACGGCTGTGGCTACCTCTGTGTCGGCACTCGGCAGCCCGTCCATAATTGTATATACCACCTAACCGTGGTTTTTTTTTCTTTCTTTATACATACATACTAGTTACGAGTATACTATCTCTTTATCAACCAGTCTATATATTAGCAGCAGACACAGTACAGTGCGGTAGTTCACGGCTGTGGCTACCTCTGTGTCGGCACTCGGCAGCCCGTCCATAATTGTATATACCACCTAACCGTGGTTTTTTTTCTTTCTTTATACATACATACTAGTTACGAGTATACTATCTCTTTATCAACCAGTCTATATATTAGCAGCAGACACAGTACAGTGCGGTAGTTCACGGCTGTGGCTACCTCTGTGTCGGCACTCGGCAGCCCGTCCATAATTGTATACTAGTATCCAATCCATCCATCTCCATTGTTTACCTGAGGTGCCTTTTAGTTGTGCCTATTAAAATATGGAGAACAAAAATGTTGAGGTTCCAAAATTAGGGAAAGATCAAGATCCACTTCCTCCTCGTGCTGAAGCTGCTGCCACTAGTCATGGCCGAGACGATGAAATGCCAGCAACGTCGTCTGCCAAGGCCGATGCCCAATGGCATAGTACAGAGCATGTCAAAACCAAAACACCAAATATCAGTAAAAAAAGGACTCCAAAACCTAAAATAAAATTGTCGGAGGAGAAGCGTAAACTTGCCAATATGCCATTTACCACACGGAGTGGCAAGGAACGGCTGAGGCCCTGGCCTATGTTCATGGCTAGTGGTTCAGCTTCACATGAGGATGGAAGCACTCAGCCTCTCGCTAGAAAACTGAAAAGACTCAAGCTGGCAAAAGCACCGCAAAGAACTGTGCGTTCTTTGAAATCCCAAATCCACAAGGAGAGTCCAATTGTGTCGGTTGCGATGCCTGACCTTCCCAACACTGGACGTGAAGAGCATGCGCCTTCCACCATTTGCACGCCCCCTGCAAGTGCTGGAAGGAGCACCCGCAGTCCAGTTCCTGATAGTCAGATTGAAGATGTCAGTGTTGAAGTACACCAGGATGAGGAGGATATGGGTGTTGCTGGCGCTGGGGAGGAAATTGACCAGGAGGATTCTGATGGTGAGGTGGTTTGTTTAAGTCAGGCACCCGGGGAGACACCTGTTGTCCGTGGGAGGAATATGGCCGTTGACATGCCAGGTGAAAATACCAAAAAAATCAGCTCTTCGGTGTGGAGGTATTTCACTAGAAATGCGGACAACAGGTGTCAAGCCGTGTGTTCCCTTTGTCAAGCTGTAATAAGTAGGGGTAAGGACGTTAACCACCTCGGAACATCCTCCCTTATACGTCACCTGCAGCGCATTCATAATAAGTCAGTGACAAGTTCAAAAACTTTGGGTGACAGCGGAAGCAGTCCACTGACCAGTAAATCCCTTCCTCTTGTAACCAAGCTCACGCAAACCACCCCACCAACTCCCTCAGTGTCAATTTCCTCCTTCCCCAGGAATGCCAATAGTCCTGCAGGCCATGTCACTGGCAATTCTGACGAGTCCTCTCCTGCCTGGGATTCCTCCGATGCATCCTTGCGTGTAACGCCTACTGCTGCTGGCGCTGCTGTTGTTGCCGCTGGGAGTCGATGGTCATCCCAGAGGGGAAGTCGTAAGCCCACTTGTACTACTTCCAGTAAGCAATTGACTGTTCAACAGTCCTTTGCGAGGAAGATGAAATATCACAGCAGTCATCCTACTGCAAAGCGGATAACTGAGTCCTTGACAACTATGTTGGTGTTAGACGTGCGTCCGGTATCCGCCGTTAGTTCACAGGGAACTAGACAATTTATTGAGGCAGTGTGCCCCCGTTACCAAATACCATCTAGGTTCCACTTCTGTAGGCAGGCGATACCGAGAATGTACACGGACGTCAGAAAAAGACTCACCAGTGTCCTAAAAAATGCAGTTGTACCCAATGTCCACTTAACCACGGACATGTGGACAAGTGGAGCAGGGCAGGCTCAGGACTATATGACTGTGACAGCCCACTGGGTAGATGTATGGACTCCCGCCGCAAGAACAGCAGCGGCGGCACCAGTAGCAGCATCTCGCAAACGCCAACTCTTTCCTAGGCAGGCTACGCTTTGTATCACCGGTTTCCAGAATACGCACACAGCTGAAAACCTCTTACGGCAACTGAGGAAGATCATCGCGGAATGGCTTACCCCAATTGGACTCTCCTGTGGATTTGTGGCATCGGACAACGCCAGCAATATTGTGTGTGCATTAAATATGGGCAAATTCCAGCACGTCCCATGTTTTGCACATACCTTGAATTTGGTGGTGCAGAATTTTTTAAAAAACGACAGGGGCGTGCAAGAGATGCTGTCGGTGGCCAGAAAAATTGCGGGACACTTTCGGCGTACAGGCACCACGTACAGAAGACTGGAGCACCACCAAAAACTACTGAACCTGCCCTGCCATCATCTGAAGCAAGAAGTGGTAACGAGGTGGAATTCAACCCTCTATATGCTTCAGAGGTTGGAGGAGCAGCAAAAGGCCATTCAAGCCTATACAATTGAGCACGATATAGTAGGTGGAATGCACCTGTCTCAAGTGCAGTGGAGAATGATTTCAACGTTGTGCAAGGTTCTGATGCCCTTTGAACTTGCCACACGTGAAGTCAGTTCAGACACTGCCAGCCTGAGTCAGGTCATTCCCCTCATCAGGCTTTTGCAGAAGAAGCTGGAGGCATGGAAGAAGGAGCTAAAAGGGAGCGATTCCGCTAGGCATGTGGGACTTGTGGATGCAGCCCTTAATTCGCTTAACAAGGATTCACGGGTGGTCAATCTGTTGAAATCAGAGCACTACATTTTGGCCACCGTGCTCGATCCTAGATTTAAAGCCTACCTTGGATCTCTCTTTCCGGCAGACACAGGTCTGCTGGGGTTGAAAGACCTGCTGGTGACAAAATTGTCAAGTCAAGCGGAACGCGACCTGTCAACATCTCCTCCTTCACATTCTCCCGCAACTGGGGGTGCGAGGAAAAGGCTCAGAATTCCGAGCCCACCCGCTGGCGGTGATGCAGGGCAGTCTGGAGCGACTGCTGATGCTGACATCTGGTCCGGACTGAAGGACCTGACAACGATTACGGACATGTCGTCTACTGTCACTGCATATGATTCTCTCAACATTGATAGAATGGTGGAGGATTATATGAGTGACCGCATCCAAGTAGGCACGTCACACAGTCCGTACTTATACTGGCAGGAAAAAGAGGCAATTTGGAGGCCCTTGCACAAACTGGCTTTATTCTACCTAAGTTGCCCTCCCACAAGTGTGTACTCCGAAAGAGTGTTTAGTGCCGCCGCTCACCTTGTCAGCAATCGGCGTACGAGGTTACATGCAGAAAATGTGGAGAAGATGATGTTCATTAAAATGAATTATAATCAATTCCTCCGCGGAGACATTGACCAGCAGCAATTGCCTCCACAAAGTACACAGGGAGCTGAGATGGTGGATTCCAGTGGGGACGAATTGATAATCTGTGAGGAGGGGGATGTACACGGTGATATATCGGAGGGTGAAGATGAGGTGGACATCTTGCCTCTGTAGAGCCAGTTTGTGCAAGGAGAGATTAATTGCTTCTTTTTTGGGGGGGGTCCAAACCAACCCGTCATATCAGTCACAGTCGTGTGGCAGACCCTGTCACTGAAATGATGGGTTGGTTAAAGTGTGCATGTCCTGTTTTGTTTATACAACATAAGGGTGGGTGGGAGGGCCCAAGGACAATTCCATCTTGCACCTCTTTTTTCTTTTCTTTTTCTTTGCATCATGTGCTGATTGGGGAGGGTTTTTTGGAAGGGACATCCTGCGTGACACTGCAGTGCCACTCCTAGATGGGCCCGGTGTTTGTGTCGGCCACTAGGGTCGCTAATCTTACTCACACAGTCAGCTACCTCATTGCGCCTCTTTTTTTCTTTGCGTCATGTGCTGTTTGGGGAGGGTTTTTTGGAAGGGACATCCTGCGTGACACTGCAGTGCCACTCCTAGATGGGCCCGGTGTTTGTGTCGGCCACTAGGGTCGCTAATCTTACTCACACAGTCAGCTACCTCATTGCGCCTCTTTTTTTCTTTGCGTCATGTGCTGTTTGGGGAGGGTTTTTTGGAAGGGACATCCTGCGTGACACTGCAGTGCCACTCCTAGATGGGCCCGGTGTTTGTGTCGGCCACTAGGGTCGCTAATCTTACTCACACAGTCAGCTACCTCATTGCGCCTCTTTTTTTCTTTGCGTCATGTGCTGTTTGGGGAGGGTTTTTTGGAAGGGACATCCTGCGTGACACTGCAGTGCCACTCCTAGATGTGCCCGGTGTTTGTGTCGGCCACTAGGGTCGCTAATCTTACTCACACAGCTACCTCATTGCGCCTCTTTTTTTCTTTGCGTCATGTGCTGTTTGGGGAGGGTTTTTTGGAAGGGCCATCCTGCGTGACACTGCAGTGCCACTCCTAGATGGGCCCGGTGTTTGTGTCGGCCACTAGGGTCGCTAATCTTACTCACACAGCTACCTCATTGCGCCTCTTTTTTTCTTTGCGTCATGTGCTGTTTGGGGAGGGTTTTTTGGAAGGGACATCCTGCGTGACACTGCAGTGCCACTCCTAGATGGGCCCGGTGTTTGTGTCGGCCACTAGGGTCGCTAATCTTACTCACACAGTCAGCTACCTCATTGCGCCTCTTTTTTTCTTTGCGTCATGTGCTGTTTGGGGAGGGTTTTTTGGAAGGGCCATCCTGCGTGACACTGCAGTGCCACTCCTAGATGGGCCCGGTGTTTGTGTCGGCCACTAGGGTCGCTAATCTTACTCACACAGCTACCTCATTGCGCCTCTTTTTTTCTTTGCGTCATGTGCTGTTTGGGGAGGGTTTTTTGGAAGGGCCATCCTGCGTGACACTGCAGTGCCACTCCTAGATGGGCCCGGTGTTTGTGTTGGCCACTAGGGTCGCTAATCTTACTCACACAGCTACCTCATTGCGCCTCTTTTTTTCTTTGCGTCATGTGCTGTTTGGGGAGGGTTTTTTGGAAGGGACATCCTGCGTGACACTGCAGTGCCACTCCTAGATGGGCCCGGTGTTTGTGTCGGCCACTAGGGTCGCTTATCTTACTCACACAGCGACCTCGGTGCAAATTTTAGGACTAAAAATAATATTGTGAGGTGTGAGGTATTCAGAATAGACTGAAAATGAGTGTAAATTATGGTTTTTGAGGTTAATAATACTTTGGGATCAAAATGACCCCCAAATTCTATGATTTAAGCTGTTTTTTAGTGTTTTTGGAAAAAAACACCCGAATCCAAAACACACCCGAATCTGACAAAAAAAATTCGGTGAGGTTTTGCCAAAACGCGTTCGAACCCAAAACACGGCCGCGGAACCGAACCCAAAACCAAAACACAAAACCCGAAAAATTTCAGGCGCTCATCTCTAATATATACACAGTAATATATACACTATTCTATAGCTTCTATACTGCTTGTCAGGACACATGTGTCACAGTTACACCGATCTGTACTGATATATATATATACAGTAATATATATACTATTCTATAACTTCTATACTGCTTGTCAGGAAACATGTGTCACAGTTACACCGCTCTGTACTGATATATACAATGATATATATACTTTTCTATAGCTTCTAGTATTACAGTGCAGCATTTTGGTGACCAACAGTATACATATATAGTACAGTAGAGTAGGCCATTGCTATTGATATATTACTGGCATAAAATTCCACACATTAAAAAATGGAGAACAAAAATGTGGAGGGTAAAATAGGGAAAGATCAAGATCCACTTCCACCTTGTGCTGAAGCTGCTGCCACTAGTCATGGCCGAGACGATGAAATGCCATCAACGTCGTCTGCCAAGGCCGATGCCCAATGTCATAGTAGAGAGCATGTAAAATCAAAAAACAAAATTCAGTAAAATGACCCAAAAATCAAAATTAAAAGCGTCTGATGAGAAGCTTAAACTTGCCAATATGCCATTTACGACACGGAGTGGCAAGGAACGGCTGAGGCCCTGTCCTATGTTCATGGCTAGTGGTTCAGCTTCACATGAGGATTGAAGCACTCATCCTCCCGCTAGAAAAATGAAAAGACTTAAGCTGGCAAAAGCACAGCAAAGAACTTGTAACTCACAAATCCCCAAGAAGAGTCCAATTGTGTCGGTTGCGATGCCTGACCTTCCCAACACTGGACGGGAAGAGGTGGCGCCTTCCACCATTTGCACACCCCCTGCAAGTGCTGGAAGGAGCACCCGCAGTCCAGTTCCTGATAGTCAAATTGAAGATGTCACTGTTGAAGTACACCAAGATGAGGATATGGGTGTTGCTGGCGCTGAGGAGGAAATTGACAAGGAGGATTCTGATGGTGATGTGGTTTGTTTAAGTCAGGCACCCGGGGAGACACCTGTTGTCCATGGGACAAATATGGCCATTGATATGCCTGGTCAAATTACAAAAAAAATCACCTCTTCGGTGTGGAATTATTTGCGGACAACAGGTGTCAAGCCGTGTGTTGCCTTTGTCAAGCTGTAATAAGTAGGGGTAAGGACGTTAACCACCTAGGAACATCCACCCTTATACGTCACCTGGAGCACATTCATCAGAAGTCATTGACAAGTTCAAAAACTTTGGGTGACAGCGGAAGCAGTCCACTGACAACTAAATCCCTTCCTCTTGTAACCAAGCTCCTGCAAACCACACCACCAACTCCCTCAGTGTCAATTTCCTCATTAGACAGGAAAACCAATAGTCCTGCAGGCCATGTCACTGGCAAGTCTGAGGAGTCCTCTCCTGACTGGGATTCCTCCGATGCATCCTTGAGTGTAACGCCTACTGCTGCTGGCGCTGCTGTTGTTGCTGCTGGGAGTCGATCGGCATCCCAGAGGGGAAGTCGGAAGACCACTTGTACTACTTCCAGTAAACAATTGACTGTCCAACAGTCCTTTATGAGGAAGATGAAATATCACAGCAGTCATCCTGCTGCAAAGCGGATAACTCGGGTCTTGGCAGCTGCGGTGGTGTTAAACGTGTTTCCGGGAACCACCGTTAATTCACAGGGAATTAGAGAATTGTTTGAGGTACTGTGTCCCCGTTACCAAATACCATCTAGGTTCCATTTCTCTAGGCAGGCGATACCGAGAATGTACACAGACGTCAGAAAAAGAGTCACCAGTGTCCTAAAAAATGCAGTTGTACCCAATGTCCACTTAACCACGGACATGTGGACAAGTGGAGCAGGGCAGACTCAGGACTATATGACAGCCCACTGGGTAGATGTATTGCCTCCCGCAGCAAGAACAGCGGCGGCACCAATAGTAGCATCTCGCAAACGCCAACTCGTTCCCAGGCAGGCTACGCTTTGTATCACCACTTTTCATAAGAGGCACACAGCTGACAACCTCTTACCGAAACTGAGGAACATCATCGCAGAATGGCTTACCCCAATTGGACTCTCCTGGGGATTTGTGACATCGGACAACGCCACCAATATTGTGCGTGCATTACATGTGGGCATATTCAAGCACGTCCCATGTTGTGCACATACATTGAATTTGGTGGTGCAGAATTAAAAAAAAAACGACTGGGGCATGCAAGAGATGCTGTTGGTGGCCAGAAGAATTGCGGGCCACTTTCGGCATTCAGCCACCGCGTGCCGAAGACTGCAGCACCACAAAACACTCCTGAACCTGCCCCGCCATCATCTGAAGCAAGAGGTGGTAACGAATTGGAATTCAACCCTCTATATGCTTCAGAGGATGGCGGAGCAGCAAAAGGCCATTCAAGCCTATACAGCTACCTATGATATAGGCAAAGGAGGGGGAATGCACCTGACTCAAGCGCAGTGGAGAATGATTTCAACGTTGTGCAAGGTTCTGCAACTCTTTGAACTTGCCACACGTGAAGTCAGTTCAGACACTGCCAGCCTGAGTCAGGTCATTCCCCTCATCAGGCTTTTGCAGAAGAAGCTGGAGAGATTGAAGGAGGAGCTAAAATGGAGCGATTCCACTAGGCATGTGGGACTTGTGGATGGAGCCCTTAATTTGCTTAACCAGGATTCACGGGTGGTCAATCTGTTGAAATCAGAGCACTACATTTTGGCCACCATGCTCGATCCTAGATTTAAAACCTACGTTGTATCTCTCTTTCCGGCAGATACAAGTCTGCAGAGGTTCAAAGACCTGCTGGTGAGACACTTGTCAACTCAAGCGGAACGTGACCCGTCAACAGCTCCTCCTTCACATTCTCCCGCAACTGGGGCTGAGAGGAAAAGGCTAAGAATTCCGAGCCCACCCGCTGGTGGTGATGCAGGGCAGTCTGGAGCGAGTGCTGACATCTGGTCCGGACTGAAGGACCTGCCAACGATTACTGACATGTCGTCTACTGTCACTGCATATGATTCTGTCACCATTGAAAGAATGGTGGAGGATTATATGAGTTACCGCATCCAAGTAGGCACGTCAGACAGTCCGTACGTATACTGGCAGGAAAAAGAGGCAATTTGGAGGCCCTTGCACAAACTGGCTTTATTTTACCTAAGTTGCCCCACCTCCAGTGTGTACTCCGAAAGAGTGTTTAGTGCAGCCGGTCACCTTGTCAGCAATCGGCGTACGAGTTTACTTCCAGAAAATGTGGAGAAGATGATGTTCATAAAAATTAATTATAATCAATTCCTCCGTGGAAACATTCACCAGCAATTGCCTCCAGAAAGTACACAGAGACCTGAGATGGTGGATTCCAGTGGGGACAAATTAAGAATCTGTGAGGAGGGGGATGTACACAGTGAAAGGGGTCTCTGTAGAGCCAGTTTGTGCAAGGAGAGATTGGTTGCTTCTTTTTTGGTGGGGGCCCAAACCAACCAGTCATTTCAGTCACAGTCTTGTGGCAGACCCTGTCGCTGAAATGATGGGTTTGTTAAAGTGTGCATGTCCTGTTTATACAACATAAGGGTGGGTGGGAGGGCCCAAGGATAATTCCATCTTGCACCACTTTTTTTCTTTAATTTATCTTTGCATCATGTGATGTTTAGGGCCAATTTTGTTTAAGTGCCATCCTGTCTGACACTGCAGTGCCACTCCTAGATGGGCCAGGTGTTTGTGCCGGCCACTTGGGTCGCTTAGCTTAGTCATCCAGCGACCTCGGTGCAAATTTTAGGACTAAAATAATATTGTGAGGTGTGAGGTGTTCAGAATAGACTGTAAATGAGTGGAAATTATGGTTATTGAGTTGAATAATACCATGGGATCAAAATGACCCCCAAATTCTATGATTTAAGCTGTTTTTGACGGGTTTTTGAAAAAAAAACACCCAAATCCAAAACACACCCGAATCCGACAAAAAAATTTCATGGAGGTTTTGCCAAAATGCGTCCGAATCCAAAACATGGCGGCGGAACCGAATCCAAAACCAAAACACAAAACCCGAAAAATGTCCAGTGCACATCTCTAGTTTTTATACGTGCGTTTGATGGTGATACGGGAATCAGCACAGGTGATGCATACACTATTGTTACACGTGGTTTGATTGCTTACACTATTTAAGTCTGTTCTATGCAGCCTGTGTTTGTGGGTGTATGCAAGAGCTGATGTGTGCTGTGCCAGTTAGAGAGTTCTGCAGTATTCAAGGTAAGATATGTGTGTGTTTGGATGTTTTAAACCAAGGCCTGCTTCCCAGCTTAGGTCTATGGAGTAATGTATTTGTAATGTTATGCAGACATGTGTAATTCTGTATAATTGTGTTGTGTTGTATGGTGATGTGTATGCTGCACATACCAACATTTTGCGTCGCCTTTATTTGTTGTGCGAATGCACAGCATTTATTTTTTCGCACTTTTTTTATTACTTTTCTTTTGTTTGTTATTTATTGTCTGAAGTTTGTAGTGGTGATGTCCTTCTTTTTTTCCCCTTTATTTAAATTGGCACAACAATATATCTATATGCTGGTAAGTATATGCATTTTCCTAGGTGTTTTTTTGGGTGTTGTAGTGTTGGTATCTCTTTGCGTGCTTATTATGCTTTTTGTTGTCATTTCCTTCTCCAGGAAGATTATATTTGTTTTTGTTTTTTGGGGACGGTGTTCCTACTGTATTTTGTTTTTCCTACCCTTTGGCCTGGTTAGTTTAATCAAGTTCATCTGTTGCTAAGTATATGCATGTTCCTAGGTTTGTGTGGTTTGTAGGGATGTGGATATTAGTGATGAGCACCGGAAATTTTTCGGGTTTTGTGTTTTGGTTTTGGGTCCGGTTCCGCGGCTGTGTTTTGGGTTCGAACGCGTTTTGGCAAAACCTCACCGAATTTTTTTTGTCGGATTCGGGTGTGTTTTGGATTCGGGTGTTTTTTTCAAAAAACCCTAAAAAACAGCTTAAATCATAGAATTTGGGGGTCATTTTGATCCCAAAGTATTATTAACCTCAATAACCATAATTTCCACTCATTTTCAGTCTATTCTGAACACCTCACACCTCACAATATTATTTCTAGTCCTAAAATTTGCACCGAGGTCGCTGGATGACTAAGCTCAGCGACCCAAGTGGCCGACACAAACACCTAGCCCATCTAGGAGTGGCACTGCAGTGTCACGCAGGATGGCCCTTAAAAAAAATACTCCCCAAACAGCACATGACACAAAGAAGAAAAAAAAGAGACGCAATGAGGTAGCTGTGTGACTAAGATAAGCGACCCAAGTGGCCGACACAAACACCTGGCCCATCTAGGAGTGGCACTGCAGTGTCACGCAGGATGGCCCTTCCAAAAAACACCCCCCAAACAGCACATGACGCAAAGAAAAAAAGAGGCGCAATGAGGTAGCTGTGTGACTAAGATAAGCGACCCAAGTGGCCGACACAAACACCTGGCCCATCTAGGAGTGGCACTGCAGTGTCACGCAGGATGGCCCTTCCAAAAACTACTCCCCAAACAGCACATGACGCAAAGAAAAATGAAAGAAAAAAGAGGTGCAAGATGGAATTGTCCTTGGGCCCTCCCACCCACCCTTATGTTGTATAAACAGGACATGCACACTTTAACCAACCCATCATTTCAGTGACAGGGTCTGCCACACGACTGTGACTGAAATGACGGGTTGGTTTGGACCCCCACCAAAAAAGAAGCAATTAATCTCTCCTTGCACAAACTGGCTCTACAGAGGAAAGATGTCCACCTCATCATCATCCTCCGATATATCACCGTGTACATCCCGCTCCTCACAGATTATCAATTCGTCCCCACTGGAATCCACCATCTCAGCTCCCTGTGTACTTTGTGGAGGCAATTGCTGCTGGTCAATGTCTCCACGGAGGAATTGATTATAATTCATTTTAATGAACATCATCTTCTCCACATTTTCTGGAAGTAACCTCGTACGCCGATTGCTGACAAGGTGAGCGGCGGCACTAAACACTCTTTCGGAGTACACACTTGTGGGAGGGCAACTTAGGTAGAATAAAGCCAGTTTGTGCAAGGGCCTCCAAATTGCCTCTTTTTCCTGCCAGTATAAGTACGGACTGTCTGACGTGCCTACTTGGATGCGGTCACTCATATAATCCTCCACCATTCTTTCAATGGGGAGAGAATCATATGCAGTGACAGTAGACGACATGTCCGTAATCGTTGTCAGGTCCTTCAGTCCGGACCAGATGTCAGCATCAGCAGTCGCTCCAGACTGCCCTGCATCACCGCCAGCGGGTGGGCTCGGAATTCTGAGCCTTTTCCTCGCACCCCCAGTTGCGGGAGAATGTGAAGGAGGAGATGTTGACAGGTCGCGTTCCGCTTGACTTGACAATTTTGTCACCAGCAGTTCTTTGAACCCCAGCAGACTTGTGTCTGCCGGAAAGAGAGATCCAAGGTAGGTTTTAAATCTAGGATCGAGCACCGTGGACAAAATGTAGTGCTCTGATTTCAACAGATTGACCACCCGTGAATCCTTGTTAAGCGAATTAAGGGCTCCATCCACAAGTCCCACATGCCTAGCGGAATCGCTCTGTGTTAGCTCCTCCTTCAATGTCTCCAGCTTCTTCTGCAAAAGCCTGATGAGGGGAATGACCTGACTCAGGCTGGCAGTGTCTGAACTGACTTCACGTGTGGCAAGTTCAAAAGGTTGCAGAACCTTGCACAACGTTGAAATCATTCTCCACTGCGCTTGAGACAGGTGCATTCCACCTCCTATATCGTGCTCAGTTGTATAGGCTTGAATGGCCTTTTGCTGCTCCTCCAACCTCTGAAGCATATACAGGGTTGAATTCCACCTCGTTACCACTTCTTGCTTCAGATGATGGCAGGGCAGGTTCAGGCATTTTTGGTGGTGCTCCAGTCTTCTGTACGTGGTGCCTGTACGCCGAAAGTGTCCCGCAATTCTTCTGGCCACCGACAGCATCTCTTGCACGCCCCTCTCGTTTTTTAAATAATTCTGCACCACCAAATTCAAGGTATGTGCAAAACATGGGACGTGCTGGAATTTGCCCAGATTTAATGCACACACAATATTGCTGGCGTTGTCCGATGCCACAAATCCACAGGAGAGTCCAATTGGGATAAGCCATTCTGCGATGATCTTCCTCAGTTGCCGTAAGAAGTTTTTAGCTGTGTGCGTATTCTGGAAAGCGGTGATACAAAGCGTAGCCTGCCTAGGAAAGAGTTGGTGTTTGCGAGATGCTGCTACTGGTGCCGCCGCTGCTGTTCTTGCGGCGGGAGTCCATACATCTACCCAGTGGGCTGTCACAGTCATATAGTCCTGAGCCTGCCCTGCTCCACTTGTCCACATGTCCGTGGTTAAGTGGACATTGGGTACAACTGCATTTTTTAGGACACTGGTGAGTCTTTTTCTGAGGTCTGTGTACATTTTCGGTATCGCCTGCCTAGAGAAATGGAACCTAGATGGTATTTGGTACCGGGGACACAGTACCTCCAACAAGTCTCTAGTTGGCTCTGCAGTAATGATGGATACCGGAACCACGTTTCTCACCGCCCAGGATGCCAAGGACTCAGTTATCCGCTTTGCAGCAGGATGACTGCTGTGATATTTCATCTTCCTCGCAAAGGACTGTTGGACAGTCAATTGCTTGGTGGAAGTAGTAAAAGTGGTCTTACGAGTACGACTTCCCCTCTGGGATGACCATCGACTCCCAGCAGCAACAACAGCAGCGCCAGCAGCAGTAGGCGTTACACGCAAGGATGCATCGGAGGAATCCCAGGCAGGAGAGGACTCGTCAGAATTGCCAGTGACATGGCCTGCAGGACTATTGGCATTCCTGGGGAAGGAGGGAATTGACACTGAGGGAGTTGGTGGGGTGGTTTGCGTGAGCTTGGTTACAAGAGGAAGGGATTTACTGGTCAGTGGACTGCTTCCGCTGTCGCCCAAAGTTTTTGAACTTGTCACTGACTTATGATGAATGCGCTGCAGGTGACGTATAAGGGAGGATGTTCCGAGGTGGTTAACGTCCTTACCCCTACTTATTACAGCTTGACAAAGGCAACACACGGCTTGACAAATGTTGTCCGCATTTCTGTTGAAATACTTCCACACCGAAGAGCTGATTTTTTTGGTATTTTCACCAGGCATGTCAATGGCCCTATTCCTCCCACGGACAACAGGTGTCTCCCCGGGTGCCTGACTTAAACAAACCACCTCACCATCAGAATCCTCCTGGTCAATTTCCTCCCCAGCGCCAGCAACACCCATATCCTCCTCATCCTGGTGTACTTCAACACTGACATCTTCAATCTGACTATCAGGAACTGGACTGCGGGTGCTCTTTCCAGCACTTGCAGGGGGCGTGCAAATGGTGGAAGGCGCATGCTCTTCACGTCCAGTGTTGGGAAGGTCAGGCATCGCAAACAACACAATTGGACTCTCCTTGTGGATTTGTGATTTCGAAAAACGCACAGTTCTTTGCTGTGCTTTTGCCAGCTTGAGTCTTTTCATTTTTCTAGCGAGAGGCTGAGTGCTTCCATCCTCATGTGAAGCTGAACCACTAGCCATGAACATAGGCCAGGGCCTCAGCCGTTCCTTGCCACTCCGTGTGGTAAATGGCATATTGGCAAGTTTACGCTTCTCCTCCGACAATTTTATTTTAGATTTTTGAGTCCTTTTTTTACTGATATTTGGTGTTTTGGATTTTACATGCTCTGTACTATGACATTGGGCATCGGCCTTGGCAGACGACTTTGATGGCATTTCATCGTCTCGGCCATGACTAGTGGCAGCAGCTTCAGCACGAGGTGGAAGTCGATCTTGATCTTTCCCTATTTTTGGAACCTCAACATTTTTGTTCTCCATATTTTAATAGGCACAACTAAAAGGCACCTCAGGTAAACAATGGAGATGGATGGATACTAGTATACTTATGGATGGACGAGCGACTGCCGACACAGAGGTAGCTACAGCCGTGGACTACCGTACTGCGTCTGCTGCTAATATAGACTGGATGATAATGATATAAAAAATATATATATATCACTACTGCAGCCGGACAGGTATATATTATATAATGACGGACCTGCTGGACACTGTCAGCACTGCAGACTCCTAAAGTAAGCTACTAGTATCAAGAAGATAGAAAGAAAAAAAAACACAAACAGGTAGGTGGTATACAATTATGGATGGACGAGCGACTGCCGACACAGAGGTAGCTACAGCCGTGGACTACCGTACTGCGTCTGCTGCTAATATAGACTGGATGATAATGATATAAAAAATATATATATATCACTACTGCAGCCGGACAGGTATATATTATATAATGACGGACCTGCTGGACACTGTCAGCACTGCAGACTCCTAAAGTTAACTACTAGTATGAAGAAGATAGAAAAAAAAAAAAAACACCACAGGTAGGTATACAATTATGGACGAGCGACTGCCGACACAGAGGTAGCTACAGCCGTGGACTACCATACTGCGTCTGCTGCTAGTATAGACTGGATGATAATGATATAAAAAATATATATATATCACTACTGCAGGACAGGTATATATTATATAATGACGGACCTGCTGGACACTGTCAGCAGAATGCGTTTATAGAATAAAAACACCACACGACGAGTGTTTAACTTTTTCAGGCAGACAATCACAATATACTGGTGGTCACTGGTCAGTCACACTGGCAGTGGCACTCTGGCAGCAAAAGTGTGCACTGTTAAATATATGTACTCCTGCTATAACTGCTTCTCAGTCTCCCCCACAATTAAGCTGTGTGAGCAGTGAGCACTCAGCACAGTCAGATATACATAGATGATGCAGCACACTGAGGCTGAGCACAGATATGGTATACTGTGTCACTGTGTATCGTTTTTTTTCAGGCAGAGAACGGATTATATTAAATAATAATAAAACTGCACTGGTGGTCACTGGTCAGTCACTAGTAAACTCTGCACTCTCTGAGTACTCCTAAGCTCCAGTAAATCAAGTGTCTCACTCTCACTATCTATTTCTATTCTAAACGGAGAGGACGCCAGCCACGTCCTCTCCCTATCAATCTCAATGCACGTGTGAAAATGGCGGCGACGCGCGGCTCCTTATATAGAATCCGAGTCTCGCGATGGATTCTCGCGAGGCTCGTATTCTGACAGCGGGATGATGACGTTCGGGCGCGCTCGGGTTAGCCGAGCAAGGCGGGAAGATCCGAGTCTGCCTCGGACCCGTGTAAAAAGCGTGAAGTTCGGGGGGGTTCGGTTTCCGAGAAACCGAACCCGCTCATCACTAGTGGATATGTTTAATTGTGTGCTTATGTGGTGCTTTTTATCTTTGTTTCTTTCTTAAGGAAGATTCTATTTTTTTTTGGGTGGGGGGAGGTTGTCCCTTATTTCCTTTATCCCCTTGGCCTTTTGCCACTTTTTGAGGCCCGACTTTCCTCTTCTGGTAAGTATATGCATGCTCCTAGCAGGGCCGGATTAAAAATGGGGCTGATGGAGCTGCAGCTCCAGGCCCACCTGCAAAATAGGCCCACAGCAACTGCAGACTGCTGTGCTGCTGTAAACAGGAAAAAAACATTCCTGCTACAGCACATTGCCAGTGACGATGCGGTGTGTTGAGCACAGCTGCAGTCCAGAGCCACCCCGCCAGCACCTCTGTTTACTGCCGGCTGCAGGGCAGGACGATCTAGCCAGCAGCACTAGGACCCAGCACTGCTCTGCTGCTGCCGCTGGCGGCTTCTCCGCAGTGGGGATGAGTGGGAGGGGACAGGGAAGGCCCTACCATTACACCGCGTACGCGCCGAGCAGCCTGGCTGGACCACGAGCCCAGCCTACCGGGAAGCCCTTGCTGAATTCCCGGCTCTGGCGGCTCCCACGCTGTTCTGTTCTCAGCCGCGGCTCCCTCTAGATGCCCGACGGGCCGTCCGCGAATGTGCAGTGAGTGGCGGCCGTGGAAGGCCGGGTGTCCCCCTCACACTGTCCGGTGCAAGTAGGTCAGAAACGCTGGAGCCCCCTATTATAGCATCAACGGAGCCGCCATCTGCAAGTGACAGGTACTGTCATATATAGTATAAATTACATAACCCAGAGCTCTGCAATATGTAGCAACAGCATCACAAGTGAAAGTGCCACCTGCGCCCCCCCCCCCCCCCCCCCAACCAGACTAATCCCCTCTCCTCCCACTGTCACCAGGCTAATCCCCCTCCCCAGACCAGGCTAATCCCCCCCCCCCCCAAGACTAGACTAATCCCCCTCCATCCCCTGTCACCAGACTACCCCCTTTCCTCACCAGCCTAACCCCCCCCCTCCTTCCTCTGTCACCAGGCTACCTCCCCTCCTCACCAGCCTAACCCCCCCGCTCCTGCCCCTGCCACCAGTCTATCACCCCTCCTCACCCTGTCACCAGGCTAACCCCCCCCCCCCTCACCAGACTAATCCCCCCCCTCTCACCCTGTCGCCAGGCTAACCAACACCCCTCACCAGACTAATCCCCCCTTCTCACCCTGTCGCCAGGCTAACCGACACCCCTCACCAGACTAATCCCCCCTTCTCACCCTGTCGCCAGGTTAACCAACACCCCTCACCAGACTAATCCCCCCTCCTACCCTTGTCACCAGGCAAATTTGCCCCCACTCACTAGGCTAATCCTCCCATTCTCCTGTCACCAGGCAAATCCCCCCCCCCACAAAAATAACCCCCACCCCCTCCCCCTGTCACCAGGCTAACCCTTCCCCTCACAGAACTAATCCCCCTCCCCCCTGTCACCAGGCTAACCCCCCACCCCCCCAACCAGACTAATCTGCCCTCCTCCCCATCACCAGGCTAATCCCCCTCCTCACCCTGTCACCAGGCTAACATGCCCCCATTTACCAGGCTAATCCTCCCATTCTCCTCCTGTCACCAGGCAAATCCCCCTATAACCAGGCTAACCTCCTCACAGAAATAATCCCCCTCCTCCCCCTGCCACCAGGCTAACCCTCCCCCTCACAAAACTAATCCCCCTCCTCCCCGTCACCAGGCTAACCCCCCCAACCAGACTAATCTGCCCTCCTCCCCCATCACCAGGCTAATCCCCCTCCTCCCCCTGTCAGCAGGCTAACCCCCCCCCCCTCACCAAACTAATCTCCCCCCTCCCCTTGTCACCAAGATACCCCCCCCCCCCTCCTCCTCACCAGGCTAATCCCCTTTCCATCCCTTGCCACCAGGCTAATCCCCCTCCTACCTCATCACCTGACTGTTCTTCCCCCTGTCTTCCTCCCATCTTCCATTGCTCTTCCCATATCTCCCTTCCGTCTTCCTCCCATATAGCCCCCATTCTTCCTCCCAACCCTGTTCTTCCACCTGTTTCCCTCCCAGTGGCGGAACTAGAGAGTGGTGGGCCCAGGCGCATCAATATGCATTGGGACCCCCTCCCATATATAAAATAGGGACCACCCAAAAAGTGGGGTTTGGTCTCATTGAGAAGGGGCATCACCACATAATAGTACCCTCAAAGTGCACCACACAACAGCGTTCCTAATACACCTTACACCACACAGCAGCGCTCCTAATACACCTTACACCACACAGCAGCGCTCATTATACACCTTACACCACACAGCAGCGCTCCTAATACACCTTACACCACACAGCAGTGCTCATTATACACCTTACGCCACACAGCAGCGCTCATTATACACCTTACACCACACAGCAGCACTCCTAATACACCTTACACCACACAGCAGCACTCCTAATAGACCTTACACCACACAGCAGCGCTCATTTTACACCTTACACTACACAGCAGCGCTCATTATACACCTTACACCGCTGTACACCTTACACCACACAGCAGCGCTCATTATACACCTTACACCACACAACAGCGCTCATTATACACCTTACACCACACAGCAGCACTCCTAATACACCTTACACTACACAGCAGCGCTCATTATACACCTTACACCACACAGCAGCGCTCCTAATACACCTTACACCACACAGCAGCGCTCATTATACACCTTACACTACACAGCAGCGCTCATTATATACCTTACACCACACAGCAGCGCTCATTATACACCTTACACCACACAGCAGCGCTCATTATACACCTTACACCACACAGCAGCGCTCCTAATACCCCTTACACCACACAGCAGCACTCCTAATAGACCTTACACCACACAGCAGCGCTCATTTTACACCTTACACCACACAGCAGCGCTCCTAATACACCTTACACCACACAGCAGCGCTCATTTTACACCTTACACCACACAGCAGTGCTCCTTATACACCTTACACCACACAGCAGCACTCCTAATACACCTTACACTACACAGCAGCGCTCATTATACACCTTACACCACACAGCAGCGCTCATTATACACCTTACACCACACAGCAGCGCTCATTATACACCTTACACCACACTGCAGCGCTCATTTTACACCTTACACCACACAGCAGCGCTCATTATACACCTTACACCACACAGCAGCGCTCATTATACACCTTACACCGCTGTACACCTTACACCACACAGCAGCGCTCATTATACACCTTACACCACACAGCAGCGCTCATTATACACCTTACACCACACAGCAGCATTCCTAATACACCTTACACCACACAGCAGCGTTACTAATACACCTTACACCACACAGCAGCACTCCTAATACACCTTACACTACACAGCAGCGCTCCTTATACTTGTAATACCACACAGCAGCACTACTTATACACGTAACGTCACCCAGCCGTGCTCCTTACACATGTCCCGCCACTCAGCAGTGCTTCTTATACACGTACCGCCACACAGCAGCTCTCCTTATACACATAATGCCACACAGCAGTGCTCCTTATACATGTAATCCCACAGAGCCGCACTCTTTATACATGTAACGTCACACAGCAGCGCTCCTAACACATGTCCCGCCACACAGCAGTGCTTCTTGTACATGTAACACCACACAGCAGCGCTCCTTATACACATAATGCCACACAGTAGTATGCCTTATACATGTAATGCCGCACACAGTAGTGCTCATTATACACGCCACACAGTAGTGCTCATTATACACAATGCCGCACAGTAGAGCACCTTATACATGTTGCAACTCACTGTAGTACTCCTTATACACGTTATGACACACAGTATGTGAGTGCACTATTTTTATAGACAGATAGTTAAATATATACACACAAAATAAAAAACACACACACACACACACACACACACACACACACACACAAAGTACAACACACACATAGTAAAACACACAGCAAAACACCCATAGCAAAACACACACAGCAAAACACATATATACTGTACACAGTCTGGTATTTACAGTTTTTTATGGGTTTTTTTCCACAACATACTGTACTGTGCGCCCCTCCTGGCTAGCTCTCTGGCTCCAGCAACGCTCTTCAGGGCAACTGCTGACGTCTCCTGGACACAGCATGCTCCCGAGACGCTCCCTCCCCCTTCTCCCAGCACGCAGTGGTGGACCCTCGGCCAGCAGAGACAGAGCTGCATACCTCCCAACTGTCCCGATTTTCGCGGGACAGTCCCATGCGCACAGCGTGTATATACAGGTGACAGAGGGACTGGGAGCATGCCAGCAGCTCATAGAATGCTGGGCATTCACCCAGAGTGACAGAAATGGGGGGCGTGGCTCACGATTGTGGCATTGCCGCAAAGCCATGCTCCTTTTACATAGACCACACCCCCTTTTCGGGAGCACGCACCTTCGACTCGTGAGAGGTACCTATTTAGGGATTCAAAATGCTGGGAGGTATGGAGCTGGTTGGAGGAGATTGTGACAGCCAGCAGTGCGCACTGTCAGAGTTCAAAGAAGTTCAAAGAAGGGTGATGATTGATCTCATCACCCTTCTCCTTTGCTAGTGCCGCAGGCTTCCTTCATTGGGGGTCATTCCGAGTTGTTCGCTCGCTAGCAGATTTTAGCAGCATTGCACACGCTAGGCCTCTGGGAGTGTATCTTCGCTTAGCAGAATAGCGAATGAAAGATTAGCAGAATTGCGAATAGAAAATTCTTAGCAGTTTCTGAGTAGCTCGAGACTTACTCCTACACTGCGATCAGCTCAGCCCGTTTCGTTCCTGGTTTGACGTCACAAACACGCCCTGCGTTCGGCCAGCTACTCCCCCGTTTCTCCAGACACTCCCGCGTTTTTTCCTGGCACGCCTGCGTTTTTCTGCACACTCCCAGAAAACGGCCAGTTTCCGCCCAGAAACACCCACTTCCTGTCAATCACACTCCGATCACTTCAACGATGAAAAATCTTCGTTCGGACGTCAGTAAATCTACTAAGTTTTGAGCTAAAAAAATAACTGCATGCGCATTTTTGCCTTAATCGCTCCGTTGCGAAAATCGGCAACGAGCGAACAACTCGGAATGACCCCCATTGTTAGGGCCTGCAGTGTAATGGCGGGCAGCATGTAATAAGTCAGTCTGTCTCATTATACTGCTACCGACTGTGGGCCCCTTCACAGCGGCGGGCCTCGGTGCAATGCACCGGCGCATGTTCCGCCGCTGCTCCCTCCCTTCTTCCTGCCATCTTCCTGTCTCCCTCATCTCCTACTGTTCTTCCCCCTATATCCCTCCTGTCTTCCTCCCGTCTAGCCCCTATTCTTCTCCCTGAATTTCTCTTGTCTTCCTTCCATCTAGACCCTGTTCTTCCTCCTGTCTTCCTCCCATCTAGCCCCTATTCTTCTCCGTCTTTCTCTGGTCTTCCTTCCATCTAGACCCTGTTCTTCCTCCTGTCTTCCTCCCATCTTCCACTGTTCTTCTCCCTTTTTTCCTCCCCTCTTAATAAAATAATTATTGTAATATAATTATTTAAGTACTGAGATTTCTCTGTTTCAAACACACACACACACCACTGGCCACACCCCCATACCAGTAGCCACACCCTGACCATGCTGGCCACACCCTTTGCGGCGACACACAATAGGCCCTTCATAAATTTCAGCTCCAGGCCCATGAGGACCTTAATCTGGCACTGGCTCCTAGATGTGTGTGTTTAGTAGGGATGTGGGTGTATATATTAGTGTGCTAATGTGGTGTTTTTTTCTTGGTTTCCTTCTTAAGGAAGATTCTATTTGTATTGGGTTTTTGGGGAGGTTGCCCCTTTTTTCCTTTATTCCCTTGGCCTTTTGCCACTTTTTGAGGCCCGACTTTCATCTGCTGGTAAGTATATGCATGCTCCTAGGTGTGTGTGTGTGGTATGTTGTGGTGTTGGTTGTGCTTAATGTTTTATTTAGTAATAATCTCTGCGTAAGTATATGTCTTTGTTATTTGTATGTTTAAGGTAAGTATATGCATGATAATTGTGTTGTAGTGGTTTAATTTGTGGTGTAGTATTGGTTGTCTAAATTTTGTTAAATATTAACATTTTTTCCTTTTTACTTTCCTCCTGGTGTTGCTCATTTAGCTATGGATTATGTTACTGAAGTAAGTTTGTATAATTTTTTTATTTGTTTGGCAAAACACATTGGATGTAGTTTTAACGCAATTTGTTATCCATTTTAAGATGCTGGTAGCCTCATATCTAGGGTCCAAAGCTGTCCAACCCCAAACTGCCCCTCATCCTTGAAGGCAACGGAGGCGTGCAAGGCCTAGTATTTTCTGTACCCGTTTCAACATTTTTGGTATGCCAGATGATGAGGTCGTGCGGCGCTACAGGCTGCCAGCTTATGTCATCCTAGAAACTCTCTCAATAATAGAGAGTGCTCTAGATACATCAATTCGGTATCCTACAGCAGTACCAGCATTGACACAATTCCTTGCTGTGTTACATTTCTGTGCCACAGATTCCTACCAGCATGTGGTTGGGGTACTGGTAGGAATCTCTCAGTCAGCATTTTCCAAAATACTGAGGCGCATAATTGCTGCTTTTTTTGTCAAATTAAGCAGTTCATATCAATGCCATTGGATGTGAGGTCCCTAGCGGTGTTGAAGCGGCAATTCCAGGAAGGGGGTAGTCGCTTCCCACATGTTATTGGGGTTGTGGATGGGACACATGTCCCACTTGTGGCACCTAAACATAATGAAGAAATCTATAGGAACCGGAAAATGTTCCACTCTCTGAATGTGATGGATGTTTGTGGCCCATCCCTCCAGATCCTGTCCCTGAACGCCAAGTACCCCGGCAGTACACATGATGCCCACGTTATTAGGCAATCAGTGATCTGGCAAAAATTAAGACTGATGGAAGGCCAAGACACATGGCTATTGGATGAGTTGTATTGGCATCATGTTTTTTAGTTTTTATAAAACTTATGTTATGCTGGACATATTTGTTACTTAGGATTGTATTATGTTTTACAGGAGATCGTGGACACCCTTGCACCCCCTGGCTCATGAATCTTCACAGCACAACCACACCAGGGCCAAAAACAGCATTTAATTCCGTGCTTAAGGCCACTAGGTAGCTGGTGGAGCGCACAATTGGCATCCTAAAAGGACGCTTCCATGTGCTCCACCGCACTGGTAGTGACCTCATGTATTCGCCGGAAATGGTAAGTAAAATTGTGGTCCTGTGTGCAATCCTGCACAATATTGCTGTAAGGAGGCGCGTGGAGCTACCTGAGAATGAGGTATTGTCCAGAGAGGATGAGGAGCCAGGGGTTGGCCAGACAAGGATCCGGGGCACGGAGGCCCAGCGGGGACATGCCCAAAGGACAAGAATAGTGAGAGAATATCTCAGGTATGCTTATGTTCTGCTTAGGGTAGTATTTAAAAAGTGATATTTGTGTAAGGTACAACATATGGCGCTCCAGATTTGAGTGTACAAATAATGCATCAAAAAGGTTTAACCTATCAATATTATATTTCTATGTGTTTGGAGTAGATAATTTACTGTGAATTTGATATGTATGAAAATGGCTAATGACCAAAAGAATTGTTGGTTGGTTAACATATATATTGGTTTTTGAAACATGTTTTTTCATTTTTTTAATGAGTAGTTTTGAATGTTGCCATTTTAAAAATGCATTTATATTTTGAGAATAATAATTTGTCATTTGTTTTCCTTTATTTTTGGTCTACTTCACATATACATGGCCACACTAACAAAACAATCCTGGATTGTTTAGCTGAATGGTGTTGGCAAGTTAGGTGAGTTATTTTTTATACATTGAGGTTTTTAGCGGTGACACGCTCAAATAGCTACAGTTAGCTATAATAGCTCAAATGCAACAGGAACACACAACACTTTGTTAATATACAGTAACATTAATAAAGTTTATTAATGAAGATGACACCATCACAGGTTTTGGCCAATCAACAGTTAGCACACAGTATAAATATTAGCCCATGTATGAAAAACACCATTGGCACCATGCGAGCTGCCGCGTTCTCAATGAGGGAGCTGCGGCTCCTGACAGCAATCATGGACCACCGCGTAGGCCGTGCCGGGCCCTAAACTCCCAATTCAAGGAAGCGTGCAGCCTACGCGGAGGTCCGCAGAGTACTAACTTGGGCGGAGGTGGTCAGACCTCCGCCGCCACCAGCCTGACTTGCTGATGCAACAGCGCCAGCAAATGCATGCACGTGACTAATACACACTAACAGCTGTGTTTTCGTGAGTTTGTATTTTAGCATTTAAATGCTTAACAATATTAGCAAACATCAGGACACATAAGACCTGTACTGTATGCATGTAGACTGTGTGGGGGTTGGCCTTGCAGGACACACTGGGGAATGCAGTGGTAGGGGCCCATGTGTAGGGGTGTGGCCAGTCTCCAGAGAGGTTGCAGACAGACACCGCTTTGGTTTTACATACAAGTTTAGAGTGCATGGACTGTGGTCCTTCATAAATATATACCGTAAACATTACTAATGCAAGCATGATAAACTGCTATAAAACTGGCCATAGTCCTGCGTAGTCTAAGTTAACATATGTGTGATGTATAATTAAAGTGCACAAACTGGAGCAAGATCCCTAGAAGTGCAGGTGGTAGGCCCGTGTACTCCTGTGGACCAGTACATTCCTGTATGTCTGTGGAATTTATAAAAGCAAATAATTGTTCCTAAAAACAGTTTTATATTATAATAAATAAAAAGGTTACAAATGTATAAGAACCACAATATAAATGTTAACATACAAATACCACAATGGTAACATATGAGAATAAACACATACATAAAAAAAATTTGTATCATCATTTAACAAAAGATTATCAAAACATAATTGTATATTTGTGAGTTTCTATCTCTTTAGGCAAAGCACAAAGGCAGGTCTCAGGAGAGGAACCTCACCTATCCTCCCCCACTCAACCACCCTCCCCCCATCAATACTCCTCCTCCTCCCCCTCCACCTCTCAACCACTCTTCCCCCATCAATCCTCCTCCTCCCCCTATCAACCACCCTCTACCCATCAATCCTCCTCCCCCTCTCAACCATCCTCCCCCCTCAATCTTCCTCCACCACTCAACCTGAACCCCCCTCTCATTCTGCCTCCCCCACTCAATCTGGCCACCACTCTCAAACTTCCTCCCCCCATCATTCTGACACCCCCTCTCAACCACCCTCCCTCTCTCAATCTAACCCCCCTCTCAACCACCCTCCCCCTCTCAATCTGACCCCCCCCTCTCAACCACCCTCCCCCGTCCAACCTCCCACCCCCTTTCAAGCCCCTTCCCCCACCCCACAAACGCCTATGCCTGTCAATCAGGCAGAGGCATTTGCAGCTAATGCAATCAGATTGAATAGGCTGTTAGCGTAGGATGGGACCTGCGCATGCGCACTAGCACCACCAATGGGGTTATTGCGGTCGCATCGATTAGTGGTGCGACCTGATTAACCCCCTTTATCCGAGCTCTGTGGATTCTCAAGCTATTTACCACTGCAAGCTCTCAATAGACTTTTGTGTTATACCTGCTTTTCATTTTACAAATCCCAACCAAGATTTAGTACTTGGACATTTATTCTGCAGTTCATAAAGTCACTGTGAATTTCATTATTCCTGTGGATTATCATTACTAATAACAGAAGATAGTGGGGTAAATTTACTAAGATGGGAGTTCTATTTAAGATGGGATGTTGCCCATAGCAATCAATCAGGTTCTACTTCTCATTTATCCTGTACCTTCTAGAAGATAATATCTGGAATCTGGTTGCTATGAGCAACATCCCATCTTAAATAGAACTCCCACCTTAGTAAATTTAACCCTCTGTGTTTACTTTTGTGCTGCAGCCAAGCTCTAGTTCAGATCTGGGTACTCATTCCTTAGCTGCAGTCACCTGTCTGTCAGTATTGTGCTGCACTATTGAACTGTCTTTACTTCTTTAGTACAACTTCACATTCAAAGTCTGCATACCATAACTCTGACAGATCCCAGCTACTCCCTGATTCAGAATCTGAACACTTCCAGTATTCAGTGATTATTCTGGTTAACTACTTCCTTGCCAGATTGTGTACCTGCAGCTACTACTTCATATATCAATTGGGCTGGAGTTCCCTAACAAGTACCCCACCTTAAAATGGGAATACACCATACAATTATCTGGCAGATTATCTGCCAGATCTTGCTGGTTGGAATGAAAATCTTGTAATGGATGAGAGCAAATGACATTCGACCATTTGCTCCCAAACACTGAAAAATGGTCAAGAACTGTTGTTTAGACAAATTAGTTAAAGCCATGATTAAACCAATTTGTCTGAACAACAGGTTTTGTCCATTTTCCAGTGTTTGGGAGCAAATGGTCGATTGTCATTTGCTCTCATCCATTACCACATTTTCATTACAATCAGCTAGATCTGGCAGATTATCTGCCAGATAATTGTATAGTGTCATACCTCCTAACACGACCCTCTCCAGGAGGGACAGAATGCTCTGCTCCTGGACTTCCCTCTTAATGTATGACTGCCATCACCTGTGCTGAAACAACTTTCTTATCCATGAACCTGTTCAACACAGGTGACGGCAATCATAAATTAAGAAAAAAGTCCAGAAGCAGAACATTATGTCCCTCCTGGACAGGGTTATGTTGGGAAGTATGTAGGGGCCGGGGGTCATTCCGAGTTGATCGCTCACTGCTGATTTTCGCAGCGCAGCGATCAGGTGAAAAAATTGTATTTCTGCGCATGCGTATGGCCCGCAATGCACACGTGCGACATACGGGTACAAAGCACTTTGTGGTTGTGCTCAGGTTCTAGCAAAGTATTCAGTCGCACTGGCGGCCGCAAGTAGATTGACAGGAAGGGGGCATTACTGGGTGTCAATTGACCGTTTTCAGGGAGTGTTTGCAAAAACGCAGGCGTGTCTGAAAAAATGCAGACGTGGCTGGGCGTTCGCTGGGCGGGTGTATGACGTCAAATCCACGAATAGGATAGGCTGAAGTGATCGCAAGAGCTGAGTAGGTTCAGAGATACTCTGAAACTGCACAAACTGTTTTTGCAGAGCTCGGCTGCACATGCGTTCGTACTTCTGCTAAGCTAAAATACACTCCCCAGTGGGCGGCAGCATACCGTTTGCATGGTTGCTAAAACTAGTTAGCGAGTGATCAACTCGGAATGACCCCCGTAGTGTGTACCTAGCTTTAGGCTGTGTGTTTCCGATACAATGGCTGTTTAAATAGATCTTACATGTAATGTTTAATAATATCCCTTTCACACAGCACAAATAACCCGGTATCGACCCGGCATATTGCCGGTTCGACTCTGGTCGGCGTGCGGTGTGAAAGGGGCATTGCTGAAATCGCGGGTCGTCTGACCTGGCAATTCAACCCGGGTATAAAGCAGTGTTATACCCGGGTTGAATACCGGGTCAGTGGCTGCGTAAACGGGCATCGACCCGTGACCCGTTTACTAGATAAGGAGATGAGCTCATCTCCCAGCGCCGCCTCCACCTCCGCTACCGGCTCCGCCCCCCGCTGCTATGGCAACCCACCCGGCTTATTCCCGGGTCGGGGAAGCCAGCAGCAGCTGCCAATGCCGGATCCCACCCGGGAAGGACCCGCTTCCAATTCCCGGGCGGGATCCGGCATTGGCAGTGTGAAAGGGGTATTAGAACGATACAATTTGTCTAGTGCATCATTCTTAGTATAATTAAACAGTGTTGCAATGGCCACTTCTCAGAACTGCATTTAGAGCAATTATGTTACTGTATTAAATAGAACTTTGTATACATATAAACACAATGTATACATTATTTCAACACAAATTACTTAAACTGTTTTCTTTATTTGTTATAGCAGCTCCATACAGGAATAAAAATTGTCAGCATCAATAAACCTACTGTAGGTAGCAACAATTCTTTAGTAAATCAGTTACAGTTCAGTGTAACAATTATTATTATTATGATGCTACTGGTATCTAGAATCGCCATGTACGTACATATGCATGTTTATGCACACTGCTGCCAGACTTTATAGTTATGCTGTCGGTTGGTACCATAGTGATTGCCATATAATATCCAACAACAATTCGCTAGATGAGTCCTAATATTATTTAGTTAGAGCTGTATTAGGAAGTCCAGGTATAGTCAATCTGTCAGATGCTGATACGTGTTTCGCATAATGGGGCAGATGGATTTAGCCTGGAGAAGTGATAAAGGACAAGGTGTTAACACACCAGCCAATCAGCTCCAACATTATCAAGGTGGCCTGCGGTGCCAACTCTCGACTCTAAATATAACCCAGTTAAACCTAGAGAGTGCATTTACAGTAGAATGTTCAACCCACATACATGTTTCACCTGAAAACTAATGTTACAAACCAAACAACGCAACTCTAACCTAGCAAGCAAGTGAACCACAGGCAATGAGGACACCAGTTGGCAATTTATGGCTTGAACAACCCTGGTTCTGTAACAGCAAAAAACTGTGCTTGCATCATGCAAACGCTCCCCCTAAAGCTTAACCACAATCAAAAAAAGCTCTGACCTTTTTAACTGTGTATTCACTGTCTATTAGCCTCACCTGGCCTGATTTACACACATGCTATAAATATGGTTAAGTATCTTAGAGGAGGTATTCCTTTGATAAAGTCGCGTGATTTGTGACGAAACGCGTTAGGCTCCACCCCTGTTCATAGCCCCAGGAGAGGTAATTATATACTACTAATAATTGTCATTTCATTCACTGCCGGGACTTCTATGTTTTATTAGCTAAAGTGTGCATGTTGCCTCTGCACCTGTAGCAAGATTTGTTACTAAGATAAATTCTTGAAGCGATACAATTTTAATAAGCATGTAAGAGTAATGATACATTTCTTAAACAGTGTTACAAATCTATATCTGCACTGAGTTAATACTCCATATATTGCTATAACCATCCCAATTTGTGGACACTGTTTATCAGATATATCTACGGTTTTTTCAGAATATATACAACTTTTATAATTCTTTCATATATTGTGTACCAGTTTTTTATTGGTGTGTTATTATTTTAATAAATATATTTTATATATCTTGGTTGTCAGCTCTCCACAATTATGGTATACTAACAACACTGTAAGCGCAGCCAATCTTTTTTCTTTTTCTCCAGTATTAAACAATGAATTTTTTTTTCTTTGCATAAAAAGGTAAAATAAAACAAAATATCTGGTATGGTTTCAATTTGTTCTTATCATGTTGTTTATACCCCTTTCAGATCAAAATGCCGGGTCTAACCCGGGATGCCAAGTCCGATCCGGTGTGTGACCCAAGTTGGACCCCTTTCACACCAGCGGCTGGACCCAGGTTATTCCCGGGTCCAGCAATTCAGAATAGACCAGGTCATCAGTGACCCGAATCTATCTGGCTTGACAGTGGGTGCTTGGAGATGATGCCATCTCCAAGTGCTACTGCAGTCAGCCAATCCGGTGGTATGCAGCAGGACCCTGGTCATCGTGACCTGGGTCAAACTGTTCACACTGCACCATGACCTGTGTCCAACGCTGGTCACACCCGAGTTGGATTTCCTGATCACTCGACCCAGGTTATTTTTCCTGGCCCCTTTCAGACTGAGCTGCAACTCAGGTTGACCCGACAATACATTTTATTTATGCTTATTTATGGATATATTCATCCAGAAATTAAAATGTCAGCAGTATTTATAACACAAATATTTTCATTAACTGCTGAGTTTGCTTCATACCTAGAAAGTTAGCCTTTTTCACAAACTGAATTTGACTGATTTTAATGCTGTGAAAGTTGGCAAAGCACCCTGGTCACAAAGGCTCAAGACACTCAATGCAGATGTACTTAGTTTTACGTGTGCATGCTCTATTGTCGCACCTGTTAGCATATTATGCATCCATAAGCTTTGGCCAGTGATTTCCCACACTGAACCTGATTTCATGGGGTGGCTATGATATGGACCAATGCTTTAATGAAGGTAGTGTCTCACTTAGTCTTCCACTTCGACGTTGCTCCAGTGAGCCAACATTGATCAATTCTCAGGCAATGGATGCTTTGATATCCAACTGAGGGCCTGATTCAGATTGGTAAGGAATTGCACAGCTGTAGGGAAGAGACCGTGTAATTCTGTACATATTAAATGCAAATGCAGTAGGAGGAATCTGAAGGAGATAGACGCCTTTTGCAGACATCTGTGAGTTCCAAGTGCTCCGTCTGTGGATACAGCCTCAGATTACCAGCGTGACCATCGGTCGCAATTTGCAATGTTTGCAGAGTGCTATCAGTCTGTGTAAGCTGAAGCTTACTCAGACTGGTGGTGGGAGCCAAACACCCAGTTCTAGGAAGTCTGCGTCCGACAACACAGACCCTGGACCTGGCCTGCATACAAAACAGGGCCCATTTTGCAAAACGGTGCCTATTGCCCCTGCTCCACCCCCCAAATGCTGCAGCATGTCAAACATTCAGAAACTGACAAGGGGTTATCGAAAAACCATGGGTTTACTTACAAATCTGAATTAAGCCCTGTTTCTTGTCACTGAATCCCGACATTCGAATCAGCAGCCATGCATTTACTTCATATTCGCCTACATCTGTATTCTCTTCTCCAGGAGAAGACTGAATAGGAGTAGAAGGCAAGCATTAAGGGGAGCAGAACTGGACCAGTTGCATCATTAGGCTCCACCCCCTCATGGGAAACTGCCACGATTTGCATAAGGGAGAGGATAAAATGAGGCGATTACAAAAGAATGGCTTCTTTATGCTCCGCCCCTCCCCATGGACTGCGCATTTAAGACATTTTTCTTCCCCATTCTTCTCCATATTATTTACACAAATCACATAAAGAAAGTGAGAGAACATCTGAATGTACCATCTCCTGTTGCTGCATTTGTGTGGGTACGTCGCCACACACTTATCCATGAGCTACACTCCCCCAGTGTGCGTGTTATACTACTCTGTAATTAACTCTGTTGCTAGATACTCTTGATGCCTGGAGAAAATAAAAACAATAGTAATACATCCACCACTACCACAGCTGCTACTAATGACAATATCTGAAGTAATTTACAATTGAAGTAAGTTAAGATTACGTAATGATACATAGAATGCTATCAACTGTCAAAAATGGCAAATATGACTATCATATGAGGACACATTTACAGGGGTGTGGTATGCATGACTGGCGATCAGGAGACCATCGGTCAGCATACTGATGCCGGTATCCCGGCTGTAGAATGCTGCGGGGGTGAGTGCAACAAGCCCCTTGCGGGCTCGCTGCACTTGCCACGCTGCAGGCTCAACAGGTTCTGTTCCCACTCTATGGGTGACGTGGACACCCACAAGTGGGAATAGTCCCTGCTGGTCGGCATGCGGACCGTCGGTATTGTGAAGGGGCAGGATGGATAGGGAGGTATTGTGTCTGGCAATCTCATAACTACATCCCATTTTCAGTACTGTGCAAAAGTTTTAGGTAGGTGTGGAAAAATGCTGCAAAGTAAGATTGCTTTCAAAAATAGAAGCATTAATAGTTTATTTTTATCAATTAACAAAATGCTACGTGAATGAACAGAAGAGAAATTTGGAGCTAATCTGACGCCTATCTGATGGTATTGTATGATGGATAAGTACCTGCCTGTATTTCTCAGCATTTAAGCACATAGAAACGGGCAACATTGAGGACCGTAGACGCAGTGGTTGGCAAAGGAAACTTAGTGCATCAGATGAAAGACACATCATGCTTACTTCCCTTCTAAATCGGAAGATATCCAGCAGTGCCATCAGCTCAGAACTGTCAGAAACCAATGGGATCCAAGTACGCCCATCTACTGTTTGGAGAAGTCTGGCTAGAAGTAGTCCTCATGAAAGAATTGCGACCAAAAAGCCATTCTTTCAATGTGGAAATGAGGACAAAACGACTCAACTATGCATAAAAACATAGAAACACGGGTGCAGAGAATGCAGCATGCGCTCTGGACTGATGTGAAAATGTGGAACATTTGGTTGTAACAGATTGCAGTTTGTTTGCCGAAGGGTTGGAGAGCAGTACAATAATAAGTGCCAGTAAAGCATGGTGGAGGTTCCTTGCAGGTTTGGAACTGCATTTCAGTAAATGGAGTTGGGGATTTGGTCAGGATTACTGGTGTCCTTAATGCTGAGAAATACAGGCATGTACTGTACTGTCCATCATGCAATACCATCAGGGAGGCATCTTATTGGCTCCAAATATAGAGCCAATGTCATTAAGAACTATCCTAAGCACAAAGAAAAACAAGGAGTACTGTTAGTGTTGATATGGTCCCCACAGAGCCCTGATCTGATCATCATTGGGTCTATCTGGGATTGCATAAAGAGACAGAAGGATTTGAGCAAACCACAGAAGATATGTGGTTAGTTCTTCAAGATTTTTGGAACAACCTCTCTGCCACGTTCCTTCAAAAACTGTGTGCAAGTGTACCTATAAGAATTGATGTTGAAGGCAAAGGGTGGTCACACCAAGGGGGAAATGTAATAGAGTGTGAGAATCAGAAAGTGAGAGATTTTGGTAAAATTCTCCTGATTCTCACACCCTATTACATATTTCCCCAAATGTTGATTTGATTTAGATTTCTCTTCTGTTCATTCACTTTTCATTTTGTTGATAAAAATAAACTATTAACACTTACATATTTGAAAACATTCTTACTTTGCAACATTTCTTCCACACCTGCCTAAAACGTTTGCACAGTACTGTACGCTAAGCCTGTATGCCAGAATAAACCTTGCACACAGTATGGATATTTGTATTGCATGGTGTCCACTGAAGAGGACATAACTGTGAAAAAATAAATTGAGCATTTGATCAAAACATCTACCATATTATGCTCTAAATATGACTTGTATTTATTTTTTTACCTGCTCTATTTTTGAGTATTGTATTTTACAGAAATTCCTGAAGTGCTTGGTGCTGGTTTACTTTTCTAAGCCATTTTATTTTGGCCCTATTGTTTTTGTAGCAATGAAAAATTGCCACTAGGTGGCATGCCTTTAAATTTTGGTAGAGCTCCTAAGAAGAGGACACAGTACCTAACTCAACATGCAACACATCTGAGATGTGATCGCATTTTCCCAGTTTTAGGCCCAGTGCGCACGCGCAGGGCTCACACTGCATGTACGTGGGGAGGGAGATGCAATAGCATCTCAGTAATGCGAATGGCTCTGCCTGGTTTACATGGTTCATGGGGCAGTGATGCAGTGCTGCTGGGAAAACGGGTCCTGTTGAATGTTTTTCAGGGTGGCCACGTGATGTCACAAGTGGCCACTGTGACGGAAAATATGGCCACCCTGCGCCTGCCTTCACAGTCAGGGGGCATCCCTAAATCAGTGATGTGATTGCAATACAATTGCGATTGAATTTTTGGCAGGCATATGCATGCTGGGCGGCCTTGCCCTGTGCTGGGCGGCCCCCAGCATGGGATCGCTATCAGTTGAGGTTTGGCTTAATTGCCAAAACTGCAGCTGTTGCTGAATAAGGTCTACAATTCACTTGTCATGTCAAAATGTAGTTTCTATAGGAGATAATGGGTGAGATGTACTAAGCAGTGATAAGAGTGGAGAAGTGAGCCAGTGGAAAAGTTACCCATGGCAACTAATCAGCTGCTCTGTATAATGTTATTGTATGCAAATTACAAATGTTACTTCAATGCTGATTGGTTGCCATGGGCAATTCTCCACTGGCTCACTTCTCCACTCTTTTCACTGCTCCCCCAATGACTTATGTGGTGGCCTCTATGCATGAAAGGGTTAATAAAGGAATGTGTAAAAATGTTCCTGTAGGCACAGGAGAGTGAAGACAAAATTTACTAAGAATTGTGTTTACCTTATAAACCAAATTGCTGGATATCTCCAGCAATGTAGAAGCTGAAAATCACAAATTTCATAAAGACCATTTTTGAGTGTTGTTTTAAATTGATGTTTGATACACACCAATTTTGGCATACCTTCCAACTGTCCTGGTTTTGGCAGGACAGTCCCGTTTTTTGGACACTGTCCTGCTGTCCCACCTGTGGGCCGCAGTGTTCTGTGCTGGAGGAGTTGGAAGGACCCTACTCACTTGCTGCTTAGCAGAACAGTGGTAAAGAGGGGAGGAAATCACGAGACCGCCTGTCAGAATCCCATCAGTCAAAGTGCAGGCACGAGGTCCCCCAAGCGTCAGGGAACGCCGGAGAGTGTCGGACTTACCGAAGAAAGCAATTGCACTGGCGATCGCAAGAAGATTGACACGAAGAGGCAGTTTCCAGGGAGCGTCCGAAGAAACGCAGGCATGTCCAGCCGTTTGAAGGGAGGGTTCCTGATGTCAGCTCCAGGCTGGATCATCGCAGCAGCTGAGTAAGTCCTGAGCTGTGCAAAGACTGCACAAACTGTTGTTTGTTCAGCTCTCTGCACATGTATTCACCTGTTGCGTGCGGTGAGATCAGTGGCTGGTGAGGCACTACAGCCATAACGTTCGGCGAATCCTGCCGATGACCCCTACCGCCGCTGAGCCAATGCCCGCTATTGATCTCAGCTGATGCCCGCTGCCACCGCCAATGGCTTACAAACTCGCTCACCATCAACTGACCCAGCCCTCCGCCACCAATTTGCATCTCAGTCTGCTGCCGCCAATGCCCGCTGCCTGCCTGCTCATCATATTTGTGATATATTGTACATTTTTATAGAAAAAAAAAATAGTGTTTGGGACTGGGAAGGGAGTGGGAGGAGGACAGGAATGCAATTTTGTTGTCCAAGGCTTCCATTAATGGGTTAAAAAATTTAAAAAAATCTAAGCGAGGTCCCCCCTCCTAAGTATAACCAGCCTCGGGCTCTTTGAGCTGGTCCTGGTTGTTTAAATACTGGGAAAATATTGGACAGGGGTTCCTTGTTCCAAAAAAATTGGGGATAAAAGATGTAGGGGTCCCCCGTATTTTTAAAACCAGCACCAGGCTCCACTAGCCAGGAACATAATGCCACAGCCGGGGGACACATTTATGTAGGTCCCTACGGCCGTGGCATTACCCCCCAACTAGTCAACCCTGGCCGGGGTTCCCTGGAGGAGTGGGGACCCCTTAAATCAAGGGGTCCCCCACTCCAGGCACTCAAGGGCCAGGTTTGAAGCCTGAGGCTGTCCCCAGCACCCCTGGGCGGTGGGTGCCAGGCTGATAGCATAAGTGTGTAAAAAAGAATATTGTTTTTTTGTAGTGGAACTACAGGGCCCAGCAAGCCTCTCCCGCTTGTTGGTACTTGGAGAACCTCAAGTACCAGCATGCGTGGAAATAACGGGCACGCTGGTACCTGTAGTTCTACAAAAAAAAAATACCCAAATAAAAACACAACACACACACCGTGAAAGTAAAAATATATTAAAACACACTTACACATACTTACCTACATTCCACGCCGATCACGTCCACTTGTCCATGTAGAATCCAATCGGGGTACCTGTAAAAATTAAAATTATACTTACAAACTTCATTCCTGAAGTCATCCACAGGAGGGGGGGGGGGGAAGAGAGAGAGAGAGAGAGAGAGAGAGAGAGAGAGAGAGAGAGAGAGAGAGAGAGAGACTGGGAGGATGGAGCCGGCGGAGGAGGAAGGAGAGGGGAGAACCGCACTCACTGCTGACAGGGCCACCGCTGCTGTAACCGGCCTCCCAGCTAGATGCAAAGGCAGTCACCTACCGGCTCCCTCCCCCTGTCCCGCGCCCCCCCCCCGCTCTCTAACTGTCAGCAGTAGTGTTTGTATATCGGGGATGGAGCTGCTTACCTCAACGGTTGGACACAACATGCAGAGGCTCGGCTGTATAAGCCAGGGACGGGAGACCTGCAGCGCTAAATCAGGTGCAGCTTCCGTGTCTGGCTGGGGAACTGTCTGTCACCCGCTGACGCTGACTTATTTGCAACGTTCTTGGCCATGTGAGTCTGTAGGCACAGTCCCCAGGCATGCCTCAACCTCTGCTGTACTCAATGCAGTATTATTAACTGCGGCATGGCCCCGCCCCCAGCAGCTCCAGGCAGTTTCTGAATGAGAGGGGAGGCATATCTATCGCTGCCTCATATCCCCTCTCCCTGTCATACTCTAATGGAAAAAAATAGGTGTGTATAATTTATAACACAGACTGTGTTATATTTACACTACTGTTAATGTAATATAGATTAGTGGGAAAATCTGTTCTTTTCAGTGGAGTAGGACAAGTGAGGCTCTGCCTCCCCTGCCTACCCGACTGCACGTCCCTGGAATTCACACCCCTGCACAGCAATTACCCCCTCCCCCTGTAGGTGGCGACTACCTAGTCGCAGCAGTGCAAAAAATGCCTGCTTGCTACCAGGTCTGAATTTTGCTCCCTGTGTACTGCAGGGGGGGGCAGATATAACATGTGCAGAGAGAGTTAGATTTGGGTGGGGTGTGTTCAGTCTGCAATAAAAAATTGCACTGTAAAAATAAAGTAGCCAGTATTTACCCTGCACAGAAACAAATTAACCCACCCAAATCTAACTCTATCTTAAAATGTTATATCTGCCCCCCGTGCAGCGCACAGCGGGCGATCAGGTCTGCACTGCGGCACCGGCGCATGCCAGAGAGCTGATGGCCATCTCAGCCCTGCAATCGCCGCAGTCGTCGGTTGGAAGGGGGCGGGCCAGCAGCGTTTTCCCGCAGTTCTGGGGGCACGGTCTGGGCAACGCAGGTATGCCCGGACCATGCGGGGGGGGGGGGGGGGGCTGCGCTGGAAAAGAGATACTCAGATACAAAAGCGTCACCACCGTGCGATGCTTTTGTACCTGTGCGGGAGGGCCCTAGCCAGAGATGCGGGGCGGATTAGTCCTGTGCTGGGCGTCCCCCCGCATGTCTGTGAAACTGATTGTAGATGTGCTAAATTTATCACATCTACGATCAGGTCTGAATCAGCCCCATGGTTTTGCCCAACTGCTAACAAATTTGCAGCAGCGATCAGGTCTGAATTAGGCCCCAAATCCATAAGCAACCCAGACTTCTGGGCTAGCTCAGGCTGGTATTGGAAAATTGGTAGATAAACTGGCGTTGGATCCCCCATTTTTCAAATAATCAGCACCAACCAACCTGGGGGTTTATGCCATGGGAGGGAGAGTCACATGATGGGGTCCCGTTGACATCATGTAAAACATATCCAAACTGGCTAAACCAGGTCTGTTTCCCAGGTTTTGTTTTTTTAAAGGAACTTAAAGAAATATTGTAAACAAAAAACGTGGCAGTGATATAATGAACAGACATCTGTATGTACATCTGTAAAACATATGAGCCTATTGTAAATCCAATTTAACTTAAACAATGTAAATGGCTCAGATTGGATCAGAAGCTGGGGTAGGGATGGCCATCGACCATCAATGATTCATAATGATCAATGTTGAATACTTTTTCCACTGATGGCTGAGAAATTTTTAGAGATGTGCGGCTGGCACTTTTCGTGTTTTGTGTTTTGGTTTTGGTTCTAATACCACTTTCGTGTTTTAGTTTTGGCTTGGTTTTGCCACAACCACCCTTTCGTGTTTTGGTTTAGCATCTGGACGATTTTTGAAAAAAACATAAAAACATCTAAAATTACAGAATTTGCGGGTAATTTTGCTCCTAAGGTATTATTAACCTCAATAACATTAATTTCCACTCATTTCCAGTCTATTCTTAACACTTCACACCTCACACTAGTGTCTTTAGGCCTAAAAGTTGCACCGAGGTGGCTGTATGACTAAGCTAAGCGACACAAGTGTGCGGCACAAACACCTGGCCCATCTAAAAGTGGCACTGCAGTTGCAGACACGATGGCACTATTCAAAAACTAGTCCCCAAACAGCACATGATGCAAAGAAGAAAAAGAGGTGCAATGAGGTGGCTGGATGGCCAAGTTAAGCGACACAAGTGTGCGGCACTAACACCTGGCCCATCTAGGAGTGGCACTGCAGTTACAGACAGGATGGCACTTAAAAAAACTAGTCCCCAAACAGCACCTGATGCATAGAAGAAAAAGAGGTGCAAGATGGAATTGTCCTTGGGGCCCTCCCACCCACCCTTATGTTGTATAAACAGGACATGCACACTTTAACAAACCAATCATTTCAGCAACAGGGTCTGCCACACGACTGTGGTTGATATGACTGGTTTGTTTGGACCCCCACCAAAAAAGAAGCAATCAACCTCTCCTTGCACAAACTGGCTCTACAGAGCCAAGATGTCGACCTCATCCTCTGATTCCTCACCCCTTTCACTGTGTACATCCTCCTCTTCACAGAGTATTAATTCGTCCCCACTGGAATCCACCATCACAGGTCCCTGTGTACTTTCTGGAGGCAATTGCTGGTAAAGGTCTTCCCGGAGGAATTTTTAATTAATTTTGATGAACATCATCTTCTCCACATTTAGTGAAAGTAACCTCCTACGCTGATCGCTGACAATGTTACCGGCTGCACTAAACACTCTTTTGGAGTATACACTGGAGGGGGGGGGGGGGGGACTTAGGTAAAATAAAGCCAGTTTGTGCAAGGGCATCCATTTTCCAGCCAGTATACTGTACATACAGACTGTCTGACATGCCTACTTATTTATTATTTTATTTATTAACAGTTTCTTATATAGCGCAGCAAATTCCATTGCGCTTTACAATTTGAAATAACAATAACAAACTGGGTGATAACAGTCATAGAGGTAGGAAGGCCCTGCTCGCAAGCTTACAATCTATAGGGAAATAGGCATATGTACACAAGGAAAGGTGCTATCTATTGCATAGAATGAAAAGACATGTGAGGATATGTGTGGACTGTACAGAGTGGATGTAATTTGATAGGAAGGTTTATGAAAGTTATGTGGGCGGTTCTGGAATGTGATAAGCTTGCCTAAAGAGGTGAGTTTTGAGGGAACGCTTGAAGGTTTGGAGACTAGAGGAGAGTCTTATTGTGCGTGGTAGGGCATTCCACAGAGTGGGTGCAGCCCGATGAAAGTCCTGCAGTCGTGAGTGGGAGCGAGTAATGAGTGTGGATGAGAGACGCAGGTCTTGTGAAGAGCGAAGAGGTCGGGTTGGGAGATATTTTGTGATAAGCGAAGTGATGTACGTTGGTGTAGTTTGGTTAATGGCCTTGTGTGTGAGTAAAAGTATTTTATATTGAATGCGGTAGAGTACAGGTAACCAATGGAGGGACTGACAGAGTGGATCTGCAGACGATGAACGTCTAGCGAGGAAGATAAGCCTCGCCGCTGCATTCAGAAAGGATTGTAGTGGTGAGAGTCTCGTTTTGGGAAGACCAGTTAGGAGACTATTGCAATAATCAATGCGGGAGATAATGAGAGCGTGGATTAGAGTTTTTGCAGTGTCTTGTGTAAGGTATGGTCGTATTTTGGATATGTTTTTTAGATGCATGTAACATGATCTTGAGACAGATTGAATGTGGGGAACAAAGGACAGATCAGAGTCAAGGATGACACATAGGCAGCGAGCTTGTGGGGTAGGGTAGATAGTCGAGTTTTCAACAGTGATAGAGATATCAGGTTGGTACCTACTATTGGCCGGTGGAAATATAATTAACTCTGTCTTTGAAATATTAAGTTTGAGGTGGCGAGATGTCATCCAGGATGAGATGGCAGAAAGGCATTCAGTGACACGGTCCAGTACAGATAGGGACAAGTCAGGGCAGGATAGGTAGATTTGAGTATCATCTGCGTACAGATGATACTGAAAACCAAAAGAGCTGATTAGTTTACCAAGAGATGAGGTATAGATAGAGAAAAGCAGAGGACCCAAGACTGAGCCTTGCGGTACTCCAACTGAAAGAGGTAGCGAAGAGGAGGTAGATTCAGAGAAGCGAACACTGAAGGAGCGATTAGATAGGTACGATAGGAACCAAGAAAGGGCTGTGTCTTTAAGACCTAGGCATTGTAGTGTCTGTATGAGAAGAGAGTGGTCTACAGTGTCAAATGCAGCAGATAGGTCTAGAAGAATAAGTAGTGAGTAGTGGCCTTTAGACTTCGTAGTGACCAAATCATTAACCACTTTAGTCAGTGCCGTCTCTGTGGAATGTTGGGAACGGAAGCCTGACTGAAGTGGGTCCAACAAAGTGTATGAGTTAAGAAAGTATGTGAGTCGAGTGTAGGCAAGTCTCTCAAGTAGCTTAGAGAGACAAGGGAGCTGAGAGACAGGGCGGTAGTTTGAGAGAGCATTAGGGTCAGAATTTTGTTTTTTTAAAATAGGAGTAATCACTGCATGCTTGAAGAGTGAAGGAAAAATACCAGTAGAGAGAGAGAGAGATTACAGATGTTAGTTAAGGTAGGGATGAGCACCAGAGACAGAGCTTTACTTATTTGTGAGGGTAAAGGATCAAGAGGAGAGGTAGTAGAGAAGCAGGATGAGAAGAGTGATGATACTTCATCTTCATTTGTGGGATCAAATGAAGAAAGAGTGCCAGAGGGTTCAGGTAAAGAACGGAGCAGGTCACTGGCTGCCGAAGAGCATACCATTTCATCTCGGATCTTAGCAATCTTCTCCTTGAAGTAGAAAGCAAGATCCGGTGCCTTGATAGTGGCTGGTGGGGTAGGTGCAGGAGGATTCAGAAGTGATTTAAATGTATTAAAGAGTCGTTTGGGGTTAGAGGCTTGAGCAGAGATAAGAGTTTGGAAATATGTTTGTTTGGCAGTGTCCAGGGCATTTTTATAAGAATGGTAGACTGTCTTATATGTGAGGAAGTCACTTGAAATACGAGATTTACGACACTGACGTTCAAGTTTTTGTGTGAGTTTTTGTAGTTGTCTTGTTAATTTGGAGTGCCATGGTTGACATCTAGGCCTACGTGGAGTGTGATGGGTAGCTGGAGCCACTTCATCAAGGGCTAGTTCTAGAGTCTCATTAAGGTGTGATACAGCCATCTCAGGAGAGGTGAATGCAGAAATAGGTGAAAGCAGTTGTTGGAGTGAAGTGGAAAGTTCTTGAAGATTAATTGTGTTAATATTTCTGCGAGTTTGAGGAAGATTGGAGAACTTCCGCAACACAGGGTTTGAATTAACAGAGGAAAGCATGCAGGTGATAAGGTTGTGATCTGAGAGGGGGAAAGGAGTGTTGGTGAGTTCAGCGATGGAGCATAGTCTGGTGAATACTAGATCAAGGCAGTGGCCCGCCTGATGAGTAGAGGAGTCAGTCCATTGGGAGAGGCCAAGAGAGGAGGTTAGAGAGAGTAGTTTGGAGGCATGCGCAGCAGATTTTGGACAATCAATAGCAATATTGAAATCACCCATGATAATGGTGGAGATGTCAGAGGATAGGAAGTGAGGGAGCCAGGCAGAAAAATCTTCCAAAAATTGTTTTGGATGCCCAGGTGGGCGGTAGATAGCTGCAACACACAGAGAGAAAAGAGAGTAAACCCTAATGGAATGTACTTCAAATGATGTAAATGTGAGTGATGGAACCTGTGGTAGAACAGTATATGCAAAAGATTGGGAAAGTAAAAGTCCAACTCCTCCTCCTTTATGGTTATCGGGTCTGGAGGTGTGTGTAAAGTGGAGACCACCATGTGCCAGTGCTGCAGGGGAGGCTGTGTCAGATTGTGTGAGCCAGGTTTCTGTTATAGCCAGCAGATTGATGTTGTTAGATATGAAGAGGTCATGGATGGATGTTAATTTGTTACAAACAGAGCGTGCATTCCATAAGGCACATTTTAGTGATCTGGAGGGTGATGGAAGACATGTGATGTTTATGAGGTTAGCTGGATTTCTATGTTGCTGTGAATCAGGTGAATGTGAGTGATGCAAGTGGCTGGGTCCTGGATTTGGTGAAATGTCACCAGCTATCAGAAGCAGAAGAGAGAGATAAATGTGGGTGTCAGAGGTTTGTGAAAGTTTTTTATGGTGAGAGGTTGTAGATGTTATTGTCAATGAGTATAGGGAAGTAAAAAGCTCATGAGTGCTAATAAGAGGGGAGTGTAGAATTGAGGGGGCAACATGTACAGAGGGGTGAGTTGCTGGGAGACTGAATGATGCAATGGCTTTTATGAATACTCCATGAAGAGCAATGCAGAAAATCAATTTGTGGAACATAGTTAGTTTGAGATGAAATCAGTGTTTTCTAGGCTGAGAGTGTAAGGTTTAACTTGTTCAAGTTAAAAGTGCAGGTGCCTACTGGTGTTGTTCTGCTGTATGGTAACTGTGCATTATAGAGCAAAGTGACAAACAGGTATGTACAATCACATGTAAATCACAATGTATATAGTTGTCTACCAAATTGGTTGCATTTTGTTCTTAGAGGTCATGAGGATTTTAGTTGGTAAAATATTTACATACGCTGAAATACACAGATGATTGGGAATGTAAGGAAGGCGCAGTGGCGTAACTAGAAATTTTTCTCCCCCAAGCCAAAAAATTATTCGGCGCCCCCCCCCCCCCCCCCCTTCATGCTCCATCATTGGGAGTAAGAAAGGGCTAAATATGCGCGCGCCTTCGGCGCGCGCAGCCAAAAAGGGGCGTGGTTTCGTTGGAATGGGCATGGTTTTGCATAAAGGGGCATGGCATTGCAGGAAAAGACTACCTTATACCCCAGTTTTGCAACCTGCACGCCCATACGTTGGCCACCACAGGAAAGAAAAATAATCCTGATTCATGCCCCTTACATTATTTGTCATTTTTCCTCCTTATAGTAATGCCCAGTATACATTATGCCACATACTGCAATGGCCTTAGCCATTATGCCACACACAATAATGCACATGACACAATATGCACACACTGTAATGCCCCCGACACATTATGCCACACACCGTAATGCCTGTGACACATTATGCCACACACCGTAATGCCTGTGACACATTATGACAGGAATCGCAATGCCCGTTATACATTATGCTACACACTGCAATGCCCCTGATACATTATAGCACATACAATGTCTGTGACACATTATGACACACACCGCAATGACCTTGAGACATTATACCACAATGCCCGTGATATAGTATACCATACACCGTAATGCCTGTGACACATACCGCAATGCCCTGCCCGTTATACCCTATGCCACACACCGCAATGCCCGTTATGTATTATGCCACACTGCAATGACCCTGAGACATTATACCACATACCACAATGCCCGTGATATAGAATACCACACACCGTAATGCCTGACACATTATGACACACACCGCAATGTCCGTGATACATTATGCCACACACTGCAATGACCCTGAGACATTATACCACATATCACAATGCCCGCGATATAGTATACCATACACCGTAATGCCTGTGACACATTGACACACACCGCAATGTCCGTGATACATTATGCCACACACCGTAATGCCCATTACACATTAAGTCCTACAGTAAGGCTTCTAATTACTTTTCAATTACCTGCTCGTTGTCAGGGGTTTCATGCACTGGGTGTCATGCTCGTTGCCAGGGGTTTCATGCTCTTGGTTCCATGCACGGTGCCAGGGGTTTTCATGCTCAGGGTGTCATGCTCGTTGCCAGGGGTTTCATGTACTGGGTGTCATGCTCGTTGCCAGGTGTTTCATGCACTGGGTGTCATGCTCGTTGCTAGGAGGTAGTCCTTGTTGCTAGGGCTGTGCTCCCAGTGCCACATATGTCCCCAGTGCCAGATATTCCCCAACGGTGCCAGGTACTAACATGCCCCAGTGCCAAATATAGCCCCCCCCATGTGCCAGGTACACATATACCCCCCCAGTGCCACATATGCCCCCAGTGCCTGATATTCCCCCCCAGTGCCACATATGCCCCAAGTGCCAGATATGCCCCCAGTGCCATATATTCCCCCCCAGTGCCAAATATGCCCCCAGTGCCAGATATGCCCCAGTGCCACATATGCCCCCTGTGCCACATATGCCCCCCCAGTGCCACATATGCCCCCAGTGCCAGATATTCCCCCCCAGTGCCAGATATGCCCCCAGTGCCACATATGCCCCTAGTGCCAGATATTCCCCCCCAGTGCCACATATGCCCCCAGTGCCAGATATTCCCCCCAGTGCCAGATATCCCCCCCATGCCATATATGCCCCCAGTGCCAGATATTCCCCCCCAGTGCCATATATGCCCCCAGTGCCATATATGCCCCCAGTGCCAGATATCCCCCCCCGTGCCATATATGCCCCCAGTGTCAGATATTCCCCCCCGTGCCATATATGCCCCCAGTGCCAGATATTCCCCCCCCAGTGCCATATATGCCCCCAGTGCCAGATATTCCCCCCCCAGTGCCATATATGCCCCCAGTGCCAGATATTCTCCCCCAGTGCCATATATGCCCCAGTGCCAGATATCCCCCCCCAGTGCCATATATGCCCCCAGTGCCAGATATTCCCCCCAGTGCCAGATATTCCCCCCCAGTGCCATATATGCCCCAGTGCCAGATATTCCCCCCCAGTGCCATATATGCCCCCAGTGCCAGATATTCTCCCCCAGTGCCATATATGCCCCAGTGCCAGATATCCCCCCCCAGTGCCATATATGCCCCCAGTGCCAGATATTCCCCCCCAGTGCCATATATGCCCCCCAGTGCCAGATATTCCCCCCCAGTGCCATATATGCCCCCAGTGCCAGATATTCTCCCCCAGTGCCATATATGCCCCCAGTGCCAGATATCCCCCCCCAGTGCCATACATGCCCCCAGTGCCAGATATCCCCCCCAGTGCCATATATGCCCCCAGTGCCAGATATTTCTTTCCCCCCCCAGATATTCTCCCCCAGTGCCATATATGCCCCAGTGCCAGATATCCCCCCCAGTGCCATATTTGCCCCCAGTGCCAGATATTCCCCCCAGTGCCAGATATCCCCCCCCCCCAGTGCCATATATGCCCCCAGTGCCAGATATTTCTTTCCCCCCCCCCCAGATATTCTCCCCCAGTGCCATATATGCCCCAGTGCCAGATATCCCCCCCAGTGCCATATTTGCCCCCAGTGCCAGATATTCCCCCCAGTGCCAGATATCCCCCCCCAGTGCCATATATGCCCCCAGTGCCAGATATTTCTTTCCTCCCCCCGCCGCTTTTTGGAGGGACAAGGAGGGAACAGCTCGCCTCTCCTGTATCCCTCCTGCATCATCTCCGGCGGCCGCGGGTCTAATAGGGGGAAGTGCCGGTTCGTGAGCCAATTAGAGCTCACGGACGGCACTTCCCCCTATTAGACCCGCGGCCGCCGGAGATGATGCAGGAGGGACACAGGGAGGCGCGCGCTGTGCCCTCCGTGTCCCTCCAACAAGCGGCGGAGGGTAGGAGACCGCAGACTGACATGCGGACGCTCGTCCGCATGTCAGTCTGCTGTAAATCAGTGGCGCCCCCGCAGCCCCTCACCCCCAAGCCACCGCGAGGGCTGCGGGGGCAGTAGTTACGCCACTGAGAAAGGGACGATGTTTTCTGTTTTGTCGGTGGGTTGTTTCCGTCTGTTTTCGTCCTGGGTAAGTCTATATTGTAATATTTTCATAACCCTTTTAAAAAAGCCCTTATAATAAAGCCCTGTTCAGCTGGCTGTTGTTCAGCCAGGCATCTTTCCTTATGAATGTAAGTATCCATGTGTCTCTAGTAATTGCAATCAAGGCCTAACAACCCACCCCCGTTTACAGAGCATGCCATAAAACTCAACTAAAACAAACACTAAGATAGCAGTTACCAACTATATAAAGCTGCAAGACAGTTTCATCCTAGAATACAATATAGTTTATGATATACAAACTGACAGTGTAGATTACCTAGTTATAATAACACTATCACTGATGCATATATATTCTGAGCAGATCCAAAATGCAAAGGAGTATAGATTACCTAGTTATAATAACACTATCACTGATGCATATATATTCTGAGCAGATCCAAAATGCAAAGGAGTGTAGATTACCTAGTTATAATAACACTATCACTGATGCATATATATTCTGAGCAGATCCAAAATGCAAAGGAGTGTAGATTACCTAGTTATAATTAGGGATGTGCACTTGAAATTTTTCGGGTTTTGTGTTTTGGTTTTGGGTTCGGTTCCGCGGCCGTGTTTTGGGTTCGAACGCGTTTTGGCAAAACCTCACTGAATTTTTTTTGTCGGATTCGGGTGTGTTTTGGATTCGGGTGTTTTTTTCAAAAAACCCTAAAAAACAGCTTAAATCATAGAATTTGGGGGTCATTTCGATCCCAAAGTATTATTAACCTCAAAAACCATAACTTCCACTCATTTTCAGTCTATTCTGAACACCTCACAATATTATTTTTAGTCCTAAAATTTGCACCGAGGTCGCTGGATGACTAAGCTAAGCGACCCAAGTGGCCGACACAAACACCTGGCCCATCTAGGAGTGGCACTGCAGTGTCACGCAGGATGGCCCTTCCAAAAAACACTCCCCAAACAGCACATGACGCAAAGAAAAAAAGAGGCGCAATGAGGTAGCTGTGTGACTAAGCTCAACGACCCAAGTGGCCGACACAAACACCTGGCCCATCTAGGAGTGGCACTGCAGTGTCACGCAGGATGGCCCTTCCAAAAAACACCCCCCAAACAGCACATGACGCAAAGAAAAAAAGAGGCGCAATGAGGTAGCTGTGTGAGTAAGCTAAGCGACCCTAGTGGCCGACACAAACACCTGGCCCATCTAGGAGTGGCACTGCAGTGTCACGCAGGATGGCCCTTCAAAAAAATACTCCCCAAACAGCACATGACGCAAAGAAAAATTAAAGAAAAAAGAGGTGCAAGATGGAATTGTCCTTGGGCCCTCCCACCCACCCTTATGTTGTATAAACAGGACATGCACACTTTAACCAACCCATCATTTCAGTGACAGGGTCTGCCACACGACTGTTACTGAAATGACGGGTTGGTTTGGACCCCCACCAAAAAAGAAGCAATTAATCTCTCCTTGCACAAACTGGCTCTACAGAGGCAAGATGTCCACCTCATCATCATCCTCCGATATATCACCGTGTACATCCCCCTCCTCACAGATTATCAATTCGTCCCCACTGGAATCCACCATCTCAGCTCCCTGTGTACTTTGTGGAGGCAATTGCTGCTGGTCAATGTCTCCACGGAGGAATTGATTATAATTCATTTTAATGAACATCATCTTCTCCACATTTTCTGGAAGTAACCTCGTACGCAGATTGCTGACAAGGTGAGCGGCGGCACTAAACACTCTTTCGGAGTACACACTTGTGGGAGGGCAACTTAGGTAGAATAAAGCCAGTTTGTGCAAGGGCCTCCAAATTTCCTCTTTTTCCTGCCAGTATAAGTACGGACTGTCTGACGTGCCTACTTGGATGCGGTCACTCATATAATCCTCCACCATTCTTTCAATGGGGAGAGAATCATATGCAGTGCCAGTAGACGGCATGTCCGTAATCGTTGGCAGGTCCTTCAGTCCGGACCAGATGTCAGCATCAGCAGTCGCTCCAGACTGCCCTGCATCACCGCCAGCGGGTGGGCTCGGAATTCTGAGCCTTTTCCTCGCACCCCCAGTTGCGGGAGAATGTGAAGGAGGAGATGTTGACAGGTCGCGTTCCGCTTGACTTGACAATTTTCTCACCAGCAGGTCTTTGAACCCCAGCAGACGTGCTCTGATTTCAACAGATTGACCACCCGTGAATCCTTGTTAAGCGAATTAAGGGCTCCATCCACAAGTCCCACATGCCTAGCGGAATCGCTCTGTGTTAGCTCCTCCTTCAATGTCTCCAGCTTCTTCTGCAAAAGCCTGATGAGAGGAATGACCTGACTCAGGCTGGCAGTGTCTGAACTGACTTCACGTGTGGCAAGTTCAAAGGGCAGCAGAACCTTGCACAACGTTGAAATCATTCTCCACTGCGCTTGAGACAGGTGCATTCCACCTCCTATATCGTGCTCAATTGTATAGGCTTGAATGGCCTTTTGCTGCTCCTCCAACCTCTGAAGCATATAGAGGGTTGAATTCCACCTCGTTACCACTTCTTGCTTCAGATGATGGCAGGGCAGGTTCAGGCGTTTTTGGTGGTGCTCCAGTCTTCTATACGTGGTGCCTGTACGCCGAAAGTGTCCCGCAATTCTTCTGGCCACCGACACCATCTCTTGCACGCCCCTGTCGTTTTTTAAATAATTCTGCACCACCAAATTCAAGGTATGTGCAAAACATGGGACGTGCTGGAATTTGCCCAGATTTAATGCACACACAATATTGCTGGCGTTGTCCGATGCCACAAATCCACAGGAGAGTCCAATTGGGGTAAGCCATTCCGCAATGATCTTCCTCAGTTGCCGTAAGAGGTTTTCAGCTGTGTGCGTATTCTGGAAACCGGTGATACAAAGCGTAGCCTGCCTAGGAAAGAGTTGGCGTTTGCGAGATGCTGCTACTGGTGCCGCCGCTGCTGTTCTTGCGGCGGGAGTCCATACATCTACCCAGTGGGCTGTCACAGTCATATAGTCCTGACCCTGCCCTGCTCCACTTGTCCACATGTCCGTGGTTAAGTGGACATTGGGTACAGCTACATTTTTTAGGACACTGGTGACTCTTTTTCTGAGGTCTGTGTACATTTTCGGTATCGCCTGCCTAGAGAAATGGAACCTAGATGGTATTTGGTACCGGGGACACAGTACCTCCAACAAGTCTCTAGTTGGCTCTGCAGTAATGATGGATACCGGAACCACGTTTCTCACCACCCAGGATGCCAAGGCCTCAGTTATCCGCTTTGCAGCAGGATGACTGCTGTGATATTTCATCTTCCTCGCAAAGGACTGTTGGACAGTAAATTGCTTGGTGGAAGTAGTAAAAGTGGTCTTACGACTTCCCCTCTGGGATGACCATCGACTCCCAGCAGCAACAACAGCAGTGCCAGCAGCAGTAGGCGTTACACGCAAGGATGCATTGGAGGAATCCCAGGCAGGAGAGGACTCGTCAGAATTGCCAGTGACATGGCCTGCAGGACTATTGGCATTCCTGGGGAAGGAGGAAATTGACACTGAGGGAGTTGGTGGGGTGGTTTGCGTGAGCTTGGTTACAAGAGGAAGGGATTTACTGGTCAGTGGATTGCTTCCGCTGTCGCCCAAAGTTTTTGAACTTGTCACTGACTTATTATGAATGCGCTGCAGGTGACGTATAAGGGAGGATGTTCCGAGGTGGTTAACGTCCTTACCCCTACTTATTACAGCTTGACAAAGGCAACACACGGCTTGACAAATGTTGTCCGCATTTCTGTTGAAATACTTCCACACCGAAGAGCTGATTTTTTTGGTATTTTCACCAGGCATGTCAATGGCCATATTCCTCCCACGGACAACAGGTGTCTCCCCGGGTGCCTGACTTAAACAAACCACCTCACCATCAGAATCCTCCTTGTCAATTTCCTCCCCAGCGCCAGCAACACCCATATCCTCCTCATCCTGGTGTACTTCAACACTGACATCTTCAATCTGACTATCAGGAACTGGACTGCGGGTGCTCCTTCCAGCACTTGCAGGGGGCGTGCAAATGGTGGAAGGCGCATGCTCTTCACGTCCAGTGTTGGGAAGGTCAGGCATCGCAACCGACACAATTGGACTCTCCTTGTGGATTTGGGATTTCGAAGAACGCACAGTTCTTTGCTGTGCTTTTGCCAGCTTGAGTCTTTTCATTTTTCTAGCGAGAGGCTGAGTGCTTCCATCCTCATGTGAAGCTGAACCACTAGCCATGAACATAGGCCAGGGCCTCAGCCGTTCCTTGCCACTCCGTGTGGTAAATGGCATATTGGCAAGTTTACGCTTCTCCTCCGACAATTTTATTTTAGATTTTTGAGTCCTTTTTTTACTGATATTTGGTGTTTTGGATTTTACATGCTCTGTACTATGACATTGGGCATCGGCCTTGGCAGACAACGTTGATGGAATTTCATCGTCTCGGCCATGACTAGTGGCAGCAGCTTCAGCACGAGGTGGAAGTGGATCTTGATCTTTCCCTATTTTTGGAACCTCAACATTTTTGTTCTCCATATTTTAATAGGCACAACTAAAAGGCACCTCAGGTAAACAATGGAGATGGATGGATACTAGTATACTTATGGATGACGAGCGACTGCCGACACAGAGGTAGCTACAGCCGTGGACTACCGTACTGTGTCTGCTGCTAATATAGACTGGATGATAATGAGATAAAATTAAAATATATATATATATCACACTAGTACTGCAGCCGGACAGGTATATATTATGTAATGACGGACCTGCTGGACACTGTCTGCAGAATGCGTTTATAAAAACACCACACGACGAGTGTTTAACTTTTTCAGGCAGACAATCACAATATACTGGTGGTCAGCAGACAATCACAATATACTGGTGGTCAGTGGTCACTGGTCAGTCACACTGGCAGTGGCACTCTGGCAGCAAAAGTGTGCACTGTACTTAAAATATGTACTCCTGCTATAACTGCTCCCCAGTCTCCCCCACAATTAAGCTGTGTGAGCAGTGAGCACTCAGCACAGTCAGATATACAGTATTACATATGATGATGCAGCACACTGAGGCTGAGCACAGATATGGTATGTGACTGTGTCACACTGTGTATCGTTTTTTTTCAGGCAGAGAACGGATTAATTAAACTGGTGGTCAATGGTCACTGGTCACACTATCAGCAAGTAGTAGTACTCCAGTCCTAATATGCTCCCCAAAATTAGTAAATAGTGTCTCTAACTCTCTACTCTCTTCTCTGTAAATGGAGAGGACGCCAGCCACGTCCTCTCCCTATCAATCTCAATGCACGTGTGAAAATGGCGGCGACGCGCGGCTCCTTATATAGAATCCGAGTCTCGCGAGAATCCGACAGCGGGATGATGACGTTCGGGCGCGCTCGGGTTAACCGAGCAAGGCGGGAGGATCCGAGCCTGCTCGGCCCCGTGTAAAAAAAGCTGAAGTTCGGCGGGTTCGGATTCCGAGAAACCGAACCCGCTCATCACTAGTTATAATAACACTATCACTGATGCATATATATTCTGAGCAGATCCAAAATGCAAAGGAGTGTAGATTACCTAGTTATAATAACACTATCACTGATGCATATATATTCTGAGCAGATCCAAAATGCAAAGGAGTGTAGATTACCTAGTTATAATAACACTATCACGGATGCATATATATTCTGAGCAGATCCAAAATGCAAAGGAGTGTAGATTACCTGCAGAGAAAGGAGAGCAATTGTCATATTGGATGCTGTCACTCATATAATCCTCCTCCATTCTTTCAATGGTGACAGAATCATATATAGTGACAGTAGACATGTCAGTAATTGTTGGCAGGTCCTTCAGTCCGGACCAGATGTCAGCTTTTGCTCCTGACTGCCCTGCATCACCGCCAGCGGGTGGGCTAGGAAATCTTATCCTTTTCCTTGCAGCCCCAGTGGCGGGAGAAATTGAAGGACGAGCTGTAGACGGGTCACGTTCCGCTTGAGTTGACATTTTACTAACCAGCAGGTCTTTGCACCTCTGCACACTTGTGTCTGCTGAAAAGAGAGATACAACGTAGGCTTTAAACCTAGGATCGAGCACGGTGGCCAAAATGTAGTGTTCTGATTTCAACAGATTGACCACCCTTGAATCCTGGCAAAGCGAATGAAGGGCTCCATCCACAAGTCCCACATACTTTGCGGAATCGCTCCATCTTAGCTCCTCCTTCAATTTCTCCAGCTGCTTCTGCAAAAGCATGATGAGGGGAATGACCTGACTCAAGCTGGCAGTGTCTGAACTGACTTCACGTGTGGCAAGTTCGAAGGGTTGGAGAACCTTGCACAAGATGGAAATCATTCTCCACTGCGCTTGAGTCAGGTGCATTACCCCTCCTTTGCCTATATCGTAGGTGGATGTATAGGCTTGAATGGCCATTTGTTGCTCCTCCATCCTCTGAAGCATATAGAGGGTTGAATTCCACCTCGTTACCACCTCTTGGTTCAGTTGATGGCAGGGCAGGTTCAGGAGTGTTTGCTGGTGCTCCAGTCTTCAGAACGCGGTGGCAGAATGCCGAAAGTGGGCCGCAATTTTTTGGGCCACCGACAGCATCTCCTGCACACCCCTGTCATTTTTCAAAAAATCTGCACCACCAAATTAATTGTATGTGCAAAACATGGGACATGCTGGAATTTGCCCAAATGTAATGCACGCACAATATTGGTGGTGTTGTCCGATATCACAAATCCCCAGGAGAGTATAATTGGGGTAAGCCATTTTGCAATGATGTTCTTCAGTTTCCGTAAGAGGTTGTCAGCTGTGTGCCTCTTAAGGAAAGCGGTGATACATAGTATAGCCTGCCTAGGAACGAGTTGGCGTTTGCGAGATGTTGCTACTGGTGTCCCTGCTGTTGTTGTTGCTGCGGGGGGCAATACATCTACCCAGTGGGCTGTCACAGTCATATAGTCCTTAGTCTGCCCTGTTTCACTTGTCCACATGTCCGTGGTTAAGTGGACACTGGATACAACTGCATTTTGTAGTACACTGGTGACTCTTTTTGACATATGTGTACATTCTCGGTATCGCCTGCCTAGAGAAGTGGAACCTAGATGGGATTTGATACCAGCGACACAGTACCTCAAACAATTCTCTAAGTCCCACTGAACTAATGGTGGATACTGGACACATGTCTAACACCAAAATAGCTGTCAAGGCCTCAGTTATCCGCTTTGCATAAGGATGACTGCTGTCATATTTAATTTTCCTCACAAAGGACTGTTGGACAGTCAATTGCTTACTGGAAGTAGTACAAGTGGTCTTCCGACTTCCCCTCTGGGATGACGATCGACTCCCAGCAGCAACAACAGCAGCGGCGGCAGCAACAGCAGGTGTAACACTCAAGGATCCTCAGGAGGAATCCTGGTTAGGAGAGGACTCCTCAGTCTTGACAGAGACATGGCCTGCAGGACTACTGATGTTCCTGACAGGAGGAAGTTGACGTTGAAGGAGTTGATGGTGTGGATTGCAGGAGCTTGGGTAACAGGAGGAAGAAGGGATTTAGGTGTCAGTGGACTGCTTACGCTCTTACCCAAAGTTTCACAACTTGACACTGACTTATGATGAATGCGCTGCAGGTGACGTATAAGGGAGGATGTTCCTAGGTGGTTAGCATCCTTACTCCTACTTATTACAGATTGACAGAGGCAACAGATGGATTGACACCTGTTGTCCGGATCTGTGGAGAAATAATTCCACACCGAAGAAGTGGCTTTTTTGATAGTTTGCCCAGGCATTACAATGGGCTTCTTCATCCCATGGACAACAGGTGTCTTCCCCAGTGCCTGACTTAAACAAACCACATCACCATCAGAATCCTTATCGTCAACTTCCTCCTCAGTGCCAGCAACACCCATATCCTCATCCTGGTGTACTTCAACAGTGACATCTTCAATTTCAGTTTCAAGAACTGGACTGTGGGTGCTCCTTCCAGCACTTGCAGGGGGCGTGCAAATGGTGGAAGGAGCCACCTCTTCCCATCCAGTGTTGGGAAGGTCAGGCATCACAACCGCCGACACACTTGGACTCTCCTTGGGGATTTGTGATACCATCTCAGAATGCACAGTTCTTTTCTGTGCTCTGTCCAGGTTAACTCTTTTAATTTTTCTAGCGGGTGCATGAGGGCTTCCATCGTCATGTGAAGCTGAACCACTAGTTATGAACATAGGCCAGGACCTCATCCGTTCCTTGCCACTCCGTGTCGTAAATAGCATATTGGCGATTTAAATTTCTTTTTTTGGTTCTTTTTACTGAACTTTGGCTTTTTGGATTTTACATGCCCTCTACTATTACATTGGGCATCGGCCTTGGCAGACGACGTTGATGACATTTCATCGTCTATGTCATGGCTAGTGGCAGCAGCTTCAGCACTAGGAGGAAGTGGTTCTTGATCTTTCCCTATTTTATCCTCCAAATTTTTGTTCTCCATTATGTTTCTGGAGTTATATAACAAAATATGCGACACAGGAATGACTGATGGCTGATGGACAGGACACTACCACTGGTCTGATGCAGCACAACACAACAACACTGTAAGGGACTTGTGTTATTATAATACTGTAGCAGTGGACATATAGCAGCAGCGTATACCACTGTGACTGCCTCGTCACTGGAATGACTGATGGACAGGACACTACCACTGGTCTGATGCAGCACAACACAACAACACTGTAAGGGACTTGTGGTTGTTGTTATTATTAGAATACTGTAGCAGTGGACATATAGCAGCAGCGTATACCACTGTGACTGTCTCGTCACTGGAATGACTGATGGACAGGACACTACCACTTATACAGCTACACTGGATATATGGCAGCAGAGGACACCACCACAGTGACAGGTCACTGGACTGATGCACAAGAGACTTCCCCTGGTCTAATGCAGGACAACACAGCAAAAATGAAAGCCAGCAGCACTGGGGCCATATAGCAGCAGAGGACACCAACACTGTGACTGACTGGCCTGATGCAGCACAATACACTGACTACACTGGACTGGACAGCAAAACACAGCACAAGACTCGCCAACCCACTTTCCCGCCCCCACACAGACACTGAACACTGAGGACACGTCCTCTCAATACACTCTCCGAGACTGGAGTGAAAATGGCCACAAGAATCCGACAGCGGGATGATGACGTTTTGCCTCGTTCGGGTTTCCGAGTCAGGCGGGAAAACCTGAGCCTGACTCGGATCCGGGCTCGGAAGGCAAAGTCCGGTAGGGTTCGGTTCTCTGAGAACCGAACCCGCTCATCTCTAGTGAGAATCAGATGGTTTTCATTCATCGATGGCACAGCATAACAGAATTATTTTTTTTACAAGGTGCCAGGACACGGCGCATGGATCCGCCTCCCAACATCCGCTAAGCCCTGCCCCCAGGCTGTGATTGGCTCACTGGCACGTCACTGAAAGAACAGGTATGACCATCGGTGAGTGAAACCATCGATGGTCTCCTATACCATAGTTGGTTACTATCGATGGTCATGCACAGCTTCACCATCAATGGCACCCATCGATAGTGAACACACTGATGGCCATCCCTAAACTGGGGAACTTTTCTGAAAACTTTACAGATGACAAATGTAGCAGGAGGACTGGACAGTTATGCTGTATAGTATAGAGTATTAATTATAGATATAAAGCTTCTACTTTCCACACTGTTTTACATTCTATATGCACACTGTAAATCACCACACTATGGGCCCTATTCAGATACCATCACATTAGCCATAGCCATGCGATAACATTTGGCTGAATCTCGGGCCAGTGCGCACAGCAGGGACGTGCAGTGAGGTAGATGGCTTAGCAGGCATTGGCTAGTACCAGTGCCAGATTTATACACAACATATGAGGCCAAGGGTACATGTTGGCATTATATATGGAAATTTGGTGAGTTTTGATCAGAGATGTGCAGAAAAGATAGGCAGGGGTGACAGTGCCACACCTGTCATATACGTTTTACTCCAGAGTTTTGTCTATAAAAATCATTAGAATAATACAATGAAGATATTTATAATGTATTCTTTGCATTTTTCAAATACTTTATACAGTCAAAACTCTGGTTTAAATGTTAGTGTGACAGGAAAGGCTCTGCCTCACCTGCCTCACCCCACCGCATGTCACTGGTGCACACACTGGTGGAATCAGGTGGAATAGTTTGTGGGGAAGTCGGGGACAGCGACATGCAGGGGCAGTGCGGTGATAACAGGGTGGATCTGGGCCATTTTTAAAAAAAAATCACTCGTGGGTGCTGCAACAACGAAAATGGGGGCTGCCTGACTGTCTTCGCAGCCAGGCTGCGGAGACTGGGGGGCTTCCCTTATTCAGCTAGGTGATTGCAATGGCATTGCTGGCCACCATTAGCATGCTGGCTGATCTTACCCTGTGCTGGGCGGCCCCCAGCATGTGACTGATAACAGTTTCAATTTTGCTAAAATAGCAAAACTGCAACTGAAGCTGAATCAGATCCTCTGTACTGTACATAACAAAAATAGCTCAACCATTACTACGGCCAGCGACGGACTGGAGCTGTTTTTCGGCCCTGGCATGCGGGCTCACACGCACGTAAAAAGGGCACGCATGCCGTGAAAGGGGTGCGGGGACACTGCTCCCGGGGGTGTATCACGAGTTGGGGGAAGGGGTGGACTCGCAGTACGCCTCAATTTATAAGAAACTGGCATTACAGGCAACGCAGTGGGGGGCCGGGGGGGGGGGGGATGGCCAAACAGAGAACTGCGCTATCCACCAGTGCAATGGATCTACTGGCATTTGCAGTCTGGGCCTGGCCCTGACTATGGTACTAATGTTCTGAAATCACAGAAAGCAAATTCTGGTCTACTGATTTTCTATGTATTGTTTGATTTCATTCCTGGAAATTTATTTAGAATTTCAAAGCAGTTACCTAAAAGTTACGAAAGACGGTTTAAAGAAATGGTTACTTGCTCAATCCCTTCTTACAGTACAAAACATATCCTGATTGAAGTAACAGTTAGTAGTCATCATCACATAGGAACAGAAAGTGCTGTATAGTGTACTAGAAATACTCACTGTTGTCATATAGTATATCTGCTGCATGCTGCAGGGGCAGAAAGTATTCCAGCAATGCCAATACATACTCTATTATGCCCGTCTCTCTGTGATCATCGGTGAGACAGAGCTGCCCTCCCACCCGGGAGGCACTCGATATACCGGCTGTCGGGATCCCAGAGCTCTGCATACCGGCGCCGGGATCCCGACCATCTGGGATACCAGCAACTGTTCTCCCTCTTGGGGTGTCCACGATGTCAAATGTGAAACCATTGATTTCATCCATTTCATAGTTGGCAACCATCGATGGCCACTTGCCATATTGACCCCAATATTATACAGAGAGTGTTAATGTGTCTGCCATATTATACAGGGGACATTGCAGTCCAATACAGAACCACCTGCTCACACACCCACCCACTCTGCATCTAGGACTTCAGCCTATGGTTGCAGACACATGCTGTACAGTATATACACTGTTACACAAACACAAATATACACTTACTCAGACAAAATTATGGGGTCTATTTTTTTACTAAGTCTTGGATACGGATAAAGTGGACAGAGATAAAGTACCAGCCAATCGGCTCATAACTGTCATTTTTCAAACCCAGTCTGTGACATGGCAGTAAGGAGCTGATTGGCTGGTACTTTATCTCTGTCCACTTTATCTCCATCCAGGGCTTAGTAAATAGACCCTTATGTTACATAGACACCTAGAGTTGCACAGACACATATATGCACAGACACATATATGCACAGACACATATATGCACAGACACATACATACACAGACACATACAGAGTTACACAGACAATAATGCCCCTCATAACTAACAGGTTGGTAGCTGTCACTGAATGAGGACTGTGGCAGCTCCAACCCTCCTATCCAGGGTCGGACTGGCCCACAGGGGTAGCAGGGAAAACACCGGTAGGCCCCACTGCCTGAGGGCCACTCCTTCCTCTAGGGATCAGGTTCCAGACTGTGCACTTGTATTATACATGGAAGATATGTTGCATTACACTGCACTAAACTATTGTGTATTTCAAGCCTCTGTGGAGGCTGGCCACACCCCCTTTGTAGGCTGACCACACCCCTAATTATGGGCCCTTATCACTGCATTCCCCCGGTGGGCCCTTCATGCCCCAGTCCGACACTGCTCCTATCTGCCATATTACAGTGCAGGAACTCTGTAGCTGGGTAGCCCTGACCACTGCTGGGACACTGCACCTCCACCTCTATCTCATTATTCTTTCTAATTATTGACTCGAGGATGGTCCCTGGAAAGGAGGAGATCTGGGGACACATGGCCTAGCCCAGAGACTCCTGTACTGTTCTGCAAGCAGATCGATGCCTCCTCCGCATTTGGAAGGCGGAACTTCAGCCTGCCTGGCTGGAAGGGGGAAAGAGTAGGAGAGGTAGGAGCTGAAACAGCATGAGGAGGCAGAGCAGAGCTGGCCCAACATGCAAGGACTGGGAGAACTGTTTTTTGATCATAAAGCTGGCTGCGGCTGACAAGACCCACAGATAGGTATGGCCATCGGTGGGCTGTCCATTGGTGGTGGTTGCCATCAATGACACCATCAGCGATAACCATCGACGGCACATAAACCATCTATGGTGAACCATCAATGGTTCGCACCACTCAATAGCTACAGCTGAAAGTAGCTGGTTGGGCTGGTGGCCAATAAAAAATGGGTGTGGGGCTTAGTTGGTGTGAGGGGTGAAGCTATGCTCAGTGTCCCGGCGTCTTGCACAAAAAAATAACTTAAAAAAATATTTGTTTATGCTGTGCCATTGATGGAGGGAAACCATCTGGTTCTCTTCTATCAATGGCAAAAGCATTCGACATCAGCCATAAACCATCAATGATTAGGAATCATCAATGGTCAAGGGCCATCTCTACCTGCAGATGCCGCAGGCATCGATCCTATGACTGAGGTCTCTTTCTGATTGTGGCTGGGGATCTGATTGTGGCTGGGAAGTACATTCTCTACCTGACTCCAGAGGCGTCACCGGGTGTGGTGACACCTGGTGCACACCCCTGATCTCCTGCCGTGCTCGTGGAAAAAGGGGGCATGGTCTTACACATAGAGAGTGTGGCTTCGTGGGGATCCCGGAATCGTCACTCTTGGGGCATGCCCAGCATCTCCGGAAATGCTGGGCTTCCCCCAGAGACAGTCTCCGTGCGCTGTCAGCTCCTCTTCTATTACAGGAGCCGGGTGCTGTAGGAGACTTGCTCACTGCAGCACCTGGCTCCTGACACTACGGAGGAGCTGACATTTGGTGTCACCCCCCTCCAGGTGTCACACCCGGGTGCGGGCAACACCCGCCTTGTGACGCCACTACCTGACTCCTACTTCAGGTGGCCCTAAATGGCTTAACCAGGGGAGCAGATGGCAGTTGCACCCCTGCCCAGTCGCCACTGTCCGAAAACACCTGATATCCCACAAAAACACATTGATAAATAGGCCACTATGAGTGCAAGAGACATATAATATTTTACAATAGGAATTCAGAAAAAGACAAAAGAACTTCTTATTTAACAATGTCACATGTCTAGTCTGCATTTAGGAATCGTTCCTGGTTATGGGGCGCACTGGACAGATCTTGCCTAGTACAGTAGGGTGCATTTCTAAATAAAATTAGATTATGTTCAATAGAGCGATATTATATTATTAAAATGAACTGAAGCATTGGACATTTTTCAGGAATGTTCCCTACTGTATGAAAAGTGCACATCCAGTTTCACTCACAGAAACACTTTAATTCGGCACCAGCTCAGGGCTAGCAGAGATCGGACTTGCCTCTTATGCTATAATGGGGAGCAAGTATACACTGTCCATTTCCATTACTTTGGAGTAGTAAATACAGTATCTTAGTACAGCTTGTAAAATGTAATAGGAAGCTCCAAACACTAAAATGTAACACATACTAAAGATAGTCTGAGAGAGATTTACTAAGTCTCCGAGAGTGATAAAGTGGAGAAAGATAAAGTACCAGTCAATCAGCTCCTATCTGCCATGTTACAGGCTGAGTTTGAAAAATGACAGTCTGCCCCTATATGAAATGAAACTGAGCAGCATTTTAGGAAAAAAAGGTGATTGTAAAGCAGGCCTGGCCAACTCGCGGCTCTCCAGCTGTTGGAAAACTACACATCTCAGCATGCCCTGCCACGTTTAAAGCATTCCATAATAGCAAAACTGTGGCAAACCATACTGGGATTTTTAGTTTCACAACAGCTGGAGAGCCACAGGTTGGCCAGGCCTGTTGTAAAGTAATAAGAGGTTAAACCATACCTCCCAACTGTCCCGATTTTCACGGGACAGTCCAGTATTTTTGGGACTGTCCTGCTGTCCCACCCGTGGGCAGCAGTGTCCCGCGGTTGGGGGTAGGGTGGGGGGGGGGGGGCAGTTGGGAGGCTCCTGTCACTGCTTGTGAATAGACGCTGTGCGCATGCGCACAGTGTCCATTCAGCGGAGACAGTGGGAGAGGAGGCATGCCAGCAGCTCACAGGCTAATGGCGGTCACAGGACATCCTGGCTTGCGGTCACGTGGCCGCTACTGGCTAAATGAGTGGGGATATCCCTATAGGCTGGAACCACTGTTGGGGGATTTCAGCCACCAATAGGTTTATCATAAGATGGGTTGTTATGACAACCATGTGTAAATAAACCCTCTGATTGTTGAAAAATCGCTCTATATGTTATTGTCCTTAATATACAAAAAGTATGTTTTTTATCCAGTTATTCAAATAAACATACCTTTTTATGATTATATATTAACTTATTACAATAGGTCTGCCTCCATAGTGTTTTTAATTTGTTTTGAATAGTACTAGAAGTGATTGGATTGAAGGTTGTTCACAGGTGCCAGCATTTTACTTTATTAGAAAGGGTATAAAACCCCCACTTGTACACACGAGGTATCCTTTGATAAAGCTGTATTGTTGGGGCGCAGCGAAACGTATCAGGACCCCCCCACAATTATCACCTCAGCTCTCAGGACTGGCAATCCAAGTGTCTGAACCAGCCCCGGATCTACAACCATCCTTGAATCACATTTTGTCAAAGAGGGAAATCACAGCATTCATCGTACCTAATGAGGACAAAGATTTTGCATATGGACTCAGTCTAATGGAAGCATCTCCACCTCTAACTAATGGTGACCGGTAAATATATTCTGATGAACTGTGCTGTGTTTACATACATTTAAACCAGGTATGTGGATCCATCAGGGGTAAATATCAGAAACGGACACTTAATGGTCTGATTGAATACAGATTAACAAGAGAGCCAAAAAAGGTGTACCGTATATACTCGAGTATAAATTGACCCGAATATAAGCCGAGGCACCTAATTTTGCCACAAAAAACTGGGAAAAATTATTGACTCGAGTATAAGCCTAGGGTGGAAAATGAACGGTACCAGGGATTTTCATGCTCAGGGTGTCATGCACGTTGCCAGGGGTTTCATGTGGTAGGTGTTATGCTTGTTGCCAGGGGGTAATGCTTGTTGCTAGGGCTGTGCCACCAGTGCCACATATACCCCCAGTGACAGATATCCCCCCACAGTGCCAGATAAAAACATGCCCCCCTGTTGCTTTGCCCCCAGTAGTTGTGCCCCCTCTTTCTTTGCCCCCAGTAGTTGTGCCCCCTCTTTCTTTGCCCCCAGTAGTTGTGCCCCCTCTTTCTTTGCCCCCAGTAGTTGTGCCCCCTCTTTCTTTGCCCCCAGTAGTTGTGTCCCCTCTTTCTTTGCCCCCTGTTGCCGCTTACAAACACACACACAAAAAAATAAAAACAATACTTACCACTGCCCCGCTCCTGCTTCCCGACCGCTTCTTCTTCTGCTGCTGCTCCGTCCGTCTGGGCGCCGTGGCTCCTCTCTATGGGAGGGGCGTCATGACGTCTCTCCCATAGCAGTGCAGCACAGACACTAGAGGTCAATACTGACCTCTAGTGTCTGTCCCTGGAGCCGGCTGCAGCGGACGCCCACACAGCCCACGGCATCTGCTGCAGCCGTGGAGCTGACTCGAATATAAGCCGAGGGGGGCTTTTTCAGCATAGTAAAAATGTGCTGAAAAAGTCGGCTTATACTTGAGTATATATCATATACATTTTAAAATTATAAACAATTCTGTCACATGATGTAATAATTGTTTTTTTATTTTGAAATTGTTTTTACGGACATAATAAACTGTTATATTTTTTAATTCCCAATCATCTCTATTTTTAGCGCTACTTTTTCTTTGTATATGTTTTAGTGACTCACCTATGTTTTCCAGCAGCTGCTTGTTGCAGCAATTACATATCAGCGCCTGTTACACCTTGCTAGGAGGTTCCATTGCATTGAAAAAGGGGGTGTGGCTCACGATAGTGGCCCTCCCATAAAGCCACGCCCCATTTCCGGGCGCATGCGCGCGCGCGCGCACACAAGGATGTCCCTCTTTACAATTATCAAATGTTGGGTGGTATGGGTTAGACCAGGCATTCCCAACCACGGTCCTCAAGGCACACTAACAGTGCAGGTTTTAGTGATATCCAGGCTGCAGCACAGATGGTTAAATCAAAATAACTGAGCTACTAATTAAGTCACCTGTGCTGAAGCCTGGATATCACTAAAACCTGCACTGTTGGTGTGCCTCGAGGACCGTGGTTGGGAATGCCTGGGTTAGACTGTGATGTGATGTTTACATTTTCCCACGTGCCAGCTGACTTACAGTAGACGCACTTCTGTTTTGAAGAGCCATCTCCAAAGACTTGCAGTAGGCATGCACCTTGTGTGCTGGTTGGTCCAGAGAGGCGCACTGACGCTGCGTCATTGCGTTTGTCACTGCGCATGCTAAACACATAGCCATCCAATCATGTATTTTTGTAATGGCGAAATGTGAGATGTGCAGTAGTCAAGGTGAAGGCTGATACACTTATTCATACTGAATATGTGTAATTGTTGCTTTGCTGGTAAAACAGTTATTTTAATTTAGAGTACATCATATATTTTTAAGAAAATTAATTTACATCAATTAGTGCATTTAAACCTGTAAAGATTTTAGGGAATCAAATACATAGTTATTGTAAAAAAAAAAAAAGGAACTTAAAAAAATATTGTAAACCAAAATTGTGGCAGTGCTATAATGAACAGACATTTGTATGTCCATCTGTAAAATATTATATAAGCCAGCCTATTGCCATTTTAACTTAAACATTGTAAAAGGCTGAAACTGGATAAGAAGCTGGGGAACGTTTCTGAAAACTTTACGGATGACAAATGTAGCAGGACAGGAATGCTGTATGGAGAATTCTAGGTATAAAGCTTCTACTTTCCACACGTTTTTACATTCTATATGCACACTGTAAATTAGCACACTATGGACCACGTTCAGTAAGGATTGCTGCGATCAAATAGTTGCCGCCCCGATATTGAGAAAAATTGCCCATTGCAGAAATATCAAATGCATCGCAATATGCGGGCTGATCACAAAACCATAAGCAATTACTGGAACATTGAAGATTTTTCCTGTCTGCGCCAGGCAAGGTCGTCCACAATTCTTGCGACGCAAGAGGCTGAAAGTGGTCATCGCTGATGTCAGAGGCCCTCCTTAAAAACGCCTGGACATGCCTGATTTTTTTCAGACACACGCCAAAAACGTCAGGTTTCTGCCCAGAAACACCGGCCTCCTGTCAGTCAAGCAGCGACTCCGTTGCAATCATGATCTGCATGCAATTTCTGTTGCTATATTTGCTCATGATTGCGCAATGCGAATGCTGTGCATGCGCACTCATTCGATAAGCGAACAGATTGCGATAGGCAAATTTAGCAATCCAATCTGATATAAGGCCCTACAGTATATACATAACATAAAAACTCAGCCATTACTATAGCACTAATGTTCTAAAACCACAGAGGGCAAATTCTGGTCAGATGATTTGCTATGTACTATTCCCTTCCCGGAAACTCTTATTTAGAATTTCAAGTCAGTTACCTAAAAGTTGTGAAAGATGGTTATAAGAAATGTTTACTCCCTTCTTACATAACATATCCTGACTGAAGTAAGAGTCAGTAGTCATCACATAGGAACAGAAAGTGCTGTATAATGTACTAGAAATAGAAATACTCACTGTTAGTCGTGTAGTATATCTGCTGTGTGTTGCAGGGGCAGAAAGTATTCCAGCAATGCCAATACTCTATTACTCCCATCTCACTGTGATCATCGGTGAGACAGCGCTGCCCTTCCACCCATCCTGCCTTCCCAACACAGCAGGAGAAACATGAGACTGTTTGCACACCCAAAGCTACAGTATTGCTGAGACCAACTTAGTTATTATACTGTATAACTGACTAATATGCAGCGGCTCTGACTGCAAATTACATTGCTCACTCTGTGATACCTGATTTAGCTTGCATTGTTACTGTTTCTTATTCAATCATTACTTTACTTGCTAATTAATCACATTTAAAAGCTGCTTCAGCCTACACATTCCAACAGTACAGATATGTCCCTCTACAGTACTATGGGTCCCCGCTCTCAGTGCGCCAGGTCCCTGGAGTGTAGAAGGTCTTTCTTGTGCAAACTGTGTATCTTATAAAAAGGGCTCTGCTGCGAGCAGCCACATATTCCCTCAAGACATGTTACATTGTGTTTAATCTGCAACTTGGGGCCTAATTCAGATCTGATCCTAGCAACAAACTTGTTAGCTAATGGACAAAACCATGCTGCACTTCAGGGGTGGGCAGATATAACATGCGCAGAGAGCTAGATTTGGGTGGGGTGTGTTCAAACCAAAATCTAAATTTCAGTGTAAATATAAAGCAGCCTGTATTTACCCTGCACAGAAATAATATAACCCACCCAAATCTAACTATCTTTGCACATCTGCCCCCCCCTCCTGCAGTGCACATGGGTTTGCCCATTAGCTAACAAATTTGCTGCTGCGAACAGGTGTGATTTAGGCCCTTTATACATATGTAACATACTCCCAACTTTCCTCTTTATGAAAGAGGGACACACATGCTCCCGAAAAGGGGGCTTGGCTTATGAAAACGGGGTGTGGCTATGTGATCACAAGCCACGCCCCCATTTTGGTCAGTGAGGGGGCATGCCTAGTGCTCCGTGAGCTGCTGGCATGTCCCCTCTCCTCCTGTGTCCACTGAATAGACGCTGTGCACATGCGCACGGCGTCTATTCACCGCTGCTCTGCTTAGCAGAGCAGCGAGTGCAGGAGCCTCCCAACTGCTCCCCCCACCACGGGACACTACGGCCCACGGGTGGGACAGTCCCGCGAAAATTGGGACAGTTGGGAGGTATGTATGTAATGCCAATTCCTCTGTTGGTGATGGGCCTGATTTATCATAATATGCTAATGCTGCCGCAGGTGCAATTTGTAATAGCCAAGGGTGTAACTACCATAGGTGTAGGGAGTGCAGCTGCTATGGGGACCAGAGCTGAGAGGGGCCACCTTCCCTGTCACAGTTACATGTGTTAAATACATTTTTCGCCATTGCCGGTTTCACATTCCACATTGGCCATAAACCCTCAATGATTATGAATCATCGATGGTAGATGGCAATCCCTATTACCTTCCAAAAAACAGCTGCTCCCTATTACTCATTTGCAAATGAATCCTCACTGCGAGCATAATCACAATTCAATCACTGCATGTGCGCATTGGGGCAGTGACACATGCACAGCTTAATGATAATTGTGAAAACACAGCATAGTGTACAACAATGAATCAGGCCCCATCTCACAGCCTAGCGTCTCTAGTACACCATGAGCAGCTTTTCGTTGATTCTGCGATACAGATGGAAAAAAAGGTATGCTACTAGTCTTGGAGTGTCTGAGTCACGCAGTATGGCACATAGACACTGTAGGTGTGAGGTTTTGACTGCAAAAGAAAAAAAATTGTGGACCCAATCCCTATGTAGTTCTCTCTCTGCTGCTCCTCCGGACACACACGGGGGTGGTGTCACACACACACACACACACACACACACACACACACACACACACACACACACACACACACACACACACACACACACACACACACGGGTTACACACCTGACAGGGGCTCATACACATTCGCACATGCTTACGCTGCATAAGACCAACTTATCGGGATCTAGAGGAAGAAGATGCTTCAGAAGGTGAGTAATAAAGGACTAATTAAACTAATTGGAAACTTGGGCAGTACAGATGGTGTAATGGTTAGCATTACTGCCTCCCAGCACTGAGGTCATGAGTTCGATTCCCACCATGGCTCTACCTGTGCAGAGTTTGTATATTTTCCCTGTATATCCTCCCCGTACTTGCGTGGGTTAGCTTCGGGTACTCTGGTTTCCTCCCACAATCCAAAAATGAACTGGTAGGTAAACTGGATCCTAACAAAAATGAAGTATGAATGTGTGTGCATGTACATGTGATAGGAATATAGATTGTAACCTCCACCGGGGCAGGGACTGATGTGAATGGCCAAGTATTCTCTGTAAAGCGCTGCAGAATATGTGTGCACTATATAAAATAACTGGTAATAAATAAATAAATAAACTTCCAGTTGCTTAATTAGTCATTAGGGGGGTGTCCGAGGGGTTCCAGAGCAAGTCCCGACAATTTATCCTAAAAATAAAAGTTCTTGGAAAAATCAGACTTGCCCTGGGGCTGTGGAGATAAGTGGCAAGATATGTACCGCAATCCTTTGGTACATGCCACCCAATGTGTTTGGGGGGTGCTGCAGTATGACATAAGGGCCCTCATTCCGAGTTGTTCGCTCGCAAACTGCTTTTAGCAGCTTTGAACACGCTAAGCCGCCGCCTACTGGGAGTGAATCTTAGCTTATCAAAATTGCGAACAAAAGATTAGCAAATTTGCGAATAGACAGTTCTTAGCAGTTTCTGAGTAGCTCCACACTTACTCGGCAACTGCGATCAGTTCAGTCAGTTTCGTTCCTGGTTTGACGTCACAAACACACCCAGCGTTCGCCCAGACACTCCTCCGTTTCTCCAGCCACTACCGCGTTTTTCCCAGAAACGGTAGCGTTTTTTCGCACACACCCATAAAACGGCCAGTTTCCGCCCAGAAACACCCACTTCCTGTCAATCACATTACGATCACCAGAACGAAGAAAAAAACCTCGTAATGCCGTGAGTAAAATACTTAACTGCATAGCAAATTTACTTGGCGCAGTCGCACTGCGGACATTGCGCATGAGCGACTAATCGCTCCGTTGCGACAAAAAAATAACGAGCGAACAACTCGGAATGACCACCAATGTGTGGGGCTATAGAAATCACGGATGGTAATTTTCTGGGTAGGGTTTGATTTGCCAGCGGTTGGGATGCCAATGGTCAGAATACCGAACGCGGCATCCAAAAGATTGTAATCTAACCCTAACCATCTCCGCACCTAACCCTAACTCCCCTCACCCCAGATGCAGATTGGCCATAGGGTTTACAGGGAAGATTCCCGGTGGGCCGACACACCCGTGGGGCCTGTTTTGTTTGAGGACGTGGTCCTTTTTATAGACATAATGAAGAAGATGCAAAATAATTTGCATATATGAAAATTACTTTGCTACTTAGCCTGTGATTGCAGATGATCTAGTGTATGCTCTGTCTGCCTGCTTGGCTGACATATAACATTGAGTGAATAGTGATTTGGATACGGTTGGTGTAATAAGCAAGAAGATATATCTTTCTAAAGAAGGATATAATTTCCTAAATTCTGAAGGTGTATCATATAATGTTATCATAATATTTAATTGTATTTCTTTTTAACTTCCCCCTTGATTCTGGACATGCCCACTATCTGGAAAGTCTTGGGGGGAGGGTGCTGCTGCCATGGCCCATGGCTAGACCTTACACCTCTGGTGCTGCCCATGTGGGGCCACTAGTACAAATTTTTCCAGGGCCGCTTTTTGTTCCCAATCTGCCCCTGCCTCCTTTCACCCCCCAGCCTAAACCTAACCCCCCACCCTCCCACCCGCCTGGCTTACCTGTCCTGAGTTCCGCTGGCTTTTTGCTGTGCATCATGGCTGTCAGGAATCTGGTGCCAGGATGGTGAACCTATTGGGGATACCAGTGTTGGCATTCCAAATAGTGTTGGGATTCCGGCGTCGGTATTCTGACATCTGGGATCCTGACTGGATTCCCATTTTCTCTCCTTCAATTGAACATGTAAAAACCCCAGAGGCTCAGGAAAAGCAGGGTTTTTCAAAAATGCGCGCACAAATGAATATGCCCCTTGGTCATACTTGCCTACCTGACCGTCTCCATGAGAGAGAAAATTCTCTGTTCCTGGACTTTCCTGGTAATGTATGATTGCCATCATCTGTGGTGAGCTAGTTAATTGATAAGAAAGGTGTTTCACCACAGGTGATGGCAATCATACATTACCAGGAAAGTCCAGGAACAGAGCGTCTTCTCCCTAATGGAGAGGGTCAGGTAGGCAAGTATGCCCTTGGTGTATAAGAACACATCTGTAGCACTAAACATATGCAGAGTTTACTTAACTGCCCAGTGAGATATTTACTTTGTTCTGCACTTGGCACAACATTTTACACTTATTTTTCTACTATATAAGCTGGGTACACACCTTTACTATAGTCTCACAGATTTACAACCTATTTGTAAGTTATGTACGTACCCAAGATCATGTTTTATATAAAGAAAACTGGTCTCATATGCTGATCTGGTTTTGTGGATGTCCTACAATTTCTAACATGAGATGCTACAATGCCTAGCAAGTGTTGAAGTGTGCATGTACCATCCATCATTCTATAAAATACTTCTGCTGATGTTCCCCTAGTCACATTCTTTCATCTGGACTTGAAATCCTAAACGTAATTGTAAGAACAATTGCATCTCAAGTATGATTGTAAAAGTGTGTACCTAGCTTACCATTTCTCCTGTCAAACTCCAGCAACTTTGTATTTCTCTACAGCAGGCATTCCCAACCACGGTCCTCAAGGCACACTAACAGTGCAGGTTTTAGTGATATCCAGGCTTCAGCACAGGTGACTTAATTAGTAGCTCAGTTATTTTGATTTAACCATCTGTGCTGCAGCCTGGATATCACTAAAACCTGCACTGTTGGTGTGCCTTGAGGACCGTGGTTGGGAATGCCTGCTCTACAGGACTTGAAATATTTTTGTCCAGACTTACACCACCCTCTAGTGGTCACTAAATAATCCGCAACAAGCAGAATGAAATGAAGCAGAAATTAATAGTCATTTTTCTATTAATGTCATACAGAGGGATCTGCTTACTGTATGTCAGGCAGGTAAGTCTCCAGCAGCAGACAGCTTACATAGGCAAGGTTATGCAATCCCAGCAGGATTTACTGGAAGTCTTGCTTTTCCATGGTATTAGCCAAGGGAGGAATGCAACGCAGACAAGTATAGACATATACCAAGAGCCAGGAGAAGTTATTTCCAATAAAATATATTAGTCACCAAAATCAGGATACATATCTGCAGTTATATGACATTACTGACACCGCTGTATATGAATGTACTCAGTGCTTTACATTAACATTATTTGATATAGAACCAATGCCAGCCCAATGTATATGCTGGGTACATGGACTTGGTTGCATAGAACACGAGACTGAAGATGGTGCTGAGGGTGGTGTAACTACCGTGGGCGCACATTACAGCTGCACGCATATAATGCGGTCCGGCTGGAGCAAGGCACTACTGGATAATAACTCTCATAAGACTGTGCTGAAGGGTCAGCGAAGTATGTGTTGATATGATTAGAGGAGCCCATTACATGCTCTGCTGACCCGTGGAGATCAGCAGCAGGCATCCTTATGGGAGTAACTCACTGAGGCTGTGACTGACTGCTCTGCCGGCTGCTGACTGTGGCTGTGGCTTCCTGTTGTGGTTTCACTGTGGCATTGTGTGTCATAATGTGTGTGTGTTTATGGGGTGCTGCAGTATGACATAATGTGTGGGCATTACAGTGCGGCATAATGTATGAGGACTGTGGTGTGGCATAATGTGTGGACTGTCAGGTTGTCAGGATTCCGATTTAGTCTGTTCCCGGAGGGGGCACTAGTGGGTCAGTGTTGGAATGACGTATGAGACGTGGAGGTTGCATAAAGAGTCCTGCGCACATGCGCTGATGTTTATTAAACATAAAAGTCACAGAGAAATGATATAGCAGTGGATGATAACTTAGAACCGGCAGTAACAGATGAAATAATAAGCAGTAACTGAATCCAAGGTAATAATCAAAAGTCTCTGGCAACACAAATATAGAAGATAACTTGATGACTGAATGCAAATGGTTTCAAGCAAAACAAAGTCTCTGGTAACATAAACGTAGAATAATTTGGTAACTGGATGCAAATGGTTTAAAGCAAATAAAGTCTCTGATAACACAAATGAGGAATGAAGATAACCTGATAACTGAATGCAAATGGGTTTGAAAAATATAAGGTCACTGGTAACTGTGATTGATGCAAACAGAACTTCGGTATTTGAAAGAAGCACACAGTCTCTGTAACATAAAAGTTCTTTTAGCCAAGCAAGGCCCAAGCAGGAGACAGTCCTAACTCAACATGTTTGTAAGTACTGGATGCAATACACAGAATGGAATGCTGGTAACAAGGTGCATAGATTAGGCAATGAATAACACCTGAGGAGAGTCTCTTACTGCTGATGAACTGTGGCTGGAATCTGGAGCAAGCAGGAGAAATGCAGAATGATGTTTGCAATGAAATGATGAGAGGAACCACTGGAGACTGGAACACGGGGAACCACTGGAGACTGGAACACAGGGAACCACTGGAGACTTGACACACCAAATGTGACTCGTTGTCCAAGACAATGTGAATGAGCTAGGAACTGGAGTTTATACCCCTTGCTCTGTGATGATAGGATGAATCTCTGTGAGAACACACCCTCCAGGATTGGGTGCCCAGATCAGCTGAGAGTTAACTGGAGCTGGTGATTAACCGGGAGAATAATTCTGTAGACAGTTAATGCAATGCACTGCTGGTTGCTGGCTGGGATCAGTAGTGCACCGGGAGTTAATGCTGTTTAACTAGAAGCACTGTGTACTCCAGGCTGCTGGCTGAAACCAGTGGTTACCAAAAGATAGAACTGGTTAGGTGGAGCACAGTGAGCTGTGGGCTGCAGGAGACTGAAGACTGGAACAGAACTGGAACTGCTGGGACCTGTAGTTCCACAGGTCCAATTCACAGGGGATACTCTGAGGACAGAGTACTGAAGCCAGGAGACGCCTGTTCACTGGAAGTGATGCAATGGCGAATGTAGATTCCTGACAGTACCCCCCCTTTTATGGGTGGGCACCGAACACCCACGCTGAAACTTGGAGGATCCTTGAAAAAGAACTTAGGAATACACAATAAGCAGAGGTCCTCAAAAGTCTTCCCAACTTTCATCTCCAGAAGATAGACTTTTCTCGTCAGAACAAGTAGACCATTCATGGTCATTTGAGACAGATTTTACTTCCTGGGAGAAGGCATAACTCGGAAGGATAGAACCCCCCATAATGTAACTTGAGTCGTCATCAACAAACTCACTTTCAGAGTCAGAGTCCAGGTCTAGTGTGGTCATGGGAGCCTTTTGTTTAGGAACAACAGTATCTGAGACAACCTGTGGACCAGTGAATTTGAAGCTATACGAGACACCAGGACTAGGGTTAATGGCAGCATAGCCCACACTTACATCAACAGATGGTAGACTTTGAACTGGTTTGAAGCTCTCCAATTCTTGTAATTCTTGAAATCTCAGATGCGTTGATTCGGCAATACCCGATTATGCTCGGAAAAAGTTGGGTCAAGAAACTGAGATCTGGAAGACTGATCAGAAGACTGAGCAGATGTTGAATCCGGGGAGTCAATACTTTCAGAAGTGTTGCTGTAAGACGGAGACACGGAAGTATATGCAACTTTCAAATCTAAAGTCTGAGAACCTTGTCTTGACTTTGCAGCTTGGAAATCTTTAATAGCTTGGTCTAATGTATCCTGATTTTGCACAGACAGAGATGTTGGAGAGGATTTAGCAGTAGACCAACTGTTGACAAATTGTCCAGAATACCCAGATGACTTTGAATGCATTAACTTTGGAGCAAACTCCTGTTTTACTGCTTCGCAGAAAGCGGGAAGATCACTCAGTAGCGGATCTTTAGATTCAATGAGAGGATTCGCCCAGTCCAGTGCTCTACCTTTGAAGAACAGGAGGAAGTATCTGATTGCATTGGCTGGAGTAATACTCACTGAAGATTCCGACTCAGTAAAAGCGAGGTATTGGCTCGCCACTGCACGGAACTGAGCATAGTCACCATCAAAGTAGACTGGAGTTTGTGTATCTAGTGGACACTTGGAAGGCGGAATGTCAGTTGAAGTCTCGGAAGACAATGTAGGACACTTGAGAGTAGAGGACTGGAATAAGCATTCAGAAGCAGGAGTAGAATCAACTTGAAATGCTCTAGGGTGGAGAGAGGACTTCATCTCCTGGATTGACCGACGGGAATTCTCAGCTGAGGTTGACTGAACACTAGAAGCTTCATCTTGGGGTGAGATGATTAGAGCCTCCATCTGGGTTGAGGCAACTGCAATATCTGCAAGAACTGTAGACTCTGGACATAGCGACAGGAGTTGCTTACTTGAAACACTGGAGAGAACCACACCGTATTCAGAGGAACTGGAATCGGTAGGGACAGATGGCAACTTTGGACAAACGGATGGAACCGGGATTTGTACAGGACTACTTGAATTGTCTTGAACTGAAGGAGGCTGATCTGGACAGACGGATGGGACCGGATTGGGTCCAGAAAAGCTTGAACCGGCTGGAACCGGAGGAGTTCTCGGACTGACGGATAGGACCGGATTTGATCCGAGGATGCTGGAATCGGCTGGAACCGAAGGAGGCTTACTGGAATCGGCTGGAACCGAAGGAGGCTGGTCCGGACAGACGGACGGGACCGGATTGGGTCCGGAAGAGCTTGAACCGGCTGGAACCGGTGGAGTCCTCGGACTGACGGATAGGACCGGATTTTATCCGAGGATTCTGGAATCAGCTGGAACCGAAGGAGGTAGCCCATCATTGGAGCCTCTCAGGCTGGCTGGAACCAGTGGAGACTTTGGACCGACGGCTGGAACCGGGCTAGGTCCATTGACACTTGACTCTGTATAGACAGAATCCGGATGTTCTGATGATCCCTCTTGGAGTGGTACTGAGCTGGTAGCACTCTCTGAAGTTGGCAAACAAAAGTTCATGTCTGTATCTGTGGCTTTAAGAATTCCTCCTGGGATCTTGGCCCTGGATTCCTCACTTGAGGCTGAAACTCCAAAGACCCCTCCTGGGGTTAATAGATCAGACACACTTCTTTGAGTTGCATGCCCGGATGCCACTTCTGGAACCTGAACATCAGATACCCCTTCTGGGGTCACAACATCAGATGCCCCACCTGGGGCTGTAGACACAGACGCCCCTTCTCGGGCTGTAGACACAGATGCCCCTTCTCGGGCTGTAGACACAGATGCCCCTTCTCGGGCTGTAGACACAGATGCCCCTTCTCGGGCTGTAGACACAGATGTCCCTTCTCGGGCTGTAGACACAGATGTCCCTTCTCGGGCTGTAGACACAGATGTCCCTTCTCGGGCTGTAAACACAGAAACTACTTTAGTTATGGGTAACATAGATAGTCTCTGTTGATTTCTGAACTTGGGATTGGGTCTATTTATCACAGGATCCCAATCGTAGACTTTTTGGACACTCCTGTCCAGGGTAAAGGAACTTGAAACTGTAGAGGATACGATGGAAGGTTTGCAGGTGAAAACATTGTGATGTTGGGACCTGTCACCAACTTTTGAGTTGCGGAAGGAACAGTCCTTAATAAGATGACTAGAACTCCCACAGTAAAAGCAGAGGTGAAGCTGCTTGCGATGCCGGCGTTCAGCTTCCGTGAGTTTGGAGAGTGGGTAGCTCTGGAATCTGCCCTCTCTCTGCATAGGAGAAGAGACTTGAGTTTGAAGGAAGCTTGAAACGGAGGACGCACTAGTCTCAATACATTGAGCAGGACTCTTCACTGTGTTTAAAGCACCACCTAGGATTTCTGGTATGATTGGAATGATTCTTGATAGCAGACTTTGAAGTTGTTCCAATAAATAACAAAGAGTGCTTATAAGTTCAGGTTTTACAGCAGAAGACAGAGGAGTCCTGAAATTTGCAAAGGAGGAAGTCGCCCTCTCAGGAGAATCAGTTGTGAAGGTTGTACCATAGGGCTGACTTGAGCGAGGTCCATCTACAGGAACGAATTGTGCAGAGAAAGTTGGAATAACTGGAGCAGGAGTGACTTGAACTGGAACAGGAGGATCAACAGAACTTGGAAGGGATTGCTGCAAGGTATCCAAGCGGGTAGACATTCCCTGTAGAAACAGGATCACTTGTTGTTGTGCTGCCTCATAGCCATTGAGTCGTGACACCAAACTCTGGAGTGACCCTGACCCCACACTCTGACCACCGTCCAGGTCCATGGGCCTTGGACAAACTGTCGGGTTGTCAGGATTCCGATTTAGTCTGTTCCCAGTGGGGGCACTAGTGGGTCAGTGTTGGAATGACGTATGAGACGTGGAGGTTGCATAAAGAGTCCTGCGCACATGCGCTGATGTTTATTAAACATAAAAGTCACAGAGAAATGATATAGCAGTGGATGATAACTTAGAACCGGCAGTAACAGATGAAATAATAAGCAGTAACTGAATCCAAGGTAATAATCAAAAGTCTCTGGCAACACAAATATAGAAGATAACTTGATGACTGAATGCAAATGGTTTCAAGCAAAACAAAGTCTCTGGTAACATAAACGTAGAATAATTTGGTAACTGGATGCAAATGGTTTAAAGCAAAATAAAGTCTCTCATAACACAAATGAGGAATGAAGATAACCTGATAACTGAATGCAAATGGGTTTGAAAAATATAAGGTCACTGGTAACTGTGATTGATGCAAACAGAACTTCGGTATTTGTAAGAAGCACACAGTCTCTGTAACATAAAAGTTCTTTTAGCCAAGCAAGGCCCAGGAAGGAGACAGTCATAACTCAGCATGTTTGTAAGTGCTGGATGCAATACACAGAATGGAATGCTGGTAACAAGGTGCATAGATTAGGCAATGAATAACACCTGAGGAGAGTCTCTTACTGCTGATGAACTGTGGCTGGAGTCTGGAGCAAGCAGGAGAAATGCAGAATGATGTTTGGAATGAAATGATGAGAGGAACCACGGGGAACCACTGGAGACTGGAACACGGGGAACCACTGGAGACTGGAACACGGGGAACCACTGGAGACTTGACACACCAAATGTGACTCATTGTCCAAGGCAATGTGAATGAGCTAGGAACTGGAGTATATACACCTTGCTCTGTGATGATAGGATGAATCTCTGTGAGAACACACCCTCCAGGATTGGGTGCCCAGATCAGCTGAGAGTTAACTGGAGCTGGTGATTAACCGGGAGAATAATTCTGTAGACAGTTAATGCAATGCACTGCTGGTTGCTGGCTGGGATCAGTAGTGCATCGGGAGTTAATGCTGTTTAACTAGAAGCACTGTGTACTCCAGGCTGCTGGCTGAAACCAGTGATTACCAAAAGATAGAACTGGTTAGGTGGAGCACAGTGAGCTGTGGGCTGCAGGAGACTGAAGACTGGAACAGAACTGGAACTGCTGGGACCTGTAGTTCCACAGGTCCAATTCACAGGGGATACTCTGAGGACAGAGTACTGAAGCCAGGAGACGCCTGTTCACTGGAAGTGATGCAATGGCGAATGTAGATTCCTGACATGGACATTACAGTGTGGTATAATGTGTGGGCACTGCAGTGTGGCAAAATGTGTGGGCATTACAGAGTGACATAATGTGTGGGGACTGCAGTCTGGCATAGTGTGTGGGCACTGCACTGTGACATCATTTGTGGGGACTATAGTGTGGCATAATGTGTGGGCACTGCAGTATGGCATAATATGATACCATAGCAATCAATTACTTAGTTTTCATGTTCTAAACCAAACTAGAACAAATTTGAAGAAAAAAGTTTTTTTAAGACTAAACTATTCCCACATAAGTTTGGTAGGAACATTATACCACTGCTTCTACTATGTGATAATGTGTATAAGGGGCTTTACTGTGGCGTAACATGTATAAGCAGCTCTACTGTGGTGTAACTTGTATAAGAGGCACTAGTGTGTGGTGTAATGTGAATAACGGACACTACTGTGCGTTGTAATGGGAATTATGCACACTACTGTGTAGTGTAATAGGAATAACAGACACTACTGTGCGATGTACTGTAATATTAATTGGTACTAATATGTGGCCACGCCCTTTCCCATGAAACCACACCCATATATATTCCACTAAGGGGTGCCAAAATATTTATTCACTTACCAAAAAAATTGGGCTTGGGCCAACCCTGTATAGAACTTATTACTTTCAACTCATTTCTAAATATCACACACATGATCCATCTTGTACTAGTTACCAGCACTGCACTCATGGTCAGATTAACAATGGGGCACATAGAGACACAGTTCCAGGCCTCAACATACAAAATAGGCCCATCATCGTGGCACATAATGATGACCAGCTAACTAGCTGGCCACACAGTTGGCCATATATCATAAGTGTAGACATTTATTTTATTTTTCTCTCCAAATGTATCAAAGCTTGCAGATAGATTAAGTGGAAAGAGATAAAGGGGGTGATTCAGACCTGATCATAACTGTGCTAAATTTAGCACAGCTATGATCATCCACACTGACATGCGGGGGGACGCCCAGCACATGGCTAGTCCACCCCGCATGTCAGGCACGGCCCCACCGCACAAGTATAAAAGCATTGCATCCCTTTTGTGAGGGCAGTTTCAGTGGAGTGGAGAGAATGGAAGCCAGACTAGAAAGCACTGACTGGGAGGAAAGAAAGGCTTTAAGGCGATTGTAGACAATACGATCAAGGAGTTTGGAGGCAAAAGGGAGGAGAAAGATGGTTTGTTAATTGTTTGGATCAAGGGTAGGTTTTTTAAGAATAGGGGAGACAAGAGCATGCGTGAAGGTAGAGGGAACAGTACCTGAAGAGAGGGAGAGAATGAGAAGGTGGGCAAGATGGAAACAGGCAGTAGGAGAGAGGTAGCGGTGGAGGCAGGAATGGATAGGGTCAAGTGGAGTGGTGGTGTGGGGAGAGGAACAGATGAGGGCCATGACTTCCTCACCAGATTTGTGGGAGAAAGATGTCAGCGTTGGTGAGATGGAAGGGTGAAGGATGGTAAGGGATAGGAGATGGCTGGTTGTTGATGGTCTGGTGGGATGTGATTTCCTGACGTATGGAGTTAATCTTGGATGTGAAATAATTGGCAAAGTCAAGAGCAGACAGTGAGGAGCGGAGACAGGATGGGGGATGGCAGAGGAGGGAGTTGACAGTGGCAAAGAGGTGCTGGGAGTTGGAAGACTGGGAGGAGATGAGGTTCTTGAAATATGACTGTTTAGTGAGGGAAAGGAAAGCACTGGAGGATGAGAGCATAAGTTTGAAATAGAGGAAGTCTGCCTAAGAGTGCGATTTCCTCCACTGTCACTCGGCAGTGCGTGTGCATTTTTGAAGATATTTGGTGCATTTGGTGTGCCAGGGTTGAGGTTGTAATCTGCAAGGGAGAATAGTGGTTCATGGAGCAGAAGTAAGGAATGCATTATATAGGGAAGTGGCTTGTTCAGGATATGAGAGAGAGAGAATAAGAGAGAGAAGTGAGTCAAACAAGGAGCATAAGGATGTGGTGTCAATAGCATCATTTTGCATCTTTCGCAAAAACCTTTATGTGTTGAGTGTATTTAGACTAGTTATCTGGGAGCACCGCCAACCAAGAGCTGATAGAAATTAACATTAAAGTACAGCTAATATGTTGGTATACAATTAATCAACTATCTATTTTCCAAGGTCCTGTGCGGTTTCAATTCTATCTCTTTGTTTTTTCAGACACGTCTGCGTTTTTGCAAACACTCCCTGAAACCGGTCAGTTGATACCCAGAAATGCCCCCTTCCTGGCAATCTTCCGACGGACATCAGTGCGACTGAAAACTTCGCTACAGCCTGTGCACAACCACAACGGGCTTTGTACCCGTACGACGCGCATGCGCATTGCGGCCCATACACATGCAGACGAGAGCACAAGTTTGAAATAGAGGAAGCCTGCCTTAGAGCGTGATTTCCTCCACTGTCACTCGGCAGTGCGTGAGCATTTTTGAAAATATTTGGTGCATTTGGTGTGCCAGGGTTGAGTTGTAATCTGCAAGGGAGAATAGTGGTTGGTTGAGTAGAAGTAAGGAATGCATTACATAGGGAAGTGGCTTGTTCAGGGCATGAGAGAGAGAGAATAAGAGAGAGAAGTGAGTCAAACAGGAAGCATAGGGTTGTGGCGTCAATAGCCTCGATGTTACGCTTAGTGATGGTAGCCTTAGGAGGTAGAGATGGGGAAGCAGCAAGATATGTTAAAAGAGATCAGGTGGTAGTAAGAGAGGGGAAAAGGGGAGTTGACAAAATCAGAGATGTCACAACGGTGAGTGAAAACCAGATCAAGTGAGCTCCCATTCACATGAGAGGGTGAGGAGGTCCATTGGGAGAGACCAAGTGAAGAGGTGAGGTAAGGAGTATAGAGGCAATAGATTTAGTGGGGATATTGATAGGGATGTTGAAATCGCCTAGGATAATGGAGGGAATGTCAGAAGAGAGGAACTGAGGAAGCCAGGAAGCAAAGTAGTCAACATGCATTAGGTCGACAGGGTCAAAAGGTCGACATGTAAAAGGTAGACAGTTCAAAAGGCTGACAGGATCAAAAGGTCAACATGACAAATGATTGACACACATATGGTCGGCACAAGTTTTTAAAAAAATGTGTTTCTTTTTTTCAACTTTTTCATACTTTACCATCCACCTGGACTACGATTGGTAATAGTAACCTGTACCGAGTGCAGCAGTAGTGGAGAGAAGCACCTTGCCCGAAGCAAGAAAAAAAACAACAAGAAACTGCTGTATAGCGCCTCAAAATATAATAATATAGCAAGTAATTAATTCTAATTAAAATTACTCTGACACCTGCGCTGCCGTAAAACACTGTGTAGGTGTTTAGTTAGAAACAAATATGGAAAAAAGAAGAGAACGGCTGCGCAATGTGTTAGGGCAATATAAAAATAAGAGCTGACGTGTAAGCGATAAAAAGAATTTATTATACTAATGACATTGAATTATCACATTGAAAGTCAATTATATATTAACGAAAATTTAAAATTATACCAAAGTTTGGATGTTAAAACACCTTGAAATTGAAGGTATATGAACTGAAGGTTAACACCTTCAGTGATGATGAGACAGTGTGTCCAGTTTCAATCTCCATAAATTGTGTCCACAGTCAAATAAACAGCCGATCAGTTAATGGCTGATATAGGAGTGCCGTAATTAACAGTCTCAATTTGGCAAATGGAAAGCTGTTGCCTAACTCATAAATGTGTACCTCTCCGTGGGCTGGTCTTAACCGAGCGTCCTCGGTCGTGTGGTCCTGCAATGCCCACTACTTGCTATGCAGCGGAGAGGTGATTGTGCTGTCGCCGGGCGGGTATATAAAGTTGTCAGCAGCGTGCTGGTAAGAACTGCCGGCGGCTGTGAAGTGAAGCCGGAATGTGGAGCCAATGCGGAGATAGCTCAATCAGCAACTTGCTACCTTTACGGAAACCAGGATCAAGGTGTACAAGGAGGCGGGGTCCTGCCGCGTTTCGTCACATACCATGTGACTTTATCAAAGGTGTATCCCAGCCTCTAGATCTGCCAGTATTTAAAGCGTAAATGCTATACAGAACATGTGTAAATAATTAACTAATTAAGCAATCAGTTTAAAAATATGATACACGTCAGCTCTAGGGAAATTTAATCACTAATAATACACGTTCCTAAAGTAATTAATATAAAACTAAAACAAAGAATAAATCTAAAAAGAAATATAAGTTAATAAATCTAATTATATCATAAAAATAACAATATGCAGTTTATCTGAGTATAATCATTTAGAAATAGGACCCGATAAAAACGGGTTGTCACAACTGAGGGCCTGAGCTGACGGGAGGCAGCCTCAGTTGTAGGGGCTGAGATGTACCGGAACCTGGGAGGTTGTATCAGACCCCTGGACATGTAAGTAACATGAATAATAACTGCCCGAAGGCGTGACCACGACAACTTGGATAAAAGTCAATGATGTTTATTATGACAACTCCGCAACACAGCAGCAGTAAAAGAAAACGTAAAAGTCAGCAAAGAATAAATACAGTTCCTGGGTACTACAGGATGGCAGGAGCCACAGGGCACTGGTAGTGTGAGATAGTTCTTATGATCTTCTAGATGGAAAGTCCTTACCAGGCCCGACTGTAGCAATGGAGATAACCCAGGATTGTGCCAGCTGGTGTTCCAGGAAAAGCTGGGTTGCTGAAGATAAAACAGCTGCTGTGGATACTGGCTGGAACCAGACTGTTGTTAGCACGGAGTGGATACTGGCTGGAACCAGTTAAATAATAAATGAACTTGGGAGCGATGAAATATGAACTGAAATGTAGAACTTGAGAGCAGAGAAATAATAATACCGGTGGAGAGTGGTAAAGTGTAGAAAGGACACCGGCCCTTTAAGGGAAGCTGTACTCTGCTGGAAGCTGAGCTGGAAGCAGGTAATGTTGTAGCTGGAAACAGATGAATCCACAATGGATTGGAGAGTCAGGTTACACCGCAGGTGGAATGCTGGTGCGGGTCTCTATGGTGGAAGTCTTGAGACAGGAGCTGGAACCTGGAAGACAATCACAGGAGAGAGATAAACAGGAACTAGGTTTGACAACCAAAGCACTGACGCCTTCCTTGCTCAGGCACAGTGTATTTATACCTGCAGCAAGGAAGGGATTGGCTAGGCAATTATGCAGATTATTAATACTGACAACAGATTGGAGGAAATGATCAGCTGACAGAATCCAAGATGGCTGCGCCCATGCAGACACTTGGAGGGAAGTTTGGTTTGTAATCCATGTGGTAATGAAAACAGTAATGGCGGCGCCGGCCACTGGAGACAGGAGACGCCAGGCTGACAAGTGCACATCCAACCACGCGGACACAGCGGAGGCCGTGGCTGACGTAATCGCCACTCTGACACTCTGCATGCAGAAGCTCAGGGACGGCGGCGGAGGCCGCGGGAGACGCCATGCCAGATGTAATAAGGCGTTACTGTGACAGCGTCTCAGAGAGACAGGAGAGGATGCAGGAATGTGAACATTAGGATAACAGATGGGATCCGGTCCTGGAGCGCTGAGCCAGCCTTAGGAGGCATCTGATGGGTAAGAAATGGCGTCCAGATACCCGGATCGTGACAGCACCCCCCCCCCTTTAGGAGTGGCCCCAGGACACTTCTTTGGCTTTTGAGGAAACTTGGAATGGAATCTCCGGACCAAGGCAGGAGCATGGACATCAGAAGCATTGGTCCATGAACGTTCCTCAGGGCCGTAACCCTTCCAGTCAATAAGATACTGTAGTTGACCGTAACGGTGACGTGAGTCCAGGATCTTGGCTACTTCATACTCAACGCCTCGTTGAGTTTGGACTTTCGGAGTTGGAGGAAGTGAGGAATGAAACCGATTCAAGATCAGCGGTTTCAACAGGGAAACATGGAATGTCCTGGGTATTTTTAAGAAGGGAGGCAACTGGAGTCTGTAAGCAACAGGATTGATGACTTGTTCAATCTTGAAAGGACCGATATAGCGAGGTGCAAACTTCATACTGGGAACTCTTAACCTCAAATTCTTCGTGGATAACCATACCCGATCACCCACCTTGAGAGCAGGAACTGCTCGACGCTTCTTATCCGCAAACTTCTTGTACCTGAACGATGCCTTGAGCAGAGCTGATCGTACGCTCTTCCAGATATTGGCAAACTGATGCAAGGTGATATCCACTGCGGGAACAGAAGTTGCTGGAAGCGGTTGGAACTCAGGAACTTTAGGGTGGAATCCAAAGTTAGTGAAGAATGGTGTTGAAGCAGATGAAGAATGATACTGGTTGTTATGACAGAACTCGGCCCAGGGAAGTAATTGAACCCAGTCATCTTGAGAGGAGGACACATAGATGCGGAGGAAGGCCTCCAAGTCCTGATTCACCCTCTCGGTTTGACCATTGGTCTGAGGATGGTAAGCCGTGGAAAACTTTAGCTTGACTTGGAGGACTTGACATAAACTTCGCCAGAATTTGGCTGTGAATTGAACTCCTCGATCTGAGATAATTTCTTCAGGAAGACCGTGGAGTCGGAAGATCTCTTGTATGAATACTTGAGCCAACTTGGAAGCTGACGGAAGACCGGTGAGAGGAATGAAGTGTGCCTTCTTGGTGAACCGGTCAACTACCACCCAGATGGTATTGAACTTGTTGCACATGGGTAAGTCTGTAATGAAATCCATCGACAAGTGGGTCCATGGTCGACGGGGAACGGATAGTGGAACCAGTTGCCCCGCAGGCGACTGGCGGGATACTTTATGTTGGGCACACTTTGGGCAAGATGCAATAAACTCCAAGACGTCCTTTTTCAGAGTTGGCGACCAATAGGACCTAGAGATAAACTCCAGGGTTTTTTGGATACCTGTATGTCCGGCAAAACGGGAAGCATGGGCCCAATGCATGAGCTTCTTCCTTAGCATCGGCTTCACAAAACTTTTCCCTGATGGGGGCGTAGAGTCCATCCCTACCGTGGAGAATGCCAACGGATTTATAATAGGATGCTTGTCTGAAGACTCTGACTCATTTTCTTGCTCCCATGAGCGGGAAAGGGCATCGGCCTTGCGATTCTGAGAGCCCGGACAGAACTGGAGTTTAAAGTCGAACCTGGAAAAGAAAAGTGCCCATCTGGCCTGACGAGGGTTGAGACATTGTGCGCCCTTCAGGTATAAAAGGTTCTTGTGGTCTGTAAGTATGGTGATTGAATGAGAAGCTCCCTCCAACAGATACCTCCACTCTTCTAGAGCGAGCTTGATGGCTAGCAACTCCTGGTCGCCAATGGCATAGTTGCGCTCAGCTGGGGAGAACTTCCGGGAGAAGAAACTGCAAGGGTGTAAATGGCCATCTTTAGCCCTCTGAGATAACACCGCTCCTTCTCCAACGGAGGAGGCATCCACCTCTAAGATGAAAGGAGAGTCGATGTCAGGCTGTTTCAGAACAGGCGCAGAGATGAACCTTTGTTTTAAAAGATGAAATGCTTGCATGGCTTCTTCAGACCACTTGGACGGGTTAGCACCCTTCTTAGTGAAAGCAGTAATAGGCGCCACAATGGTGGAAAAGTCTCGTATAAACTTTCGGTAATAGTTGGCGAACCCTAAGAACCTCTGGACCCCTTTGAGGGTTAAGGGTACCGGCCAATTTTGGATTGCTTGTAGTTTCTCAGGATCCATCTCTAGTCCGGAACCGGACACAATGTACCCTAGAAACGGAATGGACTTGACTTCAAAGACGCATTTTTCTAATTTGCAATAGAGATGATTGACACGGAGACGGGACAGAACCTCTTTAACCCAAAAACGATGTTCCTCTAAATTGTTGGCAAAAATGAGGATATCGTCTAGATAGACCACGACATGACGGTATAGAATGTCTCTGAAGATCTCATTGACAAAATGCTGGAAGACAGCTGGAGCATTGCTCAATCCGAAGGGCATGACGAGGTACTCATAATGTCCGTCACGGGTGTTAAAGGCGGTCTTCCACTCGTCACCCTCACGGATCCGGATGAGATTGTATGCACCTCGCAAGTCCAGCTTTGTAAAGATGGTAGCTCCGCTAACTCTGTCAAAGAGCTCAGTAATCAGGGGTAAAGGATAACGGTTCTTGATGGTAATGTCGTTCAAACTTCTGTAGTCGATGCACGGCCGCAGACCACCATCTTTCTTTTTTACAAAAAAGAAGCCTGCGCCGGCTGGAGAAGAAGAAGGTCGAATGAACCCCTTTGCTAGGTTCTCTTTAATATATTCCTCCATAGAATGCATCTCAGGCAGAGACAACGGATAAGTTCGGCCTCGAGGTGGAACCTTCCCTGGAACGAGATCAATCGGACAGTCCCATTCTCTATGAGGAGGAAGGATATCAGCAGAAGCTTTACTGAACACATCCGTGAAATCTTGATATGGAGGAGGTGGAACATCAGACGACCTGGGGGAGGAAGAACAGACAGGCAATACTTTAAACAAACATGTCTCAGCACAGGAGGAACCCCATGCCAGGATTTGCGTAGTCGTCCAATCAATTGTAGGATTGTGAAGATGGAGCCATGGAAGGCCCAAGACCACAGGGTGTGTGGCTCTTGGAATCACTAAAAAAGAAATAAGTTCGGAATGAAGAACTCCCACTCTCAGACGAACTGGTAGAGTCCTTAAAGAAATAACTGCATCAAAAATTTTGCTGCCATCCACGGCAGTTAAAGAAATGGACGAAGGAAGTCTCTCGGTGGGTAGGGACCACCGTTTAACATAGGCTTCGGTAATAAAGTTCCCAGCTGCTCCGGAATCAAGGAGGGCAATGACGTTCCGATAACGTTGAACAACTTGAAGCGAGACTGGGAGATTACAATCTTGAGGAGATGGAGAGGAGATCATTACTCCTAGCCGGCCCTCTCCTTGGCGAGCTAGGATTTGGAGTTTCCCGGACGTTTGGGACAGGCATTAATGGTGTGAGACGGAGCTGCACAATAGAGACAGAGAAACTCGGAGAGACGTCTTCGGCGCTCAGCAGGAGTTAAACGGGAACGGCCAAGTTGCATGGGCTCATCTTTAGATGGTGACAGTTGACGAGGAGGAGGAGCAGAAGATTTTGGAGCAGATGATCTTCCACGCTCAGTTGCTCTCTCTCTGAAACGTAAATCAACTTTCGTGCAGAGTGAGATTAGCTCATCTAACTTAGAAGGTAAGTCTCTGGTAGCTAACTCATCTTTAATACGCTCAGATAAGCCATGCCAGAATGCAGCATACAGGGCCTCGTCGTTCCATGCCAGTTCGGATGCCAGGATCTGGAACTGTATCAGATATTGTCCTACAGTACGTGACCCCTGGCGTAAACGGAGAATCTCGGATGAAGCTGAGGTTACCCGGCCTGGCTCGTCGAAGATGCGCCTGAATGTTGACACGAAGGCAGTGTAGGAAGATAGCAGGGTGTCGGACCTCTCCCATAACGGTGATGCCCAATCAAGGGCTGAGCCACTGAGAAGAGAAATAATGTAGGCAATTTTTGTACGGTCACTGGGAAAATTGCCAGGTTGTAGCTCAAACTGAATCTCACACTGGTTGAGAAATCCCCTGCAGAATCTTGGAGATCCGTCAAATTTTGCTGGCGTTGGAAGATGAAGACGTGGAGCAGAAATGGGTAAGGTGGGTGGGGTTATAGCTGGAGTCACTGTGGTTGACGCACCAGACGCGCCTGATCCACGGAGAGTTGTCTGAATCCCATCCAGCCGAGTAGAGAGATCCTGGAGACAGCGGATGATGTGGCCCTGTGCAGCCTCCTGATGTTCTAGTCGGGCTGCCAGTTCTTGCATCAGCCTGGCCGCTTGATCCTGGTCTCCAGCTGGATTCATTAGGTCAGTGCTTACCGTCACAACTGAGGGCCTGAGCTGACGGGAGGCAGCCTCAGTTGTAGGGGCTGAGATGTACCGGAACCTGGGAGGTTGTATCAGACCCCTGGACATGTAAGTAACATGAATAATAACTGCCCGAAGGCGTGACCACGACAACTTGGATAAAAGTCAATGATGTTTATTATGACAACTCCGCAACACAGCAGCAGTAAAAGAAAACGTAAAAGTCAGCAAAGAATAAATACAGTTCCTGGGTACTACAGGATGGCAGGAGCCACAGGGCACTGGTAGTGTGAGATAGTTCTTATGATCTTCTAGATGGAAAGTCCTTACCAGGCCCGACTGTAGCAATGGAGATAACCCAGGATTGTGCCAGCTGGTGTTCCAGGAAAAGCTGGGTTGCTGAAGATAAAACAGCTGCTGTGGATACTGGCTGGAACCAGACTGTTGTTAGCACGGAGTGGATACTGGCTGGAACCAGTTAAATAATAAATGAACTTGGGAGCGATGAAATATGAACTGAAATGTAGAACTTGAGAGCAGAGAAATAATAATACCGGTGGAGAGTGGTAAAGTGTAGAAAGGACACCGGCCCTTTAAGGGAAGCTGTACTCTGCTGGAAGCTGAGCTGGAAGCAGGTAATGTTGTAGCTGGAAACAGATGAATCCACAATGGATTGGAGAGTCAGGCTACACCGCAGGTGGAATGCTGGTGCGGGTCTCTATGGTGGAAGTCTTGAGACAGGAGCTGGAACCTGGAAGACAATCACAGGAGAGAGACAAACAGGAACTAGGTTTGACAACCAAAGCACTGACGCCTTCCTTGCTCAGGCACAGTGTATTTATACCTGCAGCAAGGAAGGGATTGGCTAGGCAATTATGCAGATTAACAATACTGACAACAGATTGGAGGAAATGATCAGCTGACAGAATCCAAGATGGCTGCGCCCATGCAGACACTTGGAGGGAAGTTTGGTTTGTAATCCATGTGGTAATGAAAACAGTAATGGCGGCGCCGGCCACTGGAGACAGGAGACGCCAGGCTGACAAGTGCACATCCAACCACGCGGACACAGCGGAGGCCGCGGCTGACGTAATCGCCACTCTGACACTCTGCATGCAGAAGCTCAGGGACGGCGGCGGAGGCCGCGGGAGACGCCATGCCAGATGTAATAAGGCGTTACTGTGACAGCGTCTCAGAGAGAAAGGAGAGGATGCAGGAATGTGAACATTAGGATAACAGATGGGATCCGGTCCTGGAGCGCTGAGCCAGCCTTAGGAGGCATCTGATGGGTAAGAAATGGCGTCCAGATACCCGGATCGTGACACGGGTTATATAATAGAGATGAGCGGGTTCGGTTTCTTTGAATCCGAACCCGCCAGAACTTCATGTTTTTTTTCACGGGTCCGAGCGACTCGGATCTTCCCGCCTTGCTCGGTTAACCCGAGCGCGCCCGAACGTCATCATGACGCTGTCGGATTCTCGCGAGGCTCGGATTCTATCGCGAGACTCGGATTCTATATAAGGAGCCGCGCGTCGCCGCCATTTTCACTCGTGCATTGAGATTGATAGAAAGAGGACGTGTCTGGCGTCCTCTCCATTAGAATAGAGATAGATAGATTAGATAGAGAGAGATTGTGCAGAGTCGCAGACAGAGTTAGTTTACCACAGTCAGTGACCAGTGCAGTTGCTAGTTAACTTTTATTTAATATAATATATCCGTTCACTTCTCTCTGCTATATCCGTTCTCTGCCTGAAAAAAAAAACGATACACAGCACAGTCAGTCACACAGTGTGACTCAGTCTGTGTGCACTCAGCTCAGCCCAGTGTGCTGCACAGTCATCAATGTATAAATTAAAAGCTTATAATTAATTGTGGGGGAGACTGGGGAGCACTGCAGGTTGTTAGCAGGAGCCAGGAGTACAATTATATTAATTAACAGTGCACACTTTTGCTGCAGGAGTGGTGACCAGTGCCTGACCACCAGTATAGTATTGTTGTATACTACTAATATCTCTTTAAATATCAACCAGTCTATATTAGCAGCAGACACAGTACAGTGCGGTAGTTCACGGCTGTGGCTACCTCTGTGTCGGCACACGGCAGGCAGTCCGTCCGACCAGAATTGTATTATTTATTATTATATACCTACCACCTAACCGTGGTTTTTTTTTCATTCTTTATACCGTCATAGGGGTACATTTACTAACATTCGTAATTCCCGAAAATAGGTCAAAGTTCAATCACGAATGACATCGACAGTGTAAAACTGCAACTTTTTGAATTTATTACGATGGATTTACTAAGCTGTCGTATTCGTGTTTTTCTTTTCTTCCGATGTCGATGTCATTCGTTTTTTTTTTACCTAATTTTACGGCAGTGATTAGCAAAACACTGCCTTTTTTTTTTTACAATCAATCTCGGCCGGATCTGTGTGATCCGTGCTGGGGTTCTTTTTTTTTTTTTTTTTTAATTAAACAATGTAAAATCCCCAAAAAAATTGCGTGGGGTCCCCCCTCCTAAGCATAACCAGCCACGGGCTCTTTGAGCCGATCCTGGTTGCAGAAATATGGGGAAAAAAATGACAGGGGTTCCCCCATATTTAAGCAACCAGCATCGGGCTCTGCGCCTGGTCCTGGTCCCAAAAATACGGGGGACAAAAAGAGTAGGGGTCCCCCGTATTTTTAAAACCAGCACCGGGCTCCACTAGCTGGACAGATAATGCCACAGCCGGGGGTCACTTTTATATAGTGCCCTGCGGCCGTGGCATCAAAAATCCAACTAGTCACCCCTGGCCGGGGTACCCTGGGGGAGTGGGGACCCCTTCAATCAAGGGGTCCCCCCCCCCCAGCCACCCAAGGGCCAGGGGTGAAGCCCGAGGCTGTCCCCCCCCATCCAATGGGCTGCGGATGGGAGGGCTGATAGCCTTTGTTGTAAAATAAAAGATATTGTTTTTAGTAGCAGTACTACAAGTCCCAGCAAGCCTCCCCCGCATGCTGGTACTTGGAGAACCACAAGTACCAGCATGCGGCGGAAAAACGGGCCCGCTGGTACCTGTAGTACTACCACTAAAAAAATACCCAAAAAAACACAAGACACACACACCGTGAAAGTATAATTTTATTACATACATACACACATACATACATACTTACCTTATGTTCTCACGCAGGTCGGTCCTCTTCTCCAGTAGAATCCAAGGGGTACCTGTTGAAAAAATTATACTCACGAGATCCAGGGGTCCAGGCTCCTCGGGAAATCCAGGGATAATCCACGTACTTGAATAAAACAAAAAAACGGTTGCCCGACCACGAACTGAAAGGTGACCCATGTTTGCACATGGGTCACCTTCCCACGAATGCCAGAAACCCACTTTGCCTTCTGGCTAAGTGGGTTTCTTCAGCCAATCAGGGAGTGCCACGTTGTAGCACTCTCCTGATCAGCTGTGTGCTCCTGTCTTCACTGACAGGCGGCACACGGCAGTGTTACAATGTAGCGCCTATGCGCTACATTGTAACCAATGATGGGAACTTTCTGCCCTGCGGTTGACCTAAAGTGACGTCACCGCTGAGCAGAAAGTTCCCATCATTGGTTACAATGTAGCGCATAGGCGCTACATTGTAACACTGCCGCGTGCTGCCTGTCAGTGAGGACAGGACCACACAGCTGATCAGGAGGGTGCCACAACGTGGCACTCCCTGATTGGCTGAAGAAACCCACTTAGCCAGAAGGCAAAGTGGGTTTCTGGCATTCGTGGGAAGGTGACCCATGTGCAAACATGGGTCACCTTTCAGTTCGTGGTCGGGCAACCGTTTTTTTGTTTTATTCAAGTACGTGGATTATCCCTGGATTTGCCGAGGAGCCTGGACCACTGGATCTGGTGAGTAGAATTTATTCAACAGGTACCCCTTGGATTCTACTGGAGAAGAGGACCGACCTGCGTGGGAACATAAGGTAAGTATGTATGTATGTGTGTATGTATGTAATAAAATTATACTTTCACGGTGTGTGTGTCTTGTGTTTTTTTGGGTATTTTTTTAGTGGTAGTACTACAGGTACCAGCGGGCCCGTTTTTCCGCCGCATGCTGGTACTTGTGGTTCTCCAAGTACCAGCATGCGGGGGAGGCTTGCTGGGACTTGTAGTACTGCTACTAAAAACAATATCTTTTATTTTACAACAAAGGCTATCAGCCCTCCCATCCGCAGCCCATTGGATGGGGGGGGGACAGCCTCGGGCTTCACCCCTGGCCCTTGGGTGGCTGGGGGGGGGGGACCCCTTGATTGAAGGGGTTCCCACTCCCCCAGGGTACCCCGGCCAGGGGTGACTAGTTGGATTTTTGATGCCACGGCCGCAGGGCACTATATAAAAGTGACCCCCGGCTGTGGCATTATCTGTCCAGCTAGTGGAGCCCGGTGCTGGTTTTAAAAATACGGGGGACCCCTACTCTTTTTGTCCCCCGTATTTTTGGGACCAGGACCAGGCGCAGAGCCCGATGCTGGTTGCTTAAATATGGGGGAACCCCTGTCATTTTTTTCACCATATTTCTGCAACCAGGATCGGCTCAAAGAGCCCGAGGCTGGTTATGCTTAGGAGGGGGGACCCTACGCAATTTTTTTTGTAAAAATAAGCACTTTCCCACCCCTTCCCACTGATATACATGCACGGATCTCATGGATCCGTGCATGCCTATCCAAACACGAATAAAAAAAAAAGTTCTGTTTTTTTTTAGCACTTTTTTACGAGTTGTAATTTTTCACGGCAGTGTTTGTTCTTTTTTTGCTTTGCACTTCTTAGTAAATGACCGAGATTCATACTTAAACAGCCGCGTTTTGACCGATGGTGTATTCATTCGTAATTTTTTACCTGAACTAGCAAAAAATTACGAATGCCCTCATCACTGCCGTGATTAGTGTTTAGTAAATGACCGAGATTAACCGAGATGACACTTTGAAGAAAAAACGGCATCTCGGTCAAAATCGGGAGCTTAGTAAATATACCCCATAGTGTCATCCTAATTGTTACGAGTATACTACTATCTCTTTATCAACCAGTGTACAGTGCGGTAGTTCACGGCTGTGGCTACCTCTGTGTCGGCACACGGCAGGCAGTCCGTCCGACCAGAATTGTATTATTTATTATTATATACCTACCACCTAACCGTGGTTTTTTTTTCATTCTTTATACCGTCATAGTGTCATCCTAATTGTTACGAGTATACTACTATCTCTTTATCAACCAGTGTACAGTGCGGTAGTTCACGGCTGTGGCTACCTCTGTGTCGGCACACGGCAGGCAGTCCGTCCGACCAGAATTGTATTATTTATTATTATATACCTACCACCTAACCGTGGTTTTTTTTTCATTCTTTATACCGTCATAGTGTCATCCTAATTGTTACGAGTATACTACTATCTCTTTATCAACCAGTGTACAGTGCGGTAGTTCACGGCTGTGGCTACCTCTGTGTCGGCACACGGCAGGCAGTCCGTCCGACCAGAATTGTATTATTTATTATTATATACCTACCACCTAACCGTGGTTTTTTTTTCATTCTTTATACCGTCATAGTGTCATCCTAATTGTTACGAGTATACTACTATCTCTTTATCAACCAGTGTACAGTGCGGTAGTTCACGGCTGTGGCTACCTCTGTGTCGGCACACGGCAGGCAGTCCGTCCGACCAGAATTGTATTATTTATTATTATATACCTACCACCTAACCGTGGTTTTTTTTTCATTCTTTATACCGTCATAGTGTCATCCTAATTGTTACGAGTATACTACTATCTCTTTATCAACCAGTGTACAGTGCGGTAGTTCACGGCTGTGGCTACCTCTGTGTCGGCACACGGCAGGCAGTCCGTCCGACCAGAATTGTATTATTTATTATTATATACCTACCACCTAACCGTGGTTTTTTTTTCATTCTTTATACCGTCATAGTGACATCCTAATTGTTACGAGTATACTACTATCTCTTTATCAACCAGTGTACAGTGCGGTAGTTCACGGCTGTGGCTACCTCTGTGTCGGCAGTCGGCAGGCAGTCCGTCCATCCATAATTGTATTATTATTATAATATATACCACCTAACTGTGGTTTTTTTTGCATTCTTTATACCGTCGTCATAGTGTCATACTAGTTGTTACGAGTATACTACTATCTCTTTATCAACCAGTGTACAGTGCGGTAGTTCACGGCTGTGGCTACCTCTGTGTCGGCAGTCGGCAGGCAGTCCGTCCATCCATAATTGTATTATTATTATAATATATACCACCTAACCGTGGTTTTTTTTTCATTCTTTATACCGTCGTCATAGTGTCATACTAGTTGTTACGAGTATACTACTATCTCTTTATCAACCAGTGTACAGTGCGGTAGTTCACGGCTGTGGCTACCTCTGTGTCGGCAGTCGGCAGGCAGTCCGTCCATCCATAATTGTATTATTATTATAATATATACCACCTAACCGTGGTTTTTTTATACCACCTAACCGTGGCAGTCCGTCCATAATTGTATACTAGTATCCAATCCATCCATCTCCATTGTTTACCTGAGGTGCCTTTTAGTTCTGCCTATAAAATATGGAGGACAAAAAAGTTGAGGTTCCAAAATTAGGGAAAGATCAAGATCCACTTCCACCTCGTGCTGAAGCTGCTGCCACTAGTCATGGCCGAGACGATGAAATGCCAGCAACGTCGTCTGCCAAGGCCGATGCCCAATGTCATAGTACAGAGCATGTCAAATCCAAAACACCAAATATCAGTAAAAAGCCTCTTTTTTTCTTTGCGTCATGTGCTGTTTGGGGAGGGTTTTTTGGAAGGGACATCCTGCGTGACACTGCAGTGCCACTCCTAGATGGGCCCGGTGTTTGTGTCGGCCACTAGGGTCGCTAATCTTACTCACACAGCTACCTCATTGCGCCTCTTTTTTTCTTTGCGTCATGTGCTGTTTGGGGAGGGTTTTTTGGAAGGGACATCCTGCGTGACACTGCAGTGCCACTCCTAGATGGGCCCGGTGTTTGTGTCGGCCACTAGGGTCGCTTATCTTACTCACACAGCGACCTCGGTGCAAATTTTAGGACTAAAAATAATATTGTGAGGTGTGATGTGTTCAGAATAGGCTGAAAATGAGTGTAAATTATGTTTTTTGAGGTTAATAATACTTTGGGATCAAAATTACCCCCAAATTCTATGATTTAAGCTGTTTTTTAGGGTTTTTTGAAAAAAACACCCGAATCCAAAACACACCCGAATCCGACAAAAAAAATTCGGTGAGGTTTTGCCAAAACGCGGTCGAACCCAAAACACGGCCGCGGAACCGAACCCAAAACCAAAACACAAAACCCGAAAAATTTCCGGCGCTCATCTCTATTATATAATACATCTCATAATAGACAAACATGATAACAGCATAAATAACTATAAAAAGAAAGCAACACATATACATATATCATCATCAAAGAGAGGATATGTAATAATATTTCACAGAATGATGAATAGAGGAGTTGTCAAAACATATTATAAGTACAATTGAGAAGGGGAGACAGCAAATATGAGAAAAATAAAATGATCTATAAAAATGAGAGAATAAGAATCGAACACCCGATAGGCCGGGGAAACGCCAGGATCCTTATTCAGAACGGGTTAGTGGTCAGACCAAGTGCGCCACAGGACTCGCTGACGGATAGCATGAGAAATAGAGGCATCTATAACAAATATATAACTTGTATGTATAACAAATGTGCCCCACATTCAAACCAATACTCGCAAGATGTCTACTTGGCCCAAATGGACATATATTATATTTATATATGACAGGTAATAGACAGAACTTCTAGCTATAGTCTATATGTTAGTTTATAAAATAACTGAATTAGAGCTTTCAAGAATAGAAAGATGACAGAGTTTAGAAATAATAAAAATATGTAAAAAGGTGAGATTGTCATTTAGTATGTTAGATTAAATTTATATAGACAGAACCAGTTCACTAATTGAACAGGGACTGTGTTCCTGAGTAAAAGGTGGGTTTATTTGAATAATCAAATATATTTAAATTATATCCAAATAGATGGAGGAAATGAAAAAAAAACAAGAAAAAAATGGAAAAAAAAACAAAAAAAAAAAAAACAGGTATCCGAAAAGGGTGAGACCACAAAGAAGGGATAGATATTAACATAGATCCATTTCGAGAGATCTCAGTTTATGGATCCAATAGTTTTCCCTGAGGCACAGCTTTCTGTATCTATCACCGCCTCGTGCGGTGGGCATTATAGTCTCAATACAAATTAATTGAATTTCATCGGGATTTTTATGATTTGTTTCTAAAAAGTGTATAGAGACACTGTGAAAGAGAAACCCTTTAAGGATATTACGTCTATGCTCCAAAAATCTAATGCGTAATTTACGTGTTGTCCTACCTACATAGATGAGGTTGCAACTAGAAACTAGCAAATAAATAACGTAAGTGCTATTACAGTTAATAAATGAGCGTATGTCAAATTGTAAATGGTTGGATGAGAAAAAGACCTTGGAATTATTCTGGATATAGGAACAAGAAATACATTGTTTGGCACTACATTTAAAGCAGCCTATGGTTTTTGGAAGCCACTGTGAAGTTTTATCTACAGCTGAGGATGGTCTAGAAGTTCTCTTATCTATAAAGAAACTAGGAGCATTATTGCTGGAGATTATTCGATTTTTAAAAAATAACAGACGGAATATCACTTAATTCAGTTCCCAGGACATGATCCGTAAGAAGAATGGAATAGTTATTACAAATAATTTTCCTAATCCTTGAGGAGGAACTGTTGAACTGAGACATGAAGTACGGTTGATCTTGTTCAAATTTTTGATGATATTTCTTATATGTTAACAAGTCTTTTCTATCCAAAACATCAACTTTTTCTCGAGCTGTTTTAATGAGAGACATTGGGTATCCTCTATTGTAAAATGGTAAAGATAACTCATCTGCCTGTGATGTATAGTTGTCTACGTCACTACAATTACGTTTAATACATCTTAATTGACCATAAGGGATATTATTTATCCAAGGTTTATAATGTGAACTGTCGTAGTGTAAGAAATTTAGAGTCTCAACGTCTTTCCAAAAAGTTTTAGTAGAGATTTGACCATCAGTTATGGTCAGAGAAATATCCAAAAAGGAAATCGAGGATTTATTAATAGTGCTCGTGAAACAGGTTGAAAGCATTATCATTGAGTATATTGGCAAAATCAGAAAAAAAGAGAAACATCACCATCAAAAATAAAGAAAAGGTCATCTATGTAACGGCCATAGTAGACGGGGTCCGCGCCGAAGTCACGCCCCCAAACACAGGCTTCTTCAAAGGCACCCATGTATTGGTTGGCGAAACTAGGCGCGAATCTCGTCCCCATGGCCGTTCTGAGTGTCTGTAAATAATACTTCTTATTGAAAACAAAATAATTATGTGATAATATAAAGGAAATAGCATCAAGAATAAATTGTTGTAATTCCATATTTATAGACTCTGATTTTGCAAGATAATCAGCGACAACAGAGATGCCCTTCTGGTGTGGAATATTAGAGTAGAGCACCTGGACATCGCAGGTCAAGAAAAAAAAAGAATCTTTCCATTTTATATTTGAGATAACGTTTAAGAAAGAAGTGGTGTCTTTGATGTGTGAACGAAGTGAGGATGCTATTGGTTGTAAGAAATAATCAACAAAATGTGATAAATTAGAAGTGAGGGACCCAACACCAGAAATAATGGGTCTACCAGGAGGTGCAGTGAGTGATTTGTGAATTTTAGGTAGGTGATAATAAGTGGGGGTGATGGGATGAGTGGGTAACAAATATCTTGATTCCTATTTGGATATAATGCCCCTAAGTAGAGCATCATTGACCAAAGTAGTTAATAATTTGTGAAATTCCTGTGAGGGATTAGCAGGCAACTTGACATAAATTCTACTATCGCCAAGCTGCCTGTAAGCTTCAATTAAATAATCATCAGTATTTTGGATTACAATGCCCTTGCCCTTGTCAGCCGGCTTAATGACAAGGGCGGGGTCATTGGCCAGCCTCTGAAGGGCTAATCTTTCCTGAATAGATAGATTGTGTCTATATTTGAATTTTTTGCTTTCTTTCTGACAAAGAGTATTAAAATCATCAAGTGTTTTTTTTATAAAAAATGTCAATTGGGGGACTTCTGTGATGCAATGGAAAAAATTGGGATTTATTTTTAAATTTAGACATATGTTCACTATTATGTTCATGGCTATATATTGGAATGGTTGAATTAACTGTGTTATTTTCCATAGCGAGGGACTCCAATATATCTAAACCAATCCTATCATGGTCATCTAGAACAATTGGTGTACCATCAAGTTTTCGTTGCGACAATTTTTTTGTTGCAAAGTATCTTTTGCGGGCTAGAGTGCGAACATATCTATTCAGTTCTACAAATAACTTAAAAAATGCTGGTGGTTTAGAGGGGGCAAATTTAAGGCCTTTGGATAGGAGTTGCATTTCAGATTTACTGATTTGGGCTGAAGACAAGTTATAAATATTAGTCAGATTTAAAGTCTCTGATCTAGTTTTTTCCCCCCTGTAACCTATGGCCTCCTCTGCATCCTCTATGCTTTCTTCTCTTGCTCTCTTTGGGGAGTCTATTCTGAGGGGCTCATAACGGTTTTGTGAGTGATAGGGAGGCCTGAGCCTGTGCATCGTCTGATCCTTCTCTAAAAAATGAGTAGTGGCTAGAGTACTGTTAATTTGGGACCCATTAGTAGAGTAAGAATTCCCATACGAAAGATGTTTTGGTCTTACTCATAAATCCAAATGGGAGTGTTTGGTTGGAGAGAGCGATCTAATATCAGTATTAGGGTTGTTGGGGGATCTAAATCTGGTAATGGGCTGAGCCCGTTGGTCCTGTTTGGTATGGGGTACATTCCTGGAGTTATTATAAGTTCTATTACGTCTCCAGTTGGACGTGCTGCGAGATCTTCCCCTATTTTGATGATTAATTCTCCTGTTAAAGCTACGAACTCTGTTTGAATTGTAGTCATCTGTATCCCTAAGATACTTTCTATTTTTACCATCTATAACCTCTTTCTCATATTGCTCTAATTTGTGGTTAAGTTTAGAATCATTGAATTTAAATTGTGGATGATTGGTAAATGAACTTAGGCATTTCTTGGTGTCTTCTATTTTGTTTTTAACTGAATTGTTTTCTCTCTACGGTAATTAACAAGAAGATCCATTAATGAAAAAGAACAATTATCTAATAATAAATCCCATTTTTCTTTCAATAAGGGATCGTCAATAAAAGCCATATGTCTTAAAGATTCTGAGACCCCTAGGAATCTTTTCAGTTTTAATATATTTTTGTAAGGTAACCTTATCCCACCAATGGCGGGTTTCTGTTTTCATAAGGTCTTCTAATTTATAGAATAAATTATTGAACGCTCATTATCATTCGGAGTAACTGAAGATAAAATGGTCTCAGAATCCTCATTGAAATTGGCATCATATTGCTGCCTCCTCTTTGCATACTCAGATAAACAAGTTAGATCTGTCATGGTAAATGCGGTACACTAATGGAGCTTGTTTGTTGCAGAAAAGTGACAAAACACCCCAAAAACCTTGAAAAAATTGTCTAACTTTTTTTTGTGTCGACCATTTACATGTCGACCTTTTGACCCTGTCATCCTAATGCATATCTACCATTAGTGGTCGACCTATTGACTGTAGACCTTTTTTGTGTAGCTCTAATAATCCACACCCCTGATATATTGTATATCCCCCAAAATTTTTATTTTCTTTCTATTTTTAAGTATTCAATCAGACACTGGGACTTATAGTATAGCGGGTGTACACAGTCCCATGGCTCTGGCCATTCCCACACAGCACTGCTCAGAGCTCCTCCTCTTCTCAGTATAGACCCTTCAATGTTTTCAGCCCTTAATCTGACCCCGACTGCACTCCCTTACAAACTGGGAGATTGGGCACAATGGGATGTAGTTGCCAATATGGCGGTCAGGATCCCATTGGTCAGCATACCGACGCAGCGATCCTCACCTACAGAATGCCAGCAGGGGGCCCAGGTCTATTCCCGGGCTATGAAGGGTTATGAAGGGCTAGAATACCACCTCATTAGAACAGCATTTAAAGCTCCTAGAACATTTACTATATATTTTGTGGATAGTGATCCCTGTTGTAAGGATCACAGATTCTGCTTTTTAGCAGAATTTGCAATCCTTTGCCTCACATGCTGGGGGCCGCCCATTGCAGGGCAAGGACGAGCCTGACGGGCAAATACAGGAATTCAGGTTGGAACGAGATTTGCGATCCAACCTGAACTAGGCCCAATCTTCAGAAATGTGTGTCTTCGAAGACTGCAGGCCCATGTGAAATTTGGCTTCACATGATTGTTAGTAACAAATCATTTTAATAGTTAATATTTTAATTAGTAAAGTAATTCTACATATTTTGATTTAGCACTGTAAAGCAAGCATACATTCATTTATATCTGGTTTGTACATACTTTACATCACATCCGAGGCTTACTTTCTGCTTAGTAAACAATATAGCTCTGTCATGGTATAAGGCCGAATTCAGACCTGATTGATCCTCCACGATTTTGCAGAGGGCTGCCATCAGATAGCTTCCGCCAATAGAGAGTGAAAACCTGCCCCATGCAAGTGTGCGAATACATGCGTATGCCGTGCGAAAACTTCACCAGACAGCGGACATCTGCAAACTCGTTCGCAACTTACTCACCATCTAATGATTTTTCCAGTTGTTGCGTAGCCCATGACCTACGCCTGCGTTTTTCCTGACACTAACAGAAAACGGGCAGTTACCACCCCCAAATGTCCACTTCCTGTCAATCAACCTGCGTATGCCCAGTGATAAAAAAAAACCCCTCTGGATTTTTTTGCAGTTTGGCCTCGAGCCTGCGTATTATGATCTGTACGCATGCGCAGTGGTTTGATACTCAGCCGCTGTGCAAATTCACACAACAGTAATCAGGTCTGAATTAGGCCCTTATTATCTTAATCCTTATCAGTTTACTTCAGTCATCAGTTTACAGTCACATGCGACATTGATACACAGTGTTATGGCTTAAGCTACTGTACATCTGTATGTACAAAAGAAATAGACATGACTAACACAGGTAATAGGTAACGTTCCATTAATGTGTCATTACTGCTTGTATGTGTTGCTTATTTCATGCTTAAAGTTTTCTGCTAGTGTTCAACAATTTTATTGTTATATAATCCAAGGTATTTGATTGTTTCTGCTACTACTATGATGAATAAAACTTTTTTTAATTATTCCGCCCATGGTAACATTTCTCTGGTACTCTATGGCAAAAATTTTTTTTTATATTGACCCATTAGACATCTGTACAATGGGGGTCATTCCGAGTTGATCGCTCGCTAGCTAGTTTTAGCAGCCGTGCAAACGCTATGGCGCCGCCCACTGGGGAGTGTATTTTAGCTTAGCAGAAGTGCGAATGCTTGTGCAGCTGAGCTCTGGAAAAACAGTTTCTGTAGCTCTGAACCTACTCAGCGCTTGCGATCATTTCAGCCTATTCGTGTCCAGATTTGACGTCATGCACTCGCCCTGCGAACGCCCAGCCACGCCTGCATTTTTTCAGACACGCCTGCATTTTTGCAAACACTCCCTGAAAACGGTCAGTTGACACCCAGAAATGCCCCCTTCCTGTCAATCTTCTTGCGGCCGTCAGTGCGACTGAAAACTTTGCTACAACCTGTGCACAACCACAACGGGCTTTGTACCCGTACGACGCGCATGCGCAGGAATGCAGATTTTTCACCTGATCGCTGCGCTGCAAAAACCGTCAGCGAGCGATCAACTCGGAATGACCCCCAATGTTGTTCTCTTAATTGCTTAAATATTTAATGTCTGTGAGTTTTATGCATGGTTACAGTTCATTCAAAGGTTCTAATTTTACTCCATTTTTCACCCCAATGTCTACCGATTCTCCCCGACTTCTGGCCCTAACAAGGCCCTTTACAAGATCCCGTTGGGATTTGACCCTTTTTTGGATTTCTGCCACAGTCCCCTCCAAGAGTTTAGCTACAAAGCCCACCCCAAATACTCTGAAAAGGTCTGAAGCCGCAAAGGCGTAGAGTAGGGGGTTTACACAGGCACTGAAGAAGGCTAAAGCAGTAGCCCCGGCTCTGCTCCTTTTAACAGCTTTTGCCAGTTTCTCGGATATACTTCCTGAAGTCAGATGGGCAGTCACCTGCATTGCATTGACCACATGGTAGGGAAGCCAAAGTATGGCAAATATCACCAAAATGGCAGCAATTAATTTCTCAATCCGTGACCTTTGTCCAAAGCGGCTTGATTTCAGCTTGATTAAAACCAGCATATAGCTTAAACATACCATAGGAAAAGGAAGCAGGAAAGCTACCAATGTTTCAAAGGAGTAGTGGAAAATAGCCTCTCCACGGCTGGCATGGCAAGGCTCACAAATCTTGGCATTCATCTCTCGATTTTCAATCACTTCTCTGAAGGCAAATGCTGGAATGGCCAAGGCCCCTGCGAGGAGCCATATGGCTAAGAGAACCTTGGTTACTGTTTCCCTTTTGCGGAGAGATTGAGCCATGTATGGGCGGAAGACTGCTAGGAACCGATCCATGCTCATTAAAGCAATGATAAAAATACTTGCATACATATTAAGGCAGCAGAGGTAATAGGCCACCTTACAGACACCCCTACCAAATATCCAACTCTGCTGGGACAAAAACATTATAAAAAATGGAGTGAGCAGAAGGACTGTTCCGTCAGCCACTGCCAAGTTAAGGATAAGAATGCATGTCACAGACTTCTCTCGGCCTTTCATTTTCCATAAAATGCTCCAGATGATGAAAGCGTTTCCAGGTAATCCCAAGGAGGCGGCCAGACCCAGGAATATTGCACCAGAGAGCCGGGAAACCTGGGAACTCAGAATGGTGTCATTCCCATAATTATGCACACAGTGGTTCATTTTTGAAGCAGCTTCACCTACATGGGGTAGAAAATCAAAAGGTAAAAATATGAGGTTTACATTGCAGAAGAAAGCAAACTAACATTATATCCACATCAGCATGTTGTAGTATATTTATCACAGGCAATAAGCCCTAAAATGTTGCCAAATCTGGGGTTTTCCCAGAAATTATGGCTCCTACCAATCCCTGCAGATGATAATAGGGGCTGATTCTGAGATGCAGCAGTGTCTATTGACGGTCACCAGTCTGTGAGTTTATGGAAATTGCATACAAACTCCTTCCCTTGTGTACATCCGTACAGCCGAATGTGTAGGAACTGAGATGCCCACCTTTAGCGCACAATGCACGCTGTATTACCGATTGGTACATCCTTATACTGTACCTCACCATCGGTCCCATCATTAAAACTTGCACCAGCTCCTTTGGCAGGCTCAGTTTCTCCATATGGACCATGGTCTCCTATGCTTGAGGTTGTGTGTTTGTGAATGCAGCCTTACCATGCCACAAAACTCCCATAATATGCCCACTGAGCAGCTCATTTTGTGTGCACTAGTAGTCACCACCCAGTAATTCTCATCACATTTCTGCCACCTTTCTGATACTGTCTGAATCCATGTAACGCAAGCACTATGTGATGCTCTGTATGAGGCCTATAGCTGTCACCAATAGCCTTCAGTGATGTTATTGTTAAAATAAAAAAAATTCTGTGTTTTTTTATTTTGTTTTATTTATTTTGGTGAATCTGAAAGTGGAAGCCCAAGTCTGAGAGGCTAGCCCACACATGTGCTGACAAGGATTTTAGCATCGCATAGTTGCCGTGGTGAGATATTCTGAAGGCCCCCATTCATCAGCGGGTATGGGTCATTAGGTTGACCACACTTAGGTCGACAGTCATTAGGTCGACAGTCATTAGGTCGACCACTATTGGTCGACAGTGACTAGGTCAATACCTGAAATAGGTCGACACAGTCATTAGATCAACATGAACAAGGTCGACATGGAAAAAGGTTGATATGAGTTTTTTTACTTTTTTTGGTGTCGTTTTCTTCATAAAGTGACAGAGAACCCGAATTAGTGCACCGTGTCCCCTTGCATGGCTCGCCATACTTCGGACAAGGTGCTTCGCTCCGCTACCACTGCTCTTGGCATAGGTTACTATTCCCAATCGTAGTCCACGTGAAAAAGTTCATTTTTTTTTAAAAACCGCATGTCGACATTTTTCCATGTCGACCTAGTGACCATGTCGACCTAGAAACCATGTTGACCTAAAGCATGTCGATAAATAGTAGTCGACCTAATGACTGTCGACCTAAGTGTGGTCGACCTAATGACCGTATCTCACATTAGCAACATATTGGTGATATTTGCAGATCACGTGACAGGGCCTCCGAGTGACTGGTATAAATATATTGAGGATCTCATGGGCCGACAATCTGTAACATTGAGTATTCCTATGATTGACATACAGGGCTCTATGTACTAACAGCACAATGCGGTCAAAACGTAGAAAAATTTAGGGCCCGATTCAGACCTGATCGCCAGGCTGCGTTTTCTCACACCCTGCGATCAGATCTGAACTGCGCAGCAATGTGTAGGCGCGATGGACCGCAGCTACAGGGATCGCCAGTCAGCGATGGGTTTGCGCGAAGGATCCGATCGCACGGGCGTTCGCAAGGACATTGACAGGAAGAGGGCGTTTGTGGGTGGCAACTGACCATTTTCAAGGAGTTTCTGGAAAAACGCAGGTGTGTCTAAGCGTTGGAAGGGAGGGTGTCTGACGTGAAATCCGGTCTCGGACAGGCTGAAGTGATTGCAGCGGCTGAGTAAGTCCTGGGGTGCGCAGAGACTGCACAAAATCTGTTTGTACAGCTCTGCTACACATGCGTTCGCACACTTGTACAGCTAAAATACACTAACCCTGTAGATGGCGACTATCCGATCGCAGGGCTACAAAAGTTGCTGCCCTGCGGTCAGTTTTGAATTACCCCCTTAGTTTGACTGCATTCCCATATGTGTGTTCTTGATAAGCAATGTCATCTATATGGGCTTCTTTTCACATAATTTCCCTAGGGGGATCCAATAGCAAGTTCCACCATATCCAGCTGACAAGGGTGGTCATTCCGAATTGATCGCAGCTGCTGCGATCAACTAGCCCACGTCTAGGGGGGGAGTGTACTTTAGCTTAGCAGGGCTGCGATCGCTTGTGCAGCCCTGCTAAGCTAAAAAAAATTCACACAAAACAAGACTAGGCCTATACCTACTTACCCTCTGCGATAGATCCAGCGATGATGAGCTCGGCTTTGACGTCACTCCTCTGCCCTCCGTTCTCCTGGGCATGCGTGCGTTTTACTCCCCACTCCCCGAAAACGGCTCCAAACAGTCCGGATCCACCCTGCACCACCCTCTTCTGTCAATCTTCTTTGCGGTCCGTCCTGCGACCGCTTTCTTCTTAAGCCGCGACGTAACCCTGCGACCCCTGTTGCCGGGCAACATTGCACACGCGCACTGCGGCCGCCACGCATGCGCATTCCGCACCCGTTCGCACTGCAGCGATAAACCGCTGCGTGCGAACGGGTCGGATTGACCCCCTTGATGTGCTTGAACTTAGGGCTTAATTCAGACCTGATCGCTCACTAGCAGTTTTTTGCAGTGCTGCGATCAGATAGTCGCCACCTCCAGGGGAGTGTATTTTAGCTGTGCAAGTGTGCAATCACATGTGCAGCCGAGCAGTGCAAAAAGATCTTTTGCAGTTTTTGAGTAGCCCAGGACTTACTCAGCCGCTGCAATCACATCAGCCTGTCCAGGACCGGAAATTGACGTCAGACACCCGCCCTGCAAACGCTTGGACACACCTGCGTTTTTCCAACCACTCCCTGAAAACAGTCAGTTGCCACCCACAAATGCCCTCTTCCTGTCAATCTCCTTGCAATCTGCTGTGCAAATTGATTCTTTGTAAAACCCATCGCACAGCAACAATCCGCTTTGTACCCGAGTGACGCGCCTGAGCATTGCAGTGCATATGCATGCGCAGTTCTGACCTGATCGCAGCATAGCGAAAAAAGCTAGCATGCGATCAGGTCTGAATTACCCCCTTAGTCCCAGCACAGCTGGACAGGCACAGATAGCAATTTAATCATGACACCCTCTATCCCCCACATACTTGCCTACTTTTGAAAATTAGTTTCATGGAGATTTGCACAATTGAGTGGGACTGTCATTTTCTGATCAAAGGGTGTGTCTGGCTCCACCTATTGCTACTCAGGGGTGTGTCCTGAAGTGGCAGGAAAAAACTAGTGCTAGTACAAAGAACAGCATAAAGCCAGAGCAAGCTTGTGGTAGCATACTACCAGAGACACCTCTGATCTCTGTACCTGTCAGAAACCTCGGTACCTAGCTGGCACCTCTGCCCTCTGTACCTGACAGACACCTCTGCCCTCTGTACCTGGAAGACACTTCTGCTCTCTGTAAATGGCAGACACATCTGCCCATTGTACCTGGTAGCCCTGTGGGAAGATGAGTGGCTCCTCTCAGCATGAGAGGTCAGGGATGATGATTTGGCAGGCAGCCAGGTTATTGCAGGGGCCTGTGTTACAGTCTGGGCCTGGTGCAGTCACATAACACAGTGCTGAGGGTAGGCCCCAGCTTCCTGTATGGTGCGCAGAGTTATCAGCCCAGGTCTGCAGCACAGCTTCCTGTCCTGGTAAGCGGCAACACCCTGGAGCACAGATCACAAAGCCTGCAGCCAGCGCATTCATAACAGGTGAGTGCAAGTATTTCCCTCCTCCGGAGCACTTCACGGGAGTCCCGGCTACCCTCACCCCACGTCGTAAAGCTATAGAGGCTATAGGAAACAGTTACAAAGTTACACTTTGCATCCTCCAAGGCTACCCAGCTACTGTAGAACTAAAATTTCCAGCACTCATTCCCATCAATCACTTCTGCCCAGCTGGAGTGATTCATGGCATCCTCTGTGCTTAAACTCTTCTGAAGAGGCCACCATTGCTGTTGATGCCGCCGCCTTCCCTGCTGCTGACACTCACACTGCCGCTGAGCACAGTGGTGTAAGTTAAACCAGGCGCCCCCCACACACAGAATTTCATTTTTTATGAATTGATACATGCTATAGTCTCTTAGTGTCCCCATATACACACACATGTATATATACACACACACACACACACACACACACACACACACACACACACACACACATATACAGTATGCTGGGTGTGATACGCTTTAACAGTGTTTGGGATGCCGGTGGTCAGAAGACCGACCGCGGCATCCTGATGGAGGGTATCCCTCCCCAGGAGTGCCTATATCTAAACCCTTCCATCCGCCACAGCCTAACACTAACCTTCCCCGGTGGTGCCTATACCTAACCCACCCCTCCTCACAGCCTAAACCTAACCCTATATATATATATACACACACACACACACACACACACACACACACACACACACACACACACACACACATCTATAACCTGAATAAGGTGGAGGAAGGATACAGTAACAACTCTCCTGTATTGGCCACGATTCATTGTATTTCATTCATGTATGAAAAAATACTGTTTTAAAAGAATACTTTTAAAATTTTAAAATAAATATTTGGTATCTTTTTACTGACTGGCCATTTGGCTTTTTTTGTTGGGTCATCTATTTTGGTGAGAGGGTGTTTTTCACAGGATTGCCTTCCATTGCTGGAATAAAGGCCGAATGAATTAGAAGAACTGTACATACAGTATAAGAGGCTTACCCTGCAGGTAAGTCCATCACTTTGATGAGAATACAATATAATCTTACTCTACCATTTATTAGCGCACTCTGGAATTGTGTTTTATTTATGTATTGTATTGGCTCCTACCAACAGAGGCGCCTCGAAGTGTTGCAGCTACACCACTAGATGAGCGAGAGATTAGTGTATTTTTTGGTATTGTGTAACACGCACGTATATATTTACATAGTACATGTGTGTGTATATATATATATATATATATATATATATATATATATATAGTGGCTGTTCTTCACTAAAAGTTACTGTATTCTCCCCTAAGCGGTGTTTGCGAGCCCGCTGCAAGTGCAGTCAGTGGGAGGAGGGCTGGCATGTGCTGGCACAGAAACTGTAGTTGGATAGACAGGCTAAAAAAAAGTAGTTTAACTGTAGCCCTTAGGCAGAGGGCACACGCCATTTTGTGGTTCCCTAAGCTAAGTGGCACTCATGATGACTGAAAATTTTGAGCAGTGCGGTGTGCAGCATCTTCCCTTCTGCCAATGAGACCTGGGGTTCCAGTAGCTCCGGTAGTAGAGACGGAGCTAATCCACCAGGAGGCTGACCGAGACTCAGAGTTCCAGTGGCCTCTATGCAGATGGAGCTCTCATAGAAGGAGCAATGGAGATGGACTTGTGCCCATATAAGGATCCAGGTAGGTGGTTCAGCCTTCCCCTAAGTGTGAGCAGAGAATTATTCAGAGACAGCCAGCACTACAAGACAACTGGATCGGTTTGTAGTAAAGTACCCCACACAGCCCTACACTGCAGGACTACATTTCAGCTGTAACATCGGTAACACTGTAACTCACAGTGTGTAGTGAACAGCATAGTGATCTACTGCAGGAGCTCTCAGCTGTGGGATAAGTACAAGGAGAGCAGGGGACCTGAATGAAAGGAAAGCAGACTGTAGTCAGACATATACATATTGGACAGAAGTAAAAGTAATTATAGGTCGTCAGCTCCAGTTGTTACAAAAGAAGAGTTACAAAGTATTGATTGTGACAAATTATTCAACTGTGTCTGCGGATTAGAGATAATGGGGGTCATTCCGAGTTGATTGCACGCTGCCGATTTTCGCAGCGTAGCGATCAGGTTACTACTGCGCATGCGTATGCACTGCAATGCGCACGCGCGTTGTTCGGGTACAAACAGCATCGTTGCTGTGCAATGCTTCTAGCGATGAATCCATTTGCACGGGTGATCGCAAGGAGATTGACAGAAAGAGGGCGTTTATGGGTGTTTTCTGGGAGTGGAAGGGAAAATGCAGGCGTGCCCAGGGGTTTGCAGGGTAGGCGTCTGACGTCAGTTCCGGGACCGGACACGCTGAAGTTTTCGCAAGGCTGAGTACGTTCAGACCTACTCTGAAACTGAAAAAAAACTTTTTCGGCCCGCTCGGCTGCATATGCGATTGCACACTTGCAAAGCAAAAATACACTCCCCCGTGGGCGGCGACTATGCATTTGCACGGCTGCAAAAAGTAGCTAGCGAGCGATCAACTCGGAATGAGGGCCCGTGTACAACGCTACAGAGCTAGCGTCACTACAGAAATCCCTTAACAAAAACAATAGGAAATAAACAGTCAAGCCTAACAGGGTAATTTCTAGGGGTGTGGTATGGAAGGTAGATAGTAACTAGGTCAACAGTGTCTAGGTCGACCACTATTGGTCGACAGTAACTAGGTTGACAGCGTCTCTAGGTCGACAGGGTCTTTAGGTCGACATGTTCTAGGTCAACAGGTCAAAAAGTCAACATGGGTTTTTGTGTCGTTTTCTTCGTACAGTGACAGGGAACCCCAATTAGTGCACCGTGTCCCCTCGCATGGCTTGCTTCGTTCGCCATGCTTCGGGCAAGTTTACAGTTCGCAATTGTAGTCCACGTGGATCGTTAAGTATGAAAAGGTTAAAAAAAAGCAAAAAATTGTGAAAAGCTCATGTCGACATTTTGACCTGTCGACCTAGAGACCCTGTCGACCTAGAAACCCTGTTGACCTAGTTACTGTCGACCAATAGTGGTCGACCTAGATAGTGTCAACCTAGTTACTGTCAACCTAGAGACCGGATCCCAATTTCTAGCACCTAAGGAGCAGGCACAGTTTCAGCTATAGCTGATCTTCACTAGAACGCACAACTTTTCTTAATTGATTTAACCTAGGCAACATTTTACAATAGAGCCCTCATCAGCAGTTATTTATTAACTTTTAAGGATAAGAGGATGACAACATAACACCAATGTAAAACTGTGCACCATCATTACAGAACTTGCTGAACTCATTAATGCTAGTACTTTGCATGCCTGCTAAATAGGACATAGGAAAAGGGATTTAAGACAAGTCTTGAGTCTAATTGCAGATAGTGTACATTTTCTGTATCTAATTGCTTGGTTGTTATTGTACTCATTAAGGTGCAATAGTAAATTTGGAGTGTAATTTTAAGTACAGTAATTGTTAATTAGAATTCATTGTGATTAGTCACTCGCTGTAAAGGGGGGTACTCACGGAGCGATATTCTAAGCAATCTGACTAGATTGTTTTAGAATTTGAGCATTATCGCTCCGTGTGTAGCCCCCTCAGCGATAGCGATGCGCAGGCCCGCACATCGCTATCGCTGGTGCTAGACTGGCCTGCATGCAGGCCAATCTAACGGGTCACTCACTTCACCCGCTGGGTGAAGTGAGCGCCCCCGCCCCCCCGTCTCCCCTTCACGCTCAGCACAGATCTCGCTGTGCTGAGCGGCGGGAGAAATGTGTGCTGAGCGGTTCGCTTAGCACACATCTCTCCCGCATCGGCCCGTCTATATGGGCCTTAAAACTGTAAGATAAGCCTTTCTTTTCTGAAAGAGTTTCTGTGGATGGGTCAGGTTTGCGAGTAATAGTAACCCTATTGCAGATATTCAACATAGACCAGGAAAATGAGAATTCTTTGTAAGGTTCCTGTATAATAAGAATTGCCTGCTGTTGGATGTGTACTGTTAGAGTAAATATTTGGAACAATTATATGTATCTATGAAATATTATAAGACTGTATTTAACTTTACTTTTGAGGACATCCAAAGAATCAATTCAGTTATTGCCATTAATAAACTACTGAGTCCTCTTTAAAATCCTTGAGTCATTAAACCTTTACTGAGGAGTTTGGGATGGATCCTGGTAAGAGAAAAGGTAATTAAACACTCTACTGGGTATTACAGTGTATATATATATATATATATATATATATATATATATACACACACACATATATGTGTATATATTAGTGATGAGCGGGTTCGGTTTCTCGGAAACCGAACCCCCCCGAACTTCAGCCTTTTTACACGGGTCCGAGCCGTGCTCGGATTCTCCCGTGTGGCTCGGGTAAACCGAGCGTGCCCGAACGTCATCATCCCGCTGTCGGATTCTCGCGAGATTCGGATTCTATATAAGCAGCCGCGCGTCGCCGCCATTTTTGCACGTGCATTGAGATTGATAGGGAGAGGACGTGGCTGGCGTCCTCTCCGTTATAGTAGAAAAGACTGAGTGACTTAGTTATAATTGTGGGGAGGATTGGGGACGGGGAGCAGCTGTTAGGGAGTACAGTGCAGGGTTTTGATTATAATACCACCAGTGAGTTTAATCCGTTGATTCTCTGCCTGAAAAAAACGCTCCACCATATCTGTGCTCACTCAGTGTGCTGCACTGCTGCATGATATATCTGTGCTGAGTGCACTGCTCACACTGCCTAATTGTGGGGACTGGGGAGCAGTTATAGCAGGAGTACAGTGCACAGTTTTGCTGACAGTGACCACCAGTCCAGTATACGTTTGTCTGCCTGAAAAACACTCCTGTGGTGGCTTTTTTTTTCTTCATACTAGTTTAGCAGTCTACTGACAGTGTCCACCAGGTCCGTTATTATTATACAGTATATTATATATATATATAGCAGTACGGTAGGCCACGGCTGTACCTACCTCTGTGTTGTCAGTGCACTCGTCGTCCATAAGTAATATAATACTATACTATCCATCCATCTACATTGTATACCTGTGGTGGCTTTTTTTTTTTCTTCATACTAGTTTAGCAGTCTGCTGACAGTGTCCACCAGGTCCGTTATTATTATACAGTATATTATATATATATATATATATATATAGCAGTACGGTAGGCCACGGCTGTACCTACCTCTGTGTCGTCAGTGCACTCGTCGTCCATAAGTAATATAATACTATACTATCCATCCATCTACATTGTATACCTGTGGTGGCTTTTTTTTTCTTCATACTAGTTTAGCAGTCTGCTGACAGTGTCCACCAGGTCCGTTATTATTATACAGTATAATATATATATATATATATATATATATATATATAGCAGTACGGTAGGCCACGGCTGTACCTACCTCTGTGTCGTCAGTGCACTCGTCGTCCATAAGTAATATAATACTATACTATCCATCCATCTACATTGTATACCTGTGGTGGCTTTTTTTTTCTTCATACTAGTTTAGCAGTCTGCTGACAGTGTCCACCAGGTCCGTTATTATTATACAGTATATTATATATATATATAGCAGTACGGTAGGCCACAGCTGTACCTACCTCTGTGTCGTCAGTGCACTCGTCGTCCATAAGTAATATAATACTATACTATCCATCCATCTACATTGTATACCTGTGGTGGCTTTTTTCTTCTTCATACTAGTTTAGCAGTCTGCTGACAGTGTCCACCAGGTCCGTTATTATTATACAGTATATTATATATATATATAGCAGCACGGTAGGCCACGGCTGTACCTACCTCTGTGTCGTCAGTGCACTCGTCGTCCATAAGTAATATAATACTATACTATCCATCCATCTACATTGTATACCTGTGGTGGCTTTTTTTTTCTTCATACTAGTTTAGCAGTCTGCTGACAGTGTCCACCAGGTCCGTTATTATTATACAGTATATTATATATATATATATATATATATATATATAGCAGTACGGTAGGCCACGGCTGTACCTACCTCTGTGTCGTCAGTGCACTCGTCGTCCATAAGTAATATAATACTATACTATCCATCCATCTACATTGTATACCTGTGGTGGCTTTTTTTTTCTTCATACTAGTTTAGCAGTCTGCTGACAGTGTCCACCAGGTCCGTTATTATTATACAGTATATTATATATATATATACATATAGCAGTACGGTAGGCCACGGCTGTACCTACCTCTGTGTCGTCAGTGCACTCGTCGTCCATAAGTAATATAATACTATACTATCCATCCATCTACATTGTATACCTGTGGTGGCTTTTTTTTTCTTCATACTAGTTTAGCAGTCTGCTGACAGTGTCCACCAGGTCCGTTATTATTATACAGTATATTATATATATATATTTATATATATATATATATAGCAGTACGGTAGGCAACGGCTGTACCTACCTCTGTGCCGTCAGTGCACTCGTCGTCCATAAGTAATATAATACTATACTATCCATCCATCTACATTGTATACCTGTGGTGGGTTTTTTTTTCTTCATACTAGTTTAGCAGTCTGCTGACAGTGTCCACCAGGTCCGTTATTATTATACAGTGTATATATATATATATATATATATATATATGCGAAGGATGATACAGCGCCACTTGTGGATTAAGATCTCAGTGGTAAAAAATTTTATTAAAAAAAAAATTGTTAAGAAGAAATTTAAAACACAACCGCCTTGTTATAGGTGTCTGCCACCCCTTAAGGTTGCAACACTAGTACAATGCTGCCTAAAAAGATATACAGTGGGGGGATAAGGGTACCGGCGACTACTGTTGTGTGAACGCGCAAAAGGTTACTATTAAAAACGTATGATTCATGAGCCAAAAAATATAAAATCGAACAAACAGTTTTAATAGCAGATATAGGTAAGATACATAAAAGGTCATGAAAGATCCAAAAACACGTAAAAAGGGTAAAAAGATAAAAAGGTAAGGACTTAGCTTTTAAAATAGGCAAGGGGGTCACTACAGGGAACCCAACGCGTTTCGTCACATCAGACTTCTTCAAATACCTGTGGTGGCTTTTTTTTTCTTCATACTAGTTTAGCAGTCTGCTGACAGTGTCCACCAGGTCCGTTATTATTATACAGTATATTATATATATATATATATATATATAGCAGTACGGTAGGCCACGGCTGTACCTACCTCTGTGTCGTCAGTGCACTCGTCGTCCATAAGTAATATAATACTATACTATCCATCCATCTACATTGTATACCTGTGGTGGCTTTTAGTTGTGCGCATTAAAATATGGAGAACAAAAATGTGGAGGTTAAAAAAATAAGGAAAGATCAAGATCCACTTCCACCTCGTGCTGAAGCTGCTGCCACTAGTCATGGCCGAGACGATGAAATGCCATTAACGTCGTCTGCCAAGGCCGATGCCCAATGTCATAGTACAGAGCATGTAAAATCCAAAACACAAAAGATCAGTAAAATGACCCAAAAATCAAAATTAAAAGCGTCTGAGGAGAAGCGTAAACTTGCCAATATGCCATTTACGACACGGAGTGGCAAGGAACGGCTGAGGCCCTGGCCTATGTTCATGGCTAGTGGTTCAGCTTCACATGAGGATGGAAGCACTCATCCTCTCGCTAGAAAAAAGAAAAGACTTAAGCTGGCAAAAGCACAGCAAAGAACTGTGCATTCTTCGAAATCACAAATCCCCAAGGAGAGTCCAATTGTGTCGGTTGCGATGCCTGACCTTCCCAACACTGGACAGGAAGAGCTTGCGCCTTCCACCATTTGCACGCCCCCTGCAAGTGCTGGAAGGAGCACCTGCAGTCCAGTTCCTGATAGTCAAATTGAAGATGTCAGTGTTGAAGTACACCAGGATGAGGATATGGGTGTTGCTGGCGCTGGGGAGGAAATTGACAAGGAGGATTCTGATGGTGATGTGGTTTGTTTAAGACAGGCACCCGGGGAGACACCTGTTGTCCGTGGGAGGAATATGGCCATTGACATGCCTGGTCAAAATACAAAAAAAATCAGCTCTTCAGTGTGGAATTATTTCAATAGAAATGCGGACAACTGGTGTCAAGCCGTGTGTTGCCTTTGTCAAGCTGTAATAAGTAGGGGTAAGGACGTTAACCACCTCGGAACAACCTCCCTTATATGTCACCTGCAGCGCATTCATAATAAGTCAGTGACAAGTTCAAAAACTTTGGGCGACAGCGGAAGCAGTCCACTGACCAGTAAATCCCTTCCTCTTGTAACCAAGCTCCCGCAAACCACACCACCAACTCCCTCAGTGTCAATTTCCTCCTTACCCAGGAAAGCCAATAGTCCTGCAGGCCATGTCACTGGGAAGTCTGACGAGTCCTCTCCTGCCTGGGATTCCTCCGATGCATCCTTGAGTGTAACGCCTACTGCTGCTGGCGCTGCTGTTGTTGCTGCTGGGAGTCAATCGTCATCCCAGAGGGGAAGTCGGAAGACCACTTGTACTACTTCCAGTAAGCAATTGACTGTCCAACAGTCCTTTTCGAGGAAGATGAAATATCACAGCAGTCATCCTGTTGCAAAGCAGATAATTAAGGCCTTGACAACTATGTTGGTGTTAGACGTGCATCCAGTATCCGCCGTTAGTTCACGGGGAACTAGAGAATTGCTTGAGGTAGTGTGCCCCCGTTACCAAATACCATCTAGGTTCCACTTCTCTAGGCAGGCGATACCGAGAATATACACGGACGTCAGAAAAAGACTCACCAGTGTCCTAAAAAATGCAGTTGTACCCAATGTCCACTTAACCACGGACATGTGGACAAGTGGAGCAGGGCAGACTCTGGACTATATGACTGTGACAGCCCACTGGGTAGATGTATTGCCTCCCTCTGCAAGAACAGCAGCGACGGCACCAGTAGCAGCATCTCGCAAACGCCAACTCGTTCCTAGGCAGGCTACGCTTTGTATCACTGCTTTCCAGAATACGCACACAGCTGAAAACCTCTTACGGCAACTGAGGAAGATCATCGCAGAATGGCTTACCCCAATTGGACTCTCCTGGGGATTTGTGGCATCGGACAACGCCAGCAATATTGTGCGTGCATTACATCTGGGCAAATTCCAGCACGTCCCATATTTTGCACATACCTTGAATTTGGTGGTGCAGAATTATTTAAAAAACGACAGGGGCGTGCAAGAGATGCTGTCGGTGGCCAGAAGAATTGTGGGCCACTTTCGGCGAACAGGCACCGCGTACAGAAGACTGGAGCACCACCAAACACTCCTGAACCTGCCCTGCCATCATCTGAAGCAAGAGGTGGTAACGAGGTTGAATTCAACCCTCTATATGCTTCAGAGGATGGAGGAGCAGCAAAAGGCCATTCAAGCCTATACATCTGCCCACGATATAGGCAAAGGAGGTGGAATGCACCTGTCTCAAGCGCAGTGGAGAATGATTTCAACGTTGTGCAAGGTTCTGCAACCTTTTGAACTTGCCACACGTGAAGTCAGTTCAGACACTGCCAGCCTGAGTCAGGTCATTCCCCTCATCAGGCTTTTGCAGAAGAAGCTGGAGGCATTGAAGGAGGAGCTAAAACAGCGATTCCGCTAGGCATGTGGGACTTGTGGATGGAGCCCTTCATTCGCTTAACCAGGATTCACGGGTGGTCAATCTGTTGAAATCAGAGCACTACATTTTGGCCACCGTGCTCGATCCTAGATTTAAAACCTACGTTGGATCTCTCTTTCCGGCAGACACAAGTCTGCAGAGGTTCAAAGACCTGCAGGTGAGAAAATTGTCAAGTCAAGCGGAACGCGACCCGTCAACATCTCCTCCTTCCCATTCTCCCGCAACTGGGGGTGCGAGGAAAAGGCTACGAATTCCGTGCCCACCCGCTGGCGGTGATGCAGGGCAGTCTGGAGCGACTGCTGATGCTGACATCTGGTCCGGACTGAAGGACCTGCCAACGATTACTGACATGTCGTCTACTGTCACTGCATATGATTCTCTCACCATTGAAAGAATGATGGAGGATTATATGAGTGACCGCATCCAAGTAGGCACGTCAGACAGTCCGTACGTATACTGGCAGGAAAAAGAGGCAATTTGGAGGCCCTTGCACAAACTGGCTTTATTCTACCTAAGTTGCCCTCCCTCCAGTGTGTACTCCGAAAGAGTGTTTAGTGTCGCCGCTCACCTTGTCAGCAATCGGCGTACAAGGTTACTTCCAGAAAATGTGGAGAAGATGATGTTTATTAAAATGAATTATAATCAATTCCTCCATGGAGACATTCACCAGCAGCAATTGCCTCCAGAAAGTACACGGGGACCTGAGATGGTGGATTCCAGTGGGGACGAATTAATAATCTGTGAGGAGGGGGATGTACACAGTGAAAGGGGTGATGAATCGGACGATGCTGATGAGGTGGACATCTTGCCTCTGTAGAGCCAGTTTGTGCAAGGAGAGATTGATTGCTTCTTTTTTGGTGGGGGCCCAAACCAACCAGTCATTTCAGTCACAGTCGTGTGGCAGACCCTGTCGCTGAAATGATGGGTTTGTTAAAGTGTGCATGTCCTGTTTATACAACATAAGGGTGGGTGGGAGGGCCCAAGGACGATTCCATCTTGCACCTCTTTTTTCTTTCATTTTTCTTTGCGTCATGTGCTGTTTGGGGAGTATTTTTTTGAAGGGCCATCCTGCGTGACACTGCAGTGCCACTCCTAGATGGGCCAGGTGTTTGTGTCGGCCACTTGTGTCGCTTAGCTTAGTCACACAGCGACCTTGGGGCGCCTCTTTTTTTCTTTGCTTCATGTGCTGTTTGGGAAATATTTTTTTCAAGTGCCATCCTGTCTGACACTGCAGTGCCACTCCTAGATGGGCCAGGTGTTTGTGTCGGCCACTTGGGTCGCTTAGCTTAGTCACACAGCTACCTCGGTGCAAATTTTAGGACTAAAAATAATATTGTGAGGTGTGAGGTGTTCAGAATAGACTGAAAATGAGTGGAAATTATGGTTATTGAGGTTAATAATACTATGGGATCAAAATGACCCCCAAATTCTATGATTTAAGCTGTTTTTTAGGGTTTTTTGTAAAAAACACCCGAATCCAAAACACACCCGAATCCGACAAAAAAAATTCGGTGAGGTTTTGCCAAAACGCGTTCGAACCCAAAACACGGCCGCGGAACCGAACCCAAAACCAAAACACAAAACCCGAAAAATTTCCGGTGCACATCACTAGTATATATATATATATATATATATATATATATATTGTAAATGGGTAAATCAGTGCGCTTGTACAATTTATGCGAAGTACCTTACTGAAAAAGTGTAATCTACAGTCACAAATAAATTTGGTCAAATGACCGGTCCAATAATTGAGTTCTTCCAAAATTAGTGTTAAGGTTTAATTGTCAGACAGTCCACACTTTCCCCGTTTTATCGGGTGGCTGCTCAGTTCTTCAAAAAGTGCCACTAGGTATGCGTAGCCCAAAGGAGAATCTGCAAATAGAGGAAGAAACAGCAGAGCGCCTATAGTGTAGTATCCTTTAAAACAGTTTTTGTCACACGCAAGAATAATATTGCGTACCGGATTACGGCTTGACACATTGCCTATCGATCCCCTGGTCTTTTAGTCCACGTCTCTGTCGGAATCTTTTGATATTCGCGCCTATCAGAATGTAATCAAACATTGCAAGGATACTGGAGTACTACTGGTTGTCTGCTTGGAAAGTTGTTTCCTGTGTGAACCTGTATGGACATTCTATCCGTATCTATTTTTAACGCTCGTATTTGACCCATGAGGTCCACTTCTGGCAGAATCTTGCTGTCTCCACCTTCCTTTAAGAAAATTAGAAACGTAGGAAGTAGATGAATTTTTATCAGTTGGACGCATGAGAATGGCTGGAAGCATCGGCAGCCTTGTTTGTGATGCTTTGAGATTAATTTTTGATAAATCCTGATTATCCACCTTGTTTGACTACATTCTGATAGGCGCGAATACCGAAAGATTCCGACAGAGACGTGGACTAAAAGACCAGGGGATCGATAGGCATTGTGTCAAGCCGTAATCCGGTACGCAATATTATTCTTGCGTGTGACAAAAACTGTTTTAAAGGATACTACACTATAGGCGCTCTGCTGTTTCTTCCTCTATTTGCATATATATATATATATATATATATATATATATATATATATATATTCTACACACTCTCACATGTACACAAACATGTAATAGAGAAGCATAATATAACAAACAAGTACAATGTATACGTACATACACAGTAAATCTGTGCGTGTGTGTTGTGTATGTTTATATACACACACACACACACACACACACACACACACACACACACACACACACACACACACTGTATATCTGTTAAATATGTCCAGGACACAACAGGGCAGAGGGGTAGCCTAGTAAGTGTCCCAGTGTCTTTTACTAGATGTAGACACACCTGTCAGGTGCAGGCTGCACCATGCAGCGAGGGTAGTTTTGTTCTCCAGTGAGTCAGTCCTACAGGTACCGTGCAGGCTCTTTTCCCCAGGAGCCACAGCTGCTGCCTCTGCCCTCCCCCGGCAGCTGCAACCGCTGCCTCTGTCCCCTGGGACCCGGTGCCTCTGCCCCCCGCCGGGAGCTGCAGCATCTGTCCCCTGGTACCCACCACCTCTGGCCTCCACCAGGAGCTGCAGCTGCTGCCTCTGTCCCCTGCCACCTCTGGCCTCCACCGGGAGCTGCAGCCTCTGTCCCCTGGGACCCACCGCCCCTGCCCCCCACCGGGAGCTGCAACTGCTGCCTCTGTCCCCTGGTACCCACCACCTCTGGCCTCCACCAGGAGCTGCAGCTGCTGCCTCTGTCCCCTGCCACCTCTGGCCTCCACCGGGAGCTGCAGCCTCTGTCCCCTGGGACCCACCGCCTCTGCCCTCTGCCGGGAGCCACTGCCTATGTCCGATGGGACCCTCCGCCTCTGCATAAGTGAATAATGAGAACAGATCAGGGAGGGGAACCCAGGTGAATAGCAGGCTGCTGGCAACATGCGTAATGGGGGACAATGGAGGAAATGCCCCCTTCAGGGCTGACGCCTGTTGGCAAATGACTCCATTGTCTCTGGCAGTTCCGACTGTGGCCGAGCACACTAGCTGCTCACGTTGCATCTCTGTGCACTGCAGGATGGTCACCGCTACAACCTCACGGTGGCTGGCATTTAAGTAACATGACGTCACATGTCATGATGTCTACCATACAGGCCCCGTCCTCCAGCATTTCCAGACTCGCTCATGCGCAGTGGGTATGGACCTTTGTGGTGGGACTAAAAGAAGGAATAAGGATGAGCGGGAGGGACAGGAAGGAGACTGGATGGTAGATCAGCTGTGTGCTTATCTGCAGTACTCAAACAAGGTGACTGGTTCCAAGGGAGGGGACCATCCACTGGGAAGTATACCTGATGTGACTTACCCTTATAGTGGTTTTGTATGTGTACATAGTTAAGAGTTTAGTTATGAAAGCTAGGCAGACTGATGATGAGCCTCATGAAAATGCCACATTATTAAAAGGCATTGAAATGTTGCTTCATAGATACGATTTGGAGTGAATCACTGTAGTGCCGCACCTCTCGTACAGTGTATCCATTCATCTGTGAAGGCACCCAATGTTAAGTATACTCAAAGTTGCTGTGCCGGGCCCCTGTTTGTCTATATATATATTCTAATCCATGCTCTCATTATCTCCTGTATTGATTATTGTAATAGTCTCCTGACTGGTCTTCCCAAACATAGGCTCTCACCACTACAATCCATTTTGAATGCAGCTGCGAGGCTTATCTTCCTCGCTAGACGTTCATCGTCTGCAGATCCGCCCTGTCAGTCCCTCCATTGGTTATGGGTATTCTACTGTATTAAATATAAAATACTTTTACTTACGTACAAGGCTATTAACCAAACTGCACCAACATACATCTCTTCACTCATCTCAAAATATCTCCCTCCCAGACCTCTCCGGTCTGCCCAAGATCTGTGTCTCTCATCCACATGTATTACTTGTTCACACTCAAAATTACAGGACTTTATCCAGTCTTCATCCACTCTCTGGAATGCCCTCCCACACACAATAAGACTCACCTCTAGTCTCCAAACCTTTAAACGTTCCCTGAAAACTCACCTCTTCAGACAAGCCCATCAAATTCCAGACCCACCCACATAACCTTCAGTGCTTCCCTATCCAATTACATCCTCTCTGTACAGTACACATAACATCACATATCTTGTCTTTCTTTACTCTCACACCCTCCTGACACTTGGCCAACATTGCGGGGTGATCATATCATACAACCCATTAAGAACCTAGCAATCTGGTGGACCATTATGCAATAGGTAGCATCTATTTTTGTGTATCAATGCCTATTTCCCCATAGATTGTAAGCTTGCAAGCAGGGCCTTCCTACCTCTATGTCTGTCTGTTTTTACCCAGTTTCGTTCTATTACTATGTTCTAATTGTAAAGCGCTATGGAATATGCTGCGCTATATAAGAAACTGTTAATACATAAATAAATAAATAATAAAAATGATAATAATAATATAGATATACTGTATAAAGCGGCACTCACAGCTTGATGAAATCATGCTACTGCTGGTTCATAAACACAAACGCACATATTCTGTCCGGAAACCGGAAGCAGAAACCGGCATCTTTTGGTGGCTGGTGGGGGATATGCTTTAAATATTGGTAAGTAGAAGTACACATTGTTTGTATTATGCTTGACAAAAGTGCATTAAAGCACTGAAAAATTATTGTCAGCAAAGTGGCACTGTAATTATTTTTGGCATGTCCCTGTTTGGGACTTGTGATGACAAGTATTGCCTTTGGTAGCGTGCATTGTAGGGCATCTGAAACAGCAATATTTGTGAGCATTTGAGTGCTGGAGCTGGGGGAATTGTGTACACATATGTGTGTGTGTGTGTGTGTATATATATATATATATATATATATATTTTAGTAAAGAGCGGGTTCGGTTCCTCGAGATCCGAACCCCCCCGAACTTCACCCATTTTACACGGTTCCAAGGCAGACTCGGATCTTCCCACCTTGCTCGGTTAACCCGAGCGCGCCTAAACGTCATCATCCCGCTGTCGGATTCTCGCGAGATTCGAATTCTATATAAGGAGCCGCGTGTCACCGCCATTTTCACTTGTGCATTGGAGATGATAGCGAGAGGACGTGCAGCGTTCTCTCAGTTACTGTGTTCAGTGTGCTGCAAATATCTGTGCTCAGTGTGCTGCAAATATCTGTGCTCAGTGTGCTGAAAATATCTACGTTCTCTGACTGAAAAACGCTCCATATCTGTGCTGCATTGTAGTATATAGTAGGAGGATAGTGCAGAATTTTGCTGACCACCAGTATTATATAGCAGTACGGTACAGTAGTCCACTGCTCTACCTACCTCTGTGTCGTCAAGTATACTATCCATCCATACCTGTGCTGCATTTTAGTTGTGCGCAGTATATATAGTAGGAGGACAGTGCAGAATTTTGCTTACCACCAGTATATATATAGCAGTACGGTACAGTAGTCCACTGCTCTACCTACCTCTGTGTCGTCAAGTATACTATCCATCCATACCTGTGCGGCATTTTAGTTGTGCGTAGTATATATAGTAGGAGGACAGTGCAGAATTTTGCTGACCACCAGTATATATATAGCAGTACGGTACAGTAGTTCACTGCTCTACCTACCTCTTTGTCATCAAGCATACAATCCATCCATACCTGTGCTGCATTTTAGTTGTGCACAGTATATATAGTAGGAGGACAGTGCAGAATTTTGCTGACCACCAGTATATATATAGCAGTACGGTACAGTAGTTCACTGCTCTACCTACCTCTGTGTCGTCAAGTATACTATCCATCCATACTTGTGCTGCATTTTAGTTGTGCGCAGTATATATAGTAGGAGGACAGTGCAGAATTTTGCTGACCACCAGTATATATATAGCAGTACGGTACAGTAGTCCACGGCTCTACCTACCTCTGTGTCGTCAAGTATACTATCCATCCATACCTGTGCTGCATTTTAGTTGTGCGCAGTATATATAGTAGGAGGACAGTGCAGAATTTTGCTGACCACCAGTATATATATAGCAGTACGGTACAGTAGTTCACTGCTCTACCTACCTCTGTGTCGTCAAGTATACTATCCATCCATACCTGTGCTGCATTTTAGTTGTGCGCAGTATATATAGGAGTACAGTGCAGAATTTTGCTGACCACCAGTATATATATAGCAGTACGGTACAGTAGTCCACTGCTCTACCTACCTCTGTGTCGTCAAGTATACTATCCATCCATACCTGTGCTGCATTTTAGTTGTGCGCAGTACATATAGTAGGAGGACAGTGCAGAATTTTGCTGACCACCAGTATATATATAGCAGTACGGTACAGTAGTCCACTGCTCTACCTCTGTGTCGTCAAGTATACTATGCATCCATACCTGTGCTGCATTTTAGTTGTGCACAGTATACTATATAGTAGGAGGACAGTGCAGAATTTTGCTGACCACCAGTATATATAAAGCAGTACGGTACAGTAGTCCATTGTTTTACCTCTGTGTCATCAAGTATACTACAAAAGTTCAGTAAAATGACCCAAAAATCAAAATTAAAAGCGTCTGATGAGAAGCGTAAACTTGCCAATATGCCATTTACGACACGGAGTGGCAAGGAACGGCTGAGGCCCTAGCCTATGTTCATGGCTAGTGGTTCAGATTCACATGAGGATGGAAGCACTCATCCTCTCGCTAGAAAACTGCAGTGCCACTCCTAGATGGGCCAGGTGTTTGTGTCGGTCACTTGGGTCGCTTAGCTTAGCCATCCAGCGACCTTGGTGCACCTCTTTTTTTCTTTGCATCATGTGCTGTTTGGGGACTATTTTTTGAAGTGCCATCCTGTCTGACACTGCAGTGCCACTCCTAGATGGGCCAGGTGTTTGTGTCGGCCACTTGGGTCGCTTAGCTTAGCCATCTAGCGACCTTGGTGCACCTCTTTTTTTCTTTGCATCATGTGCTGTTTGGGGACTATTTTTTAAATCGGCCATCCTGTCTGACACTGCAGTATTACTCCTAGATGGGCCAGGTGTTTGTGTCGGCCACTTGCGTCGCTTAGCTTAGCCATCCAGCGACCTTGGAGCACCTCTTTTTTTCTTTGCATCATGTGTTGTTTGGGGACTATTTTTTAAATCTGCCATCCTGTCTGACACTGCAGTGCCACTCCTAGATGGGCCAGGTGTTTGTGTCGGCCACTTGGGTCGCTTAGCTTAGCCAACCAGCGACCTTGGTGCACCTCTTTTTTTCTTTGCATCATGTGCTGTTTGGGGACTGTTTTTTTGAAGTGCCATCCTGCCTGACACTGCAGTGCCACTCCTAGATGGGCCAGGTGTTTGTGTCGGCCACTTGTGTCGCTTAGCTTAGCCATCCAGCGACCTCGGTGCAAATTTTAGGACTAAAAATAATATTGTGAGGTGTGAGGTGTTCAGAATAGACTGGAAATGAGTGGAAATTATGGATATTGAGGTTAATTATACTATGGGATCAAAATGACCCCCAAATTCTATCATTTAAGCTGTTTTTTAGGGTGTTTTGCAAAAAAAATAAACGAATCCAAAACACACCCGAATCCGACAAAAAATTTTCAGGGAGGTTTTGCCAAAACGCGTCCGAATCCAAAACACGGCCGCGGAACCGAATCCAAAACCAAAACAGAAAACCCGAAAAATTTCCGGTGCACATCACTAATATATATATATATATATATATATATATATATATATAAAAGAATCCTTCCAAAGTCCTATGCAGAGCCTTGCAGAAGAAAACACAGGCGGTACTCCGTGGTCTTGTCAAATAAGTCTGTATAAGAAATTACAGCATGGTGCAAAAGCAGCATTGTTTCAAGACCATTATGGTCTTTTCATCAGGCTGTGCATCATAAATGGTGATACAAATAACTAAACGATATATATATGTACTGCTCAAAATAATGGGGAACACTTAAACAACACAATGTAACTCCAAGTCAATCATACTTCTGTGAAATCAAGCTGTCCACTTAGGAAGCAACACTGATTGACAATCAATTTCACATGCTTTTGTGCAAATGGAATAGACAACAGGTGGGAATTATAGGCAATTAGCAAGACACCCCCAATAAAGGAGTTGTTCTGCAGGTGGTGACCACAGACCAATTCTCAGCTCCTATGCTTTCTGGCTGATGTTTTGGTCACTTTTGAAAGCTGGCGGTGCTTTCACTCTAGTGGTAGCATGAGACGGAGTCTACAACCCACACAAGTGGCTCAGGTAGTGCAGCTCATCCAGGATGGCACATCAATGCGAGCTGTGGCAAAAAGGTTTGCTGTGTCTGTCAGCGTAGTGTCCAGAGCATGGAAGCGCTACCAGGAGACAGGCCAGTACATCAGGAGACGTGGAGGAGGCCATAGGAGGGCAACAACCCAGCAGTAGGACCGCTACCTCCGCCTTTGTGCAAGCAGGAAAAGGAGGAGCACTGCCAGAGCCCTGCAAAATGACCTCCAGCAAGCCACAAATGTGCATGTGTCTACTCAAACGATCAGAAACAGACTCCATGAGGGTGGTATGAGGGCCCGACGTCCACAAGTGGGGGTTGTGCTTACAGCCCAACACCGTGCAGGACGTTTGGCATTTGCCAGAGAACACCAAGATTGGCAAATTCGCCACTGGCGCCCTGTGCTCTTCACAGATGAAAGCAGGTTCTCACTGAGCACATGTGACAGACGTGACAGAGTCTGGAGACACCAAGGAGAACGTTCTGCTGCCTGCAACATCCTCCAGCATGACCGGTTTGGCCGCACAGCCCTCCATGTTCTCGCCAGAGGTAGCCTGACTGCCATTAGGTACCGAGATGAGATCCTCAGACCCCTTGTGAGACCATATGCTGGTGCGGTTGGCCCTGGGTTCCTCCTATTGCAAGACAATGCTAGACCTCATGTGGCTGGAGTGTGTCAGCAGTTCCTGCAAGACAAAGGCATTGATGCTATGGACTGGCCCGCCCGTTCCCCAGACCTGAATCCAATTGAGCACATCTGGGACATCATGTCTCGCACCATCCACCAACGCCACATTGCACCACAGACTGTCCAGGAGTTGGCTGATGCTTTAGTCCAGGTCTGGGAGGAGATCCCTCAGGAGACCATCCGCCACCTCATCAGGAGCATGCCCAGGCGTTGTAGGGAGGTCATACAGGCACATGGAGGCCACACACACTACTGAGCCTCATTTTGACTTGTTTTAAGGACATTACATCAAAGTTGGATCAGCCTGTAGTGTGTTTTTCCACTTTAATTTTGAGTGTGACTCCAAATCCAGACCTCCATGGGTTAATAAATTTGATTTCCACTGATAATTTTTGTGTGATTTTGTTGTCAGCGCATTCAACTATGTAAAGAACAAAGTATTTAATAAGAAAATTTCATTCATTCAGATCTAGGATGTGTTATTTTAGTGTTCCCTTTATTTTTTTGAGCAGTATATATAAATATATATATATATATATATACATATTTCACTTTGTAGAGGCATCACAGACCACAGAAGGCAGCAGTGGCATCCACTTTTGTTCCTGGCACCGAAACACAGTCATCTGCAATTTCTTAAATCTACAACTGACACTGAATGAGAGCCAGGGTGCACAGTTCAGCTATAACACCACCAAGGTTATTCACTCACCTTCTAAATTGACTACCCACCCATTTGGGTGATGATACTGCACCCATTAGGGTGGAACAGCCAACTACCAGTCTGATTGAAGGGAGTGCACCCAAAATAAATGATTGCACCCAGACTCGTGAGTTGCCATTATTTCTCATTGCAGAATAGCCATCAAACAGCAGCCAAGAAAACTATAAGGGAGGAAGGGTGGGAAGACTGGAATAAAGAGGCTTTCAGCCAAAGCCCAAGCCTCTACATAAAGTCCAACTCAGATACACCCCCAGCCACACCATAGGCTTGCTAAGTCATGTGATCTGTATTCATGCCAGCTCCCATAATAGATGTTTAAACTAACTAATTCCTTATAGCAATTATTTGGTTTCTCAAGTACTGAAAGTAATTTACAATTTTATATTTGATTATTACCAAAAAATAAATACAAAAATATTACTTCATCTTTCGTTTGTTTTTATCACATTTTAAATGTTCAGGCAGGATTAAAAATGTCAGTGAATTCTCAGACATCACAGCCATACCATTCCCCAGTGGTATTAGATAGACAATTTTGGATGAGTGACAGTACAGCATGTTCTTTTTCTTTTGGAAGGTATGCAGCATAAATCATACATTAACAACTGGGAGGCAAAACTTCCTGCCTGCCTCTAAAATGTGAGGCTGAACTCCAGAGCTGCTCTGCTGCCACTCGCTCTTAATGACATTTCAAGGCTGTTTAACAGCCTCTAAAATGGCCTTTGGAACCCCTGGAACACCCCCCAGAGATCATACCTCACATGGAGAGATATTTTTCTCCATTGATGCCCGGAAAAAAGAACAAACAGAAGTCACATCACGGTGGCCAGAAATCCAAGATGGCACCAGACACTGTGGGCACTGCTGATAAGGTAGCGTCTAGTTTCCCTTCGTGGAGAGGACCTTTCCCATAAGCCCCCGGGTCCATGTCACAAACTATTTGGAATAGTAACCTGTGGCGAGCGAAGCAAGACACCGCCTGCTGATAAGGCTGACTCTGCTCCTTCCTCTCCTCACAAGACACCTCAGGTGAGCAGAAACACCACTAGTCATTCCCAAAATAGAGTTATTCCTTCCCCAGACACACCAGTTACCTATGGCGATATGATAGAGAGTGGCAATCAGAGAGGCTATAGCATACCCTCCAACATTTTACACATAAAAATCGGTACACGCCCCTTTTCCTATACTTTCAATGGAAGTTTGGAGAGCCAAAAATCGGTACAGGCCATAAAAAAAGTACCCTTTTGCCCAGATTTCTCTGCCCCTGGCAGAGAAAGCTGAGCAGGTACCGGACCCCAGTGATCAGCTCTGTGTGTCCGATGGACACACAAGCTGATCAATGTGTAAAAAAAAAAAAAAAGTAAAAAAATCCCAAAAAAACATACTCATCTGTCCAGGAAGCCGGTGTCCGCTGCTCTGGTGAGCACTGCCGGGCGCCGGGGCCCCCATGTGCTGCAATGTGACCATGGTGCAGTAAAGTGACGCTGCAAAACAGCAGTGCACTTTACAGCACCGGGGGTCACAGCGCAGGAGAAGGACCCGGCGCCCGGCAGCCTCCTGAAGCAGCGCGGACCAGCTCCCTGGACAGGTGAGTATATTATCCTGCTGGGGGGTCAGCAGCGTGCAGGGGTAGTTGCAATGGGGGGGGGTCGACGCAGTAGCAGTGATGTCAGCGGGGGGGGGGGGGGGGGGGGGCGGCGCTTGCGCAGCAGGACATTGGGGTATTTTTTACGAAAAATACCCCGATGATGCTGCAAAGAGGCATCGCAGGGACAGAGCTTGACTGCAAGCTCTGTTCCTGCATGCGATAATTGATACATCCTTGTGATGTAATCAATTATCACAGTGCGAGTTTGGGTGATTTTATCACCTGTCATCTGCATCCTGGATGTGGATGGTGATAAATACCCTAAGTCTTCTATCTTACTGGAAATGTTAATGAAGTGCTTGATTTTGAGCTTGAAACTCCACCTGGAAGTTCATTGTACTTCTACTGCCACCCTGTGGCATTTTTTAATATTTCATATGGTTTCTATCTATTTACTTTCCTGTTCTATGTTCTTTGTCTTTTTCCTCATGTTCTCCCCTCCTCCTCCTCCCCCCCAACTGCACATGGGCAACATTAGGTCATGACTCTATAATGCTGATGCTGCTTTACTCTTTACTATGACATTTGTGTTTTTCTCGTGTGATATAGAATGGATCCTGGAATATAGGATGTATTAACTCCCCCCAGAAACGCAAGAAAATTCTCCTTTATGCTAACAAAATAAATTAGATATGCTTCTCCTTCAAGAAACACATTTGATACCATCAGAAATATTAAAACGAAACACTTTGAGATGGAAGGTGATAGCATCTGCGTCGTTTAATTCAAAGGCAAGAGGGGCGGTTATTTTGCTTAAACAGCATTTAGCTATAGAGTTATCTCCTTTAATTCAGACCCAGATGGTCAAATACTTATATGTGAAGTTTTAATAGCCAAATTCAAGTTGACTCTTTGTAATACAGGTTGAGTATCCCAAATATTCCGAAATACGGAATATTCTGAAATACGGAATTTTTTGAGTGAGAGTGAGATAGTGAAACCTTTGTTTTCTGATGGCTCAATGTACACAAACTTTGTTTAATACACAGAGTTATTAAAAATATTGTATTAAATGACCTTCAGGCTGTGTGTATAAGGTGTATATGAAACATAAATGAATTGCGTGAATGTACACACACTTTGTTTAATGCACAAAGGTGGTCATTCCGAGTTTGTTCGCAGCGCAGCGATAAGGCTAAAAAACGGCAGTTCTGCGCATGTGTATGCGGCGCAATGCGCAACGTACCAGCACAATGAACGATGCAGTTTTGCACAGGGTCTAGCGATGCATTTCAGTCGCACTGCTTGCCGCAGAGTGATTGACATGAACTGGGCGTTTCTGGGTGGCAACTGACCATTTTCAGGGAGTGTTCGGAAAAACGCAGGCGTGCCAGGGAAAACGCAGGCGTGGCTGGGCTGGCTGGGTGTGTGACGTCAAATCCAGAACTGAATAGTCTAAGTCAGTGGTTCTCAAACTCGGTCCTCAGGACCCCACACAGTGCATGTTTTGCAGGTAACCCAGCAAGTGCACAGGTGTATTAATTACGCACTGACACATTTTAAAAGGTCTGCAGGTGGAGCTAATTATTTCACTTGCGATTCTGTGAGGAGACCTGCAAAACATGCACTGTGTGGGGTCCTGAGGACCGAGTTTGAGAACCTGTGGTCTAAGTGATCGCAAGCGCTGAGTAGGTTTTGAGCTACTCTGAAACTACACAAATTTTTTTTGCAGGCGCTCTGCGATACAACCATTCGCACTTCTGCTAAGCTAAAATACACTCCCAGTGGGCGGCGGCATAGCGTTTGCACGGCTGCTAAAAACTGCTAGCGAGCAATCAACTCAGAATGACCCCCAAAGTTATTAAAAATATTAGCTAAAATGACCATCAGGCTGTGTGAATAAGGTGTATATGAAACATAAATGTCTTCTGTGCTTAGACTTAGGTCCCATCGCCATGATATCTCATTATGGTGTGCAATTATTCCAAAATATGGAAAAATACGATATCCAAAATACTTCCGGTCCCAAGCATTTTTGGATAAGGGATACTCACCCTGTATATACGCCCCTAACATATATTCCAGGTCCTTCTTCCAGTCATTAATAGCCAAACTCTTACCAAAAGTGGACACTCTACTGATTATTTGTGGAGACTTTAATCTCATCTACCCAGTTAGATAAACAACGGCCTTCAGTAGGCAGACTTATTAAACCCCTCAAAATAGGGGTGCCTTATTTCTCCAAATGACAACTACTAGATATTTGGAGGTTACACAGCCCTACAGAAAAGGAATTTTCCTGCCTATCTGCGGTGACTGGTCTGATGTCCCAAATTGACTATGCCTTATGTTCCCATACTTTGATCAATAAAATACCTCATATCCAAATTGAATTTATCAACCTCTCAGACCATGCACTGATTTGGTTTGAAGTACAAATATTGAACAAAGCCCTTTTAGATTATGGAAATCTCCCATGGCTCTTTCTAATTAACTAAAATGTAAACAAAACAAAAATGAGAAGGCGCCTGGGAATCGTTTAGATTAAACAACCTTCCCTTCACATCAAATAATCCTGTATAATTTTGGCAGATGTCCAGGCTGTAATCCGAGGTAGAATTGTTTCTTATATGTCATCAGCTAGGAAATCTCTGAGGGATGATCATGTTAAGGCCCAACAAGCTATAAATATTGAACAAATTTGGAGGAAGAAACTTAACCAGTGCTTCAGATAACTCCTCGAATCTAATTGCCTTCATAGGTTTTCCACCATAGGGAGATTTTCCATATACAATGAAGCATAAAGATAAAAGTGTATATAGTGAAATACTGTTTAATATAACATATATATACCCATACAACACACATACCGTATATACTCGAGTATAAGTCGACCCGAATATAAGCCGAGGCACCTAATTTTACCACAAAAAACTGGGAAAACTTATTGACTCGAGTATAAGCCTAGGGTGGGAAATGCAGCAGCTACTGGTAAATTTCAAAAATAAAAATAGATACCAATAAAAATTACAGGGTCTTCTGCTGTCGGGTGAGGACAGAGTGTCCTACTGTGGGATGAGAACAGAACATAGAACTGGGGAGATATAAAGGAAACGTATTCTGGGGATTAGTGTAGAATGCCTGAGAAAAGCCACAGGAACGTACATGTATGTGCCATCTCTGCGTGCAATGACGGGCTGGCACCATGACACTGTCTGGAGGAGTCACATACAGTCAGTGTAAGCATGCAGCTGCAGGGTTCTAAGACCACGCATGCGCCCCCCTCCCGCTCCCAACCGCATCAGAAGCAGATACTGAGGATGAGAGAGGAGAGGACGCGATCAGTCTCGGTAATGGGTGTAGTACGGTATGCCGGCGCTCAGGCTCCCGGCGACCAGCATACCGGCGCCGGGAGCCCGACCGCCGGCATACCGACAGCGTTGGGAGCGCTAAGGAGCCCCTTGCGGGCTCGCTGCGCTAGCCACACTATTTTATTCTCCCTCCAGGGGGGTCATGGACCCCCATGAGGGAGAATAGCTGTCGGTATGCCGGGTGTTGGGATTCCGGCGCCGGTATAATGTGCGCCGGGATCCCGACATTCGGCATACTGAAGACCACCCCTCGGTAATACCACATACACAGGGAGCTGGCTGGGAGACCGAGCACCGTGCGTAGCGCATGCACTTCTTTACCATAGTATATACTACTCATACACACTGTGCTTCTGCTGGAGTGCGTCCCCGCCGCTGCCCTCGCCCCCGCCGCAGGAGACCCTCCTCCACTCATCATCAGCAGCAGCAGCCAGGATTTCAGTAGCGGCTACTGCAGACATGACAGGGGGGGCATGGGCCCGCGTGCCCCCCACCCTGGATCCACCACTGGCTCCACTCACCTAGCTCACCTGGAGGCAGATGCAAATGGCTCCACAGGGGAGGGCGGGGGTTTGCGGGCGCCGCTCACCTGGAAACATACAGAGCCCCGGGGATGTCTCACACTGCTACCGCCGGCCACCTCAAGCAGGTACTTTGCATCATACGAGTATAAGCTGATGGGGGGCTTTTTCAGCACAAAAAATGTGCTGGAAAACTCTGCTTATACTCGAGTATATACGGTAAATTGATCAGATGTCACAAAGATCCTGGAGCAGCAAGCAAAACGGGTAATTACCAGATTATAACGAACTGCAACCAAACAGTTCTTAACAGCACACGGTTTAAAATAGGAATTCCGGATACTATCACAGAAAGGTTCACCCCTTTAAAGACCTACAGGAATTTAAGGACCTGGATAAAAGAATAGAGAATAGCTTGAAAAAGAATGAAAAACTTCTTATTGATAGAAAGGTCAGAAAGTTTAACAGGGATAAAAAGTGGGAAACATCTGGAGAACTGGAATCTCCGACTCCAGATAATGAAATGGGGGATGATTATATACCACCCACCACAATAACCCCAATGATTAATAAGAAAAAGCGGATCCCTCCATATTTATACAAAGAGAGATTAAATTCAAGGTCGGCACTACAACATTGGAAATTCCCCCAGAGTATAGATAATTCCACTGATCAAAAGACTGAGGCCCTTTCAGTCTAGGGGGGAGTTTAGACTAAGGGCCATATGCAATTGCGGCCGAATTGCCGCAAATGTTGAAAAACGGGGCATTTTCGACACAAAAAAATAATTCGACAATGCAATACAGTACTTTTCGACAAAAAAACGTCCGTTTCAGATTCGACTTTTTGCAATTCGACAGTTTTCAAATTCGACATGTCTGCAATGGTAAAAATGCGGCTTTTCGACAAAAGTATATTCAATTGAAGAATGTCCATTTGACAACAGTGCTTTTCGACAGTCATTTCGTCAATTTCAGTCCACCTCATTTTGCTGGCGGGATCTAATAAAAAAATTTCAAAACTTTTTTTTTGTGTTTTTTTATTGCTAATGGCATATCTATTTAGAAGGGATTATCTACTTGGTTTGTCTATTAGGAGCCACAAGTATTATTTAATATCTTTTTTAAAAGAATATATTTTTTTTTACTGACTAAAATAATATGGAGAGATCAGAGCATGTTTTTCAGTGGGAAGGGGTGGGAATCGGTTAAAAATCAAGAAAAAAATGCGTGGGGTCCCCCCTCCTAAGCATAACCAGCCTCAGGCTCTTTGAGCCGGTCTTGGTTGTAAAAATATGGGAAGAAAATGGACAGGGGATCCCCCGTATTTTAACAACCAGCACCAGGCTCTGCATCCGGTCCTGGTGCAAAAAATATGGGGGACAAAAGACGTAGGGGTCCCCCGCATTTTTCACACCAGCACTGGGCTCCACTAGCTGGAGAGATAATGCCACAGCCGGGGGACACTTGTATACCGGTCCCTGCGGCCGTGGCATTAAATCCCCAACTAGTCACCCCTGGCAGGGGTACCCTGGAGGAGTGGGGACCCCTTAAATCAAGGGGTCCCCTCTCCAGCCACCCAAGGGCCAGGGGTGAAGCCCGAGGCTGTCCCCCCATCCAAGGGCGACGGATGGGAGGCTGATAGCCAAGTGACAAAATAAAGAATATTGTTTTTTGTAGCAGAACTACAATTCCCAGCAACCCTCACCCGCAAGCTGGTACTTGGAGAACCACAAGTACCAGCATGAGGGGGGAAACGGGCCCGCTGGTACCTGTAGTTCTACTGCAAAAAAAATACCCAAATAAAAACAGCACACACACATAGTGATAGTAAAACTTTATTACATACATGCACACCGACACACACATACTTACCTATGTTGACACGACGACTCGGTCCCCTTCACCAGTAGAATCCACGGTGTACCTGTAAATAAAATTATACTCATAAAAATCCTGTGTAGATCTGTCCTCTTCTTGTTTGTAATCCACGTACTTGGCAAAATAATAAAACGCAAAACCCGATCCACGCACTGAAAGGCGTCCCATGTTTACACATGGGACCCCTTTTCCCGAATGCCGGGACCCCCCGTGACTACTGTCACAGAGGGTCCCTTCAACCAATCAGGGAGCGCCACATCGTGGCACTCTCCTGATTGGCTGTGCGCGTCTGAGCTGTCAGGCGGCGCATAGCACTATGCCGCTCCATTATATTCAATGGTGGGAACTTTGCGGTCAGCGGTTGACCGCGAGTAACCTCAACCGCTGACGCAAAGTTCCCACCATTGGATACAATGGAGCGCCTATGTGCTACATTGTATCTCGAGTGCACCGCCTGACAGCTCAGACGCGCACATGCTGCGCACGCGTTCGCAGCCTTGCTATGCAAAAAAGCCCTCCCCTATAGGCGGCGTCTAGTTGATCGCATGGGCAGCAAAAAGTTGCTACGTGCGATCAACTCGGAATGACCCCTCCATATCTTAGCGAAGGAAGAGATGTTCTTGCTGGAGAAAGAACTTAAATATGCACTGGCACTTCCCATGAATACATTTAGTACATTTGTGGAGCTACACAAATATATTAGAAAAATAAGTATCAAAAAGCTATTCATTATGAAGGGTGAGGGAACTCCAATGCCCATACCTTCTATAACAGATACCCCTTTTAAACCCAAGTCTATTTTTAATCCATCTCATGTATGGGGAAATTTTATTGAAACTTTTTTTAAACTGATGTCTGATGATATACAAGCGATGGAAACGAAGGTTTCCAACCAAATTTGACTTATAAGGAACATAAAGCACTGAAAAACTTGAAAGATAATGAAGATTTGGTCATTAAACCCACATATAAAGGGGGAGGGGTGGTCATCATGACAAGGGAGAATTATGAAAAGGAGGTATTAAAGCAATTGGAGGATGGTAAAACATACCAGAAACTTAAGATAGACCACACGAGCAATATCCAAAAAGCATTGACTAAATTACTAGAGTTATATTTTAAGAAAGGAACTCTGAAACAGAAGGAAAATAAATTTCTCTATATTGAGGAACCAGTTATTCCAGTCCTATATATATTGCCTAAGGTCCATAAAGATCCTGTGAGACCACCCAGGTGCCCGATTGTATCGGGGATTGGTTCGATTACTTCGAACCTGTTAGAGTTCATTGATTTCTATTTGCAACCACTGGTGTCTAAGAACAGTGCTTATTTAAAAGACACCAGGGATTTTCTCAATGTAATTGAGAATTTACAATGGGAAGAAGGGTTAATACTAGTTACTGCGGACGTTCAGTCCCTATATACTATTATTGAGCATCACGCGGGTCTTAAAGCACTTTCGTCAGCTTTAGAAGGGAGTGGACTAGAAAAGGACTTACAAGAATTCATACACAAAGGGATCTTATTTATTTTTGAAAATAATTATTTCTCATTTAATAATACTTTTTATCTTCAGAGTATAGGCACTGCTATGGGCACCAGGTTCGCTCTGATTTATGCCAATATTTTCATGGGACAGTGGGAGGAGGAAAATATCTGGAACCGCTGTCCCTTCTGAGAAAACCTGGTGTCATGGAGGAGATATATTGATGACATCTTTTTTATTTGGAGAGGAGGAGAGGTACTGCTACAGAATTTTTTTAAGTATTTAAATACTAATCTTTTAAATATTTTTTTCACATTTGAGAATAGTAGCAGTACTATTAACTTTTAGGTGTTACATTATACATAGAGGATGGCCAAATACATACCATGAATTATAAGAAACCAACCGATTCGGGTGCTTACATTGGAGAAACCAGTTGCCACCATCTGGATTGGTTGGGATCAATCCCAGAAGGACAATTTAGATGCCTAAGCAAAATTGTACTCAATATACGGTTTATGAAGTACAGGCAGAAGACATGAGAAATAAGTTTGAAGCATCTGGTTATAAGAAGGAAAAAATAGAATGTGTTGAGAATAAAGTAGCATTAATTGACCATAAAGAATTACTACGACCCTGTGATAAAGACATTAAAAAAAACAGAAACAAATTTTGACTGGGCTTTTGTTACATCTTTTAATAGTCAGTATACGAAGATACAATAATCTTTAAATAAACATTGGGGTATATTGAAGAAGGATCCAATCATTGGGGAACTTATACCAAGTAAACCCAAATGTATCTTCAGAAGAGCCACAAATCTAAGAATGAATCTTGTAAAAAGTACTCAACCTCAAAAAAAGTCCATCTGTACTATTAAATCCAAAGGTTTTTTTCATTGCGGATTATGTGTAGGGTGTCGAGGGATACAGACAAGGAACAGTAAGATTACGGAAGTAATCATTAACAATAATAACTGTAAGATAGTAGATTTTATAACCTGCAACAGCTCCAATGTGGTTTATGCTACAGAGTGTACCTGTGGGTTGTGGTACATAGGCTGCACTTCGAGGCCATTTAAAGTCCGTATTAGTGAATATTTAAGGAATATTAAGAATGGCCTGACAACCCATGCACTATCAGAGCACTTTAGGTTGAAGCATCATATCAATAGTTCGGGTATCAGAAAATATTGCGGACTTATACACACATAGGGTAATTGGAGAAGAAAGGATATCCCTTGTCAGCTGGCAAAAGCTGAAATGAAGACAATTTATCAGTGTGGTACTCTTAAACCAAGAGGTCTTAATTCTGACTTTGAGGTGAAGTGGTTTTTATAGGATAATTTTAGAGGTATTTTAGAAGAGAATTTTATGATGTTTTCTTTGAATTTATCCTTTTATTATGCTATACATAAAATATTTGTAACTATTTTTAACTACCTTTCCTTTTTCTTTGTTTTATCATACTGTATATCTCTAGCATAAGAGACTGTGAATCTCCCATCTGTTTGCAAATTATGTCACCAGAAGTGACGTTACTGACAAGTACAGAATATGTCCATTTGCTGTATGCCAGACCTTAAAAAGTTTTTAAATACAGCGACTACCTCCCCCGATATGCTCCGCAGTTAGGACATTATGAAGAGAGGATTTACAGCTAAATAATGTTATGAATATGGATGGGGACCGGAAGTGACGCTGCGGTGTGCGGCGTGGGACTGTGATTGGATGCCGGGTTTCTATGACAACCCAAATATACAGAGAATTTGCACAGGGCAGGAGTGTGCACAGCAAAGGACCATGGGACGTGTAGGTTTGACTATGTATATGGTCCAGCTGTGCACAGGGGACTTGGATTGGTGCCCTTGGTATTCAAATATTTCCTTATGCGGATTGATCAGTATTCTGACTTTGCACAATGAAAAAGACCCCAGCACGGGGTAGAAACGCGTCAGTGTGTATGCAGCCGCCAACGGAGTGACTAACCAGAATCCAGTGAGATCCAGACGGATTTCTGTGGGGGTATCCGGAATTCCTATTTTAAACCCTATGCTGTTAAGGACTGTTTGGTTGCAGTTTGATTATAATCTGGTAATTACCCGTTTTGCTTGCTGCTCCAGGATCTTTGTGACATCTGATCAATTTATGTGTGTTGTATGTGTATATATATATTCTATTAAACGGTATTTCACTTTATACACTTTTATCTTTATGCTTCATTGTATATGGAAAATCTCTCTATGGTGGAAAACCTATGAAGGCAATTAGATTCGAAGAGTGATCTGAAGCGCTGGTTAAGTTTCTTCCTCCAATTTTTTTTATGTGCACTTTTTGGTGAGGGATGAAGGAAACCTCTTGGGAGATCGGGGCATTACCAGCAGTTTATGCGCACTAAGTATTTCTATAAATCTTTGTACAGAAATATTGAACAAAGCCACTTTAGATCATGGAAATCTATCACGGCTCTGATTCAGTAAAATGTAGACAAAAATTAGAAGGCATCTGGGAGTCGTATAGATTAAACAACCTTCCCTTCGCATCAGATAATCCTGTATTATTTTGGCAGGTGTCCAGGCCGTAATCCGAGGTAGCATTATTTCTTATGTCATCAACTGGGAAATCTCTGAGGGATGATCATGTCAAGGCCCAACATGCTTTGACAGATGTGTTTCAAACATGTAAATCCCCTCCTAATGCAACTACTAAGAAAATATATTTTGAAGCTAAATCACATTATGATGGCATGTTTATTAAGATGGAAGAATGTTTTTCCTTTAAAAAAAAGTCCAATGATTCTACAAATATAGCAAAAGAAGTGGTAAACTTATATCTACCATTTTAAAAGGACAAAAACTGCAGATGGTGGTTAGACCATTAGCTAAGCCTGATGGTACCTTCACAACTACCGACACGCAGATAGCTGATATTATGACTGAATTCTAAGCTTTGTTGTATTCACAACCGCCCGCTTCTCCTGCAGCGGAAGTTGCAAGGTTCTGGGAAGACTTACCTATCCCCCAAATACTGGCACAATTAGTAGATTCCCTTATAGGCCCTATCACTGAGGAAGAAGTATCTTGTGTTATTGAACGTTTAAAAAACGGCAAAGCACCAGGCTCCCACGGGTATACTGCAGAATATTATACGATACTAGCACCCAGAATTGTCCCTTAATTGACACTATTTTATAACTCACTTTTGACATTACACTAGATCATGGATCATTTTAATTCAGCCACCATAAACATCATCCCCAAACAAGGTAAAGATCTGGCAGATCAGAGCTCCTATCGCCCAATATCACTTTTGAATGTTGATTATAAGATGCTTACTAAAATTTCTGCAGAAAGGGTAAAATATATCCTCCCACATATGATTCAAAAAGATCAGATAGGGATTATAATTGGCCGGAACTCGACAGTAAACATCAGAAGAGTATTGGCAGCTATTTCAGATGCACAGAACTCTAACACCACAAGCTATCCTTGCCCTAGACGCTGAAAAGGCATTTGATAGAATACATTGGGACCATCTGTATCAATCACTTAGGAAATTTGGTGTCCCCGACAGATTCTTTACTATTCTGTTATATTCTTATTTGAATTCTAAGATTCTATGTAATGGCTATCTTTCTGACTCTTTTCAAATTTATAAGGGTACGAGACAAAGATGTCCACTCTCACTGTTACTCTTTGCAGTAGCCCTAGAACAACTTGCAATAGCCCTCAGACAATCGCCCCTACAGTATATCAAGGGATCATGGTAGGAGGAGTAGACTTGCGTCTTTCTCTATTCACTGATGACATGTCATTGTTTAAGTCACGTCCCAATTATTCTTTACCCATTATCTGAGATATTATAACACAGTTTGGCTCTTTTTCTGCATATAAAATAAACATAAATAAATCAGAAATGTTGCAGTTGTGCATCGACACATCATATGACATGTCATCAGCATTACTCAAGAAAATGAAAGTGGTGAAATCCAAATTTAAATATTTAGGAATTAATATTCCAAGCCATTTATCTCATCTATACTCATATAATTTTACTCCACTGATAAACTCAATTATCACTTTATTAGAGAGTTGGAATGCGTTACCTTTGTCCCTAATGGGAAGGATAACAGTATTAAAATTTGTCATTTTTCTGAAGCTATTCTATACGATTCAGATGCTCCCAATTTCTATCTCTATCCAGGATATTAAAAAATTATACAGAGAATTTCAAAAATTCATCTGGAAAAATGGATGCCCTAGAATTTCCAGAGCTAAATTACACATGTTGCGCTCGGATGGTGGCCTTGGACATCAAAACCTACTGAAATGTACATATTCTATATTTTTCCGTTTAATTGTGGATTGGCTACTGGAAAGGGATACCTACTCTGTGTATGCCTCAGACTGTGCTACTTGTACCCTGTTCTCCCCAGGTGCCTTGCTACATATCCCGAAAAAACTTCTCCCACCTTCTGTACTTAATATTTTCTTTAGAGACATCTACCACACTTGGTGGGCCCTTAATAAACTGTTCAAGAGAAACCTTTGCCGCACTGATGTGATACCACTTTGGGGTAACCATTTGTTTAAACCAGGGCTAGAAAATCTAACTTACCTTAGACTGAAGACAAAGGGCATCAGAAACACTGCTGATGTTTTTGATCCTGGAGGCATGATTCTTTCTTTTTCTGAATTGCAAACTAAATATAATCTTAATAATCACCATTTCTTTGCATACATGGAGTCGCTTCCTAATGCCTTGTCTTCTCTTAAAAAAAACAATGTTCTGATGTATTTGCTGTCTTTCACTAAACAAATTAAATATAAAACTAGATACCTATATCAAGATTTAGTCAAATTGAACTCCCCCAAACTGTAGACTCATGTTCCTGCGTTATGTAAGAATGATGTTCCTTCCTAAAATAATGAACTGATCTTGTTTAAAAACCATGAGACTGCATTGAAAGCACTTCACTCTGTTTCTTTACAAGAAACCCATGTAAAATTCATTCATAGAGCTTACATTTCGCAGGCTCAGCGCAAAAACTTTGAACCCGCCGAAACAGGGCAATGCCCTAAGTGCAAGACCTCATCGGCTACCTTCTTTCATACTGTGTGGTCTTGTGGAGCAATAAAAATATTTTGGAACAAGATTATTTCATATTTTAATATCACATTTAGTTTCAAAGTGTCATTAGATCCTGCAGCATTGTTGTTTGTTAATTTAAATAAACTGGGCTCTAGGGGCTGATACCACCAAGCTCAGTCCTTTCTTAATTGTACTGGTCACTATTGCCAAAAAAGTAATATGGACACAGGGGATACCCCGTTCACCACCCAGATTAGATATTGTCCACCACATGCTTCTTAAAACCATGTATTTAGACAGACACTCCAAGCTCCCTAACATTGAAAAAGGTATTACAGGATGAGTATCCATTATCCAAAATGCTTGGGACCAGAGGTATTTTGGATATGGGATTTTTCCGTATTTTGGAATAATTGCATACTATAATGAGATATCATGGTGATGGGACCTAAATCTAAGCAAAGAATGTATTTATGTTACATATACACCTTATACACACAGCCTGAAGGCAATTTTAGCCAATATTTTTTATAACTTTGTGCATTAAACAAAGTGTGTCTACATTCACACAAATCATTAATCTTTCATATACACCCTATACACACAGCCTGAAGGTCATTTAATACAATATTTTTAATAACTTTGTCTATTAAACAAAGTTTGTGTACATTGAGCCATCAAAAAACAAAGGTTTCACTAACTCACTCTCAGTCAAAAAAGTCTGTATTTCGGAATATTTGGATATGGGATACTCAACCTGTATAACCTTTCACAGTAAATGGGGCTCCTTTATTGCATACTTGCCTACTTTTGAAAACTAGTTTCAGGGAGATTGTAGGTGTAAGTAGAATGCAGCGTGTCATGCTCCACCCAAAGGGTGTGTCTAGCTCTACCTATGGGCGTATATATTGCCACCAAGGGGCGTGTCCTTCAGTGTCAGGTGTTCACTCCAGTGACTATAGGCAAATTAATATTTTGATAGTTTTGTGTCACCCAAAATGGACGCCTCCATATGGGAGACAATGTCCTTAAAACAAGGATTTTTATGGGGCAGCATTTAAATCTAGCTTTTACAATAGACCTGTTAACACATAATAAGCCTAGACAATGTGAAACAACCCACAAAATGAGCAGAACAGACAGTGTAATGGTTAGAATTACTGCCTCACATCACTACGGTCATGGGTTTGATTCCCACCATGGCCCTAACTGTGTGGAGTTTGTATACTCTCCCAATGCTTGTGTGGGTTTTGTCCCAAAATCCAAAAATATATTGGTAGTACATTTAATTAGTCTCCCAATAAAATTCACCCTAGTGTGAATGTGTGTGTGTACACATGTGGTAGGGAATATACATAGAGTATAAGCTCTAATGGGGCAGGGAATAATTTGAATGGCCAAATATTCGCTATAAAGAGCTGTATAATATATGCGTGTGCTATATAAAAAACTGGTAATAAATAATAATGGAGAAAAAAACATCATTTAAAATGTAAACATCATGTTGGTCTACACAATCATTGAAAAGCAATTTTACATAAAATGGATGCAAAAGGGCACATAACAAGCCATGTTAGGAATATCCATGCTTGAAAACAGACCTTGACATCACATTTTCTCTAAAAAAAACCTATTATGGATTTTCAGGGGGCAACATTTAAACCTAGATTTTACAACAGACCTACTAATACATGACAATCCTAAACAACGACGTAGAGCATTCCTATCCTAACCCTCACCCTAGCACCCTAACCTAACCATAAACATTAACCCCAATACCCTTTCCCTGGTCCCAATAGCCTAACAACCATAACCCAACTGTCATTCCTAACCTCTCCCTTACCATAACCCCTAACCTTAATATCTAAACCCAAACCGTTAAACCGACCCTAATATCCTATCCCTAATACCCTAACAACTAACCCTAACTAACTCTAATACCCTACACCCCATCCCCTAAACTAACCCTAATACCCAACACCCATCGTCTAAACTAACCCTAATACCCTAACCCAAACAACTAAAGTAACCATAATACTGTAATCCTAAAGGGCAGACTTGATGGGCCATTTGGTTCTTATCTGCCGTCAAATTCTAAGTTTCCACGAAAACTATAGTACAAAGAGCAGCATACCACAGAGAATGTTTGTGTATGGACAGCATACTACAAGAGGATACTGTAACGCTGACTCTATCCCTATAACACTGACACTATCCCTATAACTCTGACCCTGCACTATAACACTGACACTATCCTTATAACACTGACCATATCTCCGTAACACTGACCCTCTCCCTGTAGCACAACACTGACCCTATCGCTGTAACACTGACCCTATCCCTATAACCCTATCCCGTTTACACTGATCCTTCCCCTATAACCTTGAGCATATCCCTATAGCGCTGAGAGTGTCCCTATAAAGCTGATCCTATACTATACCACTGACCCTATACTATAACACTGACCTTATACTATAACACTGACCCAATCCCTGCAACTCTGACCCTGTCCCTATAACTCTGACCCTATACTATAACACTAATCGTATCCCTGTTACTCTGACCCTATCCCTATAACTCTGATCCTATACTGCTGACCTTATACTAGAATATGGACCCTGTCCCTATAACAATGTACCTATCATACTGACCCTACTGTATAATGCTGACCTTATACTAGAAAACTGACCCTGTCCCGATAACACTGACCCTATCCCTATTAAACTAACACTGTCCCTGTAACACTGACCGTGTCCCTATAACACTGACACTATACTATAACTCTGACACTATTTCTATAATTCTGACCCTGTCCCTAAAACACTGACACTATCCCTAAAACACTGACCCTGTCTTTATAACACTGACCCTATACCATAACTCTGACCGTATACCATAACTCTGACCCTATACTATAACTCTGACCCTATACTATAGCTCTGACCCTGTCCCTATAATGCTGACCCTGTCCCTATATCGCTGACCGTATGTCCCTATAACTCTGACCCTATCCCTATAACACTAACACTGTCCCTGTAACACTGACCCTGTCCCTATAACACTGACCCTATACTATGCCTATAACACTGACGCGGTCCCTATAACATGGACCCGGACCCTATAACACTGACCCTATCCTATAACACTGACCCTTTCTCTGTAACGCTGACCCTATACTATAACACTGACTTTATGCCTGTAACACTGACCCTATACTATAACACTGACTTTATGCCTGTAACGCTGACCCTATACTATAACACTGACTTTATGCCTGTAACGCTGACCCTATACTTTAACACTGACCTTATCCCTGTAACTGTTACCCTATACTATAAATGTGACATGATCCCTGTAACACTGATCATATCCTATAACACTGACCCTATCCCTGTAATGCTGACCCTATACTATAACACTGACCCTATCCCTGTAATGCTGACCCTATACTATAACACTGACCCTATCCCTGTAATGCTGACACTATACTTTAACACTGACCATATACTATAACACTCACCCTATCCCTGTAACGCTGCCCCTGTACTGTAACACTGACCCTATACTGTAACACTGACCCTATCCCTGTAACACTGACCCTATACTATAACACTGACCATATCCCTGTAACGCTGACCCTATACTATAACACTGACCATATCCCTGTAACGCTGACCCTATACTGTAACACTGACCCTATACTATAACACTGACCCTAGCCGTGTAATGCTGATCCTATACTATAACACTGACCCTAGCCATGTAACGCTGACCCTATCCCTGTAACATTGACCCTGTCACTCTAATACTGTCAGTGCTCCCTCCTAGGATGAATGTATCTTGGGCTTGCAAGTCATTGTACAGTAGCAATAACAAGTAATCACACTAGGATTTGGACGGGAACCTACTGTTGTACATCACTAAAATGGCTTTAAAGGGAGAAGTCATAATCATGGGAGACTTTAATATACCTGATGTAAACTGGGAGGGGTCTTTTGCAAGTTCAGCTACAGGTGGCAAATTTCTAAATTCCTTACAGGGAGCTTCTCTCAAGCAATTGGTGAGGGAGCCCACTCGCAAAGACTCAATATTAGATTTAATTCTTACAAATGGTGACAGGATATCAGACATATACTGTATGTGGGTGAGTACCTGGGATCCAGTGATCATCAAGCAGTATGGTTTAGTATGAAGACAGGATCCAACTACTGTCACACAAAAACAAAGGTGTTGGCTTTTAAAAATGATGACTTTGCAAAAATGAGGAGATGTTTAAGTGATTTATTGGCGGCCTGGAGGAACTTTGAAGAAGTGCAGGAGAGGTGGGAAAAACTAAAAAGTGCAATAATAAGGGCAACAGACCTTTGTATAAAAAGGGTTAGGAAAAGCACCAGGAAAAGGAAGCCAATGTGGGTCACACATGAAGTATCAACTAGTGTGAAAGCAAAAAAGATGGCTTGTAGGAAATACAAACAGACTCAAAATAATAACGACAAAGAGGTGTATCTTGACAGACGGAAGGATGCTAAGAAAGTGATCAGACGTGCAAAGGCAGAAGCTGAGGAGAAAATAGCCCAGTCAGTAGATAAAGGGGGCAAAACTTTTTTTAAGTATATAAGTGAAAGGAGAAAATCAAATGGAGGAATAATAAGACTTAATACAGAGAGTGAGAATTTGGTGGAGGGAGACAAAGCAATAGCAGATCACCTAAATATTTTTTTTTGCTCAGTATTTACAACAGAAGGAGAAGGGAAGGGGCCACAGTTAAGTTGCAAGGACATTCATAAAAATAAGGTAGATGAAAGTACATTTACAGAGGAGAAGGTCCTAATGGAACTTTCAAAACTAAAAGTGGAGAAATCAATGGGGCCAGATGGGATACACCCAAGGATACTAAAAGAGCTAAAAGATGTGCTGGTGAAACATTTAACAGAATTATTTAACCAGTCACTAAATGCAGGTGCAATTCCAGAGGACTGGAAAAGAGCAAATGTAGTTCCACTGCACAAAAGTGGAAGCAAGGAAGAAGCAAGTAACTACAGACCAGTAAGCCTTACATCAGTAGTAGGGAAAGTAATGGAAAAACTATTAAAATAAAGAGTTGTGGAATATCTTAAATCAAACAACTTACAGGATCCAAAACAGCATGGATTTACTGGTGGGAGATCTTGCCAAACAAATCTTATTGACTTTTTTGACTCTATGATGAAAATAATAGATCAAGGGGGAGCTACAGATGTAGCATATCTAGACTTTAGTGAGGCATTTGACACTGTCCCACATCGCAGACTGCTAAATAAAACTGAAAGCATAGAGGTGGGTTATAAAACAGTTAAATGGATAAGAACCTGGTTTCAGGATAGGAAACAGACAGCTGTAGTAAATGAAGTGCAATCTATGGAGGGAAATGTTACCAGTGGAGTACCCCAGGGATCTGTACTTGGACCAGTTCTCTTTAATATCTGTGTTGGTGACATTGCAAATGGTATTGAAGGGAAAGTATGCCTTTTTGCAGATGATACAAAGATATGCAACAGGGTAGACACGGTGGTGACCTAGATAGGCTTGAGAAATGGTCAAGAACGTGGCAACTACAGTTTAATGCAAAATCATGCACTTGGGTCTTAAAAACCTAAAGGCTAAATATGGTATCAAGGGTACTATAATGGAAACTACTGAGGAGGAAAGGGATTTAGGAGTCACTATTTCAAGTGACTTAAAGGCAGGAAACCAATGCAACAAAGCAATGAGAAAGGCAAGTCAGATGCTTGGTTGCATAGGGAGAGGAATCAGTAGCAGGAAAAACGAAGTAATAATGCCACTGTATAGGTCATTGGTACGGCCCCATCTGGAATACTGTGTCTAGTTCTGGAGACGATATCTCCAGAAAGATATAAATACATTAGAGAGTGTATAAAGATGGGCAACTAAAATGGTGCATGGCCTACATCACAAAACTTACCCGGAAAGGCTAAAAGATCTTAACATGTATAGTTTGGAGGAGAGAAGGGAAAGGGGGGACATGATAGAAACTTTCAAATATACCAACGGTCTTAACAAAGTTCAGGAGGGAAACATTCTTCAAAGGAAGAGAAGTATTAGAACTCGAGGACATACACTGAAACTGGAGGGAGGCAGGTTCAGGGAAAATTTAAGGAGAAATTACTTCATAGGAAGGGCACTGGATAAGTGGAATAGCCTCCCACCAGAGGTGGTAGAGGCTAAGACGGTAGAGCAATTTAAACATGCTTGGGATAGGCAAATGTACAAGAGATGCCCACTTTCAGTGTCTACCGACGCTGCAATCATGCTTTGTGCCTCTTTAGATGCCACCATCAGCATTGCAAATGCAGGATTTCTGCAGGGAGGTTTCTGTATGTATTTAAATTATATAATATGGGACGGTATCAAATGCCGGTCGACGGGATTCAACCTGTCATGATCCTGACAGCAGGATACCGTCCACCGTAATGCCATGCTGCGGGCACAGGTTATATTTTTCCTCTGTGGATGTCGTGGACACCCACATAGGGTGAATAGCCTGTGTAGCTGGGATTCCAGTGGCAGATTTCACACTGCTAGTCCGGAATCCGGCATTGTGACTGCCGAGATCCCGACTAGTGGTATTTTAACCACTTCCCATATTTTATATATATATATATATATATATATATATGTGCAAAAAAGGTGTATAACGAGCGCTTAATACCTAAACGTTTACAATAAATAAATTAATCAAACAAAATTCGTGCATAACCATTCACGACAATTCCAAACAGCACTCCCAAGTGTAGGGGCTGCAGTATAGACTTTCTTATTGACTCATATTTCGCTGAGTCATAAATACAAATGTTCAATAGGGATAAAGTCTCTGCGCCTTCAGTGCTTTGGTGTGGAAACTTCCATCTGTGTATAACAAATAATATATGCGTACCAGAAATATGATCAAGTTGTGCCTGTGGTGGTATCTTTAATTGGTCGTCTTCCCTTGTCCTCTTACTCCATGTATGAACACCCTCAGCGAGGTGTTAAGACACAATTTACATAGGCAGAGAGGGGAGATTTGTGTCAGCAAAATGCTCTTAATATTATAAAGTGACTTGTGACTTACTTGTGCCAATATATAAAATATTTTTTATATAAAGTGCTCTGTGCCTATAGTGTTTCAATAAACCACTATATTATATGTGATTTCTAATATAATCAGAATCACACCCGAGTGGCTAAAAAAAATAAAATAAAAAAGGAAGGTAATAACTCACTCCTTTTAAGAATGCTGCTCCTATGAGGTAATCCTTGACAAAGTACAGTACCTCTAAAAGGAAAGTTTTTTTCTCATGGAAAAAAACAGAAAGAAAAAGGAGCTGATAGTGTGATATAGTTTTTCACAATTTTTAATCACACACATACATATAAAAATGGAATCGTACAATTTAAAAAGTAATAACAAGCTTATCTGTTGTACAGGTCGTTGGAGAGGTAGTGGAAGCTGGCCCAATGCGTTTCGTGCCTTTAACAGCTTTTGTGGGACTTCCTCAGGGGACTGCAACCCCTGAGGAAGTCCCACAAAAGCTGTTAAAGGGACGAAACGCGTTGGGCCAGCTTCCACTACCTCTCCAACGACCTGTACAACAGATAAGCTTGTTATTACTTTTTAAATTGTACGATTCCATTTTTATATGTATGTGTGTGATTAAAAATTGTGAAAAACTATATCACACTATCAGCTCCTTTTTCTTTCTGTTTTTTTCCATGAGAAAAAAAACTTTCCTTTTAGAGGTACTGTACTTTGTCAAGGATTACCTCATAGGAGCAGCATTCTTAAAAGGAGTGAGTTATTACCTTCCTTTTTTTTTTAGCTACTCGGGTGTGATTCTGATTATATTAGAAATCACATATAATATAGTGGTTTATTGAAACACTATAGGCACAGAGCACTTTATATAATTTTTTTTTTATATATTGGCACAAATAAGTCACAAGTCACTTTATAATATTAAGAGCATTTTGCTGACACAAATCTTCCCTCTCTGCCTATGTAAATTGTGTCTTAACACCTCGCTGAGGGTGTTCATACATGGAGTAAGAGGACAAGGGAAGACGACCAATTAAAGATACCACCACAGGCACAACTTGATCATATTTCTGGTACGCATATATTATTTGTTATACACAGATGGAAGTTTCCACACCAAAGCACTGAAGGCGCAGAGACTTTATCCCTATTGAACATATATATATATATATATACACACACACACACACACACACACACACACACACACCACACACACACACACACACACACACACACACACACACACACACACACACATAAATATGTATATACACACACAAAGTCACACATACATTAAACGGGTGTAGTATGGTCTGCCGGTGGTCGGGCTCCCGGCGACCAGCATACCGGCGCCGGGAGCCCGACCGCCGGCTTACCAACAGTGTGGCGAGCGCAAATGAGCCCCTTTCGTGCTCGCTGCACTCGCCACGCTATTTTATTTTCCCTCCAGGGGGGTCGTGGACCCCCACGAGGGAGAATAAGTGTCGGTATGCTGGCTGTCGGGATTCCAGCGCCGGTATACTGTGCGCTGGGATCCCGACAGCCGGCATACTGAAGACCACCCCATTAAACAGAAAGTCACATATACTGTACATTACACACAAAGTCACACATACATTACACACACATACATCCATATATAGACACACTCACTTACTCTCACTCTTACCTGGCTTGCAGCTGCAGGTGTGGTCATTATGCCCCTTCCCCTCGTGGTAAAATTCCATGATTCGCGGGTCAATCAGGAGGGGGCATTGCCAAAATGACCCGCGAATTGCAGGATTTTGCCAGGAACAGCAGTTCTTGAAAATCAGTGCTCGTGCTCCTCATCTGTCCGGGGGGATTCTGGGCACTCAGAAACCCACCTTGCGTGCACCACTAATCAGTCTCACCATTGAGACTTGCATATATCCTGTGCTAGGTTCTAGGTGCATCTATCCTGGGTTAGGTGCATCTGATTAGTCAGGCCCCCTGTACAGTGGCGTCATGAGGGGGGTGCGGGGGGTGCGGCCCGCACCCAGGTGTCACCCTTCAATGGGGCGACACTAAAAAGAATTGTACACCCACACTCTATTCACCGCCGCGGTGCCGCCTGATCTGTACTGCCGCAATCTATAGATGCCGGGTGCAGGACGTCACTCTCGTGACGTCACCACGCACGCCGGCACCGCAGGGCAGATCATTCTGTGAGGGAGAATGGGAGTCGAGTGCATGGTGCCCACGTGGGGTGCGCCCGGCTCCCGTCTTTGCAGCTAGCGGGGTACCCGGCTCTCCTCCCTGCCTGCCACCGCCGGAGCGCCTCCGGGCGCGCACAGGAGATGCGCCTGGATCTCATCCCTGCCACTGAAGGAGCACCGCCGGGCGCGCACAGGAGATGCGCCTGGATCTTGTCCCTGCCGCTGATGGAGCACCGCCGGGTGCTTGGTTCCTGTACCTAACGCTGCTGGAGCTGGTAGGCTTTAAAATTAAATGACAATCTCCAGTATGTTCCTGTCCAACCCAGCATCCTTATCCCCAGTCTGTCCCTCTCCCACTCTGCATCCTCTCCCACCCAGTGTCCCAATCCCCAGTATGTCCCCCTCCCACTCTGCATCCTCTCCCACCCAGTGTCCCATTCCCTAGTCTGTCCCTCTCCCACCCAGTGTCCCAATCCCTAGTCTGTCCTCCTCCCACCCTGCATCCTCTCCCACCCAGTGTCCCAATCCCCAGTATGTCCCCTTCCCACTCTGTGTCCTCTCCCACCCAGCGTCCCAATTCCCGGTATGTCCCCCTCCCACTCTGCATCCTCTCCAATTCCAGCATCCCAATCCCCAGTATGTCCCCCTCCCACTCTGCATCCTCTCCCACCCAGCGTCCCAATCCCCAGTATGTCCCCCTCCCACTCTGCGTCCTCTCCCACCCAGCGTCCCAATTCCCGGTATGTCCCCCTCCCACTCTGCATCCTCTCCAATCCCAGCGTCCCAATCCCCAGTATGTCCCCCTCCCACTCAGCATCCTCTCCCACCCAGCGTCCCAATCCCCAGTATGTCCCCCCCCCCACTCTGCGTCCTCTCCCACCCAGCGTCTCAATCCCTAGTATGTCCTCCTCCCACTCTGCGTCCTCTCCCACCCAGTGTCCCAATCCATAGTATGTCCCCCTCTCACTCTGCGTCCTCGCCCACCCTGCGTCCCAATCCCCAGTATGTCCCCCTCCCACTCTGCGTCCTCTCCCACCCAGTGTCCCAATCCCCAGTATGTCCTCCTCCCACCCTGCATCCTCTCCCACCCAGCGTCCCAATCCCTAGTATGTCCCCCTCCCACCCTGCGTCCTCTCCCACCCAGCGTCCCAATCCCCAGTATGTCCCCCTCCCACTCTGCGTTCTCTTCCACCCAGCATCCCAATCTCCAGTATGCCCTTCTCCCATTCTCCGTCCTCTCCCACCCAGTGTCCCAGTCCCCAGTATGTCCTCCTCCCACTCTGCGTCCTCTCCCACCCAGCGTCCCAATCCCTGGTATGTCCCCCTCTCTCTCTGCATCCTCTCCCACCCAGCATCTCCCCCTTCCTATGTCCCTCTATCCTCTATCCATTATGTCTTTCTCCCACCCTGCATCCCCCTCTCACCTAATGCCCCCAGCCTCCTCAGTCCCTTCCTCCACCATGTGTCCTCCCTCTCACCCAGTGCCTCTTAAGGACACCCGCCTTCTGATTGGCCACACTCCTTTTTCGGCATCGGCCACAGTACACCCTCGAGTGGACACTACCCCTTTCAATTTTCCATACCCCCACTTCAAAATTCCCTCTTCGATTACCGTATGTGTGTATATGTATGTGTGTGTGTGTGTGTGTGTGTGTGTGTGTATATATATATATATATTTTATACACACACTGATAAGAAACCATGTGGTGTGCTACGGGAGAAGGTCCATGGGGGGTGACACCATGAGTTACCACACCGGGTGACACCAACCCTAGTGACGCCTCTGCCCCTGTAACCACCCAGGAACATCCAACACATCTTGGGATGCATGTGTGGTGAAACTGAGATGAAATATATCAAACCAATATTGCTGCTGCATCTGACTCAGAATCAGGTCCATAAGGCTGTATACGATGCAGTAGTGGTGCTTGCTATATAAAATAACTACAAAAGGGACATGCATATGTAAATAGTCACTCTGCTTCTATCTGCTGATCTCACTCATTATAAAAAGTAGAGAGATGCAATAATTAGAGAATAGCAATTACAAACAAAAAAGAGAGTTATGGTAGACTTACCATGGTTAACTCTCTTTTTGCGAGGTACACTGGGTTCCACAGGGAAAACATCATTGTGCAGAGTGGATCTTGATCCAGAGCGGCACCAACAGGCTAAAGCTTTAGGCTGTCCCAGGATGCATTGTGGGGCCTCCTCTATAACCCCACCTCCAGGCACTGTGAGCTCAGTTTCGTTAACCAGTCAAATGTAGGAGCAGGTAAGATTGAAGGCAGATGTTAATTACATAGAACCACATTCTCATGACAGGAGAAGGGACCAGCGGCTAATGCCATACAAGCCCATAGAAGCTAGGTGCATCAGGGTGGGTGCCCTGTGGAACCCAGTGTACCTCACAGAAAGAGAGTTAACCATGGTAAGTCTACCATAACTCTCCTTTTCTGCAGCGGGGTACACTTTATTCCACAGGGGAAACATCAGGTGATGTCCTAAAGCAGTTCTTCAAGGGAGGGGACGCGCCTTAGTGGGTATAAGAACCTGGCGTCCAAAGGAAGCATCCTGGGAGGCAGAAGTATCAAAGGTATAGAACCTGATGAACGTGTTCACAGAGGACCACGTAGCTGCCTTGCACAATTATTCTGCAGACGCGCCACGGCGGGCTGCCCAAGAAAGTCCAACAGACCGAATAGAATGGGCTTTAATAGCAGCAGGAGCTGGGAGTCCAGCCTGCACATAAGCTTGTGCAATCATCATTCTAATCCATCTGGCCAAGGTTTGCTTATTCGCAGGCCAGCGACGTTTGTGGAAACCAAATAGTACAAACAGGGTATCTGACCTCCTGATAGAGGCAGTTCTCTTCACATATATACGGGGAGCCCTTACCACATAAAACTTAAAACAGGTTGAACATCATGGGCAATTTGCCTCTATTCAACCTCAAATACTATGTTACTATGTATGTTACAGCTACAGACCGCTCTTTGGGGGACAAGTCAGAAGAGATAAAGGCTGGAACCACAATCTCTTGGTTAAGGTGGAAAGATGACACCACTTTTGGTAAGTAACCTGGGCGAGTTCTCAGAACTGCCCGGTCACAATGGAATATCAGAAAGGGTGGATTACAGGACAAAGCGCCTAGGTACGATACCCTTCTAGCTGACGCAATACCCAGCAGAAACACGACCTTGGTTGTGAGCCATTTAAGGTCCACTGACTCAAGAAGTTCAAATGGAAACTCTTGCAGGGCATTCAGGACAACAGACAGATCCCATGGAGCCACAGGAGGGACATAGGGAGGCTGAATCCGTAACACACCCTGAGTGAATGTATGAACGTCAGGTATAGACGCAATTTTTCTCAGAAACCACACCAACAAGACAGATATCTGAACATTGAGGGAGGCCAGACGAAGGCCTAAGTCCAGGTCTTGTTGCAGGAAAGCCAGGATTCTGGATGTTTTGAATCTGTATGCATCATAGTTCTTATCAGCACACCAGGTGAAGTATGAATTCCAGACCCTGTAATAGATCCGGGCAGATGCCAGTTTGCGGGCTTTCAGCATAGTTTGGATGACCACCTTAGAGAATCCGTTGTCCCTCAGGAGTGATGCTTCAAGAGCCACGCCATCAAAGCCAGTCTGGCCATGTCTGGATAGAGACAAGGGCCCTGTACGAGGAGGTCTGGTCATTGAGGAAGTAGAAGAGGACGTTCTGTCGATAGACCCTGCAGGTCTGAGAAACAATGCCGTCTGGGCCACGCCGGAGTGACTAGAAGTAGTATTCCTCCTTCTTGCTTCCGCAGGACCCTGGGCAGGAGTGACACTGGAGGGAATATGTAAGGCAGCCAAAAGCTCCATGAAATGGCTAGTGCGTCCATGAACGCTGCTTGAGGATCCCTGGTCCTTGATCCGAATACCGGAACTTTGTGATTATGTCGAGATGCTATGAGGTCTACATCTGGTAGGCCCCATGTGTCCATTAGGAGTTGAAAGACTTTCAGATGAAGACTCCACTCTCCGGCATGCACGCCCTGATGACTGAGGAAGTCCACTTCCCAGTTTAGGATGCCCGGAATGAACACTGCCGATATTGCTGGCAGATGCCATTCCGCCCAACAGAGGATTTTTGACACCTCCATCATGGCCATGCGACTCTGCCATGATGATTTATGTATGTCACCATGGTGGCATTGTCTGACCTTACTTGAACAAGCCTGTTCTGTATGAGAGGCAGGGCAAGGGTCACTGCATTGAACACTGCCTGCAACTCCAGAATGTTTATTGGAAGGAGTGATTCTTCTCGGGTCCAGTGACCCTGGAAAGTGTGTTGCTCCAACACCACACCCCATCCCCGCAGACTGGCATCTATTGTCAACAGGACCCAATTGGGGATCCAGAAAGGACATCCCCTGGTTAATTGCTGGTCCTGGAGCCACCAGGTCAGCGACAGCCGAACCTCCGGAGTCAAAGTGATCATGTGAGACTTGATCCGATGAGGTAGGCCATGCCACTTGGAAAGGATTAACCTCTGCATAGGGCGGGAATGAAATTTAGCATACTCCACCTTGTCAAATGTCAACACCATTAGGCCAAGTACTTGCATCGCCGAGTGTATTGACACCCTGTTGCAAGAAAGGAAGCATCTTATCCTGTCCTGAAGTTTCACAACCTTCTCTGGAGACACGAACAGATGTTGACTGTGTGTGTCCAGGAGTGCCCCCAGGGGCACTATGCTCTGAGCTGTGACCAGTGAGGATTTCTTCCAATTGACAAGCCACCCATGGGCTTGTAGGAAGCTTACCATCAGTTGTAGATGACTGATGAGGACCTTGTGGGAGTTTTCCAGGATCAGCAAGTTGTCCAGATACAGCAGGATACTGACTCCCTGGCGATGGAGATGTGCCATCATTATGGCCATAACCGAGGAGCCGTAGCCAGTCCAAATGGCAGAGCCTGGAACTGATACTGTAAATTGGCAATAGCAAGCTGCAGATACTGCTGATGTGACTTGGAAATATGCAGGTATGTATCCTGTATATCCAGGGATACCATATAGTGCCCGGGTTCCATCGCTAGTACAATTGAGTGCAGAGTTTCCATTCGGAACTTGGACACTCTGATAAACTTGTTTAGTGACTTTAGGTTGAGAATAGGCCAGAAGGACCCATTGGGTTTCGGAACTAGAAACAGGGCTGAGTAGTAACCCCTGCCTCTCTGAGACAGGGGTACCGGCACTACCACTCCTGTATCCAGAAGAGAACTCACCACTTGCTGCAGAGCTTGCGCCTTTTACGGATCTGAGGGAATTACCGTGGCGCAAAACTGACAAGGGGGACGTCTCTTGAACGAGACTGCATACCCGTGAGAGACAACTTCTCACACCCATGCGTCTGAAGTGGTCTTTAACCAGACCTGGGTGAACTGCAGAAGTCGGTCTCCCACCCTGGGATCCCCCAGGGGGAGGCCCGCCCCATCATGTGGCAGGCTTTAGTCTTGTTAAGAAGCAGGCTGATGGGCCGCCCAGGACTGCTTTGTCTTGGGCTTAGTGGTTTTGTAAGCACGAGATTGTCTCGGGTATGCCTGGCCTTTTGCTTTCCCTTGAGGCCGAAAGGAATGAAAAGTGGTACCTTTTGCCTTCTGTGCAGAAGGATTAGTATTTGGGCTGAAGGCAGTCTTAGCTGTCGCCAGTTCAGACACATTTTCTCCAACTGAAATGTCTCCCTTAAAAGAGAGTACCTCCAAGGTCTTTTTGAAGTCCAGGTCAACCTTCCATGACGTCAACCACAGAATACGGCGAGCCAGGACAGACATACAGTAGTCGACGCCTTGGCTGCCAATACACCAGCCTCAGAGGATGCCTCCTGTATGTAATAGGCGGGGGTGGTAATGTGAGACAGGTACTATCTGGCATTGTCAGATATATCCTCGGGCAGCTCCTTCTCTAATGCCTAAACCCATGCTTCGATACCTTTAGCAGCCCAAGAGGCAGCAATAGTGGGTTCATGTACAGCACCCGTAAGGGAGTAAATAGATTTCAGGCATCCCTCCACATGCTTCTCTGTCGGTTCTTTCAGTGAAGTGACAGTAGTAGTCACAGGCAGAGTGGATGACACCACTAGATGGGTGACATGAGAATCCACCGGCAGTAAATTTTCCCACTTATTACATAACTCTGCTGGGAGAGGATAGTGAGCCAAGGCCCATTTAGAGAGAGGGAACTTTTTCCCTGGATTAGCCCAAGGTTCCTGACTGATGTCCTACAAAACGTCAGAATGGGGCAATAGATTTTTAACCACCTTTTGCCTTTTAAACATATCAGTTTTCTTAGTGACAGTAGTGGATTCCTCATCATCATTGATATGTAGGATTTGCTCAATAGCAACCACTAGAGCAGGAACATCAATTTGTACTTCAGAGTCCTCGTCCAATACACCAGATTCAGTGTCTGACAGGACAGTACCCTCCTCTTCAGATGAAACATCTGGGAGATTTGTGGATTGAGAAGAATAAGCAGCCCGCTTAGATGACCCAGAGAAACGGGAGTGACCTGGGGTAGATTTTTTATCTAACTAAAGTTTGTGTTAACTGCTGTAACTGATTACACAAATTATCTGCCCAAGGCAGATTAATCATAGGGACAATTTGAGGCTGTAATGACACAGGGGGTCCCATAGGGGGCGTTAGGTGTTCCGCCAGAGTACCTAGTAGGTTTGAGAACGCGGCCCACGATGGCTCCTGATTGGTTACAGCAGCTGCGGACTGACTAGGGGGTGTATGACATGCAGTACACAGACCATCATACACAGCTTCCCCCCTCTGGTAAATCCTTGGTGCATGCTCTGCAAGATGCAGGAGCGTCCACAGATTTACTGCCCTTTCTGTTAGACATTGTACACAAATGCAACACAGAGCGAATTAGTATGATAAAGCCAGACAGAGTATAATACCTGCGAATAAATCCGTTAGTATGTGACTGAGTCCCCAGTACACAACACCTGCAAATAAATCCAGTATTATGTGACTGAGTACACAGTAGAATACACTTAATAGGTAAATACTGTGATGGACTATATAAATGACCCTGACACACCTAGTCACAATAGCAATGCAGATAATTATTAGTAAGACAATAAAACTGCACTGAACTAGTATATGTACATACAGTACTGTCCTAGACCGGAGGTATATATCAGAATACTCGTACAATATATCCTGCAATTGGACCACTTTTTCTTTACTGATGCTGTCTATATATGAGACATGTAGAATACTCAAGTGTTTGTAAAGTCACAGCGTTGTATACAGGCGGCTTTACAAGGGAGACCTTGGCCTGCACTCCCGGAGACCAGCCGCAGCTATGCTCTAAGATGGCGCACAGTGTCTCAGTCAGGGAGTGAGGGAGAGTGTGAGGAAGCTCCAGAGCGGGAAAATCTGCAGTAGATAGCGCCCTGGGCTGGGGAGGAGCTACAGGTCAAGCGCTGCCTCCCCTATGGTAGGCATCACCGCCAGTACTACGGAGCCTTATTAACAGGGGTGTTAGTACACCCGACCTCTACTACTATGCCCTGGTGGATATAGTGGGGTCACTGCCCGGTGACAATGTCCACACCAGCGTTGCAGTCCGTCTACCTAGACATGCGATCGGAACGCGATTTAATAGCAGGTCCCCCCTGGGGGAAGCTCTTACCTCCTCCCCGTAGCAGCCACATGAACCAGGAGAGCGTCTGCGACCGCGTACCTAGAGCCATAGCATCTCTGCCGCAAGTACCCGGGAATGGGCCATGGGAGTATGTGACGCCGCTGGGGAGCTGACGGAGACGCATCGCTGAATGTCACCCTGACATATCAGTGCTGCGTCCCTTGAAGTCTTCTGAAAAAGCTTTTCTTCAGGGCTGCCCAGCGCAGCCCTCCTGTTAGTGACCTGCTTCTACAGGCACCAACTCAAAACTGAGCTCACAGTGCCTGGAGGTGGGGTTATAGTGGATGCCCAACAATGCATCCTGGGACAGCCTAAAGCTGTAGCCTGTTGGTGCCTCTCTGGATCAAGATACACTCTACACACAATGTTTTCCCTATGGAACACAGTGTACCCCGCTGCAGAAATAAAAAATAATAATTAATAAACATCTGACGGGTCAAGCTCAGTTGGCTGTCGCCCGTCTCTCCAACTCTCCCATTGCACCAGCACACACAGGGTAACATCACACTGCACAAGAACACACAGGATTACACCATACAGTGGAAGCACACACAGGATTACACTGCACAGTGCCAACACACACAGGATTACACGGCATTAGACCGGCACAAACAGGTATACACCACACTGCATCAGCATACACAGGATCACACCGTACAATGGCAGGACACACAGGATTATACCACACAGCGGCAGCACACACAGGGTCACACTGCATTGCCACCAGCATGCATAGGGTTACACCACACTGCAAGAGTACACACTAGACCGGCACACACAGGTATACACTGAAAAGCACCAGCATACACAGGATCACACCGTACAATGGCAGGACACACAGGATTACACCACACAGCGGCAGCACACACAGAGTCACACTGCATTGCAACCAGCACACATAGGGTACACCACACTGCAAGAGTACACACAGGGCTACACTGCGCTGCATCAGCACACACATGGTTACGTCATACAGTGGCAGCATACTCAGGATTACACCGCGCAGTGGCAGCACACACAGGATTACACGTCACTAGACCGGCACAAACAGGTATACACAGGGCCGGTGCAAGGTTTTTCAGCACTCGAGGCAAATCATCAGCCCAGCCCCCCACCCCCTTCCCTGCCAAAATATCAAGCCCCTTAGGTGAAAAAGTGCAGACATGGCATAATATAAATTCCACCGCCACCGCCCGATAGGGTTAGGCACTGGGGGGGGGGGGGGAGGTTGGGGATATGCTGTGGGAGGGGAGGTTAGGGTTAGGCACTAGGGGAGGAGGTTAGGGTTAGTTTGCAGGGAGGGGAGGTTAGGGTTAGGCTGCGGGAAGGGGAGGTTAGGGTTAGGCTGCGGGAGGGGAGATTAGGGTTAGACTGTGGGAAGGGAGGTTAGGGTTAGGCTGCGGGGAGGTTAGGGTTAAGCTGCGGGAGGGGAGGTTAGGGTTAGGCTGCAGGGATTGGAGGTTAGGGTTAGGCTGCAGGGAGGGAAGGGCTAGGGTTAGTTTGCGGGAGGGAAGGTTAGGGTTAGGCAATGGGGGGAGGTTGGAGAAAGGCTGTGGGAGTGGAGGAGAGGGTTAGGCTGGCAGTACCTATAATTAAGGGACACACAGTCACACACTGACTGGGGAGGGCCTGGGTCAGTGGCGTAACTACTTCCCCCGCAGTCCTCGCGGTGGCTTGGGGCCAAGGGGCTGCGGGGGCGCCACTGACCACTGACTTAGCACAGATTGACATGCGGACGAGCGTCCGCATGTCAATCTGCGGTCTCCTTCCCTCCGCTGCTGTGTTGGAGGGACACGGAGGGCACAGCGCGCGCCTCTCCCGTGTCCCTCCTGGCTCTCCGGCCGGTCTAATAAAGGAAGTGCCGTTCGTGAGCTCTGATTTGTCCCTTTACTAGTGCCAATTATGGGGGGGGGGCACATTTTTTGGCTTGGGGGAGAAAAATTTCTAGTTACGCCACTGTCCTGGGTGCAATCCACTGTCCACACACACACACACACACACGCGCACACACACACACACACACACACACACAGGGTTAGGAGCCAGTGTCAGGCGTACCAGCGGTGACAGTGGACTGAGGATCTCTCAAACGTGGGCCTCTGTCAGGACAGCGAGAGGTAGGAGCCGGACACAGGGGAAACCTCCAAGTGGAACAGCCAGCCTCCTCATCCCTGCCTTCTCCTCCCTCCCTTTCTGCTCTCTGCTCTCCCGTCTCCCCGCTCACTCACCTTGGTCTGTTTCCTGGTGCTGGTGTCAGGGCTTGGTAGAGCAGGTAGAGATGCTCTTGTTCAGGCAACATGTCCGCAGCACCTCTGCTACAAGCACTGTGCAGGGAGAGAGCAGCCTGCGGATCCACAGGATAATCAGCCCACATCGCCGCCGCCAGTCAGGATGCGCTGGCGATAGGTCAGCCAGTGTTGGAGGAAGCCCCTTCTGCCCTGAGTAAAGGTGCCGCCCCCGTTCATGGGGTCGGGGATGGGGTGAAGGGTGGAGTGAGCGACGCAGCATGGGGAGGAAGGAACAGCTCCTGCGGATGACTAGGGAGCGGGTGCACACAGTGCCACCCTTCATGTGCCGACGCCTATAAGCAGCTGCCTAATGGAAGCGCCGGCTCTGGGTATACACCACACTGTACCAGCATACACAGGATCACTCCAATAGCAGGACACACAGGATTATACCATACAGCGGCAGCACACATAGGGTTACACCACACTGCAAGAGTACACACAGGGTTATACCACTATACATCAGCACACATATGGTTACACCATACAGTGGTAGCACAAACAGGATTACACCGCACAGAAGCAGTACACACAGGGGCACACTGCACCAGCACACACAGGGTTACACTGTGACTGCACTGCATGACCACACACAGGGCTACATCACACTGCATTAGCACACACAGGATTGCACATCCCTAAATCAGCGCACGCAGGGTTACACCTCACTGCAGAAGCACAGACAGTGTTACACCACACTGCGCTAGCATACACAGAGTTACATGCTCCTGGCTGGCTTGTGGCACCCTGTCTTCTATGGCAGCAGCAACAGCAGCACAGCCTGGATATTGTGCAGGATGCCTCCCTGAGCAAGGGTGTGGTATGGTATGCCGGCGGTCGGGCTCCCGGCGACCAGCATACCAGTGCCGGGAGCCCGACCGCTGGCTTACCGACAGTGTGGCGAGCACAAATGAGCCCCTTGCGGGCTCGCTGCGCTCGCCACGCTGCGCTCGCCACGCTGCACTCGCCACGCTGCGTGCACGGTGGCGCGCTACGCGCGCCACGCTATTTTATTCTCCCTCCAGGGGGGTCGCGGACCCCAACGAGGGAGAATAAGTGTCGGTATGCCGGCTGTCGGGATTCCGGCGCCGGTATACTGTGCGCCGGGATCCCGACAGCCGGCATACTGAAGACCACCCCTGAGCAATCGTCAGTGCTAGTTGTTAAGTCAGTAACTGCGGAGTGTAAAGTGTATAGGTGTCACCGCTGGTATCTCGCGATGTATGATAGTAGCAGAGCAATGCAGATCTGTAATACCCCTTTCAGACTGCAAATGGTGGGTCGCACCTGGGAGCCATACACGACGGCTTCCCGGGTGCGACCCGCCTCGTCCCTTTTCACCAGGTGTACCCAGCCTGGCATATTGCCTGGTTGGTGACGTAAGCGGTGACCAGTGCATACAGTGTGAATGGGCCGCATCAATCCGGCAACCTGGGTTGAAGCCGTATTCAACCATGGTCACTACCAGGGTTGAAATACCGGGTCGCTCGACCCAGGATATTTCCCTTGGGCCATTTCAGATCGCACAGCAAATCAGGTTACTGCGCACTCATGTGCAATAACCCGAGTTACAAGCTGATGGTCTGAAAGGGGTATTAGTGATCTCTGCAGCACCTCATCCTGTGAAGTTTCTACAGCTGTCACCACAGTGCCCAGATCTCCCAGCTCTGCAGCCCGCTCCCATCACCTCAGAGAGATTTGCTCATAAGCCTTGGACCTGTTTTGCACTGACAGCTGTGAGCCAGCGCTAAATGTAGGGATCTGCACTTCTGTCTGAACATTCTCACTATTGGGTCAGCCGCCAGAGCACGCTGCATTGGCAACTGCTGGGACCATCTGCTGCTGGGTCATCCAGTTTCCTTCAAATACAAGCCGCTGAGGAGAGCATGGGGCCAGTCCAGCGGGAACTGTCCCATGCTCCTGGTAACACAATCTGCCCCTGTATGGGGCCCCTGGGTGACTGCCTTGGATACACTGTTGGTAATCCGGCACTGGATATGGCCTACTCTAAACAGACTGTACAGTTTTTCCAAAGGGGTGCTATACTCTGCACACCACAAATAGAAGTAACTTGGGCTTGTACAACCTCAATCTTCTTCCCTGGGCATATTGGGCAGCAAGTTTATCTTATGTCTAACTAGAAATACCAATTTGTTTTATTTGCATGATTGGTAGAACAATGGCAATGCAGACAGAGATTCAATTAACTAACGGGTTTACCCTGCAGCTAATTGAACATGCTGTCCAATTGAGTTTGTTACATTCTAAGCCCCAGAGGCAGGATCTTTCCTCACAGCCTCAGTAGCTGCATGGGAAAATGTATGCTAAAATGCAGACTGTACATTTTAACATGCAGGGAAACCTATAGATTTCATCACTTTGTGCAGATTTATCAGTTAGCGAATGTCAACCCATGGTTTACAATGCAGGTAAAATGCAGATAAATTGAATAGCTCTGGGCGTGATACCCAGAGCTGTTTATGCACCTGACTGAATCACCCTTTAATGTTTAATAATACAGTAACGTCAGCTATGAATAATGTCTATACTGTACAATGACATTTCCTTTAGCATTTGTACATGTAATCGTCATTTCTGTTTCGGTAGATCTTGATGCACTATAACTACCATCATGACATATTTTCAACGTGATCATATTTATGTAATTTAAAATGCCCCTCTTCTATATATTTTAATGCTTGAGGTCAGAGAACATTGATAGTGGGAATACTAGTAGTAATCAATATGATAAGAATAAGAGGAATGTATATATGATGTAGTGAAAAATGGAAGTTTCCAGGATAACTATAGCTTCATGGTGTGAGGGACATGGAAGTCTGGCTGTATAAGCTGCAGATAAGCATTTGCTATAGTCTGGAGAGAACGCTGTCCAGTACTAAGCATGGTGTGACTGCACAGAGGAACTGTATGAGACATTTCCGAGTATGAGACATGTATATGTCATTCATGCTATCACGCTACTTGTCCTAGTTTTTTTCTATTACCCCTCACTCCAAAGCATCCTCAGCCATGAATTCTGTATGTTCTCAGATGAATAAAGAGCACATGGATACTCACTGGAGTTGTGCTAGCTGTAGTCTTTGCAGTGTTCAGGGTCTCTTTTTGTGGGACTTCTCTGTCACTGTGATACAGTATAAATGAAAACTTAGTAAATACAACAGTAAAAGGGCTCATGAAAATGCAAGTTGTCTTATGAGTAATAAAAGAAACTTACTTTTCATCTGCCAGCAGTGTATACATCTGGCTGTCTCATACTGTTGCAGTTCTCACTGAGTCTCCCCTCACTTCTGCCTGCTAATCCTTCTCTGGTCTGCTAATCCTTCTCTGGTCTGCTAATCCTTCTCTGGTCTGCTAATCCTTCTCTGGTCTGCTTCCCATGAGTTACTCCCTGTGTCTTGGACCATCCTTCCCATCCAGTTGAGACATGCTGCGTAAGAGTCACGCCCAGCTCATGCCTAGGCAGCATGGAGAGGAATGTTTCCATGGCTCTCCCTGTCCCCTCTCTGCAAACATACTTCCCTGCTAATTCCCCCCAGGGTCTCTGAGAGGGACACAGAAATGTGCAGCTATTTACCAAACTACATATGGTTTTGGTTTTTTTCTACTTGCTTACATGTAACTCCTACTAAATTTATTCCCTCTATTTTTGTCACTCTGTTTTATTGTCTTTCAGTTCCCAACGCTCTTATCTGCGTTACAGGCTAGCAATGGGATGGCTGAATGACGCAGATAAGATATATGACTTTTAATAGAACACTGTAGAGGATACTAGCTATGAAACTAAATTCCCGTCAGCTGACTTACAGAGTCCTACTTTTCACAGAAACAGGCAGAATATAGTTATCTACTACTACCACTACTATTACTACTACTACTACTACTACTACTACTACTACTACTACTACTACTACTACTACTACTACTACCACCACCACCACCAACACCACCATTGGAACTGGACATATTCTTATAGTACTGTACACCACAAAATATTTGAAAAACCCTCTATAATTCATCTGTGCATTGACCATTCATAATAACCATTGTTAGAAAAGGTTATTTCTCTGACGTCCTAGTGGATGCTGGGAACTCCGAAAGGACCATGGGGAATAGCGGCTCCGCAGGAGACTGGGCACAAAAGTAAAAGCTTTAGGACTACCTGGTGTGCACTGGCTCCTCCCCCTATGACCCTCCTCCAAGCCTCAGTTAGATTTTTGTGCCCGAACGAGAAGGGTGCACACTAGGTGGCTCTCCTGAGCTGCTTAGTGAAAAAGTTTAAGTATAGGTTTTTTATTTTCAGTGAATCCTGCTGGCAACAGGTTCACTGCACCGAGGGACTAAGGGGAGAAGAAGCGAACTCACCTGCGTGCAGAGTGGATTGGGCTTCTTAGGCTACTGGACATTAGCTCCAGAGGGACGATCACAGGCCCAGCCATGGATGGGTCCCAGAGCCACGCCGCCGGCCCCCTTACAGAGCCAGAAGACTGAAGAGGTCCGGGAAATCGGCGGCAGAAGACGTCCTGTCTTCAATAAGGTAGCGCACAGCACCGCAGCTGTGCGCCATTGCTCTCAGCACACTTCACACTCCGGTCACTGAGGGTGCAGGGCGCTGGGGGGGGGCGCCCTGAGACGCAATAAAAACACCTTAGATGGCAAAAAAATACATCACATATAGCTCCTGGGCTATATGGATGCATTTAACCCCTGCCAATTTTTCCTTAAAAAAGCGGGAGAAAGGCCGCCGAGAAGGGGGCGGAGCCTATCTCCACAGCACACTGGCGCCATTTTCCCTCACAGCTCCGTTGGAGGGAAGCTCCCTGACTCTCCCCTGCAGTCCTGCACTACAGAAAGAAACAGGGTAAAACAAGAGAGGGGGGGCACTAATTTGGCAGATAAATCAATACAGCAGCTATATAAGGGAAAAACACTTATATAAGGTTTAGAGATGAGCGCCTGAAATTTTTCGGGTTTTGTGTTTTGGTTTTGGGTTCGGTTCCGCGGCCGCGTTTTGGGTTCGAACGCGTTTTGGCAAAACCTCACCGAATTTTTTTTGTCGGATTCGGGCGTGTTTTGGATTCGGGTGTTTTTTTCCAAAAACACTAAAAAACAGCTTAAATCATAGAATTTGGGGGTCATTTTGATCCCAAAGTATTATTAACCTCAAAAACCATAATTTACACTCATTTTCAGTCTATTCTGAATACCTCACACCTCACAATATTATTTTTAGTCCTAAAATTTGCACCGAGGTCGCTGTGTGAGTAAGATAAGCGACCCTAGTGGCCGACACAAACACCGGGCCCATCTAGGAGTGGCACTGCAGTGTCACGCAGGATGTCCCTTCCAAAAAACCCTCCCCAAACAGCACATGACGCAAAGAAAAAAAGAGGCGCAATGAGGTAGCTGTGTGAGTAAGATTAGCGACCCTAGTGGCCGACACAAACACCGGGCCCATCTAGGAGTGGCACTGCAGTGTCACGCAGGATGGCCCTTCCAAAAAACCCTCCCCAAACAGCACATGACGCAAAGAAAAAAAGAGGCGCAATGAGGTAGCTGTGTGAGTAAGATTAGCGACCCTAGTGGCCGACACAAACACCGGGCCCATCTAGGAGTGGCACTGCAGTGTCACGCAGGATGGCCCTTCCAAAAAACCCTCCCCAAACAGCACATGACGCAAAGAAAAAAAGAGGCACAATGAGGTAGCTGTGTGAGTAAGATTAGCGACCCTAGTGGCCGACACAAACACCGGGCACATCTAGGAGTGGCACTGCAGTGTCACGCAGGATGTCCCTTCCAAAAAACCCTCCCCAAACAGCACATGACGCAAAGAAAAAAAGAGGCGCAATGAGGTAGCTGACTGTGTGAGTAAGATTAGCGACCCTAGTGGCCGACACAAACACCGGGCCCATCTAGGAGTGGCACTGCAGTGTCACGCAGGATGTCCCTTCCAAAAAACCCTCCCCAAACAGCACATGACGCAAAGAAAAAAAGAGGCGCAATGAGGTAGCTGACTGTGTGAGTAAGATTAGCGACCCTAGTGGCCGACACAAACACCGGGCCCATCTAGGAGTGGCACTGCAGTGTCACGCAGGATGTCCCTTCCAAAAAACCCTCCCCAAACAGCACATGACGCAAAGAAAAAAAGAGGCGCAATGAGGTAGCTGACTGTGTGAGTAAGATTAGCGACCCTAGTGGCCGACACAAACACCGGGCCCATCTAGGAGTGGCACTGCAGTGTCACGCAGGATGTCCCTTCCAAAAAACCCTCCCCAAACAGCACATGACGCAAAGAAAAAAAGAGGCGCAATGAGGTAGCTGACTGTGTGAGTAAGATTAGCGACCCTAGTGGCCGACACAAACACCGGGCCCATCTAGGAGTGGCACTGCAGTGTCACGCAGGATGTCCCTTCCAAAAAACCCTCCCCAAACAGCACATGACGCAAAGAAAAAAAGAGGCGCAATGAGGTAGCTGACTGTGTGAGTAAGATTAGCGACCCTAGTGGCCGACACAAACACCGGGCCCATCTAGGAGTGGCACTGCAGTGTCACGCAGGATGTCCCTTCCAAAAAACCCTCCCCAATCAGCACATGATGCAAAGAAAAAGAAAAGAAAAAAGAGATGCAAGATGGAATTGTCCTTGGGCCCTCCCACCCACCCTTATGTTGTATAAACAAAACAGGACATGCACACTTTAACCAACCCATCATTTCAGTGACAGGGTCTGCCACACGACTGTGACTGAGATGACGGGTTGGTTTGGACCCCCCCCAAAAAAGAAGCAATTAATCTCTCCTTGCACAAACTGGCTCTACAGAGGCAAGATGTCCACCTCATCTTCACCCTCCGATATATCACCGTGTACATCCCCCTCCTCACAGATTATCAATTCGTCCCCACTGGAATCCACCATCTCAGCTCCCTGTGTACATTGTGGAGGCAATTGCTGCTGGTCAATGTCTCCGCGGAGGAATTGATTATAATTCATTTTAATGAACATCATCTTCTCCACATTTTCTGGATGTAACCTCGTACGCCGATTGCTGACAAGGTGAGCGGCGGCACTAAACACTCTTTCGGAGTACACACTTGTGGGAGGGCAACTTAGGTAGAATAAAGCCAGTTTGTGCAAGGGCCTCCAAATTGCCTCTTTTTCCTGCCAGTATAAGTACGGACTGTGTGACGTGCCTACTTGGATGCGGTCACTCATATAATCCTCCACCATTCTATCAATGTTGAGAGAATCATATGCAGTGACAGTAGACGACATGTCCGTAATCGTTGTCAGGTCCTTCAGTCCGGACCAGATGTCAGCATCAGCAGTCGCTCCAGACTGCCCTGCATCACCGCCAGCGGGTGGGCTCGGAATTCTGAGCCTTTTCCTCGCACCCCCAGTTGCGGGAGAATGTGAAGGAGGAGATGTTGACAGGTCGCGTTCCGCTTGACTTGACAATTTTGTCACCAGCAGGTCTTTCAACCCCAGCAGACCTGTGTCTGCCGGAAAGAGAGATCCAAGGTAGGCTTTAAATCTAGGATCGAGCACGGTGGCCAAAATGTAGTGCTCTGATTTCAACAGATTGACCACCCGTGAATCCTTGTTAAGCGAATTAAGGGCTGCATCCACAAGTCCCACATGCCTAGCGGAATCGCTCCCTTTTAGCTCCTTCTTCAATGCCTCCAGCTTCTTCTGCAAAAGCCTGATGAGGGGAATGACCTGACTCAGGCTGGCAGTGTCTGAACTGACTTCACGTGTGGCAAGTTCAAAGGGCATCAGAACCTTGCACAACGTTGAAATCATTCTCCACTGCGCTTGAGACAGGTGCATTCCATCTCCTATATCGTGCTCAATTGTATAGGCTTGAATGGCCTTTTGCTGCTCCTCCAACCTCTGAAGCATATAGACGGTTGAATTCCACCTCGTTACCACTTCTTGCTTCAGATGATGGCAGGGCAGGTTCAGTAGTTTTTGGTGGTGCTCCAGTCTTCTGTACGTGGTGCCTGTACGCCGAAAGTGTCCCGCAATTTTTCTGGCCACCGACAGCATCTCTTGCACGCCCCTGTCGTTTTTTAAAAAATTCTGCACCACCAAATTCAAGGTATGTGCAAAACATGGGACGTGCTGGAATTTGCCCATATTTAATGCACACACAATATTGCTGGCGTTGTCCGATGCCACAAATCCACAGGAGAGTCCAATTGGGGTAAGCCATTCCGCGATGATCTTCCTCAGTTGCCGTAAGAGGTTTTCAGCTGTGTGCGTATTCTGGAAAGCGGTGATACAAAGCGTAGCCTGCCTAGGAAAGAGTTGGCGTTTGCGAGATGCTGCTACTGGTGCCGCCGCTGCTGTTCTTGCGGCGGGAGTCCATACATCTACCCAGTGGGCTGTCACAGTCATATAGTCCTGACCCTGCCCTTCTCCACTTGTCCACATGTCCGTGGTTAAGTGGACATTGGGTACAACTGCATTTTTTAGGACACTGGTGAGTCTTTTTCTGACGTCCGTGTACATTTTCGGTATCGCCTGCCTACAGAAGTGGAACCTAGATGGTATTTGGTAACAGGGGCACACTGCCTCAATAAATTGTCTAGTTCCCTGTGAACTAACGGCGGATACCGGACGCACGTCTAACACCAACATAGTTGTCAAGGACTCAGTTATCCGCTTTGCAGTAGGATGACTGCTGTGATATTTCATCTTCCTCGCAAAGGACTGTTGAACAGTCAATTGCTTACTGGAAGTAGTACAAGTGGGCTTACGACTTCCCCTCTGGGATGACCATCGACTCCCAGCGGCAACAACAGCAGCGCCAGCAGCAGTAGGCGTTACACGTAAGGATGCATCGGAGGAATCCCAGGCAGGAGAGGACTCGTCAGACTTGCCAGTGACATGGCCTGCAGGACTATTGGCATTCCTGGGGAAGGAGGAAATTGACACTGAGGGAGTTGGTGGGGTGGTTTGCGTGAGCTTGGTTACAAGAGGAAGGGATTTACTGGTCAGTGGACTGCTTCCGCTGTCACCCAAAGTTTTTGAACTTGTCACTGACTTATTATGAATGCGCTGCAGGTGACGTATAAGGGAGGATGTTCCGAGGTGGTTAACGTCCTTACCCCTACTTATTACAGCTTGACAAAGGGAACACACGGCTTGACACCTGTTGTCCGCATTTCTGGTGAAATACCTCCACACCGAAGAGCTGATTTTTTTGGTATTTTCACCTGGCATGTCAACGGCCATATTCCTCCCACGGACAACAGGTGTCTCCCCGGGTGCCTGACTTAAACAAACCACCTCACCATCAGAATCCTCCTGGTCAATTTCCTCCCCAGCGCCAGCAACACCCATATCCTCCTCATCCTGGTGTACTTCAACACTGACATCTTCAATCTGACTATCAGGAACTGGACTGCGGGTGCTCCTTCCAGCACTTGCAGGGGGCGTGCAAATGGTGGAAGGCGCATGCTCTTCACGTCCAGTGTTGGGAAGGTCAGGCATCGCAACCGACACAATTGGACTCTCCTTGTGGATTTGGGATTTCAAAGAACGCACAGTTCTTTGCGGTGCTTTTGCCAGCTTGAGTCTTTTCAGTTTTCTAGCGAGAGGCTGAGTGCTTCCATCCTCATGTGAAGCTGAACCACTAGCCATGAACATAGGCCAGGGCCTCAGCCGTTCCTTGCCACTCCGTGTGGTAAATGGCATATTGGCAAGTTTACGCTTCTCCTCCGACAATTTTATTTTAGGTTTTGGAGTCCTTTTTTTACTGATATTTGGTGTTTTGGTTTTGACATGCTCTGTACTATGCCATTGGGCATCGGCCTTGGCAGACGACGTTGCTGGCATTTCATCGTCTCGGCCATGACTAGTGGCAGCAGCTTCAGCACGAGGTGGAAGTGGATCTTGATCTTTCCCTAATTTTGGAACCTCAACATTTTTGTTCTCCATATTTTAATAGGCACAACTAAAAGGCACCTCAGGTAAACAATGGAGATGGATGGATTGGATACTAGTATACAATTATGGACGGGCTGCCGAGTGCCGACACAGAGGTAGCCACAGCCGTGAACTACCGCACTGTACTGTGTCTGCTGCTAATATATAGACTGGTTGATAAAGAGATAGTATACTCGTAACTAGTATGTATGTATAAAGAAAGAAAAAAAAACCACGGTTAGGTGGTATATACAATTATGGACGGGCTGCCGAGTGCCGACACAGAGGTAGCCACAGCCGTGAACTACCGCACTGTACTGTGTCTGCTGCTAATATATAGACTGGTTGATAAAGAGATAGTATACTCGTAACTAGTATGTATGTATAAAGAAAGAAAAAAAAACCACGGTTAGGTCACTGGTATATACAATTATGGACGGGCTGCCGAGTGCCGACACAGAGGTAGCCACAGCCGTGAACTACCGCACTGTACTGTGTCTGCTGCTAATATATAGACTGGTTGATAAAGAGATAGTATACTCGTAACTAGTATGTATGTATAAAGAAAGAAAAAAAAACCACGGTTAGGTCACTGGTATATACAATTATGGACGGGCTGCCGAGTGCCGACACAGAGGTAGCCACAGCCGTGAACTACCGCACTGTACTGTGTCTGCTGCTAATATATAGACTGGTTGATAAAGAGATAGTATACTCGTAACTAGTATGCATGTATAAAGAAAGAAAAAAAAACCACGGTTAGGTCACTGGTATATACAATTATGGACGGGCTGCCGAGTGCCGACACAGAGGTAGCCACAGCCGTGAACTACCGCACTGTACTGTGTCTGCTGCTAATATATAGACTGGTTGATAAAGAGATAGTATACTCGTAACTAGTATGTATGTATAAAGAAAGAAAAAAAAACCACGGTTAGGTCACTGGTATATACAATTATGGACGGGCTGCCGAGTGCCGACACAGAGGTAGCCACAGCCGTGAACTACCGCACTGTACTGTGTCTGCTGCTAATATATAGACTGGTTGATAAAGAGATAGTATACTCGTAACTAGTATGTATGTATAAAGAAAGAAAAAAAAACCACGGTTAGGTCACTGGTATATACAATTATGGACGGGCTGCCGAGTGCCGACACAGAGGTAGCCACAGCCGTGAACTACCGCACTGTACTGTGTCTGCTGCTAATATATAGACTGGTTGATAAAGAGATAGTATACTCGTAACTAGTATGTATGTATAAAGAAAGAAAAAAAAACCACGGTTAGGTGGTATATACAATTATGGACGGGCTGCCGAGTGCCGACACAGAGGTAGCCACAGCCGTGAACTACCGCACTGTACTGTGTCTGCTGCTAATATATAGACTGGTTGATAAAGAGATAGTATACTCGTAACTAGTATGTATGTATAAAGAAAGAAAAAAAAACCACGGTTAGGTGGCATATACAATTATGGACGGGCTGCCGAGTGCCGACACAGAGGTAGCCACAGCCGTGAACTACCGCACTGTACTGTGTCTGCTGCTAATATATAGACTGGTTGATAAAGAGATAGTATACTACTAATATTATATACTGGTGGTCAGGTCACTGGTCACTAGTCACACTGGCAGTGGCACTCCTGCAGCAAAAGTGTGCACTGTTTAATTTTAATATAATATTATGTACTCCTGGCTCCTGCTATAACCTATAACTGGCACTGCAGTAGTGCTCCCCAGTCTCCCCCACAATTATAAGCTGTGTGAGCTGAGCAGTCAGACAGATATATAATATATATAGATGATGCAGCACACTGGCCTGAGCCTGAGCAGTGCACACAGATATGGTATGTGACTGACTGAGTCACTGTGTGTATCGCTTTTTTCAGGCAGAGAACGGATATATTAAATAAACTGCACTGTGTGTCTGGTGGTCACTCACTATATAATATATTATGTACTCCTGGCTCCTGCTATAACCTATAACTGGCACTGCAGTAGTGCTCCCCAGTCTCCCCCACAATTATAAGCTGTGTGAGCTGAGCAGTCAGACAGATATATATAATATTATATATAGATAATAGATGATGCAGCACACTGGCCTGAGCCTGAGCAGTGCACACAGATATGGTATGTGACTGAGTCACTGTGTGCTGTGTATCGCTTTTTTCAGGCAGAGAACGGATTATAAATAAAAGTGGTGGTCAGTCACTGGTCACTATCAGCAAAACTCTGCACTGTACACTACTGAGTACTCCTAATGCTCCCCAAAATTAGTAAATCAAGTGTCTAAACGGAGAGGACGCCAGCCACGTCCTCTCCCTATCAATCTCAATGCACGTGTGAAAATGGCGGCGACGCGCGGCTCCTTATATAGAATCCGAGTCTCGCGATAGAATCCGAGCCTCGCGAGAATCCGACAGCGTCATGATGACGTTCGGGCGCGCTCGGGTTAACCGAGCAAGGCGGGAAGATCCGAGTCGCTCGGACCCGTGAAAAAAAACATGAAGTTCTGGCGGGTTCGGATTCAGAGAAACCGAACCCGCTCATCTCTAATAAGGTTATCCCTGTATATATATAGCGCTCTGGTGTGTGCTGGCAAACTCTCCCTCTGTCTCCCCAAAGGGCTAGTGGGGTCCTGTCCTCTCTCAGAGCATTCCCTGTGTGTGTGCTGTGTGTCGGTACGTTGTGTCGACATGTATGAGGAGGAAAATGGTATGGAGGCGGAGCAATTGCCTGTAATAGTGATGTCACCCCCTAGGGAGTCGACACCTGACTGGATGGTCTTATGGAAGGAATTACGTAATAGCGTCAGCACTTTACAAAAGACTGTTGACGACATGAGACAGCCGGCAAATCAGTTATTACCTGTACAGGCGTCTCAAACACCGTCAGGGGCTCTAAAGCGCCCTTTACCTCAGATGGTCGACACAGACCCAGACACGGACACTGACTCCAGTGTCGACGGTGAGGAAACAAACGTATTTTCCAGTAGGGCCACACGTTACATGATCACGGCAATGAAGGAGGTTTTGAACATTTCTGATACTACAAGTACCACAAAAAAGGGTATTATGTGGGGTGTGAAAAAACTACCCGTAGTTTTTCCTGAATCAGATGAATTAAATGAGGTGTGTGATGAAGCGTGGGTTTCCCCCGATAAAAAACTGCTAATTTCTAAAAAATTATTGGCATTATACCCTTTCCCGCCAGAGGTTAGGGCGCGTTGGGAAACACCCCCTAGGGTAGATAAGGCGCTCACACGCTTATCAAAACAAGTGGCGTTACCGTCTCCTGATACGGCCGCCCTGAAGGAACCAGCTGATAGGAAGCTGGAAAATATCCTAAAAAGTATATACACACATACTGGTATTATAGTGCGACCAGCAATCGCCTCAGCCTGGATGTGCAGTGCTGGGGTGGCTTGGTCGGATTCCCTGACTGAAAATATTGATACCCTGGACAGGGACAGTATATTATTGACTATAGAGCATTTAAAGGATGCATTTCTATATATGCGAGATGCACAGAGGGATATTTGCACTCTGGCATCAAGAGTAAGTGCGCTGTCCATTTCTGCCAGAAGAGGGTTATGGACGCGACAGTGGTCAGGTGATGCGGATTCCAAACGGCATATGGAAGTATTGCCGTATAAAGAGGAGGAGTTATTTGGGGTCGGTCTATCGGACCTGGTGGCCACGGCAACGGCTGGGAAATCCACCTTTTTACCCCAGGTCACCTCTCAGCAGAAAAAGACACCGGCCCTCATTCCGAGTTGTTCGCTCGGTAAAAATCTTCGCATCGCAGCGATTTTCCGCTTAATGCGCATGCGCAATGTTCGCACTGCGACTGCGCCAAGTAAATTTGCTATGAAGTTAGGATTTTTACTCACGGCTTTTTCTTCGCTCAGGCGATCGTAGTGTGATTGACAGGAAATGGGTGTTACTGGGCGGAAACAGGCCGTTTTATGGGCGTGTGGGAAAAAACGCTACCGTTTCCGGAAAAAACGCAGGAGTGGCCGGAGAAACGGAGGAGTGTCTGGGCGAACGCTGGGTGTGTTTGTGACGTCAAACCAGGAACGACAAGCACTGAACTATTCGCAGATGCCGAGTAAGTCTGAAGCTACTCAGAAACTGCTACGAGGTGTGTAATCGCAATTTTGCGATTACTTCGTTCGCAATTTTAAGATGCTAAGATTCACTCCCAGTAGGCGGCGGCTTAGCGTGAGCAACTCTGCTAAAATCGCCTTGCGAGCGAACAACTCGGAATGACCTCCACCGTCTTTTCAGGCTCAGTCCTTTCGTCCCCATAAGGGCAAGCGGGCAAAAGGCCACTCATATCTGCCCCGGGGTAGAGGAAGGGGAAAAAGACTGCAGCAGGCAGCCTCTTCCCAGGAACAGAAGCCCTCCCCCGCTTCTGCCAAGTCCTCAGCATGACGCTGGGGCCTTACAAGCGGACTCAGACACGGTGGGGGCCCGTCTCAAGAAATTCAGCGCGCAGTGGGCTCACTCGCAAGTGGACCCCTGGATCCTGCAGGTAGTATCTCAGGGGTACAAATTGGAATTCGAGACGTCTCCCCCTCGCCGGTTCCTGAAGTCTGCTTTACCAACGTCTCCCTCGACAGGGAGGCGGTATTGGAAGCCATTCACAAGCTGTATTCCCAGCAGGTGATAATCAAGGTACCCCTCCTACAACAGGGAAAGGGGTATTATTCCACGCTGTTTGTGGTACCGAAGCCGGACGGCTCGGTGAGACCTATTTTAAATCTGAAATCCTTGAACACTTACATACAAAGGTTCAAATTCAAGATGGAGTCACTCAGAGCAGTGATAGCGAACCTGGAAGAAGGGGACTATATGGTGTCTCTGGACATCAAGGATGCTTACCTCCATGTCCCAATTTGCCCTTCTCACCAAGGGTACCTCAGGTTTGTGGTACAGAACTGTCACTATCAGTTTCAGACGCTGCCGTTTGGATTGTCCACGGCACCCCGGGTCTTTACCAAGGTAATGGCCGAAATGATGATTCTTCTTCGAAGAAAAGGCGTCTTAATTATCCCTTACTTGGACGATCTCCTGATAAGGGCAAGGTCCAGGGAACAGTTAGAGGTCGGAGTAGCACTATCTCAAGTAGTACTACGACAGCACGGGTGGATTCTAAATATTCCAAAATCGCAGCTGATTCCGACGACACGTCTGCTGTTCCTAGGGATGATTCTGGACACAGTCCAGAAAAAGGTGTTTCTCCCGGAGGAGAAAGCCAGGGAGTTATCCGACCTAGTCAGGAACCTCCTAAAACCAGGCCAAGTGTCAGTGCATCAATGCACAAGGGTCCTGGGAAAAATGGTGGCTTCTTACGAAGCGATTCCATTCGGCAGATTCCACGCAAGAACTTTTCAGTGGGATCTGCTGGACAAATGGTCCGGATCGCATCTTCAAATGCATCAGCGGATAACCCTGTCTCCAAGGACAAGGGTGTCTCTCCTGTGGTGGTTGCAGAGTGCTCATCTTCTAGAGGGCCGCAGATTCGGCATTCAGGACTGGGTCCTGGTGACCACGGATGCCAGCCTGAGAGGCTGGGGAGCAGTCACACAGGGAAGAAATTTCCAGGGCTTGTGGTCAAGCATGGAAACGTCACTTCACATAAATATCCTGGAACTAAGGGCCATTTACAATGCCATAAGTCAGGCAAGGCCTCTGCTTCAGGGTCAGCCGGTGTTGATCCAGTCGGACAACATCACGGCATTCGCACACGTAAACAGACAGGGCGGCACAAGAAGCAGGAGGGCAATGACGGAAGTTGCAAGGATTCTTCGCTGGGCGGAAAATCATGTGATAGCACTGTCAGCAGTGTTCATTCCGGGAGTGGACAACTGGGAAGCAGACTTCCTCAGCAGACACGACCTCCACCCGGGGGAGTGGGGACTTCACCCAGAAGTCTTCCACATGATTGTGAACCGTTGGGAAAAACCAAAGGTGGACATGATGGCGTCCCGCCTCAACAAAAAACTGGACAGATATTGCGCCAGGTCAAGGGACCCTCAGGCAATAGCTGTGGACGCTCTGGTAACACCGTGGGTGTACCAGTCAGTGTATGTGTTCCCTCCTCTGCCTCTCATACCCAAGGTACTGAGAATCATAAGAAGGAGAGGAGTAAGGACTATACTCGTGGCTCCGGATTGGCCAAGAAGGACTTGGTACCCGGAACTTCAAGAGATGCTCACGGAGGACCCGTGGCCTCTACCTCTAAGAAAGGACCTGCTCCAGCAGGGACCCTGTCTGTTCCAAGACTTACCGCGGCTGCGTTTGACGGCATGGCGGTTGAACGCCGGATCCTGAAGGAAAAAGGCATTCCGGATGAAGTCATCCCTACCCTGATCAAAGCCAGGAAGGATGTAACTGTGCAACATTATCACCGTATTTGGCGTAAATATGTTGCGTGGTGTGAGGCCAGGAAGGCCCCTACAGAGGAATTTCAACTGGGTCGTTTCCTGCATTTCCTGCAAACAGGACTGTCTATGGGCCTAAAATTAGGTTCCATTAAGGTTCAAATTTCGGCCCTGTCGATTTTCTTCCAGAAAGAACTAGCTTCAGTTCCTGAAGTTCAGACGTTTGTCAAGGGGGTACTGCATATACAGCCTCCTTTTGTGCCTCCAGTGGCACCTTGGGATCTCAATGTAGTTTTGGGGTTCCTAAAATCACATTGGTTTGAACCACTCACCACTGTGGACTTAAAATATCTCACATGGAAAGTGGTAATGCTGTTAGCCCTGGCTTCAGCCAGGCGTGTCTCAGAATTGGCGGCTTTATCCTATAAAAGCCCTTACCTAATTTTTCATACGGACAGGGCAGAATTGAGGACTCGTCCTCAATTTCTCCCTAAGGTGGTTTCAGCGTTTCACTTAAACCAGCCTATTGTGGTACCTGCGGCTACTAGGGACTTGGAGGATTCCAAGTTGCTGGACGTAGTCAGGGCCCTGAAAATATATGTTTCCAGGACGGCTGGAGTCAGAAAATCTGACTCGCTGTTTATCCTGTATGCACCCAACAAGCTGGGTGCTCCTGCTTCCAAGCAGACTATTGCTCGTTGGATTTGTAGTACAATTCAGCTTGCACATTCTGTGGCAGGCCTGCCACAGCCAAAATCTGTAAAAGCCCATTCCACACGGAAAGTGGGCTCATCTTGGGCGGCTGCCCGAGGGGTCTCGGCTTTACAACTTTGCCGAGCAGCTACTTGGTCAGGGGCAAACACGTTTGCTAAATTCTACAAATTTGATAGCCTGGCTGAGGAGGACCTGGAGTTCTCTCATTCGGTGCTGCAGAGTCATCCGCACTCTCCCGCCCGTTTGGGAGCTTTGGTATAATCCCCATGGTCCTTTCGGAGTTCCCAGCATCCACTAGGACGTCAGAGAAAATAAGAATTTACTTACCGATAATTCTATTTCTCATAGTCCGTAGTGGATGCTGGGCGCCCATCCCAAGTGCGGATTGTCTGCAATACTTGTACATAGTTATTGTTACAAAAATCGGGTTATTATTGTTGTGAGCCATCTTTTCAGAGGCTCCTCTGTTATCATGCTGTTAACTGGGTTCAGATCACAAGTTGTACGGTGTGATTGGTGTGGCTGGTATGAGTCTTACCCGGGATTCAAAATCCTTCCTTATTGTGTACGCTCGTCCGGGCACAGTATCCTAACTGAGGCTTGGAGGAGGGTCATAGGGGGAGGAGCCAGTGCACACCAGGTAGTCCTAAAGCTTTTACTTTTGTGCCCAGTCTCCTGCGGAGCCGCTATTCCCCATGGTCCTTTCGGAGTTCCCAGCATCCACTACGGACTATGAGAAATAGAATTATCGGTAAGTAAATTCTTATTTTTTTAATTATATGAGATTTAGGGGGTATCCAATTAGCCGCGGGCTATCCTATTAGCCCCAATAAGCTGGCGTTAGCAGCGGATTATTAAAGATTTTGTTTCACCTGCCTCAGGCAGGCGAAACGGAATACCTGGAAACAACCCCATTTTCATCCGAAAACGGGGCTGTTTTTTTTTTTTTTTACAGGCAACCAAACTAGATAAAACAAGACTAGTAAAACTGGTAAAACAATACAGGTGGAACATTGGGAAAAATCACGAAAACATCAGTTTTTCACGCTTAATATTTTACTAAGGGTAATTGGATACCCCCCTTAAAGACTATGGAACCTATATTCAGCTAGTATCGCATCAGTGATGTGATCACATTTGGCCGAATCTCAGGCCAGTGTGCATGCACAGTGCCCATTCGTGTGTGGGCTGGCCAATGCAATCGCATCGCACAGATTGACCGGCAGAGACGTTTGCAGGAAAATTGGGAGCGGCATTGCGTTGTTGCGAGGGCGGGAGGGGTGGTGTGAAAACAGGGGCAGGTCTGAGCTATTTTTGGGGGCAGCTGCATGATGTTACACGCAGCCACTGCAGTGGAGAAAATGGCGGCAACCCGACTGCCTTCGCAGCAAGGCCGCAGAGGCAGGGGGCTTTCCTTATTCAGCAATATGATTGCATTTTTTTAAACCAGCTTTTTTTGCATTTACTGTATGTTTCAGTGGGAAAAAAAAGAATCCTGATTGCAGAATTATATTAATACTGTAAAACATTGCTATGTATTATAAACCTTGATCAACCCTGTTTTAATGCTTTCTAACAATAGTCCAAAGTTATTATTCTTTGATATGATTTATTTTACATCTTTTAATAAAACCATTTTTTTTACTGCTTATTATTCCTATTACATCTGAGTATATGTAGATAGACTAAACATATTAAAATATGGTTTTGAATTGAAATAAACATGAAGGAGGTTAATTCATGATGTGCTTCTCTTTGTATTGCCATTTTAATGTTGTGGAGTTGTTTTCCCTTTAAGATTAAGGGGCCTATTTATCACCATCCGCTGATGACAGGTGATAAAATCGGCCAAACTCGCACTGCGATGATTACATCGCAGGTATGTATCAATTATCGCATGCAGGAACAGAGCTTGCGGTCAAGCTCTGTCCCTGCGATACCTCTTTGCAGAATCATTGGGATATTTTTCGTAAAAAATACCCCGGCATTCTGCTGCGCATGCGCCGCCCCCGCTTACCCCCCCGTCGCGAATACCCCACGCGCCGCGGACACCCCCCAGCAGGATAATATACTCACCTGTCCAGGGAGCCGGTCTGCGCTGCTTCAGGAGGCTGCCGGGCGCTCGGTCCTTCTCCTGCACTGTGACCCCCGGTGCTGTAAAGTGCGCTTTACTGCACCGTGATCACATTGCAGCATATCGGGGACCTTGCGCCCGGCACTGCTCACCGGAGTAGCGGACACCGGCTCCCTGGACAGGTGAGTAAGTATTTTTTATTTTTTTATTTTAACACTATGATCAGCTTGTGTATCCATCGGACAGGGCAGAGAAAGCTGGGCAAAAGGCTGCTTATCGTAGTGCTGCCATGTGAACTCGCCAGCCTGAGCTGGCGAGATTATCACAGGGCACACTGCGGTATTTTTTCACGTTTTTTTTTAGTAAATCTGTCCATATCACATTTCCCATTGTAAGTATTGGGAATGCGATGTGGGTTACTAAAAAAAAGTGAATTAATGAGGTTGGAGCAGTTTTTCATGAAAACTGCTCCAAATGCCCTTTAATACATTCAGGTGATACTAAATAATGTGAAAAGGGTCTTAGCTGATGCTACGCAGATTTAGAACCTCTCTGATCTGGTTTACCCTCCCACGCTCCCTATATTTCTTTTGTGTGTGTGAATTTACTGCATTGGTTTAGCTCACTCAACTGAAGATCACAAGCAACAATGTGTTATGTTCTACGTACTTGGAACCCAGGAGAGTGGGTGGCAACAGAAGAGTTCCAAGTACAGATGCATGGATATGCGGCAGAACTAAGATACGCAGCTTACCCTAACAAAAACCCTGACTCTGTTGTCCTTCCCAGTGGTCGATTAACGCCTGCAAGACTATGGTTTCTTGTGCCCACGGCAGCCACGTTTGAATGGGCGAATTAGGTCCGCCTAGACTCCGATGCCCCCCGGTCTTAATTGGAGACAAGGCATTAACCGAGACCAAGGAGAACAAGGGGAAAACTAACTAAGACTGACACAACTAAACAAAGAAGGATACAAAAAATAACAAAGTAGTTTATGTGCGGCGTGGCCGCCTGGAACAACAGCAAATCAAGTAGTGCAGCCTAATTACCTAATACGAACCCGTCGTAATAAGGCGAGGACAGCAATGCGGAAACCTACGCAAAAATGACACAATCAAAAAATAGATAAAGAAAATACGGCTTCAGCCATAAAGTGCGGCAGAGCCGCTACTCACGACACCACGACAGGTGTATGCAGGAAATGACTGGAAACCCAGAGGCTTCGGATACCAGACCACTCTACTGGAAGGCAACCTGGAGGACAGCAGGAAACGATCCCTCAGACAGGACTAAGGATCTGGACACAGGACACTGGAGTACACAAGCTGGAAGCAGGAACACACCAGGGGCAGGAAGACAAGCTCCACAGGAAGCTATCACCGGCGAGGCTGCACCGTCCTGGCTCCCATGAAAAAGTTCCTGCTGACCAATCATGGAACAGCCAGTCAGGCCAGCCCTCCGGACCCTAATTGCCCCAGCTGCTGTGTGGCGCGCTGAGCGTGGCGTCCCGGCTGCTTAGTAACAGCCAGGACTGAAGTGCAAGGCAGCCGCCTGGCGTCCGGTTGCTAGGAAACCGGTCGGGGGCAGGGTGTCATAGCGGAAGTGACGCACCAGCCCTGTTGCCTAGCAATAGCCAGGAGCCGGCGCGACCCGCCGCCGCTGACACAATGATGTTAATAACATTACCAGGGGAATTCCCTTATAATAGGCTTTTTTTTAAGAAGTCACAGCGCTGTGCCTGTAGTCACACAATAATGAGAAAATCAGTGTTTTAAAAAAAATGGTTTAAACCATGGTTTAAGCACTTGCCTGGCTTGGTCGTATTAGATGTGACAACACCAGCAAGTGCCTTATCTGATCTGGTCGCACAGTATGCAACCAGTCAGATACACACCGTGTGCAGCTGCAGGGAAGAGAAACTTCCTGCAGCTCTCAGATGGACCAGAAAGGTTCCTCTGTCTCTCTGCACCCTCCCGCAGGATTTGCCATGCTGCCAATCACTACTGATCAGTCAGCTCAGCAGGACAGGGACATCATTTCATATGGGCTCAATGGGCTCTTGCCCAAGGCCCCCAGGAGTATAAGGGCCCTAGACTTTTTTTAAAATCGGCCCTGGGGCACCGGAGATATCAGACTTGAAAGCAGTGGTTCCCATCCAAGCCTGTTAATTGCTCTTCCCAGCCAGATAGCTTGGGTTCTGTCTAGTGATGTGCACCGGAAATTTTTCGGGGTTTTGTGTTTTGGTTTTGGGTTCGGTTCCGCGGCCGTGTTTTGGCAAAACCTCACCGAATTTTTTTTGTCTGATTCGGGTGTGTTTTGGATTCGGGTGTTTTTTTCAAAAAACCCTAAAAAACAGCTTAAATCATAGAATTTGGGGGTCATTTTGATCCCATAGTATTATTAACCTAAATAACCATAATTTCCACTCATTTTCAGTCTATTCTGAACACCTCACACCTCACAATATTATTTTTAGTCCTAAAATTTGCACCGAGGTAGCTGTGTGACTAAGCTAAGCGACCCAAGTGGCCGACACAAACACCTGGCCCATCTAGGAGTGGCACTGCAGTGTCACGCAGGATGGCACTTGAAAAAAATACTCCCCAAACAGCACATGACGCAAAGAAAAAAAGAGGCGCAATGAGGTAGCTGTGTGACTAAGATAAGCGACCCAAGTGGCCGACACAAACACCTGGCCCATCTAGGAGTGGCACTGCAGTGTCACGCAGGATGGCCCTTCAAAAAAATACTCCCCAAACAGCACATGACGCAAAGAAAAAAAGAGGCGCAATGAGGTAGCTGTGTGACTAAGATAAGCGACCCAAGTGGCCGACACAAACACCTGGCCCATCTAGGAGTGGCACTGCAGTGTCACGCAGGATGACCCTTCAAAAAAATACTCCCCAAACAGCACATGACGCAAAGAAAAAAAGAGGCGCAATGAGGTAGCTGTGTGACTAAGATAAGCGACCCAAGTGGCCGACACAAACACCTGGCCCATCTAGGAGTGGCACTGCAGTGTCACGCAGGATGGCCCTTCAAAAAAATACTCCCCAAACAGCACATGACGCAAAGGAAAAAAGAGGCGCAATGAGGTAGCTGTGTGACTAAGCTAAGCGACCCAAGTGGCCGACACAAACACCTAGCCCATCTAGGAGTGGCACTGCAGTGTCAGACAGGATGGCACTTGAAAAAAATACTCCCCAAACAGCACATGACGCAAAGAAAAAAAGAGGCGCAATGAGGTAGCTGTGTGACTAAGATAAGCGACCCAAGTGGCCGACACAAACACCTGGCCCATCTAGGAGTGGCAATGCAGTGTCACGCAGGATGGCCCTTCAAAAAAATACTCCCCAAACAGCACATGACGCAAAGAAAAAAAGAGGCGCAATGAGGTAGCTGTGTGACTAAGCTAAGCGACCCAAGTGGCCGACACAAACACCTGGCCCATCTAGGAGTGGCACTGCAGTGTCAGACAGGATGGCACTTGAAAAAAATACTCCCCAAACAGCACATGACGCAAAGAAAAAAAGAGGCGCAATGAGGTAGCTGTGTGACTAAGATAAGCGATCCAAGTGGCCGACACAAACACCTGGCCCATCTAGGAGTGGCACTGCAGTGTCAGACAGGATGGCACTTGAAAAAAATACTCCCCAAACAGCACATGACGCAAAGAAAAAAAGAGGCGCAATGAGGTAGCTGTGTGACTAAGATAAGCGACCCAAGTGGCCGACACAAACACCTGGCCCATCTAGGAGTGGCACTGCAGTGTCACGCAGGATGGCCCTTCAAATAAATACTCTCCAAACAGCACATGACGCAAAGAAAAATTTAAGAAAAAAAAGGTGCAAGATGGAATTGTCCTTGGGCCCTCCCACCCACCCTTATGTTGTATAAACAGGACATGCACACTTTAACGAACCCATCATTTCAGCGACAGGGTCTGCCACACGACTGTGACTGAAATGACTGGTTGGTTTGGGCCCCCACCAAAAAAGAAGCAATCAATCTCTCCTTGCACAAACTGGCTCTACAGAGGCAAGATGTCCACCTCATCATCATCGTCCGATTCATCACCCCTTTCACTGTGTACATCCCCCTCCTCACAGATTATTAATTCGTCCCCACTGGAATCCACCATCTCAGGTCCCCGTGTACTTTCTGGAGGCAATTGCTGCTGGTGAATGTCTCCACGGAGGAATTGATTATAATTCATTTTAATGAACATCATCTTCTCCACATTTTCTGGAAGTAACCTCGTACGCCGATTGCTGACAAGGTGAGCGGCGGCACTAAACACTCTTTCGGAGTACACACTGGAGGGAGGGCAACTTAGGTAGAATAAAGCCAGTTTGTGCAAGGGCCTCCAAATTGCCTCTTTTTCCTGCCAGTATACGTACGGACTGTGTGACGTGCCTACTTGGATGCGGTCACTCATATAATCCTCCACCATTCTTTCAATGGTGAGATAATCATATGCAGTGACAGTAGACGACATGTCAGTAATCATTGGCAGGTCCTTCAGTCCGGACCAGATGTCAGCACTCGCTCCAGACTGCCCTGCATCACCGCCAGCGGGTGGGCTCGGAATTCGTAGCCTTTTCCTCGCACCCCCAGTTGCGGGAGAATGTGAAGGAGGAGATGTTGACGGGTCACGTTCCGCTTGACTTGACAATTTTCTCACCAGCAGGTCTTTGAACCTCTGCAGACTTGTGTCTGCCGGAAAGAGAGATACAACGTAGGTTTTAAATCTAGGATCGAGCACGGTGGCCAAAATGTAGTGCTCTGATTTCAACAGATTGACCACCTGTGAATCCTGGTTAAGCGAATGAAGGGCTCCATCCACAAGTCCCACATGCCTAGCGGAATCGCTCTGTTTTAGCTCCTCCTTCAATGCCTCCAGCTTCTTCTGCAAAAGCCTGATGAGGGGAATGACCTGACTCAGGCTGGCAGTGTCTGAACTGACTTCACGTGTGGCAAGTTCAAAATGTTGCAGAACCTTGCACAACGTTGAAATCATTCTCCACTGCGCTTGAGTCAGGTGCATTCCATCTCCTTTGCCTATATCGTGGCCAGATGTATAGGCTTGAATGGCCTTATGCTGCTCCTCCATCCTCTGAAGCATATAGAGGGTTGAATTCCACCTCGTTACCACCTCTTGCTTCAGATGGTGGCAGGGCAGGTTCAGGTGTTTTTGGTGGTGCTCCAGTCTTCTGTACGCGGTGCCTGTACGCCGAAAGTGGCCCGCAATTCTTCTGGCCACCGACAGCATCTCTTGCACGCCCCTGTCGTTTTTTAAATAATTCTGCACCACCAAATTCAAGGTATGTGCAAAACATGGGACGTGCTGGAATTTGCCCAGATGTAATGCACGCACAATATTGCTGGCATTGTCCGATGCCACAAATCCCCAGGAGAGTCCAATTGGGGTAAGCCATTCTGCGATGATCTTCCTCAGTTGCCGTAAGAGGTTTTCAGCTGTGTGCGTATTCTGGAAAGCGGTGATACAAAGCGTAGCCTGCCTAGGAACGAGTTGGCGTTTGCGAGATGCTGCTACTGGTGCCGCCGCTGCTGTTCTTGCAGCGGGAGGCAATACATCTACCGAGTGGGCTGTCACAGTCATGTAGTCCTGAGTCTGCCCTGCTACACTTGTCCACATGTCCGTGGTTAAGTGGACATTGGTTACAGCTGCATTTTTTAGGACACTGGTGACTCTTTTTCTGAGGTCTGTGTACATTCTCGGTATCGCCTGCCTAGAGAAGTGGAACCTAGATGGGATTTGATACCGGGGACACACTATCTCCATCAAATCTCTAAGTGCCACTGAACTAATGGTGGATACCGGACTCACCTCTAACACCAACATAGCTATCAAGGCCTCAGTTATCAGCTTTGCAAAAGGATGACTGCTGTCATATTTCATCTTCCTCACAAAGGACTGTTGGACAGTCAATTGCTTACTGGAAGTAGTACAAGTGGTCTTCCAACTTCCCCTCTGGGATGACGATCGACTCCCAGCAGCAACAACAGCAGCGGCAGCAACAGCAGGCGTAACACTCAAGGATCCTATGGAGGAATCCCGGTTAGGAGAGGACTCCTCAGTCTTGACAGTGACATGGCCTGCAGGACTACAAACGTTCCTGATTGAGGAGGAAGTTGACATTGAGGGAGTTGGTGGTGAGGCTTGCAGGAGCTTGGGTACAGGAGGAAGAAGGGATTTAGGTGTCAGCGGACTGCTTACGCTCTTACCCAAAGTTTCACAACTTGACACTGACTTCTGATGAATGTGCAGCAGGTGACGTATAAGGGAGGATGTTCCTAGGTGGTTAACATCCTTACCCCTACTTATTACAGATTGACAGAGGCAACAGACGGCTTGACACCTGTTGTCTGGATTTGTGGAGAAATAATTCCACACCAAAGAGGTGGCTTTTTTGGTAGTTTGCCCAAGCATCACAATGGGCTTCATCCCAAGGACAACAGGTGTCTCCCGCAGTGCCTGACTTAAACAAACCACATCACCATCAGAATCCTCATCGTCAACTTCCTCCTCAGCGCCAGCAACACCCATATCCTCATCCTGGTGTACTTCAACAGTGACATCTTTAATTTGAATATCAGGAACTGGACTGTGGATGCTCCTTCCAGCACTTGCAGTGGGCGTGCAAATGGTGGAGGGAGCCACCTCTTCCCGTCCAGTGTTGGGAAGGTCAGGCATCGCAACTGCCGACACACTTGGACTCTCCTTGGGGATTTGTGATACCATCTCAGAATGCACAGTTCTTTTCTGTGCTCTTTCCAGCTTAACTCTTTTAATTTTTCTAGCGGGAGGATGAAGGCTACCATCGTCATGTGAAACTGAACCACTAGCCATGAACATAGTAGTGATGTGCACCGGAAATTTTTCGGGTTTTGTGTTTTGGTTTTGGGTTCGGTTCCGCGGCCGTGTTTTGGGTTCGGACGCGTTTTGGCAAAACCTCACCGAAATTTTTTTGTCGGACTCAGGTGTGTTTTGGATTCGGGTGTTTTTTTCAAAAAACCCTAAAAAACAGCTTAAATCATAGAATTTGGGGGTCATTTTGATCCCATAGTATTATTAACCTCAATAACCATAATTTCCACTCATTTTCAGTAGAGATGAGCGCCTGAAATTTTTCGGGTTTTGTGTTTTGGTTTTGGGTTCGGTTCCGCGGCCGTGTTTTGGGTTCGAACGCGTTTTGGCAAAACCTCACCGAATTTTTTTTGTCGGATTCGGGTGTGTTTTGGATTCGGGTGTTTTTTTCCAAAAACACTAAAAAACAGCTTAAATCATAGAATTTGGGGGTCATTTTGATCCCAAAGTATTATTAACCTCAAAAACCATAATTTACACTCATTTTCAGTCTATTCTGAATACCTCACACCTCACAATATTATTTTTAGTCCTAAAATTTGCACCGAGGTCGCTGTGTGAGTAAGATAAGCGACCCTAGTGGCCGACACAAACACCGGGCCCATCTAGGAGTGGCACTGCAGTGTCACGCAGGATGGCCCTTCCAAAAAACCCTCCCCAAACAGCACATGACGCAAAGAAAAAAAGAGGCGCAATGAGGTAGCTGTGTGAGTAAGATTAGCGACCCTAGTGGCCGACACAAACACCGGGCCCATCTAGGAGTGGCACTGCAGTGTCACGCAGGATGGCCCTTCCAAAAAACCCTCCCCAAACAGCACATGACGCAAAGAAAAAAAGAGGCGCAATGAGGTAGCTGTGTGAGTAAGATTAGCGACCCTAGTGGCCGACACAAACACCGGGCCCATCTAGGAGTGGCACTGCAGTGTCACGCAGGATGGCCCTTCCAAAAAACCCTCCCCAAACAGCACATGACGCAAAGAAAAAAAGAGGCGCAATGAGGTAGCTGACTGTGTGAGTAAGATTAGCGACCCTAGTGGCCGACACAAACACCGGGCCCATCTAGGAGTGGCACTGCAGTGTCACGCAGGATGTCCCTTCCAAAAAACCCTCCCCAAACAGCACATGACGCAAAGAAAAAAAGAGGCGCAATGAGGTAGCTGTGTGAGTAAGATTAGCGACCCTAGTGGCCGACACAAACACCGGGCCCATCTAGGAGTGGCACTGCAGTGTCACGCAGGATGTCCCTTCCAAAAAACCCTCCCCAAACAGCACATGACGCAAAGAAAAAAAGAGGCGCAATGAGGTAGCTGACTGTGTGAGTAAGATTAGCGACCCTAGTGGCCGACACAAACACCGGGCCCATCTAGGAGTGGCACTGCAGTGTCACGCAGGATGTCCCTTCCAAAAAACCCTCCCCAAACAGCACATGACGCAAAGAAAAAAAGAGGCGCAATGAGGTAGCTGACTGTGTGAGTAAGATTAGCGACCCTAGTGGCCGACACAAACACCGGGCCCATCTAGGAGTGGCACTGCAGTGTCACGCAGGATGTCCCTTCCAAAAAACCCTCCCCAAACAGCACATGACGCAAAGAAAAAAAGAGGCGCAATGAGGTAGCTGACTGTGTGAGTAAGATTAGCGACCCTAGTGGCCGACACAAACACCGGGCCCATCTAGGAGTGGCACTGCAGTGTCACGCAGGATGTCCCTTCCAAAAAACCCTCCCCAATCAGCACATGATGCAAAGAAAAAGAAAAGAAAAAAGAGGTGCAAGATGGAATTGTCCTTGGGCCCTCCCACCCACCCTTATGTTGTATAAACAAAACAGGACATGCACACTTTAACCAACCCATCATTTCAGTGACAGGGTCTGCCACACGACTGTGACTGATATGACGGGTTGGTTTGGACCCCCCCCAAAAAAGAAGCAATTAATCTCTCCTTGCACAAACTGGCTCTACAGAGGCAAGATGTCCACCTCATCTTCACCCTCCGATATATCACCGTGTACATCCCCCTCCTCACAGATTATCAATTCGTCCCAACTGGAATCCACCATCTCAGCTCCCTGTGTACTTTGTGGAGGCAATTGCTGCTGGTCAATGTCTCCGCGGAGGAATTGATTATAATTCATTTTAATGAACATCATCTTCTCCACATTTTCTGGATGTAACCTCGTACGCCGATTGCTGACAAGGTGAGCGGCGGCACTAAACACTCTTTCGGAGTACACACTTGTGGGAGGGCAACTTAGGTAGAATAAAGCCAGTTTGTGCAAGGGCCTCCAAATTGCCTCTTTTTCCTGCCAGTATAAGTACGGACTGTGTGACGTGCCTACTTGGATGCGGTCACTCATATAATCCTCCACCATTCTATCAATGTTGAGAGAATCATATGCAGTGACAGTAGACGACATGTCCGTAATCGTTGTCAGGTCCTTCAGTCCGGACCAGATGTCAGCATCAGCAGTCGCTCCAGACTGCCCTGCATCACCGCCAGCGGGTGGGCTCGGAATTCTGAGCCTTTTCCTCGCACCCCCAGTTGCGGGAGAATGTGAAGGAGGAGATGTTGACAGGTCGCGTTCCGCTTGACTTGACAATTTTGTCACCAGCAGGTCTTTCAACCCCAGCAGACCTGTGTCTGCCGGAAAGAGAGATCCAAGGTAGGCTTTAAATCTAGGATCGAGCACGGTGGCCAAAATGTAGTGCTCTGATTTCAACAGATTGACCACCCGTGAATCCTTGTTAAGCGAATTAAGGGCTGCATCCACAAGTCCCACATGCCTAGCGGAATCGCTCCCTTTTAGCTCCTTCTTCAATGCCTCCAGCTTCTTCTGCAAAAGCCTGATGAGGGGAATGACCTGACTCAGGCTGGCAGTGTCTGAACTGACTTCACGTGTGGCAAGTTCAAAGGGCATCAGAACCTTGCACAACGTTGAAATCATTCTCCACTGCACTTGAGACAGGTGCATTCCACCTACTATATCGTGCTCAATTGTATAGGCTTGAATGGCCTTTTGCTGCTCCTCCAACCTCTGAAGCATATAGAGGGTTGAATTCCACCTCGTTACCACTTCTTGCTTCAGATGATGGCAGGGCAGGTTCAGTAGTTTTTGGTGGTGCTCCAGTCTTCTGTACGTGGTGCCTGTATGCCGAAAGTGTCCCGCAATTTTTCTGGCCACCGACAGCATCTCTTGCACGCCCCTGTCGTTTTTTAAAAAATTCTGCACCACCAAATTCAAGGTATGTGCAAAACATGGGACGTGCTGGAATTTGCCCATATTTAATGCACACACAATATTGCTGGCGTTGTCCGATGCCACAAATCCACAGGAGAGTCCAATTGGGGTAAGCCATTCCGCGATGATCTTCCTCAGTTGCCGTAAGAGGTTTTCAGCTGTGTGCGTATTCTGGAAAGCGGTGATACAAAGCGTAGCCTGCCTAGGAAAGAGTTGGCGTTTGCGAGATGCTGCTACTGGTGCCGCCGCTGCTGTTCTTGCGGCGGGAGTCCATACATCTACCCAGTGGGCTGTCACAGTCATATAGTCCTGACCCTGCCCTGCTCCACTTGTCCACATGTCCGTGGTTAAGTGGACATTGGGTACAACTGCATTTTTTAGGACACTGGTGAGTCTTTTTCTGACGTCCGTGTACATTCTCGGTATCGCCTGCCTAGAGAAGTGGAACCTAGATGGTATTTGGTAACGGGGGCACACTGCCTCAATAAATTGTCTAGTTCCCTGTGAACTAACGGCGGATACCGGACGCACGTCTAACACCAACATAGTTGTCAAGGACTCAGTTATCCGCTTTGCAGTAGGATGACTGCTGTGATATTTCATCTTCCTCGCAAAGGACTGTTGAACAGTCAATTGCTTACTGGAAGTAGTACAAGTGGGCTTACGACTTCCCCTCTGGGATGACCATCGACTCCCAGCGGCAACAACAGCAGCGCCAGCAGCAGTAGGCGTTACACGCAAGGATGCATCGGAGGAATCCCAGGCAGGAGAGGACTCGTCAGAATTGCCAGTGACATGGCCTGCAGGACTATTGGCATTCCTGGGGAAGGAGGAAATTGACTCTGAGGGAGTTGGTGGGGTGGTTTGCGTGAGCTTGGTTACAAGAGGAAGGGATTTACTGGTCAGTGGACTGCTTCCGCTGTCACCCAAAGTTTTTGAACTTGTCACTGACTTATTATGAATGCGCTGCAGGTGACGTATAAGGGAGGATGTTCCGAGGTGGTTAACGTCCTTACCCCTACTTATTACAGCTTGACAAAGGGAACACACGGCTTGACACCTGTTGTCCGCATTTCTGGTGAAATACCTCCACACCGAAGAGCTGATTTTTTTGGTATTTTCACCTGGCATGTCAACGGCCATATTCCTCCCACGGACAACAGGTGTCTCCCCGGGTGCCTGACTTAAACAAACCACCTCACCATCAGAATCCTCCTGGTCAATTTCCTCCCCAGCGCCAGCAACACCCATATCCTCCTCATCCTGGTGTACTTCAACACTGACATCTTCAATCTGACTATCAGGAACTGGACTGCGGGTGCTCCTTCCAGCACTTGCAGGGGGCGTGCAAATGGTGGAAGGCGCATGCTCTTCACGTCCAGTGTTGGGAAGGTCAGGCATCGCAACCGACACAATTGGACTCTCCTTGTGGATTTGGGATTTCAAAGAACGCACAGTTCTTTGCGGTGCTTTTGCCAGCTTGAGTCTTTTCAGTTTTCTAGCGAGAGGCTGAGTGCTTCCATCCTCATGTGAAGCTGAACCACTAGCCATGAACATAGGCCAGGGCCTCAGCCGTTCCTTGCCACTCCGTGTGGTAAATGGCATATTGGCAAGTTTACGCTTCTCCTCCGACAATTTTATTTTAGGTTTTGGAGTCCTTTTTTTACTGATATTTGGTGTTTTGGTTTTGACATGCTCTGTACTATGCCATTGGGCATCGGCCTTGGCAGACGACGTTGCTGGCATTTCATCGTCTCGGCCATGACTAGTGGCAGCAGCTTCAGCACGAGGTGGAAGTGGATCTTGATCTTTCCCTAATTTTGGAACCTCAACATTTTTGTTCTCCATATTTTAATAGGCACAACTAAAAGGCACCTCAGGTAAACAATGGAGATGGATGGATTGGATACTAGTATACAATTATGGACGGGCTGCCGAGTGCCGACACAGAGGTAGCCACAGCCGTGAACTACCGCACTGTACTGTGTCTGCTGCTAATATATAGACTGGTTGATAAAGAGATAGTATACTCGTAACTAGTATGTATGTATAAAGAAAGAAAAAAAAACCACGGTTAGGTGGTATATACAATTATGGACGGGCTGCCGAGTGCCGACACAGAGGTAGCCACAGCCGTGAACTACCGCACTGTACTGTGTCTGCTGCTAATATATAGACTGGTTGATAAAAAGATAGTATACTCGTAACTAGTATGTATGTATAAAGAAAGAAAAAAAAACCACGGTTAGGTGGTATATACAATTATGGACGGGCTGCCGAGTGCCGACACAGAGGTAGCCACAGCCGTGAACTACCGCACTGTACTGTGTCTGCTGCTAATATATAGACTGGTTGATAAAGAGATAGTATACTCGTAACTAGTATGTATGTATAAAGAAAGAAAAAAAAACCACGGTTAGGTGGTATATACAATTATGGACGGGCTGCCGAGTGCCGACACAGAGGTAGCCACAGCCGTGAACTACCGCACTGTACTGTGTCTGCTGCTAATATATAGACTGGTTGATAAAGAGATAGTATACTCGTAACTAGTATGTATGTATAAAGAAAGAAAAAAAAACCACGGTTAGGTGGTATATACAATTATGGACGGGCTGCCGAGTGCCGACACAGAGGTAGCCACAGCCGTGAACTACCGCACTGTACTGTGTCTGCTGCTAATATATAGACTGGTTGATAAAGAGATAGTATACTCGTAACTAGTATGTATGTATAAAGAAAGAAAAAAAAACCACGGTTAGGTGGTATATACAATTATGGACGGGCTGCCGAGTGCCGACACAGAGGTAGCCACAGCCGTGAACTACCGCACTGTACTGTGTCTGCTGCTAATATAGACTGGTTGATAAAGAGATAGTATACTACTAATATTATATACTGGTGGTCAGGTCACTGGTCACTAGTCACACTGGCAGTGGCACTCCTGCAGCAAAAGTGTGCACTGTTTAATTTTAATATAATATTATGTACTCCTGGCTCCTGCTATAACCTATAACTGGCACTGCAGTAGTGCTCCCCAGTCTCCCCCACAATTATAAGCTGTGTGAGCTGAGCAGTCAGACAGATATATAATATATATAGATGATGCAGCACACTGGCCTGAGCCTGAGCAGTGCACACAGATATGGTATGTGACTGACTGAGTCACTGTGTGTATCGCTTTTTTCAGGCAGAGAACGGATATATTAAATAAACTGCACTGTGTGTCTGGTGGTCACTCACTATATAATATATTATGTACTCCTGGCTCCTGCTATAACCTATAACTGGCACTGCAGTAGTGCTCCCCAGTCTCCCCCACAATTATAAGCTGTGTGAGCTGAGCAGTCAGACAGATATATATAATATTATATATAGATAATAGATGATGCAGCACACTGGCCTGAGCCTGAGCAGTGCACACAGATATGGTATGTGACTGAGTCACTGTGTGCTGTGTATCGCTTTTTTCAGGCAGAGAACGGATTATTTTATGTACTCCTGGCTCCTGCTATAACCTATAACTGGCACTGCAGTAGTGCTCCCCAGTCTCCCCCACAATTATAAGCTGTGTGAGCTGAGCAGTCAGACAGATATATATAATATATAGATAATAGATGATGCAGCACACTGGCCTGAGCCTGAGCAGTGCACACAGATATGGTATGTGACTGAGTCACTGTGTGCTGTGTATCGCTTTTTTCAGGCAGAGAACGGATTATAAATAAAAGTGGTGGTCACTGGTCACTATCAGCAAAACTCTGCACTGTACACTACTGAGTACTCCTAATGCTCCCCAAAATTAGTAAATCAAGTGTCTATCTAATCTATTCTAATTCTAAACGGAGAGGACGCCAGCCACGTCCTCTCCCTATCAATCTCAATGCACGTGTGAAAATGGCGGCGACGCGCGGCTCCTTATATAGAATCCGAGTCTCGCGATAGAATCCGAGCCTCGCGAGAATCCGACAGCGTCATGATGACGTTCGGGCGCGCTCGGGTTAACCGAGCAAGGCGGGAAGATCCGAGTCGCTCGGACCCGTGAAAAAAAACATGAAGTTCTGGCGGGTTCGGATTCAGAGAAACCGAACCCGCTCATCTCTAATTTTCAGTCTATTCTGAACACCTCACATATCACAATATTATTTTTAGTCCTAAAATTTGCACCGAGGTCGCTGGATGGCTAAGCTAAGCGACCCAAGTGGCCGACACAAACACCTAGCCCATCTAGGAGTGGCACTGCAGTGTCAGACAGGATGGCCCTTCAAAAAAATACTCCCCAAACAGCACATGACGCAAAGAAAAAAAGAGGCGCAATGAGGTAGCTGTGTGACTAAGATAAGCGACCCAAGTGGCCGACACAAACATCTGGCCCATCTAGGAGTGGCACTGCAGTGTCACGCAGGATGGCCCTTCAAAAAAATACTCCCCAAACAGCACATGACGCAAAGAAAAAATGAGGCGCAATGAGGTAGCTGTGTGACTAAGATAAGCGACCCAAGTGGCCGACACAAACATCTGGCCCATCTAGGAGTGGCACTGCAGTGTCACGCAGGATGGCCCTTCAAAAAAATACTCCCCAAACAGCACATGATGCAAAGAAAAATGAAAGAAAAAAGAGGTGCAAGATGGAATTGTCCTTGGGCCCTCCCACCCACCCTTATGTTGTATAAACAGGACATGCACACTTTAACGAACCGATCATTTCAGTGACAGGTTCTGCCACACGACTGTGACTGAAATGACTGGTTGGTTTGGGCCCCCACCAAAAAAGAAGCAATCAATCTCTCCTTGCACAAACTGGCTCTACAGAGGCAAGATGTCCACCTCCTCCTCATCGTCCGATTCATCACCCCTTTCACTGTGTATATTCCCCTCCTCACAGATTATTAATTCGTCCCCACTGGAATCCACCATCTCAGGTCCCCGTGTACTTTCTGGAGGAAATTGCTGCTGGTGAATGTCTCCACGGAGGAATTGATTATAATTCATTTTAATGAACATCATCTTCTCCACATTTTCTGGAAGTAACCTCGTACGCCGATTGCTGACAAGGTGAGCGGCGGCACTAAACACTCTTTCGGAGTACACACTGGAGGGAGGGCAACTTAGGTAGAATAAAGCCAGTTTGTGCAAGGGCCTCCAAATTGCCTCTTTTTCCTGCCAGTATACGTACGGACTGTGTGACGTGCCTACTTGGATGCGGTCACTCATATAATCCTCCACCATTCTTTCAATGGTGAGAGAATCATATGCAGTGACAGTAGACGACATGTCAGTAATCGTTGGCAGGTCCTTCAGTCCGGACCAGATGTCAGCACTCGCTCCAGACTGCCCTGCATCACCGCCAGCGGGTGGGCTCGGAATTCTTAGCCTTTTCCTTGCACCCCCAGTTGCGGGAGAATGTGAAGGAGGAGCTTTTGACGGGTCACGTTCCACTTGACTTGACAATTTTCTCACCAGCAGGTCTTTGAACCCCTGCAGACTTGTGTCTGCCGGAAAGAGAGATACAACGTAGGTTTTAAATCTAGGATCGAGCACGGTGGCCAAAATGTAGTGCTCTGATTTCAACAGATTGACCACCTGTGAATCCTGGTTAAGCGAATGAAGGGCTCCATCCACAAGTCCCACATGCCTAGCGGAATAGCTCTGTTTTAGCTCCTCCTTCAATGTCTCCAGCTTCTTCTGCAAAAGCCTGATGAGGGGAATGACCTGACTCAGGCTGGCAGTGTCTGAACTGACTTCACGTGTGGCAAGTTCAAAGGGTTGCAGAACCTTGCACAACGTTGAAATCATTCTCCACTGCGCTTGAGACAGGTGCATTCCACCTCCTTTGCCTATATCGTGGCCAGATGTATAGGCTTGAATGGCCTTTTGCTGCTCCTCCATCCTCTGAAGCATATAGAGGGTTGAATTCCACCTCGTTACCACCTCCTGCTTCAGATGATGGCAGGGCAGGTTAAGGTATTTTTGGTGGTGCTCCAGTCTTCTGTACGCGGTGCCTGAATGCCGAAAGTGGCCCGCAATTCTTCGGGCCACCGACAGCATCTCTTGCACGCCCCTGTCGTTTTTTAAATAATTCTGCACCACCAAATTCAAGGTATGTGCAAAACATGGGACGTGCAGGAATTTGCCCAGATGTAATGCACGCACAATATTGCTGGCGTTGTCCGATGTCACAAATCCCCAGGAGAGTCCAATTGGGGTAAGCCATTCTGCGATGATCTTCCTCAGTTGCCGTAAGAGGTTTTCAGCTGTGTGCGTATTCTGGAAAGCGGTGATACAAAGCGTAGCCTGCCTAGGAACGATTTGGCGTTTGCGAGATGCTGCTACTGGTGCCGCCGCTGCTGTTCTTGCAGCGGGAGGCAATACATCTACCCAGTGGGCTGTCACAGTCATATAGTCCTGAGTCTGCCCTGCTTCACTTGTCCACATGTCCGTGGTTAAGTGGACATTGGGTACAACTGCATTTTTTAGGACACTGGTGACTCTTTTTCTGAGGTCTGTGTACATTTTCGGTATCGCCTGCCTAGAGAAATGGAACCTAGATGGTATTTGGTACCGGGGACACAGTACCTCAATCAAGTCTATAGTTGGCTCTGAATTAACGATGGATACCGGAACCACGTTTCTCACCGCCCAGGCTGCCAAGGCCTCAGTTATCCGCTTTGGAGCAGGATGACTGCTGTGATATTTCATCTTCCTCACAAAGGACTGTTGGACAGTCAATTGCTTACTGGAAGTAGTACAAGTGGTCTTCCGACTTCCCCTCTGGGATGACGATTGACTCCCAGCAGCAACAACAGCAGCGCCAGCAGCAGTAGGCGTTACACTCAAGGATGCATCGGAGGAATCCCAGGCAGGAGAGGACTCGTCAGACTTGCCAGTGACATGGCCTGCAGGACTATTGGCTTTCCTGGGTAAGGAGGAAATTGACACTGAGGGACTTAGTGGTGTGGTTTGCAGGAGCTTGGTTACAAGAGGAAGGGATTTACTGGTCAGTGGACTGCTTCCGCTGTCGCCCAAAGTTTTTGAACTTGTCACTGACTTATGATGAATGCGCTGCAGGTGACGTATAAGGGAGGATGTTCCGAGGTGGTTAACGTCCTTACCCCTGCTTATTACAGCTTGACAAAGGCAACACACGGCTTGACACCTGTTGTCCGCATTTGTGTTGAAATAATTCCACACCGAAGAGCTGATTTTTTTTGTATTTTGACCAGGCATGTCAATGGCCATATTCCTCCCACGGACTACAGGCGTCTCCCCGGGTGCCTGACTTAAACAAACCACCTCACCATCAGAATCCTCCTTGTCAATTTCCTCCCCAGCGCCAGCAACACCCATATCCTCCTCATCCTGGTGTACTTCAACACTGACATCTTCAATTTGACTATCAGGAACTGGACTGCGGGTGCTCCTTCCAGCACTTGCAGGGGGCGTGCAAATGGTGGAAGGCGCAAGCTCTTCCCGTCCAGTGTTGGGAAGGTCAGGCATCGCAACCGACACAATTGGACTCTCCTTGGGGATTTGTGATTTCGAAGAACGCACAGTTCTTTGCTGTGCTTTTGCCAGCTTAAGTCTTTTCTTTTTTCTAGCGAGAGGATGAGTGCTTCCATCCTCATGTGAAGCTGAACCACTAGCCATGAACATAGGCCAGGGCCTCAGCCGTTCCTTGCCACTCCGTGTCGTAAATGGCATATTGGCAAGTTTACGCTTCTCCTCAGACGCTTTTAATTTTGATTTTTGGGTCATTTTACTGATCTTTTGTGTTTTGGATTTTACATGCTCTGTACTATGACATTGGGCATCGGCCTTGGCAGACGGCGTTGATGGCATTTCATCGTCTCGGCCATGACTAGTGGCAGCAGCGTCAGCACGAGGTGGAAGTGGATCTTGATCTTTCCCTATTTTTTTAACCTCCACATTTTTGTTCTCCATATTTTAATGCGCACAACTAAAAGGCACCACAGGTATACAATGTAGATGGATGGATAGTATACTTATGGACGACGAGTGACGACACAGAGGTAGGTACAGCAGTGGCCTACCGTACTGCTATATACAGTATAATGGACCTGGTGGATACTGTCAGCAGACTGCTAAACTAGTACTACTAGTATAAAGAAAAAAAGCCACCACAGGTATACAATGTAGATGGATGGATAGTATACTTATTATTATTAATGGATGACGAGTGACTGACGACACAGAGGTAGGTACAGCAGTGGCCTACCGTACTGCTATATACAGTATAATGGACCTGGTGGACACTGTCAGCAGACTGCTAAACTAGTACTACTAGTATAAAAAAAAAAGCCACCACAGGTATACAATGTAGATGGATGGATAGTATACTTATGGAGGAGTGACTGACGACACAGAGGTAGGTACAGCAGTGGCCTACTGTACTGCTACATACAGTATAATGGACCTGGTGGACACTGTCAGCAGACTGCTAAACTAGTACTACTAGTATAAAAAAAAAAAGCCACCACAGGTATACAATGTAGATGGATGGTAGTATACTTATGGACGACGAGTGACGACACAGAGGTAGGTACAGCAGTGGCCTACCGTACTGCTATACACAGTATAATGGACCTGGTGGACACTGTCAGCAGACTGCTAAACTAGTACTACTAGTATAAAAAAAAAGCCATCACAGGTATACAATGTAGATGGATGGATAGTATACTTATGGAGGAGTGACTGACGACACAGAGGTAGGTACAGCAGTGGCCTACCGTACTGCTATATACAGTATAATGGACCTGGTGGACACTGTCAGCAGACTGCTAAACTAGTACTACTAGTATAAAAAAAAAGCCACCACAGGTATACAATGTAGATGGATGGATAGTATACTTATGGACGAGTGACTGACGACACAGAGGTAGGTACAGCAGTGGCCTACTGTACTGCTATATACAGTATAATGGACCTGGTGGATACTGTCAGCAGACTGCTAAACTAGTACTACTAGTATAAAGAAAAAAAGCCACCACAGGTATACAATGTAGATGGATGGATAGTATACTTATTATTATTAATGGATGACGAGTGACTGACGACACAGAGGTAGGTACAGCAGTGGCCTACCGTACTGCTATATACAGTATAATGGACCTGGTGGACACTGTCAGCAGACTGCTAAACTAGTACTACTAGTATAAAAAAAAAAGCCACCACAGGTATACAATGTAGATGGATGGATAGTATACTTATGGAGGAGTGACTGACGACACAGAGGTAGGTACAGCAGTGGCCTACTGTACTGCTATATACAGTATAATGGACCTGGTGGACACTGTCAGCAGACTGCTAAACTAGTACTACTAGTATAAAAAAAAAAAGCCACCACAGGTATACAATGTAGATGGATGGTAGTATACTTATGGACGACGAGTGACGACACAGAGGTAGGTACAGCAGTGGCCTACCGTACTGCTATACACAGTATAATGGACCTGGTGGACACTGTCAGCAGACTGCTAAACTAGTACTACTAGTATAAAAAAAAAGCCACCACAGGTATACAATGTTGATGGATGGATAGTATACTTATGGACGAGTGACTGACGACACAGAGGTAGGTACAGCAGTGGCCTACCGTACTGCTATATACAGTATAATGGACCTGGTGGACACTGTCAGCAGACTGCTAAACTAGTACTACTAGTATAAAGAAAAAAAGCCACCACAGGTATACAATGTAGATGGATGGATAGTATACTTATTATTATTAATGGATGACAAGTGACTGACGACACAGAGGTAGGTACAGCAGTGGCCTACCGTACTGCTATATACAGTATAATGGACCTGGTGGACACTGTCAGCAGACTGCTAAACTAGTACTACTAGTATAAAAAAAAAAGCCACCACAGGTATACAATGTAGATGGATGGTAGTATACTTATGGACGACGAGTGACGACACAGAGGTAGGTACAGCAGTGGCCTACCGTACTGATATATACAGTATAATGGACCTGGTGGACACTGTCAGCAGACTGCTAAACTAGTACTACTAGTATAAAAAAAAAAGCCACAACAGGTATACAATGTAGATGGATGGATAGTATACTTATGGTCGAGTGACTGACGACACAGAGGTAGGTACAGCAGTGGCCTACCATACTGCTATATACAGTATAATGGACCTGGTGGACACTGTCAGCAGACTGCTAAACTAGTACTACTAGTATAGAAAAAAAAGCCACCACAGGTATACAATGTAGATGGATGGTAGTATACTTATGGACGACGAGTGACGACACAGAGGTAGGTACAGCAGTGGCCTACCGTAGTGCTATATACAGTATAATGGACCTGGTGGACACTGTCAGCAGACTGCTAAACTAGTACTACTAGTATAAAAAAAAAAGCCACCACAGGTATACAATGTAGATGGATGGATAGTATACTTATTATTATTAATGGATGACGAGTGACTGACGACACAGAGGTAGGTACAGCAGTGGCCTACCGTACTGCTATATACAGTATAATGGACGACGAGTGACGACACAGAGGTAGGTACAGCAGTGGCCTACCGTACTGCTGTTATATACAGTATAATGGGCCTGGTGGACACTGTCAGCAGACTGCTAAACTAGTATAAAAAAAAGCCACCACAGGAGTGTTTTTCAGGTAGACAAACGTATACTGGTGGTCACTCTCAGCAAAACTGTGCACTGTACTCCTGCTATAGCTGCTCCCCAGTCCCCACAATTAAGCAGTGTGAGCACTCAGCACAGATATATCATGCAGCACACTGAGCACAGATATGGTATGGAGCGTTTTTTTCAGGCAGAGAACGGATAAAAAAAAACTGGTGGTCACTATCAGCAAAACTCTGCACTCTACTCCGAGTCCTAACAGCTGCTCCCCAATCCTCCCCACAATTAGTAATAAAACAAGCAATCAACTGTCTCTTCTACAATTATAAACGGAGAGGACGCCAGCCACGTCCTCTCCCTATCAATCTCAATGCACGTGTGAAAATGGCGGCAACGCGCGGCTGCTTATATAGAATACGAATCTCGCGAGAATCCGAAAGCGGGATGATGACGTTCGGGCGCGCTCGGGTTAGCCGAGCAAGGCGGGAGCATCTCCTGATGAAGCCCTGAGCTGGGCGAAACGCGTTGAGAACTTGAGCTACTGACCTGCTGACCTACCATTGCTGACACTTATGTCATTTGAAAGCTAAGCCATTTTACAAATTTTTTTATATATATATATATAATCTCTGTATATCTAATAAAATTGGGAACTTCTTATAATAATTATTGATTGGAGCATTACTATATCACCTAAAGGTTCCCAGATGACCATCACCCTCTGATGAGGACCGGGACTTAAGTATTGATACTGACATGCACAAACTATTGTTTTATCTGGTACGCATGTAATTTTATGTGAGACGTAACAGCTGATGCCAATTTCCAAGTAATTACTACGCTATATAGCGATTCCCTCTCTCCTGACTCTATCTAGACTCCGACAGAGACGTGGACTAGAAGACCAGGTGACCGATAGGCATTGAGTCAAGCCGTAATCCGGTACCCAATATTATTCTTGCGTGTGACAAAAACTAATTCAAGGGATACTACACTATAGGCGCTCTGTTGTTTCTTCCTCTACTTTCATATATATATATATATATATACATATATATACAGCGCCGTAACTACGTGTGTGCCAAGGGGGCTTGGCACACAGCGCAGTTGCCCTGAGGGCGCAACGGCCAGCGGCATGTAATGAGTCAAATTGACTCATTACATGCCGCCTCTGTGTGCGCCGTGCGCGGCTGGAGGGAGAGGAGACCAGCGCCGGGTTCAAGGAGGAGGAGGGAGGGGGAGCAGGGAGCCGCAGCAGCGCTATTTGATTGGTAGTAAGCGCCGCTGCAGCATCCCCCTCTCCTTCTGTATTGGCTGCCCGGCGCTGCTATGGATGCTGGGATGCGGTTCCTTCATCCCAGCATCCATAGCAGCGCCGGGCAGCCAATACAGAAGGAGAGGGGGATGCTGCAGCGGCGCTTACTACCAATCAAATAGCGCTGCTGCGGCTCCCTGCTCCCCCTCCCTCCTCCTCCTTCTCATCTCACTGCCTGCACCGAGAGGGAGATGCCAGCACGAGGAGCCTGTCAGCGGGGAGAAGGTAAGTCTATCCCTCTCTCTCTTTCTTTCTCTCTCTCTCTCTTTCTCTCTCTCTCTCTCTCTCTCTCAGGGGGACACCGTCTGCCGCAATGTGTAAAAAGGGGTCCTGGCTGTCGCAATGTATAAAAAGGGGGTCTGGCTGCCGCAATGTGTAACAAGGGGGGGGGGTCCTGGCTGCCGCAATGTGTAAAATGGGGTCCTGGCTGCCGCAATGTGTAAAAAGGGGGCCTGGCTGCCGCAATGTGTAAAGAGGGGGCCTGGCTGCCGCAATGTGTAAAAAGGGGTCCTGGCTGCCGCAATGTGTAAAAAGGGGGACTGGCTGCCGTAATGTGTAAAAAGGGGGACTGGCTTCCGTAATGTGTAAAAAGGGGTCCTGGCTGCCGCAATGTATAAAAAGGGGGTCTGGCTGCCGCAATGTGTAAAAAGGGGTCCTGGCTGCCGCAATGTGTAAAATGGGGTCCTGGCTGCCGCAATGTGTAAAAAGGGGTCCTGGCTGCCGCAATGTGTAAAAAGGGGTCCTGGCTGCCGCAATGTGTAAAAAGGGGGCCTGGCTGCCGCAATGTGTAAAATGGGGTCCTGGCTGCCGCAATGTGTGAAAAGGGGGCCTGGCTGCCGCAATGTGTAAAGAGGGGGCCTGGCTGCTGCAATGTGTAAAAAGGGGTCCTGGCTGCCGCAATGTGTAAAAAGGGGGACTGGCTGCCATAATGTGTAAAAAGGGGGACGCTGTCTGCTGTAATGTATAAAAGGGGCTCTACCTGGTGTAGTGGCGCTACTGTGCAGCGTAATTTGAATAATGTAGACTACTGTGCACCGTAGTATGAATTGCTATTATTTTGTGGCCACGCCCCTTCCCCGTGAAGCCACGCCCCTATACATTTTTTAACGCGCCTACGGCGCGCACTGCCCCTATCTTACATGGGATGGGGCGCAACTGTCGTTTCTTGCACATAGCGCTAAAATGCCTAGTTACGGCACTGTATATATATATATATATCAATCAATGCATACAGGGTCCCTGGCACTCCGGACTTACGCACACCTTGCTCCGGTGCCCTCCCAGCAGATCAGGATCTGTAAATATTCCCTTTGTATGGGCGGCACTCAGAGACTTTCACCAAGCAGGTTAAGTGCAAAAAGACCCAACCGGGCCAATTTAATGATCACTATCACAATACCCAAGGTTGTGATTCTCCACACACAAATCTATTAATGGCAAATAAGCATGTTCTATATATTTGTTACCCCTGATGAAGTCGATAAGACGAAACGCCTTGGGTTTGTCAGTCAGGAGTTTCCAGCATAGTTTGTGAAGATACTCCCTCTTAAGCTTGCACCTTGAAAAAGGTGAGGGAGTATCTAGAGTTAAAGACCACACAACGAACATACTGGTTATCCTATATTGTCATCATTTTAAATACATCTTTTTAAACACTATGGCCCTCATTCCGAGTTGATCGCTAAGTTTTTCGTTCGCACAACCTATTAGTAAAGTTGCGTTAATGTAGTAATTTTGCGAACATCCGCCCCCAACGTATTTTTGCTCATTCGCACGCATTATTACACAAAGTGGGCGTACGCCAAATGACATCGCAGCAATGCAAAAACATCGCAGCATTGCGAACCCATCGCATTAACACATACTTATTCGTAAAAATACTAGGTAGTCGTAGATTTACACATTTATCAGTTAAAGTGCTCACTTTTGCGGAGAAACGCACCACATTGTTTTTTTTTACTATTAAGTGGAATAACACCTTCCAATTAAAAGTCCACAAGCCCTCCTCAATTACAAATCCAATTAGTGACTGAATTGTAATGTTCATGATCAATTAAGTATTTTATAAATACCTGAAGAACACTTTGTAGCCATAAAAGAACCTATTTCTATTTACATGTTTAATATAAATATAGATGTTTGCAATGTGCTTGGTCTAATGTGTTTTGTGTATTTATTAAAGTAGAGTTTTTGTATGTGAATGAAGGTTTTTGCATGTTTATTTAGCCAATAACATGTTTGTTTTAGATTTTTAAAATAACTTACGTTAGCTGTATGAAATGTTTAATGTAAGAAATGTTTGTTCTGCAATCTGCTGTTCCTTTATTGCATTATTAAATAATAAACACCCGTTTAAGTATAATAATTTTCTTTTATTTTATTTTTTAGATTTTTAGAAATGATAAGATAATTTTTGGTTTTAAAAAACATAAAAAAATTAACAAAAATTTTCCATATCATCTAGCAGACCCAGCAAGGCCTGGAGATGTCGCCTCATGTTTCCCACAATCTCCCGCAACGATGTGGGATCTCCAACGGCAACATCTGAAATTAAAAGATAACATAAACATTACTAACTTACTCACATTGCTTATTATACAAGCAAGGCACAAAGCACACTTTAATGCAGGCATGTCCAAACTGCATCCCTCAAGCTGGTGTGAAACTACATATACCAGCATGCGTTAACTCAGTTTTGGGGCCAGGGAATGCCAAACCTGTGTCAGGGCATGCTGGGATGTGTAGTTTCTCTACAGTTGCAGTTGCGCAGTTTGGACAGGCATGCTTAATGGCAAAGTTTATACATCATGGCTGTTTTATGGTACAATCATTAGCAGAAAAACACACAAGCCTGCTCAGGCTTTTTTGGATACTTTTTACAGTATTCTAGACCATGGGCTACATTTACTACTATGTGAGTTCATTTTAAGATGGAGCATTGCCCATAGCAAACAAGCCAAAATAAGATGATTATCTTGTAGAAGTGGTTCCCCAATTGTAAAGTTTATTTGTATTGGTTGCTATGGGCGACATCCCATGTTAAAGATAACTACCATCTTCGTCACTGTTACACCATGTTGGCATTCATTCACATCTGGAGTGTTTTTTTTATATTTTTAAGGGGTTTGGTGCTGCATCATCACACTGCATATCAACATCTTCAGAAGGCCAACATATCCTAGCATTCCCACACTCCCTGAAAGCTGCCCTTACTAAATAATTGCAAACAGGTTTGACTTTAACAAATAGTCATTTTGTGAGTGTAACTTTCACAACACAAATCACTGTGTCATTAGGCTGCATAACAAAGTGAAGCATGTGTTTTGTAAGTGCAAATATTAAGACTACACAGGCACAAGTGTAAAAGACCAACAACATACTAAACTCCACTCAGGTCTAACTGTTTCCCAGAAAAAAAACCACATATAAACCCTGTTGTCCTGGCAACCCTGGCTACCTAATGAGTGTCAACCTAGAGTGGACACACAAAACATTGCACACATAAACACTGTACATATAATGACACTCACAAATATGTAAATGCAACATGTACACCATGAAGAAAAACACAAATTTTTGTCCTTGGTACAAGATTTCAAACAGTACAACACTGCATGTTTTGTCATTGTAAGTGTAAGTAGGTAATCATTTAAAAAAAAAAAAAAAAAACTTACTTTCCACGGCAACATGAACACTCCCTGAACTGGCTTCAGGGGCTTCCTCTGCCCATTCACTGGGTGGGGATGTTGGCTGGATGGGTGAAGGCGGCTGGATGGGGGAAGGCGGCTGGATGGGGGAAGGAGGAGGGATTGGGGAAGGAGGAGGGATTGGGGAAGGAGGAGGGATTGGGGAAGGAGGCTGGATGGGGGAAGGAGGCTGGATTGGTGCTGGAATTTCAGAGGGGGGGTCTGATTGAGAGGGCGAGGGGGGCGGAGAGAAAGTTAAGCCAATAGAGGGTGAGGGGGGCAGAGATGGTGATTTAGAAGTTGAAGGAGAAGGGGTATGGGAAGGAGGAGAAGGGGTCCCAGAAAGAGATGGAGAGGTGTGGTGAGAAGGGGAGTGTAAAGTGGTGTGGGCCAGGGAAGCTGAGGGGGACTGGGAAGATGAGGGGGACTGGGAAGATGAGGGGGACTGGGAAGATGAGGGGGACTGGGAAGGGGAGGGGGAGTGAGAAGGGGAGGGGGACTGGGAAGGGGAAGGGGGTGGAGAGGTCTGCCGTTGTTGTTGTCCTATAATGATATTTTTGACAACATTTAGTTTACATGTGAAATTACATAGTAAACAATTTCAATTTTCAATGTACTGTTCCATGTAAAATACAGTGTTTTTTAGAAATGAAAATCAAACATGTATAAATCCTATTCATGTTGGCCACAGCAAACAAAATGAGTCCTAACTTTTACTTTGAAGCTCATTCCGTAATCTAGTCCATTGAGTCATATTGATTGGTCTAGGCAACATCACCAGATCACTATTCAAGGCACCTTATTATATAGGCAGCAATGATCAAGTATTTGGGAACAGTTTCCTGGCTGGTTATTAATTCTTGAAAACATGCACTTGTTTGGTGACAGTTTGCTACAGTCAGTACTGTTTGCCCTAACCACACACACTGTCCTATTTTGTAAAAAAACACACTCAGCGTTGCAATTAGCCTACCACTTAGTGTAATTTTGCACAATGTTTGCTAATATTCTTATGTAATGTAACTTACTTCGTGTATGCATAGAACGTATTTGCTGGCGGATCTCCGCCAACAGCTCGGGAGTCCTCCTGCGGAGATCACTCCATCTCCTCTCAAGTTGAATGATTGACCGCATGCTGCGGACGCGAGTCCGCAGCAGGCGGCGGACCTCCGCGTAGGCCTCGCGCTTCACCCGATTTGGGATGAAGCGCCCAACGCGGCCTACGCGGCCTCCATCACCGCAACCAGGACGCGGAGCTCACGCCTGGTGAACGGTGCAGCACGCATCTTGGCAATGGCGTTTTCCTTATTTGGGCATATATTTATAGCGTCTGTTAGCATGTGATTGGTCATAAATCTGTTGTCATTTCTAATAACTTTATTGATCTTTGCAATGCTGTGAAGAGCAGTGTTATTTCGCACGAGCGGAAAAACGCATCCGCAGAAGTAAATTTTTGCATAAAAATAAACAAAAAAAAACAAAAAAACCATAACACAAACAGACACAGAGACACACAGTTTTGAATAAAATTGTAAACATATCTGTGTACTCACCACAGTTTGTGTGATCATTCAGCTGGACAGTCACAAAGTGGGCAACATTCAATTTCATTTGTTTTTGTGTTTGTTTAAATAATCAAGATTTTAGGATATAAAACAAATAAGGACACTATTTAGCCACATCACATTATATTTTGTACTAATCTCAAATTGTAAGCTTAACGTGTTAACGGATTTTTACTTTTTTTTAAATGACAAATAAACAAAAACTCCAAAACCATTACACAATGACCTTACAATCTCAAACAAAATGTCAACATTACAAACAAAACATAAGCATACTGTGCTTTGTTTTTTTAACATAAAAATAATATAAAAACACTATACCTGAAATATTCGGCAACAATCCTTGCCCTCACTTGGCTCCCCCTCCGTGTAACACTCCCACCACCGAAGTGTCGAACAACCCCTGGCTCCTCATCAGGCAATTCCTCTGCCTGAGGAAGCTCTACACTACTCCTTACAGCGATATTATGTAGTATTGCGCACAGGACCACTATTTTACTTGCCATCTCCGGCGAATACATGATGTCGCCACCAGTGCGGTGGAGCACACGAAACCGCCCTTTAAGGACACCAATTGTGCGCTCCACCAGCTGCCTAGTGGCAGTAAGCGCGGAGTTAAATGCCATCTGTGGTCCTGGCCTGGGATTACGGTAAGGAGTCATGAGCCAGGGGGTGCAAGGATATCCACGGTCTCCTGTTTGAGGAAAAACCTTAAATTAAAAAGAGTATATTCTAAAATTTCATTTATTTTTAAGATAAAAAATATCTTCAAACTCACCCAATAACCACATGTCTGCTCGTTGACTTGCTCTTAATCTCTGCCATATCCCTGATTGTCTAATGACATATGCATCATGTGAACTTCCAGTAAACTTGGCATTCAGGGAAAGGATCTGGAGGGATGGCCCACAAACAACCATTACATTCAGAGAATGAAACAGTTTCCTGTTTCTATAAATTTCTTCATTATGTCTTGGTGGCTGAATAGCAACATGTGTGCCATCCACAACCCCAATAACATGTGGGAAGCGACTACCACCTTCCTCAAATTGCCGCTTCACCACATCTAGGGCACCAACATCCAAAGGCATATCAATGAATTGCTTCACCCGCTTTAGGAAAGCCTGGCAGACACGCCGCAGGACCTTACTGAACTGGCCCTGCGACATGCCAACCAGGTCTCCCACAACATGTTGATATGAGGCTGTAGCCAAAAAATTTAACACAGCAAGGAATTGTGTCAATGGTGGTATTGCTGTAGGATACCGAATTTCAGACTCCAGATCACTCTCTATTATGGAGAGAGTGTCTAGGATTAGATGTGGTGGCAGCCTGTATCTACGCACCACCACATCATCTGGCATCCCAAAAAGTAGGACACGGGTTCTGAAAATTGGTGGCCTAGCACGCCTCCGTTGCCTTGGTTGATGAGGAGCCGGTTGTGGTTGTGGGGCTGGCGGTTGGGGTGGGAGTGCTGGCGTGGGTTGGGGAGGTAGGGCTTCTGCTGCGATAAATATCGACATAACACACTTTTTTGAGATAAAAACAAAAAAATGTTTAATACTCCAAAATTATTTATTAAAAAATATACAAACAATAAATGTATAAAAAAAGGTGGAGTCAACTTACTGCAGGAGCGTACGACATTATTTCTGGGTTCAATTCAGGATCAAAATGAAAAAAAAAAAATTAAAAAAAAACTACATATGTTAATTTGAGAAAAACCAAAAATGTAAGTTTCTAGATTTCTGAGCATCAAACACATCACAAACACCATAAAACAAATATAAATAAAAATAAAATAAAGGAAAAAATTCAATCAAGTAACAAAAAAAAACCATTTAGTAGCTAGGCCAGGCAAGAAAAACACTACTTTGCAGATCAATCCAGGTAAGAAAAAATACTTGTCTTTACAAAATGGCAAAGAAACATAATAACAACACTTTGAACAAACACAAACAGGCACCAACACAGGCAAAGGGCACTTACCTGATCCAAAATCAATAAAGTTTTTGTGTTTTCTTGCACACCAAAAACTCAAAATATACAAGGGTTTCCTCACCCAAAAAACAACTCCTACAAGAGAACAAAAATGACAGTCAAAAACAACATACAGACCATTCAAACAAACAAACACCAACACAGGCAAAGGGCACTTACCTGATCCAAAATCAATAAAGTTTTTGTGTTTTCTTGCACACCAAAAACTCAAAATATACAAGGGTTTCCTCACCCAAAAAACAACTCCTACAAGAGAACAAAAATGACAGTCAAAAACAACATACAGACCATTCAAACAAACAAACACCAACACAGGCAAAGGGCACTTACCTGATCCAAAATCAATAAAGTTTTTGTGTTTTCTTGCACACCAAAAACTCAAAATATACAAGGGTTTCCTCACCCAAAAAACAACTCCTACAAGAGAACAAAAATGACAGTCAAATCAAAGAAGCACAGGTTTATTTACAAAAATGGACTTGCAAAATATATCTGTGTTTTTTAATAAAAAAAAACAAAAAACTTTGAATTCAAAAAATTACCAAGAAGATTTCCTGAATACTCACAAACGAAAAAACGCAACAAAAAAATGTCTATATTCAAAACGCAAACGAAAGGACAAATGTATGCTTGACAATTACTCACTCTGCAAATTCCTATAGCACCTTCACGCACAAGCCAACAAACTCAAGTGAAACTCAAAACTACCTACACTCACAGCGTGCAAAGTAGGCCCTTAAATAAGCAGTGCAATCAACCAGATTGTGTACACCTGTGTGAATTAACGCTTCGCACGTAGGTATATAAGCGCACACACCTCGCCGTACACGTCATCACAAACATGGCTTCTCGTGAGCAAATCGCAGCAGAGATGGACCGCATTGCAGAGCAGGAGATGGCATTGCGGAAAAGACGCCTAGATTGCCAAAGGCGCATGCTGGAATACGCCTCTGCGGATGTTGAAGAGGCAGGACCTAGTACTCTGCAAATGTCTGCTTCTGAACCACAACAATTGAGTGGGGATACCCTGCCACACACACAAAGTGACCAAACTGAGGAAGAATTGGCTTTAGCCACACAAACACAACAGGCAGAAGCTGCTAGTGAGGAGGAAGATGGTGATGACCAACAAGAAGAAACCTCACAGGCTACCTCCAGACGGAAGAAAAGACAGCCTGCATTCACTAAGAGGGAGTTGCGTGTCTTGGTCACGCAGGCCATGTCCAAAATCCATAGAGGCCCAAAAAACATGGGGGCAGCTTCAAAAGCTCGCATCTGGAGAGACATCACAACATCTGTGAATGACGTTGGCTCTGTCGTCAGAACATCACAGGAAGTGAGACGACGGTAAGTGCATATTGACAGTCCTTTTTCTGTGCTAAGTTGACTAAAAAATGTAGTTACATGTGATGTTATGTCTAGCAAACACAAGCAGAACACGTGTCCTATATATTAGCTTAGACAAATAATAAGACTCTACTTTGTCCCTCTTTCACAATACATATGTAGGTGGGCCGACTTCAAATCCCGCCTGAAGGCAAAGAGGGCTGCGGAGTGGAATGCCTCAAGGGCTACAGGTGGAGGAGCACCTGTCGCTGTGGAGTATACTGACTTGGAGGAGATGGCGATGCCCTGTGTCAGTTATGAGGAGGGCCAAGGGGTGTCTCATATGGACACGGACCTGCCTGAGATCCTGACGGGACATGACTTGGAAGGTAAGTTTACACATTTAGTTGGCTGTAATTTTGACAGTATTTCTAATAACAAACTAATTTTGTATCCTACTTTTTTCCCACACATTCTTCTATTTCCTTGCCACAAAACACAGCACAGGGGGGTGATCCGTTTGAGTCACAGGACGGTTATGTGGTTGAGGCTGAGGTGGAGGGACCTAGTGAGTCTGGCAGTGTGGGCCAACAAATCCCACCTCTGCAGGTTCCTACTGGCCCCCCCACCCAACCCTCTGCTATCCCGGAGATCCTGCTTGAAATCGCTAGGTATGGTGAGAGCCTAAATCGGTTTCAAGACGGGGTCATCCGGGAGGTAAGCCAGATAGCTGTCCGGCTCACTGAGCACCGAACCTGTGTTGAGCAAGGTGTTGCTCAACTCTGCCAAGGTCTGGCAGAGATCAGGCAGGGCCAAGAACAACTTGCCTCCTCATTCCAAACCCTTGCAAATAACATCTTGCAAGGGCTCCAGGCCATCGCTGTCTCCCTTGCCCACAGTGGCAGAGAGCCACCCACATCGGCTCCCTCCCCTGCCCCTGCCCAGGAAGAACAGCCCACTGGGCAGGCCCAACGAAGGTCGCTCCGCAGACCTTCCAAAGAAGAACAGCCTCAGGCGGGGAGAAAAAGAAGAAAATGATGTCTCTCCAGATGGGCAGCACCCATGTTTTTGATGTTGCCTCTATGTATTTTTGGAGTTGGCTTGTGTGACCAGAATGGATAACTCCCTCTTAGTGAAATGTATTCTTTCTGTTTGGATGTATTGTAGCCTGTGAGTTTATGTGTATAAACACCAGAGCCATCTTCCTCTTACTAGTGTGCTATGTATTGTTGTGTTTGTGTGGTGGATCCTAATTCTTTCTCATTTGGTTTAAAATTTGTGTGTGGCAGGGTGTGTCATGTTTTATTTATGCTTTAAAAATATACTTTTGTCAGAAGCAGAATTTTGCAGAGTACTGAGTTCTGCTATCTAATGATTGTCAGTGCCATCTGCTTGCTGCTTGGTCCATCTCTGCCTGTGCGACTCACGTGGAGCCATGTTTAAATGTTGTCAAAAAATTATATAGTAATAAAAAATATATTTCAAAAATTTGAGCAGTTTCTTCCAGGTAATGCAGTTCCAGAAAGATTAGGTCAGCATATAGACACTTGTAGACCAATCTGCTAATTCTCCTTAAAAATTAAAAAAAAAAAAAAAAAAAAGGTATGCTTTGCACCACACTTTAATGTCCATATTAAGTAAACAGACACGACGCTTTTTATAAATATCTAGGGTCAACAGGACATCATTTCAAACATTGTCAGATATTATAATCAAATATTATTGTGACTTTTAAGACTAAATTAAAGTGTATGCTGCATTATGTTGGTGTTGGTTTATTTTTAAACAATTTTGCAGATTTCAAACACTTTCACAAATATTTTCATTTGCTTGTATTTGGGAGTCTTACACACATTAAAACAAGTTTTAAAAAGGCTTACACAACAAATTTAAAAAAAAAACACACCCTTATTTGGCAGTGTGTGAGATTTATATGTGAGTAGACTAAACATGTAATGTGTGTTCAGACAATTGCTGGTTGGTAACTTTCATCTGCTTATTAATTAACAAGTAATTGGACATCAGATGAATGTGATATCCAATTAACTGCTAATTACTGCATACACACTTGTACCAGTACTTCGCAAATGTAGAGTAACTGCAGACCTACTCTGCTGCTGCGTGAATGTTGCTACGGTTTCCTATGTTAGTTTTAACAGCGACAATGTTTATTTGCGAAAAACACGCCCATTGCGAGTTGAATATTCCCACACTGTACGCCCACTTTCACGCCCTTGTCGGAGCATTGCGAAGTCTCGCCTCCGCCACGCCCACGCCACTCCTCGTTTTCGTTTGGCAGTTACGGCTTTATTTTTTCAGAGTAATTTTGCACAGTTGTCGTACGTATGTACTCGCGCATGCGTAATCACGCATTTGCGCATGCGCAGATACTTACTTTTCGTACATTTGCGATGCGATGACTCTTAGCGATCAACTCGGAATGAGGGCCTATGTGAGGAATTTTATGTGAAAACTGTATTTGTTCTAACGTGTTATTAAAACAACTTTTTACTAATTGGCCTTGGTGAGGGGTGTCCGTTACAGGTTCCCAGATACAAATCTTCTCCAGTATTCAATTCTGATTTATGGAAACAACACTGGAAGAATCATTGTAGATACAGTCATATTTAGAGCACTTGGGAAACTGTTTTTTATAAAATAAATATATATATATATATATATATATATATATATATATATATATATATATATACATACAGTGGGGATTGAAAGTTTGGGCACCCCAGGCAAAAATTTATTTAATGTGCAAAAAGAAGCCAAGGAAAGATGGAAAAATCTCCAAAAGGCATCAAATGACAGATTAGACATTCTTATAACATGTCAAAAAAAGTTTGCTTTTATTTCCATCATTTACACTATCAAAATAACAGAAAACAAAAAATGGCATCTGCAAAAGTTTGGGCACCCTGCAAGAGAGTCCCGGTCGCCTAGCAACCTTCTGAGTTTCACAAAACCCAAATACATACATATATATATACCACATTATTACAATCTTCGTTGCACATATTACAGACAGCATTGTTACTACCAATATATTATGCTATGTAGATGTAGTTACTAGATCATAACATTGTAATATGCAAGATCACTACCATATCGGAAACTAACCATACCTGATAGTTCTGATACTGTTACAATTATTTAATTATAAGATAGGCTACCAAGGAATGCTACACTGTTGCTTGCCATGGTAAACTCATAGGAAACATTGTAGTCCCAATGATTCATTTAGACCTTTTGGTGATGTATCTAGGGTATGTATCCACCAACATTCTTTTTGTAGGAGCAACTTAGCCCGATTACCCCCTCGTATTTTAAACGGGATATGGTCTATAATGATAGCACGGATACTAGCGACACTATGTCTTGCCTGTATACAATGTCTAGCTACAGGTTGTTCGCTTTTTCCCGTTTCTAATGACTGTCTGATTTCAGTTCTGTGTTGGGCCATGCGTTCTTTAAATTGTCGCTGTGTCTTACCTATATATGCCAACCCGCAAGGGCAGGTTAGCATATACACGACAAACATGGTACTGCAAGTTAGCGCATATCTGATGGAGAATCTTTTACCTGTGTGGGGATGTCCAAAGGTACTTCCCACTAGGAGTGCCCTGCATGTTACACAACCCAGGCATTTATAGCAGCCATTCTTTCTGGTTAGAAAGTGTTTTGGCTGTTTCTTGCCCATATCTGTAATGTCTAGCTTGACAAGGCGGTCTTTAAGATTTCTGTCTCTTGTGAAGCTAGGCATTAATTTTGATTGTTCCAATTGATAATGTCGATTTATATACAGGAATGAAAAGCTATACCTTCTATACACTCTAAACACACTTTAAACCTTTAGCCGCTGCGGCCACTATACTTGGTACACACGCTACGTACTTTCTATGCTATTAGCGTACAGAGTCCCGTACGATGTACGGACTCTGTGTACAAACGCAGCACTGATGGTACAATGCACCCACAGCGCGTACACACCCAATGAATACGCTTTAACCCTTATACAGCAATGCAATGCGTTACTAATACACTTTTAAACCTTAGCAGGGAAAGGAAGACACAACACCGATTTGTAGTTAAATCACTGGGTTCCGACACCACAGCGTAATATTGCTACAGTCAATGGTACATACGTGAGTATATTCGCGTGCGCTTCCCGGTCCGGTCCTCCGTAATCTAATAGATAACGTTGTGAGTCTTGTGCCAGACCAGGCCTGCTGCAGACTTTATTTATACAATTCTTCCAAAAGCAATACAATGGATACTGTAATCCCTTTGTCCATTGGACACAGGAATGCACTTTTACAGTACAGGAGAGGTCATAGGTCGATTTGAATTGGTGGGCGATGTCTGTTCCAACTGCTCTTGTGGGTGGTCTCCTCTGGATTCCCGCCGCATACATAATGTACAGTAAATACAGTTTATATCTATATTCTGCTTCTGCAACTAACTATCCGCAGGAACATGCGATCTTCCGCAGACCAACACCGGAATGTTACCCTTAAAATACCCTACAGCTGGATACCAAACACCACCTTATGACCTTGTTCTGTCCCCTCCTATTCTGAAAAGGTGAATCCCTTTGTTCTGAAACCATTTAAACTGCTGTTACTTTCTGATGTGGTGCAGGGAGGCTATGTGTACATTGTGCACTATTTGGATTAAATATGTAATGTGTTTTGATAGCTCTCCATGCGTTCACAAACTCTACCGTAAATACCCATACCACGCACTAATGCGCAGGACCGCGGGAGCGACCATACGCAAATTGCGAATATGTGCACGCACGACAGAACAAGTACACGCGCAGAGGCCATCTGTGTGTAGTTTGTACGTGATGTGTGTACTGCAATATTTATCGACTTTGACAGTCCACCCTTTGGTAGTCACCAATAACTGCCACTATCTAATCACTAAACAGAAAAATATCTACACAATATCTACAGAAGTTTGGATGGTCGGGAGAGAGTGGTAGGTAGGAAATGTATGACCTAGTGGGATAGTAAAAAGCATGTATCTATGAATCCATGTGTGAGGGGCATGTATGATCGTGCCATATATGTTCTAGATAAGCTTCGAGGTATTGCGAAGTATACATTAAATCCTTCTTATCCCGTATTAAGGGTCTGTAAGTGGGCCAACAAACACTACCGAGCTCTTTTCGGCTTCTTGTTCCAACAAATGGGGTGCACATTTAGTTGATGATACATGGAGGGGGAACATATGTGAGTGCTAGTATATGTGGATATCACTTGTCGATTATGTGTGTCATTAACTGAAGGTTGTAGAGATAAAGATAAGACACATATCTAAAATACATTCACATAAACATTTACATAAACATTCTTGGGTAGGGCTGATGTCTTTTCCGGATGGGTGTATCTGGGCTGAGGGGGAGACAAAAGAAAAACAGGTGAAAGAAACAGGCCATGGAATTCATTTGCAATCCTTATCATAACACTGTCTCTATGGATGGGTCGTAAATTAAATCTGCTGCTATAACAATGCCCTCACTCCTTAGACTCATCAAATTTGTGCCGTGCTTGCACCGCGTCAGAATTCGAACACACCTAAATATCAAGCCAATAATTATGATGACTCCCAGGATACAAAGGAGAAACTTCCCTACACTCATAATAATTAGGAGCCCACTCTCCTAATCCTGAGAACCAATTTCGTGGGTTCAACCATGAGACCCAGCCGGTCAGCTCATTACCCACAGCCGTCAGGGTAAGGTAGTGTCTCCTCCGGAACCTCCACTTCAACTGCAAGATATAGTCCATCTTTTGATTGATAATCTCGGTTGGGTCATCAGTGCTGTTTGTAATATACGTACAGCACTTCACACCATATTGAGTTGCTAAAGTGACACAGTACCCACCCGTCATGGCTGTGATATAATTTAGGACCATCCTGTGCTGGATCAGTTCCTTCTTGTAAGCTTGTAACTCCCTTCCCGTATACCTGAAGGTGTCGTCATACATCTCAGTGATATTATCTAACAAGTTCGCTAGCGCATGGATATACCTATAATTTATAATTCCTCTGGCAGTACGGGTGATGTCTAATGCGAGAAGGAATTGAATCCCGGTGGATTCGTGGATCAAATCAGAGGCTGCGTGCTCTGTCCTATCTATGAGGTGTCTCTTGACGATGTGTTCATAGTGAGTATGAGTATAAGGAGCCTGAGCACTGCGGTGAACATCTTTCATCTTATCATGGGTTATGGTCATGACCTCTGGCAGTACTCTCCCAATATAACACAATCCCTCTGAACTCGGGGCAAGCCATCATCTGGGAGAACATAGGGGACAGAATATGACATCACCATATTACAAACTTTCCAAGTGAAAAACCCAATCCCTAGTTCTCCCATCTGCTCAGTACAAGTATCAGGCTGGATGATATGAGCACAATACCCTAGTGATACTTTTCCAACCCACATGGTCTTGCTTCCACGAGTATACCTATACCAAAAATACCTCCCACTGTTGGCTATTTGGCGTACAAGTTCAGAGTCTATGGGTATCCTATCAGCTCTGTGTGAAAAGGTCATTGTCTGGTTATTCCCCGTCACTTCCCAATTTCCCGGTTTTCAGTAATTGGAAATATTGAAACATAATAAGGATCTATCTACATGATACTGGTGGAGCTTCAAACTAGGGGGCCTAGAAATATTGAATTTCTTGTCCACCGGTCTCCCACCCCGCAATTCGAGTACCTCATCTATTGCTAAAGGGTACGGTACTAATCCTGACTTGCTCTGACCTTGAGGTACTTGTGAGCACACCCAGCATTCTGTCTGGTTTAAGACCTTACCCACTAATGAGTGGTAATCACTCAATGGATGACGGTCCATGTCGATATTAAGGCTGGACTGGCATCTCTGGATGCACCCATCTTCGACTATGTTCTCACAATTCCTACAAATGCAATTTTTCTCAGACAATAACCCTTCACAGTGCCTCCGAGCTCCCTGACTACCAGAGCGCTTTCTGATACCCGCCTTTGCTCGAGTGATGTGTTGCTCCTGAGATTCTACAAATCCATCCTCGCCATCAGAACCCATTCCAAAACCTTGCTCGACCTCTCTGGGACCCTCACCGAAACAGACTGTCCTGGTCAATAACAGGATTAACAGGAAAACCCGAAACGCAGTCTCTTGGGGTAGATCCATCTTGTTAAGGGAAGAGAAGGGAGACAAGAAGAGGGGAGAAATAGAAGAAAAAAGAGGAGGGTATTGGGAGGTGGAAAAAGAAAAACTGGTGCGACAACCGCCTCTGGTCTTGTTGTTCTCCGCGCTCAGGTGCCGTCTCAACAGTCCTGCCTCTCAGCTTTCCCGGAACAAACACTCTAGTGATACGAGGTTCTCTCCACTCTGCTCTTTGTCACGAGTTTTCTCCGGGTCAGCGACCTTCTTGCAGTGGGACGAGTGGACCCAAGTCTCTCTTTCGGCAACCTTTAATGCTGTCGTGCTGGTCAGCAAGACTTGGTACGGTCCTTCCCACCTGTCAATGAGGCAACCTGAGCGTAGAAAATTTCGAATCATTACATAATCCCCAGGTTCAGTGTCATGACAATTACTGTTCGTAGGTCAGGAATCACCAGCTTTAGATTTCTATTTTGATTTCTCAGCTGCTGGCTCATCCCAACCAAATATTTCACAGTCACTTCATTATTGCATTTCAAATCATCCTGGGGGTCCATCATTACATGAGGTTGTCGGCCAAAAAGAATCTCAAAGGGTGATAGGTAAAGGGGAGACCTGGGAGTGGTTCTGATGCTGTACAATACTAGTGGCAAAGCTTCTGGCCACAACAATCCAGTCTCAGCCATCACTTTGCTCAGCTTGTTTTTAATAGTGCTGTTCATTCTCTCCACCTTCGCACTGGCCTGTGGTCGGTACGGAGTATGCAGCTTGCTATTAATTCCCATCAGTTTGCACATAACCTGAAAGACTTCACCTGTAAAATGGGTACACCTATCGCTTTCAATTATTCTAGGGATACCATATCTACACACAAATTCCTGCACAATTTTCTTTGCAGTGAACGTAGCAGTATTTGTGGCTGCAGGGAACGCTTCTACCCAATTGGAAAATGCATCAATACAGACTAACACATATTTTAAATTCCTACAGGGTGGTAACTGTATGAAATCAATTTGTATTACCTGAAAAGGTCCGTCTGTCGGAGGAATATGGGATGGCTCTGTTGGTATTGACTTTCCAATATTCTTCCTCAAGCAAGTAAAACATGTCATTTCTCTCTTACCTGCATGAGAAGAGAATCCTGGGGCACACCAGTAGGCTCTCACCAGCTTACACATACCCTCTTTGCCCAGGTGAGTCTGACCGTGTGCCTCCTCAGCTAGACCAGGAAGATATGCTCTGGGGGCCACTGGCTTACCGTGTCCACCTGTCCAGAGTCCTGAGGACTCCTGGCCATACCCTTTTAACCTCCAGACCGCCTTTTCCTGTGAAGAACACAAATTTTGCATTTCAATTAATTTTTGTGTGTTGATTGTGTTGAATGTCATCAGTGATGTGATGTTCGTTTGTATGGGGGTGCTGGCTGCTGATTTAGCAGCTTCGTCTGCCCGGCTGTTACCAAGTGAAATTGGGTCTTGGTTGTAAGTGTGTGCTTTGCACTTGATAACAGCCACTCTGTCTGGTTCTTGTATCGCTGTTAGAAGCCTTTTTATGTGGGACGCATGCGCTACAGGTGTGCCAGCTGCCGTCATGAAATTTCTGAGGTGCCATAGGGCCCCGAAATCATGCACCACTCCAAAGGCCTACCTAGAATCTGTGTATATATTAGCTGACTTACCCTTGGCCAATTCACACGCTCTGGCTAGGGCGACCAGCTCAGCAACTTGTGCTGAGTGCGGTGGGCCCAGGGGTTCAGCTTCTATGATACCTCTGTCGTCTACAACTGCGTATCCAGTGCACAGGTCTCCCGAGTCCGTCTGTCTGTGGCAACTACCGTCAGTGTAAAAGGTAAAGTCTACGCCTTCCAGTGGGTTGTCACTGATGTCAGGTCTCGCAGTGAAAGTCTGATTCAGGTATTCCATACAATCATGCGTATCAGTGTCTGCACTAAATCCTCCTTCACCATCATTCTCATCCTCCACCCTTTGTGCCTGTCCAGGCACACTTGGCAAGTAAGTTGCAGGATTTAATGTGCTGCATCTCTTAATGGTGATGTTTACAGGGGCCATCAGTGATAATTCCCATTTTGTAAACCGTGCCGATGAGACATGTCTTGTTTGGGCGGAGTTTAGTAAGGCTGATACTGCATGAGGTGTATGGATGGTCAGGTTGAGTCCTAACACTACGTCTTCGCTTTTACTTACTAGCAAAGCTATCGCTGCAACACTTCGCAAGCATGTGGGGAGAGACCACGCTACGGTGTCCAACTGTGCACTGTAGTAAGCTACCGGCCTGCTGGCATCACCATGTCTCTGGGTTAAGACACCTGCCACGCACCCTGCACTTTCTGTACCGTATAATTCAAAGGGCTTCCCATAATCTGGCATACCTAATGCAGGTGCCTGTGATAGGCACTGTTTGAGTCTCTCAAATGCCAGTTCGGACTCATCTGTGTGCGAGATCCGATCTGGTTTGTTCGAAGAGACCATCTCTTGCAAAGGTAAAGCCAGTATGGAGAACCCTGGGATCCAGTTTCGGCAGTACCCACACATTCCAAGGAAAGTGCGGATCTGTTGCTGGGTTTGTGGCAGAGTCATGTCGCGAATCGCCTGTATTCTATCAGCGGTGAGATGTCTAAGTCCTTGAGTCAAGCAATGTCCCAAATATTTTACCCTGGTCTGGCACAACTGCAACTTATCCTTAGAAACCTTGTGTCCTGTATGGGAAAGATGAAACAGAAGCTGTTTCGTGTCTTTCAAGGACGATTCGAGTGAATCAGAACACAACAATAAGTCATCGACATACTGTATTAGCACTGATCCACTCTCAGGTTGAAAGGATTGTAAACAGTCATGCAAAGCCTGGGAGAAAATACTTGGGCTGTCAATGAAACCTTGGGGAAGACGAGTCCAGGTGTACTGTACTCCCCTATATGTAAATGCAAAGAGGTATTGGCTGTCAGGGTGCAGAGGGACAGAAAAGAAGGCAGAACAGAGGTCAATGACAGTGACAAATTTTGCAGTTGGGGGAATTTGCATGAGGATGACAGCTGGATTGGCACTCAACTATCTTGTTTATCCCCCTTAGATCCTGCACTTGCCTGTAACCCCTCCCCCCACTCTTTTTCACAGGGAAGATGGGACTATTGGCAGTGCTTGACGTCCTGACTAGTATGCCCTGTTGTAGCAGCCGCTCTATGACGGGGTACACTCCTAATTCTACCTCTGGCTTCAGAGGATACTGAGGGATTTTTGGAGCTATCCTACCGTCTTTTACTTGCACTACTACCGGAGCTACATTCGCCATCAATCCAGTGTCTTGTCCATCTTTGGTCCAAAAGGAACCCGGTATTTGTGAGAACATTTCCTCTACCTTTGCTGGACACTTGTCTATAACAGCCGAATGCAACATTAGCCTTTGAGGGGTGTCTAATATATCTTGTACTTCCTGAACGTGATTCTCAGGTATATCCAAGAAGACACCCTCCGGAGTACAGTATATGACACACCGCATTTTACACAATAAATCTCTTCCAAGCAGGTTAGTCGGAGCCGCTGCAGCCAGCAAAAAAGAATGCTTGGTTTGCAAGGGCCCTATCGTAATCTCTGCAGGTTTATTCAAAGGGTAGTGTTGCACTGTTCCTGTTACTCCCATTGCCGAAATTGTTTTACCCGTGGTTTGTATACCTACCGTCGAATTTAACACTGACCTGGCCGCCCCTGTGTCTACAAGAAAAGGTAATGGTATACCAGCTACATCAACCGTGACCTCAGGTTCACTACCAAGGCTAGCAATCAACTTCACTGGCTGCAGACTACAGGTGTGGCCCAACCCCTATTGTGTGGTGAGACCCTCCCGCAGCGCATTGGCAGCTACGATATGTGAGGGGGATAGCTGAGAATTTTCAGAAGTCTGCCAGTCCCTCCTAGGTGGGTACCTCCTTGTTTCCCCTGCGTGTGGCTCGTAACTTCTCCTATGCGGTCCCTGATCCCAATTATGTGTATTGTAGTGTGGTTCATATCCTGGTCTAGGGGGTCGGTATACATTATGTGAACCTTTATTCCTACATTCCCTCGAGTAATGTCCTACCTTGTGACAATTATAGCATGTTGCTTCACGTGACTTACCATCAGGGGTCTGGGGTTTCGGCTGATGTCGCTTTGTGGTAAGTGCACCTATACTTACAGTCATCAGTTTTTACCCCTGTGACTCCCTGTGTTTAACAATGTTCCTATCATGCTCGATAGCGGACTCTCTCAATGCAGCCACCGAGATACCTCTCCAGTTTGGTAGAGAGGTCTGTACCCTTGTCCTCAGTGTGTCCTTCAACCCGTCCATTAATACAGAAACGGCTACCTGCCTGTGATGTGCATTGTCCTTAATATCCTCGACCCCAGTGTATCTAGCCATTTCCTGCAGTGCTCGATGGAAATATTCAGATGCCATTTCACCTTCTTTTTGTCTTATGGAAAAGATTTTATCCATTCGACAACAGTAGGGAAATATACTCCTAATTGCAGATTGATTTGCCGCACATTCTCCTGAGTGTACTCATCAGTGAGAGGTACCTCTGCGTCTAGGTTACAATCAGTTATGAACTTCGCTGGGTCAATATTGGAGGGTAAACATACCCGTAGCACTGTTCGCCAATCTTTGTTTGTGGGTTCGGTGGCGTTACCTAACTCTTTAATGAACCTCTGGCATGCGACTAGATCTTTTCTGGTATCAGGAAATTCTGACATAATTGACCTTAATTCTGTCCGGGACCAGGGACAATGCATGGCAATGTTCCTGATGGGAGTTACTCCCTGAGCATCAGTCTTCCCATTGGGGACTGCGATCACCCTGACAGGATTTAATTCAATTACGTCATTCTGGTTTGATTCTACAATGTGGGGTGCTATGGTTTCAGCAGTATTCAGGGGGCCTGACTACTGCTCTTGTTGGTTGGGCTGTGCCCACCTGAGTGTCTTGTATGGTGGCTGCTAGAGAGAGTGCCGATATCGTACTGGGCTCATCTACCTGCTCGCAGTCCTGGGGAAAATTTAAAATGGGATACAACTGGCAAGGGTTAGCATTAGTACATTTATCAATTACACTCTTATCTTGTACCAATGTGCCATTGTCTGTAGCCACTTTCTCCCCCACAATATACGGTGGTGGTGGTGGTGGTGCGGTCGCCATTATTTTCCCGCTAGGTTTGGAACCTGCTGCGCGAGCTAATTCTCTTTGTATATCCCCCTCTTGTTGCCATAAATTTAAACAATCTGTATGTCTAATCCTTTGTTTTCTGGATTTTATTAAACATATCCTTAAATTCTGCAATACCTCTGGTTCAAAACTGCCCACTTTAGGGAATGGTACCCTATCTTTGTCAGTCACACGTACCCATTCAGTCAAAAAGTCTTCCGTGTGTGATCCATATTTTACACACATAACAAACCTCGCTGACCCCTTGGGCCGCGGCACCTCAACCTGAACCCTGGTTAAACGTCCACCGCTTGTGCAATTGGATCCCATCGCAGACTTTTTTATTATTACGCAATCCCCAATGCACAATACAAATAGACGGTGAAAGTTCTTAAAGCGCTTTCACCCACTCCTTCTCCGCCGGGTACTACGACTCACTCCAATAATGACCACCGCGTACCCAGTGAGGTCCCTATCTGATTTCTATTCACTGGAAGTGTTTAGGAGTGACTTACCTATTCCAGTGAATATACACCGCTGGAGATTTTCCTGAGAGAGACCAGCGAAAACTCCCTATACACTTATACACAAATCACACTTGCGTATGCTCTATACAGTGCTAATGGTACCGCGAGTTTACACAAAGCACGTAAAGGGGTATCCAGTTGCACTATATATATTGCACCCACAAGTGCGCAGTCCAATCGCACAGCATATATGTACTTGTTACTTATCTGCCGTACGACCACGGGTCGTTATACAAACTGGGACCCTCAGTCTGGAGCGTAATACCAAAAAAACCTTTATATTTCAATACTTCGCAATAATATGCACTATCACGCTCCTCTACAAATCACTTCACGATTTGCGTATTTAAACCTTTTACTAACATGAGTCAGCCGCCTCATGCCACCAAGTCTCCACTCACTTGATGCACCACACGACGGGATCCCGAATTTCGGGGTTCAAATTTCCACTCGCTCCTACGTTCGCTCACTCAAATACACTTTGGTTTTTCTGTACAGAAAATTATCATTCATTCAGATAAGCAGTTTTACTCCCAGAGGCAATACAGTAAATAAGAGTTTTATACTAAACTTTAGAAACTGGGCAATTTTGTGCTATTGTAGCGTGGCTACTGTCCCACCTTTAAACTAAATGAACTATCGTGTGGTTTTATTCTGCGCACACAACGCAACGCAAGCTTGCGTAATTACGCAACCGTGCGTACCTCTTATGCCACGTGTGCGGCCTTGCGCCACGTGCACGTTTTGTGTACGCTGTCCTCGCGTTCCGTACCACGTGTACCAATGTGCGTACGCAATAAAACAACTCACACAATTTCTATAAATGTGAGCAATATTAACTACAATCGTTCACTTAACACGTCACACAGTTTCTTTCTGTATAAACCTTTATAACTAGGCCAGACTGCGTTTGTGTTTTACACTTACTTCCTTAATATTTATGTTATGAATCTAGCAATCAGTCCTATGGCAACAATGTAAGCGGGTGTACAAAGAGTATGGGTGTACGCTTTTGTTGTGTACGCAATTGGCTCCAAAAATAAATTCACAGATTTTAAATAGCTTTTTTCCTGTTTACCTTACGAGTTCTACCAGCATCTCTACAAACCATACAGAGCAGACACCATCTAATCAGCAATTAAGTAGGGTTTTCAGTGCATCCACCGACCAAGAAAAGGATACGTAGGATACCTGTCCGCCCTTTGCTGATAGATTAAGTCTGCTGTGACCTGTTAGGTAGCAAGTATGTGGAAAACCAGACGATGTCCCCAATTGATAATGTCGATTTATATACAGGAATGAAAAGCTATACCTTCTATACACTCTAAACACACTTTAAACCTTTAGCCGCTGCGACCGCTATACTTGGTACACGCGCTACGTACTTTCTACGCTATTAGCGTACAGAGTCCCGTACAAAGTACGGACTCTGTGTACAAACGCCGCACTGACGGTACAATGCACCCACAGCGCGTACACACCCAATGAATACGCTTTAACCCTTATACAGCAATGCAATGCGTTACTAATACACTTTTAAACCTTAGCAGGGAAAGGAAGACACAACACCGATTTGTAGTTAAATCACTGGGTTCCGACAACCACAGCGTAATATTGCTGAAAGGGGGTTACAATATATACAATACAATATAAGACAATATAACAGAATAATGGCTACAGTCAATGGTACATACGTGAGAATATTCGCGTGCACTTCCCGGTCCGGTCCTCCGTAATCTAATAGATTACATTGTGAGTCTTGTGCCAGACCAGGCCTGCTGCAGGCTTTATTTATACAATTCTTCCAAAAGCAATACAATGGATACTGTAATCCCTTTGTCCATTGGACACAGGAATGCACTTTTACAGTACAGGAGAGGTCATAGGTCGATTTGAATTGGTGGGCGATGTCTGTTCCAACTGCTCTTGTGGGTGGTCTCCTATGGATTCCCGCCGCATACATAATGTACAGTATATACAGTTTATATCTATAGTCTGCTTCTGCACCTAACTATCCGCAGGAACAAGCGATCTTCCGCAGACCAACACCGGAATGTTACCCTTAAAATACCCTACAGCTGGATACCAAACACCACCTTATAACCTTGTTCTGTCCCCTCCTATTCTGAAAAGGTGAATCCCTTTGTTCTGAAACCATTTAAACTGCTGTTACTTTCTGATGTGGTGCAGGGAGGCTATGTGTACATTGTGCACTATTTGGATTAAATATGTGATGTGTTTTGATAGCTCTCCATGCGTTCACAAACTCTACCGTAAATACCCATACCAAGCACTAATGCGCAGGACCGCGGGAGCGACCATACGCAAATTGCGAATATGTGCAGGCACGACAGAACAAGTACACACGCAGAGGCCATCTGTGTGTAGTTTGTACGTGATGTGTGTACTGCAATATTTTTCAACTTTGACACAATAGTGGTAAGTCTTTATCAGTACTGACCATCGGCCACCATTTCTTTGCTTTACTAGTCAGAGCTGAACTTTTGGCTGTAAATTGTGTCACCCATGGGATGGTACTAGTGTTAACCCTCGACAAATTGTGTTTCTCTACATACCGTAGGGTATCTTCTCGTGGGGTATTTAATACCCTATTTTTAGTTTGTTCCAAAAGTTTTTTGTTAAATTCACGATCAATGAATTTATTTACCATGTTGCTCAATGTGGGGACTAATGCTGACGGTTCTGATGTGATTCTTCTCGCTCTTAATAACTGTGAATGTGGCAGGCTATTTCTTAATGATAGCGGATGAAAGCTGTCATTTCTCAGGATGGTGTTCCAGTCTGTTTGCTTCATATATAAGGATGTACTGATTTTCATATCTTTTATCGCTATATTAACATCCAAGAAGTGAATAGTATTATCACTAATCTCATACGTCAGTTTTGCGGTACTGTCAGTTCTATTATGATCATCCAATAACTCCTGCAATGAGGATTGTGACCCTGACCATACAATAAGCAAGTCATCTATAAATCGCACATATAGACATATTTCAGGGTTCCTGATGTTACCCCTCCAAAACAGCTTTTGCTCAATAGCATACATGAAGGCGTTGGCGTACGATGGTGCCACAGCGGACCCCATCGCACACCCCGCCTTCTGGAGGTAAAATCTCCCATCATGTAGAAAGTAGTTTCGTGTAAGTACTAGCCACAAAAGTTTCAGAAAAAATTCTACAGGTGGACCCATATATAATGGATTATCCACAATCAACTGTCTGACTGCCTCCACACCTGCATCATGAGAGATGCAGGTGTAGAGGCTAGTCACATCCGCACTGCATAATGTTACAGTGCCAGATGTTGTATCAATGGTGTTCAATTTTTTTAGTAAAGCTGTAGTGTCCTGTATATACGAAGGAATCTGTTTAATACATGGGTTCAGGTAAGAATCTAAGTACACCGATATGATCTGATATAATGATCCCCTACCGGACACTATTGGGCGTCCAGGGGGGGATTGCAGGCTCTTGTGGATTTTGGGGACCACATAAAACAAAGGTACAATAGGGCATTCAACCATCAATGCTTTACTTAGCTCATCAGAAATATTACCTTCTACCACAGCCTTTTTCAAGATAGCATCAATTTCTAACTTAAACTGTTTACTAGGATCACTGGGCAATAGGTCATAGGTACAGACATCCAACAGCTGTCTATCACATTCTGCCCTATAGTCAATTAGATTCATTACAACTATCGCCCCACCCTTATGGGTGGGGCGAATAATAATATCATTACGTGCTGCCAATGATTTTACAGCTGCCATCTCATCCCTGCTCAAATTATTGGCATAGCTAGGTGTATTAATTTCTTTATGTCCCTCCGCTTCTAATAAGCGGGAGAAAGTTCTTATAGATGAATTTTGTGTAATAGGGTCAAATTTTGATCTAGGCATCAAATCCCTAACATTACTAGGTATATCTGTTGTTACATTTTTAGACGTCTGTATGGATGACTTACCAAAATGATCCTTTAGCCTCAGTGTCCGATTGAGCTTGTACATGCTGACTTTCCAGTCAAATGAGTCCATATGCGTGGTTGGAACGAAAGAAAGTCCCTTAGATAAGATTTTATTCTCATCTTTCGTTAATGCCACGTCTGAAAGGTTAAATACTAGATCGCTTAACGACGTGGAGGCCTTTTGTTTGTGGATCCTTTCTGTCTGCCGCGCCCGACTCGTCCTCCTCTTCCTCTTTCGTTCCAACCATGCATATGGACTCATTTGACTGGAAAGTCAGCATGTACAAGCTCAATCGGACACTGAGGCTAAAGGATCATTTTGGTAAGTCATCCATACAGACGTCTAAAAATGTAACAACAGATATACCTAGTAATGTTAGGGATTTGATGCCTAGATCAAAATTTGACCCTATTACACACAATTCATCTATAAGAACTTTCTCCCGCTTATTAGAAGCGGAGGGACATAAAGAAATTAATACACCTAGCTATGCCAATAATTTGAGCAGGGATGAGATGGCAGCTGTAAAATCATTGGCAGCACGTAATGATATTATTATTCGCCCCACCCATAAGGGTGGGGCGATAGTTGTAATGAATCTAATTGACTATAGGGCAGAATGTGATAGACAGCTGTTGGATGTCTGTACCTATGACCTATTGCCCAGTGATCCTAGTAAACAGTTTAAGTTAGAAATTGATGCTATCTTGAAAAAGGCTGTGGTAGAAGGTAATATTTCTGATGAGCTAAGTAAAGCATTGATGGTTGAATGCCCTATTGTACCTTTGTTTTATGTGGTCCCCAAAATCCACAAGAGCCTGCAATCCCCCCCTGGACGCCCAATAGTGTCCGGTAGGGGATCATTATATCAGATCATATCGGTGTACTTAGATTCTTACCTGAACCCATGTATTAAACAGATTCCTTCGTATATACAGGACACTACAGCTTTACTAAAAAAATTGGACACCATTGATACAACATCTGGCACTGTAACATTATGCAGTGCGGATGTGACTAGCCTCTACACCTGCATCCCTCATGATGCAGGTGTGGAGGCAGTCAGACAGTTGATTGTGGATAATCCATTATATATGGGTCCACCTGTAGAATTTTTTCTGAAACTTTTGTGGCTAGTACTTACACGAAACTACTTTCTACATGATGGGAGATTTTACCTCCAGAAGGCGGGGTGTGCGATGGGGTCCGCTGTGACACCATCATACGCCAACGCCTTCATGTATGCTATTGAGCAAAAGCTGTTTTGGAGGGGTAACATCAGGAACCCTGAAATATGTCTATATGTGCGATTTATAGATGACTTGCTTATTGTATGGTCAGGGTCACAATCCTCATTGCAGGAGTTATTGGATGATCATAATAGAACTGACAGTACCGCAAAACTGACGTATGAGATTAGTGATAATACTATTCACTTCTTGGATGTTAATATAGCGATAAAAGATATGAAAATCAGTACATCCTTATATATGAAGCAAACAGACTGGAACACCATCCTGAGAAATGACAGCTTTCATCCGCTATCATTAAGAAATAGCCTGCCACATTCACAGTTATTAAGAGCGAGAAGAATCACAACAGAACTGTCAGCATTAGTCCCCACTTTGAGCAACATGGTAAATAAATTCATTGATCGTGGATATAACAAAAAAACTATTGGAACAAACTAAAAATAGGGTATTAAACACCCCACGAGAAGATACCCTATGGTATGTAGAGAAACGCAATTTGTCGAGGGTAAACTAAACACTAGTACCATCCCATGGGTGACACAATTTACAGCCAAAAGTTCAGCTCTGACTAGTAAAGCAAAGAAATGGTGGCCGATGGTCAGTACTGATAAAGACTTACCACTATTGGAACAATCAAAATTAATGCCTAGCTTCACAAGAGGCAGAAATCTTAAAGACCGCCTTGTCAAGCTAGACATTACAGATATGGGCAAGAAACAGCCAGAACACTTTCTAACCAGAAAGAATGGCTGCTATAAATGCCTGGGTTGTGTAACATGCAGGGCACTCCTAGCGGGAAGTACCTTTGGACATCCCCACACAGGTAAAAGATTCTCCATCAGATATGCGCTAACTTGCAGTACCATGTTTGTCGTGTATATGCTAACCTGCCCTTGCGGGTTGGCATATATAGGTAAGACACAGAGACAATTTAAAGAACGCATTGCCCAACACAGAACTGCAATCAGACAGGCATTAGAAACGGGAAAAAGCGAACAACCTGTAGCTAGACATTGTATACAGGCAAGACATAGTGTCACTAGTATCCGTGCTATCATTATAGACCATATCCCGGTTAAAATACGAGGGGGTAATCGGGCTAAGTTGCTCCTACAAAAAGAATATTGGTGGGTACATACCCTAGATACAATATTACCAAAAGGTCTAAATGAATCATTGGGACTACAATGTTTCCTATGAGTTTACCATGGCAAACAACAGTGTAGCATTCCTTGGTAGCCTATCTTATAATTAAATAATTGTAACAGTATCAGAACTATCAGGTATGGTTAGTTTCCGATATGGTAGTGATATTGCATATTACAATGTTATGATCTAGTAACTACATCTACATAGCATAATATATTGGTAGTAACAATGCTGTCTGTAATATGTGCAACGAAGATTGTAATAATGTGGTATATATATGTATGCATTTGGGATTTGTGAAACTCGGAAGGTTGCTAGGCGACCGGGACTCTCTTGCCGGTGGACGCGGCGCGCTGATGTCACGGATCCCGCGACACTGAGTTCAGACGCGGGCTCCGTGAGTCGGGCGGGCGGCGCCGGCTGGGTGAGTACACCTGTTGCTAGTTTTTGTTAATTGGTGTAGGCATTTATATGTGTGTATTGTGCACTGTTGTATTCAAGCTGTCCCTGACGACGGGGGATTGTCCCCGAAACGTAGGACCCTAATAAAGGACATTTTTATTCAAGCTCTGCAGTCTGGTGAGTGCCGCTTATATTCCACTTCTACAAATAGCCTAGGCTTAAGAGGGCACCGCAGCAAGTAAACGTGCTTTAACCAGGGGAGTGCCGGATAAGTGGAGTCGATATATATATATATATATATATATACACACACACACACACACATATATATAAACCATATTCCCAGCATGGGCCGGCACTCAAGGGCTTCTCTCAGCGGGTACTGAAAAAAGCGTTGTTTAATACGGGTGGTATTCATCTGACCAGCGGTCAGCAGACCGATGGTCACATGACCTCCCCCAAAATCCTGCACCCTCATTATCCCGACGGTCGGCATGCCGACCAACATGGACTATCCACAACACCCATAGAGTGGGAATAGAACCCATGGCGACCGCAGGTCACCACTGAGCCTGCAAGGGGCTTGCTGCACTCGCCCCTACCCGCCGGGATCCTGGCGTCGGTATGCTGCCGGGATCCCAGCATCAGTATGCTGACCAGCAATCAGGAGACCATCGGTCAGTCATACCACACCCTTTTAATACATCACATCAATGACATACCAACATTTCGGGGTCGTGGCGCCACTTTTTCAAGGTGATACAGTGTATCACCTTGAAAAAAGAGGCACCACATCCCGAAACGTTGGGATGCCATTGATGTGATGTATTAAACACTGCTTTTTTCAATACCTGCTGAGAGAAGTCCTTGAGCGCCACATGCTGGGAATATGGTGTATATGGATATATCCGGATTGCACCTTGGCATGTTACAACATTTGGGGTGAGTGCCAATTCATGTACTTTATATATAAAGTAAGAGAAAGAGAAGTTGTCTTATATAGATACTAAGAAGAGTATTGATATAAAGGTGCAAAATCTTGAGAATAAAATTAAAGAAACAAAAAGGAGGAAGTTTATAAGAGATAAGGAAGACTATCAGCGTAATATAGTAAGAACATGGCATATGGGACAGAGGAAAGAAATACCACCTCGCCCCATATCCTACAGAAAGGCTGATGAAGGTATCCACATAGATCAGAATTATAGGAGGGGTAGAGATTTTGAAATGAGGGACAGAAATAGAAGTTATACATACAGAAATCCACAAAATAGATGGGAACACCCGAAAAAGTGGAGACGACAACCCTCCACTGACAATTATAGAGATTATACACATAGAAATAGATTTGAGGACTTGAGACAGATGGATGCTGATTCTAAAGTTTTTTTTAGAACAAGGAGGGTACAGAAGAAGGACAATGGAAATTGTACAAAAGGGCAGTTATACCCCGACTGGACAAAAAAGAAGATTCAACGAAAGAGAGGGAAGCGAGCCACCAAAAAAAGAAGCAAAAATGAGAAACCAGAAGTAGAAATAAGAGATAAGGGTATATTTAATATCTCCAAGGTAATATTATCTGATACAGAAAAAAAAGTACTAAAAAAGGGGTTATCTTATGCACCTTCGAATACAGTAAATAAATTTAATCTATACATAGATCTGAATCTTTATGTACGAAAACTTACATTAAAGAGACATTATCTACGTAAATCTGATGCCCCTTTAAGAGATTGGCAGGAGAAAGAAACTGGTCCAAAAACATCTGGATTAAAAGAAAGATCTACCTTTTTCCCTATTGAGTCTAAGGGACCCTTTATAGAAATGTTCTCACAACTTATGAAGAAGGATATAGATGAATTAAATGTTGAGCGGAAAAATAATAATTTAAGTATGGAAGAACAAAGGGCCCTAAAAGGTTTAGCTCAAAATAATGAAATTGTAATCAAGAATGCTGACAAGGGGGGTGGGATAGTAATTATGGATCAGGATTATTATGAAAAGGAAGCATATAATCTTTTGAATGATAAGATCTCGTATAAAAAATTGGAAACTGATCCTACTAAACAGTTTATAAAAGATCTTAAAAATTTCTTAAGGGAAGGTCTAGAAAATAAGAGTATAAGTATGGATGAATATAACTACATGCTAAATAGAAGTCCAAGAATAGCGACCTTCTACCATATCCCAAAGATCCATAAAAATCTATCCCACCCCCCTGGTCGTCCCATTATTAGTGGTATAGGATCACTGACCTCAAGAGTGTCAGAGTATGTTGATGCATATATTAAAAAATATGTATGTAAATTAGATTCCTATATCCAAGACTCTACACATATATTGAAAATCTTGGAGGATACTGTATGGTCAGATAATTATATTTGGTGTTCAATTGATGTTCAGTCGTTGTATACTGCTATTCCTCATGAAAAGGGTATTGATATTATAAAAAAAAGTATTACAGAAGGACCCAGAAATAAACCCACTGCTGGTAGAATTTATAGGATCTTGTTTAAGATTTGTACTGAAGAATAATTATTTTATGTTTCTGGAAGAGTGGTACCTCCAGACGTGGGGTACCGCCATGGGAAGTATTTGTGCTCCGAGCCTGGCAAATTTGTATATGGGAGACTGGGAAACAGAGACCCTAGTTGGAAATATGAAAGAACAGATAATTATGTTTAAAAGGTATATAGATGATATACTTATAATTTGGAATGGTGATTATAATAGCTTTGAGGAATTTATGAGACAACTTAACATCAATGAGTATAATTAAAAAATTGCATATAATACAAGTAAGACTAAAATATAATTTTTAGATTTAGTAATAAGTACAGAGAATTTTACAGTGGAACAAAAAATAGAAACATATACTCATTTTAAAAACGTGGATAGTAACAGCTATTTGGAGTTCACGAGTTGCCATCTCCCTCGATGGAAAACAAACATCCCATTTTCACAATTTACCAGGCTCAGACGTAATTGTACAAACTTGAATATATTTGAAGAACAGTCAGAGGTTTATGAAAAAAGATTTACAGATCGTGGGTATCCTAAAGGTCTAATAGAAAATTCCAAGACTAGAGCTAGGGAGAAAAATAGGACTGAACTATTGGAATATAAAAAAAAGGATACTAAGATAGACACCAATATTTTCTGTCCTTTTATTACACAGTTTAATAGTAATAATAAAGAAATTGAGAGTCTGATTAGAAAAAACTGGCATGTACTTAAACTAGACCCTATATTAACAGAGCATCTGTCGGAAAGGCCGGATATAATCTATAAGAAAGCGAATAATATAAAATCACAAGTGTCCAAGAGTTGTTTGGAAAAGGTCCAAACTAAAAAGGAAGGGAGACAGATCCTTTTGCAGGATGTAAAAGGATTTTATACGTGTGGGCACTGCAAGGTTTGCGCTCTAGGAGAAAAAACAAAAACGTTTCAGTCAGCAAAAAAAAAAATTCAAACTATAACTTCATATATTAATTGTAATACTACATACGTTATCTATATGTTGTCTTGCCCGTGTGGATACTACTATATAGGGAAATCCAAAAGGGAACTAAAAATTTTAATTTTAGAGCATACAAGAAATATAAAAAATGGGGTAAATAATCATAGCGTGTCACGACACTTTAAACAGTTCCATAATAGTGATCCAAGTGTTTTGAAGTTTAAAGGTATTGAAAACGTGAGGCTAGACCTCAGAGGAGGAGATAGAGATAAAAAATTAACGAAGAGTGAAACTTACTGGATCATTTCTTTGGACACATTGGTTCCTAATGGCCTAAACGAAAACTATGAGATAACCCCATTTATCTCAGATAGCTAATTAAGATGTCGGATATAAAATAGTTGTTCCTTAGAGAAGGGATTCGAGAATATCCCAATTTGTAGATAAAAGAATAGATAAGATTGTATTGAATTTCTCCGTTCAGAGTTCTTTATTAGATTAAAATGTCGGTCCTTATGAGACTAACAAATGTACGAGTAAAAATAAACTAATCAGATATCTTTTCCTTTCTTAGCATTAGAGCATAAAATGGTGACCGCAGAGAGTAACTGTAGCGGTGTTATACACTGAATGCTGCTATATTCGTTTAAAAAGAAAATGAGTGTAATATTCCTAGGACAGAATTTTCGGATCTGTCATTAATCAAGGCAGCAAGTAAATCTATTATACACCTAATCAAACTTAAAATGAGGGATGATTTGTATAGCTTTAAGTGTCATGAAAAACATGCTGTCTTGCACTGTATGATCAGCGGTGCAAATTTCGTATGGATTAAAGAAAAGGGTTATGAATGAAGTCAGCAATATTCGTTTTAGAAGAGCACTAGGGCTTTGTATTAAGAAAGATATCTAAAGTAATATCAGATAAGAATGAGGGGTGAAACCTAGGTTTTCACTTTTGGTAAATAAAGAAAAGAAACTTTCTCTTTAAGAGCCGTTTATTAGTAGACTCAGAGGATGGTCTTTCAGAGACTGATAAATACAACAGTTAAATCAAACTAATTAAGATATTTCTCTTTCTCCAGTATCAGAGTATAAAACTGTGGTCTCAGAGAATAATTGCAACAGTGTTGTAAATTAATGTTGCTATATGCGTCTAAAAAAGATACATTATGAAAATAACTGTGAAATGATTGTAACTTTTTCCTGATTGTCATCTCAGGTTTTGCTAGTAGCTAAGATAGCGGGTAAACATATAAAATCTGTTTGAATTGTTTAATGATACATGTTTTTACTGCATTACTGCAGGCTGATAATGAAGTTGCATGTTGAAAAGAGATGTAAAACACCTGAGAAAAGCTCTAGCTGAAATACTAAAGCCTGTTACAAAGTATATAAACCTGTATGGATGTCTTCGATCATGTTGCCTGTGGCAACTATATTTTGTCTGTTTTCTATTTTATATTTGTATATATGTGTTTTATATATTGTGTTAAATAAGCAAGTCTGAAACTGTGTAAAAAGGTTTTTAAGTGCACAGGTGCACCTAATGCTTTGAGTGCATTGATTGGCTGTTGCCGGTATAAAGTAGTAGCTCCCGTCACCAAGGCCAACCCTCTGACGAAGTCTTACGATGAAACGCGTTGGGGCGGAGCCTGGTGACGTGACTTTAGTATCCTGAAATCGTCCTCCTCCCCGTTCAGACAGCAGCGGTGTCCCGGCGTGCTGAGGATCATTAACGTGAGGCGGGCAGCACGAGTACCAGGGATCTGACGCTGGATCGGCGGTTGGTGGAGGCGATACCAGGGGATATTTTACAAAAAACCAAGTGGTATTTAAGCCCACTCAGAAGAACCATGAGGTATTAAGCCAAATATCATTGTGACAATTGCTGGTTTTAATATATATTGTATGAATAAACGATAATGCACTATGAGGCGCTCCTCTAATTTATTTCTCTAGATATATATATATATATATATATATATATATATATATATATTATAAGGGCACGGTCGTGCCCTTATATTAAGGCTGAATCGAACAAACGGAATTCTCCCATAGGGAACTTCTGAGATGGGGGCATGGTGTTTGAGGGGCTACACCTCAGAAGTGATTGGACGTACTGAGCTGAAATTTGGCATGGACGTGTAGAATTGTCACCCGGTGCTGTATGCCAAATTTCAGGGCAAAATAATAAAAAATTAGGAATTGGGAGTAACCAAAAGTTTCAACTGTCAGTTTTTTTCTGCGACTTCCTGTATGGCTTATTGGCACCGTTTTCCCATGTAGTCTATGAGAAAGATTTTTGGGAAGGCATAACTCAGGATAGAGGACAAATAAAAACTTGGGGTTTGTTTTATTAGATAGTAGTCATGGGTAAAGTGATTCACTGAACTGAGTTGAGACACATGACTCAGTTCAGTGAAGTGTCTCGAGTCAGTGTCTCGGCACATGAGTCATCATGACTCATTTGTACTGGAATGGGGGGGGGGGTGTATTTGTGTATGAGACTGTCAGTGTGTGTGACTGTCAGCGTGTGTGTGTGTGACTGTCAGTGTGTGTGTGTGTGTGACAGTGTGTGTGTGACTGTCAGTGTGTGTGTGTGTGACTGTCAGTGTGTGTGTGACTGTCTGTGTGTGACTGTCAGCGTGTGTGTGTGTGACAGTGTGTGTGTGACTGTCAGTGTGTGTGTGACTGTCAGAGTGTGTGTGTGTGTGTGTGTGTGTGTGTGTGTCTGACTGTCAGTGTGTGTGAGACTGTCAGTGTGTGTGAGACTGTCAGTGTGTGTGTGTGTGTGTGTGTGTGTGTGTGTGTGACTGTCAGTGTGTGTGTGTGTGTGTGACTGTCAGTGTGTGTGTGACAGGAGGTGCAAAGTGTACACCCGTGCTGTGCCCCAAGATTCTGAAGGGCAGAAAGCATAGATGCAGCACTTAGTAAAGGATTACAAATGGATTGTGCCATCTGACTGACACGGCACTGTGGCACAGGTAGGCAGGAAAACATAGGTAATATGTGCACCCCCTTCCTGTAGCACCCCTCTTCCTCCGGTCACCTGTTCGGCACCTGTGTATGAATGACATCATGACACCAGCACCATGCTGCGCCCGTCCCCCCTCTGTTCTATCCCTGCAGTGGCGGGCATGATCCGCGAGGAGCAGTAGGAACACTGTTCCTGGCTGGAACAGGCGTGACTGAATCCGCAGCATGACAGGATAGTGGCAGGAGGAGGCAAGCAGGCACTGCCAGCTCCACACAGCAGCTGCAGACTGCAACTACAGACACCCATGAGGAAGCTGACACAGAGAAAGGGTGATAAGTGTCAGTGTATTTTTACTAGGTGTGGATCATTAGATCGACAGTGTCTAGGTCGACCACTATAAGTCGCAGTCACTAGGGCGACATGTTCTTGGTCAAAAGGTCGACATGAGTTTCTCATACGTCCTAGAGGATGCTTCAAGAACTATGGGGTATAGACGGGATCCGCAGGAGACAAGGGGCACACTATAAGACTTTGAATCGGTGTAAACTGGCTCCTCCCTCTATGCCCCTCCCCGAGACTCCAGTTAGATTATGTGCCCAGTGACACTGGATGCACACTGAGGAGCTCTCCAGAGTTTCTCAGAAAAAGACTTTATGTTAGGTTTATTATTTTCAGGGAGACCTGCTGGCAACAGGTTCCCTGCATCGTGGGTCTGAGGGGAGAGAAGCAGACCTACTTCTCTGAGTTCAAGGGCTCTGCTTCTTAGGCTACTGGACACCATTAGCTCCAGAGGGTTCGATCACTTGGTGCGCCTAGCTGCTTGTTTCCGGAGCTGCGCCGTCACCCCCCTCACAGAGCCAGAAGACAGAAGCCGGGTGAGTATGAGAAGATCAGAAGACTTCAGTGACGGCAGAAGACGGCGGATCAGGTACCGCGCAGCGGCCGTGCTGTGCGCCATGCTCCCACACATAACACGGCACTGAAGGGCGCAGGGGCCCTGGGCAGCATGAACACCTCAATCAGCACTGGCATAAGTGATAACAGTGCCTAGGCACTAGTTAAGGGACCCCTGCCAGTATAAATATTAATTTAAGCGGGACTGAAGCGCGCCATGTACACAGCTCTGACCAGCGCCATTTTCTCTTCACAGAAGACCTCCACACTGCTGTACAAGTAACAGGGTGCAAAATGGGGGAGGGGGCACAAGTGATTTGGTGCTAATTTATATATATAGAAAGTGCTAACAGGTCTGGGCAGTCTTTTTACTTGCTTCAGTACCGGGATAGGTGCTGTGTTGTGAGCTGGCAGAACTCCCTCTGTGTCTCTCTTACAGGCTTTGTTGTGGGTCTGTCTCCTATAGCCCCAGTATGGTTGTGGGTGTCGGCACGTGTACATGTCTGAGGTTGAGTGCTCTTCCCAGGAAGAGGCTGGAGTGGGGACAGGCAATACTGTGAGAGTGGCTGTGTCAGCACCGCCAACGGATGATTGGGTAAATATGTTGAGTGTTTTAAATGCAAATGTGACTCGGTTGACTAAGAGATTTGATATATCTGAGTCTAAGAACCAGACATGGAGGAAGTCCATGGAGGATGCTTTGTCACAAGCACAGACCCCTTCGGGGTCACAGAAACGTGTATTTACCCAAATACATGATACAGATACCGACACGGACTCTGATTCCAGTGTCGACTATAGTGATGCCAGATTAAATCCCAAACTGGCTAAGAGTATTATGATTGTGGCGATAAAAGAATTGTTGCATATATCAGAGGACCCTGCTGTTCCTGATACTAGGGCAGGCATTCCCAACCACGGTCCTCAAGGCACACTAACAGTGCAGGTTTTTGTGATATCCAGGCATCAGCACAGGTGACTTAATTAGTAGCTCAGTTATTTTGAATTAACCATCTGTGCTGCACTAATACCTGCACTGTTGGTGTGCCTTGAGGACCGTGGTTGGGAATGCCTGTACTAGGGTATGTAAGTTTAAAGGAAAGAAACCTGAGGTAACGTTTCCTCCCTCTCATGAACTGAACGCGCATTTTGAAAAGGCTTGGGAAAATCCTGACAAGAAGATACAGGTTCCCAAAAGAATTCCAGTGGCATATCCGTTCCCCTCTGGGGACAGGGAAAGGTAGGAGTCAATCCCCACGGTAGATAAAGCTTTATCGCGTCTTTCTAAAAAGGTGGCGCTACCATCTCCTGACACGGTAGCCCTAAAAGATCCTGCGGATCGTAAGCAGTAAAAATACACTAAAATCCATCTATGTCACTACAGGGTCGCTACTCAGGCCTGCCATTGCTTCAGCATGGGTGAGTAGCGCTATTGGAAAGTGGGCAGATAACTTGAGGTAGATACCCTGGACAGGGATAGCGTGCTTTTGACTTTGGGTCACATCAGCATTGTGGATTCATCAATGGAATGCTGACGCTAACTCTAAGAAGGCGATGGAGTCTCTACCGTTTAATGGTAGGGTCTTGTTTGGTGACGGCCTCACTGACCTGGTATCTACGGCTACCGTGGGTAAGTCTTCATTTTTACCTTATGTTCCTGCACAGCAGAAGAAATCGCCTCACTATCAGATGCAGTCCTTTCGGCCCAATAAATTCAAAAAAGGACGTGGGTCCTCCTTCCTTGCTGCGAGGGGAAGAGGAAGGGGAAAAAGGTCACAGGCTGTGGCAAGTTCCCAAGAGCAGAAGTCCTCTCCGGCTTCTACCAAATCCACTGCATGACGCTGGGGCTACTCTGCGGGAGTCCGCACCGGTGGGGGCACGTCTCAGACTCTTCGGTCAGGTCTGGGTGCGCTCGGACCTGGATGCTTGGATAATAGAAATAGTAACACAAGCAAGGATACAGGTTAGAGTTTCAAGACGTGCCCCCTCACCGATTTTTCAAATCGGCCTTGCCAGCTTCTCTTCTAGAGAGGGAAGTAGTATGCGCTGCGATACTAAAGTTGTGTCAAAATCAAGTAATTGTCTCAGTGCCCCCGTCACAACAGGGGGAAGGGTTTAATTCGAGCTTGTTCGTGGTCCTGAAGCCGGATGGCTCAGTCAGACCGATTCTGAACCTTAAATCCCTCTATTTCTTTCTAAAAAAAATCAAATTCAAGATGGAATCTCTCCGAGCAGTGATCTCCACTCTTGAGGAGGGGGATTTTAGGGTGTCGGTCGACATAAAGGATGCCTACTTGCATGTCCCCATATATTCTCCGCATAAGGCTTACCTGAGATTTGCTGTGCAGGATTGTCATTACCAATTTCAGAGGTTGCCGTTTGGTCTGTCCACGGCTCGTAGGATTTTCACCAAAGTGATGGCGGAAATGATGGTTCTCCTGCGCAAGCAGGGAATCACAATTATCCCATACTTGGATGATCGCCTCATAAAGGCGAGATCCAAGGAGCAGTTGCTGAAAAATGTTGCCCTTTCACTGACGATTCTGCAAAAACATGGTTGGCTCCTAAATTTGCCAAAATCACAGTTGGATCCAACGACACGACTGTCGTTCCTGGGTATGATTCTTTATACAGAATTACAGAGAGTTTTTCTTCCAGTGGAAAAAGCTCTGGAATTACAGAACATGGTAAAACACATTCTGAAACCAGCAAAGGTGTCAGTTCTTCAATACACTCGATTGCTGGGGAAGATGGTGGCGGCCTACGAGGCTATTCCGTATGGCAGGTTCCATGCCAGGGTGTTTCAGTGGAACCTGTTGGACCAGTGGTCCGGGTCTCACCTGGACATGCACCGGAAAATAATTCTATCTCCCAGGACCAGAATTTCCCTTCTGTGGTGGCTGCACAGTTCTCACCTTCTGGAGGGACGCAAGTTCAGGATTCAGGATTGGATCCTGGTGACCACAGATGCAAGCCTCAGAGGCTGGGGAGCAGTCACACAGGGAAGAAACTTTCAGGGAAAGTGGTCAAGCCAGGAAGCTTATCTACACATAAACATTCTGGAATTAAGGGCCATTTACAACGGCATCCTGCAAGCAGAACATCTTCTTCGAGGTCTGCCTGTCTTGATTCAGTCAGACAACGTGACAGCAGTGGCGTATGTAAACCGCCAGGGCGGAACAAGGAGCAGAGCGGCAAAGATTCTTCGCTGGGCGGAAAGACATGCCAGCGCTCTGTCAGCAGTCTTTATTCTAGGAGTGGACAACTGGGAAGCAGACTTCCTCAGCAGACACGATCTCCATCCAGGAGAGTGGGGTCTTTATCAAGAGGTCTTTGCAGAAGTGACAAGTCGTTGGGGAGTTCCTCAAGTAGACATGATGGCGTCCCGCCTCAATAAAAAACTTCAGAGATATTGTTCCAGGTCAAGGGGACCCTTAAGTGATAGCGGTGGACGCCCTAGTGACACCGTGGGTGTTTCCGTTGGTATATGTGTTCCCTCCACTTCCACTCATTCCAAAGGTGATAAAAATTATAACAAGAACAAGGGTTCAGGCGATACTCATTGTTCCAGATTGGTCAAGAAGGGCCTGGTATCCAGATCTTCAGGAGTTGCTCATAGAAGATCCCTGGCCTCTTCCTCTTCGGGAGGACCTGTTATGACAGGGGCTGTGCGTGTTTCAGGACTTACCGCGGCTTCGTTTGATGGCGTGGCGGTTGAACGCCAAATCCTAGCCCGGAAGAGTATTCCCAGTGAAGTCATTCCCACTCTTCTTCAGGCTAGAAAAGAAGTAACGGCAAAGCATTACCACCGTATTTGGAGGAAATATGTGTCTTGATGTGAATCTAAGAAGGCTCCTACGGAAGAATTTCACCTAGGGCGTTTGCTCCATTTTCTACAAGCAGGTGTGGATGCGGGCCTAAAGTTAGGCTCCATTAAAGTACAGATTTCGGCCTTGTCGATCTTTTTTCAGAAAGAATTGGCCTCCCTTCCAGAAGTTCAGACCTTCGTGAAAGGCGTGCTACACATCCAACCTCCATTTGTGCCGCCTGTGGCACCATGGGATCTTAATGTGGTGTTGCAGTTCCTGCAATCGCATTGGTTTGAACCTTTGCGCAAGGTTGAGTTAAAATTCCTTACTTGGAAAGTAGTCATGTTGTTGGTCTTGGCGTCCGCAAGGCGAGTATCTGAGTTGGCGGCTTTGTCTCACAAAAGCCCCTATTTAATTTTCCATGCTGATAGAGCGGAGTTGAGAACTCGTCAGCAATTTCTACCGAAAGTGGTTTCATCATTTCACGTGAACCAGTCTATTGTGGTGCCAGTGGCTACTGATGCCTTGGCGGATTCAAAGTCTCTCGATGTGGTCAGAGCTTTCAAGATCTATGTCGCCAGAACGGCTCAGATTAGGAAAACAGAGGCTCTGTTTGTCCTGTGGGCTCCCAACAAGATTGGGGCTCCTGCTTCTAAGCATAGGCTCATTCTATGGCAGGATTGCCGTTACCGAAATCGGCGAAGGCCCATTCTACCAGAAAGGTGGGCTCATCCTGGGCGGCTGCCCGTGGAGTCTCGGTGTTACAGCTTTGCCGAGCTGCTACTTGGTCGGGATCAAACACCTTTGCGAAGAGTTACAAGTTTGATACCCTGGCTGAGGAGGACCTCTTGTTTGGTCAATCGGTGCTGCAGAGTCATCCGCACTCTCCCGCCCGTTCTAGAGTTTTGGTATAAACCCCATGGTTCTTGAAGCATCCCCAGCATCCTCTAGGTTTTAATACCTACCGGTAAATCCTTTTCTCTTAGTCCGTAGAGGATGCTGGGCGCCCGTCCCAGTGCGGGCTGTATCTGCAGTTTGGTTATAGTTACGCTCATGTTGCGTTGAGTTCAGTCAATCTGTGACAGTTGTTGGTCATGCCGTTGCATGCGTTGTTTGTTGAATGCCATGTTGTACGGCGTGTTGGAGGTGTGAGCTGGTATGTATCTCACCTTAGTTTAAAATAATTAAATAATTCATTTTCCTCGAAATGTCCATCTCCCTGGGCACAGTTCCTAGAACTGGAGTCTGGGGGAGGGGCATAGAGGGAGGAGCCAGTTCACATCCATTCAAAGTCTTATAGTGTGCCCATGTCTCCTGCGGATCCCGTCTATACCCCATGGTTCTTGAAGCATCCCCAGCATCCTCTATGGACTAAGAGAAAAGGATTTACCGGTAGGTATTAAAATCCTATTTTTCTTGGTGTCGTTTTCTCCATACAGTGACCGAGAAGCCCAATTAGTGCACCGTGTCCACTCGCATGGCTCGCCGGGCATGGTGCCTCGCTGCGCTCGGCAGAGGTTACTATTCCCAATCGTAGTCCGCGTGGATCGTTAAGTATGAAAAAGTTCAAAAAAAGAAAAAAAATGTGAAAGACTCATGTCGACCTTTTGACCTGTCGACCTAGAACATGTCGAACTAGAAACCCTGTCGACCTTCAAACCCTGTTGACCTAGTTAGTGTCGTCCTATAGTGGTTGACCTAGCCATTGTCGACCTAGACACTGTCGATCTTCAGACCAGATCCCATTTTTACTATATTTCCATTCTCATGAAAATCTCGCTTACACTCACTCGCTCTCTCTCGAGAACCCTATCTTTCCCTCTCTCCTCTCTCTCCCCTCTCTCCCATCTCCCTCTCTCTCTTTCCCCCCTCTTTCTCTCCCTCTCTCGACCCCTCTCCCCCATCTCTCTCTCTTTCGTCCTATCTTTCCCTCCCTCTCTCTGTCTCCCTATAGGTGTGTACACATGGTGAGACTCAGGCGCTAAACCCCAATTCTCACAATGCGATAGGGACTAGGTCAGTATCACAAGCATGGATGACTGTGCTTGCGATACTGGCTATGTACGATTTTGTCTAAGTGTCAATTTTGACTATCTTTTATACTAGATAGTCAAAATTAACTTGCCTGCACGGTCTATCTAGGCTTGCAATACCGACCTTGCGGGACCACGCATCGGGATTGCAAGGTGACTTTCACCTTGCGATCTGCACTAACGTTCTTTGCGATTTTGACTATATAGTCAAAATCGCAAAAAAATATCTCACCGTGTTTACAGGCCTTATCTTTTCCACTCTCTCATTCTTCCTCTCTCCCCCTCACTCTCCCTTCCCCCTCTATCCATGTTGCTCTCCTTTTCCCTCTCGCTCACTTTCCTTCTACTTCTCTCAGACTCACCCTCCATCCCTGTCTTTCTCCTCCCTCTCTCTCCCTGTCCTTATCCCGCTCTCTCTCCTTCCTTCTCTCAGGCTTGCACTGGCCTGCCGGGGTTTCGGTGGATTCACCGGTGGGCCCCGATAGTTTGTAGCCACGCCCACTTCTGCAGGGGGGGCAGGGCTTAACCAGTCAGCAGGCTCCGCTCCCAGAGGAGCACTGCGAACTGACATTGCACAGAGTCATGAAGTCACGCTGCACCGCACCATCAGGAGGATCCCGCCACCACAGTCCAGAGAAGGAGGCACTCCCTTGAGCTGGTGAGTGCGGACAGTGGGTTCCCGGCTCCCAGCTCTCTCTATAGTGAGTGTGTGGGAAAGGAGGGGGGGTGTCACACTAGATCACCTAAATTTCTTCACTTGCATTGTTAAAATTACTTAGCGCAAATGAGTATTACAGCACGTATAATGTAAGGGGGCCAGTGACTTGCTGTTGTGTGTATCTAATGCAATTCGTACTCTTAGCAATATGTAAATCACACTGCCTGAGAAATTGTAAAAGGCTATATAAATGTATATCCATATCAATGTTTGAAAATGTGAAATAATTATACATCTATACATGTATGTACACATGCCTGTGTTTATATAAAAATCTCAGTATGTACACACACACACACACACACACACACACACACACACACACACACACACACACACTAATAAATATATATATATATATATATATATGTGTGTATTTTAGTCCCTTATGTACAGAGCACAATGGGGTAAGAATATTTGTTGCCAACAGTGAGTGCCAGATTCCTACAGTATGTTTACTGTGTGTGTGGAGGGCGCCAGAGCCAGAGAGCCCGTGGAGGCTGACCGAGTGTTGGCGACAACGGGGTGTGTATATAATTAAATAGGAATCTGGAACTCACTGTTGGCAACGAATATTCTTACCTCGTTGTCCTCCGTATATAAGGGACTAAAATACAGCTCCAGCTGTGGATCAGCAGGCCACGGCTTTACTAGTGGACAGACGACTATTTTTTTGCCATCTATTTACAGATGTAAAGTTAGTATAGCTATGGTGCAGCTGGGCCTTATAAAAGTTAGCAACAGATAACAAGAATATGTCCTATGTCCAGACAGTAATCGGTAATTAGCTGCTGTAATCTCTACAATAATCAGAACTATCTCTAAAGGGTGGTACACACAGAGAGATCCATGCTTAATTTCTAAGCAACCTGACTAGATTGCTTAGAAATTAAGCACGGAACTCTCCGTGTGTATGCCCATAGTGATGCGTGGCCCCGTGCGTCACTATAGCCGATGCAGGCACAATCTAGCCAGGTCGTTCACTTCACCGCTGTGTAAAGTGAGCTCCCCCGCACTCAGCACACATCGTGCTTAGGGTGTACTGACTCAGCTTCACTTGGGTGTACAAACATGGCCGATGTGGCTTATAGCAGACCAGTGGTGTAACTAGCATGAGGTGAGGGTGCCACGGCAGACCCATGTAGAGGAGGGTGCCGCCAACCACCCCACCAGAGTGACCCACCACTATCCTGCAGCAAGCCACCCCCGATCTCCTCCGGCTGGAGGAGATTACCACATAACACCGGCAGTAGAAGTGTGTCCCCTTTGCTGGGTGTAGTGCCATTACCCGGCTCCTAGGCTTGCTGCTCCGGAAAGCTGGGCATGGGCGGAAGGAGAGGCACCAGCAGATGCTGCAGGCGGTGGGGTTGGAGCTGACAGCTCTTTCTGGTCTCTGTTCCGGGAGCATCAGCTGGAGAGCGCTGATGGGGACAGCAGCGGGACTCCGGTGGCAGGGCGGGTATGTGTGGCCAGTGACGGGCCTGTGGAGTGTGCGGCGCATGATGGGGCAGGTGGAGCTCTCCCTCCCCGGGGCTCTTCCAGATGTAACTACTCAGCCGTCTTTCTCCCGGGCTGCGCAGCGCTCTCCCCGACTGGCCTCAGCCCTGGAACACTGTGGCCATAGTGCTGGGGGCTACTTTCTGGAGGACTGGTCACGACTGGCCTAGTTGGAGCTGGTCACTGCCTTCCTCAACGCAACATCAGCAGGGGGCCCGGGCCTCATCACCAGCCCAGGTCTGTCTCGTGTATGTATCATGTATGTGTGTGTGATATATGTATGTATCATATATGTGTGTGTGTGTGTGTGTGATCTATCTATCTATCTATTGTGTGTGTGTGATATTTGTATGTATCATGTATGTGTGTGTGTGATATATGTATGTATGTATGTATGTATGCATGTATGTATCTATCTATCGTGTGTATACATGTATGTATGTATGTATGTATGTATCTATCATGTATGTATGTATGTATGTATGTATGTGTGTTTATGTGTATCAATCTATTTATCGTGTGTGTGCATGATATATGTATGTATCTATCATGTATGTGTAATATGTATGTATCACACCTACCTCTATACATATACATACACACACCTATATCTGTACGTACACTGACATACACACACCAACATCTATACATACACACGCTGTCCCCTGTATGTACACCAACATAGCCACACCTGCATCTATACATACACGCGCTGACACCTGGATGTACACCGACGTACCCACACCTGCATCTATACATACACATGCTGACACCTGGTCGTACACCGATGTACAAGCACCTGCATCTATACATACACGTGCTGACACCTGGACATACATGTTTTGCTATGTGTGTGTCTTTTACTATGTGTGTATATATACAGGTCCGGCCCGACCATTATATCGTGGAGAGTACCATATGTGGAGGGTGCTGCCGCTGCCTTCTCATCTCCCGAGGTGTGCTCGCACCCCTGCTGCACTGCCCCAAGAGAGATCCTGGATCACAGGGTGAGGTGAGTGGAGAGCCAGGGAGGGAAACCGCTGGCACAGGGCCGCACACTGCGGCCACCATCTTTCTGCAAGCACACTTTCTCTCTGTCACCTCTGCCTCAGTCACCCACTATCTCAGTCACCCACTGTCTCCCTGTCACCCCTGCCTCACCAGTTACCGACTATCTCCCTGTCACCCCTGCCTCACCAGTCACCCATTATCTCCCTGTCACCCCTGCCTCACCAGTCACCCACTATCTCCCTGTCACCCCTGCCTCACCAGTCACCCACTATCTCCCTGTCTCCCCTACCTCAGTCACCCACTGTCTCCCTGTCTCCCCTACCTCAGTCGCCCACTATCTCCAAAGACTGGCTTATAGCGGAAGTAGTGCCTATATTCAAAAAGGGAAGTAAAGCTGAACCAGGTAATTATAGACCAGTTAGTCTTACATCTATAGTGGGGAAAGTATTGGAAGGTATTCTAAGAGATAGTATTCAGAAGTTCCTTGAAACCAATAAGGTCATTAAAAGGAATCAACATGGGTTTATGAAGGACAGATCCTGTCAAACCAACTTACTTGGCTTTTATGAAACAGTAAGCGCAAACCTAGATCAGGGTAAAGACGTGGATGTAATCTTTTTAGACTTTGCCAAAGCGTTCGATACTGTACCACACATGAGACTTATATACAAGCTACAAGAATCAGGGCTAGGAAGCACAATATGCACTTGGATCAAAAACTGGTTAGATAATAGGAAGCAGTGCGTTGTGGTTAATTGATCTTTTTCAACTTGGACTGAAGTGCTAAGTGGTGTGCCGCAAGGCTCAGTATTAGGACCGCTATTGTTCAATATTTTCATTAACGACCTAACAGAAGGTCTAGAGAGCATGGTGTCAATTTTTGCAGATGATACCAAATTGTGTAAGGCTATAAATACAGAGGAGGATGCCGAGTCTCTTCAGAACGACTTAGTTAAATTAGAAGCATGGGCAGCCAAATGGAGAATGCGCTTCAACACAGACAAGTGTAAGGTAATGCACTGTGGTAACAAGAACAAAAATTACACCTACCTACTAAATGGGGTAAAATTAGGGGATTCTGTACTGGAAAAGGACTTAGGTGTCCTCATAGATAGCAAGCTAAGCAGTAGTACCCAAAGTAGGACTGCAGCAAAGAAGGCTAATAAGATATTAGCATGCATAAAACGGGGTATTGATGCTAGGGACGAGAGCATTATACTCCCGTTATATAAATCACTAGTGAGGCCACACCTTGAATACTGTGTACAGTTCTGGGCACCGTACTACATAAAGGATATCCTGGAGCTTGAAAAGGTACAGAGGAGGGCGACCAAACTAATTAAGGGCATGGAGACGATGGAATACAAGGAAAGGCTTGAAAGACTCGGTATGTTTACATTGGAAAAGCAGAGACTAAGAGGGGATATGATCAACATCTACAAATATATAAGGGGACAATACACAGAGCTTGCGCGGGACCTGTTTTTGGTTAGATCAACACTGAGGACTCGTGGACACTCGCTCAGGTTAGAGGAAAGGAGATTCCGCACAATACGGCGTAAAGGCTTTTTCACGGTAAGGACAATACGTGTTTGGAATTCCCTGCCCGAGGGAGTTGTAATGGCGGAATCTGTCAACACCTTTAAGAATGGGTTAGATAAATTCCTATTGGATAAGGATATCCAGGGGTATGGTGCATAGTCATGCATTATAGTTACTATAAATAGGGATAAAATGCAATGGCTGACAGCAGCATCAGTCAGAAATTTTAGTCAAATCATCATGCATAGGACACCACAAATAGGTTGAACTCGATGGACAATTGTCTTTTTTTCAACCTCAGATACTATGTTACTATGTTACTCCTACCTCAGTCGCCTACTATCTCCCTGTCACCCCTGTCTCACCAGTCACCCATTATCTTCCTGTCACGCCTGCCTCAGTCACCCACTATCTCCCTGTCACCCCTGTCTCACCAGTCACCCACTATCTTCCTGTCACCCCTGCCTCAGTCACCCACTATCTCCCTGTCACCCCTGTCTCACAAGTCACCCACTATATTCCTGTCACCCCTGCCTCAGTCACCCACTATCTCCCTGTCACCCCTGTCTCACCAGTCACCCACTATCTCCCTGTTGCCCCTTCCTCAGTCACCCACTATCTCCCAGTCACCCACTATCTCCCAGTCACCCCTGCCTCAGTCACCCACTATGTCCATGTCACCCCTGCCTCAGTCACTCACTATCTCCCTGTCACCTCTGCTTCAGTCACCCACTATCTCTCTTTCACCCCTGCTTCAGTCACCCACTATCTCCCTGTCACCACTGCCTCAGTCACCAACTCTACCTGCCACCCCTGCCTCAGTCATCTACTCTCTACTTGTCACCCTGCCTCAGTCATCCACTATGTCCATGTCACCTCTGCCTCAGTCACCCACTATGTCCATGTCACCCCTGCCTCAATCACCCACTATCTCCCTGTCACACCTGCCTCAATCACCCACTATCTTCCTGTCACCCACTATCTACCGGTCACTCCTGCTTTACTCGCCCACTATCTCCCTGTCACCCCTACTTCAGTCACCATCTCCCAGTCACCCCTGCCTCAGTCACCGACTATCTCCCAGTCACCCCTGCCTCAGTCACCCACTATCTCCCAGTCATCCCTGCCTCAGTCACCCACTATCTCCCAGTCACCCCTGCCTCAGTCACCCACTATCTCCCTGTCACCCATGCCTCAATCACCCACTATCTCCCAGTCACCCCTACCTCAGTCACTCACTATCTCCCAGTCACCCACTATCTCCCAGTCACCCCTGCCTCAGTCAGCCACTATCTCCCTGTCACCCCTGCCTCAGTCACCCACTATCTCCCTTTCACCCACTAACTACCGGTCACTCCTGCCTTATTCGCCCACTATCTCCCTGTCATCCCTATTTCAGTCACCCACTGTCTCCCGTCACCCCTGCTTCAGTCACCAACTCTACCTGTCACCCCTACCTCAGTCACCCACTATGTCCATGTCACCCCTGCCTCAGTCACCAACTCTACCTGCCACCCCTGCCTCAGTCATCTGCTCTCTACTTGTCACCCCTGCCTCAGTCATCCACTATGTCCATGTCACCCCTGCCTCAGTCACCCACTATGTCCATGTCACCCCTGCCTCAGTCACCCACTATCTCCCTGTCACCCCTGCCTCACCAGTCACCAACTATCTCCCTGTCACCCCTGCCTTACTCGCCCACTATCTCCCTGTCACCCCTGCCTCAGTCACCCACTTAGTTTTTTTTTTGTGGTACGTGCTATCCCTATTTTTAATAAGGGAGAGGGGCCCAATACATATTGTTGCACCTTGGCCCACCATTCTCTAGTTCTGCCACTGCCCTTGTCTGTCTCTGTCTCTCTCGCTGCCCCTGGTTTCTCTCTCTCTCTCTCTCGCTGCCCCTGGTTTCTCTGTCTCTCTCGCTACCCCTGGACTGTCTGTCTCTCTCTAGCTGCCCCTGGTCTGTCTGTCTCTCTCTTGCTGCCCCTGGTCTGTCTGTCTCTCTCTTGCTGCTCCTGGTCTGTCTCTCTCTCTCTCTCGCTGCCCCTGGTCTGTCTCTCTCTCTTACTGCACCTGGTCTGTGTGTGTGTGTGTCTCTCTCTGTCCCTGGTCTTTCTGTCTCCTCTCTCTCTCTCTCTTCCCCCATGACTCCCAGTATTTCTCTGGCCTTGGTCTTTCTCTGTCTCCCCATCTCTCTGTCTCCTATGTCTTCCAGTCTCTCTATGGCCCTAGTCTATCTCCCTCTCTCTCTCTCTGCCTCTGGTCTGTTTCTGTCTCCTCCACCTCTCTCTCTCCCATGTCTTCCAGTTGCCTCTCTGGCCCTGGTCTCTGTCTCTTTGCCCCATGTCTCCCTCTCTTTCTGCCCATCATCTTTCACTGTCTCTGCCCCTGGTCTCTCTCTCCCCCATGTCTCCCTCTCGCTGTCTGGCCCAGGGCTCTGTTTCCCACTCTCATGTCTCTTCTCACTGCCCCTGGTCTCTCTCCCTCTCTCTCTGCTCCTGATCTCTCTCTCTCTCTCTCTCTCTCATGTCTCCATCTCTCTCTGCCCCTGGTCTGCCTCTTGCTGCCCCTGATCTCTGTCTCTCTCTCACTATCCCTGGTCTCTCTCTGTCTCTCTCTCTCTAACGGCCTCTGGTCTCTCTCTGTTTCCCCCTCTCTCTCCACATCTATCTCTGGCTCTGGTCTCTCTCTCTGCCCCTGGCCTCCATCTGTCTGTCTCTCTCTGCCCCTGGTCTCTGTCTCCCCCCATGTCTCCCGGTCTCTTCGCCCCTGGTCTCTCTCTGTCTTCCCGTCTCTCTCTTCACCCATGTCTCCCAGTGTCTCTCTGGCCCTGGTCTCTCTCTGTCTCCACCTCTCTCTCTCTTCCATGACTTCCAGTCTGTCTCTGCCCCTGGTCTCTCTCTGTCTCTGCCCCTGGTCTCTCTCTGTCTCTGCCCCTGGTCCCTCTCTGTCTCTCTCTCTCCCCCATATCTCCCTCTCTCTGTCTGGCATCTGGTCTCTGTCTCTCTCTGCTCCTGATCCCCCCTCTCTCTCTCTCTGGCTCCATTTCTCTCTCTCGCATGTCTCCATCTCACTCTGCCCCTGGTTTCTCATTCTCTTTCCAGTGTCTCCCTCTATCTCTCTGCCCCATGTGTCTCCCCCTCTCTCCTCTCTCTCTCTGCCCCATGTGTCTCTTTCAGTTACTCACCAAAACAGTGATAATGCCCCTCCCCAGCTGACCATGTCCCTTTTTCGGGAGTGCATGATATATATATATATATATATATATATATTTTGCGGTGGGGGGAGGGGGGGCATTCCTCAACTTGTCCTGGGCACCAAAGACCCTAGTTACGCCCTTGTCTTGGCATATATATATATATATATATATGAATGTGGAATGTCAAAGGGAGCTGTATACTATTCTTCCAGATTATGACCACAGAATAATAAAACAACAAATAGTTTATTCATATATTGTCTATGTACATTAAAATTTGGTGAACATAGATTAGCACATAAAAATTAAATAGTGTACATATTAAAATACAAATTCCAATTTTTTTGTTGAAGACATGATATATCAGTATATTCCATCCAATAGTATTGTATACAGGATGTCTGATGTTCTCACAACAAGATCGTACCCGACGCGTTTCGTCCCAAAGGACTTCATCAGGGGTTCATGTCCATCAATATTGGAAGAATTATGAGGAAAAGGAAACCGATTTATACGGTAATGTTGTTTCCACAAGTAAATTCCTCATATACGCACAAACTGAGGGGTTGCGTTGTTATGATCCCTATCAGCTACAAACACATTTATAGTGATCCGGCTTTGATAAGGTGGAGGGTTCTGTAGGCAGTGAGGATACACTTCTGTCACGTTGTTTTTGTTTAACAGAATGGACCTGTGCACGGAGGAGCATCAGGGTTGCCTTGACAACCAAAAGACGCAGCCGTAGTGAGGTCATCACAGTGGGACCAAAAGTGTAGCGGGAAGCCGCGACTCCGGTCCACGCACGAGCACTGGCGGGCTTCTTCTAGATATAAGGTATGTTTCTGCTTGTTTTTACTGTTACACACCTTGACAAAGGGGCGGGTGAGCCCCGAAACGTCGGCTTTCTTGTACACTCTGAATACAACTTTGTGTTTTTGAAAATCCCTGAGTGCCGCTGTCTTCTGTATTGGGACTTTATATATATATACATATATATAATGGATGCACATGTCCGATTTCAGAAAACTACTGAGTATCACTTAAACCAGAAAACTGTACTGCTGCTGGAAGTCAATCTTCCAGCATCCGCCAATCTTAGAGGAACTTCCTGGTCCCTCTGAACCCATGGCTTCTCTCCCAGTGTGTCCCTGATCTCCATGATCGGGAAGCCCAGTGGAGCTGGAGGCGAGCCCCCCTTCCACCAAGCACTCTGCTGCTGTTGAAAAGAGAAGCAGCCAACTGGGAAATGTAAATACACAATGAGCTTCCCCTAGTGTATTCCCATTGGCTGTTCCTCTCAGCAGCCACTGGGGAAATGTAAAAGCTGCAGAATGCTCTGCCCCAGGCAAGGGGCGTGGTCTCATTAAAATGGGCGTGGCCTTGCCGGAAATGACTACCTTAAACTCCAGTTTTTGGCCCTGCACCAACATACCTTGGCCACCACAGGGGCAAAAAAATTTCACCATATTAAGCCCCATACAATAATGCCCCCTGCACCATATGCCCCACACTGCAATGCCCGTAATACATTTTGCCCTACAGTAAAGCTTCTACATGCTGGGTGTCATGCTCGTTGCTAGGGGTTTCATGGGCTGGGTGTCTCACTCGTTGCCAGGGGGTTCATGCTCTGGGACGAGTGTCATACTCGTTGCCAGGGGTTTGTAATGCTTGTGGCCAGGGCTAATGCTTGTTGCCAGGGGTGTGTTATCGTTAAACATTTAAAAAAATCAAATGTTTATTCTTACAGTGAAATTTTACATTTCTGAATTAAAACATTTTTTTTTTTTTTAAAAGCTATGAAATTCCATAGACAAAAAACCTTACGGTTTCACATGTCCAATTAAGGCTTCTTACACATGATCTGGCATTTCAGAAACCTGTTGTAACTCTTCCACTCAAACTCCAAAAAGCAATGAAATTCTGATCATTAAGGCTGATGCCTTAATGGACGTGTTCCTTGCACAATATGGTATGCCATCACAGCCTGTGGGTAAGTGCAGATTCAGCACTCTCACAGAGTGAGATTGCTGTCACTCACACAATGGTGGAGCTGCTAATTCACACATGCAGTCTATGCAACTGAAGGTCTGAGCAGTTATGTAGTTAACCCATCCTGCTCAGTGTCCACAACCATCCCATTTGGTCACCACAACAATCCCTCCTTGTTCCAACATCCTTCTCACTCCATACATCCATCTTAATTTAGTATACACATTTAGCTCCCTCAAACATCTTAGTTAATTACTAAAACTATAATACCTCATCTACGGTCTATGCATCTACACTTACTTCCTCTATATGCTTCCATGCTGCTCTGCCTTCCCCAATCCCTACTGCTGTGTTCTCCCATGTGTGCTGGTCTGTATTCACTTATCTGCACCATCTGTCTTTCCCCATCTGTGCCATGTCCGTACCACTGTTTCCTTCTCTCTGCACTGCTCAGTGTTTCCCTCTTCAACGTCACTCTGCCTCCTCCCATACATGGTATACTGTCTTCTCTCCCATATGCACCAGTTTTCTACCCACCTGTGCAAGTGTTTTCAACCCATCTGCATTGTTGACCCCCATCCGCACCACTCTGCCTCCCTTCCCATACATGCTGCTTAATCTCCCCCCTATCCACACCACTCTTACCCCATTCATGTAGCGGACATCGCCGACATCCTGAAGGTAAGTATCAGGGTCACTGTTAGTGTTATAGCCCGGGGAAGGGGAAGTGTTAGCACTAGCCACCCCCCCCTCTGAGGATTAGGCCTAGCTGCCAAGCCCCAAGGGTAGGTAAAATAATTACCCCCTCCGATATTGGGACTTCCTTCCCATCATCCATGCCACTGTTTCTTTCCATCTGTACTGCTCTCACCCTTTTACATCTGTGCTGCTCTGTCCCACTCATCCACACGGCACTGTCCACCCATCCACACCGCTCTGTCTTCCCACCATCTGTGCCACTGTCTTTTCCCCCATCTGCACCATTCTTTCTCCCATCTGTGCCACTCTTTCCCCATTTGTTGCACTCTGTCTTACCTCCTCCCGTTTGCACCACTGTTTTCAGTGTTTCTTTGTCCCCCAATCAGTGCTGCTTAGTCTTCCCCCTATCCACACATTTCTGTCCCCTCATCCATACTGCTCTGACTCCTCCCCATTCACGCCACTCTTACCTCATCCAAGAAGCTTTGTCTTCCACTCAGAGCTTCAGTTACATAGACTGCATGTGTGTATTCCAATGAGCACACAAATCTGTGAATGAGCAGCTCCACCATTGTGTGAGTGACAGCAATCTCACTCTGTGAGAGTGCTGAATCTGTACTTACCCACAGGCTGTGATGGCATACCATATCTGTATTGTGCAAGGAACACGTCCATTAAGGCGTCAGCCTTAATGATCGGAATTTCATTGCTTTTTGGAGTTTGAGTGGAAGAGTTACAACAGGTTTCTGAAATGCCAGATCATGTGTAAGAAGCCTTAATGGGACATGTGAAACCGTAAGGTTTTTTTGTCTCTGAAATATATATATATATATATATATATATATATATGCTACAAATGTATAGATCAGTGCGCTAATCCCAATCAAATATTCCTGTATCAACGAGATGATTTACAGGATATTTCAATGTCCATAGTCCGTTGTATATTTAGCTTCCTGTATCCAATTTTATGGAATCAACCGGGTCTCACAAAGTCACAAATGGGCTCAATAGCCCCGTATCCACACCCTCCACTTCTTCGGGCGGCTGCTTGGTTCTTCGGGATGCCACATGGTAAAATGTAGTCAAAAAATCTACAAACAAGAAGAAGAACAACAACGAGCGCCTATGGTGTAGCAGTTCTCTCCAGAACGATTAGTCACATGCATATAATGGAATTGCATACCAGAATATGGCTTGTCTCAACATATATCAATCCCCTGTTTCTTAGTCCAAATACGGTCCCAGGGTCCTGATACATGGTACAAAACCGTCGACTGGGTCTTGCGGTGCAGATGGCTGTTCATGGGAGCCAGGGTCTGCTAGCTAGCAGGCACTGAGCTGCCTGATAGCTAGCGGACCCTGGCTCTAGTGAACAGCCATCTGCACCGCAAGATCTCAAAATTGCAATTCAATGTGGACTTATTCTGTTCCCAAAAACAGGCCCAGAGCTTGCTATGAAGATTTGACCGGCTCAAATTAGCTGTTCCATCCCAGTCAAGGGTTTTGTACCATGTATCAGGACCCTGAGACCATATTTGGACTGAGAAACAGGGGATTTATATACGTTGTGACAAGCCATATTCTGTTATGCAATTCCATTATTTGCGTGTGACTAATCGTTCTGGGAATACTACTACACCATAGGCGCTCGTTCTTCTTCTTCTTATAGCTATCTATGTATATATATTGTGACAAGGATCACACACACGGGGACTTAGATGAACACTTTTAGTGTTTATTTTGCACAGCAGGTCACCACATAGCAAGTTGATTCCATACAGTCGGTATTACAGGCAGTAGCATACAGGTACTCACAGCATAGCAGACTCTTGATAGGCTCCAGTGGTCCCTAGTCTAACCCACACAACCCGGCCTATTACTGGGGTAGCTATTCCCCTGTCAAGATCAAGGTGACTCTGTCCTGGAAACCCTTATATCAGGAAATCCCAGGTGCTGCTGATCACACACCTGGGAGTCTGCTACTGCTTCTAAAACCTGGTCTGGATCCACCACACTACTTTCACATGGAAAACTGCTGTCTCTGCCACAATATATATATATATATATATATATATTTATACAAATATAAAACCACAGCACTCGCCACCCCAGAAGCGGGGTGTAATGTCTGCACTCACAGGGTGGGGTGCATGTAGCCCATGGCCACCAAATTAAATATATACAAACAGAAAGTTCAGCACTTACCATAGCAAGCTCACTTATCCTCACAACATCAATAAATAAATGATGGGGGTTTAGTTAGTGAATTGGCCAATGCACGGAAGCCTGCAAACCGCTCGCCAAGGTACCCCACCTTCTTGCAGGTCCTACACTATCACAGAGTCTTAAAAATGAAAACTGGGCAACTGTATCACACATAATATAACTGCAAATATGCCCACTAGGTTTAATGTGTACCTGCCACATACCTTATGGCTTTTAAAGGGTACACTAGTCACCTGACACTGGCTGATAAATTACCAAGGAACAGATGACACAGGTTTAGAACAATAGAGTTTACATGGGGGTGCATGAAAAAGCTTGTGGCCACACTTAATAAGCGTTAACCAAAGATTAACCCTGCAATATACAAACAAATATAAAACCACAGCACTTGCCACCCCAGAAGCGGGGTGCAATGTCTGCACTCACTACTCATTTTTCTGTTTGTGTGTGTGTATATATATATATATATATATATATATATAGTCCACTGAGTGCTGCCTGAGTCCTTTCTTCAGGGTACTGATATATATATATATATATATATATATATATATATAAACTTAAAAAGGGGGGAATAAGGGTACCGGCGACTGGTGTAATTTAAAATGCAATTGTTATAAGATTGATTTAAAAGCCAAAAAACTATAAAATGATACAAACAAGTTTTATTAATCACATAAAGGTAGGTTTACACCATAAAACTACTAGTAAAATCCGGAGGTTACAAATGTCTCAGTAAAAAATCTCAGTAAAAATAATAATATGGAATTATAACTTAACTTTTAAAATAGGCACAGGGGGGTCACCACATATATATATACTGGGAAGAAAGAATACTCTGCGCTTGAAACAATGTATCTAAAATATAAATGTGCAGTCTGACACAGGAGAAAGATTGACTCAGTGAGGCTTAGATATAATATGAAGTAGTTTATGTAGTATCTCTTAAAACATTTATAACACACAGTTAAACAAACAATTAATACATTATCTCACACATGTTATAATAAATGAGAATTTTAAAATTGCGTGCAACATGCAATAGAATTAATAGCTATAACCCTCAGGTGGTGATTTAGAGTAGTCCAAATACTGGCGTCCCAGTATGTTAGTATTGTAAATTTGTAGCTCCCGCAATATACTTTTCACAGTCTCAATTTTTATAGATAACTGAAGAAAGATGCAGCTTATACTTAGTGCTCCCGTGCTGGTTCCTGTATTAATGTGCAGTCAGGATCCTTTATAGAAGTGAAATACACATGGAGCGGAGGTATATCATTCAGTTACTTCTTAAATAACTGCAGATAACTGTCGCTTTTCCAAAAGTAATTGTTGGTTTAAAGGTAATTAGCTCTGTTTATAGACAGTCAGTCTAGCCGCCGTCAGAGTGGCTCCTGGTAGCAGGTGTTAGGCCCCACAGTGGGGGTCAAACAGAATTCACCCGACCAATGTTGGAGAGACGTGCTGCAAAGATAGGTCCAGCGTGCGGCAGATGACTGCGGTTGAAGCTGTTACGGCTATACTGAGCCGGCTGTGCTGAGCCGTGGACTGTGTTTGTGCGGCGGCTATCACCAACTAGAGAGCATAGCGGAAAGTGGGCGTCAACGCGTTTCGTCTCCTAGCCACCGGAGACTTCCTCAAGACGAATACTTCCCCTCTCCGTGTTCACAAATATATACCTATCTAATGAGTCTAAGACTGAGCAGTTGTGTTTTATTACCAATTAGTAGTATTCTGGTCATTTAGGCTCAAAAAAGAACATACTAACAATATTAAAAATTAAAAATTCTATAGAGACAGACAATCTTTTACTGCTCAAACCTTATACACTGAGTCAATCTTCTAAAATATACCAAAATATAGGCTAAATAGTTTAATTGAGATCAAATTGAAATTAACGTGTATAAACACTTCTAGGTGTTTAACTTCACTTTGTATCTAGATACTGGATCTCTGACATTCATCTACAGCTTATGTTTAACCTCTTGTTGTTTAGTCGTACAAATGCAATTCATACTAATATAATAAACCGAACGTAAATCAGTATAGTAAGTAAAGAACATACAAATATATATATGTCCACAAACACTCAAAGAATATATATGGATATATACACAAGTGTATACGGACATAGTATTTTACATATACACCATATCTATATACTTATAATTAAACACCTAAATACTGAATTTAGACCAATATGGAGAAAATATATACACATATGCTCTCTTATTCCCCACAGATTATTTTCCAAAGCCAGGGAGAAGAGAAAGATATTAGATAAAGTGCAATTATAAGTACAGATTTATTAAGAAAAAAGAAAAAAAAATATTTAACTAAATTAATATAAAAAAATAAAATAAACCATAAGACCAGATACCTAACATCTATTTAAGGAGTATCTAGCTCTAATATTCTAAGAATATTCTATAAATACTCTTTTTCTCAGGACCAACCAGCTAATCTATTTTACCATTTATAGATGCATATCATCCATTTATTATTTTTTATTTTTTATTTTTTATTTCTTTATTTTTTATTTCTTTATTTCAAACATGCTCTATGTTATTTCTAACTATCAGCAAAACTATTCTGTAAATTTAATCCAGACAAGAATAATCCAAAGCTTCGTTAAGGCCATTTGGATGAAGCGTATCCAGTTTAAATATCCATGCGGATTCCCCCAAGCAGAGTTTTCGAAACCTGTCCCCCCCTCTTTTTGTAGTCACAAACTGTTTTAACCCAAGAATAGTAAGGGATGATGGATCACCATTGTGTACTCTAGAAAAATGCCGAGACACACTGTGAGTCTGGAGTTTTTTTTATAATATTGAGCCTATGTTCTCTGAATCTTGATTTAATTGATCTGGTAGTTCTCCCGACATACTGGAGAGAACATGAACATTGCATTGCGACTCAGAATACTGTGTGTATTTACTACAATGTTCATGTTCTCTCCAGTATGTCGGGAGAACTACCAGATCAATTAAATCAAGATTCAGAGAACATAGGCTCAATATTATAAAAAAACTCCAGACTCACAGTGTGTCTCGGCATTTTTCTAGAGTACACAATGGTGATCCATCATCCGTTACTATTCTTGGGTTAGAACAGTTTGTGACTACAAAAAGAGGGGGGGACAGGTTTCGAAAACTCTGCTTGGGGGAATCCGCATGGATATTTAAACTGGATACGCTTCATCCAAATGGCCTTAACGAAGTTTTGGATTATTCTTGTCTGGATTAAATTTACAGAATAGTTTTGCTGATAGTTAGAAATAACATAGAGCGTGTTTGAAATAAAGAAATAAAAAATAAAGAAATAAAAAATAATAAATGAATGATATGCATCTATAAATGGTAAAATAGATTAGCTGGTTGGTCCTGAGAAAAAGAGTATTTATAGAATATTCTTAGAATATTAGAGCTAGATACTCCTTAAATAGATGTTAGGTATCTGGTTTTATGGTTTATTTTATTTTTTATATTAATTTAGTTAAATATTTTTTTTTCTTTTTTCTTAATAAATCTGTACTTATAATTGCACTTTATCTAATATCTTTCTCTTCTCCCTGGCTCTGGAAAATAATCTGTGGGGAATAAGAGAGCATATGTGTATATATTTTCTCCATATTGGTCTAAGTTCAGTATTTAGGTGTTTAATTATAAGTATATAGATATGGTGTATATATAAAATACTATGTCCGTATACACTTGTGTATATATCCATATATATTCTTTGAGTGTTTGTGGACATATATATATTTGTATGTTCTTTACTTACTATACTGATTTACGTTCGGTTTATTATATTAGTATGAATTGCATTTGTACGACTAAACAACAAGAGGTTAAACATAAGCTGTAGATGAATATCAGAGATCCAGTATCTAGATACAAAGTGAAGTTAAACACCTAGAAGTGTTTATACACGTTAATTTCAATTTGATCTCAATTAAACTATTTAGCCTATATTTTGGTATATTTTAGAAGATTGACTCAGTGTATAAGGTTTGAGCAGTAAAAGATTGTCTGTCTCTATAGAATTTTTAATTTTGAATATTGTTAGTATGTTCTTTTTTGAGCCTAAATGACCAGAATACTACTAATTGGTAATAAAACATAACTGTTCAGTCTTAGACTCATTAGATAGGTATATATTTGTGAACACGGAGAGGGGAAGTATTCGTCTTGAGGAAGTCTCCGGTTGCTAGGAGACGAAACGCGTTGACGCCCACTTTCCGCTACGCTCTCTAGTTGGTGATAGCCGCCGCACAAACACAGTCCACGGCTCAGCACAGCCGGCTCAGTATAGCCGTAACAGCTTCAACCGCAGTCATCTGCCGCACGCTGGACCTATCTTTGCAGCACGTCTCTCCAACATTGGTCGGGTGAGTTCCGTTTGACCCCCGCTATGGGGCCTAACACCTGCTACCAGGAGCCACTCTGACGGCGGCTAGACTGACTGTCTATAAACAGAGCTAATTACCTTTAAACCAACAATTACTTTTGGAAAAGCGACAGTTATCTGCGGTTATTTAAGAAGTAACTGAATGATATACCTCCGCTCCATGTGTATTTCACTTCTATAAAGGATCCTGACTGCACATTAATACAGGAACCAGCACGGGAGCACTAAGTATAAGCTGCATCTTTCTTCAGTTATCTATAAAAATTGAGACTGTGAAAAGTATATTGCGGGAGCTACAAATTTACAATACTAACATACTGGGACGCCAGTATTTGGACTACTCTAAATCACCACCTGAGGGTTATAGCTATTAATTCTATTGCATGTTGCACGCAATTTTAAAATTCTCATTTATTATAACATGTGTGAGATAATGTATTAATTGTTTGTTTAACTGTGTGTTATAAATGTTTTAAGAGATACTACATAAACTACTTCATATTATATCTAAGCCTCACTGAGTCAATCTTTCTCCTGTGTCAGACTGCACATTTATATTTTAGATACATTGTTTCAAGCGCAGAGTATTCTTTCTTCTCTTATAGTTTCTAATTGTTGCAACCTGGCAAGTTGTTTTACTCAGCTGCTGAATCAATTTCTCTTTTTAACAAGTAATATTCCAGCAAAGCGCCGATTATCACAATTGGGTACTTTCTGTACCGATTTGTGATTCATGTTTATATATATATACTGCTCAAAAAAAATAAAGGGAACAATAAAATAACACATCCTAGATATGAATGAATGAATGAATGAAATATTCTTATTAAATACTTTGTTCTTTACATAGTTGAATGTGCTGACAACAAAATCACACAAAAATTATCAATGGAAATCAAATTTATTAACCCATGGAGGTCTGGATTTGGAGTCAACCTCAATATTAAAGTGGAAAAACACACTACAGGCAAATCCAACTTTGATGTAATGTCCTTAAAACAAGTCAAAATGAGGCTCAGTAGTGTGTGTGGCCTCCACGTGCCTGTATGACCTCCCTACAACGCCTGGGCATGCTCCTGATGAGGTGGCGGATGGTCTCCTGAGGGATCTCCTCCCAGACCTGGACTAAAGCATCCACCAACTCCTGGACAGTCTGTGGTGCAACGTGGCATTGGTGGATGGAGCGAGACATGATGTCCCAGATGTGCTCAATTGGATTCAGGTCTGGGGAACGGACGGGCCAGTCCATAGCATCAATGCCTTAGTCTTGCAGGAACTGCTGACACACTCCAGCCACATGAGGTTTAGCATTGTCTTGCATTAGGAGGAATCCAGGGCCAACCGCACCAGCATATGGTCTCACAAAGGGTCTGAGGATCTCATCTCGGTACCTAATGGCAGTCAGGCTACCTCTGGCGAGCACATGAAGGGCTGTGCGGCCCCCCAAAGAAATGCCACCCCACACCATTACTGACCCACTGCCAAACCGGTCATGCTGGAGGATGTTGCAGGCAGCAGAACGTTCTCCTTGGCATCTCCAGACTCTGTCACGTCTGTCACATGTGCTCAGTGAGAACCTGCTTTCATATGTGAAGAGCACAGGGCGCCAGTGGCGAATTTGCCAATCTTGGTGTTCTCTGGCAAATGCCTAACGTCCTACACGGTGTTGGGCTGTAAGCACAACCCTCACCTGTGGACGTCGGGCCCTCATACCACCCTCATACCACCCTCATAGAGTCTGTTTCTGATCGTTTGAGTAGACACATGCACATTTGTGGCTTGCTGGAGGTCATTTTGCAGGGCTCTGGCAGTGCTCCTCCTGTTCCTCCTTGCACAAAGGCGGAGGTAGCGGTCTTGCTGCTGGGTTGTTGCCCTCCTACGGCCTCCTCCACGTCTCCTGATGTACTGGCCTGTCTCCTGGTAGCGCCTCCATGCTCTGGACACTACGCTGACAGACACAGCAAACCTTCTTGCCACAGCTCGCATTGATGTGCCATCCTGGATGAGCAGCACTACCTGAGCCACTTGTGTGGGTTGTAGATTCCGTCTCATGCTACCATTAGAGTGAAAGCACCGCCAGCTTTCAAAAGTGACCAAAACATCAGCCAGAAAGCATAGGAGCTGAGAAGTGGTCTGTGGTCACCACCTGCTGAACAACTCCTTTATTGGGGGTGTCTTGCTAATTGCCTATAATTCCCACCTGTTGTCTATTCCATTTGCACAACAGCATGTGAAATTGATTGTCAATCAGTGTTGCTTCCTAAGTGGACAGTTTGATTTCACAGAAGTGTGATTGACTTGGAGTTACATTGTGTTGTTTAAGTGTTCCCTTTATTTTTTTGAGCAATGTATATATATATATATATATATATATATATATATATATATATATTTCTCTGACGTCCTAGTGGATGCTGGGTACTCCGTAAGGACCATGTGGTATAGACGGGCTCCGCAGAAGACTGGGCACTCTTAAAAGAAAGATTAGGTACTATATCTGGTGTGCACTGGCTCCTCCCTCTATGCCCCTCCTCCAGACCTCAGTTAGTATCTGTGCCCGGCCAGAGCTGGATGCACCCTAGGGGCTCTCCTGAGATTCCTAGAAAAGAAAGTATTTGTTAGGTTTTTTATTTTCAGTGAGATCTACATGGGACTGAGTGGAGAGAAGCGAACCTACCTGCTTGCAGCTAGCTTGGGCTTCTAAGGCTACTGGACACCATTAGCTCCAGAGGGATCGAACACAGGCCCAGTCCTCGGTCATCCGGTCCCGGAGCCGCGCCGCCGTCCCCCTTGCAGAGCCAGAAGAACGAAGATAAGTTGAAAATCGGCGGCTGAAGACTCCGGTCTTCATTAAGGTAGCGCACAGCACTGCAGCTGTGCGCCATTGCTCCCTTAGCACACCACACACTCCGGTCACTGATGGGTGCAGGGCGCTGGAGGGGGGCGCCCTGGGCAGCAATTAGATTACCTTACTTGGCGAAAAGCACATAATACAGTCTGATAAACTGTATATGTGCATTAACCCCTGCCATTAAAGTACATAAAAGGACAGAAGCCCGCTGCTGAGGGGGCCGGGCCTTCTTCCGCAGCACACCGGCGCCATTTTCTCTTCACAGCTCAGCTGGAAGGAAGCTCCCCAGGCTCTCCCCTGCAGTATCCTAGTACTCAAAGGGTAAAAAAGAGAGGGGGGGCACATAAAGTTAGGCACAAAACTGTGTATATAAGCTGCTATAGGGGAAAAATCACTCAGTATAGTGTACATCCCTGTATTATATAGCGCTGTGGTGTGTGCTGGCATACTCTCTCTCTGTCTCTCCAAAGGGCCTGGTGGGGGGAACTGTCTTCAAATAGAGCATCCCCTGTGTGTGTGGTGTGTCGGTACGCGTGTGTCGACATGTCTGAGGTAAAAGGCTCCTCTAAGGAGGTGATAGAACGGATATGTGTGTGGGAAGGTGTCTCCTTCGACAACGCCGACACCTGTTTGGATATGTGTAAGTGCTGAGGTAAAATTATTGCACAAAAGGTTAGGGAACAGAAAGGAAATCTACCCTGGTCTGTCCCTATGTCACAGAGTCCTTCAGAGTCTCTCTATGTTCACTATCCAAAATAACAAAGTATCGACACAGAGTTTAACTCCACTGTCGACTACGATAATGCAAAGTTACAGCCAAGAGGGCTAAAAGATATTCAATATATGATTATTGTAATAAAAGATGATTTGCATATCACTGATGACTCATCTGTCCCTGACACAAGAGTACACATGTTAAGGGGAAGAATGCTGAGCTAAATTTCCCTCCTCTCATGAGGAAAAAGAGCGGGAATCTCCAGACAAGAGACGGCAGCTTCCCACATAGAATTCTCAGGGAGTATCCTTTCCCCACTAGGGCCAGGATGTGTTGAGAATCTTCCCCTTGGGTGTCCTGTTTGCACTAGCTATTCTCAGGGATCCTGCAGATAGTGTGCACATTCTAGTATACTACCCAGACCGGCGATTGTGTCGGCATGGGTTTATAGCGCTGTGGCAGCATGGACAGGTACCTTATCAGCAGAGATTGAGACCCTAGTATGCATATAAATATTTTAAGATGCTGTCTTAAGTGATAGATATATAATTATAAAGCATGCCCAAAGGGACATGAGTATACTGGGTCCTAGAGACAAAAGCTATGTCGATTTCTGCTTGACGTGTCCTGTAGAATATACATTGGACAGATGATGCCGACTTAAGAGGCATATGGAAGGCTGAGGATTGTGTGGAGAAAGGTTCTCGGGCCTGGTCTCCACAGCTATAGCTGGTGATTCTGATATTTTGCCTTATATTCCTGCACAGCCTAGGAAAGCACGACATTATTAAATGCAGCTTTTCGAATAAAGAGACAAGAAAGTCTGAGGTGCGTCCTTTCTTGTCAGAGCCGGGGGCAGAGGAAAGAAGCTGTACAACACAGCTAGTCCCCAGGAACAGAATCCTCCCCGGCCTCTACAAAAATCCACCGCATGTCGCTGGGGCTCCACAGGCGGAGCTAGGCCCGGTGGGGACACGCCTTCGTAAGTTCAGCCACAAGTGGGTTCACTCCCTGTTAGATCCCTGGGCAATAGAAATTGTATCGCAGGGATACAGGCTGGACTGTGAGAAGATGCCCCCTCAACGAGGACACGGCGGGCTTCCCCCCAAGAGAGGGAGCCAGTGTTAACTGCAATTCGTAAATTGTATCTTCAACAGGTGGTGGTCAAGGGTCCCCTCCTTCAACAAGAGGGTGTTATTATTCGACCATGTTATAATCCCGAAACCAGACAGTTCGGTTAGACCCATATTGTATTAAAATCCCTGAACATATACCTGAAAAGGTTCAGGTTCAAGATGGAATCGCTAAGAGCGGTCATTGCAAGCCTGAAATGAATCGGGACATAAGGGATGCATACCTTCGTGTCCCCATTTATCCACCTCATCAGGCGTACCTCAGAATTGCGGTACGGGATTGTCATTACCAATTTCACCAAGGTAATGGCGGATATGATGGTGCTCCTGCGGAAGCAAGGTGTCACTATTATCACATACTTGGATGATCTCCTCATAAAAGCGAGATCAAGAGAGCAGTTGCTGGACAGTGTATCACCTTCTCTGGAAGTGAAACGGCAACACGACTGGATTCTATATATTCCGAAGTCGCAGTTGGTTCCTACAGCTCATCTGCCTCGCCTAGGCATGATCCTAGACACAGACCAGAAGAGCGTTTATCTCCCGATAGAGAGAGCTCAGGAGCTCATGACACTGGTCAGGAATCCATTGAAAACCAAAACAGGTGTCAGTGCATCACTGCACTCGAGTCCTGGGAAGGATGATGGCATCATACGAGGCAATCCCCTTTGGCTGGTTCCATGCAAGGACAATGGAACTTACTGGACAAGTGGTCCGGATCACATCTTCAGATGCATTGGTTAATCACCCTATCCCCCAGGGCCAGGGTGTCTCTCCTGTGGTGGCTGCGGAGTGCTCACCTTCTCGAGGGCCGCAGATTCGGCATTCAGGACTGGGTCCTGGTGACCACGGATGCAAGCCTCCGAGGGTGAGGGGCAGTTACACAGGGAAGAAAATTCCAAGGTTTGTGGTCAAGACAACAGACTTGCCTTCACATCAATATCCTGGAACTAAGGGCCATATACAACGCCCTAAGTCAAGCGGAGTTCCTGCTTCGCGACCAACCGGTTCTGATCCAGTCAGACCGCAGGGGCTCATGTAAACCGCCAGGGCGGCACAAACAGGGTGGCGAGGGTAGAAGCCACCAGAATTCTTCGCTGGGCGGAGAATCAAGTAAGCGCACTGTCAGCAGTGTTCGTTCCGGGAGTGGACACGACCTCTACCCGGGAAAGTGGTGACTTCATCAGGAAGTCTTCACGCAGTTTTGCAAATTGATGGAAACTGCCTCAGGTGGACTACATGGCGTCCCACCTCAATAAAAAGATAAAAAAGGTTTTACGCTGGGTCAAGGTACTCTCAGGCGATAGCTGTGGTCGCACTAGTAACACCGTGGGTGTTCCAGTCGGTCTATATATTCCCTCCTCTTCTTCTCAGACCCAAGGGCTGAAAATTGTAATAAACGGAGGAATGTGAACAATATTCTTTGCTCCGGATTGGCAAAGAAGGACTCGGTACCCGGAACTGCAAGAAATGCTCTCAGAGGACCCATGGCCTCTGCCTTCTCAGTCAGGACATGTTGCAACAGGGACCCTGTCTGATCCAAGACTTACCGCGGCTGCGTTGGACGGCATGGCGGTTGAACGCCGGATCCTAGCGGAAAAGGGCGTTCCGGATGCAGTTATTCCTACGCTGATAAAGGCTAGGAAAGACATGACAGCAAGACTTTTTCACTGTATATGGCGAAAATAGGGTGCTTGGTGTGTGGCCGGGAAGGCCCTACAGAGGAATTCCAGGGGGGTCGATTCCTGCACTTCCTACAGTCAGAAGTGACTATGGGCCTAAAATTAGGATCCATAAAAGCCAAGATTTCAACCCTATCCCTTTTTCTCTCAAAAAGAACTGGCTTCACTGCCTGAAGTTCGGACGTTGTTACAGGGGTGCTGCATATTCCGCCCCTTTTGTGCCTCCAGTGGCACCTTGGGATCTTAACGTGTGTTGGATTCCTAAAATCCCACTGGTTTGAGCCACTTAAGACCGTGGAGCTAAAATGTCTCACGTGGAAAGTGGTCATGCTTTTGGCCTTAGCTTGGACTAGGCGTGTGTCAGAATTGGCGGCTTTGTCATGTAAAATAAAAAAGAAAGATAACCCAGCGCAAGCTGATAATATAGGTTCTAAGGAAGCTGCCGAGTTGATTTAAAGGCAGAGAAACGCGTAAACCTTTCTACATTTTATACCAAAAGCCGGTATTTCATCTATTTCATCTATTGCCTCTTACGGCTAGAAAGCTTGTTGGCATATGAGGAGAAGCGGCGCTGGGTACAGCAGACCACCGCGCGGCTCATGGGCAGTGTGGAGATCGATACTGCAGCCACAGAGGGAAACAATCAGGAGACGGCTGTGGCTCAAAGTAGCGTGCACCGTAGAGTCTGACACCTCAGTTCAGAGGGAGCAGACCGAGAAGCGGCTGTGGGAGAGATTAGCGCTGGAGGCAGCGCCGGCACCGAAGCTTGGAAGCGGTGTGTGGTCCGGGGGAGAGGATGAGGTGAGCACTTCATTATATACCTCATACAAATGGAATTATTGCCGCACAGCTCTCCCATTACCAAGTAAAACCATCACTTGCATAAAAAAGGAAAATTGTGCCTCCCCTGCACCTTAACAAATAAGAGACTGCCTTATAGTGAACTATACTGGGTATATTAATATTCAGTTTGAGTATTGCACACAAGACAGCTCATTATCTGAATATACCTCATTTCCAGATAGGTCCGCATTAAAAGGAACTACTACCAGCGGACGGGAAGAGGGACTATTATCATTGAGCTGGGTATATACATCGGTGCAATAGATCCCAAGTGCCTCGATATTTGTCTGCTATAAAGGACATTCTGATAAATAATTTTTTTTATACAGGAATAAATTTGTTTTATATTTTAAGGATTGTATAAATCATGTAATGCATTTCAATATACTTACCGGCCGGTATTAATATAAATAATCTTTTTTATTGCTTAAAATAAAATATTATTAATTATATATATTGTCATAGTACGTGTGTATTAATAATATTCTCATATCAGCGCCTCTACCCTCTTTCCACTTGTGGAAAGAAATTTTCTAGTCTTTTTGTCATGTAAAAGCCCATATCTGATCTTCCATATGGAAAGGGCAGAATGGAGGACTCGTCCCCAATTTCTCCCTAAGGTGGTATCATCGTTTCATTTGAACCAACCTATTGTGGTGCCTGCGGCTACTAGGGACTTGGAGGATTCCAAGTTGCTGGACTTAGTTACGGGGCCTGAAACTTTGTTTCCAGGACGGCTAGAGTCAGAAAAACTGACTCGCTATTTATCCTGCATGCACCCAACAAGCTGGGTGCTCCTGCTTCAAAGCAGACTATTGCTCGCTGGATCTGTAGCACGATTCAGCTTGCACATTCTGTGGCTGGACTGCCGCATCCTAAATTAGTAAAAGCCCATTCCATGAGGAAGGGGGCTCTTCTTGGGCGGCTGCCCGAGGGGTCTCGGCTTTACAACTTTGCCGAGCTGCTACTTGGTCGGGTTCAAACACTTTTGCAAAATTCTACAAGTTTGATACCCTGGCTGAGGAGGACCTTGAGTTTGCTCATTCGGTGCTGCAGAGTCATCCGCACTCTCCCGCCCGTTTGGGAGCTTTGGTATAATCCCCATGGTCCTTACGGAGTACCCAGCATCCACTAGGACGTCAGAGAAAATAAGAATTTACTCACCGGTAATTCTATTTCTCGTAGTCCGTAGTGGATGCTGGGAGCCCGTCCCAAGTGCGGACTCTCTGCAATACATGTATATAGTTATTGCTTAACTAAAGGGTTATTGTATGAGCCATCTGTTGAGAGAGGCTCAGTTATTGTTCATACTGTTAACTGGGTATAGTTATCACGAGTTGTACGGTGTGATTGGTGTGGCTGGTATGAGTCTTACCCTGGATTCCAAATCCTTTCCTAGTAATGTCAGCTCTTCCGGGCACAGTATCCCTAACTGAGGTCTGGAGGAGGGGCATAGAGGGAGGAGCCAGTGCACACCAGATATAGTACCTAATCTTTCTTTTAAGAGTGCCCAGTCTCCTGTGGAGCCCGTCTATACCCCATGGTCCTTACGGAGTACCCAGCATCCACTACGGACTATGAGATATAGAATTACCGGTGAGTGAATTCTTATTATATGTATATATATATATGTGCCAGTAGAGGAATGGGCGCACTTGGGTTGTTTTTCCACCCAATATTCAACGGGGAAAAACAGCAGTCTCCCTAAGATATTTACTCCTAATTTGTGAGCATAAAACCACATATAACATGTTCCATGTAAAATTTATTACAACATAAAAGCAATGATACAAAACGGTATAGTATCTCTTCTTGCAGATAACACCATATAGTACAGAGGACCAGTTGAAATAACTTTGATAGATTCCTCCTTCTCCTTTGACAATTCGGAGATTTGATGTTTATGAACAAATAACCCGACGCGTTTCGTCTTACTCTAAGACTTCATCAGGGGTATGTCTCTAGTGCTTGATAAATACTGTTAGTGCATCAATAAAATGGCAATTACGTATTCTGGATACTTGAAAAAACCACACGCCGGTGGGGTACACAGGTGAAAGTTAGATTAAGCCTTATGGTTAAGTGCTTGAATAACAAGTTCAAACGCATAGGCCTGAACGCAAGTTCAAATAGGTATGTGACCTTATGATTCAGGGATTTGGATAACAAGTTCAAATACACAGGTCTACCACAATTTCATATGCGTGTGTAACCTTGCCAGCAGCTACAATAGCTTCAAGTCACAACACTGGTTGTGACTTGAAGCTATTGTAGCTGCTGGCAAGGTTACACACGCATATGAAATTGTGGTAGACCTGTGTATTTGAACTTGTTATCCAAATCCCTGAATCATAAGGTCACATACCTATTTGAACTTGCGTTCAGGCCAATGCGTTTGAACTTGTTATTCAAGCACTTAACCATAAGGCTTAATCTAACTTTCACCTGTGTACCCCACCGGTGTGTGGTTTTTTCAAGTATCCAGAATACGTAATTGCCATTTTATTGATGCACTAACAGTATTTATCAAGCACTAGAGACATACCCCTGATGAAGTCTTAGAGTAAGACGAAACGCGTCGGGTTATTTGTTCATAAACATCAAATCTCCGAATTGTCAAAGGAGAAGGAGGAATCTATCAAAGTTATTTCAACTGGTCCTCTGTACTATATGGTGTTATCTGCAAGAAGAGATACTCTACCGTTTTGTATCATTGCTTTTATGTTGTAATAAATTTTACATGGAACATGTTATATGTGGTTTTATGCTCACAAATTAGGAGTAAATATCTTAGGGAGACTGCTGTTTTTCCCCGTTGAATATTGGGTGGAAAAACAACCCAAGTGCGCCCATTCCTCTACTGGCACATATTTGTATCTTTTTAGTCCCTCCTAACAAGGGACTTAGTGGAATTTGGCAGCCTTAACCCAATCCTTTCTCACTTTCTGTTTAATAGCGCAAAAGGGAGAGTATCTGTTTTGTATATATATATATATATATATATATATATATATATATATATATACACTGCTCAAAAAAATAAAGGGAACACTAAAATAACACATCCTAGATCGGAATGAATTAAATATTCTTATTAAATACTTTGTTCTTTACATAGTTGAATGTGCTGACAACAAAATCACACAAAAATTATCAATGGAAATCAAATTTATTAACCCATGGAGGTCTGGATTTGGAGTCAACCTCAATATTAAAGTGGAAAAACACACTACAGGCTGATCCAACTTTGATGTAATGTCCTTAAAACAAGTCAAAATGAGGCTCAGTAGTGTGTGTGGCCTCCACGTGCCTGTATGACCTCCCTACAACGCCTGGGCATGCTCCTGATGAGGTGGCGGATGGTCTCCTGAGGGATCTCCTCCCAGACCTGGACTAAAGCATCCACCAACTCCTGGACAGTCTGTGGTGCAACGTGGCATTGGTGGATGGAGCGAGACATGATGTCCCAGATGTGCTCAATTGGATTCAGGTCTGGGGAACGGACGGGCCAGTCCATAGCATCAATGCCTTCATCTTGCAGGAACTGCTGACACACTCCAGCCACATGAGGTCTAGCATTGTCTTGCATTAGGAGGAATCCAGGGCCAACCGCACCAGCATATGGTCTCACAAAGGGTCTGAGGATCTCATCTCGGTACCTAATGGCAGTCAGGCTACCTCTGGCGAGCACATGAAGGGCTGTACAGCCCCCCAAAGAAATGCCACCCCACACCATTACTGACCCACTGCCAAACCGGTCATGCTGGAGGATATTGCAGGCAGCAGAACGTTCTCCTTGGTGTCTCCAGACTCTGTCACGTCTGTCACATGTGCTCAGTGAGAACTTGCTTTCATCTGTGAAGAGCACAGGGCGCCAGTGGCGAATTTGCCAATCTTGGTGTTCTCTGGCAAATGCCAAACGTCCTGCACGGTGTTAGGCTGTAAGCACAACCCCCACCTGTGGACGTTGGGCCCTCATACCACCCTCATAGAGTCTGTTTCTGATCGTTTGAGTAGACACTTGCACATTTGTGGCTTGCTTGAGGTCATTTTGCAGGGCTCTGGCAGTGTTCCTCCTTGCACAAAGGTGGAGGTAGCGGTCCTGATGCTGGGTTGTTGCCCTCCTACGGCCTCCTCCACATCTCCTGATGTACTGGCCTGTCTCCTGGTAGCGCTTCCATGCTCTGGACACTACGCTGACAGACACAGCAAACCTTCTTGCCACAGCTCGCATTGATGTGCCATCCTGGATGAGCTGCACTACCTGAGCCACTTGTGTGGGCTGTAGTGAGGTCATACAGGCACGTGGAGGCCACACACACTACTGAGCCTCATTTTGACTTGTTTTAAGGACAGTACATCAAAGTTGGATGAGCCTGTAGTGTGTTTTTACACTTTAATTTTGTGACTCCAAATCCAGACCTCCATGGGTTAATAAATTCGATTTCCATTGATAATTTTTGTGTGATTTTGTTGTCAGCACATTCAACTATGTAAAGAACAAAGTATTTAATAAGAATATTTCATTCACTCCGATCTAGGATGTGTTATTTTAGTGTTCCCTTTATTTTTTTGAGCAGTGTATATATATATATATATATATATATATATATATATATATATATATATATTAGTGATGAGCGGGTTCGGTTCCTCGAGATCCGAACCCCCCCGAACTTCACCCATTTTACACGGTTCCGAGGCAGACTTGAATCTTCCCGCCTTGCTCGGTTAACCCGAGCGCGCCCGAACATCATCATTCCGCTGTTGGATTCTCAAGAGATTCGTATTCTATATAAGGAGCCGCGCGTCGCTGCCATTTTCACTCGTGCTTTGGAGATGATAGCGAGAGGACGTGGCTGTGTTCTCTCAGTTTCTGTGTTCAGTGTGCTGCAAATATCTGTGCTCAGTGTGCTGAAAATATCTACGTTCTCTGCCTGAAAAACGCTCCATATCTGTGCTGCATTGTAGTATATAGTAGGAGGACAGTGCAGAATTTTGCTGTGACCACCAGTATATATATATAGCAGTACTGCTCTAACTCTGTGTCATCAAGTATACTATGCATCCATACCTGTGCTGCATTTTAGTTGTGCGCAGTATATAGTAGGTGGGGACAGTGCAGAATGTTGCTGTGACCACCAGTATATATATAGCAGTACGGTACAGTAGTCCACTGCTCTACCTCTGTGTCGTCAAGTATACTATGCATCCATACCTGTGCTGCATTTTAGTTGTGCGCAGTATATAGTAGGAGGGGACAGTGCAGAATTTTGCTGTGACCACCAGTATATATATAACAGTACGGTACAGTAGTCCACTGCTCTACCTCTGTGTCGTCAAGTATACTATGCATCCATACCTGGGCTGCATTTTAGTTGTGCGCAGTATATAGTTGGAGGGGACAGTGCAGAATGTTGCTGTGACCACCAGTATATATATAGCAGTACGGTACAGTAGTCCACTGCTCTACCTCTGTGTCGTCAAGTATACTATGCATCCATACCTGTGCTGCATTTTAGTTGTGCACAGTATATAGTAGGAGGGGACAGTGCAGAATGTTGCTGTGACCACCAGTATATATATAGCAGTACGGTACAGTAGTCCACTGCTCTACCTCTGTGTCGTCAAGTATACTATGCATCCATACCCGTGCTGCATTTTAGTTGTGCGCAGTATATAGTAGGAGGGGACAGTGCAGAATGTTGCTGTGACCACCAGTATACATATAGCAGTACGGTACAGTAGTCCACTGCTCTACCTCTGTGTCGTCAAGTATACTATGCATCCATACCTGTGCTGCATTTTAGTTGTGCACAGTATATAGTAGGAGGGGACAGTGCAGAATGTTGCTGTGACCACCAGTATATATATAGCAGTACGGTACAGTAGTCCACTGCTCTACCTCTGTGTCGTCAAGTATACTATGCATCCATACCCGTGCTGCATTTTAGTTGTGCGCAGTATATAGTAGGAGGGGACAGTGCAGAATGTTGCTGTGACCACCAGTATACATATAGCAGTACGGTACAGTAGTCCACTGCTCTACCTCTGTGTCGTCAAGTATACTATGCATCCATACCTGTGCTGCATTTTAGTTGTGCGCAGTATATAATAGAAGGGGACAGTGCAGAATTTTGCTGTGACCACCAGTATATATATAGCAGTACGGTACAGTAGTCCACTGCTCTACCTCTGTGTCGTCAAGTGTACTATGCATCCATACCTGTGCTGCATTTTAGTTGCGCGCAGTATATAGTAGGAGGGGACAGTGCAGAATGTTGCTGTGACCACCAGTATATATATAGCAGTACGGTACAGTAGTCCACTGCTCTACCTCTGTGTCGTCAAGTATACTACAAAAGGTCAGTTAAATGACCCAAAAATCAAAATTAAAAGCGTCTGATGAGAAGCGTAAACTTGCCAATATGCCATTTACGACACGGAGTGGCAAGGAACGGCTGAGGCCCTGGCCTATGTTCATGGCTAGTGGTTCAGATTCACATGAGGATGGAAGCACTCATCCTCTTGCTAGAAAACTGCAGTGCCACTCCTATATGGGCCAGGTGTTTGTGTCAGCCACTTGGGTCGCTTATGCTGCATTCAGACTGCAAATGCCGGATCCTACCCGGTAAGACAAACGTGTACTTACCGGGTGGGATCCGGCATTTGCACTCTGCTGCTGGCTTTCCGACCCGGCAATATACCGGGTCGGTTGCCATAACAACGGAGCGTGCAGCAGCAGCAGGGGCGGGGGTGGAGGCGGTGTCGGGAGATGAACTCATCTCCAGCGCCGCCTCTCCCTATCTTGTGAATGGGAACCGTGTCGCATCGACACGGCTCCCATTCACACCGCACCTGACCCGGTAATCAACCCGGGTAAAACCCTTCTTTTTTACTGGGTTGATTTACCGGGTCAGGCGACCCGCTAAATCGGCCAGTGTGCTTTCACATCGCACTCTGACCCGGTTCGACGCGGCAATATGCCGTGTCGGTACCGGGTTATTTGTGCGATGTGAAAGGGGTATTAGCTTAGTCACACAGCTACCTCATTGCACCTCTTTTTTCTTTGCATCATGTGCTGTTTGGGGACTATTTTTTAAATCTGCCATCCTGTCTGACACTGCAGTGCTACTCCTAGATGGGCTAGGTGTTCGTGTCGGCCACTTGGGTCGCTTAGCTTAGCCATCCAGCGACCTTGGTGCACCTCTTTTTTTCTTTGCATCATGTGCTGTTTGGGGACTATTTTTTTAAATCTGCCATCCTGTCTGACACTGCAGTGCCACTCCTAGCTGGTCCAGGTGTTTGTGTCGGCCACTTGGGTCGCTTAGCTTAGTCACACATCTACCTCATTGCACCTCTTTTTTTCTTTGCATCATGTGCTGTTTGGGGACTATTTTTTAAATCTGCCATCCTGTCTGACACTGCAGTGCCACTCCTAGATGGGCCAGGTGTTTGTGTCGGCCACTTGGGTCGCTTAGCTTAGTCACACAGCTACCTCATTGCACCTCTTTTTTTCTTTGCATCATGTGCTGTTTGGGGACTATTTTTTAAATCTGCCATCCTGTCTGACACTGCAGTGCCACTCCTAGATGGGCCAGGTGTTTGTGTCGGCCACTTGGGTCGCTTAGCTTAGCCATCCAGCGACCTCGGTGCAAGTTTTAGGACTAAAAATAATATTGTGAGGTGTGAGGTGTTCAGAATAGACTGGAAATGAGTGGAAATTATGGTTATTGAGGTTAATAATACTATGGGGTCAAAATGACCCCCAAATTCTATGATTTAAGCTGTTTTTGAGGGGTTTTTGTAAAAAAACACCCGCATCCAAAACACACCCGAATCCGACAACAAAATTTTCAGGGAGGTTTTGCCAAAACGCGTCCGAATATAAAACACGGCCGTGGAACCGAATCCAAAACACCATACCCGAAAAATTTCCGGTGCACATCACTAATATATATGTCACAAAATTAATATGCCTATATCTTTATTAGGGGCCCCACTGTCTGGAGTGCCCCAGGACCCCCGTAGCCTTAATCCAGCTCTGCTTTGGTGGAGACCTCATACATGTAACTCTTTACACTGTTAAGGGGGGTACACACAGAGTGATAATCTAAGCAGTCTGACTAGATTGCTTAGATTTTCAGCAAGATCGCTCCGTGTGTAGCCCTAACAGCGATAGCGATGTGCAGCCCCGCGCATCGCTATCGCTGGTGCTAGATTGGACTGCATGCAGGCCAATCTAGCGGGTCGCTCACTTCCCCCACTGCAGTGGCGTAACTACTGCCCCCGCAGTCCTCGCGGTGGCTTGGGGGCGAGGGGCTGCGGGGGCGCCACTGATTTACAGCAGACTGACATGCGGACGAGCGTCTGCATGTCAGTCTGCAGTCTCCTTCCCTCGCCGCTTGTTGGAGGTACACGGAGGGCACACAGCGCGCCTCCCTGTGTCCCTCCTGCTGCATCATCTCCGGCGGCCGCGGGTCTAATAGGGGGAAGTGCCGTCCGTGAGCTCTAATTGGCTCACGAACCGGCACTTCCCCCTATTAGACCCGCGGCCGCCGGAGATGATGCAGCAGGAGGGACACAGGAGAGACGAGCTGTGCCCTCCGTGTCCCTCCAAAAAGCGACGGCGGCGGGGGAGGGGGGGTAAATATCTGGCACTGGGGGCATATATGGCACGGGGGGGGGGGAGGGAGGAATATCTGGCACTGGGGCATTTCTGGCACTGGGGGGAATATCTGGCACTGGGGGCATATCTGGCACTGGGGGGGGGGGATATCTGGCACTGGGGCATATATGGCACTTGGGGGGAATATCTGGCACTGGGGGCATATATGGCACTGGGGGGGGGGATATCTGGCACTGGGGGCATATATGGCACGGGGGGCATATATGGCACTGGGGGGAATATCTGGCACTGGGGGCATATATGGCACTGGGGGGGGATATCTGGCACTGGGGCATATATGGCACTGGGGGGAATATCTGGCACTGGGGGGGGGGATATCTGGCACTGGGGCATATATGGCACTGGGGGGAATATCTGGCACTGGGGGGGATATCTGGCACTGGGGCATATATGGCACTGGGGGGGAATATCTGGCACTGGGGGCATATATGGCACTGGGGGGGATATCTGGCACTGGGGGCATATATGGCACTGGGGGGGAATATCTGGCACTGGGGGAATATCTGGCACTGGGGGGGAATATCTGGCACTGGGGGCATATATGGCACGGGGGGATATCTGGCACTGGGGGGGAATATCTGGCACTGGGGGCATATATGGCACTGGGGGGGAATATCTGGCACTGGGGGCATATATGGCACTGGGGGGGATATCTGGCACTGGGGCATATATGGCACTGGGGGGGAATATCTGGCACTGGGGGCATATATGGCACTGGGGGGGAATATCTGGCACTAGGGGAATATCTGGCACTGGGGGCATATATGGCACGGGGGGGATATCTGGCACTGGGGGGGAATATCTGGCACTGGGGGCATATATGGCACTGGGGGCATATTTGGCACTGGGGGGGAATATATGGCACTGGGGCATATCTGGCACTGGGGGCATATGTGGCACTGGGGGGGAATATCTGGCACTGGGGGCATATGTGGCACTGGAGGGGTATATGTGTACCTGGCACATGGGGACGACGACTATATTTGGCACTGGGGCATGTAAGTACCTGGCACCGTGGGGGAATATCTGGCACTGAGGACATATGTGGCACTGGGAGCACAGCCCTAGCAACAAGGACTACCTCCTAGCAACGAGCATGACACCCAGTGCATGAAACACCTGGCAACGAGCATGACACCCAGTGCATGAAACACCTGGCAACGAGCATGACACCCAGTGCATGAAACCCCTGGCAACGAGCATGACACCCTGAGCATGAAAACCCCTGGCACCGTGCATGGAACCAAGAGCATGAAACCCCTGGCAACGAGCATGACACCCAGTGCATGAAACCCCTGACAACGAGCAGGTAATTGAAAAGTAATTAGAAGCCTTACTTTAGGACTTAATGTGTAATGGGCATTACGGTGTGTGGCATAATGTATCACGGACATTGCGGTGTGTGTCATAATGTGTCACAGGCATTACGGTGTATGGTATACTATATCGCGGGCATTGTGATATGTGGTATAATGTCTCAGGGTCATTGCAGTGTGTGGCATAATCTATCACGGACATTGCGGTGTGTGTCATAATGTGTCAGGCATTACGATGTGTGGTATACTATATCACGGGCATTGTGGTATGTGGTATAATGTCTCAGGGTCATTGCAGTGTGGCATAATACATAACGGGCATTGCGATGTGTGGCATAGGGTATAACGGGCAGGGCATTGTGGTATGTGTCACAGGCATTACGGTGTATGGTATACTATATCACGGGCATTGTGGTATAATGTCTCAAGGTCATTGCAGTGTGTGGCATAATGTGTCACAGGCATTGTATGTGCTATAATGTATCGGGCATTGCAGTGTGTGGCATAATGTATCACGGACATTGCGGTGTGTGTCATAATGTGTCACAGACATTGTATGTGCTATAATGTATCAGGGGCATTGCAGTGTGTAGCATAATGTATAACGGGCATTGCGATTCCTGTCATAATGTGTCACAGGCATTACGGTGTGTGGCATAATGTGTCACAGACATTACGGTGTGTGGCATAATGTGTCGGGGGCATTACAGTGTGTGCATATTGTGTCGTGCATTATTGTGTGCGGCATAATGTCTAAGGGCCATTGCAGTATGTGGCATAATGTATACTGGGCATTACTATAAGGAGGAAAAATGACAAATAATGTAAGGGGCATGAATCAGGATTATTTTTCTTTCCTGTGGTGGCCAACGTATGGGCGTGCAGGTTGCAAAACTGGGGTATAAGGTAGTCTTTTCCTGCAATGCCACGCCCCTTTATGCGAAACCACGCCCACTCCAACAAAACCACGCATATTTATCCCTTTCTTGCTCCCAATTATGGAGCATAAAGGGGGGGGGGGGGGGCGCCGAAGAATTTTTTGGCTTGGGGGAGAAAAATTTCTAGTTACGCCACTGCCCCACTGGGTGAAGTGAGCGGCCCCCGCACACTCAGCACAGATCGCGCTGTGCTGAGCGGCGGGAGAGATGTGTGCTGAGCGGTTCGCTCAGCACACATCTTTCCTGCATCGGCCCGTCTATATGGACCTTTACACCAAAGTCTGTACAGATCTTACTGATCTGTGCATTGCTTTGGATAAACCTACCACTCACAGGCAGTTCTATTTTAGTCTTCTATTGTGATGCAGTTTTGGAATAATTTTGCTTGATTTTCGAAACTGGATTTCTCTTACGTCCTAGAGGATGCTGGGGTTCCATTTAGTACAATGGGGTATAGATGGGTCCACTAGGAGCCACTGGCACTTTAAGAGTTTAATAGTGTGGGCTGGCCCCTCCCTCTATGGTGGTCAATCCGAGTTGATCGCAGCCAGCAACTTTTTGCTGCTGCTACGATCAACTAGTCCACGCCCATGGGGGAGTGTATTTTAGCTTAGCAGGGCTGTGATCGCTTGTGCAGCCCTATTAAGCTAAAACAATTTCTAGCAAAACTAGACTAGGCCTGGACATACTTACCCTGTGCGATGGATCCGGCTTTGACGTCACTCCTCCTTCCTCCGTTCTCCTGGTCACGCCTGCGTTTTACTCACCACTCCCCGAAAATGGCTCCAAACGGTCCGGATCCGCCCTGGAACGCCTTCTTCCTGTCAATCTTCTTTGCGATCCATCCTGCGACCGCTTTCTTCTTTAGACGCGACGTAACCCGGCGACCCCTGTCACCGGGCAACGTCGCGCACGCGCACAGCGGCCGCCACGCATGCGCATTCCGCACCCATTTGCACCTCAGCGATAAACCGCTGCGTGCGAACGGGTCGGAATGACCCCCTATGTCCCTACTACCAGACTCTGTTTAGAAAATGTGCCCGGAGGAGTCGGTCACAGCTAGGGGAGCTCCCAGGAGTTCTCTTAGTTCAGTATTTTTCTAGAGTTTATTATTTTACAGGAAGGCTGCGGGCAACAGTCTCCCTGCTTCCTGGGACTTAGGGGGGGGGGGGAGTAGGATCCAACTTAATAAAGAGTTAATGGTTTTCTACTCTGCTGACAGGACATTGAGCTCCTGAGGGAAATGATCGCAAGCCCACGAGGCGACCGATCACTCTCACAGCACGGCCGCCACCCCCTAACAGACCCTGAAGACAGAAGAGTGGTGAGTACAGCGCCGGCGTCCCGGTTAACGGGTCACCGGCGGGTATGGCGGCACAAGGGTAAGAACGTAGCTCACACGATCAGAGCCGGCCCTAACCAATATGATGCCCTAGGCAAGATTTTGGCTGGTGCCCCCTAGCACCACTGTTGGTTCCGCCTCTGACCTTGCACCTCTTTCCCAGCACCATCACCCCTCACCCACAGCAGTCCTTATTTTGGTGTTTGTACCCCTATATTTTAAATAGGAACAATTCGCACATTTGGCGCACAGCCCAAAAAGGGGTGTGTTTTTACTGGCAAGGGGCATGGCCACACAATAGTAACCCCAATTCCAATTACGCCACACAGTACTGCAACTTTATTCACATTTGATCATGCGATAGTGTCCATAATTCATATTACATCCCACAGTAGTATCACTTTACCTTATAAACGTTACTCCTCACAGTAGAGCCCCTTATTCACATTACATCACACTAAATTGCTCCTTATTCACATTATACCACACAATATTGCTCTTTATTCATATTAGACGACACAGTAATGCCCTTTCTATACGCAACGCCACATAGTAGAGCACCTTATACACATAATGCCACACATTAGTAATGCATTTATACACTTAATTCCACACAGTAATGCTTCTTACACATATGAGACACATTATTAATGTCCTTATAAACATAATGAGCCTTACACATTATGACAACCTTTATTAATGCCCTTTTACGCATAATGTTCCTTACACATATGCCGCACATTATTAATGCCCTTAAACACATAATGACACACATAGTGCCCCCTACACATTTGCTGCACATTTTTAGTGCCCCCATACACATGATACACATACAGTAGTACCCTGTTACACATATGCCGCAAATTATTAATGCCCTTATACACATAATGACACACATACAGTAGTACCCTGTTACACATATGCCGCACATTATTAATGCCCTTATACACATAATGACACACATAGTGCCCCTTACACATATGTTGCACATTGTTAATGCATTTTTACATGACACACATAATGCTCCTTACACATATTCCGAACACTACTGCACAACCAACCCACTCACATGCACACAGCACTCACACTGCCACTAACACTGTCATCTCTGCCTCTGCTTGGATACAGATGTGTCCTCATAAATCTTGCCTCAATGCTAACGTCGGGCACATTTTTATGAAAATGCATCTTATTTGCATTGCTATGTGGCTAGGATGCACAAGCAGCTTCTGCTGATTAAAATGATATGCAGCATGCCTATATACTGTGTTAGACTGTGGCTGTATCTGCATATGAAATGCTACATACAGAATATAGGCATGCCGCATATCATTTTAATCAGCAGAAGCTGCTGATGCCCCTAGGCAATTGCCTAGTTTGCCTATGCCTATGGCCGGCTCTGCACACGATGCTGCGCTCCATGGACGGTTCAGCAACATCTTATGTATGTCGTGCTGGAGGGTCGTCCTGAGCCAGCGCGCAAACCCTACACTGGTAAGTAGCTAACAGGGGCTAATCCCACTGTTAGCACAAATTCCATAGCCAGTATAAATAATAAGTGCGGGAGAGACGCGCGCCATTGCAGGGGGCGGGGCTTCTCCTCAGAAGGGATCCAGCAGTCACCAGTCACATTTTCTCCTTGCATATTAACAGAAGGAACGCTGACAGAGAGCGCTGCCCTCCACATAACACCACTGCGGTACCAGGGTGTTATATACAGGGGGGAGTGTAATTAGGTGCTAGTTAGCCTATTAAGGTTACATAGTCAGCGCTGGGTTTTTATCATAATAAAAGCCTATGAGGGCGCGGTGCGGCTGGCTCCTTATACTCTGTGACTCTCTGAAGGTACTCTGGGGGAAACTGTGTCTGACATTTTCCTGTGTGTGTGTAAATGTGCATATCCCACATTACCATGTCTAAGGACTCTGTGTCCTGTGCTGCAGAATGTTTATCTTCTCCTGAGGAGTCCATTCCATGTACTCAAGACTGCAATATAATTTCTCAACCTTCTGGATCCGAACCCGCATCGGTGGATTCATTAAGGGGGATGATATCCCAGATTTCAGCAAGGATGTCAAATACTGAAAAATAGGCGCAGTTTTTGAGAAAATCTGTGGAGTATATGATGTATTCAGATCCCACTACTTAGTCTAAAATCCCTCCTACATACCCACAAAAACGTACACTTGCCCAGATAATGCAAGCTGACACTGATACCGACTCTGATACAGGGAACGGTGATGGGGGTAAGCTAAAGGGGTGCAACTAATGATTGTAGCCATTAGGGATGTTTTGCATATTACTGAGAAGGTTCCTGTGCAGGACGAGGAGACTTATTTTACCCTAAATAAGAAATCCTCACTTACATTCCAAGCTTTCAAACTCCTTGTTTGAAAAGTCCTGGGAAAACCCAGAGAAAAAATTCAAAATACCTAAAAGAATTCTCATTGCTTTCCCTTTCCAATGAAGAGGATAGAAAGAAGTAGGAAAATCCACCTATAGTGGATGCTTCTGTATCTAGGTTGTCAAAAAGGGTTGTTTTACCTGTCCCTGGCACAGCCTCCTTAAAGGAGCCGGCTGACCGCAGGATTGAGACTACGCTCAAATCACTATACACTGTTACGGGAGTGGCTCTAAGACCCACTATTGCTTGTGTGTGAATTTCTAGTGCCATAGTAAAGTGGTCAGGCACCTTACTTGAGGAATTAGATTCTATGGATAGGGGTGACATTGACTTGTTTTTATGTACATACAGGATTCTGCAGGCTTCATGGTAGAGGCCATGAAGGATATTGGCCTGCTTAATGCAAGGGCTACATCCATGGCAGTCTCGGCATGCAGAGGGCTCTGGCTATGTCAATGGTCTGCAGATGCAGAATCCAAGAAAAGTGTGGCGAACCTACCCTTAACAGATGAGGCCCTGTTTGGGGACGTACTGGATACATGGATATCCAATGCAACTGCGGGTAAGTCGACCTTTCTTTCTTCTGCAGCTGCACCTGCTAGGAAATCATATCCTACACCTACACTACAGTCCTTTCGAACCGCATAATTTTAAAAATTCAAGGGTAACCTCACCTTCTTTAGAGGAGGTTGGGGAACATCCAGAAAACCTGCACCAACAGGTTCCAAGGAACAGAAACCAGGTTCTGCTTCCTCAAAATCTTCAACATGACGGTGGACCTCCCAGCCTGGAGATCGGGTAGGTGGGAGCGTATCACGGCGCCGCGGTCTTCATACTTACCTCTCCGGGCGCGCTGGGTCTCCGTGCGGCCGTCCTCGCTGGCGGGTCCCGGCGTCCAGCGCTCCGTCTAGCAGGCCTCCACGTCCGACGTCCTCGGGAGCTGCGAGTGACGTCATCGGCCCGTCCTCCAATCAGGCCCTGGCGGGAAGTTTAAATTCAGACGCCGGGCAGTGCTCCGGCGCCTGAGTATCATCGTTCAACTGTACCTGTGATCTCCAGTGCTCCGTGCCTCCAGCACATCCGTGCCTCCAAGCACCTCCGTGCCTCCAAGCACCTCCGTGCCTCCAAGCACTTCCGTGCCTCCAAGCACTTCCATGCCTCCAAGCACCTCCGTGCCTCCAAGCACCTCCGTGCCTCCAAGCACTTCCGTGCCTCCAGCACATCCGTGCATCCAAGCACTTCCGTGCCTCCAGCACATCCGTGCCTCCAAGCACCTCCGTGCCTCCATCACATCCGTGCCTCCAAGCACCTCCGTGCCTCCAAGCACCTCCAGCACATCCGTGCCTCCAAGCACCTCCGTGCCTCCAAGCACCTCCGTGCCTCCAAGCACCTCCGTGCCTCCAGCACCTCCGTGCCTCCAGCACATCCGTGCCTCCAGCACCTCCGTGCCTCCAAGCACCTCCGTGCCTCCAAACACCTCCGTGCCTCCAGCACCTCCGTGCCTCCAAGCACCTCCGTGCCTCCAGCACCTTCGTACCTCCGTGCCTCCAAGCACCTCCGTGCCTCCAGCACCTTCGTGATTTACCAGCACCTGTCAAGTTCTCTCTTTCAGGAGACCTTCAGCGTCCGCATGTGCCTCCTGTCTGCCGATCAGATCCTGCATGAGGAAGACTTACATCCGGCCATCTCTGCTGCGGCCCAGTTGCGGTTCCACTTCCCGGTCATCGGAAGAAACCCCGAGTCCACAACCTCCTCAAACCAGGTCAGTGATAGTATACTCAGGCCCCATGGACCCGGGGAATCGGAACACGGACTCAAGTGCCATCCAGGACCTGGCTTCCCGTGTACAAAGCCAGGAAGCGGCACAAGGTCAGGTGATGCAGTACCTCCAGGAGTTGTCCGGACGTCTGGATCAGATTCAGGCGTCTCTAGCCTCAGTAATTCCGGCACCAGTTCCGGTAGCTGCACCACTTGCCACCTCCAGCAATGTCCAACCATCGGCCGGTGCCACTCCGCGCCTTCAGCTGCCTACGCCATCCCGTTACAATGGGAATCCTAAGAATTGTTGTGGTTTCTTAAACCAATGCGAGGTACATTTCGAGCTACTAGCTCACAACTTTCCTACAGACCGGTCCAAGGTAGCATATATTATTTCTCTGCTGGAAGGATCTGCCTTGGACTGGGTGTCTCCATTATGGGAACGTTCTGATTCACTGGTTTCCAATTACTCCGAATTCATCACGTCTTTTCGACAAATTTTTGACGAGCCCGGCAGGATGACCTCGGCCTCTTCTGACTTACTCCACATCCGTCAAGGCTCCCGATCCGTGGGTCAGTATGTGGTTCATTTCCAAACCATTGCCCCTGAACTTCGTTGGAATAATAAGGCTCTGAGAGCTGCTTTCTGGAACGGTCTTTCTGATCGCCTGAAGGACGAGTTGGTCACTCGAGAGCTTCCGGATTCTTTAGAGGAATTGATCTCCCTCTGTGTCAGGGTAGATCTCCGGATGCAGGAACGTGGAGGAGAACGTAGTCGATCGGATCGTTCTAGGTTCCGGCTTCCTCCTGCAAGGCAAGCGGTGGGTCCAAGTCCAGACGAACCCATGCAGATTAACCGATCCCGATTGTCCCCGGAGGAGCGGCAACGTCGTCATGAGGGTAAGCTCTGCCTGTACTGCGGAGCTGCGGGTCACTTCATCAAGTCCTGCAAATCCCGTCCGGGAAACGAGAAGGCCTAGCTTGTTCCGGAGGAGTCAAGTTGGGGGTTACGACCAAATCTTCTCCCACTTCGGACTGTTTGCTTCCTGTAACGTTAATCACCAAGGCCACTTCCAAGTCTTTTGAAGCCCTGTTGGACTCTGGAGCTGCGGGGAATTTCGTTTCTTCCCTCTGTGTTCAAAGCCTGAATTTGGAAGTACGGTCCATCGAACGGCCTATTTCCTTGACAGCCATCAATGGTACTAGGATATCCAAGGGTATCATAACAGAACGCACGGTTCCAGTTAAACTACAGGTCGGGGCTATACATCAAGAATACTTGGAGTTCCTGGTGATCCCGGAAATGCATCACGATCTGGTTCTCGGAATACCTTGGCTCAAAAGTCACAATCCCCATATCGATTGGAAGACCGCACAGATTCGGTCTTGGGGTTCTTTTTGTCACTTTAACTGTCTCACCCCTGTTTGTCCGCTTCGTGTTTCTTCTAAGGTGGAGGAGGAACCTATTCCAGAGGCATACCAAGAATTTAGAGATGTGTTTTCGGAACAAGCAGCCGACCAGTTACCACCCCATAGAGCTTGGGACTGCCCCATTGACCTTATCCCTGGAAAAATGCCGCCTCGGGGTCGCATTTATCCTCTGTCCCTCCCAGAGACACAGGCTATGTCTGACTATATCAAAACCAATCTTCACAAGGGATTCATCCGCCCCTCTACTTCCCCGGCTGGAGTGGGCTTTTTCTTCGTGAAAAAAAAGGACGGAGGGTTAAGACCATGTATCGACTACCGCGGCTTAAATGATATTACCATCAAAAATAAATACCCCTTGCCTCTAATCACAGAGTTATTTGATAGAGTTCGTGGTGCCCATGTTTTTTCCAAGCTCGATTTGAGGGGGGCCTATAACCTTATACGCATCAGAGAGGGAGATGAATGGAAGACCGCCTTCAATACCCGGGATGGGCATTATGAGTACCTGGTGATGCCGTTCGGTCTTAGCAATGCTCCTGCTGTCTTCCAGGGATTCGTCAACGAATTATTCCGAGACATGTTATACCTAAGTGTCGTGGTGTATTTGGATGACATCCTGATTTTTTCAAAAGACCTTGCTGAACACAGATTACAAGTCAAAGAGGTACTCCGCCGTCTACGTGAGAATCATCTCTATGCCAAGATGTCCAAGTGTACCTTTGAAGTAACATCAATACCGTTCCTCGGATATATTATCTCGGGGAAGGAGCTTCGCATGGATCCGGAGAAACTCTCTGCCATTCGGGACTGGGCACAGCCACTCTCCTTGAAAGCAATACAAAGGTTCCTGGGTTTTGCAAACTATTATAGAAAGTTCATTAGAGGTTTCTCCACCATTGTTGCACCCATTACCGCCCTAACGAGAAAGGGTTCCAACCCGGGGTTGTGGTCTCCCGAAGCCATAGAGGCCTTTTCCCACTTGAAATCAGCTTTTATGTCCGCTCCAGTACTCCAACAACCAAATTTCGAGGAACCTTTCTTCCTAGAAGTCGACGCATCCTCGGTCGGAGTTGGGGCCGTTCTCTCTCAGTATGCCTCAGATAAAAAATTACATACGTGCGGCTTTCACTATCGTAAATTCTCTTCAGCTGAACGGAATTACACTATTGGAGACCAGGAACTCTTGGCGATTAAATATGCCTTGGAAGAGTGGAGATATCTCTTAGAGGGGGCCAAACATGTGACTACCATTTACACTGATCACAAAAATTTGCTGTATATCAAAACCGCACAGTAGTGAAATACTGTTTAATGTACATATACAATTTACAACAAAAAGGTCCAATTAGATCAGTTTTTTGACACAATCCTTTAGGGAGCGAATAGAATGAGTAATTACCGGAATCGGTGGGAACTATAATTAAACAGTCCCAAACAGCACTTTTGTCCCAATATGGGTGCTCCGGATCAGTCCATATGAGTACAGATGGTAAATGCTGGATCCTGGTCGCTTTACTGCAAACACTCTCGCCCCTTCAGGAACACCAACGCGTTTCCACCCCTAGCTAGGGGTCTTTTTCAAGGTAGGTCAGAATCAGATTCTGACCTACCTTGAAAAAGACCCCTAGCTAGGGGTGGAAACGCATTGGTGTTCCTGAAGGGGCGAGAGTGTTTGCAGTAAAGCGACCAGGATCCAGCATTTACCATCTGTACTCATATGGACTGATCCGGAGCACCCATATTGGGACAAAAGTGCTGTTTGGGACTGTTTAATTATAGTTCCCACCGATTCCGGTAATTACTCATTCTATTCGCTCCCTAAAGGATTGTGTCAAAAAACTGATCTAATTGGACCTTTTTGTTGTAAATTGTATATGTACATTAAACAGTATTTCACTATATGAAATTTTCTTCACATGTCTACGTATTATCACGTCCTGGGATAAGAAATAACAGTGGACTGAAGTGAAAAAGAAAAAAGAAAAAAGAAAGAAATACGGATAGCGCTAGTTAAGTGTACTCCCCGTTTTTTTATTGATGCACTTGTGGTGAGGGTAAAAGGAAACCTCTTGGGAGAGTAACATTTTACAGCTGCTGTCTTTGCGCACGAAGTAGTTCTATATAATTTACATATCAAAACCGCACAGTGCTTGAATCCTCGCCAAGCTAGATGGGCACTCTTCTTTACTCGATTTTCTTTCATTATCAAATACCGAGCCGGGACTTTCAATACCAAAGCGGATGCACTGTCCCGTTCACAAACTCCCACAGATGATGAGGATTCCTTTGAACGGAGTTTAATTCTAAATCCAATTTCTGTCTCTGCTGCCTCGACTACTCCAGGTTCTCTTCCTGGAAGAATGTCCGTACCGGTCAAATTCCGGTCGAGGATACTTCAGTGGGCCCATATCTCCAAATTCTCCGGTCATCCCGGCGCCCAGAAGATGTACAAGTTTCTGCAAAGATCTTACTGGTGGGACTCCATGAGGAAGGATGTACAGGATTACGTTAATTCCTGTCCCCAGTGTACACAGCATAAATCTCCCCGTTTACCTCCTGCTGGGTTGCTTCGTCCTCTGTCCATTCCTATGAAACCCTGGACTCATATTTCCATGGACTTCATCACTGACTTGCCCCATTCCAAGGGTTGCAACACCGTTTGGGTAATCGTCGACCGTTTTTCGAAGATGGCACACTTCGTTCCTTTGACTGGTCTACCAACAGCCCCAAAACTAGCTCTACTGTTCATCCAAGAACATTTTCGGTTGCATGGGTTGCCACAGGAAATAGTCTCTGATCGTGGGGTAAGGTTCACCGCAAGGTTTTGGAAAGCCCTCTGTTCGACTCTACAGATTAAACTTAAGTTTTCCTCCGCTTATCATCCCCAAACGAATGGACAAACGGAACGAGTCAATCAAGATCTAGAGACTTTCCTCCATCTTTATCTCTCCCCTTCACAGGACAACTGGGTGGAATTGTTACCTTGGGCAGAGTTTGCCCATAATCATTCGTTTCATTCTTCCACTGGTGAATCTCCATTTTTCATCAACTATGGGTTCCATCCAAGTGTTCCAGAATTACTAAGCCTTCCGATGGAAGAGGTTCCAGCCGTAACGTCCACTCTACTACACTTCAGACAAATTTGGAGTAAGGTTCATGCTAATCTTAAGAAGGTTTCAGTCTGGTACAAGTTCTTTGTGGATAAGAAACGGCGAGCCGCTCCACAATACAAGGTTGGCGACAGGGTATGGCTGTCCACACGTAATCTCCAGTTGAAGGTGCCCACCATGAAGTTTGCTCCAAGATTCATCGGTCCTTACCCTGTGCTACAAGTCCTGAATCCTGTGGTCTGCAAGCTGGGTTTACCTTCGCACCTACGTATACCGAACGCCTTCCATGTTTCTCTTCTTCGTCCTCTCGTCATTAATCGTTTCCATTCCTCTAGCCCCACCTCAGTGGAGACTGAAACAGGAACAGACTTCGAGATCAAAAATATTCTAGACTCGCGTTACCTTCACAAGAATCTGCAATATCTGGTGGAATGGAAAGGATATGGTCCTGAGGAGAGAAGTTGGATAAAGGCTTCTGAGGTCTCGGCTCCTCGACTAGTCCGGATCTTCCATGCTAGACATCCTACGAAGCCGGGAAAGTGTCCAGGGGCCACTCCTAGAGGAGGGGGTACTGTCACGGCGCCGCTGTCTTAATACTTACCTCTCCGGGCGCGCTGGGTCTCCGTGCGGCCGTCCTCGCTGGCGGGTCCCGGCGTCCGGCGCTCCGTCTAGCAGGCCTCCACGTCCGACGTCCTCGGGAGCTGCGGGTGACGTCATCGGCCCGTCCTCCAATCAGGCCCTGGCGGGAAGTTTAAATTCAGACGCCGGGCAGTGCTCCGGCGCCTGAGTATCATCGTTCAACTGTACCTGTGATCTCCAGTGCTCCGTGCCTCCAGCACATCCGTGCCTCCAAGCACCTCCGTGCCTCCAAGCACCTCCGTGCCTCCAAGCACTTCTGTGCCTCCAAGCACTTCCATGCCTCCAAGCACCTCCGTGCCTCCAAGCACCTCCGTGCCTCCAAGCTCCAAGCACTTCCGTGCCTCCAAGCACCTCCGTGCCTCCAAGCACCTCCGTGCCTCCAAGCACTTCCGTGCCTCCAGCACATCCGTGCCTCCAAGCACTTCCGTGCCTCCAAGCACCTCCGTGCCTCCAAGCACCTCCGTGCCTCCAGCACATCCGTGCCTCCAAGCACCTCCGTGCCTCCAAGCACTTCCGTGCCTCCAGCACCTCCGTGCCTCCAAGCACCTCCGTGCCTCCAAGCACCTCCGTGCCTCCAGCACCTCCGTGCCTCCAGCACATCCGTGCCTCCAGCACCTCCGTGCCTCCAAGCACCTCCGTGCCTCCAAACACCTCCGTGCCTCCAGCACCTCCGTGCCTCCAAGCACCTCCGTGCCTCCAGCACCTTCGTACCTCCGTGCCTCCAAGCACCTCCGTGCCTCCAGCACCTTCGTGATTTACCAGCACCTGTCAAGTTCTCTCTTTCAGGAGACCTTCAGCGTCCGCACGTGCCTCCTGTCCGCCGATCAGATCCTGCATGAGGAAGACTTACATCCGGCCATCTCTGCTGCGGCCCAGTTGCGGTTCCACTTCACGGTCATCGGAAGAAACCCCGAGTCCACAACCTCCTCAAACCAGGTCAGTGATAGAGCGAGACTAAAAGATTTTAGTCACATCTGGGCATCATCATGCCTAGACGCCTGGGTAAAAGATATTGTTGCCCATGGGTACAGACTGGAATCTGAGGAACTCCCACCTCACAGATTCTTCGAATCAGGCTTACCAGCTTCGCTGACAGAAAGTACTATCCTGCAGGAAGCCATTCAAAAATTGGTACAAACAAATGTCATTGTTCCAGTTCCACCTCACCTACAAAATAGGGATTACTACTCAAACCTGTTTGTGGTACCGAAACCGGACGGTTCGGTAAGACCAATATTGAACCTAAAGTCATTGTACCCCTACTTAAAGGTTTTCAAATTCAAGATTGAGTCTCTGAGAGCAGTGATCTCAGGACTGGAGGAGGGGGAATTCCTAGTATCCCTGGATATCAAGGATGCTTACCTTCACATTCCGATCTGGCCGCCTCACCAAGCCTATCTTGGTTTGCACTACAGGACTGTCACTATCAGTTCCAGACATTGCCATTTGGCCTCTCCACAGCACCGAGGGTATTCCCCAAGATTATGGCAGAGATGATTCTCCTCCTCTGCAAGCAGGGAGTGAACATAATTCCGTATTTGGACGATCTACTGATAAAGGCATCCTCCAGGGAGAGGCTGTTGCGGAGTATTGCCCTCTCAACTACTCCAGGATCATGGGTGGATCCTGAACCTTCCAAAATTGCATTTGGAGCCGACAAGGAAACTGCCTTTCCTGGGGATGATACTCGACACGGAAGTACAGAGGGTGTTTCTACCAGTGGAGAAAGCATTGGTGATCCAGTCAATGGTCCGGGATGTCCTGAGGCCAGCCCGGGTTTCGGTTCATCAGTGCATTCGCCTTCTGGGAAAGATGGTAGCCTCCTACAAGGATCTGCAGTATGCAAGATTCCATGCAAGATTCTTCCAGCTGAATCTCCTGGACAAGTGGTCCGGATCACATCTTCACATGCACTAGTGGATACTCCTGTCGCCGAAAGCCAGAATTGCACTGAAACCAAGAACGAGGACCAGATCCGCAAATCATTCCTGATCTCACGGGAAAGGTGAACGGTGTGATGCTGCCTGGCCATCCCCACCGTGGCCCGTTCAAGTTTTCGGCAAAAATCCCTCCCCATGGGGAAGATCCTGCATGCAAAATTGAAAGAGCCAAGCAAAGATTGGACCTGTTTGAGCGGAACCCTGTGCTTTCCCATGCAATCGTCAATTAACCCCAGGAGCTTCCTGAGGTCAATTAACCTCAGGAACGCGGCAACAACCCGCCACCGTACCTATCTTAATCCCTTGATAACTAAGTTGACTGGTGGGGCCCTGACATTTATCAGGGGCCACCGGGATGCCCAGCTCCCTGAACAATGACCTGGCGGAAGACAGCACGTCGCCACAAACTGAACTGTTACTCGGACCCATCAAGAGGAAATTGTCCAGGTAATGCGCCACCCTGGGTTGGCTGGAGGAAGCCTGGATGCACCAATGTAAAAAAGTGCTAAACCTCTCAAAATAGGCACAAGAGACAGAACAGCCCACGGGGAGGCACCTGTCCACGTAGAAATCCTTTCCCAACCGGAAACCTAGGAACAGAAGGGAATCCGGGTGCAGGGGAACAAGGCGGAAAGCGAACTCCACGTCCAGCTTGGCCAGCAGAGCACCCGGGCTGCAGCCCTGAACCAAACGCAGAGCTTCATCGAAAGATTGATAACGCACTCTGCAAAGTGATTCGGGGATGGCATCATTCACGGAACCCCCAGGTGGATGTGACAAATGCTGTATAAGGCGGAACTTACCCGGGACACTCTTGGGCACCACCTAACGGGGAAGATGCACAAGGAGGGCAATGGAGGGGCAGCATAGGGGCTGCACATGCGCCCCCAAGCTAACCTCCACTTCCACCTTCTGCCTGACCACATGAGGGAAGTCGCAAGCAGATTTTAACATTTCTGCGGGCAACCACCTGCACGGAATCCGAAATGGGCAGGCGGAAACCGTAACTGAACCCGTCCCGCAAAAACTGAGCAGCCTCCCTGTCGGGATACAAACTGAGCCACCGCACAAGTTCGCGCACCCGAATAGGAGAATGAGCCTTACTTGCTACCACCCCCGGCCGAGGTGCAGTCCTTGCCGGGTGGCCGGCACTGCAAACCTTGCAGGAGTGGCGAAAATGACAGTTAAGGCCCCTGGCGCATTTCCCCTCATTAAATGCGAAACACTCGCTGGGGGCAAGAGGTTTTTTCCCAGGGCATCTGCGGGGGGCCGGACCTGTTGGGTTACCTCGAGCCATACTTCCACGTCTTTGAAAGCCAAGGGTAAAATGGGGTTGCCATCTTGATTACAGCAAAAATTTTCGTCGAACTACCTCCAAGCGTATCCCTTGGTCTTCAAATACATCTCATGCACTAAAAACAAATACTTCACTACATTAGGATACTCGGCCGGCCGAGAATCCGCATAACAAGCCGCATAAACCCCCGCAACGATTGATGGAAGTTACGGAAAGTGTTCTCCCCTATGCCGCCCGCCTTCTTAGCCTTATCAAAAGCCTGACGCATGTCATCCGTAAGGGTGAACATGTCGACATACTTGCCCTTTCTAATGTTTTCCTTCATCCGCTTTCTACGACCCAGCGTTACCGCGGTTTTGGCACAATGCACCATTTCCGTTAAACGCGGGGGATCAGAAGGAACCGCGGTCGCTGGCGCTTTGTCTTTCCGAGATTCCTTAGCTACGCACCACATTATAAGCCTAGCCAACTTACGCGGACGCCTGGGAGAACACGAGGAAACACTAGCAGGTGGCGCCCGTGAAACTACAATACAGGGGGACGCGGGCATCGTCAGCCCCAGGGAGCTGGATACCACCCCCAACAGCAACCCCTGCGGACTCCACAGCGCAGGCCCCCCAGCCAACGGGGAGCGCGCCCCCGCTGGGTCCCCAAGGTGATCCCTGAGTCCCCAACTACCTCCGAGCCCTGGCCCTCAGAAACCCCCCCTGGGTGTGCAGGCAGTATGCCAGTTTCCCACGCTGGACACAGTCCCCCCTGCACGGGGGAGCCCCTCATTAGCACCAACATCCGACCCCTCTGGCCGCCGCACCAGCGCTGGCCCGGAACCCCCGCGATGACGGCCTTCCCCTCCCCCGCCAGCAGACCAGGGCTGCCGGTTGCCACGAGGACGCCGCAGCTGCCAGCTGGAGTCGCGGGTTGGAGGGGGAAGCGGGACCCAGAAGGAGAGGCCGGACAGGCATGGACCGCCGCCGGAGGATAAGCGGCCGCCAGGGTGGAACCCCACACACATGGCTGCCCACCGCCAGCGCCCGCTGGTACCGGCACCCCATGTCTCTCGCCCACCCGGCGAGACGGACGAGGTGAGCAGAGACGCGCAGATGCAGGAGGGGGCAAGGTGGGTGCGAGGGAGCCACACGGGCGTAAGGCCGCCCATACCCTGCAGAGGAGAGCAGGTGTGCGGCCTCAGCCAGGCACCAGGGAGGGGTGGCAGATCGTCGCAGACAGGGCATTGCTCAGCACAACAGAGGGAGGTACAGACAGACCACGGGGAATGAGCTAAAAGGAAGTTAAGGGTGAAAACTTAATAGAGGAAAACAATTGATAAAGAGAACAGGTATACTCAGACTTCCAGCATTCCAAGAAATGTCAAGAGGAAGTCTGAGGCACCTGACTGGGAATTATGGGGGTGATTCCGAGTTGTTCGTTCGCTAGCAGACTTTATCAGCATTGCACATGCTAGGCCGCCGCCCTCTGGGAGTGTATCTTCGCTTAGCAGAATTGCGAACGAAAGATTAGCAGAATTGCGAATAAATAATTCTTAGCAGTTTCTGAGTAGCTCCAGACCTACTCACGATTAGCGACCAGTTCAGTCAGTTTCGTTCCTGGTTTGACGTCACAAACACGCCCTGCGTTCGGCCAGCCATTCCCCCGTTTCTCCAGCCACTCCCGCTTTTTTCTCTGGCACGCCTGCATTTTTCTGCAAACGCCGTGAAAACGCTGAGTTTCCGCCCAGAAACACCCACTTCCTGTCAATCACACTCCGATCACTTCAACGATAAAAATTCTTCGTTCTGCCATGAGTAAATCTACTAAGTTTTGAGCTAAAATACTTAGCGCATGCGCACTGCGTACCATGCGCATTTTCGCATTAATCGCTCCATTGCGAAAATCGGCAACGAGCGAACAACTCGGAATGACCCCCTATATACTAACCTAAGCCTACACCCCCTGTTATTGATTGACATACCAACAGACCTATGGGAAAAATACCCGGACCATTGAAATCTACCTAGCAACTGCTTAGTCATTAAACAACCAATCACAAAAAATGGGGCTCTTAAATAGCCTCGAACTTAGTCAGTCCTCATCTAATGTACAGAGCTTTGCTGGTAAAAGTTTATATTTAAAGTTTATTATTTTACAGGGAGGCTGCTGGCAACAGATTCCCTGCTTCGTGGGACTAAGGGGGGGAGTAGTGTCCGCCCTGCGGGGTCTGAGCCACTATCTCCGCTGACAGGACACTGAGCTCCTGAGGGGATCGAACGTTCCTCGCCACAGGGGATCGCTCATCCCGGCAGCATGCCGCCACCCCCTTACAGAGCCAGAAGATCAGTGGCGAGTCAGTCACCGCCCCCCCCCCCCCCCCACTAGAAAGCTAACTGTGCTCCGGGGCTCAGCAGTACATAGTGCGGTGCTGTGAGGGGCGCCCTGAGCCAGCGCCTACACCCTACACTGACCTCTAAGCCTGTTAGGTTCCCAGGATCGCTGCCAGCATGATTCCTCAGGCCAGTATAATCTCCAGAAGAGCGGGAAGACAGCGCCATTAAGGGGGCGGTGCTTCTCCTCAGAGCGGACCCAGCAGCGTTCAGGGCCATTTTCCTGCCTGCAGAAACGCTGTCAGTGAAGAGCAGTCCCTCCATATCAACTCCAGCTATCTCTTACGGTACCAGGGGGTTGTAGAAGGGGGGAGGGGCTGTGTACAGACTGTGTAACCTATTAAGGTGCACAGTCAGCGCTGGTTGGGGTCTCCCTATACCTTGAAAGCACTGTGTGTGGGTTGGCTCCAATCTCTGTGTCTCTCTTGCCATTATTGGGGATGAAACTCAGCAAGGGAGCCTGAATGTTTATCCTCTATCAAATCTATGATTTCTCCGATTTCTACTAGGGTTGCACAGAATGAATCTGCAACTCAGGTTTTACAGAACTCTATGGCAGTTTGGTCTGGTTCTGTTACCTCTGGGCCCCCCTCTGTAGGTTCCCACAAACGCGCTCTTGCCCAGATTATGCAAGATGACACGGATACCGATTAGACACGGCAGACGGTGATGGGGATGTGCTCAGGGGGGCCGCACCTCTTGTTAAAAGGGTGCAGTTGATGATAGAGGCTGTTAGGGATGTGTTTAATATTGCTGATACAACAGGTTGAGGAGGCTTACTTCATTGACAATAAGAAAGCCTTGCTAACTTTCCCTGCATCCAAGGAATTAAATGCTATTTTTGAGAAAGCATGGGAAAGCCCGGAGAAAAAATTCCAGATCCCTAGAAGGGTTCTGGTTGCTTTCCCCTTCCCTGAGGAGGATAGGAAAAAAATGGGAAAACCCACCCATAGTGGATGCGTCTGTATCCAGACTCTCGAAAAAGGTGGTTTTACCTGTTCCAGGATCTACCACCTTAAAGGACATAACATTCAGGATTCTGCAGGATTTATGGTAGAATCCATGAAAGACCTGGGTTCCATGGCTGCAGGGATATCTTCCATGTCTGTCTCAGCTTGCAGGGGACTTTTGCTGTGCCAGTGGTCTGCCGACGCGGAATCCAGGAGAAATGTGGAGACACAGGTCAGGCTCTCTTTGGGGAAGCGTTGGATGCGTGGATCTCCACGGCTACTGCGGCTAAGTCACCCTTTCTACCCTCATCTGCACCTGCTACGAAGAAACCTTTTTCTTCAGCTGCATCACAGTCCTTTCGGGTTGCTAAATCAAGAAAGGCCAAACCGTCCAACACCTTATTTAGAGGAGGTCGACCAAAATCCAAGAAACCTGCTGCTGCGGGTTCCCAGGAACAGAAGTCTGCTTCAGGTATGGCAAAGTCCTCCAGATGACGGTGGACCGCGTGGCCTGGAGGTAGGGCCAGGGGGGGTGAGACTCAGACATTTCAGTCACGTCTGGGTGTTGTCCGGCCTGGATCCCTGGGTACAAGATATTGTGTCCCAGGGGTACAGGCTGGAAATTCAAGATCTCCCTCCTCACTGGTTCTTCAAATCAGGCTTGCCAGCTTTGCCGGCAGACAGAGATATCCTACAGGGAGCCATCCAGAAGTTGGTGGAGGCACAGGTTATTGTACCAGTTCCTCCCCAGATGCAAAACAAGGGTTACTATTAAAACCTTTTCATGGTAGCGAAACCGGATGGTTCGGTCAGGCCCATTCTGAACTTAAAATCACTAAACCCCTTTCTGAGGGAGCCCAAGTACAAAATGGAGTCTCTAAGGGCGGTGATATCAGGTCTGGAGGAGGGGGAATTCCTTGTATCCCTGGATATCAAGGATGCGTACCTCCACATTCCGATTTTGCCGCCGCATCAAGCTTATCTCAGATTCGCACTGTTGGACTGTCATTTTCAGTTCCAGGCCCTGCCATTCGGCCTCTCCACAGCACCGAGGGTATTCACCAAGGTGATGGCAGAAATTATGGTTCTCCACAGACAGGGGGTGAACATAATTCCATATCTGGACGATCTGCTGATAAAGGCATCGTCCAAGGAGAAGCTTTTACAGTCCATAGCTCTCAAGACCCAGCTTCTCAGGGAACATGGTTGGATCCTGAATCTTCCAAAATCACATTTGGAACCAACCAGGAGGTTGTCATTTCTGGGAATGATCCTCGACACGGAAGTACAGAGGGTGTTTCTTCCAGAGGAAAAATCGTTGGTGATGCAAACAATGGTCCGAGATGTCCTGAAGCCAGCCCGGGTGTCAGTTCATCAGTGCATTCACCTTCTGGGGAAGATGGTGGCCTCCAACGAGGCTCTGCAGTACAGGGGATTTCATGCATGGTCCTTCCAACTGGATCTCCTGGACAAATGGTCGGGATCTCTTCTACACGTGCACCAGAGAATACGTCTGTCGCCAAAGGCCAGGATCTCACTCCTCTGGTAGCTGCAATTACCTCACCTTCTGGAGGGCCGCAGGTTTGGGATTCAGGACTGGATACTTCTAAACATGGATGCAAGTCTCTGGGGCTGGGGCGCAGTCACTCAAGGGGAAACCTTCCAAAGAAGGTGGTCAAGTCTGGAAGCCGTGCCTGCCGATAAACATTCTGGAACTAAGAGCCATCTACAATGGTCTTCTCCAAGTGGCCCATCTTCTGAGAATTCGGGCCATTCAAGTGCAGTCGGACAACGTAACAACAGTGGCTTACAGAAACCGACAGGGTGGAATGAAGAGCAGAGCTGCAATGTCAGAGGTAACAAGAATCATCCTCTGGGTGGAAAAACATGTATTGGCGCTGTCGGCTATCTTAATTCCGGGAGTAGACAACTGGGAAGCGGACTTCCTCAGCAGACACAATCTCCATCCAGGAGAGTGGAGTCTCCATCTGGAGGTGTTCAAGGAGGTAACAGATCTTTGGGGCGTACCCAAAATATACATGATGGCCTCTCATCTCAACAAGAGGCTTCAGCGATATTGTTCTAGGTCGAGGGACCTGCAAGCAGTGGCGGTGGGCGCCCTAGTGACTCCGTGGGTGTTCCAGTCGGTGTATGTGTTTGCTCCACTTCCACTCATTCCAAGAGTGCTAAAACTCATAAGGAGAACAAGATTTCAGGCAATCCTCATTGCTCCGGACTGGCCAAGAAGGGCTTGGTATGCGGATTTTCTGGATCTAATGCTAGAAGAGCCGAGGCCTCTTCCTCTTCGGGAGGACCTGCTGCAGCAGAGGCCGTTTGCTTATCAAGACTTACCGCAGCTACGTTTGACGGCATGGAGGTTGAACGCCAGATCTTAGCTCAGAAGGTCATTCCAAGCAAGGTTATTCCTACCCTGATACAGGCAAGGAAAGTAGTAACATCAAAGCATTACCATCGCATTTGGAAAAAGTATGTGTCTTGGTGTGAATCCAAGAGGTTTCTTACGGTGGAGTTTAAACTTGGACGGTTTCTCCTCTTCCTGCAAGCAGGTGTGGATGTGGGCCTGTGTTTGGGATCAATTAAGGTCCAGATTTTGTCCCTATCCATTTTCTTCCAGAAACAGTTGGTTGCCCTCCCTGAGGTTCAGACCTTTTTGAAGGGAGTTCTGCACATCCAACATCCTTTTGTGCCGCCTACGGCGCCCTGGGATCTTAATGTGGTGTTGCAGGTCCTCCAGTTGGACTGATTTGAGCCTCTACAGGAGGTTGAGGTCAAGTTTCTCACGTGGAAGGCTGTCACTTTGTTGGCCTTGGCTTCTGCTATATGTGTGTCGGAGTTGAGGGCTTTGTCATGTAAAAGCCCAAACTTGATCTTCCATGAAGATAGAGCTGAGCTCTGGACACGTCCGCAGTTCCTTCCGAAGGTTGTGTCTGCATTTTCTCTCAACCAACCTATTGTGGTGGCAGTTGCTACTGACTCCTTAGTTTCATTAAAGTCCTTGGATGTTGTAAGGACTCTGAAAATCTATGTGAAGAGGACTGCTCGTCACAGAAAATCGGACTCTCTGTTTGTCCTGTATGATCCCAAGAAACTTGGGTGTCCTGCTTCTAAGTAGACAATCTCTCGCTGGAACAGGTTCACTATCCAGCATACATATTCTACGGCAGGATTGCCGTGTCCTACGTCTGTTAAGGCCCACTCTACTCGTAAGGTGGGTTCTTCCTGGGCGGCTGCCCGGGGTGTCTCGGCTTTACAGCTTTGCCGAGCGGCTTCTTTTGCAAAGTTCTACAAGTTCGATACTTTGGCCTCTGAGTATCTGATGTTTTGTCAATCAGTTCTGCAGGAACATCCGCGCTCTCCCTCCTGTTCTGGGAGCTTTGGTACATCCCCATGGTACTAATGTGGACCCCAGCATCCTCTAGGATGTAAGAGAAAATAGAATTTTAATTACCTACTGGTTAATCCTTTCTCGTAGTCTGTAGAGGATGCTGGGTGCCCGCCCAGTGCTTTGTGATCCTGCAGTGGTTACTTAGTTCAGTACTGCTTAGTTCTTGGTAAGTACTGTTTTGTTACTTGGTAAGTAATATTGTTCAGCCATTGCTGATGTTTCAAGCTAGTTAGCTTGGTTTGCCTTGTGTGTGAGCTGTTGTGAATCTCGCCACTATCTGTGTATAATCCTTCTCTCGAAGATGTCCGTCTCCTTTGGCACAGTTTCTAGACTGAGTCTGGTAGGAGGGGCATAGAGGGAGGAGCCAGCCCACACTCTCAAACTCTTATAGTGCCAATGGCTCCTAGTGGACCCAGCTATACCCCATGGTACTAATGTGGACCCCAGCATCCTCTACGGACTACGAGAAAAGGATTTACCGGTAGGTAAAGTTAAATACTGCTTTAACCATGTTGTCGTTGTTTGAGTTAATGTTAAGTAAATGACTGTATGGAAGTCAGATTTAGAAAAGCAAGTGAATATTTATTTTTAAGGACCATGCCCATATACAGGTCGAGAGCCACATTCTCTCAGCCTGGGTCAAAATGAATCAACCCAGAAACATGTCAATACAATGATTTTTATAACATACAGTTACGCCCCATTCTTATAACCATCCCATATGATTTCATGCATCTTGAGTACAGTGTTATGCAATATTAGGACAATAGGCAAAGACAACAAAGAGATATTTACCAAATACATCCTCGTGATGAGGCTGACTCGTGCTTTTAACCATGTGTCCTTGATTATAATAAAGAATACTATTTTCCTAATTTTCCATTGTTTAAAGTTGTGTGTGTGGGTATTCCTTATTAGTAGTGATGAGCGGGTTCGGTTCCTCTGAATCCGAACCCCCAGAAGTTCACCCATTTTACACGGTTCCAAGGCAGACTCGGATCCTCCCGCCTTGCTCGGTTAACCCGAGCGCGCCCGAACGTCATCATCCCGCTGTCGGATTCTCGCGAGATTCGTATTCTATATAAGGAGCCGTGCGTCGCCGCCATTTTCACTCGTGCATTGGAGATGATAGGGAGAGGACGTGCAGCGTTCTCTCAGTTGTGTTCAGTGTGCTGCAAATATCTGTGCTCAGTGTGCTGCAAATATCTGTGCTCAGTGTGCTTGCAAATATCTGTGCTCAGTGTGTTGAAAATATCTACGTTCTCTGCCTGAAAAACGCTCCAAATCTGTGCTGCATTGTAGTATATAGTAGAAGGACAGTGCAGAATTTTGCTGACCAGTGACCACCAGTATTATATCAGTATGGTACAGTAGTCCACTGCTCTACCTACCTCTGTGTCGTCAGGTATACTATCCATCCATACCTGTGGTGCATTTTAGTTGTGCGCAGTATATATAGTAGGAGGACAGTGCAGAATTTTGCTGACCACCAGTATATAATATATAGCAGTACGGTACAGTAGGCCACTGCTCTACCTACCTCTGTGTCGTCAAGTATACTATCCATCCATACCTGTGGTGCATTTTAGTTGTGCGCAGTATATATAGTAGGAGGACAGTGCGGAATTTTGCTGACCACCAGTATATAATATATAGCAGTACGGTACAGTAGTCCACTGCTCTACCTTCCTCTGTGTCGTCAAGTATGCTATCCATCCATACCTGTGGTGCATTTTAGTTGTGCGCAGTATATATAGTAGGAGGACAGTGCATAATTTTGCTGACCACCAGTATATAATATATAGCAGTACGGTACAGTAGTCCACTGCTCTACCTACCTCTGTGTCGTCAGGTATCCTATCCATCCATACCTGTGGTGCATTTTAGTTGTGCGCAGTATATATAGTAGGAGGACAGTGCAGAATTTTGCTGACCACCAGTATATAATATATAGCAGTACGGTACAGTAGTCCACTGCTCTACCTACCTCTGTGTCGTCAAGTATGCTATCCATCCATACCTGTGGTGCATTTTAGTTGTGCGCAGTATATATAGTAGGAGGACAGTGCATAATTTTGCTGACCACCAGTATATAATATATAGCAGTACGGTACAGTAGGCCACTGCTCTACCTACCTCTGTGTCGTCAAGTATACTATCCATCCATGCCTGTGGTGCATTTAAGTTGTGCGCAGTATATATAGTAGTAGGTCATTGCTATTGATATATTACTGGCATATAATTCCACACATTAAAAAATGGAGAACAAAAATGTGAAGGGTAAAATAGGGAAAGATCAAGATCCACTTCCACCTCGTGCTGAAGCTGCTGCCACTAGTCATGGCCGAGACGATGAAATGCCATCAACGTCGTCTGCCAAGGCCGATGCCCAATGTCATAGTAGAGAGCATGTAAAATCCAAAAAACAAAAGTTCAGTAAAATGACCCAAAAATCAAAATTAAAATCGTCTGATGAGAAGAAACTTGCCAATATGCCATTTACGACACGGAGTGGCAAGGAACGGCTGAGGCCCTGGCCTATGTTCATGGCTAGTGGTTCAGATTCACATGAGGATGGAAGCACTCATCCTCTCGCTAGAAAAATGAAAAGACTTAAGCTGGCAAAAGCACAGCAAAGAACTGTGCGTTCTTCTTAATCACAAATCCCCAAGGAGAGTCCAATTGTGTCGGTTGCGATGCCTGACCTTCCCAACACTGGACGGGAAGAGGTGGCGGCTTCCACCATTTGCACGCCCCCTTCAAGTGATGGAAGGAGCACCCGCAGTCCAGTTCCTGATAGTCAAATTGAAGATGTCACTGTTGAAGTACACCAGGATGAGGATATGGGTGTTGCTGGCGCTGAGGAGGAAATTGACAAGGAGGATTCTGATGGTGAGGTGGTTTGTTTAAGTCAGGCACCCGGGGAGACACCTGTTGTCCGTGGGACGAATATGGCCATTGACATGCCGGTCAAATTACAAAAAAAATCACCTCTTCGGTGTGGAATTATTTTAACACAAATGCAGACAACAGGTGTCAAGCCGTGTGTCGCCTTTGTCTAGCTGTATTAAGTAGGGTAAGGACATTAACCACCTCGGAACATCCTTCCTTATACGTCACCTGGAGCGCATTCATCAGAAGTCATTGACAAGTTCAAAAACTTTGGGTGACAGCGGAAGCAGTCCATTGACAACTAAATCGCTTCCTCTTGTAACCAAGCTCCTGCAAACCACACCACCAACTCCCTCAGTGTCAATTTCCTCCTTAGACAGGAAAGCCAATAGTCCTGCAGGCCATGTCACTGTCAAGTCTGACGAGTCCTCTCCTGCCTGGGATTCCTCAGATGCATCCTTGAGTGTAACGCCTACTGCTGCTGGCGCTGCTGTTGTTGCTGCTGGGAGTCGATCGTCATCCCAGAGGGGAAGTCGGAAGACCACTTGTACTACTTCCAGTAAGCAATTGACTGTCCAACAGTCCTTTGCGAGGAAGATGAAATATCACAACAGTCATCCTGCTGCAAAGCGGATAACTCAGGCCTTGGCAGCCTGGGTGGTGTTAAACGTGTTTCCGGTATCCACCGTTAATTCACAGGAAACTAGAGAATTGCATGAGGTACTGTGTCCCCGGTACCAAATACCATCTAGGTTCCATTTCTCTAGGCAGGTGATACCGAAAATGTACACAGACGTCAGAAAAAGAGTCACCAGTGTCCTAAAAAATGCAGTTGTACCCAATGTCTACTTAACCACGGACATGTGGACAAGTGGAGCAGGGCAGACTCAGGACTATATGACTGTGACAGCCCACTGGGTAGATGTATTGCCTCCCGCAGCAAGAACAGCAGTGGTGGCACCAGTAGCAGCATATAGCAAACGCCAACTCGTTCCTAGGCAGGCTACGCTTTGTATCACCACTTTCCATAAGAGGCACACAGCTGGCAACTTCTTACGGAAACTAAGAAACATCATCGCAGAATGGCTTACCCCAATTGGACTCTCCTGGGGATTTGTGACATCGGACAATGCCACCAATATTGTGCGTGCATTACATGTGGGCAAATTCCAGCACGTCCCATGTTTTGCACATACATTGAATTTGGTGGTGCAGAATTATTTAAAAAACGACATGGGTGTGCAAAAGATGCTGTCGGTGGCCCGAAGAATTGCGGGCCACTTTCGGCATTCAGCCACCGCGTGCCGAAGACTGGAGCACCAGCAAACACTCCTGAACCTGCCCTGCCATCATCTGAAGCAAGAGGTGGTAACGAGGTGGAATTCAACCCTCTATATGCTTCAGAGGATGGAGGAGCAGCAAAAGGCCATTCAAGCCTATACAGCTACCTACGATATAGGCAAAGGAGGGGGAATGCACCTGACTCAAGCGCAGTGGAGAATGATTTCAACGTTGTGCAAGGTTCTGCAACCCTTTGAACTTGCCACACGTGAAGTCAGTTCAGACACTGCCAGCCTGAGTCAGGTCATTCCCCTCATCAGGCTTTTGCAGAAGAAGCTGGAAAGATTGAAGGAGGAGCTAAAATGGAGCGATTCCACTAGGCATGAGGGACTTGTGGATGGAGCCCTTAATTCGCTGAACCAGGATTCACGGGTGGTCAATCTGTTGAAATCAGAGCACTACATATTGGCCACCGTGCTCGATCCTAGATTTAAAACCTACGTTGTATCTCTCTTTCCAGCAGACACAAGTCTGCAGAGGTTCAAAGACCTGCTGGTGAGAAAATTGTCAAGTCAAGCCGAACGTGACCCGTCAACAGCTCCTCCTTCACATTCTCCCGCAACTGGGGCTGCGAGGAAAAGCCTAAGAATTCCTAGCCCACCCGCTGGCGGTGATGCAGGGCAGTCTGGAGCGAGTGCTGATATCTGGTCCGGACTGAAGGACCTGCCAACGATTACTGACATGTCGTCTACTGTCACTGCATATGATTCTGTCACCATTGAAAGAATGGTGGAGGATTATATGAGTGACCGCATCCAAGTAGGCATGTCAGACAGTCCGTACGTATACTGGCAGGAAAAAGAGGCAATTTGGAGGCCCTTGCAGAAACTTGCTTTATTTTACCTAAGTTTCCCCCCCTCCAGTGTGTACTCCGAAAGAGTGTTTAGTGCAGCCGCTCACCTTGTCAGCAATCGGTGTACGAGGTTACTTCCAGAAAATGTGGAGATGATGTTCACCAAAATGAATTATGGATCTGCTCAGAATATATATGCATCAGTGATAGTGTTATTATAACTAGGTAATCTACACTCCTTGCATTTTGGATCTGCTCAGAATATATATGCATCAGTGATAGTGTTATTATAACTAGGTAATCTACACTCCTTGCATTTTGGATCTGCTCAGAATATATATGCATCAGTGATAGTGTTATTATAACTAGGTAATCTACACTCCTTGCATATTTGTATATCATAAGCTATATTGTATTCTAGGATGAAACTGTTTTGCAGCTTTATATAGTTGGTAACTGCTATCTTAGTATTTGTTTTAGTTGAGTTTTATGACATGCTCTGTAAACGGGGGTGGGATGTTAGGCCTTGATTGCAATTACTAGAGACACATGGATACTTACCATTCATAAGGAAAGATGCTTGGCTGAACAACAGCCAGCTGAACAACAGCCAGCTGAACAGGGCTTTATTAGAAGGGCTTTTTTAAAAGGGTTATGAAAATATTACAATATAGACTTACCCAGGACGAAAACAAACGGAAACAACCCACCGACAAAACAGAAAACATCGTCCCTTCCTTACATTCCCAATCATCTGTGTATTTCAGCGTATGTAAATATTTTACCAACTAAAATCCTTATGACCTCTAAGAACAAAATGCAACCAATTTGGTAGACAACTATATACATTGTGATTTACATGTGATTGTACATACCTGTTTGTCACTTTGCTCTATAATGCACAGTTAACATACAGCAGAACAACACCAGTAGGCACCTGCACTTTTAACTTGAACAAGTTAAACCTTACACTCTCAGCCTAGAAAACACTGATTTCATCTCAAACTAACTATGGCCCTCATTCCGAGTTGATCGCTCGCAAGGCGAATTTAGCAGAGTTGCTCACGCTAAGCCTACGCCTACTGGGAGTGTATCTTAGCTTCTTAAAATTGCGACCGATGTATTCGCAATATTGCGATTACAAACTACTTAGCAGTTTCAGAGTAGCTTCAGACTTACTCGGCATCTGCGTTCAGTTCAGTGCTTGTCGTTCCTGGTTTGACGTCATAAACACACCCAGCGTTCGCCCAGACACTCCCCCGTTTCTCCGGCCACTCCTGCGTTTTTTCCGGAAACGGTAGCGTTTTTATCCACACGCCCCGAAAACGCCGTGTTTCCGCCCAGTAACACCCATTTCCTGTCAATCACACTACGTTCGCCAGAGCGAAGAAAAAGCAGTGAGTAAAAATACTATCTTCATTGTAAAATTACTTGGCGCAGTCGCAGTGCGAATATTGCGCATGCGTACTAAGCGGAATTTCACTGCGATGCGAAGAAAATTACCGAGCGAACGACTCGGAATGAGGGCCTATGTTCCACAAATTGATTTTCTGCATTGCTCTTCATGGAGTATTCATAAAGGCCATTGCATCATTCAGTCTCCCAGCAACTCACCCCTCTGTACATGTTGCCCCCTCAATTCTACACTCCCCTCTTATTAGCACTCATGAGCTTTTTACTTCCCTATACTCATTGACAATAACATCTACAACCTCTCACCATAAAAAACTTTCACAAACCTCTGACACCCACATTTATCTCTCTCTCTTCTGCTTCTGATAGCTGGTGACATTTCACCAAATCCAGGACCCAGCCACTTGCATCACTCGCATTCACCTGATTCACAGCAACATAGAAATCCAGCTAACCTCATAAACATCACATGTCTTCCATCACCCTCCAGATCACTAAAATGTGCCTTATGGAATGCACGCTCTGTTTGTAACAAATTAACATCCATCCATGACCTCTTCATATCTAACAACATCAATCTGCTGGCTATAACTGAAACCTGGCTCACACAATCTGACACAGCCTCCCCTGCAGCACTGGCACATGGTGGTCTCCACTTTACACACACCTCCAGACCCGATAACCATAAAGGAGGAGGAGTTGGACTTTTACTTTCCCAATCTTTTGCATATACTGTTCTACCACAGGTTCCATCACTCACATTTACATCATTTGAAGTACATTCCATTAGGGTTTACTCTCCTTTCTCTCTGCGTGTTGCAGCTATCTACCGCCCACCTGGGCATCCAAAACAATTTTTGGAAGATTTTTCTGCCTGGCTCCCTCACTTCCTATCCTCTGACATCTCCACCATTATCATGGGTGATTTCAATATTGCTATTGATTGTCCAAAATCTGCTGCGCATGCCTCCAAACTACTCTCTCTAACCTCCTCTCTTGGCCTCTCCCAATGGACTGACTCCTCTACTCATCAGGCGGGCCACTGCCTTGATCTAGTATTCACCAGACTATGCTCCATCGCTGAACTCACCAACACTCCGTTCCCCCTCTCAGATCACAACCTTATCACCTGCATGCTTTCATCTGTTAATTCAAACCCTGTGTTGCGGAAGTTCTCCAATCTTCCTCAAACTCGCAGAAATATTAACACAATTAATCTTCAAGAACTTTCCACTTCACTCCAACAACTGCTTTCACCTATTTCTGCATTCACCTCTCCTGAGATGGCTGTATCACACCTTAATGAGACTCTAGAACTAGCCCTTGATGAAGTGGCTCCAGCTACCCATCACACTCCACGTAGGCCTAGATGTCAACCATGGCACTCCAAATTAACAAGACAACTACAAAAACTCACACGAAAACTTGAACGTCAGTGGCGTAAATCTCGTATTTCAAGTGACTTCCTCACATATAAGACAGTCTACCATTCTTATAAAAATGCCCTGGACACTGCCAAACAAACATATTTCCAAACTCTTATCTCTGCTCAAGCCTCTAACCCCAAACGACTCTTTAATACATTTAAATCACTTCTGAATCCTCCCGCACCTACCCCACCAGCCACTATCAAGGCACAGGATCTTGCTTCCTACTTCAAGGAGAAGATTGCTAAGATCCGAGATGAAATGGTATGCTCTTCGGCAGCCAGTGACCTGCTCCGTTCTTTACCTGAACCCTCTGGCACTCTTTCTTCATTTGATCCCACAAATGAAGATGAAGTATCATCACTCTTCTCATCCTGCTTCTCTACTACCTCTCCTCTTGATCCTTTACCCTCACAAATAAGTAAAGCTCTGTCTCTGGTGCTCATCCCTACCTTAACTAACATCTGTAATCTCTCTCTCTCTACTGGTATTTTTCCTTCACTCTTCAAGCATGCAGTGATTACTCCTATTTTAAAAAAACAAAATTCTGACCCTAATGCTCTCTCAAACTACCGCCCTATCTCTCAGCTCCCTTGTCTCTCTAAGCTACTTGAGAGACTTGCCTACACTCGACTCACACACTTTCTTAACTCATACACTTTGTTGGACCCACTTCAGTCAGGCTTCCATTCCCAACATTCCACAGAGACGGCACTGACTAAAGTGGTTAATGATTTGGTCACTACGAAGTCTAAAGGCCACTACTCACTACTTATTCTTCTAGACCTATCTGCTGCATTTGACACTGTAGACCACTCTCTTCTCATACAGACACTACAATCCCTAGGTCTTAAAGACACAGCCCTTTCTTGGTTCCTATCGTACCTATCTAATCGCTCCTTCAGTGTTCGCTTCTCTGAATCTACCTCCTCTTCGCTACCTCTTTCAGTTGGAGTACCGCAAGGCTCAGTCTTGGGTCCTCTGCTTTTCTCTATCTATACCTCATCTCTTGGTAAACTAATCAGCTCTTTTGGTTTTCAGTATCATCTGTACGCAGATGATACTCAAATCTACCTATCCTCCCCTGACTTGTCCCTATCAGTACTGGACCGTGTCACTAAATGCCTTTCTGTCATCTCATCCTGGATGACATCTCGCCACCTCAAACTTAATATTTCAAAGACAGAGTTAATTATATTTCCACCGGCCAATAGTAGGTACCAACCTGATATCTCTATCACTGTTGAAAACTCGACTATCTACCCTACCCCACAAGCTCGCTGCCTAGGTGTCATCCTTGACTCTGATCTGTCCTTTGTTCCCCACATTCAATCTGTCTCAAGATCATGTTACATGCATCTAAAAAACATATCCAAAATACGACCATACCTTACACAAGACACTGCAAAAACTCTAATCCACGCGCTCATCATCTCCCGCATTGATTATTGCAATAGTCTCCTAACTGGTCTTCCCAAAACGAGACTCTCACCACTACAATCCATTCTGAATGCAGCGGCGAGGCTTATCTTCCTTGCTAGACGTTCATCGTCTGCAGATCCACTCTGTCAGTCCCTCCATTGGTTACCTGTACTCTACCGCATTCAATATAAAATACTTTTACTCACACACAAGGCCATTAACCAAACTACACCAACGTACATCACTTCGCTTATCACAAAATATCTCCCAACCCGACCTCTTCGCTCTTCACAAGACCTGCGTCTCTCATCCACACTCATTACTCGCTCCCACTCACGACTGCAGGACTTTCATCGGGCTGCACCCACTCTGTGGAATGCCCTACCACGCACAATAAGACTCTCCTCTAGTCTCCAAACCTTCAGCGTTCCCTCAAAACTCACCTCTTTAGGCAAGCTTATCACATTCCAGAACCGCCCACATAACTTTCATAAACCTTCCTATCAAATTACATCCACTCTGTACAGTCCACACATATCCTCACATGTCTTTTCATTCTATGCAATAGATAGCACCTTTCCTTGTGTACATATGCCTATTTCCCTATAGATTGTAAGCTTGCGAGCAGGGCCTTCCTACCTCTGACTGTTATCACCCAGTTTGTTATTGTTATTTCAAATTGTAAAGCGCAACGGAATTTGCTGCACTATATAAGAAACTGTTAATAAATAATAATAATAATCATCTCCTCCGTGGAGACATTCACCAGCAATTGCCTCCAGAAAGTACACAGGGACCTGAGATGGTGGATTCCAGTGGGGACGAATTAATAATCTGTGAGGAGGGGGATGTACACAGTGAAAGGGGTGAGGAATTGGAGGATGATGAGGAGGAGGTGGACATCTTGCCTCTGTAGAGCCAGTTTGTGCAAGGAGAGATTGATTGCTTCTTTTTTGGTGGGGGCCCAAACCAACCAGTGATTTCAGTCACAGTCGTGTGGCAGACCCTGTCGCTGAAATTATGGGTTTGTTAAAGTGTGCATGTCCTGTTTATACAACATAAGGGTGGGTGGGAGTGCCCAAGGACAATTCCATCTTGCACCTATTTTTTCTCTCATTTTTACATAGCACCATATATTTCAATTTAGCTCGCCCTCCAAGCACTGCATTATTATTTTTCTGCTGGCTTGGGGCTGCTGTACTCAAATTAATGCCTATTGCTGGCACTTGAAAAGTTCCTCTGTGAACTGGTCTCTGAAAGTAATACACAGAAAACCAGAGATCTCAAAGTTTGGACCCTTATTAGGTATAGTGTCATTACCTCTTCCTCTTGCATAGAAATTGGTGAAAACACAGCTAGGACAATTGTCAAGTCGTACTTAGGACTCCACAGTAACATTGTCAAATCACCTCCTTTTGGAAAAAGCCCAGTTATTCCTCCCTTAGTCCATTGTCAAACAAGTTTGGTTTGTCTTTCGAATGGAGTACATATCTTGTGTTATTTGTAACACCCCAAATAACTTATCCACAATTTGAACACTCTGGTTGGACTATTATAATGCTGCTCCTCCATTTTGCCTCGGCCTTTGAATAGGTCTAGCCAGCTATTGTGATATGGTCAGAGTCTGGGTCTACCACCACTTATTGTTTTAAATTAATTCTGTTGTTTCTTTGCTCAACACGTACTAGGGTCTACTGCAAATGTTTTTAGAAATATAGTGCTGCGTACTCTTGTCCTCCCCTTCCCTTTTCTTTAATTCTGTACCCCACCCCCTTCTGGGCTAACCTGTTGACATTTTTTCCATAAACAGTTCTTTAAAAAACAAATAAAAAAAAACAACTTTCTGGTAAAATCATGATGGAAGAATGCAAATAGCTAGTAATTGAAAATGATCCAGTGACTGACAGTCCCTATGTTCAGCCTAGATACCGTGTCAGGGCAAATTTCACTTGTTTGTTTCTCAAGGTATAAATAAATGGATTCATAAATGGTGCAATGATTGTGTTCAAGACAACAGCCATTTTGCTGAAGTCTATGGTAGCACCCTTAATGTAACGTAAACACATGAACACGGAGCCTGTATAGAATACTGAAACAAGGATAAGGTGTGAAGAACAGGTTGAAAATGTCTTCCATCGCTGGCCATCAGAGGGTAATTTGATAATTGCTACAATTATCAGTGTATATGACACAATGATGCATGTAAGTGATCCAAGAACAGTTACCGAAGATGCCAGTAGATTTGCAAGGTTCATAAGACTAGTGTCTTGGCAGACAAGCTTTAATAGGGGATCAATGTCACAAAAAAAGTGATCAATATTGTTGGGGCCACAAAACTTAAAAAAATTAGAAATTATAAATGGGCCTAAATTATTTGCAAAGCCACCCAACCAGCAACCCACAACAAGGTGCAGGCACAGCCTATGGTTCATTACAGTCCCATAACGTAAAGGGTGACATATTGCCATGTACCTGTCAAAGGCCATGACTGCCAGGAGAAAGAAATCAGCAGAAGCTAAAAAGAAATAGACAGTGCACTGAATAAGACAACCATAATAGGAGATGGCACGATCTTCAAATGCAAGAATGGACAGAAGCTTTGGTGACACAAAGCTCCAAGACTGACAAGTTAAAAAGGAAAAAGTACATGGGAGTGTGGAGGCTGTGAATTTTCCAACTAAGAGTAAGTACAAGAAAGTTTCCAAATAAAGTGGTTAGGTAAATGATCAGAAGAAGTGCGAAAAGGAAAATCTGAAGGTACCTGGAGCAATGGAATTCTATGAGAAGAAAACCATTGCTTATATTATACATTGTTACAGTATCTGTGCTATCAACATATCCATTATTACAGACTGGTCCAAAACAATCCATTCATTATTATTGCAAATTAAGATGTGCACCTAAAACACATAATTAATAAATACGATGTGTGGCTATTAAATAACGAGACTGATGCTATAATTTACATTTAATTATATTAAGTACATTTTAACGCCATTCCCTTTCTATGTACTCCCTTTCTGCTTCCACACACCGCTGTTTTCTTATTTTTCATTGGTCAAAGCCGTGCTGAAGCTCATTATCCGTCAGTTGTCTGAACAGCTCCATTTTCTTCTTTACCTCAGTAACTGATGCAAAACGGCATCCCATGAGTACAGATTTGACTTTAAGGAAAAGAAAGAAGTCACATGGTGCGGTATCCAGATGATAAATCTACACTGTCTAGACAGATAGTCAGTTGGTCAACACCGTAAGGTCTATATGGTCAAAAGGTTGACAGGTAAAATGTAGACAGTTCTTAAAGTCGACAGGTACAAAATGTCAATATGTTCAAAGTGTCAACATGACAAATGTCAACACACTTATGTTTTTGAGAGGTTTCACATATTTTTCAACTTTTGCTTGATTTAATATCCACATAGTTTCTGATTGGGAATAGTACTCTGACTTCCTTGCCGCGAGGGTAGAGGTGTGCTATAATTGGGGTCACATATCATGAAACACAGAAAATTACACCAAAAAATGTAAGCAATTGTGCTGACATTTTCTGTATCAACCATTTCAATGTCAACTTTTTGACCCTATTGACCTTTTGTATATGTCATCTTTTTCTACTGTCTACCTTTTCCATGTCAACCTTTAAACCCTGTGAACCTAATGCATGTCGGTCATTTTGGGTGACCTAATGACTCTCTAATTCCTGTAGTAATTTAATACCACACCCACACGTGGCTAGGTCTGGCGAGTATGGAGGCTGTTCTAGAACAGCAATCTTTTTCTCGAACAAAAACTTCTTCACAGATAGAATGGTATGGCATCTTTCTTCTGATTTTTTTTCTACAAAGTTACTAGAACATTTTTGCAGTTATGTTGATTCACTATTGGTACCCAGTCTGCTAAATAAACACTTGCCATCTTCTATATGTGCTCAACTGGTGAGACACTCTATTCCTGACTATTTACTGCATGCATTGATACCACAACTATGCTGAGACTGACTGTTCCATCTGAGATTCTCCACTGCTGGAAATTGATTTTGGTAACCCTTTTAACTCACTAACACAGCATTTCACTGGATACTGTTCCTCTGAAGCACATCTACTATACAGTATATAAATTTATTGAGAATTAATATATATAACTTGCTGGATTTTCATCAAAGCAGATTATTAAGATGCATTTTATTGTGCTAATGTATATGATATGTGTATCACTATTTGTATGTTTTAACTGTTATCCATACCCCCAATAGGTATATCATTATAATTTTTAAAATAGATAGCAGTATTATTAAGAGCTACCTAGGTTGTTCCCTTTTTCTCTGTGTTTATAGAGGCTGGCATAGCTCTTTCCCTGGTGGCTGTTGATATACTGTACATTTCTTTAAGAGCACTATTTAGTACAGAACCCTAAACCATTGTTGTTCTGCCAAAATAACTCCCTTGATATCAAAGAAAACAATTAACATGGCTTTGAATTTGGATTTACTTTGACGCGCTTTCTTCATTCTAGGTAATTATCATGTTTTTCAGTGCATGGACTGCCATTTTGTCTCAGGATGGTTCATACTCCAGGTAATAATAGCTTTATCTAAAAAATTTTAATCATCTTGAATTTGTTCCAAAATGTCTGTAAAAATGTGCTTTCAATTTTCTTTCAGCTTGGCAGTGAGAAGCCTTGAAACCATCTTAGCAAAAACCTTTGTCATGTTAAGATCTTGATGCAAAGTTTGCCTAACAGTTTCTTTGTTGATGTTTATAATTTCTGCTATTGTTCAGATGCTGAGTTAATGGTCAATTCGATTCATTTTGTTCTACCTTTGAAACAAGCATTTTTGCGATGCACAGGAAAAACACAACTTCTTTGAATGCCGTATGATATTTGCGGAAGGGGTGACACCAAGGTCAATGTTCCCCAACTCCCATTTAACTCACAAAGTATGGTTTATGCTTTACACGTACAGTCTCATTATTTAATAGCTGTACCTCACATGCCGTATGCCTGTTTGCAGCAACCCAGGTCATTTTCGATTAATTGCTCTCTTTGAACCATTGAAGAAGCACCGGGGTGGAAGGTGACTCTCAACCGACGGTGAAGTTCAGCAAGCCATCAGGCCCTAGCTTCAGGCGCTTTACACTGACTTGATATATGCCAAGATGTATGGGGACTACGTGGAATAATAATCTATGCAAAGGCCATATTATTGATTATACGTATATGTATACTGTAAGTTGAATAAATTTACACAATGAGAGGTCTTGTTACCTAATTTATTGAACCACCTCTCTCTCTCTCTCTCTCTCTCTATATATATATTTATATATAGGGATCCAATTCAGCCGGCACTCCAATACAGGGTATAAACGCCCCGGTGTCCTGTTCATAAATACTTCATATTTGTCCAAAAAGAACGGCACTCAGGGACTATCATCATAGCAAAAACTTGTATTAAAGTCAGAACAAATGTAAACGTTTTCGGGGACTCAGCCCCTTCGTCAGGATCACAGACAATAACAGTTGAATCAAACACAGACACACATTTAAATATCATTATTGTTACTCACCTGTCCACGTCCGTTCATCAGGACTCCCAGCGCCGGCATGCTGCAGTGACGCGCTTCCTGTGAAGACAGGAACCGTTTCCATGGTGCCCGCTGGCTTGCGTTCAGCATGACCGGACTTCCTGCTTCAACCTCAAGCGCGTCCTGCGCATGCTCTGTCACCAGGAGCCTGTGAGGGAAAGAACAGGGGGAAACACTTATAGCAAAAAATATATTAATAACAACAAAAAATATATTACCACAAACAGAAAAATTTGAAAAACATAACGGAACATAAAAACAAAAGTGTAAATAATTCACAAAATTACTGCAGATAGAATAACGCGCCTATATCAATTCTCTAACATCCAATTGATTTTCTCATTTAGCCCCATGGGGTTAATGGTGCCCAATCGCATAATCCATTGGGATTCTTTAATTAAGAATTTTTTTTATCTATTCCCACCCCGTAAAGAAGCTGGAACATGATCTATGATGAAATATTTTAAAGAAGACAGAGAGTGACCCTTCTCCCTGAAATGCTTTGCCACAGGCTGATCAATAAACCTCCCTTCCAGAGTGAGACGAATGGCGGAACGATGTGCCGACATTCGTTCGCTAAATTTACGGATAGTCTGGCCGATGTAGTACAACCCACAAGGGCAGACTATCACGTAAACAACGAATGAGGTGCTGCAGGTGAGGACATGTTGAATCTCGTATGTTTTATTGTTCTGGGGATGCTTAAAAGATTTACATGCAATTAAATGGCTGCACGTTGCAAAGGTAGCACACTTGTAGCACACTGGCTTCTTACTGTACACATTGGGTGGCCTGGATACCCCCAAACCAGTGATATCTGTGTGTACAAGGCGATCTCGGAGATTACTACCCCTCCTGAATGCAGCCATAGGTCTAACATTCCTATAAACAGGTAAATCAGGGTCAGATCTCACCATAGGACACAGTGCTTGAGTGGCTCTTCTTATAATGGGACTGGCCACTGTGTAGTCAGATATCATTGGAAGTACATCCTGCTTGTCTTTCTGCCGCGGATGTAATAAATCAGTACGTGACATACCCAATACTTTGGATTTCTGTTCTAGAAGGATTTTCTTATCATAGCCTCTTTCAATGAATTTAACTATGAGGTTATCAATATGTCCTACTGTTTTACCAAAATCACTTGTTATTCTTGCAATCCTCATCATCTGAGACAATGGGAGGCCCTGTTTTAAAGGTTCAGGGTGATGGCTGGAAGCTTGCAAAAAGGTATTTCTGTCTGTGGCTTTGTGGTGCACCTCTGTCTCAAATTTACAGTTATTTAACAAAACTTTAACATCTAAAAAAACAGCTTCAGTGAAGCTGTAAGTATATGTCAACCAGATAGGAGATTGTGCACCATTAATCACAGACAACATTTTTTCTAAATTCTCTACACCCCCTGTCCACAACATAAACATGTCATCAATGTATCTGGTGTACCATAATACATTGTGACAAATGTTGGGATCCTCAAGGAATGTGACATCCTCAAAACTAAACATAAAAACATTAGCATACGAGGGGGCCACAGGCGACCCCATGGCACACCCCCGTAGTTGGAGGTAATAATTACCATCAAACAAAAAATAGTTTTGTCGTAATGTCAATTCCAAGAGGGTCAAAAAAAGATCATGATCAAACTCTTTAGCATCAAGAAAAGAATTGAGGAACTGGTGCATTGCACACAATCCCCCATCATGGGGTATAGAGGTATACAAACTTGAGACGTCCATACATACCATAAGTGTTCCTGGAGCAACTCCATCAAATTTAGAGAGCTCTAACAGAAACAATGTTTTATCTTTAAGAAACGACTGTTTTTTTGACAATAGTGGTTGTAAAATACAATCTAACAATTGAGCAACCGGTTGGTACAAAGACTCACGTGCTGAAAGGATAGGACGACCAGGTGGTTTCGCCCTATCCTTATGCACTTTAGGGAGGGTATACAGAATGGGGATCTTCGGAAGTTGTACCACCAATTTATTATAGACCTTAGAGGAAATCAACTGGTCATCACATGCTTTTTTAAGGATGCTTTTTAATTCTGATTGATATTGCTCAGTGGGATCTTTTGGTAATTTTAAGTAAACCTGTTTGTCAGATAATTGTGACTAAATTTCTGCTTTATAGTCACCAATATCTTGAATGATGATTGCTCCGCCCTTATCGGCGGGCCTGATAACAATATCGTCATATTTAGCAAGATCTTGTAATGCCTGAGTCTCATCTCTACACAAATTGTGCCGAATTGCGCCTGGTGCTGTTGTATATCTGGAAACGGCACCATCGAGTAATCGTCCAAAAGTTTTTAATGACGCATTATTGGAGACTGGATCATATTTGGAGCTAGAAGATAATTTCAGAAAAGGGTCCATAATGGTGGTCACCGATGTTTCTGGTTGATGTTGATAATGTTCTTTAAGACGTAGGTTCCTTGAAAACTTGTGAGCATCTCTCTTCCAGTTGAATTCATTATATTTGTTGGTGGGCACAAAACTCAAACCTTTATTTAACACTTGGATTTCCAGGGGTTTCAATGATCTTTGAGACAAATTGAAAATTAAATTTATAGAATGTGATAATATTAGGGATGTTAGGGACCCATGTGATGAAGTCACCTGGCCGCGGTACATGGGCCCGCATATTTGCGCAAATGTGTGCTAAGAACTTCAATTATACCCCATGTTAATTGTGAGGGTTTATTTTTCTTATTATCAGTGTTCTTAGTGCAAAGAGTGTGCATCTGCATCTCTCTTCCCCCAACATAGTATTAGAAGCCTCAGCATGATAGCACCTCTTGATATCTTTGGTAATAGGATGTGCAATCCAGGTCCCCCCCTTTTTTCCACTATATTTGTGTATATATTGTACACTGGAAGGCAAGGCTTCCTTCCTCTGGATTGGCACTCCTCCCATTCACCCTCAGGTGTTTTAATTAGCTGGGTTCCTGCATTTCAGATCACACATTGATAAGGCCCTATTTAGAGGTAAGTCCTGTATAAATTTATAGAATGTGATAATATTAGGGATGTTAGGGACCCATGTGATGAAGTCACCTGGCCGCGGTACATGGGCCCGCATATTTGCGCAAATGTGTGCTAAGAACTTCAATTATACCCCATGTTAATTGTGAGGGTTTATTTTTCTTATTATCAGTGTTCTTAGTGCAAAGAGTGTGCATCTGCATCTCTCTTCCCCCAACATAGTATTAGAAGCCTCAGCATGATAGCACCTCTTGATATCTTTGGTAATAGGATGTGCAATCCAGGTCCCCCCCTTTTTTCCACTATATTTGTGTATATATTGTACACTGGAAGGCAAGGCTTCCTTCCTCTGGATTGGCACTCCTCCCATTCACCCTCAGGTGTTTTAATTAGCTGGGTTCCTGCATTTCAGATCACACATTGATAAGGCCCTATTTAGAGGTAAGTCCTGTATAAATTTATAGAATGTGATAATATTAGGGATGTTAGGGACCCATGTGATGAAGTCACCTGGCCGCGGTACATGGGCCCGCATATTTGCGCAAATGTGTGCTAAGAACTTCAATTATACCCCATGTTAATTGTGAGGGTTTATTTTTCTTATTATCAGTGTTCTTAGTGCAAAGAGTGTGCATCTGCATCTCTCTTCCCCCAACATAGTATTAGAAGCCTCAGCATGATAGCACCTCTTGATATCTTTGGTAATAGGATGTGCAATCCAGGTCCCCCCCTTTTTTCCACTATATTTGTGTATATATTGTACACTGGAAGGCAAGGCTTCCTTCCTCTGGATTGGCACTCCTCCCATTCACCCTCAGGTGTTTTAATTAGCTGGGTTCCTGCATTTCAGATCACACATTGATAAGGCCCTATTTAGAGGTAAGTCCTGTATAAATTTATAGAATGTGATAATATTAGGGATGTTAGGGACCCATGTGATGAAGTCACCTGGCCGCGGTACATGGGCCCGCATATTTGCGCAAATGTGTGCTAAGAACTTCAATTATACCCCATGTTAATTGTGAGGGTTTATTTTTCTTATTATCAGTGTTCTTAGTGCAAAGAGTGTGCATCTGCATCTCTCTTCCCCCAACATAGTATTAGAAGCCTCAGCATGATAGCACCTCTTGATATCTTTGGTAATAGGATGTGCAATCCAGGTCCCCCCCTTTTTTCCACTATATTTGTGTATATATTGTACACTGGAAGGCAAGGCTTCCTTCCTCTGGATTGGCACTCCTCCCATTCACCCTCAGGTGTTTTAATTAGCTGGGTTCCTGCATTTCAGATCACACATTGATAAGGCCCTATTTAGAGGTAAGTCCTGTATAAATTTATAGAATGTGATAATATTAGGGATGTTAGGGACCCATGTGATGAAGTCACCTGGCCGCGGTACATGGGCCCGCATATTTGCGCAAATGTGTGCTAAGAACTTCAATTATACCCCATGTTAATTGTGAGGGTTTATTTTTCTTATTATCAGTGTTCTTAGTGCAAAGAGTGTGCATCTGCATCTCTCTTCCCCCAACATAGTATTAGAAGCCTCAGCATGATAGCACCTCTTGATATCTTTGGTAATAGGATGTGCAATCCAGGTCCCCCCCTTTTTTCCACTATATTTGTGTATATATTGTACACTGGAAGGCAAGGCTTCCTTCCTCTGGATTGGCACTCCTCCCATTCACCCTCAGGTGTTTTAATTAGCTGGGTTCCTGCATTTCAGATCACACATTGATAAGGCCCTATTTAGAGGTAAGTCCTGTATAAATTTATAGAATGTGATAATATTAGGGATGTTAGGGACCCATGTGATGAAGTCACCTGGCCGCGGTACATGGGCCCGCATATTTGCGCAAATGTGTGCTAAGAACTTCAATTATACCCCATGTTAATTGTGAGGGTTTATTTTTCTTATTATCAGTGTTCTTAGTGCAAAGAGTGTGCATCTGCATCTCTCTTCCCCCAACATAGTATTAGAAGCCTCAGCATGATAGCACCTCTTGATATCTTTGGTAATAGGATGTGCAATCCAGGTCCCCCCCTTTTTTCCACTATATTTGTGTATATATTGTACACTGGAAGGCAAGGCTTCCTTCCTCTGGATTGGCACTCCTCCCATTCACCCTCAGGTGTTTTAATTAGCTGGGTTCCTGCATTTCAGATCACACATTGATAAGGCCCTATTTAGAGGTAAGTCCTGTATAAATTTATAGAATGTGATAATATTAGGGATGTTAGGGACCCATGTGATGAAGTCACCTGGCCGCGGTACATGGGCCCGCATATTTGCGCAAATGTGTGCTAAGAACTTCAATTATACCCCATGTTAATTGTGAGGGTTTATTTTTCTTATTATCAGTGTTCTTAGTGCAAAGAGTGTGCATCTGCATCTCTCTTCCCCCAACATAGTATTAGAAGCCTCAGCATGATAGCACCTCTTGATATCTTTGGTAATAGGATGTGCAATCCAGGTCCCCCCCTTTTTTCCACTATATTTGTGTATATATTGTACACTGGAAGGCAAGGCTTCCTTCCTCTGGATTGGCACTCCTCCCATTCACCCTCAGGTGTTTTAATTAGCTGGGTTCCTGCATTTCAGATCACACATTGATAAGGCCCTATTTAGAGGTAAGTCCTGTATAAATTTATAGAATGTGATAATATTAGGGATGTTAGGGACCCATGTGATGAAGTCACCTGGCCGCGGTACATGGGCCCGCATATTTGCGCAAATGTGTGCTAAGAACTTCAATTATACCCCATGTTAATTGTGAGGGTTTATTTTTCTTATTATCAGTGTTCTTAGTGCAAAGAGTGTGCATCTGCATCTCTCTTCCCCCAACATAGTATTAGAAGCCTCAGCATGATAGCACCTCTTGATATCTTTGGTAATAGGATGTGCAATCCAGGTCCCCCCCTTTTTTCCACTATATTTGTGTATATATTGTACACTGGAAGGCAAGGCTTCCTTCCTCTGGATTGGCACTCCTCCCATTCACCCTCAGGTGTTTTAATTAGCTGGGTTCCTGCATTTCAGATCACACATTGATAAGGCCCTATTTAGAGGTAAGTCCTGTATAAATTTATAGAATGTGATAATATTAGGGATGTTAGGGACCCATGTGATGAAGTCACCTGGCCGCGGTACATGGGCCCGCATATTTGCGCAAATGTGTGCTAAGAACTTCAATTATACCCCATGTTAATTGTGAGGGTTTATTTTTCTTATTATCAGTGTTCTTAGTGCAAAGAGTGTGCATCTGCATCTCTCTTCCCCCAACATAGTATTAGAAGCCTCAGCATGATAGCACCTCTTGATATCTTTGGTAATAGGATGTGCAATCCAGGTCCCCCCCTTTTTTCCACTATATTTGTGTATATATTGTACACTGGAAGGCAAGGCTTCCTTCCTCTGGATTGGCACTCCTCCCATTCACCCTCAGGTGTTTTAATTAGCTGGGTTCCTGCATTTCAGATCACACATTGATAAGGCCCTATTTAGAGGTAAGTCCTGTATAAATTTATAGAATGTGATAATATTAGGGATGTTAGGGACCCATGTGATGAAGTCACCTGGCCGCGGTACATGGGCCCGCATATTTGCGCAAATGTGTGCTAAGAACTTCAATTATACCCCATGTTAATTGTGAGGGTTTATTTTTCTTATTATCAGTGTTCTTAGTGCAAAGAGTGTGCATCTGCATCTCTCTTCCCCCAACATAGTATTAGAAGCCTCAGCATGATAGCACCTCTTGATATCTTTGGTAATAGGATGTGCAATCCAGGTCCCCCCCTTTTTTCCACTATATTTGTGTATATATTGTACACTGGAAGGCAAGGCTTCCTTCCTCTGGATTGGCACTCCTCCCATTCACCCTCAGGTGTTTTAATTAGCTGGGTTCCTGCATTTCAGATCACACATTGATAAGGCCCTATTTAGAGGTAAGTCCTGTATAAATTTATAGAATGTGATAATATTAGGGATGTTAGGGACCCATGTGATGAAGTCACCTGGCCGCGGTACATGGGCCCGCATATTTGCGCAAATGTGTGCTAAGAACTTCAATTATACCCCATGTTAATTGTGAGGGTTTATTTTTCTTATTATCAGTGTTCTTAGTGCAAAGAGTGTGCATCTGCATCTCTCTTCCCCTGTCCTATCCTTTCAGCACGTGAGTCTTTGTACCAACCGGTTGCTTAATTGTTAGATTGTATTTTACAACCACTATTGTCAAAAAAACAGTCGTTTCTTAAAGATACGACATCGTTTCTGTTAGAGCTCTCTAAATTTGATGGAGTTGCTCCAGGAACACTTATGGTATGTATGGACATCTCAAGTTTGTATACCTCTATACCCCATGATGGGGGATTGTGTGCAATGCACCAGTTCCTCAATTCTTTTCTTGATGCTAAAGAGTTTGATCATGATCTTTTTTTGACCCTCTTGGAATTGACATTACGACGAAACTATTTTTTGTTTGACGGTAATTATTACCTCCAACTACGGGGGTGTGCCATGGGGTCGCCTGTGGCCCCCTCGTATGCTAATGTTTTTATGTTTAGTTTTGAGGATGTCACATTCCTTGAGGATCCCAACATTTGTCACAATGTATTATGGTACACCAGATACATTGACGACATGTTTATGTTGTGGACAGGGGGTGTAGAGAATTTTGAAAAAATGTTGTCTGTGATTAATGGTGCACAATCTCCTATCCGGTTGACATATACTTACAGCTTCACTGAAGCTGTTTTTTTAGATGTTAAAGTTTTGTTAAATAACTGTAAATTTGAGACAGAGGTGCACCACAAAGCCACAGATAGAAATACCTTTTTGCAAGCTTCCAGCCATCACCCTGAACCTTTAAAACAGGGCCTCCCATTGTCTCAGATGATGAGGATTGCAAGAATAACAAGTGATTTTGGTAAAACAGTAGGACATATTGATAACCTCATAGTTAAATTCATTGAAAGAGGCTATGATAAGAAAATCCTTCTAGAACAGAAATCCAAAGTATTGGGTATGTCACGTACTGATTTATTACATCCACAGCAGAAAGACAAGCAGGATGTACTTCCAACGGTATCTGACTACACAGTGGCCAGTCCCATTATAAGAAGAGCCACTCAAGCACTGTGGCCTATGGTGAGATCTGACCCTGATTTACCTGTTTATAGGAATGTTAGACCTATGGCTGCATTCAGGAGGGGTAGTAATCTCAGAGATCGCCTTGTACACACAGATATCACTGGTTTGGGGGTATCCAGGCCCCCCAATGTATACAGTAAGAAGCCAGGGTGCTACAAGTGTGCTAACTGTGCAACGTGCAGCCATTTAATTGCATGTAAATCTTTTAAGCATCCCCATAACAATAAAACATACGAGATTCGACATGTCCTCACTTGCAGCACCTCATTCGTTGTTTACGTGATAGTCTGCCCTTGTGGGTTGTACCACATCGGTCAGACTATCCGTAAATTTAGCAAACAAATGTTGCACATCGTTCCGCCATTCGTCTCACTCTGGAAGGGAGGTTTATTGATCAACCTGTGGCAAAGCATTTCAGGGAGAAGGGTCACTCTCTGTCTTCTTTAAAATATTTCATCATAGATCATGTTCCAGCTTCTTTACGGGGTGGGAATAGATAGAAAAATCTCTTAATTAAAGAATCCCAATGGATTATGCGATTGGGCACCATTTACCCCATGGGGCTTAATGAGAAAATCAATTGGATGTTAGAGAATTGATATAGGCGCGTTATTCTATCTGCAGTAATTTTGTGAATTATTTACACTTTTGTTTTTATGTTCCGTTATGTTTTTCAAATTTTTCTGTTTGTGGTAATATATTTTTTGTTGTTATTAATATATTTTTTGCTATAAGTGTTTCCCCCTGTTCTTTCCCTCACAGGCTCCGGGTGACAGAGCATGTGCAGGACGCGCTTGAGGTTGAAGCAGGAAGTCCGGTCATGCTGAACGCAAGCCAGCAGGCACCATGGAAATGGTTCCTGTCTTCACAGGAAGCGCGTCACTGTAGCATGCCGGCGCTGGGAGTCCTGATGAACGGACGTGGACAGGTGAGTAACAATAATGGTATTTAAATGTGTGTCTGTGTTTAATTCAACTGTTATTGTCTGTGATCCTGACGAAGGGGCTGAGTCCCGAAAACGTTCACGTTTGTTCTGACTTTAATACAAGTTTTTGCTATGATGATAGTTCCTGAGTGCCGTTCTTTTTGGACAAATATATATATATATATATATATATATATATACACACTAATCCTAATGGCGGCACTCTGGACGGCTTGAAATAACCCCATATATCAATCAACGTTTCAGAACTGTATTGAATCTCATCAGTATTATAAGCAGTGGAAAAGAAAGTCTTACCTGAAATAATAATCACCACATGTGCACTGATGCTGGGAGCCTGTCACAGACGCGACTTCACTGACGCCAAAGTGGAACGTGTATCCCATTACCACAGAACCGCAGTGTAAAAAGTACGGAAGCCTGCATAGACCAACATAAATAAAAATTATTGTTACCTCTATACTATACTTCTCACTGAAAATAAGGTGCAGTGCACAAGATGGAAATAAAGTAAATAACTATAAGTCTGCACTTAATACCAGACCTACTGTATATATGGTCGAGTCACATTATTATGACCACCAGCTAATATTGTTGTGAGCCACGGCTGTGGCTCATTCCTGTTTTGCATTTTGGTTATGTATTTTATGTTATACTTCTGTTTATGTTCCCCGTGGGTGTCATGGGGTGTTCGGAGCTCACCCTTAAGGAGAGGGTACTGGTATGAACCACAGGTAGTGGTTCATTCCTATTCTATGTTTATAGTTGTCTTGCAGGCCAGGATTTCCCGTTGCTCTGGTTTGAGAAGACTCTTGTTTGCTGCCGGTGGTGAGTCTGTGTGATTGCAGCTTGTTCCCATGTGTTCAGCCTCACCTTTCTGTTGATTGCACCTCTCAGTTGTGCAGCAGGGCAGCTGCACGACATAATTAATTAAGACTCTCTGCTATATTCTGGCTCAGTGCAATTCACAGACTCTGGTGATATTTCCAGAGTTCTTGAGTTCTGAGCTAGTCCCTACCAGTTCCTGAGCTCCTGTCTAGCAGTGTCGGTTCCTGTGTCGGTTCCTGTGTCGGTTCCAGTGTCGGTTCCAGTGTCTGATCCCGTTTCCTGCCGTGAAGCGTTCCTGTCCAGAAGTCCTGTGGCTTTGTCTGTGCCTGGTCGAGTATCTGGCTTCTTGGTGTCCACAGGTCTGTCGTTTGGGATTCTGCCTGTCCTCCGGTTCTGAGAGTCTGTGTCAGCTACATTGGGGGTTCCTGTCCATTTGCCAGTATTGGTACCGGTTCCGTGAGTAGCGGCTTTGCCGCGTCCGTCGACCTAGGCCGCAGTATTCTTTGGTTATATTTTGTTACTGGTGTTTTGCAGAGGGTTCTGCTTATGCTGTCACTGCCGGTACACAACAGTATTGTGTCGGCGAGTGGACAGCATTTCCTTTGTTGTTCTTTTCCTTTGGCGGCGTGCCGCACATATATTTAGTTCTAGGGTTGTTAGTAGCCCCTAGCCTTCTGTTTGCTTTAGTTAGAGGTCCCCTTGTTATTATCCTGTCTTGGTTCACGCCTTGTCTCACTCTAAGACCTGGGGGCATCGGAGTTGGGCAGACCTAATCTGCCCTTCAAACGCGGCTGCCATGGGCCCAAGAAACCATAGTCACTCAGGCGTGAACTGACCACATGGGTGAAACAATGGAGGTAGGGTGCTAGGGGCTATTTCCACACCACACCTTATTTCAGCATCACGTTCTGGTGCTCTGGACTCACTACGCAATATCTCCCTTGTTCTGAGCACCAGGAACCTAACATTATCACCAGCCATACAACAAAAAAGAAATAAAGCTTTTTCTTTTTTGGCCCAGTCCAGTGTCTTGTCTAGAATCCAGTCCTGTCTAGAATTCAGTGTGCAGAATCCAGTCCTGTCTAGAACTCATTGTGCAGAATCCAGTCCGGTGTTTAGAATCCAGTCCTGTCTGGAATTCAGTGTGCAGAATCCAGTCCGGTGTTTAGAATCCAGTCCTGTCTAGAATTCAGTGTGCAGAATCCAGTCCGGTGTTTAAAAATCCATTCCAGTCTTGTCTAGTTTAAAAATCCAGTCCAGTCTTGTCTTGTCTAGAATCTTGTCTAAGAATCCTGTCTAGAAACTTGTCTTAGAATCGTGTCTAGAATCGTGTCTAGAATCTTGTCTAAGAATCTTGTCTTAGAATCATGTCTAGAATCGTGTCTAGTCTTGTCTTGTCTAGTTTGAAATCCTCCTATGCCTACTATGCAAGCCCTGAAAGCATCTCTCTCAGCCCTGAACTCTGCTTTCAGTGCTTTGAAACCTGAGCAGCTGGAAGTTTTGCAGCAATCCTTAAAGCAACTGCAAAACCTTCTGACCAAATTTTGCTTATTTTGCCAGAAGTAGTTGAGAGTTCATTCTCTAAAGAGACTCTTGTTCACAGTATGGTGACAAGTGAATCCTCAGGTTTAATTAGAGAGAAAAAGTTTGAAAGTTTTCTGCAGCCCAGGCTCTCAGAAGAGGAGCGTCGGCGTCGCAGAAACTTAGATTTATGCCTATATTGTGGGGGTTTAGGCCACTATCTGCAGACCTGTGAGTTGCGCAAGCCAAAGTGTGGTGACAAGTCCTGCCCTCTGGCCAAGTTGAGTCAGGATACAAGACCTACTCCTGTCTCTACTGTGGCAGAGGTACTTGTCACACAACCCACACTAAAATGCAATCTGTCCTATAATTGGGGTCCTTGGGCTAGGGAGCCCCATTATAGATTCAGGAACCAAAGGAGAATGTTTCTCTCCTCTCTTGATTTTCCTGTTGAAGCAGAGTTGCAAACCCCTGGAGCGGTGCCCGATGCCCGGGGTCCTGGAGTGGTGCCCGATGCCCAGGGTCTTGGAGTGGTGCCCGATACCCGGGGTCCTGGAGTGGTGCCCGATGCCCGGGGTCCTGGAGTGGTGCCCGATGCCCAGGGTCCTGGAGTGGTGCCCGATGCCCAGGGTCCTGGAGTGGTGCCCGATGCCCAGGGTCCTGGAGCGGTGCCCGATGCCCAGAGTCCTGGAGCGGTACCCGATGCCCAGAGTCCTGGAGCGGTACCTGATGCCCAGAGTCCTGGAGGGTACCCGATGCCCAGAGTCCTGGAGCGGTACCCGATGCCCAGATTCCTGGAGCGGTACCCGATGCCCAGAGTCCTGGAGCGGTACCTGATGCCCAGAGTCCTGGAGGGTACCCGATGCCCAGAGTCCTGGAGCGGTACCCGATGCCCAGAGTCCTGGAGCGGTACCCGATGCCCAGAGTCCTGGAGCGGTACCCGATGCCCAGAGTCCTGGAGCGGTACCCGATGCTCTAGGTTATAGAGGGACATCGAATATTATAGCTCAGGTGTCAATACCAGAAGGGATCTCAGAAGCTGTTACCCCAGGTAGAGACTTGAAAAGCGCAACTCCAGAGAAGGTGTCTAAAACCATAGTTCTAGAAGGGAACTCGAGAAGCAAAACCCCAGAAGGGATCTTTGAAGTAATATCCCCAAGTGGGGTCTCGAGAGACAAAGCCCCAAAGAAGGGTCTAGAAGTCGCTTCCCCAGGAAAGGACTCAAGAGGCATAGTGTTAGTGGAGGTTCTGAAGGTTATAGCTTCAGCAAAAGTCCCGGAAGTCATTGTCCCGGGAGAAGTTTTGATAATTATCGACTCGGAGTGGGAGGCTGACGGCCCGGTCCAAGAGAGGGAGGCTGATGGCCCGGTCCCAGTAAAAGAATCCGAGGTGCTGACCCCAGCGGGGTTCCCGAAGGCCACTGCCCCAGCAGGGTTCCCGAAGGCCACTGCCCCAGCGGGGTTCCCGAAAGTCACTGCCCCGGGTGGGGTTCAGAAAGTCACTGCCCCGGGTGGGGTTCCGAGGGCCACTGCCCCGGGTGGGGTTCCGAGGGCCACTGCCCCATGTGGGGTTCCGTGGGCCACTGCCACAGGTGGGGTTCAGAAAGTCACTGCCCCAGGTGGGGTTCAGAAAGTCTCAGCCTCGAGTAAGGTCAATAGTGACCAGGTCCTAGCAAAGCACTCTAGTCAGTCAGATGGGAAGGAAGCAGATCCTGACTCTGTTGATATCTCAACATCTATAATCTTTGATGGGGACTTAGTCCAATTTCTGGCGCTTTACAAACACTATTACACCATTTTGTTGTCTAGACCATTTCTGGGCATCACTTCAGAGAACCTAGTGCTCTATCTGATATATTCCTTTAGAGGAGAGCGTTTTGAGTGGGCGACCAGCCTAATGAAAGCTGAAGATCCCATTCTTCAGGATCCCCCAGCATTCAGTGATGCAGTTATTAAAAGATATGGTTCCAAAGAAATTGGTTCAGGTTCCTCTAGGTCACCCGTCTTATCTGCTGAGAGTTCACCGTATACTGTAAACTCGGCACAAGAGTCTCAGCCCGTTGTTTTGACTGCAGGATGTGCTTTTCTGTCTTCTTCTAATAGTAGTACTTTGCCTGAAAGTTCAGCTCCCAAGGTTAAGAAACCAATCTCTGATTTGAACCCAGCCTTGCTGGGAGGTACCATCAGTTCAGACAATGTTTGGGGAATTACCTTGGTCAGACCTCAAGAACTTTGTAAAAATAATAAGAAGAAAAAGAAATAATTATTGACTCTTGCCTTGATATAAAAAAAATATATATTTTTTCCCTGTCTTGTGTCCAGTGGCCACCGTCAAAGGAGGGGCACCGTTACAAGCTGTTGCCACAGCTTGTTTCTGTTAGACCAGTGTGTCAGGTTTTTTTTTTGTATACCTTGTTTTGGAAAACCCGAATTTTGGGGTCCTTTGACCCCTCCTCAAGGGGTGGGTACTGTTATGAGCCACGGCTGTGGCTCATTCCTGTTTTGCATTTTGGTTATGTATTTTATGTTATACTTCTGTTTATGTTCCCCGTGGGTGTCATGGGGTGTTCGGAGCTCACCCTTAAGGAGAGGGTACTGTTATGTATATAGTTGTCTTGCAGGCCAGGATTTCCCGTTGCTCTGGTTTGAGAAGACTCTTGTTTGCTGCCGGTGGTGAGTCTGTGTGATTGCAGCTTGTTCCCATGTGTTCAGCCTCACCTGTCTGTTGATTGCACCTCTCAGTTGTGCAGCAGGGCAGCTGCATGACATAATTAATTAAGACTCTCTGTTATATTCTGGCTCAGTGCAATTCACAGACTCTGGTGATATTTCCAGAGTTCTTGAGTTCTGAGCTAGTCCCTACCAGTTCCTGAGCTCCTGTCTAGCAGTGTCGGTTCCTGTGTCGGTTCCAGTGTCGGTTCCAGTGTCTGATCCCGTGTCCTGCCGTGAAGCGTTCCTGTCCAGAAGTCCTGTGGCTTTGTCTGTGCCTGGTCGAGTATCTGGCTTCTTGGTGTCCACCGGTCTGTCGTTTGGGATTCTGCCTGTCCTCCGGTTCTGAGAGTCTGGGTCGGCTACATTGGGGGTTCCTGTCCGTTTGCCAGTATTGGTACCGGTTCCGTGAGTAGCGGCTTTGCCGCGTCCGTCGACCTAGGCCGCAGTATTCTTTGGTTATATTTTGTTACTGGTGTTTTGCAGAGGGTTCTGCTTATGCTGTCACCGCCGGTACACAACAGTATTGTGTCGGCAAGTGGACAGCATTTCCTTTGTTGTTCTTTTCCTTTGGCGGCGTGCCGCACATATATTTAGTTTTAGGGTTGTTAGTAGCCCCTAGCCTTCTGTTTGCTTTAGTTAGAGGTCCCCTTGTTATTATCCTGTCTCGGTTCACGCCTTGTCTCACTCTAAGACCTGGGGGCATCGGAGTTGGGCAGACCTAGTCCGCCCTTCAAACGCGGCTGCCGTGGGCCCAAGAAACCATAGTCACTCAGGCGTGAACTGACCACACGGGTGAAACAATGGAGGTAGGGTGCTAGGGGCTATTTCCACACCACATCTTATTTCAGCATCACGTTCTGGTGCTCTGGACTCACTACGCAACATCTCCCTTGTTCTGAGCACCAGGAACCTAACAAATATGCAGAGTAAATGTTGTGTGCTTTATGGACAGCAGCTAGACAAGGTGAAGTGCCGTTTTAGACACACGTCTGGTAGCCCCCAGGTTCATTTTGATGGTGAGCTGCTCCACTGTAGCGTGTCGGTCGGCTCCCATGCACCTTCATAGCCAACCTTCACATCTCGCATCAGTGGCGCGTGATGCTCCGCAGTTTCCACGTTGGATATTCGCAATGGTGCCATTTGTCCAGTCACGATACACCTTCACCACAGCAGCACGTGAACAGTTCACAATCTGCGCGGTTTCAGAAAAACTACCACCCTTGGCCCGAAAGCCAAAAATCGACCGTCTATATAGACATAATAAAGAGTAATCACCATTTGTATTAAACATTTTATAAGGGCATAATAAATTGAACATTTTAATGAATAACTCTCATTCCAATCTATTTAGGAAAAAAACTATTTTTATAAAAGGCAACCCCTGTATTTTTAACCATAGTAAAGCTCATAATTTGGTGATATCTAGTGAGTATAATACAAATAAGCAGACAGGTCGGACAAAAAACAATAATGTAAAACATATGTAACGTAAGACCAGACTAAATAAATGTTACGGTAGATCATAAAACATGGTAAACCCAAATATTTATTTAGGCCCCTAGCAGACACTGTATCCAATCTAAAAATCCATTGTGCTTATATTTAAGTCATTGATGAGAACAGTCTCCCCCCTCCCCCCATAGATGGTGGTACATGATCAATTGTTTTATACATTTAGGCTAAATTATTGTATGCTGTTCTTCTAATAAATTCTTGCTGTGTCCTTTCTCTAATGCACTCCTAATGGCACTTCTGTTTAGTATCATTCGTCCTTTAAACATTCTGTTGGTTTTGCCCACATAGCAATTGCTACATGAACATGTGATCATGTTTATTCCAAATTTTGAATTATATGAACATGATATTTAACGGTAAATACCTGTACTTTTCCCATATGTGGGTGATGAAAGTTGAGAACACTGTTCATGTAGCTGCTCGTGAGACAGTTTGAGCATTTAAAGCACCCCAGGTCTTAAAAGATGTCCAACTTTGGATTGATTTTTCAGAGTTATGTCTGATTTTGCCAATAAATCCTTGAGGTGTCATTCTCTCAAATAGCAAGGCATAATGGAGTGTTTATTTAGGATGGTTAAATTTGGGTGACTGACAACAATTGGCCACTATTTTTTTACTTGTTTTCTGACAAAGTACTTTCTATGATTACAATGGATGACCCAAGGTATTTTTTATTCTGACCTTATATTTTAGATTTTGGTTAAGTAATTGTTCACGGGACAATTTTAAGGCTTTATCACATTTTAGTAAATTGTTCAATGTGATTGTTCAATGTATTACTCTTGATGTGCTCAACATACTACTGTATGTAGTTACTTTTTTGATTCCTGTTCATTAATTGTAATCAGCTGAGTAATTAGAACTTTAGGGCCCCACAGCAAAATCTTGAAAGAGCCCATAAAGGGCATTTACACGAGAGGTAAAAAAACAACACATTTTCCTCCATATGATAAAAAACACATTGGCTACTACACGAACAAAAAGAAAACAGACCCAATGCAGGCTCAGTCCCATAGCACCCCAGCGGTGCAGTGCAGTACAAGTCATTACCTGCTTGCTCACTGTTGCTCATTATCTCAGCTCCGGCCAGCCGCATCCTGGGCACCATAGCAGCTGCACGCCTTGCACCCATAGTAGTCAGGCCACAGACTGTAATCACCAGCAGTACACAGCCACACTCCACTACCTCCTCTGCAGGTTTATTTTACTATCTAGGTCAGTAGTAGGCAACCTTTGACTTTGCAGCTGACTACAGGTTCCAGGATGTTTTTCCGCCAAAGCTGGAACGTCACAGATGAGTTATTACCTCTGGTGTAGATTATATTGGCCAATAGACATTGTGTGTATAATATTTTAATCACCTGTAAAACAGAACCATAATAAAAGCGGCACACCAAATTATAGGGTCAACAGGCTGTGTGTCCGTGCCTAATATTACAACAACACAGTGGTGAATGCAAATGCAGCAACACACGGCACAGCACTACAGCTAACTCAATCGATGGTCATTAAACATAATTTCAATTAGCTGTAGTGCCGTGTGTTGCTGCTGCATTTGCATTCACCACACGTGTTTTTTTTTAAATCTATCTATCTATCTATCTATCTATCTATCTATCTATCTATCTATCTACAGTTCATATATGTATAATGAATTAATACAGAAAATTGTCAAACTATATCATCATTGTTCTGTCTCCCTGGTTATACCTAGCAGCCATGATGCTGTCTACCAATGTCTGTACACAGTCTGGGCAGAAGGAATCATTTTTTCACGGTACCCCCTAGGCCAAAAGTTTCTCATTGAGAAATTTAGAAAGAAATATTACGTTTTGTAAATTGTGTTTATGTCATCCTTAGGTTGAGTTGTGGGGTGAGGGACACTATTTACTTCTGTTTGTCCACATATTCTATGATTGACAGACACTAGAACTGGTTTTGTCTATTACATTGGTCATAAATAATTTTAATTGTTCCTGTATCACAAACCCAGTGCAACAGAGGAGGTGGCCCGAGACACCTCAGAGTGCCACAGCACACAGTTTGAGAACGACCACGTTAAACAACGAATGTTTCAGATTGTAACAATTTAACAAAGTGCATTTTTAATATGTTGTGGAAATCCGAAATATATCAAATTAACCTTTAACAGTAAATCTAGTTACATTGCAAGAGTAGTCTGATCTTCCTGTGAATAAATGCTATTAACACAACCCAATATTGTTTAAATTGTTATAGCTATTAAACATTGTGCTGCATTGTACAACAGGTGAAGTCTGTAACGTACCTCCAGATGGAAACAGACGAGATGAGCACTACAAGCTCCAGAACGGCAGGGTTTGCTGCAGGGAGCTGGTCCGGTTCAGTGTGCTCCGGGGTCTGGACCTTTCTGGTTTTTACTTAATCCCAGCTTAACCGGATGTATCAAATGATTATGTTTTTCTATACAAGAAGATTCAGTAGCGGGTCCTAATCAAAATACCCGCAGGTCATCTATATGTCTTAAAAAATACACATTTTGAAATATTCACATCTTAATAAAATAAGTATTTTTCTACTACATACATTTAGAAAAGAATGTGCTACTGAACAACGCATAGCACAGTCTGACACTTGAAGAAAAAAGTTTCCATCAAAGTAAAAAAGTTGCTGGTAAAAATCAGTCCCAATAAGGAAATTAATAGGTAAAGATCACGTCCTCTGTAAATAGGCTTGCTGTTAATTAACTGCCATACTACTGCTAGTCCTTGGTTCTTTACATCTGTGTTACATACCTGTAGTTTTAAGTTTGCCGATAAGGTTGGTAAAGACTCAAAGGGTGGATTTCAAATGTTTGAAAAATCGGATGGGTAACTGTTTTTTCCTGTTTATTACATAGGAAAAAACAGACTCCCAACTGACTTTTCAAACATTTGAATCTCCCCCAAAATGTTTAATAATGCTGTGGTAGTATACTATTAGTAATTATTAAGGGTGATCTATCTATATGACTATATATGTCTATTAGGCAGCTGAACAGGAGAGATCACTAAAGAGGACCACACAGGAAAGGTTAAAAAGGACTGTCTATTGTGACCGTATTTCCTTCTGTATGGGCTGGGACAAATAATCTGTCTGACTTTCTATTGTGATCCTATCCCCTTCTGTATGGGCTGGGACAAACAATTTCAGTAGGCTCCTATAAGGGAAATCAATTTTCAGAGGTTCAATTCACTTTTCAGCCACCTTAGTCGCTAATTGGGTAAAAGAAGCCTTTAAATGACAAGTCACAACATTTTGTGCCAACCAGAGTGAAAAGCTTATTGAAAGGACTACACAGTAGCCGAAATCCTACTACTATTGACTTTTTGTTATACCCCTGATTGAAGTCTTTGATGATGAAATGAAAGAAAAGAACTGTCTTTCGAATACATGCTAAGATTTAATGTACCTATGTAATAGTACAATTGTCTTGTCTTTTACAAGGTTTCAATATTTTATATGAACTTTTAAATAGTTTTTATTAAATAAACTTATAGCTTTAAAAAAATTATGTTGGTTGTACTTTCTTGACACATCTGAGAGGTAATAACCTACAGAAACCTATATGAATAGAAATAAACCATTCTTCTATAGCTATCCAACAGGCCCTATCAGGCAGAGGACCAATCTGTGGGTAGCTGCCGAACCTACCCTAAGACTACTTCTCACTAAAAATTATCTATACTGAACTGTATATATATATATATATATATATATATATATATACACCGTATATATGTATATACGGTAGTACTATTTTTCTGGAAAAATTGGTTCAGGAACTACAGGTCTGGGGGTGGAGCTATTAAAATACATGATAGATAGATAGATAGATAGATAGATAGATAGATAGATAGATTTTATAACAGAAGGCACTCAAAATGAACTTTAAAATATATTTGCTGAAAAATAGCACTATATATTATATATATACACACATATATATATATATATATATATATACAGTACATATTTTGTATAAGAAGACTGGTGAGTGACTTTTTAAAATTTTTTAAGGTGTTCATACTTGGGATTGGTGTTGGTGCCTATTCATATATAAATAATTAATATTAGTAATGAAAATATTTATCATGTAGAACATTGTTAATATATACTTATTATCAGAAGATCACAAACAAGCTTATAAATTGTATAAATGTGCAGTGAATATAATTTACTATACCATATAATTTATATTATTTAAGACACAAAGGGGAATATTTATCAAAGCTTGGAGAGAGATAAAGTGGAGAGAGATAAAGTAAAATAACAGAAGCTGAGTGGTTGGTACTTTATCTGATTTCACTTTACTTCCCTCCAAGTTTTTATATATCTTCCCCAAAGTCACAGAAATATATTACATTTTGTTAGCTAATGGGCTGAGATCCATCTTAATACATGTATATCTGCTGATATCACATGGTTCCATAGATATGTATTATATTCTAAAAACTTAAAGACAAGATCATATTCTAGATCAGTTCATCGGTATTGAAAAAATGCACAGAAAAGTTTAGTTAGTTAAAATTTAGGATTATGTGCTTATAATATTTTAATATCAATAAAATAATTTGTTATATGTATACAGGCAAATAGTTTTGGTGAAGTAGACAAATGTTACATTCCCATACTAAGCAGTATTATTAATTTGGAGAATGTAGTTTAAACACTATGAAAGTAGGGGGATATTTATCAAAGCTTGGAGAGAGATAAAGTGGATAAAGTACCAACCAATCAGCTGTTGTAATTTTTCAAACCCAGCCTGTAACATGGCAGTTAGGAACTGATTTATTGGTTGGTACTTCATCTCTCTCCAATCTATCATTTACCAAGTTTTGATAAATTCCCACTCCCTAAACATTTTAACATGTTTGAGGTTTGTTTTATATAAAGTGCATTTGACACCACAGTCTACCAGCCCCATTTTAAAACAAGCTTTATATTATTGTGCTGGCATTTTCTCAGTTTCTCCATCTGTGGTCTCCAATCCCCTCCCTACATCATGAAACTGATCCTAACATTAAGGTACAATGACTTGCTAAAGTATTCACCTCCCTCTGCATATTTCATGTTTTGTTGTCTCGAATTAAAATGGATTGTTTGAAGGTTTGCATCATTTCATTCACAGAACATGCCTACAACTTTGAAGATGTTTTTTTTTTTTTTTACTGTGACGCAAACAACAAATAGGACAAAATGACAGAAAACTTCAGCATGCATACTGTAACTATTCACCCCCCTGAAGTCAGTACTTTGTAGAGCCACCTTTTGAGGCAATTACAGCTGCAAGTCACTTTGGATAAGTCTCTATGAGCTTGCCACATCTTGCCACTGGGATTTTTGCCCATTCCTCAAGGCAAAACTACTCCAGCTCCTTCATGTTGGATGGTTTCTGCTTGTGAACAGCAATCGTCAAGCCTGCCACAGATTCTCAATTGGATTGAGATCTGGGCTTTGACAAGGCCATTCCAACACATTTAAATGTTTCCCCTTAAACCACTCGAGTGTTGCTTTAGCAGTATGCTTCAGGTCATTGTCCTGCTGGAAGGTGAACCTCTGTCCCAGTCACAAATCTCAGGCAGACTGAAACAGGTTTTGCTAAAGAATATCCCTGTATTTCGCACCATCCCTCTTTCCCTCGACTCGAAACAGTTTCCCAGTACCTGCTGCTGAAAAACATCCAAACATCCCCACAGCATGATGCTGCCACCACCATGTTTCACTGTGGGGATGGTGTTCTTGGGGTGATGAGATGTGTTGGGTTTGCACCAGAATTAACATTTTCCTTGGTTGGCGAAAAGTTACATTTTAGTCTAATTTGACCAGAGCACCTTCCTCCATACATTTGGGGAGTCGTCCACGTGCCTTTTGGCAAACTTAAAACGTGCCTTCTTATTTTTAACACTAAGTAATGGCTTTTTTCTATCCACTCTTCCATAAAGGCCAGCTCTATGGAGTGTACGGCTTATTGTGGTCACATGCGCAGATACACCAGTCTCTGCTATGGAACTCTGCAGCTCCTTTAGGGTTACCTTTGGTCTCTGTGCTGCCTCTCTGATTAATGCCCTCCTTGCCTGGTCTGTGAGTTTTGGTGGCTGGCCCTCTCTTGGCAGGTTTGTTGCGGTACCATGTTCTTTCCATTTGAAGATGATGGATTTGATGCTGCTCTGGGGGATCATCAAATATTTGGATATTTTTTTATAACCCAACCCTGACTTGTACTTCTCAATAACTTTGTCCCTGACTTGTTTGTAGAGCTCCTTGGTCTTCATGGTGTGATGCCTCTTGCTTAGTGGTGTTGCAGCCTCTGGATCCTTTCAGAAAAGGTGTGTTTATACTGACAGATCATGTGATACTTAGATTACACACAGGTGGACTTCATTTCACTAACTATGTGACTTCTGAATGTAATTGGTTGCACCAGAACTTTTGAGGGGCTTCATAGCAAAGGGGGTGAATACACATGTACATGCCAATTTTAAATTTTTTATTTATAAAAAATATTTTTTATATTAATTTTTCTCATTTCACTTCACCAACTTAGGCTGTTTTATGCATATCCATCACATAAAATTCAGATTAAAAATAAAAAAATTACAGGTTGTAATGTAACAAAATAGGTGAAAAGCCAAGGATGGTGAATACTTTAGCAAGGACCTGTACACAGATCCGCTGCCTTCCTTGGGATCAGCACTCTCATCTAAAATTTGTCCTGATGTAAACCTTTTAATGCTCTGATTGGCTACAGGTTGCAGTACCTACTGTCAAAACTGCTTACACATGGTATGCGGGAAACATGGATGTGCAGGAGATAAAGAAAGAATCCAACGTGTGTTCTGATCCTATGCCAAGGCACATAAACAGCATAAAATTAAAATTGTATTATTTTGTCTCAATAGAATACGCCTTCTATCAATGAAAAAAATGACTCCAGTATTTTTAGGTTATTGAGCCATAATATGTACACGTTTGTATATATATATATTGAGCATTGCCTATACAAAATGCATACCCATTATAGATAGGCAAAATAATATCCAAATGAATTCTTGTGTGAAGGGAAATTTGGAATAAATGCAACTTCCATTATTATTATTATAATACCTTTCTCTTAAGGCTATTGTCTCTCTTCTATTTATATAATGTTATTCCTTATCACTGAGGAGAGCACCTTGGGTATGTTCAAGCCCTCCAGACAGTTTTACAGATTGCCCCTCATGGATGTTTACATTTTTATGTTGATTCTGCAACCAGGCCCTTGGAGATTAATTGTATTCCGAGTTATTGATAGAAATGAAAGTGCTGGGGAAAGCAGGTAGAAAAATATGTTTGTATGATATAAAAATAATAAATAAATCTATTCCAGACCTCCGAGAACAAAGTGTATCTAAATAAATAAATAGCGAACAAAGTATATCTTAATAAATTCAACGAAGGAAATTTTAACAAATACAATATGTGAATGAGCTACTCAAAAATGTAACAAAATTAGTAAATCATTACCATTAAAGTTCAGGATTATCAGCTAATAACAATATAATTTCCAAGTATCCACAAACTTTTGTGCATAAGACTAAATGCAAACCTACACTTATCTAAGGCTAGGAGAGATACAAAGTGGCCAGAGATAAAATACCAACCAATCAGCACCTAACTGTCATTTTTCAAATCTATCCTCAATATGCCCGATCCTGCCTAAATTCGGAAGCTAATTAGGCTAGGCCTGGTCAGTACTTGGATGGGAGACCACCTAGGAATACTGGGCACTGTAAGCATTATTGGGATGAATACTGTACTCACCTTTACCGCTATCACAGGTTGATAACATAGAGCTTCATATGGATATAGCATCCTGAGAATTATTTTCACCATCCTTATCTTGAACCTATAAATGAATGGTCAAATCAAAATTTTTAAGCTATGTTTGACCATAAGTCTTTATTTTAATGTACAAACAGAATAAATGTTAAGTTTCAGATTACTCACCAGCACTTTGTTATTTCGATTCATGTCTGCATAAAGTCATTTGAAAGAGTGCTCCCAAAAGTGATATTTTTTTGTCTTTTCTTTTTCTAAACCCATCATTTTTCAAACACAGCCTGTAACATGACTGTCACAGCCTCTGAGTGCCGCTGCATGTTGGAATTGCTATATATAAGGGAAGCTGGTTTCTTTAAGATCCTAATGGTTCTAGTAAGTGGCACTGTGTAAATGGGTCTTATACCTGTAATTCTAAACTGAGCATGTTCAAGGATGATGATATGAAGAGAGTCAGCATTGGTAAGGGAGTATAAGAGTGGTATATAAAAGTTGTCAGATAATAGATGTTGTTTAAAAGCAGTATCAACAAAATGTTTGAACATGGGGGAATGTTTGGAAGGACTAGAAGTAGAAGCCAGAAGAAAGAAAAGAGAAAATATGTAATTGTAATCTAGAAGAAGGAACAACAAAGAATAATTTTGGTGAAAGTAGATTGTAGCCAGTGGGGGACCTATAAGAAAGCAATACAGCAGAAGAAAAAGCACAAATGAAGATGTGGCATAACCAGAAAAGAACCAGAGGGGATCAGTATGGCAAACCGGCGGCCGGAATCCCGCCCGTCAGCATATCAGCAGTGGGATCACGGCCACTGGTATGCCGGCAGCGGACATTTGCTACGGTAGAAAGCCCCTTGTGCACTGGCGTATCTATAATGGTTGCAGTGTGTGCGGTGCACACGGGCCCCTGGGTCCAGAGGGTCCCACACCGCACACACTACATCCATTTCTTTTATACTTACCTTTCTGGCGTCCATCGTCACCGCCGCTGCTATCGCAGGACTCTGGAAAAATGGCGCAGTGGCCATTTTTCTGAGCCCTGCGCATGCACTGTAGACTCTGGCACTGTGCCAGAGTCTCAGTGCTGAGAGCACTAGCAGCGGCGGTGACGGCTACAGGAAAGGAGCGGGCCCACACATGGTGGCTGCACATGGGTCCCCTCCTTTCTAGGAACGCTGCTGCCCTTGTGGGTTTGCTGGGCTGACCACGCTGTGGGCACGGTGGCTAGCTGCACTCACTACAGGTTGTATTCTCCCTCTATAAGTGTTGTGGACACCCATAGAGAGAGCAAAGCCTGTGGCTGCGGGATTGCAGTGATGGTATTTCAGCGCTAGTCGGGATTCCGACGTCAGCATTGTGACGTCCGGGATCCTGGCTAGCAGTATTGTAACCACTTCCCAAACCAGACCCAGGACCTGGGCAAGTAATACTGTTGGAGACTGGTAAGTGAAATGAGTGTTATGCATCCCTCTGGGCTCGATAATTTATATGAAAATATTTAAATAGTAATAATTTACCTCAGCACCAAATACAACAACAGATGTATGGAGGCTTGGATTGATTGCCAATAATTACTTATTTAGTGGAAAACATCAGAATTCCAGATGCAGATTTGAGATTTTGCAAAAGGATGAAAGGGTTAAAATGTCAATAGAATCAAAAGGTCGACAGGTTTAATAGGTTGGCATGACAATGGTTGACACACATATAGTGGCAAGTGAAGCGAGCCTGCAAAGGTACACATTTCCACAAATTTGACTCAGCTATGGTGAAACATACAAAATTACACCAAAAAACAAACTTGTGTCAAGCATTTGTGTGTTGACATTTTTTATGTTGGCCTTTTCACCCTGTCAACCTTTTGTACCTGTCAACTTTTTGTACCTGTCAACCTTTTCCATGTTGACTTTTTGACCTTGTTGATCTTTTGACCCTGTCAATCTTTTGGCTATCGACTATTTAGGGCCGACCTATTGACCTTAAACAAAAATTTGGAGATTCTTACTGGGCGCAATACAAAGCAGCCAAACCGTAGATCTAAGTGATACACCAATCACTTCACACAATGCAAACAATAGAAATTCGATCAAACAGAAACAGCGCTATGTATAGAAAAATATCTACTCCCCTGTTCGAATGAGCTTCTTGTTATAAGAAGGAGTTATGTTACAAGCCTTTCATAATTTTTCTTTCTTTAATAGAATCCACCATATAGGACAAAATTTGTCGGGGTTCCCCCCTCTACATCCAACTCACTATGGTTCTCTTGGCTTGTTTGCATATAATATATCTCAGGCGTCTTCTTCATTAATCTCACATCCACTTCATCATTTATGGAGAGCAATCACCATCAGGTAGTATAAAATCAACAAGTTTTATTCCGCAGAAAAAATATTCTCCAAAGTACACGAGATATTCAATAAAAACACATAAAAATTAACATAAAAAGGTGTTGTCCGGTTTGGGGGAGACTTAATTCCCTAGATGTTATGTGGATCCCAAAAGTTGGGGAAAAAAAGTCTCACCGTTTTTCCAGACAGGTACACCATGGAAAGAAGATGTCCCACCGACGCGTTTCGATCCTATAGAGGATCTTTTTCCTATATAGGATCGAAACGCGTCGGTGGGACTTCTTCTTTCCATGGTGTACCTGTCTGGAAAAACGGTGAGACTTTTTTCCCCCAACTTTTGGGATCCACATAACATCTAGGGAATTAAGTCTCCCCCAAACCGGACAACACCTTTTTATGTTAATTTTTATGTGTTTTTATTGAATATCTCGTGTACTTTGGAGAATATTTTTTCTGCGGAATAAAACTTGTTGATTTTATACTACCTGATGGTGATTGCTCTCCATAAATGATGAAGTGGATGTGAGATTAATGAAGAAGACGCCTGAGATATATTATATGCAAACAAGCCAAGAGAACCACAGTGAGTTGGATGTAGAGGGGGGAACCCCGACACATTTTGTCCTATATGGTGGATTCTATTAAAGAAAGAAAAATTATGAAAGGCTTGTAACATAACTCCTTCTTATAACAAGAAGCTCATTCGAACAGGGGAGTAGATATTTTTCTATACATAGTGCTGTTTCTGTTTGATCGAATTTCTATTGTTCGACCTATTGACCATCTATCTTTTTACTGTAGGTCTCACCCCTAAAAAGGACATATAGTTTATCAGTGTTATGAGATCCAATCAGCATGTGATAGCACGCCAGAATACTGTGTTTACCAGTGTCAGACTGGGGCATGAAGGGCCCACCAGAGGAATGCAGTGGTAGGCGCCCATGTGTAGGGGTGTAGCCAGCCACCACAGAGTTTTGACTAACAGAATCTGTACTCTGTAAATTGTAAATATAATTATCGGTGTTCTGATCTGGTGTGTCTGATGATTCCTTACATACTCCTCTTTTACTGCTCCTAGTGACTTCCTGGTTCCAACTTTGGCTATCATTCTGACCTGATTCTGCTTGTCCTCTTGTATGCTTTAGTATACCTCGCAGCTATTAGCCTCACTGCCAGTCCTCAATTCCTTCATACCCACCAGCCCATACATTAGAACCCAGTCAGAGGGCCAAGACCTGCATATCGGGCACAACAAGGCCCAAAAATTATTGTGGGGGTTCCCTGGTGAAATCCACTGATGTTAGACTCTGTGTCTCTGTTCTGGGTCTATGCCAACTCCATGTGTACGGTCAGCATTCACACAATTTCCTCCGATAATTGCGATGTAATAAGAGCTTCTTCTGTAGCAACACCAGTAATAAGCAGCACAGTATCTGAACCGGGAAACCTGCCCTACCTAGCACTTTGCCTTTTACTGAAAGTGTTACATACAACCCAAATACAATAGTAACACTGAAAAAATAACTTGATGATAAAAGCAATCGACATGAGTCCATTGAATAATTAGTGTAATCACTGGCATCAAAAGGCGGGTGCGGGGGGTGTAGCCCGCACCCAGGTATCACCTATGGAAGGGGTGACACCAAGTGCTGGCTCTTCTGCAGTGACAGGAGCCGAGTGCTGCAGTGTGTGAATCCTCTGCAGCACTCGGCTCCTGTCACAGAAAAGGAGCTGGCACTGCACACTGCCTAGTCTCTGGGGGCAGCCAGCATTTCAGAGGAAGCTGGATACAGCCCCCAGAGTGAAGAAGAGGTGACCCTCGAGGCCACGCCCCTTTAAATTAGGCCACACCCCTTTTCACACGGCCGCGGCTCCGGCTGGGTGAGTGTGGGAAGAGGGGGGTGGGTGGTGTAGTAATGCAGAGTGCGCACCGGGTGTACCCACACCTGGTGACGCCTCTGAGTGTAATTAAAGGTTTCAGTTGTCCTGTAGAGGTACCTCTCTACTGTATGTATCTAAGTTGTCTATTTAGTAAACCTAATTTTCACATTTCTTTTCACAAGTTTCACATGCCCGTATAAAAATTATATAAAATGTATTTTGATTAAAGGCCACCAATAGAGCAAGAGAGTCACTTTATATTCTTAGCAATGCCTGGAGGGCCAAATGTTTTGCCTCTCATGAATCCCGGGGTTTTGCACATGAGCGCACAACAACCCAGGCTTTTTGTCATGGAAACGGCTCCACTTGGGTCCAGTCAGCTCGGAATTCTTCCTGGGTACCTACACGCAAGTAGTCCCACAAGATATCATTGATAAAATACATGAAAACTTAGCAACACAAAATGTTGCAGATCTTTGTGAAAAATATGGTATGTCCTCTAATCATCAATTTGCATATTTACAAATTTGTAGTTTTATTCGCTCACTCAGCAAATCACACAAAATGCGACATCCCACTTAATTTGAATGTCAATGCATTTACTACGATTGGTGCAAGGGCTCCATATCAATACTATACTCATCTCCTGAGTTCAGGAGACTTTTGAACAGACCTGGAAGCAAGACCTGGGGATTAGTTTAGAGGATGATTACTGGGCGGACACCAGAAAGTAGTTGGCTAAATCCTCTATTCATTCTAATATACCGTATATACTCGAGTATAAGTCGACCCAAATATAAGCCGAGGCACCTAATTTTACCACAAAAAACTGGGAAAACATATTGACTCGAGTTAAAGCCTAGGGTGGGAAATGCAGCTATAGCCGTACACAGCCCTCATAGTGCCAGATATGCCCCCACAGTGCAAGATATGCCCTCATAGTGCCAGATATGCCCTCACACTGCCAGATATGCCCCCCACAGTGCCAGATATGCCCTCACAGTACCAGATATACCCCCCACAGTGCCAGATATGCCCTCACAGTGCCAGATATGCCCCCACAGTGCCAGATATGCCCTCACAGTGCCAGATATGCCCCCACAGTGCCAGATATGCCCTCATAGTGCCAGATATTCCCCCACAGTGCCAGATATGCCCTCATAGTGCCAGATATTCCCCCACAGTGCCAGATATGCTCTCATACTGCCACATATCCCCCCCCCCCAAATAGCAAATATGCTCCCCCCAGTGAAAGTAACAACTTACCATCCCCGCTCCGGCCTAATTCTGAGTTGATCACAGCAGCAATGTTGTTAGCAGTTGGGCAAAACCATGTGCAGTGCAGGGGGGAGGGGGCAGATATAACATGTGCAGAGAGAGTTAGATTTGGGTGGGGTGTATTCAAACTGAAATCTAAATTGCAGTGTAAATATAAAGCAGCCAGTATTTACCCTGCACAGAAACTATCACTGACCTGGTTTGGGAGTGTTGTGGACTCGGGGTTTCTTCCGGTGACAGGGAAGAGGAACCGCAACTGGGTCGCAGCAGAGATGGCCGAATGTAGGTTTTCGTCATGCAGGATTTGGACGGCAGGCAGGAGGCACGTGTGGACGCTGGAGGTCTCCTGAAAGACAAGACTTGAAAAGGCGCTGATGAATTGGTGAAGAGTACCGTAAGCTCACTGAGAGCGATACTGAGGTGATAGAGGCACTGAGGTGTTTGGAGGTGCTGGGGTGCTTGGAGGCGCTGAGGCGCTTGGAGACGCTGAGGTGCTTGGAGGCACTGAGGTGCTTGGAGGCACTGAGGTGCTTGGAGATGCTGAGGTGCTTGGAGGCGCTTGGAGACGCTGAGGTGCTTGGAGGCACTGAGGTGCTTGGAGGCACTGAGGCGCTTGGAGATGCTGAGGTGCTTGGAGGCACTGAGGCGCTTGGAGACGCTGAGGTGTTTGGAGGCGCTGAGAAGGCTGGAGACTTTAGGGATACGGGAGCACTGGAGATCACAACTCTTGGGAGAATAGATGATACTCAGGCGCCGGAGCTCTGCCCGGCGTCTGAATTTGAACTTCCCGCCAGTGCCTGATTAGTGGGAAGCACTGATGACGTCACCCGCACCTTCCGTGGACGCCGAGCGTACCCGCGACGTCCACACTCATGCTGGCTGAACGGAGCGCCGGGAGCCGGGGACCGCCAGCGAGGACGGCAACACGGAGACCCAGCGCGCCCGGAGGGGTAAGTATGGTGGCCGCGGCGGCGGCATGACAGAAACAAAAATACCCACGCAAATCTAACTCTCTCTGCAAATGTTATATCTGCCCCCCCTGCAGTGCACATGGGGGGTAATTCTGAGTTGATTGCAGCAGCAAGTTTGCTAGCAGATGGGCAAAACCATGTGCACTGCAGGGGGGGGGGCAGATATAACATTTGCAGAGAGAGTTAGATTTGGGTGGGTTATTTTGTTTCTGTGCAGGGTAAATACTGGCTGCTTTATTTCGACACTGCAGTTTTGATTTCAGTTTGAATACACCCCACCCAAATTTAACTCTCTCAGCACATGTGATATCTACCCGCCCTGCAGTGCAAATGGTTTTGCCCAATTGCTAACAAAATTGCTGCTGTGATCAGCTCAGGATTAGGCCCATGGTTTTGCCCAATTGCTAACAAACTTGCTGCTGCGATCAACTCAGAATTACCCCCAGTGTCGGGATTATTTTTCTTCAGCCATAAAAATTTAATAAGAAAAGTATATGTAAATTGGGGGTGGGGGGGGGGGGGTACGTCAGCAGGTCAGAAAGGGCTACACTACTAAACTTAAACATTCTGGAGGCTATCTTACGTCCCCGTTGAATATGGCTGTTCATTTCCACTCTTATTTTTTCAACGCTTTACACAGTGGATCCCAATGCACCTCAATTATCTCACTCTCTCCTATTGGATGCTCAGCTCCCTAGGTTAAATGCCCAGCAGAGGGAAATCTTTGAAGCTGACATTTCAGAGAAGGAAGTCTGTTGTGCCATTCAGACACTTAAACTGAACAAGTACCTGGGCCCAGATGGCATCAGCAGATAATATTATAAATCATTATATGAGCATTTGATACCTACTCTAACTAGTCTTTTTCAGCACCTTTATAAAAGGAACACCACATGTCTGCATTTTATTGAAGCTCACACTATTCTGATACCCAAGCCTAACAAGGATCACACTATTAAACCAGGATTTTAAACTTTTGTCAATAATAATTTCTTCCTGCCTTCAATCTTTAATTTCTCCTAACCCATCATCAGCTGGGCTTTACTAATACCCGCCATTCTGTTTTAGGTATTAGGTTGGTTAATGCAGATACTGTGGCAACTAAAACCTCTAAATGACTCCATAATATCTTACTGAGCCTTGATGCTGAAAAGGCCTTTGATGAGATCTCATGGCCGCATTTATACCATATCCTGGAGCAGAGACAATTCGGATCTTCTTTCATCAATTCAATTCGTATTTTCTATACTGACCCTATCACTAGTTTAATAGTTAATGACTTGCAAGGAGAGCATGTCAAAATGTCCAGGGGCACGCGACAAGGTTGTCCATTGTCTCCTCTTTTGTTTAACCTTGTCCTGATAACTTTGATATAAATACTACAGTAATTTGACAATATTAAGGGCATCCCCATTGGTAGGAGTTCTCTAAAACGGTAGCATTTTCAGATGACTTACTTCTCTTCTTTTCTACCCCTCAAGATAGTTTACGGGAATTGATTACTAAGATTTCTCAATTTGTCCAAGTTTCTGGCTTCACAATTAATATTCAGATGTCAATAGCTATGTCCTTATACCCTATAACCTTTTCCTCTTGGGCACAATCACTAAACCTCATATTGACATTCACTAGTATTCCATACTTGGGTATACATCTCCCTACAAATATCTCTTTGCTATACTCCCTTAATATAACTAAAATAATAGATAAAGTTATCTCAGAACTCCAAAATCGGCAGAATCTGCAGCTTTCATTCATAGGGCACACTCATTCAGCCCTGATCGTAGCCCTGCACACCGACATGCGGGGGGACGCCCAGCACAGGGCTAGTCTGCTCCATATGTCAGGCCCGCCCCCCCCCCCCACAGAAGTGCAAAAGCATCGCACAGCTGCGATGCTTTTGCACTTCAGGTGCAACTCCCGGCCAGCGCAGCTTTTGCAACTCGCAGTGGCTCCATGCGACGTCACGCAGCTGCTGCGGCCTGCCGCCTGCACGGTCTGACCACACCTGCATTTGCCGGACTGTGCCCACAAAATGGCGGCCAAACACCACCGTGCCACTCCCTCCCACCTCTGCCTGTCAATCAGGCAGAGACGATCACAAGGCAACAACAGCCGTCGGCTGTCAGCCATGTGCCGGCGCACTGTGGCACCAGTGCACTTCTGACGTGATCGGTGCGATGAACTGCAGCGAGCGATCACGTCAGATTGACCCCCTTAGTCAGAAGCATGCACAGATCAGTAAGATCCGTGCATGCTTCTCTGTGAAAATGGTAAAGTGTTAAAAGTTAAAAAAAAATTATGTGCAGGTCCACCCAAAAAGCATAACCAGCCCCGGGCCCCTTGAGCCAGTCCTGGTTGCAAAAAATATGGGGGGGAATAGAGTAGGGGTCCCCCATATTTAAGCAACCAGCACCAGGCTCATGAACCGTTCCTGGTTCTGAAGATACGGGGGACAAAAGAAGTAGTGGTCCCCCGTTTTTTTGAAACCAGCACTGGGCTTCACTAGCCAGGGAGGTGATGCCACAGCCGGGGGACACTTTCATACAGGTCCCTGCGGCCGTAGCATCACACACCCCAACTAGTCACCCCTGGCTGGGGTTCCCTGGGGGGGTGGGGACCCCTTAATTCAAGGGTTCCCCCCCTCCAGACATCCAAAGGCCAGGGGTGAAGCCCGAGGCTATCCCCAGCACCTCTGGGCGGTGGATGCCGGGCTGATAGCCAAAATTGTGTAAAAAAAGAATTATGGAGGTCATTCTGACCTGATCGCATGCTGCAGTTTTTAGCAGCGTAGCGATCGGGTCAGAACCGTGCATGCGCTGGTGCCACAGTGTGCCTGTGCATGGCCACCCGTCACTGTGCTACGATCGCCTCTGCCTGACTGACAGGCAGATGCGGTCCATGGGCAGGAGAGGGTGAAATGGTGGCGTTTGGCTGCCGTTTTGTAGGCGCGGTCCGGCCAATGCAGGCGTGGCCGGACCGTGCGGGGAGTGGCCCGCAGTGGCTGCGTGACGTCACACGCAGCTGCTGCGGGCCAGGGAGCGAAGAGTAGCTCCCGGCCAGCACGCTAAAGCTGCACTGGCCGAGAGCTACTCTTGTAGTGCAAAAGCATTGTCGCTGTGCAATGCCTTTGCACTTCTGCGGGGGTGGCCGGCACTGACATGCGCGGGCGGGCTAGCCCTGTGCTGGGTGTCTCCCCGCATGTCTGTTCATGATCTTAGCTGTGCTAAATTTAGCACAGCTACGATCAACTTGGAATGACCCCAATTGTCTTTTGTTGTGGCTCTACAAGTCCCAGCAAGCCTCCCCCGCATGCTGGTTCTTGAAGAACCACAAGCATCAGCATGCAGAGATTTAAAGGGCCCGTTGGTACCTGTAGTTCCACAATAAAATAAATACCCAAAGAAAGACAAAACACACACACACCGTGAACGTAAAAGTTTATTAACACACTCACACATACTTACCTAGTGTCCCACGCAGCCCCTCGGTCCTCTTGTCCATGTAGAATCCGTGGGGTACCTGTAAAAAATTTTTTTACAAAATCAACCACACAGTGCACAGCCACAGAGTAGAAATGCACTGTTTTAAAAATGGCTGTTGAAAAAGACACTCCCCCCAACCCTGTAATGTCATCCCACTATTATAATGAGATAGTCAAAATCTCACATAAATCCAAATCTCACATAAGCCAAAATTTCACATAAGCCAAAATTGTAAGCACACATAGTCCATATCTCAAAAAAAGTTAGTCAAAATCTGAGGTGCTGGGCTCCGGGGAGTTAAAGGGAAATCGCAAGTGAAAATCGGGCATAGCAAGGATCTCACCGTGTGTACACACCTTAACTCTCTATGCAAATGTTATGTCTGCTCCACCTGCAATGCACATGGGGGGGTCATTCTGACCCATTCGCTCGCTGAGTTTTAATGCAGCAGAGTGAACGGGTCCCTGCTGCGCATGTGCCGGCGCCATTGTGCGCTGGCACATGCCAGATGGCTGAAGGCCATAGCAGGGATGCGATCGCCCCTGCCTGATTGACAGGCAGAGGCGGTCGATTGGCAGGAGGGGGCGGAACAGCTGCGTTTGCCCGCCTTTTCGGGGGGCAGGCCGCAGCGGCTGCATGACGTCACATGCAGCCGCTGCGGGCCGGGGAGCAATAAGTAGCTCCCGGTCAGCACGCTAAAGCTGCGCTGTCTGGGAGCTACTCTTGAAGTGCAAAGGAATCACCACTGTGCGAGGCCTTTGCACTTCTGCAAAGGGGGGCCGGACTGACATGCGGGGGAGGCTAGCCCTGTGCTTGGCGTCCCCCTGCATGTCAGGGAAGAAGATCGTAGCTGTGCTATATTTAGCACAGCTACTATCAACGCGGAATGTTGGTTTTGCCCAACTGCTAACAAATTTGCTGGTGCGATCAATTCTGAATTACCCCCAATGTCTTAGTCCAAAATAGTCCTCTTTTGGGGATACTTCATAACCTGTGTGAGAGGTGGCAGCCGTTTTAATCTCCTGAGAGACTGTTGTTGTTGTAGTGTATCAAAGATATGTGCTAAAAAAGAGTGAGAAAACAGCACTCTCAAGTGTAATCGTTTTTAGAAGATTCCATGAAGATATAAGTAATATGTGTACTGCAAAATGGTTGTTTGTAATGCTCATCAAAAGGGGGGTCTTTAGCCGAAAGAGAGGGATGCTACACTCCAGGCTATGCTGTCATCATAGTATCCTGAGACAATCCTGAACCATTCAATAATGATCCCTCCTGCTCCTCTTATTCCCCGTATCCAGAAGTAAATATAACACGTGTAAAGAAATGGCAATTACTCCCACAGTGCATTAATTCACTCAGAGTTTTAATTAGATATAGCACACATAAAAAAACTAAAAACAGCTTACATTCAAAGTGCAGATTTTGGAAATAAAGTGTTGGTGCTGTGCAATTACCTCATACTACCTGACCCCTGTCGGGATTCGATGACGGTGTTGATCATACTGTATGACCGCCAGCCTACCATCCGCCAGGATATTTTATGTATCCAAAGGAAACAACAGAAGGTAATAGACTGCAGACCAGCATTAATAAAATTGAGTAACACTAATGTGGTTGAATAAAGATCAAGACTCAGTGATCATACTAAATATTTAATATCCATAATAATAATAATATGAAGTCATATAAAATACAAAATAAATATAAACAATAAGAAATAATATTATGTTTAAGATCAAATATAGCTTCAACGCTTTATAAATGTAGTCTCAAATTGGGAAATATATTCAGGTGCCAGATAAAATCCAATTATCTCAATCAGCATAAAGGTACTGTATATGAAAATGCTGCATAAAACTGTGTAACTACAAGTCCCATGTATATGTTGCATTACACAAGCTCTTTATTAACAATAGGGATCCAACAAGGTCAGCATAGAAACTAGAGATGAGCGGGTTCGGTTTCTCTGAAACCGAACCCGCACGAACTTCATGTTTTTTTTACGGGTCCGAGCAGACTCGGATCCTCCCGCCTTGCTCGGTTAACCCGAGCGCGCCCGAACGTCATCATGACGCTGTCGGATTCTCGCGAGACTCGGATTCTATATAAGGAGCCGCGCGTCGCCGCCATTTTCACACGTGCATTGAGATTGATAGGGAGAGGACGTGGCTGGCGTCCTCTCCATTAGAAATTAGATTAGAAGAGAGAGAGAGATTGTGCAGAGTCAGACAGAGTTTACCACAGTGACCAGTGCAGTTGTTGTTAGTTAACTTTTATTTATTTTAATATAATATATCCGTTCTCTGCTATATCCGTTCTCTGCCTGAAAAAAAACGATACACAGCAGCAGCCAGTCACACAGTGTGACTCAGTCTGTGTGCACTCAGCTCAGCCCAGTGTGCTGCACATCAATGTATAAAAGGCAAAGCTTATAATAATTGTGGGGGAGACTGGGGAGCACTGCAGGTTGTTATAGCAGGAGCCCCCAGGAGTACATAATATTATATTAATTTAAAATTAAACAGTGCACACTTTTGCTGCAGGAGTGCCACTGCCAGTGTGACTAGTGGTGACCAGTGCCTGACCACCAGTATAGTAGTATATTGTTGTATGTATTGTATACTATCTCTTTATCAACCAGTCTATATTAGCAGCAGACACAGTACAGTGCGGTAGTTCACGGCTGTGGCTACCTCTGTGTCGGCAGTCGGAACTCGGCAGGCAGTCCGTCCATCCATAATTGTATTACAATATATACCACCTAACCGTGGTATTTTTTTTTCTTTCTTTATACCGTCGTCATAGTGTCATACTAGTTGTTACGAGTATACTACTATCTCTTTATCAACCAGTGTACAGTGCGGTAGTTCACGGCTGTGGCTACCTCTGTGTCGGCAGTCGGCAGGCAGTCCGTCCATCCATAATTGTATTATTATTATAATATATACCACCTAACCGTGGTTTTTTTTTCATTCTTTATACCGTCATAGTGTCATACTAGTTGTTACGAGTATACTACTATCTCTTTATCAACCAGTGTACAGTGCGGTAGTTCACGGCTGTGGCTACCTCTGTGTCGGCAGTCGGCAGGCAGTCCGTCCATCCATAATTGTATTATTATTATAATATATACCACCTAACCGTGGTTTTTTTTTCATTCTTTATACCGTCGTCATAGTGTCATACTAGTTGTTACGAGTATACTACTATCTCTTTATCAACCAGTGTACAGTGCGGTAGTTCACGGCTGTGGCTACCTCTGTGTCGGCAGTCGGCAGGCAGTCCATCCATCCATAATTGTATTATTATTATAATATATACCACCTAACCGTGGTTTTTTTTTCATTCTTTATACCGTCGTCATAGTGTCATACTAGTTGTTACGAGTATACTACTATCTCTTTATCAACCAGTGTACAGTGCGGTAGTTCACGGCTGTGGCTACCTCTGTGTCGGCAGTCGGCAGGCAGTCCGTCCATCCATAATTGTATTATTATTATAATATATACCACCTAACTGTGGTATTTTTTTTTCTTTCTTTATACCGTCGTCATAGTGTCATACTAGTTGTTACGAGTATACTACTATCTCTTTATCAACCAGTGTACAGTGCGGTAGTTCACGGCTGTGGCTACCTCTGTGTCGGCAGTCGGCAGGCAGTCCGTCCATCCATAATTGTATTATTATTATAATATATACCACCTAACTGTGGTATTTTTTTTTCTTTCTTTATACCGTCGTCATAGTGTCATACTAGTTGTTACGAGTATACTACTATCTCTTTATCAACCAGTGTACAGTGCGGTAGTTCACGGCTGTGGCTACCTCTGTGTCGGCAGTCGGCAGGCAGTCCGTCCATCCATAATTGTATTATTATTATAATATATACCACCTAACCGTGGTTTTTTTTTCATTCTTTATACCGTCGTCATAGTGTCATACTAGTTGTTACGAGTATACTACTATCTCTTTATCAACCAGTGTACAGTGCGGTAGTTCACGGCTGTGGCTACCTCTGTGTCGGCAGTCGGCAGGCAGTCCGTCCATCCATAATTGTATTATTATTATAATATATACCACCTAACCGTGGTTTTTTTTTCATTCTTTATACCGTCATAGTGTCATACTAGTTGTTACGAGTATACTACTATCTCTTTATCAACCAGTGTACAGTGCGGTAGTTCACGGCTGTGGCTACCTCTGTGTCGGCAGTCGGCAGGCAGTCCGTCCATCCATAATTGTATTATTATTATAATATATACCACCTAACCGTGGTTTTTTTTTCATTCTTTATACCGTCGTCATAGTGTCATACTAGTTGTTACGAGTATACTACTATCTCTTTATCAACCAGTGTACAGTGCGGTAGTTCACGGCTGTGGCTACCTCTGTGTCGGCACTCGGCAGGCAGTCCGTCCATCCATAATTGTATTATTATTATAATATATACCACCTAACCGTGGTTTTTTTTTCATTCTTTATACCGTCGTCATAGTGTCATACTAGTTGTTACGAGTATACTACTATCTCTTTATCAACCAGTGTACAGTGCGGTAGTTCACGGCTGTGGCTACCTCTGTGTCGGCAGTCGGCAGGCAGTCCGTCCATCCATAATTGTATTATTATTATAATATATACCACCTAACTGTGGTATTTTTTTTTCTTTCTTTATACCGTCGTCATAGTGTCATACTAGTTGTTACGAGTATACTACTATCTCTTTATCAACCAGTGTACAGTGCGGTAGTTCACGGCTGTGGCTACCTCTGTGTCGGCAGTCGGCAGGCAGTCCGTCCATCCATAATTGTATTATTATTATAATATATACCACCTAACCGTGGTTTTTTTATACCACCTAACCGTGGCAGTCCGTCCATAATTGTATACTAGTATCCAATCCATCCATCTCCATTGTTTACCTGAGGTGCCTTTTAGTTCTGCCTATAAAATATGGAGAACAAAAAAGTTGAGGTTCCAAAATTAGGGAAAGATCAAGATCCACTTCCACCTCGTGCTGAAGCTGCTGCCACTAGTCATGGCCGAGACGATGAAATGCCAGCAACGTCGTCTGCCAAGGCCGATGCCCAATGTCATAGTACAGAGCATGTCAAATCCAAAACACCAAATATCAGAAAAAAAAGGACTCCAAAACCTAAAATAAAATTGTCGGAGGAGAAGCGTAAACTTGCCAATATGCCATTTACCACACGGAGTGGCAAGGAACGGCTGAGGCCCTGGCCTATGTTCATGGCTAGTGGTTCAGCTTCACATGAGGATGGAAGCACTCAGCCTCTCGCTAGAAAACTGAAAAGACTCAAGCTGGCAAAAGCACCGCAAAGAACTGTGCGTTCTTTGAAATCCCAAATCCACAAGGAGAGTCCAATTGTGTCGTTTGCGATGCCTGACCTTCCCAACACTGGACGTGAAGAGCATGCGCCTTCCACTATTTGCATGCCCCCTGCAAGTGCTGGAAGGAGCACCCGCAGTCCAGTTCCTGATAGTCAGATTGAAGATGTCAGTGTTGAAGTACACCAGGATGAGGAGGATATGGGTGTTGCTGGCGCTGGGGAGGAAATTGACCAGGAGGATTCTGATGGTGAGGTGGTTTGTTTAAGTCAGGCACCAGGGGAGACACCTGTTGTCCGTGGGAGGAATATGGCCGTTGACATGCCAGGTGAAAATACCAAAAAAATCAGCTCTTCGGTGTGGAGGTATTTCACCAGAAATGCGGACAACAGGTGTCAAGCCGTGTGTTCCCTTTGTCAAGCTGTAATAAGTAGGGGTAAGGACGTTAACCACCTCGGAACATCCTCCCTTATACGTCACCTGCAGCGCATTCATAATAAGTCAGTGACAAGTTCAAAAACTTTGGGTGACAGCGGAAGCAGTCCACTGACCAGTAAATCCCTTCCTCTTGTAACCAAGCTCACGCAAACCACCCCACCAACTCCCTCAGTGTCAATTTCCTCCTTCCCCAGGAATGCCAATAGTCCTGCAGGCCATGTCACTGGCAAGTCTGACGAGTCCTCTCCTGCCTGTGATTCCTCCGATGCATCCTTGCGTGTAACGCCTACTGCTGCTGGCGCTGCTGTTGTTGCCGCTGGGAGTCGATGGTCATCCCAGAGGGGAAGTCGTAAGCCCACTTGTACTACTTCCAGTAAGCAATTGACTGTTCAACAGTCCTTTGCGAGGAAGATGAAATATCACAGCAGTCATCCTACTGCAAAGCGGATAACTGAGTCCTTGACAACTATGTTGGTGTTAGACGTGCGTCCGGTATCCGCCGTTAGTTCACAGGGAACTAGACAATTTATTGAGGCAGTGTGCCCCCGTTACCAAATACCATCTAGGTTCCACTTCTCTAGGCAGGCGATACCGAGAATGTACACGGACGTCAGAAAAAGACTCACCAGTGTCCTAAAAAATGCAGTTGTACCCAATGTCCACTTAACCACGGACATGTGGACAAGTGGAGCAGGGCAGGGTCAGGACTATATGACTGTGACAGCCCACTGGGTAGATGTATGGACTCCCGCCGCAAGAACAGCAGCGGCGGCACCAGTAGCAGCATCTCGCAAACGCCAACTCTTTCCTAGGCAGGCTACGCTTTGTATCACCGCTTTCCAGAATACGCACACAGCTGAAAACCTCTTACGGCAACTGAGGAAGATCATCGCGGAATGGCTTACCCCAATTGGACTCTCCTGTGGATTTGTGGCATCGGACAACGCCAGCAATATTGTGTGTGCATTAAATATGGGCAAATTCCAGCACGTCCCATGTTTTGCACATACCTTGAATTTGGTGGTGCAGAATTTTTTAAAAAACGACAGGGGCGTGCAAGAGATGCTGTCGGTGGCCAGAAAAATTGCGGGACACTTTCGGCGTACAGGCACCACGTACAGAAGACTGGAGCACCACCAAAAACTACTGAACCTGCCCTGCCATCATCTGAAGCAAGAAGTGGTAACGAGGTGGAATTCAACCCTCTATATGCTTCAGAGGTTGGAGGAGCAGCAAAAGGCCATTCAAGCCTATACAATTGAGCACGATATAGGAGATGGAATGCACCTGTCTCAAGTGCAGTGGAGAATGATTTCAACGTTGTGCAAGGTTCTGATGCCCTTTGAACTTGCCACACGTGAAGTCAGTTCAGACACTGCCAGCCTGAGTCAGGTCATTCCCCTCATCAGGCTTTTGCAGAAGAAGCTGGAGGCATTGAAGAAGGAGCTAACACGGAGCGATTCCGCTAGGCATGTGGGACTTGTGGATGCAGCCCTTAATTCGCTTAACAAGGATTCACGGGTGGTCAATCTGTTGAAATCAGAGCACTACATTTTGGCCACCGTGCTCGATCCTAGATTTAAAGCCTACCTTGGATCTCTCTTTCCGGCAGACACAGGTCTGCTGGGGTTGAAAGACCTGCTGGTGACAAAATTGTCAAGTCAAGCGGAACGCGACCTGTCAACATCTCCTCCTTCACATTCTCCCGCAACTGGGGGTGCGAGGAAAAGGCTCAGAATTCCGAGCCCACCCGCTGGCGGTGATGCAGGGCAGTCTGGAGCGACTGCTGATGCTGACATCTGGTCCGGACTGAAGGACCTGACAACGATTACGGACATGTCGTCTACTGTCACTGCATATGATTCTCTCAACATTGATAGAATGGTGGAGGATTATATGAGTGACCGCATCCAAGTAGGCACGTCACACAGTCCGTACTTATACTGGCAGGAAAAAGAGGCAATTTGGAGGCCCTTGCACAAACTGGCTTTATTCTACCTAAGTTGCCCTCCCACAAGTGTGTACTCCGAAAGAGTGTTTAGTGCCGCCGCTCACCTTGTCAGCAATCGGCGTACGAGGTTACATCCAGAAAATGTGGAGAAGATGATGTTCATTAAAATGAATTATAATCAATTCCTCCGCGGAGACATTGACCAGCAGCAATTGCCTCCACAAAGTACACAGGGAGCTGAGATGGTGGATTCCAGTGGGGACGAATTGATAATCTGTGAGGAGGGGGATGTACACGGTGATATATCGGAGGGTGAAGATGAGGTGGACATCTTGCCTCTGTAGAGCCAGTTTGTGCAAGGAGAGATTAATTGCTTCTTTTTTGGGGGGGGTCCAAACCAACCCGTCATATCAGTCACAGTCGTGTGGCAGACCCTGTCACTGAAATGATGGGTTGGTTAAAGTGTGCATGTCCTGTTTTGTTTATACAACATAAGGGTGGGTGGGAGGGCCCAAGGATAATTCCATCTTGCACCTCTTTTTTCTTTTCTTTTTCTTTGCATCATGTGCTGATTGGGGAGGGTTTTTTGGAAGGGACATCCTGCGTGACACTGCAGTGCCACTCCTAGATGGGCCCGGTGTTTGTGTCGGCCACTAGGGTCGCTTATCTTTCTCACACAGTCAGCTACCTCATTGCGCCTCTTTTTTTCTTTGCGTCATGTGCTGTTTGGGGAGGGTTTTTTGGAAGGGACATCCTGCGTGACACTGCAGTGCCACTCCTAGATGGGCCCGGTGTTTGTGTCGGCCACTAGGGTCGCTTATCTTACTCACACAGCGACCTCGGTGCAAATTTTAGGACTAAAAATAATATTGTGAGGTGTGATGTGTTCAGAATAGGCTGAAAATGAGTGTAAATTATGTTTTTTGAGGTTAATAATACTTTGGGATCAAAATTACCCCCAAATTCTATGATTTAAGCTGTTTTTTAGGGTTTTTTGAAAAAAACACCCGAATCCAAAACACACCCGAATCCGACAAAAAAAATTCGGTGAGGTTTTGCCAAAACGCGGTCGAACCCAAAACACGGCCGCGGAACCGAACCCAAAACCAAAACACAAAACCCGAAAAATTTCAGGCGCTCATCTCTAATAGAAACTCAATGTTCTTTTCAGTCACTGCATAACTGTGCGGAAACTACAAGTTCCATATATATGCTGCATGGATCAAGCTCTCAGTTAGCAATGAGGAGCCAACATGGTCAGCAGTCTGATTAGGCAAGTCACCCCTGTATACAATACCTGCCACTATGTCCTCTCCTCCGGACTCTCTCTCACCAAGGGTGCTAAAATGCCTATTTACGGCACAGCTCTGAACACATTTGGTACAAAAGGGGCAATTCCAAGTTGATCGTAGCAGGAATTTTGTTAGCAGTTGGGCAAAACCATGTGCACTGCAGGGGAGACAGATATAACATGTGCAGAGAGAGATAGATTTAGGTGTGGTGAGTTAAATCTGCAATCTAAATTGCAGTGTAAAAGTAAAGCAGCCACTATTTACCCTGCACAGAAACAAAATAACCCACCCAAATCTAACTCTCTCTGCAAATGTTATATCTGCCCCCCTGCAGTGCACATGGTTTTACCCAACTGATAAAAAAAATTCCTGCTGCGATCAACTTGGAATTACCCCCAAAGTTCAGACAGGACCATTCTTAATCCTGGCTTTAAGGTACTAATTATAAATATCAGGTCATTTGTAATGTCAAAGGATTTATACATTTTTCGACAACTTAGTTTCATACTACAATAGGTTCTGCTAATTTCTGTAAGACCTTCTTAAATGTCTTCTTGAAACTAAACTGTTCACCAGAAGGATCATTAAATGGATCTGGTATACTTTGTTTCTTTCAACATCACGTTCTCTGACATTGGAGAAGTCACATTTAAACTGCTAGTAGTTGCCTGTTAGAGAAATCTGTGCTCCAATATACACAGGGGTCTAATCCATGAAGCAGTGAAAAGTGTGGAGAAGTGAGCTAGTGGAGAAGTTGCCCATGGCAACCAATCAGCATTGAAGTAACATAATTTGCATACTGTGCAATTATACGGAGCAGCTGATTGGTTGCCATGGGCAACTTCTCCACAGGCTCACTTCTTCACACTTCTTCACTGCTCATGAATAGACCCCACTGTCACTGTTCCATAAATTACAGTATGTCACTTTTGCTGAAAGACACCGTGAGAAATTATGACTTAAATAATGTGGAAACAGTTATTCAAATTCAAAATATTGTATTAAAAGTACTTCACTAATTATAGCCCTCCAGTAAACAGCTGCTTTATAGCAATATGTCCCTGGCTGTTTTTTAGAGTGTAAATGAATGGGCTCAAAAGAGGAGTCACAATCCCAGTCATGAAAGCTGACAGTTTACTAAAGTCCATGAATGGTAAAGAAACACTCCTCAAACACAGAGAAAGGGAACTTCCATAGATGATAAATACTAGAAGGAGGTGGGAAACACATGTAGAGAAGGACTTCCACTGACCTCCCACCTCGGATATCTTAATTACAGCAACTATAATATGTGCATAGGATATAATTATGCATATCAGAGACCCAAACACAACCAAGGAGGAGGAAAATAGGTTGAACAACCGAATGTGTCTGGTTTTTGAGCAGGCAAGCATTAAAAGAGGTTCTACATCACAGAAAAAGTGGTCGATTATGTTAGGCCCACAGAACCAAAGTTTAGACACAAGTAATGTTGGCACCAGAGAATTCAGAAATCCGGCTAGCCAACAACTGAGAATGAGGTGCAAGCAGAATCCAGGGCTCATTACCATCATATATCGTAAGGGGTAACATACAGCTATATATCTGTCAAAAGACATTGCTGCAAGGAGAAGTAGCTCAACAGAACCAAATAAGAAGTATAAGTAACACTGGGTGAGGCAGCCAAAGAAAGTGACAGATCGATTTTCTTGTGCCAAAATAGATAAAAGCTTTGGTATGATTGAGGAGGTGAAACATACCTCCAATAAGGACAGGGTGACTAGGAAATAATACATAGGGGTATGCAGAATGTAGCATTTCCAGATAGTTAACATGATAATTATGTTTCCAAGTAAGGTGACTATATGGATGAGTAGAAGAATGGAAAAAGAAATAGCCCGCATTGTAGACGTCAAATCAAATGCCACCAAAATGAAAATATTTACATTGCTTGTATTTTCCATGAGCTACAGGATAATGTCACTACTGTAAAAGTTCTTATAGAAGTGTATAGCATGTGCCTATATCACATACAGTTATATTTTAACCTCCACCAGGAAGAATGGATTGGCTGGTTACCTTAGTAATGGATCACTGATTATTGATGTATAGCTTCCTTGTCATATTTCTTATATTTGCACTCAATCTACTCTTTGTTCTCTTCCATGATTTTACAAATGAATACCTTTGTTTTGACTGAAGTCATGTACTTTAAAACCAGGTGTATTCCCAGTGTCTCTCCCCAGTATGCTGTAGAATTTCTATTGATTGTGTTTAAAGTACATTTTGACTATGTTCTCTTTATGACTTGCTATTCATTCATTGTAAATAGAACTCTGGTTTCCCATTCTCTCTCTGTTCTCATTGTACATATTCATGCCAGACACACAGCCCAGTCCTAGCAAGCGACATAGTACCAGGTTTATATAATGACTCCATCTACTGGGTACTATTAACAGCTTTTCTTATATACAGTATTCAGCACACAGGTTAACAGTATTTGGATGTTAATTTAACCATGGGGGATATACTCACAGAGAGCAACATTTTTTTTAAATAAATCCCCATGTGTAACAATTACATTAAATATACTTTATATCATAGAAAAGATTTATTAAAGATTTCTATCCATTTGTAGAAATGAAAACTCTTACACAAAAAGGAGAAAAGTCAAAGAGTGACGCATAATTGTCCCATTTTGTTTTTTAAGCAAGTAATTACTAAATCATATTCATACAGTATTTAGCCAAAAGTTTTGAGAGCATAAATTAGGTTAGATCTGAAGCTTGTTCTGGAATTGGATCCCATACAGTATACTGTATGGAGGATCTAATTATAGTGCTCTTTTGCAAGTCCAGAAGGTTTACGTTCACCTCCTATGGTGGGCCAGCTGCGCACATGCGAAAGACCTTCTGCGCATGTGCTGAACGCGTCCTGCATCCTCACATGCAGTGTCCCAATGCCACAGCCCCCAAGCTGCAGCCTGATTGACAGGCCAGCATTCCTGAAAATGGGGGACATGTTGTCCCTGGTTTCTGGGAGTCGCGAACCCAGTGTCTTCCTGACCCCGGCTGAGTTTCAGGTCACTCAGATAAGGACTGTGTGGCGGCCTCCAGTGGCCACCATTGCACATAACAGAGGTGAGGAGCAGTAAGCCTTTTATTATATAGGATGCGCAGTTGCAAAGAATGGCTCAATTACTTGAACATCAGCATTGCGTGTTTATTGCATGCAGCTTTGAAGAGTCCTACTGTCTGTTAGTCACTTCCTTCTGGATGTCACAATTCTTAAATTCAATATTTCTAAATATAAAGTCTTTTCACCAGCCAAGGTCTCCTCTCCTCCCCATTGATAACATCTTCCTATCGTTTGTTAACCTTTCACTCTGGTCTCTTTTTCTCCCCCCTTCATTAAGTCCCCCAGCTTATCCTGCCATTTACACCTTCCCAATATGACCAGGATCTGACCCTGATCACCCTGTATCCTACTAAATTTATTTCCCTCATCTAGAGATGAGCGGGTCCAGTTCTCCAAGAAATGGACCCACCCGATCTTCCCAATCCAGGCCTGGTTCCGAGTCCAGCTCAGGTTTTCCTGCCTGACTCCGACCCTAAAACAAGACAAAACATCATCCTCCCACTGTTGGGGTCTCATGGGTTTTGGATTCTATAAAGGTCCCAGGTGATTGCACCATCTTCACTCCAGCTGTGGAGCTAGTAGAGAGTCTGTGCTGTGTCCATCCAGGGGTGTCCAAAACATAGCAGACATGCAGATGGAGACCCGGGAATCTGTGCTGCTCGTTTTGATATGGCTATGGCGGCAGGAAGGGTGGAAATCTGGTATGTTTTGGGCTCATTTGCACATCTATCTGGTACGGAGCTTGGGAATACCCCTTTTCTTCTTTTAAAAGTGTTGGGTTAAGCTAATAAATGTACTACTGTTTTAAATAACGTACTGCACCATGAGAGGTTTTTATATTTATTACATGTGAACTCGGATTAAAGAAACTGCTACATAACTGATACAGAAGGGAAATACTGTAAGTACACAGGAAGAGCATCCATCTGGTTAAATGAAAGTACTATAGTGAAGGTTGTTGTAGACCTTAAATATACCTTTCAAAGTTTACACATGTTTACATATAAAGTAAGCCCTTTTTTTATGTACACTCACATCCTAGTGGAATTTTTTTAGACTAGAGCAGCCTAAACTCCCCTACTCCTTGGGAAGAAGATACGTTGTCACAGAGTTTGGTTTGGAAGTGGGCACCTTGCTCTATCTTGTCGTAACCTAATAGGTCGAGTTCTTCCAGGACTGACCCCTTCCCTCCTTTTATTCTTTCATACTGTAAATCCTTTTGGGAGACCAACAAGAAAAAAGAAGGACATTTTCTGAAGACTTTATTCTTAAGTCATGAGGTGGGATATTTTCCGTATCAAATCTTGGAATAAGTTTGGTGCAAGGACATATCATAAAACCCCTTTTTACAATCCTTCCACCATTTGTCTGACCTTTGCAAATGTGGGGATGAGTGGCACAAGTCAATATGCTGACATAGAAATTGAGGATGCTTCTGTGGTAGTGCACCAGGATGAGTATATTTGTGTAGCTGGTGCTAATAAGGATGCTGATAATGAAGGTTGTTGATGAGGATGTTGTTTGTGTAAATCAGGTACCAGTGAAAACAGTTGTTGGCCATGATATGAAAAAGCCCATTGTCTTGCCTTGGCAAAAAACCAAAAATTTCACCTCTGTGTGGAATTATTTCTTTTTTTTACATCAACAATTTTTATTGAAAATGTTATATCATAAGGGGGAACAGAAAGGAAGAGGGGAAAATGGGGGGAGGAACAAAACCAGATTTAGAGACACATTAGCATAAAACATATGAGTACGATAATGACAATAAATGACAATCAAACAGGCAATAAAACAGTTGAATTATGACATAGTGAACAATGCTGGCAGGGAATCACCAAAAAGGCAAAAAAGAGATACTGAAAATACGAAATATCATATTACATAAAATGGAGGTTGACTCTGCTTCATTTAGGCTGAATTAAAGGGGATCAGTCTGAGAAGGTTGTGTGATGTTTTGAGCCCCATTACCCTCCATTATGAATATGTGCCAAAGCATCCAGCGCACTAGTGGGGAGGGGGTAGAGAATAAGTAAGGCATATACTCTGTTTCAATTATAAACTTAAAGTGGACTTTATGGATGATTTTCAGAAGGGGATGGGGTATGGGCTTTTATCACACTTGTGCCAAAGCAGCACATGCTGCTATACATATATGGCCTAAGACATAACGATGGTGTGGAAGAATAGTAATGGGGAATATAGTAAACAAAGCTATAGCAGGGGACAGAGTCAATGATAGAGTCAGTACTTTATTTATTAATTGGAACATCTCTACCCAGAAGGAGCTGAGGAGTGATAATGAAGGTGTTAATGGTAATGCAGATCAGTAAGCAAAAACTTTTGACATCTGGTCCTAACTGTAGGAATTGCCTACAATTAGTGATATGTCTACTGTGACTGCATATGGAGGATAATTCAGATTGGATCGCAGTGTGCGAACCAACCGGAAGTTTTGCTGAAAAGATGCGGGCGCAAGCGCAGCGCCTGTCCTGTGCATGCACCCGCATTTTCTGCGGAGGGTCCTCAGAAAAAAAGATCGCCTCTGCCTGTCAATCAGGCAGAGGTGGTCATGGGGTAGGGGTGGAGGCAGCCAACGCTCTGTTTCCAGAGAGGAGTACAAGCGTTGCGGAGGCGGTGCATCCCGAGCATTGGGCGGTGCAGCATGAACGGGGTCATATCGGGGTCATGGTTGCGGTGACTGCGTGATGTCTCATGCAGCTGCTGTGACAGGTAAAATGGCGCCGGGACTCTTGCGGCAGGAGTCATCTTAAGCTGCGGCAGCAGGAGTCATCTTTAGTTTTTGAAGCGATCACAATTTCTGCTTGTAGAAGGGGGAAGGCACCAGTCAGTATGCTGGGCGGTCTTGCCCAGCGCTGGGCGGCCCCCAGGAAGTGAGCAAAAGGATAGCAAATTCTGATGATTAGCAGAATTTGCTATCCTTACTGAATTAGCCCCATGATACGTTCACCATTCAAAAAATGGTTGATGATTATTTTAGTGATAGCCTCTAAATAAATGTTAGATAGTCCGTTTCCCTACTGGCAGAAAAAAAAGGCAATTTAGAGGACCTTGCATAAACTGGCTTTGCTTTACTTAAGTTGCCCACCCTCCAGTGAGTACTCAGAAAGAGTTTTGGCGAGCACCTGGTGTTGGAGGTTACTTCCCCAACATGTGGAAAAGATGATGTTCATCAAAGTGAGTTACAAATCCCAGGAGAAAGACCTTTACCGACAATTATGTCCCAACAATATAGAGGTATCTATAATGGTGGATTCCATAGGGAAAGTGAGGAATCAGATGATGATGACGACAATGGTGACAGCTTGTCTATGTAGAGTCAGTTTGTGTACATAGAGACCATTGGCAGCTTAAACAAAAACAATAAGGTACACCAATGGCGCTAGTTACAAAATGTTCACATAAAAGGTCAATTTCTTACATCAAAGAACATCAAAATAGACGGAGTTCATCTGTTCCAACTTAGTCACAGGAATAGTAGGAGTACCAAACCACTGGTTGATTTTAGCCTTGTGTTTCCAGCGTATTTCCTCACAACAACGGTGGATGGAAACCTTTTAAATATCCCAGAGACAAAAGGACATAGTGCAAGTATAGCCAGGCAGTTTGGAAGAAGATTGATTTAATGATAAAACACTCACAAACAACAGAGATAAAAAAGCATGTAAACCACTCATGTGGGTTTAGGACATAGGGCCACACATCCACGCAGTTACCCTCCCAGATCTTATAGGAAGAAGCAGGTCAGAGCTCCGGACACGCTGAACCGCAGTACCAGGAAGTTGCATTGGCCAAAGATCGTCCTCAATTATGTCAGTCACCACGCCTGAAGCTTTTCGGACCTTGGTCCTTCATCAGAGGCATGGTGGCTGACTGTAGTTGCTCCTCTTAAATACCCTCCCTAATACAAACAATTAGGTGTAATCCCCTATTCCGCCTCGGCAATTACCGCTACTTCACCAGCGGAAATGACGTTCACGGGGTTTAATCCGGAACCGGAAGTATGCGTTGTGCGTTCCATAATGCGTTCCATTCAATTCACCGCCGGAAATGCTGTCCTTGCGTTCCGTGGTGAAATCCTCCGGTTCAAACAGCGATCATAGATTGCGGGGCACTTCAGTTCCCTTTAGAATGTCCATCAATATGTGCAGATAAGGTGCATAAAGCAGAAGTCAACGTCCTTACACAACAGTCATATAAGTCCATATATAGAAAACCCAAAACATGAAAGAAACAAAAAAACGTATTAATAAAAATTACATCACTAAAACAATTTTTAGAAAAACCACTTGAGCTCAAACTCTGAATTAAGACCTTTGGGGATTAAAAAATTCAATTTAAAAATCCATTTCATTTCTGATTTTGCCAAATTAATTTCCAAGTCACGGATTCTCCAACTAGGGGTAATAGCTTGGATCCCAATAAACAATTGAAGGTGCTTAGGGTTGCACTGATGTACTTGTTTAAAGTGCATAGAGACCGTGTGTGTCTCAAGACCTTTTCTTATATTATAAGAATGTTCGGCAAGACGAGTCTTCAGATTCCTGCTAGTCTTGCCGACATAGAAAAGGTCACATGTGCAAGCTAAAATATAAATAACATTTTTGGTATTACACGTAATAAAATTGGATATAGTGAATTTTTCACCTTTGACTACAAGTTCTTTCTGTTTGCTAGGGCCCTTTACCAAACGGCACATGGTACATAGCCCACATCTGTGGAAACCATGGCTCCTCGTACTTGTTCGTTTTGTGTCATTGATGGCGCTATGTACCAGCCTATCCTTTATATTTTTGGCCCTCCGATATGTAAAAACAGGTTTCTCAGGAATTTCCTTCCCTATAATGGGATCCTCTTTTAAAATTTTCCAGTGTTTTTTGAAAATGGACTCAATTTCTTTGTGTTGGATACTAAAATCACTAATAAAATTCCATGTTTGGAACCGCCTACCAATACCCTGATCTTTCTTATTTTCTAACAAGGTTTTTCTGTCTACTAATGCTAACCGTGCTTTTGAGCGCAAGAGATCCTCACTTTTATAGCCCTTTTCTAGAAATCTCTCACTCATCTCAGCAATCTGTTCATCACAAACTGTCTCTTCCGTACAATTGCGTTTAGCCCTTAAAAATTGGCCATAGGGTATGCCGTCAAGCCAGTTATTATGGTGTAGACTGCTCTTATCTATATAGCTATTGGAATCCGTTTCCTTTCTATATAGCTTTGTAAAGAGAGTATTATTTTTGACATATATACATAAATCTAAAAAGTTAATGGCAGTTTTACTAATAGAAAAAGTGAGATTCACATTCCAATCATTAATATTCAGACTCTGGCAGTATCCCGCAAGATTTTCGTCTGTTCCACTCCAAATAAATAGGATATTGTCTATAAAACTGCACATATAGATGGACATTCTAAAGGGAACTGAAGTGCCCCGCAATCTATGATCACTGTTTGAACCGGAGGATTTCACCACGGAATGCAAGGACAGCATTTCCGGCGGTGAATTGAATGGAACGCATTATGGAACGCACAACGCGTACTTCCGGTTCTGGATTAAACCCTGTGAACGTCATTTCCGCTGGTGAAGTAGCGGTAATTGCCGAGGCGGAATAGGGGATTACACCTAATTGTTTGTATTAGGGAGGGTATTTAAGAGGAGCAACTACAGTCAGCCACCATGCCTCTGATGAAGGACCAAGGTCCGAAAAGCTTCAGGCGTGGTGACTGACATAATTGAGGACGATCTTTGGCCAATGCAACTTCCTGGTACTGCGGTTCAGCGTGTCCGGAGCTCTGACCTGCTTCTTCCTATAAGATCTGGGAGGGTAACTGCATGGATGTGTGGCCCTATGTCCTAAACCCACATGAGTGGTTTACATGCTTTTTTATCTCTGTTGTTTGTGAGTGTTTTATCATTAAATCAATCTTCTTCCAAACTGCCTGGCTATACTTGCACTATGTCCTTTTGTCTCTGGGATATTTAAAAGGTTTCCATCCACCGTTGTTGTGAGGAAATACGCTGGAAACACAAGGCTAAAATCGACTGGTGGTTTGATACTCCTATTATTCCTGTGACTAAGTTGGAACAGATGAACTCCGTCTATTTTGATGTTCTTTGATGTAAGAAATTGACCTTTTATGTGAACATTTTGTAACTAGCGCCATTGGTGTACCTTATTGTTTTTGTTTGACCATTTTCATGACGTGTGAGGAGTCACTTATAGGCTCACTAAGGCTGCAACTTACTATTGGTGCTGTGCACAAATATCTTCTTTCTGAACAGTTAACCATTTTCTTTACATTATTTGGGCACTGCTGCCGATATGTTCACTTTTAGTTACTACCAGTATTGTTTTGCAGTGAAAGTGATGTTAATGTATCTGATGAGGATTTAGGCACCGTATTAAAAAGATTAGAAAATGCGGTGTTAAAAGAGAATCGTATTTGGTGGGAGATCATTACGCTAGAAAAATATGAATCTAGCAAACTGATACCCAAGGGTTTGAAAATTATTAAGACACCTTCCTTTGGACAAGCTAATAATGATTTCAAGGAAGAGTGGGAAAAGATTCTTGATCAATGTTCTTTTTGCCTAATTGAATTAATATTAAAGGAGCGAAAGAAACATCTAACAGCTTTAACTGAGGAGATTAATAGTTTGCAAACGTTGGTAGAACCTTTTAAAAACCTGGAGGATTTCAAGGAAGCAGAGATAGAAATAGTGAGAAAATTGAACAAGGAGACCAGAGAGCTTAAAGAGCGTAAACAGAAGAAACAGAAGAAATATTTTAGGGATAAAGACACCCTAGATAGTATTAAGAAAATAAAACCCACTCAAATTGAAAGGCAAGTTGTGACTAATTCAGGTCTACGATCTAATGAAATAGTTTCACAACAAAGGTCTGTGGCAAATAGAAATTTAGATATAGATTGGCGACAAAAAGAACGGAGGACTAATAAGAATTGGACAAATAGAGTAGAAAGACAACCTAGGATGCGAAGGAATTTTGAGAGATCTACGCAGCAGGATTCCTTTAGATCTGATGATAGATATCTCAATAGCAATTATTCACTACAAAGGAATTATAGAATACCGATTGAGAGAAACCGTTTTGACATGAATAGACAAAGGGATCAGGTTTCTCCTTTTTTAGACCAGGATCTAAGGAGGGGGAGGAGGTGGTAAAACCTAGATCAAAAAAGACCAGGAGAGGTAAGAGAGGGTCGGGGAAGAACCACAAAAAGGTTAAGAGAGTTAATTTACCTCTTAAATGTCCAAGCATTAGTTCCACTACAAAGATTTTCAATTTAAGCATAAGGTTCTTGAGTAAAGATGAGGAAAGTGTTTTAAGAAAGGGTCTACAATTTTCACCCACTAGACGGGTTGATCCATTTGAGTTTTTTGTTGACATTAACAAATATATTCGCAAGCTCACAGTGAAAAGGTTCTTCTTAAATAAGGAAGGGAAAGAATGTGAACTTGAGGAAGGAGGTGAGATCCCCAAATTTAAGCCTAAATCAACCTTTTACCCGGCCCATCAGAAAGGCTGTTTTATTGAATGTTTTGGGAAATTAGTTAATAATGAGGTGCAGGAATTAATGATGAATAAAAAGAGGTTTAAGTGCAATTTAACAAAAAATGAATATGTGGCACTAAAATTATTGAGAGATGATGAGAGTCTAATAATCAAACCAGCGGATAAAGGGGGGGGGGGGTAGTCCTTATGGACAAAGAAAAGTATATTGAGGAAATTATGAAACAATTGGAGAATGGCTCAACATATCGTAAGTTAAAAACAGACCCCACGGCAAGAATAGTGAAGGATCTAAACAGCTTGATGGAAAAGGCAATACAAAATGGGGTGTTGTCAAAACCAGAAGCTGATTTTATAAATATAAAGTTCCCAACGGTGCCAACTTTCTATATCTTACCTAAGATCCACAAGGACCCCGTGAACCTCCCGGGTCGACCAATAGTGGCTGGGACAAATAGTATATCCTCCAATCTCTCAGCAGTTGTCGATTCTTATTTACAACCCCTAGTTAGAGTAACAAAATCCTATCTTAAGGATACAAGCGATGTCCTACGAATGATTGAAGGACTACAATGGAGTGGAAATTTTACTCTAGTAAGAGCAGACGTATCAACTCTTTATACGATAATAGAAATGGATAGGGGTTTAGAAACAGTAATGTACTTCCTGGATAGGTCCGAACTTTCAGGGCCCACTAAGTCATTTATTTTAAAAAGTATTAAGTTGGGGCGTGGCCTAGCAGCAGACCTGTGCAGACGTGTTTCACAGGAGCTCCTGCCTTACGTTCACAAATAACAATATTAACCAACACTCTGCTGCTCCCTGGTGATTTTAGGGACCCCCCTTTATCAGCTGGGGTCTCCCTGTGTAGGGCAGAGAGGTCCGCGGAGCCGGCGGGTGTCCCCTACACCCGTGCGGGTTGCGGCCTTCTGACCCAGGAGAAGCCGGGACCTCGATTTTACTGCTGCCCCGGAGGAGGAAGCCTGGTGTGGCTGGAATTGGATGCGGAGGGTGCCCCCCCCCCCTCGCATCGGGGCTCTGCTTCCCTGCCCGACGCCTCTCCGGGTATTGCTCTGTGGAGGGGTGAGTGCTGCCCGCGGCCCCCTTGCCTCGGACGGAGACCCGCAAGCCATCGCGGTCGCGCTGAGGAGATCCGGGGGCGAGCGGACCCTCCCGCTGCGGTTGCTCTCCCCACTCACCAGCGCCCGGACTGAGGGACCCCGGCCGGCGCACAGTACCCGCCGCGGCACCCGCTCCCGTTCCTGGCTGCTCAGCTGGGGGCCTCCGGGGACCTTGACGGCCGGAGGTTTTAGATGAGATCCGGCGGCGCCATCTTAATTACTGGCATTGCGCCCACACCGGAGTCCCTTGTGGCGTGTGCTGCGGGGGCAGCTCGGATCTCGGATCTCCTTCTGCCGCTGCTTGGGGGGAAATTATTGGTGCTGCTATCCCCGGGCACTCTGTGAGGCCGCTCTAGCTGCGCTTATAACATAAATTAAGCTGGAGAGCGGCGGCCATCTTGGAGGAGGCAGGATCAGCACACATTATAGAGATCCTGCAGTCATATATAAAACACACTATACGGTGCATTTACTGGACGCAGAGCCAGCATTCTATAAGCACTGCCTGACCCTCATCCACTACACAGTGCACCGGAGCCCCCTGGTGGTAGTCCATATACAGCATCTCCCTCACCTGCAGTACAGGGGCAATATTTGTCGAGAAAGTGATATCGTTGACTCCTTGTAGTGGTGCAAGCTCCAGCACATATAGGATGTAGACCCCTCTTCAATGAATCCTCATCGTCACTCCGCGCAATCATTTTAGCTGATGTAAACACGCACATGGCGTAAGAGGATACCTGCCGTCCTAGACCTTAGACAGAATTCTCCTTTCTACTGGAACCCTCCCATTCCCTCAAAGTATTACATGATGGCTCCAAGAAAGAATAAAGCCTCCAAAGCAATCTCTCAAGTTGCCTTTTTCAAGCCGTCCCCATATCGAAATAAATCTCAGGGCCCTTGATCTTTGGCCTCCGGGTCAGGTCTGCCGCCCACAACTTCATCGCCCATGATGGCTCTATCTTCATCCCAGGATCCCCCCCCCTCTCCTCGCCTGGAAGACAGCGAAGCCTTAACGGTGGGCACCATGAAGCTATTGCTACGCCAGTTTAAGGATGAGGTGGCGTCCGAATTTCGTGCTATGTTGCAGTCTTGCCAGCGGTCCGTTGAGGAGTTAGGTGAGAGGACCGGTCACTTGGAAACCAAGATGGGGGAGGTAGTGGGATCCCATAATACTTTGATCGATTCCCATGATGTTCTTGAAGGGGAGGTGGCGGCTCTGCGGGACAAAGTAGCGGACTTGGAGGACCGCTCACGCAGAAATAATCTCAAGCTCCGAGGGGTACCAGAATCCGTTTCTAATAGCAGCCTACATGACTATACAATCGAAATATTCAAGAAGCTGCTACCTTCCGCTTCATCTGCGGACTTGATATTGGACCGTATCCATAGGGTCCCGAAGGCCCGCAGTGCCCCCGAAGGAGCGTCGAGAGATGTGTTGATGAGAGTCCATTTCTTTCATATCAAGGAATCCCTACTTAAAGCAGCTAGACCTACCTCAGATACGGCGAGTGCTATGGGCCGGCTTCAGATTTTCGGAGACTTATCGCACTACACCCTCACCAGGAGACGTTCCTTTCAGCCTGTCACCGTGGCCCTTAGGAAAGCTGGAATTGTATATAGATGGGGTTTCCCCACACGTCTATTGATTTCTAGAGAAGGATCCACTATAGCAGTGTCTTCGGTCGACGACGGTTTGAGACTTCTTCACAAATGGAATATAGCTGGAGACCAGGGGCCCGACTCTCCTGACCGCCGACTTCAGCCGGACTGGTCGACGGTTGGAGAGTAGGCCCTTATCACTGCAGGGTTATCACTGCAGGGTTTTCCCTGCCATCGATATCCATTTATAAGACTAGTGTTGTTTACGTATGATTATACTAACCTCAGGGCTTATTACAAGTTATATGCCTGGTTAATACATGCTTTATATCCCTTAGAATAAGGTACGGCAGGGTTGTTGTTGTTTTTCCTTTTGTTCTTTGTTTCTTGTTTCTCCTTAAAGGTCGTGATGATTCCACGGGCTCCCGGACCGGTCTGTATGCTCTTCGCTGAGCCCTTTTATTGTTGTATTTACGGTATCGGCCAGCTCCGGGATCCTGGGACACATTACTAATTGACCCATCATTCCATTTCTAATGAGACCCCGTTTATATGCCATGTGCGATTGAATATACAATTTACTAATATTAAGTTTACTTGATTGCGGGTAGGTTGGCCACTAACCTCCCAAATTTGCTTGGTGAGGCGCTGTATGTTTTGGCGCCTTACTATGACTTCGTCTCTACACGGAGTTGACTTTCCTTGTTTTGTGTACTATATTTCTCTCTTCTCTCTCTTTGTTCTCCTCAGTATGTCTCCTTTTGTGTTTCCCCCCCCCCCCCCCATGACTTTTTTCTTCTCACACATGTGTTCAGGGAATTGTACCTTTTAATCATATTTCTAGGTTTCAGCGAACGCGCCACCTCCTGCTTAGTTTATTATGGTTAACTTAGTATCATTGAACGTTAAGGGATTGAATTCCCCACAGAAACGTAAACTGGCCTTATCCTCCTTCTATAAAATGAAGGCGAATGTGGTCGCTATCCAGGAAACCCACTTTAGGAAATTAGACCCCCCTAGATTCTATGATAATCACTTCCCTACCTGCTATATGGCCAATGGGCCCGTAAAAAAAGCCGGAGTGGCTATACTAATCTCTAATAATTGCCAATTTACTCTGGAATCCCAAATTGTTGACCCCGAAGGAAGGTACTTAATATTAATCGGAAAGCTGGAAGATACTGTTGTCACCCTGGCCTCCTGCTACGCTCCCAACTCTGGTCAACTCTCCTTTTGTAGGAATCTATTCTCCTTGATACAGAAGCACGCTAAAGGTGCAGTCATGCTATTGGGGGACTTTAATTTAGTTGTAGACCCCTCTGTTGATAGATCTCACCCCACCAGAAGTCCCTCAGCTAAATCCAGAACTTCCCCTAATAATACCCTTGGGCTTCGACAACTGCTAGGAGAGTACGAACTCTACGATGCGTGGAGAACTAAACACCCTACGGTTAGGGATTACTCATTCTATTCGCATGTCCACTCCTCATACTCTAGAATTGATCTGGTATTAACTGATAGTAGGTCACTACCAGCCATTATGAAAATTAACATACTACCGATGACATGGTCGGACCACTCTCCGCTTAAGGTCGTGTGGAAGCTCGAGGCCCGTAGAGTTACTCCGAGCCCTTGGAGACTAGGAAATTTCCTGTTAGGCCATCAAGAAGCTTCACTGGCCATGCAACAAACCTTAAGGGTATATTTAGAAACTAACAAACCTGAAGACACTTCAGTCTTTAACAATTGGTGCTCTTGTAAGGCAGTAATGCGGGGGGCCGCCATTCAGGCCGCTTCACGGCTGAAACGCTCTCAACTTGCCGAACGAGCAGAAGCCGAGAGCGAAGTTGCAAAACTAGAAATAACACATAAAGCTGACCCACATAATAGAACTGCCTTTAAGCTTTTGCTGGCCGCAAGGGAAAGGGTGAACACTTTTTCTCTGCGGGAAGTACAACGCAACCTAGCTCGACTAAATCAGAGATTCTATGTATTTGGAAATAAGGCAGGGCGTCTTTTGGCAAGGAAACTGAGAGGTAGGCGAGCTAAGGCCAGAATCCACTTTATTTATTCTCCCACGGGTTCAAGAGTCTCAGACCCATTTAAAATAGCAGATACTTTCGCAGAGTACTACTCTCGACTCTATAACTTACAGTCAGACCCCGATACCACCCAACCCATCGAAGCTGAAATTCAGTCATTTTTAAAAAATGTATCCCTGCCGACACTGAGCTCCGAGACCTGCCTGTCCCTTGGCTCCCCCTGGACGATGTCTGAACTTGAGGCAGCTATTAATGGTCTTCCACGAGATAAAGCACCTGGCCCAGACGGTTTTCCATCTAATTTCTACAAAACTTATAAAGCAGACTTGACTCCAGTGTTATTGGCCGTCTTTAACGAGGCATCAGAAGCTGGGAGGTTCCCGAAAGAGATGCTTGAAGCAAGGATAGTAGCTATCCCTAAACCGGGTAAATCTCCCGCATCCGTTCAAAATTACAAACCAATAGCTTTGTTGAATACAGACGTCAAACTCTTTGCGAAGTTAATCGCTAACCGTCTTTGCCCCTTACTACCTACTCTTATAGCTGCTGACCAGGTTGGCTTCGTCCCGGGCAGGCAGGCCCCGGACAACACTCGGAGAGCTTATAATATCATTGAATACTGTAATGTTAATAGAACACCCCTCCTGGTCCTTTCATTAGACGCTGAAAAGGCGTTCGACAGGCTACACTGGGGGTATCTAAGATCAGTTCTGGGTAAGTTTGGAATTCAGGGTAGGTTTCTAGTTTCCATCTTTGCATTATATTCTACCCCCTCCGCCAAGGTATATGTTAATGGTTGTCTCTCCAGGGGTTTCGAAATTCTAAACGGCACAAGACAGGGGTGTCCTTTATCTCCCCTAATTTTCGCTTTGGCTATTGAACCCCTGGCTGAGACTATTAGGACTGATACAGAAGTTTCGGGCCCTGAGATAGGGGGACTGAGTCATAAAGTCAGTCTCTTCGCAGATGATATACTAGTTTGCTTGACAAACCCCGAATCCTCCCTTATTGGACTCCATGCCATATTAGACAGGTACTCCAGATTGTCATTTTATAAATTGAATACTTCCAAAACGGAAGCTCTCCCACTTCATATCCAGCCACATATCCTGGCCTTACTTAAGGATAGATACAGATATGCTTGGCAGGGGAGATCTATTAAGTATCTAGGTATACATTTATCGCTCGATAAAGACCTTTACGATTGTAACTACACACCTTTATTTAGCGCCTTTGACAAATTGATTAAAGAGTGGTCCCTACATGAAATCTCCTGGCTGGGGCGGGTCTCTGCAACCAAAATGGTACTACTACCGAAACTCCTCTACCTATTTCGGGCTATCCCCCGCCATTTCCCTAAAGCTCTTAGTGTTAAGGCTAATAAAACGTTATCACACTTTATTTGGAAAGGAGCGAAACCACGGATTTCTAGGCAGGTTCTGTCATTGCCCAAGAGCTTTGGTGGGGTTGCATACCCCAACCTAGACGCATATCACTCGGCATGCCTTCTCAGCCAGGCACGAGATTGGTTTGTCGCCCATTCCCCCAAACCATGGGTAGTTATCGAAAAAGCCTTCTTAGGACCGATTAATATAACAGACCTATTTCTATTACCTATACAGAGTGTTCCGAAATGGACAGGCCCTGGAGACGCGATTAGAAGTACACTGAAGATATGGCACTCCGTGGTTGCATTTGACCCAACTATAAAACTACCGGCAGCGGACCTCTCTATCAGAACGGTTGCTAGTAATATCCCTGATCTTATTTTGGACGCCTGGATTGACGCTGGAGTTGTAAGACTGAAAGATCTTTTTTTGAATAATAGCTTGATCCTGTTCTCCCAGCTTCAGTCTCGGTTTGGGATTTCAAAACATGACTTTTTCAAGTACCTACAGATATGCCATTGGCTCCAACCGTATGTTAACGAGACTGAGGAACCACTCCCCCTACCTCCTATTATGCTCTCCAGATTGTCATCCCCCGGCCATAGGGGTGGGATATCCAGGTGGTACCAGTATATTGTCCTTTTGAATAAAAAAGGGAAATTGCCTACGCAGTTGAAGTGGGAGAGAGATCTCTCTATGGTACTTCGAGAAGAAGAGTGGGATACAATCTCATCACTATGCTTTAAAATATCTAAATGTCTCCAGCACTCAGAAATGTTCTATAAATTATGCAATAGGGCGTACTTCACCCCGCAGCGGCTTCACCACATCTGGCCCTCGACTTCCCAGCTATGCTGGAGAAAGTGTGGTGGCGAAGGCTCCATCCTACATATTTTTTGGGACTGTCCTGCCCTGAGGCCTTTGTGGACGGAAGTATTCTCTCTTTTGGGGGAGCTAGTTGGAACGACAGTACCATTGGATCCACTGTTAGCCCTATTTCACTACCCCTCTCACACTTTCCTGAGCTGTGATAGGTATATAGTAGGACATGTCTTAATATCAGCTAAGGCAGCAATAGGTCAACTGTGGAAATCACAGTCCATACCTCACATCCAGACAGTTATCAATAATACCCCCAAACATTTTCTGTTTGAAACAGCGGGATGTGTGTATTCTTCTTCCCCCTCTTCTATTTATATGAGATGGTTCAAATGGAGTGAATTCCGGGAGAGAAAGGGTCACTCCATAATTTTTAGTGATCCCATCGATACGGCAATTCTGCATCCTTCACAACCAGATGATACCTAGTGGTGCAGGTGCCCCCATATTTATTTAACTAATTAACTAACTAGTTATTTATCTCTATGTTACAATATTCGAGAAGGTGCCCCCCTGATACGCATATCCTCCTCTCTTTAACTATTCCTCTTGTGTCGTTGTCTTGTTGTGTCTTCCCCTTTCTACTGCTCTCTCTATTCTATTATTCTCAAGGTTATAGTTACGATTGATAGTTCAGAGAATTAATGTACACGATCAGTGAACTGAGCTGTTAGATTCAGAGTTGGTTTATAGGACTGTACCTACAGTAATCAGCTCAAAACTGTACTCATTCTATGACCTCTGTTCATGTACATCTGTTTGACTTCTCTTCTTTGTACTTGGAATTTAATAAAAATAAAAAACATTTTTGAAAAAAAAAAAAAAAGTATTAAGTTTATCTTAATAAATAATTATTTTTATTTTGGAGGATCATATTACATACAGTTGGTGGGCACCGCTATGGGCACCAGATTCGCCCCCAGTTACGTCAATCTTTTTATGGCGTATTGGGAAATAACAAAGGTATGGCATGGAGACCAGCTGGGGGTGGGTCTGGTGTCCTGGCGACGTTTTATAGACGATATCCTATTTACTTGGAGTGGGACAGACGAAAATCTTGCGGGATACTGTCAGAGTCGGAATATTAATGATTGGAATGTGAATCTCACTTTTTCTATTAGTAAAACTGCCATTAACTTTTTAGATTTATGTATATATGTCAAAAATAATACTCTCTTTACAAAGCTATATAGAAAGGAAACGGATTCCAATAGCTATATAGATAAGAACAGTCTACACCATAATAACTGGCTTGACGGCATACCCTATGGCCAATTTTTAAGGGCTAAACGCAATTGTACGGAAGAGACAGTTTGTGATGAACAGATTGCTGAGATGAGTGAGAGATTTCTAGAAAAGGGCTATAAAAGTGAGGATCTCTTGCGCTCAAAAGCACGGTTAGCATTAGTAGACAGAAAAACCTTGTTAGAAAATAAGAAAGATCAGGGTATTGGTAGGCGGTTCCGAACATGGAATTTTATTAGTGATTTTAGTATCCAACACAAAGAAATTGAGTCCATTTTCAAAAAACACTGGAAAATTTTAAAAGAGGATCCCATTATAGGGAAGGAAATTCCTGAGAAACCTGTTTTTACATATTGGAGGGCCAAAAATATAAAGGATAGGATGGTACATAGCGCCATCAATGACACAAAACGAACAAGTACGAGGAGCCATGGTTTCCACAGATGTGGACTATGTACCATGTGCCGTTTGGTAAAGGGCCCTAGCAAACAGAAAGAACTTGTAGTCAAAGGTGAAAAATTCACTATATCCAATTTTATTACGTGTAATACCAAAAATTTTATTTATATTTTAGCTTGCACATGTGACCTTTTCTATGTCGGCAAGACTAGCAGGAATCTGAAGACTCGTCTTGCCGAACATTCTTATAATATAAGAAAAGGTCTTGAGACACACACGGTCTCTATGCACTTTAAACAAGTACATCAATGCAACCCTAAGCACCTTCAATTGTTTATTGGGATCCAAGCTATTACCCCTAGTTGGAGAAACCGTGACTTGGAAATTAATTTGGCAAAATCAGAAATGAATTGGTACTGCGGTTCAGCGTGTCCGGAGCTCTGACCTGCTTCTTCCTATAAGATCTGGGAGGGTAACTGCGTGGATGTGTGGCCCTATGTCCTAAACCCACATGAGTGGTTTACATGCTTTTTTATCTCTGTTGTTTGTGAGTGTTTTATCATTAAATCAATCTTCTTCCAAACTGCCTGGCTATACTTGCACTATGTCCTTTTGTCTCTGGGATATTTAAAAGGTTTCCATCCACCGTTGTTGTGAGGAAATACGCTGGAAACACAAGGCTAAAATCGACCGGTGGTTTGGTACTCCTACTATTCCTGTGACTAAGTTGGAACAGATGAACTTCGTCTATTTTGATGTTCTTTGATGTTAGAAATTTACCTTTTATGTGAACATTTTGTAACTAGCGCCATTGGTGTACCTTATTGTTTTTGTTTGACCATTTTCATGACGTGTGAGGAGTCACTTATAGGCTCACTAAGGCTGCAACTTACTATTGGTGCTGTGCACAAATATCTTCTTTCTGAACAGTTAACCATTGGCAGCTTGCCATTCTGTTTACTAGATGTGCCATGTTGGATGTGTAAGTGCCACATGTTTGAAATGCCCCCTGCTGTCGCTTAGTTTAGTAATTCAGCTACATTGGTGCAACCTTTTGGCCTAAACTGGATGAAAACAATATGATGAGCAGTGAGGTGGTCAAAACAGACTGTAAATGAGTGGAAATTAATGTAATTGAGGTTAATAATACTGTAGGAACAAAAACAGGCCAAAATTCTGTGATTTTAGCTGTTTTTATGATTTAAAAATAAAATCAAATACAGGTCCAAAATCAAAACCAAATCCCACAAGGGTGGTTTTGGAAAAATCAAATACAGATCCAAAACTCTAAAGCAGTGGTTCTCAAACTCGGTCTTCAGGACTCCACACAGTGCATGTTTTGCAGGTAAACCAGCAAGTGCACAGGTGTACTGTATTAATTACTCACTGACACATTTTAAAAGGTCCATACATTAGGTGGAGCTAATTATTTCACTTGTGATTCTGTGAGACTTGCAAAACATGCACTGTGTGGGGTCCTGAGGACTGAGTTTGAGAACCTGTGCTCTAAAGTGATATAGATCCAAACTCAAAATGCATGAGTGAGGGCGGCGCACATCTCTACCCTCATCTCTCACCCAGGTTACTATAATATACTACTATCTGGCCTTATGAATTCTCGCTTCCAGGGCCGTAACTATGTTTGACACACAGCGCAAATAAACTGTGGGTGCAGGACCGCCAGCAACACACTCAGTGCCGTGCCCACCTCCACTATCTGCAGCACTGACCAGCTCCTTCTAGCATCATTACCTACATTACACACCTAGCCGGGCAGTCCCCTCCCAGCTCCCCCTCTCTGGCCGCAGCTTCTTCTATCACCGCCAGTGCTCATCCAAGGCCTTCCAACTTACTAGTGCACCCCTCTGTGCTGTGTGTAGATTATGGCAGCAGGCATCACAGAAAGAGTGTGCTACACATGCACTCCATATTCCCCACCCGCACCTCCCATCTTGCAGTGTGTGGAGAGGGACTCCTAGGGAACAGAAGCCGGCAGCTGAGTGCAGATGGGATAAGTACTGTACTGTAAATAGTGGAATAGTTGCTACATTTCTGAGTAGGGAAAGGGGGACGCAACACACACTCTCACTCTTTCTCTTCACACATACACACACACACACACACACACACACTGTCTCTTTCTACACACACTCTCTCTCCCCTCTACCTAGCGTAATCTGTATAAGGGGCTCTTCTATGGCGTAACCTGTATAAGGGTAATACTGTGAATTTCCATTATTTTAAATAACCATTTAAATGCCAGCTTTAATATATACTGGCGACGCAAGGTGCATCTTATTACCATACTATATATAATAGTGCGCTGAACGTCGCAGCACTATGTCCTTAAGAGAAAGCAAGTAGTCGCACACATGGGGGTAAATTTACTAACATTCGTATTTTTCCATTTGAGGTCAAAGTTCAATCACGAATGACATCAAAAGTGTAAATATGCAACTTTTTGAATTTATTACGACTAATTTACTAAGCTGCCGTATTCTGCATTTTCGGTTTTTCCGATGTCGATGTCATTCGTTTTTTTAGGCAGTGTTTTACGTGAGTGACTTGTAAAACACTGCCGACTTTAATACAATGAATCTCGGCCGGATCTGAGAGATCCGTGCTGGGCTTCATTGTGCACCTTGTAAAAAAAAAAAATGTTTAAACTTTTAAAAAAAATTGCGTGGGGTCCCCCCTCCTAAGCCAAACCAGCCTCGGGCTCTTTGAGCCGGTCCTGGTTACAAAAATATGGGGAAAAAATTGACAGGGGTTCCCCCATATTTAAACAACCAGCACCGGGCTCTGCGCCTGGTCCTGGTTCCAAAAATACGGGGGACAAAAAGCGTAGGGGTCCCCCGTATTTTTGAAACCAGCACCGGGCTCCACTAGCTGGACAGATAATGCCACAGCCGGGGGTCACTTTTATACAGTGCCCTGCGGCCGTGGCATTAAATACCCAACTAGTCACCCCTGGCCGGGGTACCCTGGAGGAGTGGGAACCCCTTAAATCAAGGGGTCCCCCCCTCCAGCCACCCAAGGGCCAGGGGTGAAGCCCGAGGCTGTCCCCCCCATCCAAGGGCTGCGGATGGGGGGCTGATAGCCTTTGTTGAAAGTGATGAATATTGTTTTTAGTAGCAGTACTACAAGTTCCAACAAGCCTCCCCCGCAAGCTGGTACTTGGAGAACCACAAGTACCAGCATGCGGCGGAAAACCGGGCCCGCTGGTACCTGTAGTACTACTACAAAAAAAATACCCCAATAAAGACATAACACACACACCTTGACAGTAAAACTTTAATACATACATCCACACCACCATACATACATACTTACCTATGTACCCACGCAAGTCGGTCCTCTTCTCCATGTAGAATCCATGGTGTACCTGTTGTAAAAATTATACTCACCAAATCCAGTGTAGAGGGCTCCTCGGGTAATCCATTTGTAATCCACGTACTTGTAAAAATAAAAAAACGGACACCCGACCACGAACTGAAAGGGGACCCATGTTTTCACATGGGACCCCTTTCCCCGAATGCCAGGAACCCCCTCTGACTGATGTCTAAGAGGGTTCCATCAGCCAATCAGGGAGCGCCACATTGTGGCACCCTCCTGATTGGCTGTGTGCTCCTGTACTGTATGACAGGCGGCACACGGCAGTGTTACAATGTAGCGCCTATGCGCTCCATTGTAACCAATGGTGGGAACTTTGTGGTCAGCGGTTGACCGAAAGTAACTTCACCGCTGACCACAAAGTTCCCACCATTGGTTATAATGGAGCGCATAGGCGCTACATTGTAACACTGCCGTGTGATTTTTTCCTAGGACTGCCAAAATATTACGAATGCCCTCATCACTGCCGTGATTTTTGCTTAATAAATTGCCGAGATGAGACTTTGAAGAAAAAACGGCATCTCGGTCAAAATCGGGACCTTAGTAAATATACCCCATGGTATTACTGAGGTTCAACGCTCAGAGATATATATATATATATATGTATTTGATATTAAAAGTTATGCATACAAAATAACATATGTACAGTATATCATTCAGTATAACATAAATAAGCCTAGGTAAGTGGTACAAAGTTATCGTTACATAAGAAGCAGATACAGCCAACATATGTCACCCTGTCCCATAGAACTTTCCTCCATCGCAATAATAGCCACAGCAACTAACTATGCCTTACAAAACTGCCTATATCAAACAGTGGGAGTTAACAGGTTGTTGGTTTCAGTCTCCTTCCATTGGCCCAGGAGAGGGAGGTCTCTCATTAATTTTGGGGGTCAGTTCATATGCAAGCAATGTCCAGTTTCAAGATGCAAGAAGTCTTTTGTTCTCATAGAATGTGACATTATATTTCATACATTTGTTCATAACTAATTGTTGCAATGAGCTACAATTTACCCATAGCTATCAAATGAATCCACACATTCTCCTGATCATTTTGACACTAATTATGATATAATTAACTTGTTCCATCCCAAAAATACATATATATCTGGTTTTACACTCTATTATGTAAATAAAATTATAATACTAGTCTGGTGCTAAACATGTCTTGTCTATGTGTAATCTATGTGTTGAATATGTCTTTGTGGCTTCCCTGTGTGAATGCATATGCTACCGTATATCCTGTGAATGCTGCGTGTATGCGCATTCATGGTGGTAACGCACACAAAGAGGCCACTCTGTTTGGAGTTTATAAGTGTGTAATATTTTTGACTTTGACAGTCCACCCTTTGACAGTAAACAATAACTGTCATAACTGTCACACTAAACATAATTAATATATTTCAAACAACAATTGGTGACCTAGACACACGTATGTATTCATTTTGCAAATCAGACATTGACTACAGTTGGGGAAGACAGGGAAGAGGATGAGACATCCTCTATATGCACTAGGTGGTTGTGGGACCACTGGTTGGATGTGGGACGATATTCAAGCTATAGAGTATCCTGGGACAGTGCTATAGCCTATGATTGTTGCATACATACACGTAGCTAAGTCTTTGTACACTGATGTTCAGATTCGATAGAGGTTTTGCTGGGTAGAGGGAGAAAAAACAAACAAGTCGTGAAAGAGACATAAAATTTTCATGGTATATATTCCTATCACTCCCTGAACATTGTTTCTATTTCTGGATCGTATCTGTGTCATCATTGAACAAGGGTTATTTTTTCAGGTGGTATCCTTCCTAGATATCATAAACCTTTGAAGTTCGGGGAAAGACACTCATATGCTTTTCTTCCACATACAGTATAACAATCTTTTGTACAGTCATGGTATTAATTAGCTCTTTATCTGCTATGTGTGAATAGGCCATTGTCTGATTGTTCCTGATTACCTCCCAATTCCCTGGTTTCCTGAAAATGGTGAGATTTAAACATACCAAACATACCAGGGATTTATCTATGGTACTGGTGGAGCTTAAGACTAGAGGGTCTAGTTATATTATATTCCTTGTCCACCAGTCCCTCTCCTCCGTGTAATTTAATTACCTCAGTTAACTCTAAAGAATGTGTCACTAGTCCTGCATTATTTTGTCTTATAGGTACCTGTGAGCGCATCCAACATTACGTTTGGTTTAAGACTTTACCCACTATTGAGTAGAAATCAATCAAGTGATGTCTGTCAAATGCTGCCTTATTGCTAGACTGACATCTCTTGATGCACTCATCTTCAATTATAGGGTCACAATAACTACAAAATACAGTATTCCTCAGACAATAGCCCATCACGATGCCTCCGAACTCCGTAACTACTAGACCTTTGATTTTCTCTAGCTTTAAACAAAGTGATAGGCTGATCATGGGATCCTATAAAGACATCACTCCTTTCTCCAGAACCAGTTCCAGTCCCATGCTCGACTCCTTAGGAAACCTCACAAAAATAGAATGTCCAGAAAAAAATGTTTGTCAACGGGAAAAAAAAGAACAAAACAAATCTTGCTTATAGAAAATCCATTACAACAACTGGTCTTTTTGTAATCCTTTAGTACGCTCAGGTAGTGTTCAACAGTGCCGCCTCTCAGTCTTCACGGAACAGATTCTTGAGTGATATTTCTACAATTTCACTCCCTTTATGAGTTCCTTCCAGACTAACGACTTTCTTGCGATGGAAATCGTGGAGCCAAGTCACTCTCTCGGCTACTTTACGTGCTGTCAACAAAACTTGGTATGGTCCTTCCCACCTGTCTATTAGGCAACCTGAGTGGAAGAATAATCACAGTCTCTTGGTTCACAATCAAGACAGTTAGTATTTGGCATATCAGGAATCAACAGTTTTAAGTTCTTTAGCTATGTTTTCAAATGCTGACTCATCTCGATAAGGTACTGTACTGTCACCTCATTGGTGTATTTCAGATCATGGTGTGGATCAATCATGGCATGAGGTTGTCTTCAAAAAAAAAAAAAATTACAAAGAGGGTGATTCATTAAGTGGGGATCTGGGAGTGGTTCCGATGCTGCATAACCCTAGTGGCAGTGTCTATGACCACAATAGTCCAGTTTCAGCTATCACTTTGTTTCTAATCCTAGGGATACCATATCTACACACAAATTCCTGCACAATTTTCTTTGCGGTAAACACAGCAGTATTTGTGGCAGCAGGAAATGCCTCTACCCAGTTTGAGAAAACATCAGTACACACCAATACATAGTTCAAATTCCTACAGGGTGTTAACTGTACGAAGTCGATTTATATTACCTGAAAAGGTCCATCTGCAGGAGGAGTATGGGATGGCTCTGTTAGTACTACCTTACCAAATTTTCTTCCGCATGCAAGTTAGACAGGTCATTGCTTTCCTGCTTGCCTGAGAAGAGAACCCTGGTGCACGCCAGTAAGCTCTTACCAATTTGTACATACCTTCCTTACCCTAGGTGAGTCAGACCATGTGCCACCTCAGCTAGGCTTGGGAGATACTGGCTTACCGTGTCCATCTCTCCAGAGTCCTGAGGAATCATGACCATACCCCTTTACCTTCCAGACCTCCTTTTCCTGTAGGGAACACAAATTTGCATCTCAATTTAATTGTTGTGTGTTTGCAATGTAGAGTACCATGAGCATCACTCCAAAAACATCTCTAGAGTCGGTATATATATTGGCTAATGTATCTTCTGCCAACTTGCATGCCCTGGTCAGTGAGACCAGCTCAGCGACCAGTGCTGCATGCGATCTGCCCTAATGTTTCAGCTTCTATAATAACTTGGTCGTCTACAACAGCATATCTTGTGCAAAAGTCTGTCTGTCTGAGGTAACTACCGTCAGTTTATAAAAAAATCAGGTCTGCGTTTACTAACGGGCTGTCACTTATGTCTGGTCTCGCAGTAAAAGTCTGATTCAGATATTCCATATCATCATGAATATCAGTATCTATACAAAATTTTCCTTCACCAGTATTCTCATCCTCCACCCTTTGTGCATTACAAGGCACATGCAGTAATATGCTGTTCTCATCAGTGACAGCTAACTCGTGCTGATGAGACATACCGGGTTCAGGAAGAACTTTGAAGTACCGATACAGCATGTGGTACATGAACTGTCAAATCATGTACCAGTGCTACGTCCTAAGTATTTGACCCTTGTTCTACACAGCTGTAGTTTATCCTTTGAGACCTTGTGACCTTGTCTGGAAGAGATGAAACCAAAGTTTTTAGTATCCGCTAGTGAAGACACAAATGTATCAGAGCACAGTAATAAAGTCATATCAATACCAATCTCCTACCAGGCTGAAAGGACAGTAAGCAGCTATGCAAGGCCTGGGAGAAAATACTCAGGCTGTCAATGAAACCTCAGGAGAATCGGTCCATGTATTGTACCCCCTTTGTGAACGCAAAGATAAAGAGGAAACAGTGAAGAAAATAAGATTTTACTTACCGATAAATCTATTTCTCGTAGTCCGTAGTGGATGCTGGGACTCCGTCAGGACCATGGGGAATAGCGGCTCCGCAGGAGACAGGGCACAAAATTTAAAAGTTTGACCACTAGGTGGTGTGTACTGGCTCCTCCCCCTATGACCCTCCTCCAAGCCTCAGTTAGGATACTGTGCCCGGACGAGCGTACACAATAAGGAAGGATTTTGAATCCCGGGTAAGACTCATACCAGCCACACCAATCACACCGTACAACTTGTGATCTGAACCCAGTTAACAGTATGACAAACGTAGGAGCCTCTGAACAGACGGCTCACGACAATAACAACCCGATTTTTTTGTAACAATAACTATGTACAAGTATTGCAGACAATCCGCACTTGGGATGGGCGCCCAGCATCCACTACGGACTACGAGAAATAGATTTATCGGTAAGTAAAATCTTATTTTCTCTGACATCCTAGTGGATGCTGGGACTCCGTCAGGACCATGGGGATTATTCCAAAGCTCCCAAACGGGCGGGAGAGTGCGGATGACTCTGCAGCACCGAATGAGAGAACTCCAGGTCCTCCTTAGCCAGGGTATCAAATTTGTAGAATTTTACAAACGTGTTCTCCCCTGACCACGTAGCTGCTCGGCAGAGTTGTAATGCCGAGACCCCTCGGGCAGCCGCCCAAGATGAGCACACCTTCCTTGTGGAATGGGCCTTGACAGATTTAGGCTGTGGCAGGCCTGCCACAGAATGTGCAAGTTGAATTGTGCTACAAATCCAACGAGCAATCGTCTGCTTAGAAGCAGGAGCACCCAGCTTGTTGGGTGCATACAGTATAAACAGCGAGTCAGATTTTCTGACTCCAGCCGTCCTTGAAATATATATTTTCAATGCTCTGACAACGTCCAGCAACTTGGAATCCTCCAAATCGCTAGTAGCCGCAGGCACCACAATAGGCTGGTTCAGGTGAAACGCTGAAACCACCTTAGGCAGAAAGTGAGGACGCGTCCGCAGTTCTGCCCTGTCCGAATGGAAAATCAGATATGGGCTTTTATACGATAAAGCCGCCAATTCTGACACTCTCCTGGCTGAAGCCAGGGCCAGTAGCATGGTTACTTTCCATGTAAGATATTTCAAATCCACCGATTTGAGTGGCTCAAACCAATGGGATTTGAGAAAATCCAAAACTACATTAAGATCCCACGGTGCCACTGGGGGCACAACCGGGGGCTGTATATGTAGTACTCCTTTTACAAAAGTCTGGACTTCAGGAACTGAAGCCAATTCTTTCTGGAAGAAAATCGACAGGGCCGAAATTTGAACCTTGAGGCCCATAGACAATCCTGTTTGCAGGAAATGTAGGAATCGACCGAGTTGAAATTCCTCCGTCGGGGCCTTCCTGGCCTCACACCACGCAACATATTTTCTCCAAATGCGGTGATAATGTTGTGCAGTCACCTCCTTCCTGGCTTTTACCAGGGTAGAGATGACCTCTTCCGGAATGCCTTTTTCCCTTAGGATTCGGCGTTCAACCGCCATGCCGTCAAACGCAGCCGCGGTAAGTCTTGGAATAGACACGGTCCCTGCTGAAGCAGGTCCCGTCTTAGAGGTAGAGGCCACGGATCCTCCGTGAGCATCTCCTGAAGTTCCGGGTACCAAGTTCTTCTTGGCCAATCCGGAGCCACGAGTATCGTTCTTACTCCCCTTTGCCGTATAATTCTCAGTACTTTTGGTATGAGAGGCAGAGGAGGAAACACATACACTGACTGGTACACCCATGGTGTTACCAGAGCGTCTACAGCTATTGCCTGAGGGTCTCTTGACCTGGCGCAATACCTGTCCAGTTTTTTGTTGAGGCGGGACGCCATCATGTCCACCATTGGTCTTTCCCAATGGACCACAATCATGTGGAAGACTTCTGGATGAAGTCCCCACTCTCCCGGGTGCAGATCGTGTCTGCTGAGGAAGTCTGCTTCCCAGTTGTCCACTCCCGGGATGAACACAGCTGACAGTGCTAACACATGATTTTCTGCCCAGCGGAGAATCCTTGCAGCTTCTGCCATTGCCCTCCTGCTTCTTGTGCCGCCCTGTCTGTTTACGTGGGCGACTGCCGTGATGTTGTCCGACTGAATCAATACCGGCTGACCCTGAAGCAGAGGTTTTGCCAGGCTTAGAGCATTGTAGATTGCTCTTAGCTCCAGTATATTTATGTGAAGAGACGTCTCCAGGCTTGACCACACGCCCTGGAAGTTTCTTCCCTGTGTGACCGCTCCCCAGCCTCTCAGGCTGGCATCCGTGGTCACTAGGACCCAGTTCTGTATGCCGAATCTGCGGCCCTCTAACAGATGAGCACTCTGCAACCACCATAGCAGAGACACTCTTGTCCTTGTGGACAATTTTATCCGCTGATGCATCTGCAGATGCGATCCGGACCATTTGTCCAGCAGATCCCACTGAAAAGTTCGTGCATGGAATCTGCCGAATGGAATTGCTTCGTAAGAAGCTACCATTTTTCCCAGGACTCTTGTGCATTGATGCACAGATACTTTTCCTGGTTTTAGGAGGTTCCTGACTAGATCGGATAACTCCCTGGCTTTCTCCTCCGGAAGAAATACCTTTTTCTGAACAGTGTCCAGAATCATCCCTAGGAACAACAGACGTGTCGTCGGGATCAGTTGGGATTTTGGAAAATTCCGAATCCACCCGTGTTGTTGGAGCACTACTTGGGTTAGTGCTACTCCGACCTCCAGCTGTTCTCTGGATCTTGCCCTTATCAGGAGATCGTCCAAGTAAGGGATAATTAAGACGCCTTCTCTTCGAAGAAGGATCTCTTCCAGATTCGCTATCACTGCTCTGAGTGACTCCATCTTGAACTTGAATTTTTGTATGTACAGGTTCAGAGATTTTAGATTTAGAATCGGTCTTACCGAGCCGTCCGGCTTCGGTACCACAAATAGCGTGGAGTAATACCCCTGTCCCTGTTGTAGGAGGGGTACCTTGACTATCACCTGCTGAGAATACAGCTTGTGAATGGCCTCCAATACCGTCGCCCTGTCGGAGGGAGACGTTGGCAAAGCAGACTTTAGGAAACGGCGAGGAGGGGACTTCTCGAATTCCAACCTGTAACCCTGAGATACTACCTGCAGGATCCAGGGGTCCACCTGCGAGTGAGCCCACTGTGCGCTGAAATGTTTGAGGCGACCCCCCACCGCCCCTGAGTCTGCTTGTAAGGTCCCAGCGTCATGCTGACGCCTTTGTAGAAGCCGGGGAGGGCTTCTGCTCCTGGGAAGGAGCTGCTTGTTGCAGTCTCTTACCCTTTCCTTTGCCTCGGGGCAAATAGGAATGTCCTTTTGCTCGTTTGTTCTTATAGGAACGAAAGGACTGCGGCTGAAAAGCCTGCGGCTTTTTCTACTGGGAGGTGACCTGGGGTAAAAAGGTGGATTTTCCGGCCGTTGCCGTGGCCACCAGATCCGATAGACCGACCCCAAATAATTCCTTCCCCTTAAACGGCAATACTTCCATATGTCGTTTGGAATCCGCATCACCTGACCACTGGCGCGTCCATAAACTTCTTCTGGCAGATATGGACATCGCACTTACTCTTGATGCCAGAGTGCAAATATCTCTCTGTGCATCTCGCATATAAAGAAATGCATCCTTTAACTGCTCTATAGTCAGTAAAATACTGTCCCTATCCAGGGTATCAATATTTTCAGACAGTGACTCCGACCAAGCCACGCCAGCACTGCACATCCAGGCTGAGGCGATTGCTGGTCTCAGTATAACACCCGTATGTGTGTGTATACTTTTTAATGTATTCTCCAGCCTCCTATCAGCTGGATCCTTGAGGGCGGCCGTATCAGGAGACGGTAACGCCACTTGCTTTGATAAGCGTGTGAGCGCCTTATCCACCCTAGGAGGTGTTTCCCAGCGCGCCCTAACCTCTGGCGGGAAAGGGTATAATGCCAATAACTTCTTTGAAATTAGCAGTTTTCTATCTGGGGTAACCCACGCTTCATCACACTCTTCATTCAGTTCCTCTGATTCAGGAAAAACTATCGGTAGTTTTTTCACACCCCACATAATACCCCTTTTTGTGGTACTTGCAGTATCAGAGATATGCAAAGCCTCCTTCATTGCCGTGATCATATAACGTGTGGCCCTACTGGAAAATACGTTTGTTTCTTCACCGTCGACACTGGATTCAGTGTCAGTGTCTGGGTCTGTGTCGACCGACTGAGGTAAAGGGCGTTTTACAGCCCCTGACGGTGTCTGAGACGCCTGGACAGGTACTAACTGGTTTGCCGGCTGTCTCATGTCGTCAACCGACTTTTGTAGCGTGCTGACACTATCCCGTAATTCCATAAACAAAGCCATCCATTCTGGTGTCGACTCCCTAGGGGGTGACATCACCATTACAGGCAATTGCTCCGCCTCCACGCCAACATCGTCCTCATACATGTCGACACACACGTACCGACACACAGCAGACACACAGGGAATGCTCTGATAGAAGACAGGACCCCACTAGCCCTTTGGGGAGACAGAGGGAGAGTTTGCCAGCACACACCCAAGCGCTATAAATATATATAGGGACAACCTTAATAAGTGTGTTCCCTTTATAGCAGCTCAAATATTATAAATATCGCCAATAAGTGCCCCCCCTCTCTGTTTTTACCCTGTTTCTGTAGTGCAGTGCAGGGGAGAGTCCTGGGAGCCTTCCTCGCAGCGGAGCTGGGCAGGAAAATGGCGCTGTGTGCTGAGGAGAATAGGCCCCGCCCCCTTTTCGGCAGGCTTCTTCTCCCGGTTTTTTTGGAACCTGGCAGGGGTTAAATACATCCATATAGCCCCAGGGGCTATATGTGATATATTTTAGCCAGAATAGGTATATTACATTGCTGCCCAGGGCGCCCCCCCCAGCGCCCTGCACCCTCAGTGACCGCTGGTGTGAAGTGTGCGGAGAGCAATGGCGCACAGCTGCAGTGCTGTGCGCTACCTCATGAAGACTGAGACGTCTTCTGCCGCCGGTTTCTGGACCTCTTCTCTATTCGGCATCTGCAAGGGGGTCGGCGGCGCGGCTCCGGTGACCCATCCAGGCTGTACCTGTGATCGTCCCTCTGGAGCTAGTGTCCAGTAGCCTAAGAAGCAAATCCATCCTGCACGCAGGTGAGTTCACTTCTTCTCCCCTAAGTCCCTCGTTGCAGTGAGCCTGTTGCCAGCAGGACTCACTGAAAATAAAAAACCTAACAAACTTTTTCTAAGCAGCTCTTTAGGAGAGCCACCTAGATTGCACCCTGCTCGGACGGGCACAAAAACCTAACTGAGGCTTGGAGGAGGGTCATAGGGGGAGGAGCCAGTACACACCACCTAGTGGTCAAACTTTTAAATTTTGTGCCCTGTCTCCTGCGGAGCAGCTATTCCCCATGGTCCTGACGGAGTCCCAGCATCCACTAGGACGTCAGAGAAAACAGAATAGAGGTTGGTGACACTAAAGTTTGTAGAGGTGGAGAGGATTTTATTAAAATGACAGCTGGATTGGGCAATACGAGGAATTGATTCGTAAATAATTGGTCTACCCCCCTTAAATCTTGTGCTTGCTGTGTCACTACTAGGACTACCTCAGCCATCAATCCAGTGTTCTGTCCATCCTAAGTTCATAGGGAACCCGGTATCTGTGAGATAATTTCCTCTACCTGTGATGGACATGAATCTAGAACAGTGGAATGCAACATTAGTCTTTGAAGAGTATCTAACATACCTTGTACTTCCTGAACGGGAGTACAATATATGTATGTCACATTTCAATTTACCCAACAAAATCTCTGTTGATAAAGTTAGTCAGGGGCCACTGCTGCTAGGAGAAAAGAAAAGGGTTTAGCATCATAGAGGCCCAATCGTAACTTCAGCAGGTTTTGTCAAAGGGTAATGTTGCACTTCTCTCATTTACTCCCATTTGCCGAATTAGTGTTTACCAGTGATCTTCAATCCTAACAGAGAATTTTCTAGTACTACAAAAAATGCTTCTAGGTCATGCGAAGTATTCATTTAATCCTTCTCATCCCATATTAAGGGTCTGTACATGGGCCAACAAACATTTCCGAGCTTATCTAGACTAGGACATTCCTAGCTGCCCTCATCTTGATTACCTATTTCCTAGAAATGAATACTTCTTATGCTATAGTTAAAATAAAGTACCCTGGAAGTTACCCCTTCTCTGTCCGCTTTCATACTGGGAAATACTAATGTGCGGACAGGATATTCTCCATTTGTGTTATTACTTTCCTGATTTTTATTTTAGTTTTTTGGGGTCTTACTATGTATGTACTTGAATGGCCCCATACTTACCAGTTTCACTGGTCTCAGCCACTTCCCCTGCAGGCTATAGCTCCTCTTTTACCGGTTGGATATTATTCCTCTTAGTGCATGAGAAATGGCTGAAACCAGAGTCAGGTCACCATCTCCTCCTGAATAAAACTTTTGACATTCATTAGTACATAATATACAGTAGGTTACTTTCATCATATTTTTCACATTTTTATTTTTATAATTCGTATACTGGCTGTAACTGCTTCCACATCCACTATAGTGGTGGTGATGTACTTGCTTTCTCTTTTTACTTCCTCATTGTTGGTACGAATTCAAACAGCTATTATGTTTTCGTAATTATCTTACTTTTGGTTAAACATATTTGTTTTCATACTACCTGCAATATCTTAGGATCAAAACCACCAATCACTGGAAATGATATTCATTCATTCAGCGTAATTTTTACCCAATTATTACAAAAAGCCTCTGCGTATGGAAAATATTTCCTATGCATAATATAGCCAGCGGACCCTTTTCGCCCGTGCTCCTCAGCCTGAACCCTGGCTCCTGAACGTCTCACTCGCGTGCACACTTGGCTCCCATTGTGGACTTTTTAAACACAAACACCAAATGGCCAACACAAGACGATGGTGAAAAGTCCTCTGAGCGCTTTTCAACCGCTCCTTCTCCGCTGGAAAGTACCACGGTCCACTTCTGTAGTGACTGCCGCGTACCCAGTGAGGACCTTACCAGACCCCTCAGTACTGGAAGTATGAAGTATAACAGCAATAAATTAATACCCCGCCTTTTTCAGTGGAGGTTACAGGCCTGCTACTTTTGAGTTTCAATCCACCGGAATTTCTTGGGTGGGAAACAACTCAATCAATCACCCTATCCAATGAATGTCCACCAGGAATATTTCCTGAGAGAGTCAGCAAAAATTCCTTCTCTTTACACAAATCACGTCTGCATATGCTAACACAGCGCATATGATGCCGTAATTGCACAAAATTACATAAATGGTATCACGTTGCACTGCGTATCATATACACACACGTGCGGTCCAATCGCACAGCTTATAGATACTTGTTATCTATCAGTGACGTGCAGTGGGGTGAGGCAGGTGAGGCAGAGCCTTTCCTGTCATACTTACATTTGTACCAGAGGTTTGACTGTATAAAAGTATATGAAACATACAAAGAATTTGTTTGAAATATCTTCTTTGCATTATTCTAATAATTTTTATAGGCAAAACTCTGGAGTAAAAAGTCTTTGGCAGGTGAAGCAGTGCCTCACCTGCTGACCTATTCTGCACTTCTCAGATCAAAACTCACCAGATTTCCAGGAGTTTATACTGCTACAGCTGTGTATAATGCCCAGATGTACCCTTTGGCTCATATATTGCATTTAAATCTGGCTCTGGTGCTAGGCAGGGCCTCCTAAGCCATTTAGCTCACCGCACGTCCCTGTTATCTATACGCCCTACGATCACGGGAGTCAAATTCACAAGCTGCGCTCCACAGCCGGAGCGTAACACCAAAAATCCTCCTCCTCCACACATTTTACCTTTAAAAACACACACACTATGTGCCTCAATACCAATAAATACGTGAGGTCACTAACCTCCACGCCACCAAGCCTCTGCTTACTCAGTGCTTCACTGACGGGATACCGAATTTCCGGGGGTCAATCCACTCACACTTACTTTCAACCCACACAAATTCACAATATTTTTCTGTACCTAAAAAAAAAGAATAATTTTACCAGTGATTGATAACATCCCCCTAGAGCAGGGGTGGCCAACCAGTCGGAGACAAAGAGCCAAGAAATCTTGTTAGGTACATCAAAGAGCCGACTTCGAGCCGAAGGCGCACTTGCAAAAATGGGGTGTGACCTTGTGCCTGCTAGGCCACGCCCCCTGGTATAAAAATCCATTGAAAAAGCTAGATCCAACATAAAATACAATGAAAAAGCCACTTCCACATCAAAAAATGTAAAAAGCCAGATCCGCATAAAATATATTGAAAAGCCAGATTCACATAATACACTTCAGTTCCCCCATGTGTCACTCCAGCCAGCACCCTCCTGTGTCACTCCAGCCAGCACCAGCCTGTATCACTCCAGCCAGCTCTCCCATGTGTATTTGGCTCCCTCAGTTCTTAGTCTACGTAGTGCTGCTGCATGTCTGGCTGGTGTGCAGTGGTTTACAGATCTCTTGTGGTCACGTGACTTTGAGTGTTGGGAGCCACATTTTAATAAAGAAAGAGCCGCATGTGGCTCAAGAGCCACGCGTTGGCCACCACTGCCCTAGAGGTATTACACTTCAATTCATATGGTTATTGAGTATAATTTAAATGCTATGATTCAGATTGGATAGCTATCTAGCAGAACCTACAATGATATAAATTTACATATATCCATGTAATAATAGTAATATAACATATATGTCTCACTAGGTCTTGTCCTATTCCAGAGTGGTTGAACAAGTTCATTAACATTTCAATTATCTAGGTCTTGGAACAAGCAGAGGACTAATCTTACACACTCAGTATCTTCCAAGCCTAAAACAAATCATGGAAAATCTTTCTCATCTGTGTGTATTACATCAAGCTAAGTATTAATCTCACTAGGCCTAATTGAAACACTATTTATAATTGACTATGGCATGGGTTAATTAAATTCATTGGTAGCTTTTAAATGGTGATGAACTTGTACATATACAGATGGGTCCTCCGTTATCTTGACTGTTTCTGCACCTAGACGGAGGTTTAGTCGTGGCTAGGCGATAGATTAGGTTGCTGAGTTTAATCACAGACAGGCGCGTTGAGGCGCGACTAGATACTCAGCATGCAATACACATCTCCACCACTGGGTGGCTAATGCTCCACTAATCCAATACTTTAGTTTAAATAGCGGCAGATTGATCTACAGTACAAGCTCTGGCAAATGGTCAGTGACAACTGTCATGTTAATATACAGTCCTGTACTGCATAGTGTACACACAGATGGTGACCAATGGTCAGACGGAGAGAGAAAAAAAAATAAAAAAATATAGTTTATTCAGACGCAAATGAACGTGTTAAAACACTTGGGTATGCAGACGCAACTAATGTGTGAACACTTGTGTATGCAGAGGCAACGAATGTGTGAAAGGAATAATGTAGCTAATTGACTTTATAGTATGTACAGTGCACTAAATGAGCATCCGAGTCCCCTAACAGCATAAATGAACACCAATGGGAAGGAATCACTGCTTACATTACTTTTACACATGAACTTGTGTATCTTCCATGCAGTGACGTACAGTAGGCTAGCGGTGAAGGCTCCGACCTCCCACGCTGAGAGTACCGGGTTCGATTCCCAAAGTGCCAATCTATATTTTTTTTCCCTGACATTCACTTTATTTATTTTTTTCTGTGTAATCCATTGTAAAACATTCAATGGAAGGGTGCACACAGGTTTCACATAAATCAGGGATTTTAGTGAACAGCTAATTAGCATGAACAGCTAATTAGTACCCTAATACAACATACCGTACAGAGAAACTAAGGATGGTGATTTGGCATCCAAGAGCATAGGAAGGAGCTTTTATTTCTCTCCATTATACATAGAATAAACTTGCTACTGTATGTTACAAGCTGTTCATGCTAATTAGTACACTAGTAGAACATACTGTACAGAGATACTAAGTACAGTGATATCTCTCTCTGTTATACTTAGAAAGATTACATAGAAGAGAGATCAAAGCTCCTCCCTAAGTTCCTGGATGCCAAATCACTGTACTTAGTATCTCTGTACAGTATGTTCTACTAGTGTACTAATAAGCACAAACAGCTTGTAACGTACAGTGGCAAGTTTAATCTTTCTATGTATAATGGAGAGAGATAAAAGCTCCTCCTTACATTCCTGGATGCCAAATCACCATCCTTAGTATCTCTGTATAGTATGTTCTATAAGAATACTAATTAGCATGAACAGCTTGTAACGTACAGTGACAAGTTTAATCTTTCTATGTATAATGGAGAGAGAAAAACCCCATGCAAATTGTTTTAACACTTTTAACTCTTTTAATACTGTACACAATGAAGCCTTGCACAGATCTCACTGATGCTGCCGGGCTTCATTGTGTTATGTCAGGCATAACATAATGATGGGGGATGGAGATAGGGGGAGGCAGTGTGAAGGGGGATGAGGGTAGGGGGAGGCTGTGGAAAATACAGTGTTTTGCAAAATGAGCACCCGAGTCCCCTAACAGCATAAAGGGGAGGGGGAAGGGTGAGCGGGGAATTGGGGATTAACCAGCGGAGGTCAGGAACGCTATCAAAAATATTAATGGTCTGTCAGGACCCAAAAAAGAAACCAATAAATAAATAAAAGTAGTATGGACAGATACAAATGAAGGTGTTAAAGCAATGGTTTATTGACATTCGGTTTATGTGAGCTATTGAATTAAAATTAAAAAAATGGGCTTAAAGCTTAATGTCTCTGGTTATGAGAGTCCAATCGGCTCAGAATTAGGTTGGTATGGAAGGGGAGAAAATTATCTACAGGAGGATACCAACCCCAAGTTTCTGTGACCCCCACAAGGCTCATAGCAAGCGTAGGCACCCATGGTGGGTCTGAATTAACGGTCCCATTATAGTCTATAGGAAAATGGGTGCACTTTGCATACTGATATATCTGGTTCTGAGTGTCCCAGAGACTCAGGACTGGTACCATTCAAAAGAGGAGACTCTTGGATTTCGGGGCAGACCAACCACTAGTTTAAGTGAAAATGCAAAGGGAAACGGCAAGCAACCGCGTGTCGGGTCTGCTCAAGTTGTCTGCCCAGTTTGCACGGGATGCAGGGTTTCTGGCTAGATAGGAAATACTGTACAGAAAGGGTAAGCACGGTAATTTGGCATCCAGGAATTTAGGGAGGAGCTTTAATCTCTCTCCATTATGCATAGAAAGATTAAACTTGCCACTGTACGTTACAAGCTGTTCGTGATAATTAGTTCACTAGTAGAAAATACTGTACAGAGATACTAAGGATGGTGATTTGGCATCCAGGAACTTAGGGAGGAGCTTTTATCTCTCTCCATTGTAATCTTTCTAAGTATAATGGAGAGAAAAAAAAGCTCCTCCCTAAGTTCCTGGATGCCAAATCACCATCCTTAGTATCTCTGTACAGTATGTTCTATAAGAATACTAATTAGCATGAACAGCTTGTAACGTACAGTGACAAGTTTAATCTTTCTATGTATAATGGAGAGAGAAAAGAGCTCCTCCCTAAGTTACTGGATGCCAAATCACCGGCCTTAGTATCTCTGTACAGTATTTTCTACTAGTGTACTAATTAGCATGATCAGCTAATTTGTACCCTAATAGAACATAATGTACAGAAATACTAAGGGCGAGTATGTTCTACTAGTGTACTAATAGCATGAACAGCTATTTCTATTATACATAGAAAGATTAAACTTGCCATTGTACGTTACAAGCTGTTCGTGCTAATTACTACTCTAATACAACATACTGTACAGAAATACTAAGGACGGTGATTTGGCATCCAGGAACTTAGGGAGGATCTTTGATCTCTCTCCATTGTAATCTTTCTAAGTATAACAGAGAGAGATATCACTGTACTTAGTATCTCTGTTCAGTATGTTACTAGTGTACTAATTAGCATGAACAGCTTGTAACGTACAGTGGCAAATTTAATCTTTCTATGTATAATGGAGAGATATAAAAGCTCCTCCTTACGTTCCTGGATGCCAAATCACCGTCCTTAGTATCTCTGTAAAGTATGTTCTATTAGGGAGCGAATTAGCTGTTCGTGCTAATTAGTACTCTAATAGAAAATACTGTATAGAGATACTAAGGATGGTGATTTGGCATCCATCCCTAATTTGGCATATTTGGGCATGGTGCTCTCCTGCTTGACTGTGCGCTACTATCCTGTCAATCAGGCAGAGCGCAGCGGCTAGAATGGAGCTTAGCGCAGCTCCATTCTAGCCTATGATGGGAACTTTGCGGTCTGTGGCTAACAGCGGGGTTAATTGGGGTCACTCTTGTGGGTGACCACAATTAACTTCGCGGTTAGCCGCAGACTGCAAAGTTCCCATCATAAGCTAGAATGGAGGACCGCTATCCTCCATTCTAGCTGCTGTGCTCCGCCTGATTGACAGGCTTGTAGCGCACAGCCAAGCAGGAGAGCGCCATGACATGCACTCCCTGATTGGCTGCTGGGATCTCCAGTGACAGGAGGAGCTTTTATCTCTCTCCGTTTTACTTAGAAAGATTACAATGGAAAGACTTAAAAGCTCCTCCCTAAGTTCCTGGATGAAATATATCACCGTACTTAGTATCTCTGTACAGTATGTTCTACTAGTGTACTAACTAGCATGAAAATCTTGTAATGTACAGTGGCAAGTTTAATCTTTCTATGTATAATGGAGAAAGATAAAAGCTCCTCCCTACGTTCCTGGATGCCAAATCACTGTCCTTAGTATCTCTGTACATTATGTTCTATTAGGGCATGGCGCTCTCCTGCTTGGCTGTGCGCTACTAGCCTGTCAATCAGGCAGAGCGCAGCAGCTAGAATGGAGCTTAGCACAGCTTTATTCTTGGCTATGATGGAAACTTTGTGGTCTGCGGCTAACCGTGGGGTTAATTGTGGTCACTCTTGTGGGTGATCACAATTAACTTTGCGGTTAGATGCAGACTGCAAAGTTCCCATCATAGGCTAGAATGGAGGACCCCTATCCTCCATTCTAGCCGCTGTGCTCCGCCTGATTGACAGACTAGTAGCGCACAGCCAAGCAGGAGAGTGCCAAAATGTGCACTCCCTGATTGGCTGCTGTGATCTCCAGTGACAGGAGTCATGGGGGTCCTGGCTTTCGGGGAATGGGGTTGCATGTGTCCACATGGAACCCCTTTAGTTGCGTAAAGCGGGATTTCATTTTTATTTTTTATTTGACCCTTTGGATTACTACAGGACCGAAGAGGACCGAGCTTCACCGGATGGTCCGTAAGTATAATTTTATTCCTTACAGGTACCCAGTGGATTCTACATGACAAATGGATGTGAGTCTCAGCGTTGGATGTAGGTAAGTAGGTATGAGTGTGTAAGTGTGTTTGAATAAAATTATACTTTCAAGGTGTGTGTTTTGTTTTTATTTGTGGTAGAACTACTAGTACCAGCATGCCCATTATTTCCCCGCATGCTGGTACTTGTGGTTCTCCAAGTACCAGCTTGCCGGGGAGGCTTGCTGGAACTTGTAGTTCTATGACAAAAAACAATATTCTTTGTTTTACACAAACAAAGGCTATCAGCCCCCATCCACAGCCCAGGGATGGAGGTGGACAGCCTTGGGCTTTACCCCTGGTCCTTGGGTGCCTGGAGGGGGGGGACTCCTTGAATTAAGGGGTCCCCACTTCCCTGGGGTACCCTGGCCTGGGGTGACTAGTTGGGGAGGTAATGCCACGGCCGTAGGCACCAGTATAAAAGTGTGCCCCGGCTGTGGCATTATCTCTCTGGCTAGTGGAGCCTGGTGCTGGTTTTAAAAAAACTTGGGACCCCTACATCTTTTGTCCCCCATATTTTTAGAACCAGGACCAGGTGAAGAGCCTGGTGCTTTTTGGCTAAATATGGGGAACCCCTGTCCAATTTTTCCATGGTATTTAAACATCCAGAGCCGGCTCAAAGAGCCCAAGGCTGGTTATGCTTAGGAGGGGGGACCCCACGCAATTTTTTTTAACACTTTTAACTCTTTTAATACTGTACACAATGAAGCCTTGCAAAGATCTCACTGATGCAGCCGGGCTTCATTGTGTTATGTCAGGCATAACATAATGATGGGGGATGGAGGTAGGGGGAGGCAGTGGGAAGGGGGTTGAGGGTAGGGGGAGGCTGTGGAAAATACAGTATTTTGCAAAATGAGCACCCGAATCCCCTAACAGCATAAAGGGGAGGGGGAAGGGTGAGCGGGGAATTGGGGATTAACCAGCGGAGGTCAGGAACGCTATCAAAAATATTAATGGTCTGTCAGGACCCAAAAAAGAAACCAATAAATAAATAAAAGTAGTATGGACAGATACAAATGAACGTGTTAAAGCAATGGTTCATTGACATTCGGTTTATGTGAGCTATTGAATTAAAATCAATAAAAATGGGATTAAAGCTTAATGTCTCTGGTTCTGAGAGTCCAATCGGCTCAGAATTAGGTTGGTATGGAAGGGGAGAAAATTATCTACAGGAGGATACCAACCCCAAGTTTCTGTGACCCCCACAAGGCTCATGGCAATCGTAGGAACCCATGGTGGGTCTGAATTAACGGTCCCATTATAGTCTATGGGAAAATGGGTGCACTTTGCATACTGATATCTCTGGTTCTGAGTGTCCCAGAGACGCAGGACTGGTACCATACAAAAGAGGAGACTCTTGGATTTCGGGGCAGACCAACCACTAGTTTAAGTGAAAATGCAAAGGGAAACGGCAAGCAACCGTGTGTCGGGTCCGCTCAAGTTGTCTGCCCAGTTTGCACGGGATGCAGGGTTTCTGGCTAGATAGGAAATACTGTACAGAAAGGGTAAGCACGGTAATTTGTCATCCATGAATATAGGGAGGAGCTTTAATCTCTCTCCATTATGCATAGAAAGATAAAACTTGCCACTGTACGTTACAAGCTGTTCGTGATAATTAGTACACTAGAAGAAAATACTGTACAGGAACTTAGGGAGGAGCTTTTATCTCTCTCCATTGTAATCTTTCTAAGTATAATGGAGAGAAATAAAAGCTCCTTCCTATGTTCCTGGATGCCAAATCACCATCCTTAGTATCTCTGTACAGTATGTTCTATAAGAATACTAATTAGCATGAACAGCTTGTAACGTACAGTGACAAGTTTAATCTTTCTATGTATAATGGAGAGAGAAAAAAGCTCCTCCCTAAGTTACTGGATGCCAAATCACCGGCAGCGGGGTTAATTGGGGTCACTCTTGTGGGCGACCACAATTAACTTCGCGGTTAGCCGCAGACTGCAAAGTTTCCATCATAAGCTAGAATGGAGGACCGCTATCCTCCATTCTAGCCGCTGTGCTCCGCCTGATTGACAGGCTAGTAGCGCACAGCCAAGCAGGAGAGCGCCATGACATGCACTCCCTGATTGGCTGCTGGGATCTCCAGTGACAGGAGGAGCTTTTATCTCTCTCAGTTTTACTTAGAAAGATTACAATGGAAAGACTTAAAAGCTCCTCCCTAAGTTCCTGGATGAAATATATCACCGTACTTAGTATCTCTGTACAGTATGTTCTACTAGTCTACTAATTAGCACGAAAATCTTGTAATGTACAGTGGCAAGTTTAATCTTTCTATGTATAATGGAGAAAGATAAAAGCTCCTCCCTACGTTCCTGGATGCCAAATCACTGTCCTTAGTATCTCTGTACATTATGTTCTATTAGGGCATGCCACTCTCCTGCTTGGCTGTGCGCTACTAGCCTGTCAATCAGGCAGAGGGCAGCAGCTAGAATGGAGCTTAGCACAGCTTTATTCTAGGCTGTGATGGGAACTTTGTGGTCTGCGGCTAACCGTGGGGTTAATTGTGGTCACTCTTGTGGGTGACCACAATTAACTTTGCGGTTAGACGCAGACTGCAAAGTTCCCATCATAGGCTAGAATGGAGGACCCCTATCCTCCATTCTAGCCGCTGTGCTCCGCCTGATTGACAGACTAGTAGCGCACAGCCAAGCAGGGGAGTGCCATAATGTGCACTCCCTGATTGGCTGCTGGGATCTCGTGTGACAGGAGTCAAGGGGTCCTGGCTTTCGAGGAATGGGGTTGCATGTGTCCACATGGAACCCCTTTAGTTGCGTAAAGCGGGATTTCATTTTTATTTTTTATTTGACCCTTTGGATTACTACAGGACCGAAGAGGACCGAGATTCACCGAATGGTCCGTAAGTATACAAAAATTTTTTTTTGAGCAAATGACTTAGCTGCGCTGTGAGAATGTGGTCCTTATTTACTCTCCTTACACCTTCATCTCCATAACACTCAGTTTCACCATAGGGAAAATGAAACAAAGGTAATGATAGTGAAGTTTGTTTTAATACAGTGTGAGAGAATAAACAAATGTTAAAAATATTCACAATGACAGTCAATTTAAAAACACCAATCCACTCCGGATGATAAGTGAGTGCAGAGAAATTACCGGGAATGAATGGAATTGTGGCCAAACAATTCCAAACAGTGCATGGATAATATGATAGAAACTGACATCAGTCCGATCAGAACACCATCCTGGTTACCGGCTTCAGACTCAGCATTCCTTGTACACCTGGAGGCTCCCGACGCGTTTCCACCCCTGCCTGGGGTCTTTTTCAAGGTATCCTGGTGAGTAACTGACTTCCAAACATGCATGTGTATTTAAATGTCCTCTAACCAATCACAAGCCAAGAAGCACAGGTGGACCCTATACATAAATCTCCTAATAGTCTTTTGGTCCCCTGCTGTGCTTCTCCCTATTGGCTGTGTCCATATAAACGTTCTCATTACTATGGTAACCTGGTCCGGGCTTCACTTGCGTCACGTCACTTCCGGTGACATGTATCCTATTCGTCATAAGGTACCTGGTCCTCCCAGCGGGTGTTTTATACATTCATCCCCTTCTCCTTGCGTCTGTGTCACTTCCGGGTATCCTAGGCAACTGGGTACACTTCCCTGATTGTCCGTCGCGTCACTTCCTGTGACGTGTACCTCTCGGTTGCTACGGTGACCCGGCGTGTTAGCGGTTTCATATCTTTTTAAACCGATGAGCACAATCCAGGTTGTTTAACCATATCTGTCCTTTTTAATCTTAAAAGTGGGTGGTGCATCATTTACAGGCTTTGTCCATAACCCTGTTTTTTGCTCACTAAATATAAATAAAGAAATCACAGAGCTTAATAGTTTGTTCATAAAATACATAATCAATAAAATCCATAAATATAAATCCTAAATCGTATTAAATCCCCTAATATTGGCAAAGAAGAGTAAGGTGCATATGTTCTTAAAGGGATAAAATTATCTGTTTTAAAAATGAATCATAAAAACCACTTGATTTCAAAATCCATGTTTAAACCTCCTGGTACTAATGTACCCAGTTCAAAGATCATTTTCATCTCTGCTTGGGCCAATTGTTTGGAGAGATCCTTTCTTCTCCAATGGCCTTTAATATGTCTCAAGCCACAAAACTGCTTTATGGCTGCAGAATTGCAGCCATGGTGAGATTTAAAGTGCTCTGATAGTGCATGGGTAGTGAGACCTTTTTTTATATTCCTAAGGTGCTCATTAATCCGTACTTTCAAGGGTCTAGAGGTCCTGCTTATGTACCATAGACCGCATACGCACTCTATACCGTAGATTACATTGGAGCTGTTGCAGGTGATAAAATCTATAATATTAACAGTGTGATCTTTGACTTCTACACTGGTAATTTTGCTCTTCTCTGATGATATCCCCCTGCAGCCCAAACAAAGGCCGCACCTAAAAAACCCTTTCGATTTAATAGTCCCCATAGCCTTTTTCGGTGGTAACGCACTTTTCACTAAGTTTGATCTTAAATTAGGTGCTCGCCTGAAGATACGTTTTGGTTTATCCGGTAAAATGTTCCCTATCACTGGGTCCTTTTTGAGGATCCCCCAGTGTCTTCTTATTGATTTTTCTATGGTCCTGTATTGAGAACTGAACGAAGTCACAAAAGCCCACTCTAAATGTTCTCCCTTTTTCTTGACTATCGGGTTAAATAGTTGCTCCCTATCAACTGAGGCCACCTTATCCCTTGCGGTGCTTATTTTTCCTGGATTGTAACCTGAGTCTACAAATTTATTCCTCATTTCTTCGGCTTGTGTGGTAAATGTGTCGACACTGGTACAGTTCCGTTTCAGGCGTTTAAATTGGCCCTCTGGTATTGAGCTTAACCAATCAGGATGATGGCAACTGGTGGTGCCAATGTATGTACCAGAGTCTGTCGGTTTAATAAAATTCTTCGTTTCAATGCATCCATTCTTGATGAAAACTGTAATATCTAAAAAATTTATTGTCGTGGCACTATATTCAAAAGAAAATTGTGTTTAAAATATTGTAGTTTAAAAATGTGAAGAAATTCTTAAGAAGATCCTCTCCACCTGTCCATATAAAAAATACATCATCTATAAATCTTTTCCAGGACACCAGGTTCGCTCCAAAGGGGCAATTATTCCAAATGCAGTTTTCTTCCCATCGCCCCATGAAAATGTTGGCGTAACTTGGAGCGATCCTGGTGCCCATGGCTATGCCAACGTTCTGTATGTAAAAATTTCCATTAAAAGCAAAATAATTGTTCCCTAAAATAAACTGTACAACTTTCAATAAAAATTCTTGTAACTCTTTTTCTAAAGTGCTCTTCTCTAATGTGACAGACAAGGCTTCTACACCATCCTGATGTCTAATGATGGTGTAGAGTGACTTCACATCTGCTGTCACCAAAATAAAGTCTTCCTGCCATTCTATATTTTTAATGGTTTCCAGAAAGTCTTTGGTATCCTTTAGATGAGATTTATTTTCTAATACAAGAGGCTGTAAATGAAAATCAATGAATTCTGAGAGATTTGATGTAATGGAACCAACTCCAGAAACGATAGGGCGCCCTGGGGGGTTAACCGGGTCCTTATGAACTTTCGGTAAAATATATAAGACCGGAACGGTAGGTTCGTCTATTAAGATGAACTTCTTTTCTCTTTCTTCCAGAATTCCCTTTGTCCAGTATTCTTCAACCAATTTGGTCAATTCTTCTTGTATGCGGTTTGTGGGGTCCAGTCTCAACTTACTGTAAGTTGATCCATCTTCTAGTTGTGACATGACCTCTTTCTCATAATTTTCCCTGGTCATTATCACGACCCCTCCCCCCTTATTGGCTGGTTTGATAACCAACTCCTCATTTGCTTTCAAATTCTTTAAAGCTTGACGTTCCTTGGCCGTTAAATTCGATCTGATTTTTTTCGTATCTACCTCCTGAATCTCATCTAAAACAATTTTTAAAAAGGTTTCTAAAAAATTGCCACGTGCAAAAGTGGGATTAAAAACTGACTTTGGTTTGAATGGAGTACTTTCCAAAATTGGTGCTGGTGTGATAGACTCTCCTTCCTTGGTTAAGAAAACTTACTTAAGCTGAGTTTCCTCACGAACTTGTGTAAATCAACAAATGTATTAAATTTGTTGAGTGGAAGTGAGGGGGCATATTTCAACCCTTTCTCCAAGAGGGAGATCTCCTCTTTTGCCAATACATGTTGGCTCAAATTAAAAAATTTCACTCGTCCTCCTGATCCTATTTTTTTGGGTGGTAAATCCCCTTCACTTCTTATCTTTTTTTGCCTCTTTTTCTTTCCTTTTCTCCTCTTTTTTACTCTTCCCCCCCTTTTTCCTCTGAATTTTACCTTCTGTCCTCTCGTCTTCTGTCCCTGTACAAAAAAGGAGACCTCGTTTGCATTTCAAGTGATCTGAACCTGTTGTGTGTTTCTATCGGTTCGACGAAGGGACGTATCATCTCTCCTTGGAGGACCGGTTCCCTTCTTCTTTGCCATCTAGGGCCCTGTGGTGGATTTCTCCTTGTATCCCTCGTGTAATAATTCCTTCTAAAATTATCTTGTCTCCTGTTGTCCCATTGGTCCCTTTGATTTTCGTACCTACTAGGAGACGGTCTTGGTCTAGGGCTATAGGCCCTATTACTCTTTTGGGGATGTGCAGAATAGGAAGATTTATTATCTACATATTTCCCCTTATTCCGTAAGGGGGATCTATCCCTTTTCTTCTGTAGTGGGACCTCAGAACTTATTGACCCTGGTGTTTGAGGTTCTATCTCTATATCTTCATCCAGTTCAGATTCTTCCATCTTTTTATCTCTATTAAATTTGCAGACTTTTTTCTCCACTACCAATTTTTCATTTTTCCTTAGACTATTTTCAATTCGCTTCTCTAGAGTTTTGTACTCAGTTAATTCCACAAATGGATTAGTCAAAGTCCTATAATTAGTGATTTCATTTTCTAATATAGATAATTCCTTCTTCCTATCTGCGATAATTAAATTGATGAGGGAAAATGAACACACCTTTAATATGCGGTCCCATTCTGCCTTAAAATCTTCATTAGATGAAGTAAAAGTGGCTTTCTTGTTTATTTTAAGGCCTTTGGGAATAATCTGGTGGGACAGGTATCTCTCCAGAGTCACCACTTCCCACCAGATTCTACTTTCTCTCAAGAGAACATTCTCTAATTTCTTCATAAGGCTGTCCAGACTTTCGTCTATAAGGACCGCCGTGTCACCTTCTTCCCTAAATACATAGTCAAATGTACTTTTTCGATTTTCTCTTAATTTGAACATTCTATAAAATGCAGCACTGAGAAATAAATACTGAAGGAAACTTGGTAAGTGATTAAAAGGAAAATGGTATAAATAACTCTGTGCGCAATGATACTGCTGCTAGCTTAACAAATGCTCGTACGAGGTTCCCTTCACCCCTCACCACAGTGATACAATAAAAAAATTTTGAGCAAATGACTTAGCTGCACTGTGAGAATGTGGTCCTTACTTACTCTCCTTACACCTTCATCTCCATAACACTCAGTTTCACCATAGGGAAAATGAAACAAAGGTAATGATAGTGAAGTTTGTTTTAATACAGTGTGAGAGAATAAACAAATGTTAAAAATATTCACATTGACAGTCAATTTAAAAACACCAATCCACTCCTGATGATAAGTGAGTGCAGAGAAATTACCGGGAATGAATGGAATTGTGGCCAAACAATTCCAAACAGTGCATGGATAATATGATAGAAACTGACATCAGTCCGATCAGAACACCATCCTGGTTACCGGCTTCAGACTCAGCATTCCTTGTACACCTGGAGGCTCCCGACGCATTTCCACCCCTGCCTGGGGTCTTTTTCAAGGTATCCTGGTGAGTAACTGACTACCAAACATGCATGTGTATTTAAATGTCCTCTAACCAATCACAAGCCAAGAAGCACAGGTGGACCCTATACATAAATCTCCTAATAGTCTTTTGGTCTCCTGCTGTGCTTCTCCCTATTGGCTGTGTCCATATAAACGTTCTCATTACTATGGTAACCTGGTCCGGGCTTCACTTGCGTTGCGTCACTTCCGGTGACATGTATCCTATTCGTCATAAGGTACCTGGTCCTCCCAGCGGGTGTTTTATACATTCATCCCCTTCTCCTTGCATCTGTGTCACTTCCGGGTATCCTAGGCAACTGGGTACACTTCCCTGATTGTCCGTCGTGTCACTTCCTGTGACGCGTACCTCTCGGTTGCTACGGTGACCCGGCGTGTTAGCGGTGTCATATCTTTTTAAACCGGTGAGCACAATCCAGGTTGTTTAACCATATCTGTCCTTTTTAATCTTAAAAGTGGGTGGTGCATCATTTACAGGCTTTGTCCATAACCCTGTTTTTTGCTCACTAAATATAAATAAAGAAATCACAGAGCTTAATAGTTTGTTCATAAAATACATAATCAATAAAATCCATAAATATAAATCCTAAATCGTATTAAATCCCCTAATATTGGCAAAGAAGAGTAAGGTGCATATGTTCTTAACGGGATAAAATTATCTGTTTTAAAAATAAATCATAAAAACCACTTGATTTCAAAATCCATGTTTAAACCTCCTGGTACTAATGTACCCAGTTCAAAGATCATTTTCATCTCTGCTTGGGCCAATTGTTTGGAGAGATCCTTTCTTCTCCAATGGCCTTTAATATGTCTCAAGCCACAAAACTGCTTTATGGCTGCAGAATTGCAGCCATGGTGAGATTTAAAGTGCTCTGATAGTGCATGGGTAGTGAGACCTTTTTTTATATTCCTAAGGTGCTCACTAATCCGCACTTTCAAGGGTCTAGAGGTCCTGCTTATGTACCATAGACCGCATACGCACTCTATACCGTAGATTACATTGGAGCTGTTGCAGGTGATAAAATCTCTAATATTAACAGTGTGATCTTTGACTTCTACACTGGTAATTTTGCTCTTCTCTGATGATATCCCCCTGCAGCCCAAACAAAGGCCGCACCTAAAAAACCCTTTCGATTTAATAGTCCCCATAGCCTTTTTCGGTGGTAACGCACTTTTCACTAAGTTTGATCTTAAATTAGGTGCTCGCCTGAAGATACATTTTGGTTTATCCGGTAAAATGTTCCCTATCACTGGGTCCTTTTTGAGGATCCCCCAGTGTCTTCTTATTGATTTTTCTATGGTCCTGTATTGAGAACTGAACGAAGTCACAAAAGCCCACTCTAAATGTTCTCCCTTTTTCTTGACTATCGGGTTAAATAGTTGCTCCCTATCAACTGAGGCCACCTTATCCCTTGTGGTGCTTATTTTTCCTGGATTGTAACCTGAGTCTACAAATGTATTCCTCATTTCTTCGGCTTGTGTGATAAATGTGTCGACACTGGTACAGTTCCGTTTCAGGCATTTAAATTGGCCCTCTGGTATTGAGCTTAACCAATCAGGATGATGGCAACTGGTGGTGCCAATGTATGTACCAGAGTCTGTCGGTTTAATAAAATTCTTCGTTTCAATGCATCCATTCTTGATGAAAACTGTAATATCTAAAAAATTTATTGTCGTGGCACTATATTCAAAAGAAAATTGTATGTCTAAAATATTGTAGTTTAAAAATGTGAAGAAATTCTTAAGAAGATCCTCTCCACCTGTCCATATAAAAAATACATCATCTATAAATCTTTTCCAGGACACCAGGTTCGCTCCAAAGGGGCAATTATTCCAAATGCAGTTTTCTTCCCATCGCCCCATGAAAATGTTGGCGTAACTTGGAGCGAACCTGGTGCCCATGGCTGTGCCAACGTTCTGTATGTAAAAATTTCCATTAAAAGCAAAATAATTGTTCCCTAAAATAAACTGTACACCTTTCAATAAAAATTCTTGTAACTCTTTTTCTAAAGTGCTCTTCTCTAATGTGAAAGCCAAGGCTTCTACACCATCCTGATGTCTAATGATGGTGTAGAGTGACTTCACATCTGCTGTCACCAAAATAAAGTCTTCCTGCCATTCTATATTTTTAATGGTTTCCAGAAAGTCTTTGGTATCCTTTAGATGAGATTTATTTTCTAATACAAGAGGCTGTAAATGAAAATCAATTAATTCTGAGAGATTTGATGTAATGGAACCAACTCCAGAAACGATAGGGCGCCCTAGGGGGTTAACCGGGTCCTTATGAACTTTTGGTGAAATATATAAGATCGGAACGGACAGCCTTATGAAGAAATTAGAGAATGTTCTCTTGAGAGAAAGTAGAATCTGGTGGGAAGTGGTGACTCTGGAGAGATACCTGTCCCACCAGATTATTCACAAAGGCCTTAAAATAAACAAGAAAGCCACTTTTACTTCATCTAATGAAGATTTTAAGGCAGAATGGGACCGCATATTAAAGGTGTGTTCATTTTCCCTCATCAATTTAATTATCGCAGATAGGAAGAAGGAATTATCTATATTAGAAAATGAAATCACTAATTATAGGACTTTGACTAATCCATTTGTGGAATTAACTGAGTACAAAACTCTAGAGAAGCGAATTGAAAATAGTCTAAGGGAAAATGAAAAATTGGTAGTGGAGAAAAAAGTCCGCAAATTTAATAGAGATAAAAAGATGGAAGAATCTGAACTGGATGAAGATATAGAGATAGAACCTCAAACACCAGGGTCAATAAGTTCTGAGGTCCCACTACAGAAGAAAAGGGATAGATCCCCCTTACGGAATAAGGGGAAATATGTAGATAATAAATCATCCTATTCTGCACATCCCCAAAAGAGTAATAGGGCCTATAGCCCTAGACCAAGACCGTCTCCTAGTAGGTACGAAAATCAAAGGGACCAATGGGACAACAGGAGACAAGATAATTTTAGAAGGAATTATTACACGAGGGATACAAGGAGAAATCCACCACAGGGCCCTAGATGGCAAAGAAGAAGGGAACCGGTCCTCCAAGGAGAGATGATACGTCCCTTCGTCGAACCGATAGAAACACACAACAGGTTCAGATCACTTGAAATGCAAACGAGGTCTCCTTTTTTGTACAGGGACAGAAGACGAGAGGACAGAAGGTAAAATTCAGAGGAAAAAGGGGGGAGAGTAAAAAAGAGGAGAAAAGGAAAGAAAAAGAAAAAGAGGCAAAAAAAGATAAGAAGTGAAGGGGATTTACCCCCACAAAAAATAGGATCAGGAGGACGAGTGAAAATTTTTAATTTGAGCCAACATGTATTGGCAAAAGAGGAGATCTCCCTCTTGGAGAAAGGGTTGAAATATGCCCCCTCACTTCCACTCAACAAATTTAATACATTTGTTGATTTACACAAGTTCGTGAGGAAACTCAGCTTAAGGAAGTTTTTCTTAACCAAGGAAGGAGAGTCTATCACACCAGCACCAATTTTGGAAAGTACTCCATTCAAACCAAAGTCAGTTTTTAATCCCACTTTTGCACGTGGCAATTTTTTAGAAACCTTTTTAAAAATTGTTTTAGATGAGATTCAGGAGGTAGATACGAAAAAAATCAGATCGAATTTAACGGCCAAGGAACGTCAAGCTTTAAAGAATTTGAAAGCAAATGAGGAGTTGGTTATCAAACCAGCCAATAAGGGGGGAGGGGTCGTGATAATGACCAGGGAAAATTATGAGAAAGAGGTCATGTCACAACTAGAAGATGGATCAACTTACAGTAAGTTGAGACTGGACCCCACCAACCGGATACAAGAAGAATTGACCAATACTGGACAAAGGGAATTCTGGAAGAAAGAGAAAAGAAGTTCATCTTAATAGACGAACCTACCGTTCCGGTCTTATATATTTTACTGAAAGTTCATAAGGACCCGGTTAACCCCCTAGGGCGCCCTATCGTTTCTGGAGTTGGTTCCATTACATCAAATCTCTCAGAATTCATTGATTTTCATTTACAGCCTCTTGTATTAGAAAATAAATCTCATCTAAAGGATACCAAAGACTTTCTGGAAACCATTAAAAATATAGAATGGCAGGAAGACTTTATTTTGGTGACAGCAGATGTGAAGTCACTCTACACCATCATTAGACATCAGGATGGTGTAGAAGCCTTGTATGTCACATTAGAGAAGAGCACTTTAGAAAAAGAGTTACAAGAATTTTTATTAAAAGGTGTACAGTTTATTTTAGGGAACAATTATTTTGCTTTTAATGGAAATTTTTACATACAGAACGTTGGCACAGCCATGGGCACCAGGTTCGCTCCAAGTTACACCAACATTTTCATGGGGCGATGGGAAGAAAACTGCATTTGGAATAATTGCCCCTTTGGAGCGAACCTGGTGTCCTGGAAAAGATTTATAGATGATGTATTTTTTATATGGACAGGTGGAGAGGATCTTCTTAAGAATTTCTTCACATTTTTAAACTACAATATTTTAGACATACAATTTTCTTTTGAATATAGTGCCACGACAATAAATTTTTTAGATATTACAGTTTTCATTAAGAATGGATGCATTGAAACGAAGAATTTTATTAAACCGACAGACTCTGGTACATACATTGGCACCACCAGTTGCCATCATCCTGATTGGTTAAGCTCAATACCAGAGGGCCAATTTAAACGCCTGAAACGGAACTGTACCAGTGTCGATACATTTACCACACAAGCCGAAGAAATGAGGAATACATTTGTAGACTCAGGTTACAATCCAGGAAAAATAAGCACCGCAAGGGATAAAGTGGCCTCAGTTGATAGGGAGCAACTATTTAACCCGATAGTCAAGAAAAAGGGAGAACATTTAGAGTGGGCTTTTGTGACTTCGTTCAGTTCTCAATACAGGACCATAGAAAAATCAATAAGAAGACACTGAGGGATCCTCAAAAGGGATCCAGTGATAGGGAACATTTTACCGGATAAACCAAAATGTATCTTCAGGCGAGCACCTAATTTAAGATCAAACTTAGTGAAAAGTGCGTTACCACCGAAAAAGGCTATGGGGACTATTAAATCGAAAGGGTTTTTTAGGTGCGGCCTTTGTTTGGGCTGCAGGGGGATATCATCAGAGAAGAGCAAAATTACCAGTGTAGAAGTCAAAGATCACACTGTTAATATTAGAGATTTTATCACCTGCAACAGCTCCAATGTAATCTATGGTATAGAGTGCGTATGCGGTCTATGGTACATAGGCAGGACCTCTAGACCCTTGAAAGTGCGGATTAATGAGCACCTTAGGAATATAAAAAAAGGTCTCACTACCCATGCACTATCAGAGCACTTTAAATCTCACCATGGCTGCAATTCTGCAGCCATAAAGCAGTTTTGTGGCTTGAGACATATTAAAGGCCATTGGAGAAGAAAGGATCTCTCCAAACAATTGGCCCAAGCAGAGATGAAAATGATCTTTAAACTGGGTACATTAGTACCAGGAGGTTTAAACATGGATTTTGAAATCAAGTGGTTTTTATGATTCATTTTTAAAACAGATAATTTTATTCCTTTAAGAACATATGCACCTTACTCTTCTTTGCCAATATTAGGGGATTTAATACGATTTAGGATTTATATTTATGGATTTTATTGATTATGTATTTTATGAAGAAACTATTAAGCTCTGTGATTTCTTTATTTATATTTAGTGAGCAAAAAACAGGGTTATGGACAAAGCCTGTAAATGATGCACCACCCACTTTTAAGATTAAAAAGGACAGATATGGTTAAACAACCTGGATTGTGCTCATCGGTTTAAAAAGATATGACACCGCTAACACGCCGGGTCACCGTAGCAACCGAGAGGTACGCGTCACAGGAAGTGACGCGACGGACAATCAGGGAAGTGTACCCAGTTGCCTACTAGGATACCCGGAAGTGACACAGATGCAAGGAGAAGGGGACGAATGTATAAAACACCCGCTGGGAGGACCAGGTACCTTATGACGAATAGGATACATGTCACCGGAAGTGACGCGACGCAAGTGAAGCCCGGACCAGGTTACCATAGTAATGAGAACGTTTATATGGACACAGCCAATAGGGAGAAGCACAGCAGGGGACCAAAAGACTATTAGGAGATTTATGTATAGGGTCCACCTGTGCTTCTTGGCTTGTGATTGGTTGGAGGACATTTAAATATACATGCATGTTTGGAAGTCAGTTACTCACCAGGATACCTTGAAAAAGACCCCAGGCAGGGGTGGAAACGCGTCGGGAGCCTCCAGGTGTACAAGGAATGCTGAGTCTGAGGCCGGTAACCAGGATGGTGTTCTGATCGGACTGATGTCAGTTTCTATCATATTATCCATGCACTGTTTGGAATTGTTTGGCCACAATTCCATTCATTCCCGGTAATTTCTCTGCACTCACTTATCATCAGGAGTGGATTGGTGTTTTTAAATTGACTGTCATTGTGAATATTTTTAACATTTGTTTATTCTCTCACACTGTATTAAAACAAACTTCACTATCATTACCTTTGTTTCATTTTCCCTATGGTGAAACTGAGTGTTATGGAGATGAAGGTGTAAGGAGAGTAAATAAGGACCACATTCTCACAGCGCAGCTAAGTCATTTGCTCAAAATTTTTTTATTGTATCACTGTGGTGAGGGGTGAAGGGAACCTCGTACGAGCATTTGTTAAGCTAGCAGCAGTATCATTGCGCACAGAGTTATTTATACCATTTTCCTTTTAATCACTACCAAGTTTCCTTCAGTATTTATTTCTCAGTGCTGCATTTTATAGAATGTTCAAATTAAGAGAAAATCGAAAAAGTACATTTGACTATGTATTTAGGGAAGAAGGTGACACGGCGGTCCTTATAGACGAAAGTCTGGACAGCCTTATGAAGAAATTAGAGAATGTTCTCTTGAGAGAAAGTAGAATCTGGTGGGAAGTGGTGACTCTGGAGAGATACCTGTCCCACCAGATTATTCCCAAAGGCCTTAAAATAAACAAGAAAGCCACTTTTACTTCATCTAATGAAGATTTTAAGGCAGAATGGGACCGCATATTAAAGGTGTGTTCATTTTCCCTCATCAATTTAATTATCGCAGATAGGAAGAAGGAATTATCTATATTAGAAAATGAAATCACTAATTATAGGACTTTGACTAATCCATTTGTGGAATTAACTGAGTACAAAACTCTAGAGAAGCGAATTGAAAATAGTCTAAGGAAAAATGAAAAATTGGTAGTGGAGAAAAAAGTCCGCAAATTTAATAGAGATAAAAAGATGGAAGAATCTGAACTGGATGAAGATATAGAGATAGAACCTCAAACACCAGGGTCAATAAGTTCTGAGGTCCCACTACAGAAGAAAAGGGATAGATCCCCCTTACGGAATAAGGGGAAATATGTAGATAATAAATCTTCCTATTCTGCACATCCCCAAAAGAGTAATAGGGCCTATAGCCCTAGACCAAGACCGTCTCCTAGTAGGTACGAAAATCAAAGGGACCAATGGGACAACAGGAGACAAGATAATTTTAGAAGGAATTATTACATGAGGGATACAAGGAGAAATCCACCACAGGGCCCTAGATGGCAAAGAAGAAGGGAACCGGTCCTCCAAGGAGAGATGATACGTCCCTTCGTCGAACCGATAGAAAAACACAACAGGTTCAGATCACTTGAAATGCAAACGAGGTCTCCTTTTTTGTACAGGGACAGAAGACGAGAGGACAGAAGGTAAAATTCAGAGGGAAAAGGGGGGGAAGAGTAAAAAAGAGGAGAAAAGGAAAGAAAAAGAAAAAGAGGCAAAAAAAGATAAGAAGTGAAGGGGATTTACCCCCCCCAAAAAAATAGGATCAGGAGGACGAGTGAAAATTTTTAATTTGAGCCAACATGTATTGGCAAAAGAGGAGATCTCCCTCTTGGAGAAAGGGTTGAAATATGCCCCCTCACTTCCACTCAACAAATTTAATACATTTGTTGATTTACACAAGTTCGTGAGGAAACTCAGCTTAAGTAAGTTTTCTTAACCAAGGAAGGAGAGTCTATCACACCAGCACCAATTTTGGAAAGTACTCCATTCAAACCAAAGTCAGTTTTTAATCCCACTTTTGCACGTGGCAATTTTTTAGAAACCTTTTTAAAAATTGTTTTAGATGAGATTCAGGAGGTAGATACGAAAAAAATCAGATCGAATTTAACGGCCAAGGAACGTCAAGCTTTAAAGAATTTGAAAGCAAATGAGGAGTTGGTTATCAAACCAGCCGATAAGGGGGGAGGGGTCGTGATAATGACCAGGGAAAATTATGAGAAAGAGGTCATGTCACAACTAGAAGATGGATCAACTTACAGTAAGTTGAGACTGGACCCCACCAACCGGATACAAGAAGAATTGACCAAATTGGTTGAAGAATACTGGACAAAGGGAATTCTGGAAGAAAGAGAAAAGAAGTTCATCTTAATAGACGAACCTACCGTTCCGGTCTTATATATTTTACCGAAAGTTCATATGGACCCGGTTAACACCCCAGGGCGCCCTATCATTTCTGGAGTTGGTTCCATTACATCAAATCTCTCAGAATTCATTGATTTTCATTTACAGCCTCTTGTATTAGAAAATAAATCTCACCTAAAGGATACCAAAGACTTTCTGGAAACCATTAAAAATATAGAATGGCAGGAAGACTTTATTTTGGTGACAGCAGATGTGAAGTCACTATACACCATCATTAGACATCAGGATGGTGTAGAAGCCTTGTCTGTCATATTAGAGAAGAGCACTTTAGAAACAGAGTTACAAGAATTTTTATTGAAAGGTGTACAGTTTATTTTAGGGAACAATTATTTTGCTTTTAATGGAAATTTTTACATACAGAACGTTGGCACAGCCATGGGCACCAGGTTCGCTCCAAGTTACGCCAACATTTTCATGGGGCGATGGGAAGAAAACTGCATTTGGAATAATTGCCCCTTTGGAGCGAACCTGGTGTCCTGGAAAAGATTTATAGATGATGTATTTTTTATATGGACAGGTGGAGAGGATCTTCTTAAGAATTTCTTCACATTTTTAAACTACAATATTTTAAACATACAATTTTCTTTTGAATATAGTGCCACGACAATAAATTTTTTAGATATTACAGTTTTCATTAAGAATGGATGCATTGAAACGAAGAATTTTATTAAACCGACAGACTCTGGTACATACATTGGCACCACCAGTTGACATCATCCTGATTGGTTAAGCTCAATACCAGAGGGCCAATTTAAACGCCTGAAACGGAACTGTACCAGTGTCGACACATTTACCACACAAGCCGAAAAAATGAGGAATAAATTTGTAGACTCAGGTTACAATCCAGGAAAAATAAGCACCGCAAGGGATAAGGTGGCCTCAGTTGATAGGGAGCAACTATTTAACCCGATAGTCAAGAAAAAGGGAGAACATTTAGAGTGGGCTTTTGTGACTTCGTTCAGTTCTCAATACAGGACCATAGAAAAATCAATAAGAAGACACTGGGGGATCCTCAAAAAGGACGCAGTGATAGGGAACATTTTACCGGATAAACCAAAATGTATCTTCAGGCGAGCACCTAATTTAAGATCAAACTTAGTGAAAAGTGCGTTACCACCGAAAAAGGCTATGGGGACTATTAAATCGAAAGGGTTTTTTAGGTGCGGCTTTTGTTTGGGCTGCAGAGGGATATCATCAGAGAAGAGCAAAATTACCAGTGTAGAAGTCAAAGATCACATTGTTAATATTAGAGATTTTATCACCTGCAACAGCTCCAATGTAATCTACGGTATAGAGTGCGTATGCGGTCTATGGTACATAGGCAGGACCTCTAGACCCTTGAAAGTGCGGATTAATGAGCACCTTAGGAATATAAAAAAAGGTCTCACTACCCATGCACTATCAGAGCACTTAAAATCTCACCATGGCTGCAATTCTGTAGCCATAAAGCAGTTTTGTGGCTTGAGACATATTAAAGGCCATTGGAGAAGAAAGGATCTCTCCAAGCAATTGGCCCAAGCAGAGATGAAAATGATCTTTGAACTGGGTACATTAGTACCAGGAGGTTTAAACATGGATTTTGAAATCAAGTGGTTTTTATGATTCATTTTTAAAACAGATAATTTTATCCCTTTAAGAACATATGCACCTTACTCTTCTTTGCCAATATTAGGGGATTTAATACGACTTAGGATTTATATTTATGGATTTTATTGATTATGTATTTTATGAACAAACTATTAAGCTCTGTGATTTCTTTATTTATATTTAGTGAGCAAAAAACAGGGTTATGGACAAAGCCTGTAAATGATGCACCACCAACTTTTAAGATTAAAAAGGACAGATATGGTTAAACAACCTGGATTGTGCTCATCGGTTTAAAAAGATATGACACCGCTAACACGCCGGTTCCCCGTAGCAACCGAGAGGTACGCGTCACAGGAAGTGACGCGACGGACAATCAGGGAAGTGTACCCAGTTGCCTAGGATACCCGGAAGTGACACAGACGCAAGGAGAAGGGGATGAATGTATAAAACACCCGCTGGGAGGACCAGGTACCTTATGACGAATAGGATACATGTCACCGGAAGTGACGCGACGCAAGTGAAGCCCGGACCAGGTTACCATAGTAATGAGAACGTTTATATGGACACAGCCAATAGGGAGAAGCACAGCAGGGGACCAAAAGACTATTAGGAGATTTATGTATAGGGTCCACCTGTGCTTCTTGGCTTGTGATTGGTTAGAGGACATTTAAATACACATGCATGTTTGGAAGTCAGTTACTCACCAGGATACCTTGAAAAAGACCCCAGGCAGGGGTGGAAACGCGTCGGGAGCCTCCAGGTGTACAAGGAATGCTGAGTCTGAAGCCGGTAACCAGGATGGTGTTCTGATCGGACTGATGTCAGTTTCTATCATATTATCCAAGCACTGTTTGGAATTGTTTGGCCACAATTCCATTCATTCCCGGTAATTTCTCTGCACTCACTTATCATCAGGAGTGGATTGGTGTTTTTAAATTGACTGTCATTGTGAATATTTTTAACATTTGTTTATTCTCTCACACTGTATTAAAACAAACTTCACTATCATTACCTTTGTTTCATTTTCCCTATGGTGAAACTGAGTGTTATGGAGATGAAGGTGTAAGGAGAGTAAATAAGGACCACATTCTCACAGCGCAGCTAAGTCATTTGCTCAATTTTTTTTTATTGTATCACTGTGGTGAGGGGTGAAGGGAAACTCGTACGAGCATTTGTTAAGCTAGCAGCAGTATCATTGAGCACAGAGTTATTTATACAATTTTCCTTTTGGTCCGTAAGTATAATTTTATTCCTTACAGGTACCCAGTGGATTCTACATGACAACTGGACGTGATTCCCAGCATAGGATGTAGGTAAGTATGTATGAGTGTGTAAGTGTGTTTGAATAAAATTATACTTTCAAGGTGTGTGTTTTGTTTTTATTTGTGGTAGAACTACTGGTACCAGCATACCCGTTATTTCCCCACATGTTGGGACTTGTGGTTCTCCAAGTACCAGCTTGCCGGGGAGGCTTGCTGTAACTTGTAGTTCTATGACAAAAAACAATTTTCTTTGTTTTAAACAAACAAAGGCTATCAGCCCCCATCCACAGCCCAGGGATGGAGGTGGACAGCCTCGGGCTTTACCCCTGGTCCTTGGGTGCCTGGAGGAAGGGAACTCCTTGAATTAAGGGGTCCCCACTTCCCTGGGGTACCCTGGCCATGGGTGACTAGTTGGGGAGGTAATGCCATGGCCGTAGGCACCAGTATAAAAGTGTGCCCCGGCTGTGGCATTATCTCTCTGGCTAGTGGAGCCTGGTGCTGGTTTTAAAAAAACTTGGGACCCCTACATCTTTTATCCCCCATATTTTTAGAACCAGGACCAGGTGAAGAGCCTGGTGCTTTTTGGCTAAATATGGGGAACCCTTGTCCAATTTTTCCATGGTATTTAAACAAACAGGGCCGGCTCAAAGAGCCCGAGGCTGGTTATGCTTAGGAGGGGGACCCCACGCAAATTTTTGTAACACTTTTAACTCTTTTAATACTGTACACAATGAAGCCTTGCACAGACCTCACTGATGCTGCCGGGCTTCATTGTGTTATGTCAGACATAACATAATGATGGGGGATGGAGGTAGGGGGAGGCAGTGGGAAGGGGGATGAGGGTAGGGGGAGGCTGTGGAAAATACAGTGTTTTGCAAAATGAGCACCCGAGTCCCCTAACAGCATAAAGGGGAGGGGGAAGGGTGAGCGGGGAATTGGGGATTAACCAGCGGAGGTCAGGAACGCTATCAAAAATATTAATGGTCTGTCAGGACCCAAAAAAGAAACCAATAAATAAAAGTAGTATGGACAGATACAAATGAATGTGTTAAAGCAATGGTTCATTGACATTCAGTTTATGTGAGCTATTGAATTAAAATAAAAAAAGGGCTTAAAGTTTAATATCTCTGGTTTTGAGAGTCCGATCGGCTCAGAATTAGGTTGGTATGGAAGGGGAGAAAATTATCTACAGGAGGATACCAACCCCAAGTTTCTGTGACTCCCAGAAGGCTCATGGCAAGCGTAGGAACCCATGGTGGGTCTGAATTAACGGTCCCATTATAGTCTATGGGAAAATAGGTGCACTTTGCATACTGATATCTCTGGTTCTGAGTGTCCCAGAGACTCAGGACTGGTACCATTCAAAAGAGGAGACGCTTGGATTTCGGGGCAGACCAACTACTAGTTTAAGTGAAAATGCAAAGGGAAACGGCAAGCAACCGCGTGTTGGGTCCGCTCAAGTTGTCTGCCCAGTTTGCACGGGATGCAGAGTTTCTTGCTAGATAGGAAATACTGTACAGAAAGGGTAAGCACGGTAATTTGGCATCCAGGAATTTAGGGAGGAGCTTTAATCTCTCTCCATTATGCATAGAAAGATTAAACTTGCCACTGTACGTTACAAGCTGTTCGTGATAATTAGTACACTAGAAGAAAATACTGTACAGAGATACTAAGGATGGTGATTTGGCATCCAGGAACTTAGGGAGGAGCTTTTATCTCTCTCCATTGTAATCTTTCTAAGTATAATGGAGAGAAATAAAAGCTCCTCCCTAAGTTCCTGGATGCCAAATCACCATCCTTAGTATCTCTGTACAGTATGTTCTATAAGAATACTAATTAGCATGAACAGCTTGTAACGTACAGTGACAAGTTTAATCTTTCTATGTATAATGGAGAGAGAAAAATGCTCCTCCCTAAGTTACTGGATGCCAAATCACCGGCCTTAGTATCTCTGTACAGTATTTTCTACTAGTGTACTAATTAGCATGAACAGCTAATTTGTACCCTAATAGAACATAATGTACAGAAATACTAAGGGCGAGTATGTTCTACTAGTGTACTAATAGCATGAACAGCTATTTCTATTATACATAGAAAGATTAAACTTGCCATTGTACGTTACAAGCTGTTCATGCTAATTAGTACTCTAATACAACATACTGTACAGAAATACTAAGGACGGTGATTTGGCATCCAGGAACTTAGGGAGGAGCTTTGATCTCTCTCCATTGTAATCTTTCTAAGTATAACAGAGAGAGATATCACTGTACTTAGTATCTCTGTTCAGTATGTTCTACTAGTGTACTAATTAGCATGAACAGCTTGTAACATACAGTGGCAAGTTTAATCTTTCTATGTATAATGGAGAGAGATAAAAGCTCCTCCTTACGTTCCTGGATGCCAAATCACCGTCCTTAGTATCTCTGTAAAGTATGTTCTATTAGGGAGTGAATTAGCTGTTCGTGCTAATTAGTACTCTAATAGAAAATACTGTATAGAGATACTAAGGATGGTGATTTGGCATCCATCCCTAATTTGGCATATTTGGGCATGGTGCTCTCCTGCTTGACTGTGCGCTACTATCCTGTCAATCAGGCAGAGCGCAGCGGCTAGAATGGAGCTTAGCGCAGCTCCATTCTAGCCTATGATGGGAACTTTGCGGTCTGTGGCTAACAGTGGGGTTAATTGGGGTCACTCTTGTGGGTGACCACAATTAACTTCGCGGTTAGCCGCAGACTGCAAAGTTCCCATCATAAGCTAGAATGGAGGACCGCTATCCTCCATTCTAGCCGCTGTGCTATGCCTGATTGACAGGCTAGTAGCGCACAGCCAAGCAGGAGAGCGCCATGACATGCACTCCCTGATTGGCTGCTGGGATCTCCAGTGACAGGAGTCATGGGGGTCCTGGCTTTAGGGTAATGGGGTTGCATGTGTCCACATGGAACCCCTCTAGTTGCGTGGAGCGGGATTTCATTTTTATTTTTTATTTGACCCTTTGGATTACTACAGGACCGAAGAGGACCGAGCTTCACCGTATGGTCCGTAAGTATAATTTTATTCCTTACAGGTACCCAGTGGATTCTACTTGACAAATGGATGTGATTCTCAGCGTTGGATGTAGGTAAGTATGTATGAGTGTGTAAGTGTGTTTGAATAAAATTATACTTTCAAGGTGTGTGTTTTGTTTTTTATTTGTGGTAGAACTACTGGTACCAGCATGCCCGTTATTTCCCCGCATGCTGGTACTTGTGGTTCTCCAAGTACCAGCTTGCAGGGGAGGCTTGCTGGAACTTGTAGTTCTATGACAAAAAACAATATTCTTTGTTTTAAACAAACAAAGGCTATCAGCCCCCATCCACAGCCCAGGGATGGAGGTGGACAGCCTCGGGCTTTACCCCTGGTCCTTGGGTGCCTGGAGGAAGGGGACTGCTTGATTTAAGGGGTCCCCACTTCCCTGGGGTACCCCGGCCAGGGGTGACTAGTTGGGGAGGTAATGCCACGGCCGTAGGCACCAGTATAAAAGTGTGCCCCGGCTGTGGCATTATCTCTCTGGCTAGTGGAGCCTGGTGCTGGTTTTAAAAAAACTTGGGACCCCTACATCTTTTGTCCCCCATATTTTTAGAACCAGGACCAGGTGAAGAGCCTGGTGCTTTTTGGCTAAATATGGGGAACCCCTGTCCAATTTTTTCATGGTATTTAAACAACCAGGGCCGGCTCAAAGAGCCCAAGGCTGGTTATGCTTAGGAGGGGTGACCCCACGCAATTTTTTTTACACTTTTAACTCTTTTAATACTGTACACAATGAAGCCTTGCAAAGATCTCACTGATGCGGCCGGGCTTCATTGTGTTATGTCAGGCATAACATAATGATGGGGGATGGAGGTAGGGGGAGGCAGTGGGAAAAGGGAGGCTGTGGAAAATACAGTGTTTTGCAAAATGAGCACCCGAGTCCCCTAACAGCATAAAGGGGAGGGGGAAGGGTGAGCGGGGAATTGGGGATTAACCAGCGGAGGTCAGGAACGCTATCAAAAATATTAATGGTCTGTCAGGACCCAAAAAAGAAACCAATAAATAAATAAAAGTAGTATGGACAGATACAAATGAACGTGTAAAAGCAATGGTTCATTGACATTCGGTTTATGTGAGCTATTGAATTAAAATAAAAAAGGGCTTACAGTTTAATATCTCTGGTTTTGAGAGTCCAATCGGCTCAGAATTAGGTTGGTATGGAAGGGGAGAAAATTATCTACAGGAGGATACCAACCCCAAGTTTCTGTGACTCCCAGAAGGCTCATGGCAAGCGTAGGAACCCATGGTGGGTCTGAATTAACGGTCCCATTATAGTCTATGGGAAAATGGGTGCACTTTGCATACTGATATCTCTGGTTCTGAGTGTCCCAGATACTCAGGACTGGTACCATTCAAAAGAGGAGACTCTTGGATTTCGGGGCAGACCAACCACTAGTTTAAGTGAAAATGCAAAGGGAAACGGCAAGCAACCGCGTGTCGGGTCCGCTCAAGTTGTCTGCCCAGTTTGCACGGGATGCAGAGTTTCTGGCTAGATAGAAAAGACTGTACAGAAAGGGTAAGCACGGTAATTTGGCATCCAGGAATTTAGGGAGGAGCTTTAATCTCTCTCCATTATGCATAGAAAGATTCAACTTGCCACTGTACGTTACAAGCTGTTCATGATAATTAGTACACTAGTAGAAAATACTGTACAGAGATACAAAGCATGGTGATTTGGCATCCAGGAACTTAGGGAGGAGCTTTTATCTCTCTCCATTGTAATCTTTCTAAGTATAATGGAGAGAAATAAAAGCTCCTCCCTAAGTTCCTGGATGCCAAATCACCATCCTTAGTATCTCTGTACAGTATGTTCTATAAGAATACTAATTAGCATGAACAGCTTGTAACGTACAGTGACAAGTTTAATCTTTCTATGTATAATGGAGAGAGAAAAAAGCTCCTCCCTAAGTTACTGGATGCCAAATCACCGGCCTTAGTATCTCTGTACAGTATTTTCTACTAGTGTACTAATTAGCATGAACAGCTAATTTATACCCTAATAGAACATAATGTACAGAAATACTAAGGGCGAGTATGTTCTACTAGTGTACTAATAGCATGAACAGCTATTTCTATTATACATAGAAAGATTAAACTTGCCATTGTACGTTACAAGCTGTTCATGTTAATTAGTACTCTAATACAACATACTGTACAGAAATACTAAGGACGGTGATTTGGCATCCAGGAACTTAGGGAGGAGCTTTGATCTCTCTCCATTGTAATCTTTCTAAGTATAACAGAGAGAGATATCACTGTACTTAGTATCTCTGTTCAGTATGTTCTACTAGTGTACTAATTAGCATGAACAGCTTGTAACGTACAGTGGCAAGTTTAATCTTTCTATGTATAATGGAGAGAGATAAAAGCTCCTCCTTACGTTCCTGGATGCCAAATCACCGTCCTTAGTATCTCTGTAAAGTATGTTCTATTAGGGAGTGAATTAGCTGTTCGTGCTAATTAGTACTCTAATAGAAAATACTGTATAGAGATACTAAGGATAGTGATTTGGCATCCATCCCTAATTTGGCATATTTGGGCATGGTGCTCTCCTGCTTGACTGTGCGCTACTATCCTGTCAATCAGGCAGAGCGCAGCGGATAGAATGGAGCTTAGCGCAGCTCCATTCTAGCCTATGATGGGAACTTTTCGGTCTGTGGCTAACAGCGGGGTTAATTGGGGTCACTCTTGTGGGTGACCACAATTAACTTTGCGGTTAGCCGCAGACTGCAAAGTACCCATCATAAGCTAGAATGGAGGACGGCTATCCTCCATTCTAGCCGCTGTGCTCCGCCTGATTGACAGGCTAGTAGCGCACAGCCAAGCAGGAGAGCGCCATGACATGCACTCCCTGATTGGCTGTTGGGATCTCCAGTGACATGAGTCAAGGGGGTCCTGGCTTTCGGGTAATGGGGTTGCATGTGTCCACATGGAACCCCTCTAGTTGCGTGGAGCGGGATTTCATTTTTATTTTTTATTTGACCCTTTGGATTACTACAGGACCGAAGAGGACCGAGCTTCACCGGATGGTCCGTAAGTATAATTTTATTCCTTACAGGTACCCAGTGGATTCTACATGACAAATGGATGTGATTCTCAGCGTTGGATGTAGGTAAGTATGTATGAGTGTGTAAGTGTGTTTGAATAAAATTATACTTTCAAGGTGTGTGTTTTGTTTTTTATTTGTGGTAGAACTACTGGCACCAGCATGCCCGTTATTTCCCCGCATGCTGGTACTTGTGGTTCTCCAAGTACCAGCTTGCAGGGGAGGCTTGCTGAAACTTGTAGTTCTATGATGAAAAACAATATTCTTTATTTTACACAAACAAAGGCTATCAGCCCCCATCCATAGCCCAGGGATGGAGGTGGACAGCCTCGGGCTTTACCCCTGGTCCTTGGGTGCCTGGAGGGGGGGACCCCTTGAATTAAGGGGTCCCCACTTCCCTGGGGTACCCCGGCAAGGGGTAACTAGTTGGGGAGGTAATGCCATGACCGTAGGCACCAGTATAAAAGTGTGCCCCGGCTGTGGCATTATCTCTCTAGCTAGTGGAGCCCGGTGCTGGTTTTAAAAATACGGTAGACCACTACATCTATGGTCCCTCATATTTTTGGATCCAGGACCAGACGCAGAGCCCGGTGCTGGTAGGCTAAATATGAGGAACTCCTGTCCAATTTTTCCCCAGTATTTAAACAACAAGGGCCGGCTCAAAGAGCCCGAGGCTGGTAATGATTAGGAGGGGGGACCCCACGCAATTTTTTTAAATACTTGTAACTCTTTTAACTCTTTTAATAATTTGCACAATGAAGCCCTGCACAGTTCTCACTGATTCGGCCAGGCTTCATTGTGTTATGTCAGGCATAGGGGGTCATAGGGGTAAGAGGAGGCTGTGGAAAATACAGTGTTTTGCAAAATGAGCAACCGAGTACCCTAACAGCATAAAGGGGAACGGTGAGGGGGAAGGTGGGGATTAACCAGTGGAGGTCAGAGACGCTGTCGAAAATATTAATTGTCTGTCGTACACAAAAAAGAAACCAATAAATCAATAGATTATAAAATGTGGACAGACACAAATGAATGTGTTAAAGCAATGGTCCATTGACGTTCGGTTTATGTAAACTATTAAATTAAATTCAATTAAAATGGGCTTAAAGATTAATGTCTCTGGTTCTGAGGGTCCAATCGGCTAAGAAGTAGGTTGGTATGAAAGGGAAGAAAATTAGCTAATTAATTAGCTAGGAAGGATACCAACCCCAAGTTTCTGTGACCCCCACAAGGCTCATGGCAATCGTCGGAACCCATGGTGGGTCTGAATTAACGGTTCCATAATAGTCTATGGGAAAATGGGTCCACTTTGCATACTGATATCTCTGGTTCTGGGTGTCCCAGAAACTCAGGACTGGTACCACACAAAAGAGGAGACTCTTGGCATTCAGGGCAGACCAAGCCCAAGCTCCTCCTTAAGTTCCTGGATGAGAAATCACTGTCCTTAGTATATCTGTACAGTATGTTCTACAAGTGTACTAATTAGCACAAACAGCTTGTAACAAACAGTGGCAAGTTTAATCTTTATATGTATAATGGAGAGAGATTAAAGCTCATCCCTAAGTTCTTGGATGCCAAATCACCATCCTTAGTTTCTCTGTACAGTATGTTCTATTTGGGAACTAATTAGCTGTTCATGCTAGTTAGCTGTTCACTAAAAACCCTGATTTATGTGAAACCTGTGTGCACCCTTCCATTGAATGTTTTACAATGGATTACACAGAAAAAAAATTAATAAAGCGAATGAACCTTAAGACCAATGCAGATTGTGCAGCTGTTACTTCATTAAACCTAAAATGGCCACTGCTCCTCCCCCTTCCAAGCCATGTGCTTGGACACAAAATGGTGTCCATGCCATGCTGCCAGAATACAAACACTATCCTTTGTCACAAATAAATCCCAAATTATACAAGCACCGGAAGTCGCCCTGATGGACAATTCCCACTGCATGGTAACAAAGTTTCCACATGCTGCTTTTTCATCGCGAATTAAGCTTTGTTACTTCAGGCCTGTGTTAGCGCTATGAGAATAGGATGCAGTGTGCTAATCAAGCTATATCCGTACTATGCAAATTAGACGCATGCACCAACCTTTAAACGCTCTTTAAACATACTTAACAGATAAACAATCCAATCTGAATCAAACACAATATGACTTATTGAACCTCTTTAGCAACAATTAAAAGTACACTGTAACATCTCTAATATTGTAAATTTTTGTCACACTCACAGTGCCTTACTGATAGCGACAAAAATGGATGTGGTTCATAGGCATTTAGATGCGTCCATCCTTAGTCGGTAGACCACAGCATGTCTGTACTGCGCATCATTAAGTACGTGATATCCCGGATGAGCCCCAAACTGTGAATTTCTATTATTTTAAATAACCATTTAAATGCCAGCATTAATATATACTGCAGACGCAAGGCGCATCTTATTACCAAAGACGATAATAGTGCGCTGAACGTCGCAGCACTATGTCCCTTAAGAGAAAGCAAGTAGTCACACACATGGTATTACTGAGGTCCAACACTCAGTAATATATATACAGTATATATACCAATATTCGTGTATAAACTGGTGACATCTAGTGTCACCAGTATACATCCAGGCACCAGTGGACTGGTGGCTCTCAACTTGCATAAAAAGTCTGTAGTGTCTTTAATATAGTAAGGTGTAGACTGGATTACAGGTTGCAAATGATCGATGAACTGCGCGATGGGTTGGCCCAAAGATCCTCGCGAGGATATGATGGGTCTACCAGGAGGTTTAACTAATGTTTTATGCACTTTGGGTAAAACATAAATTAATGGAGTTATAGGGAATTTCTGTGTCAAAAAATTAACTATAGTTTCATCAATCCAGTTGTTGGACATGCCCAAGAGAATGATGGGATCAACCTGTCTCTTAAAGCGCTCAGTCGGATCACTGGACAGAAGTTTATAACATGTACTGTCAGAAAGTTGGCGCATCATTTGCAACCGGTATTCCAGTCTACACCTTACTATATTAAAGACAGTACAGACTTTTTATGCAAGTTGAGAGCCACCGGTCCACTAGAGCATGGATGTATACTGGTGACACTAGATGTATACATGAATATTGGTCACAAGGAAGGTATAGCTGCTGTCAAAAATATTGTTGGCCACAGTCCACATTATGAGGGTCCGCCATTGGAATTTCTATTATTATTAATTGCGGTGGTTCTTCATAAGAACTACTTCTTATTTAATAATTATTTTTTTTGCAGCTTAAGGGTACAGCGATGGGGTCTAATATGGCCCCATCTTATGCAAATATATTGATGTACCAATATGAGCAATTGCATATTATGGGTGATCCAATGTTCTCACTGTATGTTACATTTTATGTACGCTTTATTGATGATTTATTCATGCTGTGGACTGGGGGCCAGCAATTATTAGATGAATTTATTGATAAGCTCAATAAATTACCAGGGTCTATCAACTTTACCAGTGCTAGCAGTGATGTTGAGATTAATTTCTTAGATGTCTTGGTGCATATACAAAATGGGATATTGACTACTGGCATGTATATGAAGCCCACTGACAAAAACTCTCTCTTGCTTGCTTCAAGCTTCCATCCGGTAGTGTTAAATAGGGGACTACCATACTCTCAGTTGATTTGTGTTGCAAGAATCATTTCGGATAGAGCTGCACTACCTGAGGCCCTAGAATCGATGGGGGACAAATTTATTGACAGGGGTTATGATGCAAGGGAGGTGAAAGAGGCCATAAACCGTTGTTTTCAACTACCGCGGGAAGAATTATTGAAACCCCAAGAGAAATCTAAGAGTAACCGGTTGGTGTACGCCAGCACATATTCAATTTCTTCAGGCAAGGCTCGCCAATCCATCTTAAAACACTGGCATATATTGTAGTCTGATCCAGTGATGAAGCATTATTGTGAAGAGCCACCTTTATTTGGCTATCGGCGTAGCCATAATCTGAAAGAGGAGGTGACTTTTTCTGATATTAGCCCCAGAGTGGGCAGGGGAAACAGATGGTTGCAGCTTCAAAAGGGTGCCTTTAAGTGCCATGGCTGTGTGAACTGCAGCTTCATGATGACAGGAAAAACTTGCAGTCATCCAACTAAAGGGACAGTGTACCCATTACGATTCCAGATGTCTCGTGTCACTCTAAGTTTGTGACATATATGATTGTTTGTCCCTGTGGAAAAATCTACATAGGGAAAACGATATGCATGCTAAAGGAGAGGATTGCCATGCATAGATCTTCTATAAAGAAGGCGTACCAAAAAATGGATGGGAGTACACCACCGGTAGTGAGACATTATGTAACCACTGGACATAAGTTAAGTGAATTCAAGTTTATGCCTATAGATCATGTACCCCCTTTGAGAAGAGGAGGGGACAGACATAGACTTTTATTACAACATGAGTGTCGATGGATTTACATGATGGATGCGATGGTCCCTAATGGACTAAATGAGGAATGTTCATTTGTTTCCTTTTAATAGGGTTGGCACTGGTGATTGATGGTTAACCCTGTGGATGATAGATCGCTATATATAATAAGTATATGTGTTTAGTTTGGGCTGAAACAATAGGTTGTTTTGAGATCATTCTCTGTTCTATAGATTGTATATAATGTTAAATGTTGACTTCATCGGTGCTGTCATGTATCATGGGGTGTGATTTTGGTTCCCCTATTTCTAAGATTGAGGGGGGATACATTTTGTTGATTATGAAACCAGATACATTACAGCACTGATGGGTGTTCACTTATATATCAATTTGGTGTGCACTGTTTTATTTATGTTTGTGTTGGAGAGTATTGATATACTGTTATGGATGTATATCTCTGGTTCCGGGTCTCGGACATGCACCCTGGGTATACAGATTACCGCTGCACTGCACAAGGGTTGACTTCCCCGCTGGTGGAGCGCAGGATGTGGTCCATGGGCCTGGACTTCCGGTCAAGTGACGTGTGCGTGTCATGGACCCAGACTTCCGGCCATGTGGTGCACCGGCGTGCGTTCCAGCGGTGGAGGACCCGGACGAGCAGTGTGGTGGGTCTGATTATCCATGGGCGCCGGTGGAGATCACAGGTGCGGCAGGTAAATGCCATTAGGTGTGCTTAAATAGAGCACATAAGTGAAGTAGTTTTTGGCACTTTATTCAGGCATTTTTTGCACAAGGCACTATGGCACTTTTGGTGACTGTTCCCCTGATGATGGACTAAGTCCGAAAACGGCTGTTCGGGAGGTCTATTGTGTATCTCTGTGCTTCCTTACGATGAGTATATGCTGAGCCTTGTATCTTCATTCATACATATGGAGTAAATAAAAATACTGCTCTTTGCTTAACCACAGTGTGCTGGTCCTGTCTATGCTAGTGACTCTGTTGTGGGATGGACAAGAGATGTTATATCAACTTTAATTGACCGGGCACCTGGGATATACATCTGAGAGTGTCAGTGCGGCTTTCACTGAGTTCTTTTCTGTGACCACTATGTATATATATATATATATATATATATATATATATATACCAACATTAACAAACATTAACGTCACCATGACCCGGAGTATAGCCCTTATCGACGAACGAACGGGCCTGTGAGTTGTCATGGTGACGGACTCCAGGCGCAGTTTGATGACGTCATGGATGGGTGACGAGGGAGCGCTGCTGAGCGTCCGGACGGACAGGATGGCACCGGTGAGCAGGTGAGTCACATTAGGGTTCTCTGATTGTTTGTTAATGTTGGTGTATATATGTATCATCTGTGGTTCAGCTAGGGTTGTTGTGGCCCTGAGGAAGGGGTTGAGCCCTGAAACATGTTGGTTGATTAAAGCTGACCTTTTCATACTGCATATGAAGCCTGTCTGAGTGCCGCCTTTTTTCCACATAATACATGGAGGATTTGTTCCCCTGGGAAGGCACCGCAGCACATTACCCAGCTTCAGACGAGTGCCGGGACTCTTGCAAGCATATATATATATATATATATATATATATATAGCAGTGGGAATAAGGGCGGCACTGAGAGTCTTGTAAATTGCGGTGAACAAAAACGTGCATTTTAATATATTTTTCAACGTTTCGGGGTCGCAGCACCTTCGTCAGGATAACCAAACTGTGCAAAATACTGTGTATAAATACCTTAAGTGAGAGGAGGTCCGCACCGCCGCCTCCAGCCGCGCTGCCCGGGTCCCGGTCCTGACGTCACTCCGCCCACAGGAAATGACGCGGCTCCGGTCCGTCCGGCTGGCGCACTGTGGCTGGGGGAACAGTAACCATTGAAACAATTACATCATGTAAATACACCTTAACCAAAATACAGTGCCTGCAGGCATAACATACCTAGCTCCTGGATACTAATACAGCGAGTGTATGCAGTGAAAACTTATCTCATAATCACTAAAATAAAATTAATAGTGCTAATACATATACAGGTTAAAACATACTTTGCTACAATACTTCATTCCACTGAGACCAACATGGGGGTGTTAGCATATTTTTTTAACAACAATTGCATTAACATATCATATTTTAATCTCTGTTCCAGATAGTACTAGTTATATACAAATTAGAATAGAATAGAATCTTGGTAAAACTACCCCCTGATATCGTCAACATTGCTGCAAACTAATATCAGTACGGACAAGTCATCATAAAGAACTATAATAAGCTTTACAAAAAGCATTTCAAACTAAGGGCTTCATTCAAACCCCTAGGGAATTGAGTACTCAATGTATAAATCCATTTGGATTCAGCCTGCAACAGTTTTTTGGAACGATCCCCCCCTCGCAACGAGAATGGGACATGATCAATTATTTTGTATCATAGCGTTGCCATTCCGTGTTTTGCTGATATGAAATGGTGTGCCACAGGTTGATCACTACTTCCTGATTTGATAGCCTCACGTATGGCATACCTATGTTGTGCCATTCTTGTCTTGAAGGCACAATCGGTCTTGCCTACGTAGGTTAGACCACAGAGACAAGATAGTAAATAAATTAAAAATTTTTAATCACATGATAAGGGATACCTGATTCTATACTTTTTTCCTGTATGCGGGTGCTGAAAAGTATCTCCTTGTGTCATATAACCAAAGGTGGTGCAGCCACTACACCTGTAGCACCCGTTCTTATGTCTAAGAAATTTTTTCTGTGAATTGTCCTTTTTAAATGAAGAAATATCAGTCCTTACTACAAAATCTCTTATGCTGCGCCCCCTTGAATAACTTGTTAGTAATCTAGACTGATATGTATTAGCACTATTAATTTTATTTTAGTGATTATGAGATAAGTTTTCACTGCATACACTCGCTGTATTAGTATACAGGAGCTAGGTATGTTATGCCTGCAGGCACTGTATTTTGGTTAAGGTGTATTTACATGATGTAATTGTTTCAATGGTTACTGTTCCCCCAGCCACAGTGCGCCAGCCGGACGGACCGGAGCCGCGTCATTTCCTGTGGGCGGAGTGACGTCAGGACCGGGACCCGGGCAGCGCGGCTGGAGGCGGCGGTGTGGATCTCCTCTCACTTAAGGTATTTATACACAGTATTTTGCACAGTTTGGTTATCCTGATGAAGGGGCTGCGACCTCAAAACGTTGAAAAACATATTAAAATGCACGTTTTTGTTCACCGCAATTTGCAAGACTCTCAGTGCCGCCCTTATTCCCACTGCTATGTATTGGATCTAGGTCCATGAGGAGAGGGCACGGGAGCAGTTTGCCGATACGCTGGGGAGCGTGAGGAGTGCCGGGTCACACCGCATTGTATATATATATATATATATGTATTTGATATTAAAAGTTATGCATACAAAATAATATATGTACAGTATATCATTCAGTATAACATAAATAAGCATAGGTAAGTGGTACAGAGTTATAGTTACATAAGAAGCAGATACAGCCAACATACGTCACCCTGTCCCATAGAACTTTCCTCCATCTCAACAACAGCCACAGCAACTAACTATGCCTTACAAAACTGCCTGTATCAAACAGTGGGAGTTAACAGGTTGTTGGTTTCGGCCTCCTTCCATTGGCCCAGGAAAGGGAGGTCTCTCATTCATTGTGCGTTATTGGTCAGTTCATATGCAAGCAATGTCCAGTTTCAAGATGCAAGAAGTCTTTTGTTCTCATTGAATGTGACATTATATTTCATACATTTGTTCATAACTAATTGTTGCAATGAGCTACAATTTACCCACAGCTATCAAATGAATCCACACATTCTCCTGATCATTTTGACACTAAGCATGATATAATTAACTTGTTCCATCCCAATAATACATATATATTTGGTTTTACACTCTATTATATGAATAAAATTATAATACTAGTCTGGTGCTAAACATGTCTTGTCTATGTGTAATCTATGTGTTGAATATGTCTTTGTGGCTTCCCTGTGCGAATGCGTATGCTACCGTATATCCTGTGCATGCTGCGTGTAGGCACATGCACGACGGTAACGCACGCGAACAGAGGCCACTCTGTTTGGAGTTTATACGTGTGTGTGTGTAAAATTTTTGACTTTGACAATACTGTGCAGCATAAGGTAACTAACGGACGGTACTGTGCAGCGTAAGGTAACAAATGGATGCTACTGTGCAGCATGACATGACTAAAGGATACTACTGTGCTGTATAATGTGTCTGATGCTGCTGCGCTATGTGATGTGACTAATGGATGCTACTGTGCAATGTAATGTGACAAACGGATGCTACTGTGCATTGTGATGCAACTAACGGAAGCTACTGTGTGTTGTGATGAGACTAATGTACGTTACTGTGCAGTGTAATGTGACTAACGGATGCTACTTTGTGGTGTAATGTGAATTGGTACTATTCTGTGGCTACTCCCCTTACCCATAAAACCACGTCCTTATGTTTTACGCATGCCTGCTGCATGTCCTGCCCAATTTTCCATATAGTGGGGTGCAAGGGCACAATTCTCTTTTTGGCACAGGGCACTAAAATGTCTAGTTACGGCTCTGCTAGCTGCACCCCCTCTTCACTTTATTCTTTACTCTGCTTCCCTCATCATTTTCCTATCTCATTAATAAGCCTTGGAGAGGATAAAGTGGAGAGAGATAAAGTACCAGCTAATCTGCTCTTAACTGCCATGTTACAGGCTGAGGGGTACACGTATGAAGCAGTGATAAGAAGTGATAAGAGTGGAGAAGTGAAGCAGTGGAGAAGTTGTTCATGGCAACCAATCAGCTGCTACATATAATTTTATAGAATGCACTTGATAAATTCACAGGAGGGAAATGTTACCAGTGGAGTACCCCAATGATCTGTACTTGGACCAGTGTTTTTTAATATCTTTATTGGTGACATTGTAAATAGAGATGAGCGGGTTCGGTTTCTTTGAATCCGAACCCGCACGAACTTCACTTTTTTTTTCACGGGTCCGAGCGACTCGGATCTTCCCGCCTTGCTCGGTTAACCCGAGCGCGCCCGAACGTCATCATGACGCTGTCGGATTCTCGCGAGACTCGGATTCTATATAAGGAGCCGCGCGTCGCCGCCATTTTCACACGTGCATTGAGATTGATAGGGAGAGGACGTGGCTGGCGTCCTCTCCATTAGAATAGATTAGAAGAGAGAGAGAGAGAGAGAGATTGTGCAGACAGAGTTTACCACAGTGACCAGTGCAGTTGTTGTTAAGTTAACTTTTATTTAATATATCCGTTCTCTGCTATATCCGTTCTCTGCCTGAAAAAAACGATACACAGCAGTCACACAGTGTGACTCAGTCTGTGTGCACTCAGCTCAGCCCAGTGTGCTGCACATCAATGTATAAAAGCTTATAATAATTGTGGGGGAGACTGGGGAGCACTGCAGGTTGTTATAGCAGGAGCCAGGAGTACATAATATTATATTAATTTAAAATTAAACAGTGCACACTTTTGCTGCAGGAGTGCAACTGCCAGTGTGACTAGTGGTGACCAGTGCCTGACCACCAGTATAGTAGTATATTGTTGTATACTATCTCTTTATCAACCAGTCTATATTAGCAGCAGACACAGTACAGTGCGGTAGTTCACGGCTGTGGCTACCTCTGTGTCGGCAGTCGGCACTCGGCAGGCAGTCCGTCCATCCATAATTGTATAATTATATACCACCTAACCGTGGTATTTTTTTTTCTTTCTTTATACCGTCGTCATAGTCATACTAGTTGTTACGAGTATACTACTATCTCTTTATCAACCAGTGTACAGTGCGGTAGTTCACGGCTGTGGCTACCTCTGTGTCGGCAGTCGGCAGGCAGTCCGTCCATCCATAATTGTATTATTATAATATATACCACCTAACCGTGGTTTTTTTTTCATTCTTTATACCGTCATAGTGTCATACTAGTTGTTACGAGTATACTACTATCTCTTTATCAACCAGTGTACAGTGCGGTAGTTCACGGCTGTGGCTACCTCTGTGTCGGCAGTCGGCAGGCAGTCCGTCCATCCATAATTGTATTATAATATATACCACCTAACCGTGGTTTTTTTTTCATTCTTTATACCGTCATAGTGTCATACTAGTTGTTACGAGTATACTACTATCTCTTTATCAACCAGTGTACAGTGCGGTAGTTCACGGCTGTGGCTACCTCTGTGTCGGCAGTCGGCAGGCAGTCCGTCCATCCATAATTGTATTATAATATATACCACCTAACCGTGGTTTTTTTTTCATTCTTTATACCGTCATAGTCAGTCATACTAGTTGTTACGAGTATACTACTATCTCTTTATCAACCAGTGTACAGTGCGGTAGTTCACGGCTGTGGCTACCTCTGTGTCGGCACTCGGCAGGCAGTCCGTCCATCCATAATTGTATTATAATATATACCACCTAACCGTGGTTTTTTTTTCATTCTTTATACCGTCATAGTGTCATACTAGTTGTTACGAGTATACTACTATCTCTTTATCAACCAGTGTACAGTGCGGTAGTTCACGGCTGTGGCTACCTCTGTGTCGGCAGTCGGCAGGCAGTCCGTCCATCCATAATTGTATTATAATATATACCACCTAACCGTGGTTTTTTTTTCATTCTTTATACCGTCATAGTGTCATACTAGTTGTTACGAGTATACTACTATCTCTTTATCAACCAGTGTACAGTGCGGTAGTTCACGGCTGTGGCTACCTCTGTGTCGGCAGTCGGCAGGCAGTCCGTCCATCCATAATTGTATTATAATATATACCACCTAACCGTGGTTTTTTTTTCATTCTTTATACCGTCATAGTCAGTCATACTAGTTGTTACGAGTATACTACTATCTCTTTATCAACCAGTGTACAGTGCGGTAGTTCACGGCTGTGGCTACCTCTGTGTCAGAACTCGGCAGGCAGTCCGTCCATCCATAATTGTATTACAATATATACCACCTAACCGTGGTTTTTTTTTCATTCTTTATACCGTCATAGTCAGTCATACTAGTTGTTACGAGTATACTACTATCTCTTTATCAACCAGTGTACAGTGCGGTAGTTCACGGCTGTGGCTACCTCTGTGTCGGAACTCGGCAGGCAGTCCGTCCATCCATAATTGTATTACAATATATACCACCTAACCGTGGTTTTTTTTTCATTCTTTATACCGTCATAGTCAGTCATACTAGTTGTTACGAGTATACTACTATCTCTTTATCAACCAGTGTACAGTGCGGTAGTTCACGGCTGTGGCTACCTCTGTGTCGGAACTCGGCAGGCAGTCCGTCCATCCATAATTGTATTATTATAATATATACCACCTAACCGTGGTTTTTTTTTCATTCTTTATACCGTCATAGTGTCATACTAGTTGTTACGAGTATACTACTATCTCTTTATCAACCAGTGTACAGTGCGGTAGTTCACGGCTGTGGCTACCTCTGTGTCGGCAGTCGGCAGGCAGTCCGTCCATCCATAATTGTATTATAATATATACCACCTAACCGTGGTTTTTTTTTCATTCTTTATACCGTCATAGTCAGTCATACTAGTTGTTACGAGTATACTACTATCTCTTTATCAACCAGTGTACAGTGCGGTAGTTCACGGCTGTGGCTACCTCTGTGTCGGAACTCGGCAGGCAGTCTGTCCATCCATAATTGTATTACAATATATACCACCTAACCGTGGTTTTTTTTTCATTCTTTATACCGTCATAGTCAGTCATACTAGTTGTTACGAGTATACTACTATCTCTTTATCAACCAGTGTACAGTGCGGTAGTTCACGGCTGTGGCTACCTCTGTGTCGGCACTCGGCAGGCAGTCCGTCCATCCATAATTGTATTACAATATATACCACCTAACCGTGGTTTTTTTATACCACCTAACCGTGGCAGTCCGTCCATAATTGTATACTAGTATCCAATCCATCCATCTCCATTGTTTACCTGAGGTGCCTTTTAGTTCTGCCTATAAAATATGGAGAACAAAAAAGTTGAGGTTCCAAAATTAGGGAAAGATCAAGATCCACTTCCACCTCGTGCTGAAGCTGCTGCCACTAGTCATGGCCGAGACGATGAAATGCCAGCAACGTCGTCTGCCAAGGCCGATGCCCAATGTCATAGTACAGAGCATGTCAAATCCAAAACACCAAATATCAGAAAAAAAAGGACTCCAAAACCTAAAATAAAATTGTCGGAGGAGAAGCGTAAACTTGCCAATATGCCATTTACCACACGGAGTGGCAAGGAACGGCTGAGGCCCTGGCCTATGTTCATGGCTAGTGGTTCAGCTTCACATGAGGATGGAAGCACTCAGCCTCTCGCTAGAAAACTGAAAAGACTCAAGCTGGCAAAAGCACCGCAAAGAACTGTGCGTTCTTTGAAATCCCAAATCCACAAGGAGAGTCCAATTGTGTCGTTTGCGATGCCTGACCTTCCCAACACTGGACGTGAAGAGCATGCGCCTTCCACTATTTGCATGCCCCCTGCAAGTGCTGGAAGGAGCACCCGCAGTCCAGTTCCTGATAGTCAGATTGAAGATGTCAGTGTTGAAGTACACCAGGATGAGGAGGATATGGGTGTTGCTGGCGCTGGGGAGGAAATTGACCAGAAGGATTCTGATGGTGAGGTGGTTTGTTTAAGTCAGGCACCCGGGGAGACACCTGTTGTCCGTGGGAGGAATATGGCCGTTGACATGCCAGGTGAAAATACCAAAAAAATCAGCTCTTCGGTGTGGAGGTATTTCACCAGAAATGCGGACAACAGGTGTCAAGCCGTGTGTTCCCTTTGTCAAGCTGTAATAAGTAGGGGTAAGGACGTTAACCACCTCGGAACATCCTCCCTTATACGTCACCTGCAGCGCATTCATAATAAGTCAGTGACAAGTTCAAAAACTTTGGGTGACAGCGGAAGCAGTCCACTGACCAGTAAATCCCTTCCTCTTGTAACCAAGCTCACGCAAACCACCCCACCAACTCCCTCAGTGTCAATTTCCTCCTTCCCCTGGAATGCCAATAGTCCTGCAGGCCATGTCACTGGCAAGTCTGACGAGTCCTCTCCTGCCTGGGATTCCTCCGATGCATCCTTGCGTGTAACGCCTACTGCTGCTGGCGCTGCTGTTGTTGCCGCTGGGAGTCGATGGTCATCCCAGAGGGGAAGTCGTAAGCCCACTTGTACTACTTCCAGTAAGCAATTGACTGTTCAACAGTCCTTTGCGAGGAAGATGAAATATCACAGCAGTCATCCTACTGCAAAGCGGATAACTGAGTCCTTGACAACTATGTTGGTGTTAGACGTGCGTCCGGTATCCGCCGTTAGTTCACAGGGAACTAGACAATTTATTGAGGCAGTGTGCCCCCGTTACCAAATACCATCTAGGTTCCACTTCTCTAGGCAGGCGATACCGAGAATGTACACGGACGTCAGAAAAAGACTCACCAGTGTCCTAAAAAATGCAGTTGTACCCAATGTCCACTTAACCACGGACATGTGGACAAGTGGAGCAGGGCAGGGTCAGGACTATATGACTGTGACAGCCCACTGGGTAGATGTATGGACTCCCGCCGCAAGAACAGCAGCGGCGGCACCAGTAGCAGCATCTCGCAAACGCCAACTCTTTCCTAGGCAGGCTACGCTTTGTATCACCGCTTTCCAGAATACGCACACAGCTGAAAACCTCTTACGGCAACTGAGGAAGATCATCGCGGAATGGCTTACCCCAATTGGACTCTCCTGTGGATTTGTGGCATCGGACAACGCCAGCAATATTGTGTGTGCATTAAATATGGGCAAATTCCAGCACGTCCCATGTTTTGCACATACCTTGAATTTGGTGGTGCAGAATTTTTTAAAAAACGACAGGGGCGTGCAAGAGATGCTGTCGGTGGCCAGAAAAATTGCGGGACACTTTCGGCGTACAGGCACCACGTACAGAAGACTGGAGCACCACCAAAAACTACTGAACCTGCCCTGCCATCATCTGAAGCAAGAAGTGGTAACGAGGTGGAATTCAACCCTCTATATGCTTCAGAGGTTGGAGGAGCAGCAAAAGGCCATTCAAGCCTATACAATTGAGCACGATATAGGAGATGGAATGCACCTGTCTCAAGTGCAGTGGAGAATGATTTCAACGTTGTGCAAGGTTCTGATGCCCTTTGAACTTGCCACACGTGAAGTCAGTTCAGACACTGCCAGCCTGAGTCAGGTCATTCCCCTCATCAGGCTTTTGCAGAAGAAGCTGGAGGCATTGAAGAAGGAGCTAACACGGAGCGATTCCGCTAGGCATGTGGGACTTGTGGATGCAGCCCTTAATTCGCTTAACAAGGATTCACGGGTGGTCAATCTGTTGAAATCAGAGCACTACATTTTGGCCACCGTGCTCGATCCTAGATTTAAAGCCTACCTTGGATCTCTCTTTCCGGCAGACACAGGTCTGCTGGGGTTGAAAGACCTGCTGGTGACAAAATTGTCAAGTCAAGCGGAACGCGACCTGTCAACATCTCCTCCTTCACATTCTCCCGCAACTGGGGGTGCGAGGAAAAGGCTCAGAATTCCGAGCCCACCCGCTGGCGGTGATGCAGGGCAGTCTGGAGCGACTGCTGATGCTGACATCTGGTCCGGACTGAAGGACCTGACAACGATTACGGACATGTCGTCTACTGTCACTGCATATGATTCTCTCAACATTGATAGAATGGTGGAGGATTATATGAGTGACCGCATCCAAGTAGGCACGTCACACAGTCCGTACTTATACTGGCAGGAAAAAGAGGCAATTTGGAGGCCCTTGCACAAACTGGCTTTATTCTACCTAAGTTGCCCTCCCACAAGTGTGTACTCCGAAAGAGTGTTTAGTGCCGCCGCTCACCTTGTCAGCAATCGGCGTACGAGGTTACATCCAGAAAATGTGGAGAAGATGATGTTCATTAAAATGAATTATAATCAATTCCTCCGCGGAGACATTGACCAGCAGCAATTGCCTCCACAAAGTACACAGGGAGCTGAGATGGTGGATTCCAGTGGGGACGAATTGATAATCTGTGAGGAGGGGGATGTACACGGTGATATATCGGAGGGTGAAGATGAGGTGGACATCTTGCCTCTGTAGAGCCAGTTTGTGCAAGGAGAGATTAATTGCTTCTTTTTTGGGGGGGGTCCAAACCAACCCGTCATATCAGTCACAGTCGTGTGGCAGACCCTGTCACTGAAATGATGGGTTGGTTAAAGTGTGCATGTCCTGTTTTGTTTATACAACATAAGGGTGGGTGGGAGGGCCCAAGGATAATTCCATCTTGCACCTCTTTTTTCTTTTCTTTTTCTTTGCATCATGTGCTGATTGGGGAGGGTTTTTTGGAAGGGACATCCTGCGTGACACTGCAGTGCCACTCCTAGATGGGCCCGGTGTTTGTGTCGGCCACTAGGGTCGCTAATCTTACTCACACAGCTACCTCATTGCGCCTCTTTTTTTCTTTGCGTCATGTGCTGTTTGGGGAGGGTTTTTTGGAAGGGACATCCTGCGTGACACTGCAGTGCCACTCCTAGATGGGCCCGGTGTTTGTGTCGGCCACTAGGGTCGCTAATCTTACTCACACAGTCAGCTACCTCATTGCGCCTCTTTTTTTCTTTGCGTCATGTGCTGTTTGGGGAGGGTTTTTTGGAAGGGCCATCCTGCGTGACACTGCAGTGCCACTCCTAGATGGGCCCGGTGTTTGTGTCGGCCACTAGGGTCGCTAATCTTACTCACACAGCTACCTCATTGCGCCTCTTTTTTTCTTTGCGTCATGTGCTGTTTGGGGAGGGTTTTTTGGAAGGGACATCCTGCGTGACACTGCAGTGCCACTCCTAGATGGGCCCGGTGTTTGTGTCGGCCACTAGGGTCGCTTATCTTACTCACACAGCGACCTCGGTGCAAATTTTAGGACTAAAAATAATATTGTGAGGTGTGAGGTATTCAGAATAGACTGAAAATGAGTGTAAATTATGGTTTTTGAGGTTAATAATACTTTGGGATCAAAATGACCCCCAAATTCTATGATTTAAGCTGTTTTTTAGTGTTTTTGGAAAAAAACACCCGAATCCAAAACACACCCGAATCCGACAAAAATAATTCGGTGAGGTTTTGCCAAAACGCGTTCGAACCCAAAACACGGCCGCGGAACCGAACCCAAAACCAAAACACAAAACCCGAAAAATTTCAGGCGCTCATCTCTAATTGTAAATGGCAATAAAGGGAAAGTATGTATTTTTGCAGATGACACAAAGGTATGCAATAGGGCAGACACTAGACACACCAGGAGGGGTAGAGCAAATGAATGAGGATCTAGGTAGACTAGAGCAATGGTCACGAGCGTAGCAATTACAGTTTAATGCCTAAAAATGCAAAATCATGCACTTGGGTCTCAAAAATTCATAGTTTGGTAAGTAATGTAACAAAGAAATGAAGAAGGCTAGTCAGATGCTTGGCCATATCTTCAGCAGGATATTAATACACTAGAGACTGTACAAAGAAGAGCAACTAAAATGGTGACTGGCATACATCACAAAACATACCCAGAAAGACTAAAAAAACTCAATATGTATAGTTTGGAGCAGAGAAGGGAAAGGGGGGACATGATAGAAACGTTCAAATATATCAAGGGTATTAAAGTCCAAGAGGGAAACATTCTTCATATGAAAGTATGAGAACACGAGGACATACACTCAGGGTCGGTGCTAGGGTGTTCATTGCCCCCCTGCAAACTATAAATTTGCGCCCTCCCATACTTTACAAAGTGAAAGAAAGGGGTGTGGTCTCACAAAGAAGGGGCATGGCCACACAATAGTACTACCATTTAAGATTGTACAGAGGTGCAGAGCTAGGGAGAGGTATGCAGCTAGAGACAGGGAGAGGTACACAGTGAGGGGTACACAGCAGGCAGCAGCCACTCACTTCTTGGAAAGCCTTTAACACCTCCTCCCGCTTCAGCGCCATGCAGTCATCCTTGCTGATAAGCTGCTGCCCTGGAGTAGCAGTCACAGACTCTCCTGCTGTCTCCTCCCGACTCAATCAGTCAGACATCACAGCCCATAAGTGACACTTTCCATCTGCTGGCTCATGAGCCAATCAAAGCTTGTTATCCAGCAGTCAATCAGAAGCCACAGCTGCTGGACCACAAGCTGTGATTGACTAATGGCCGTCACTACATTTAAATGGCCAAGAGCCCTTTACAGCATGGCCCTGGTTATGGCACTGGTCAATGGTGGGCAACAGGGGCAGGGGCCTGTGGGGTTATTGCGGCCTGAGCAACTGTAACCATCATCATGACAGTAATGCACAAGAATAGCTGGAAATAATAACACTAGATAAAACATAGGATAACATGAGGTCAGTTTAATGTAGAAGTCATTCCACACATGAGCAGGAATAAGGTTCAGGGTCCGAGTACAGGATGGGTGGGGAACACTTTTTTTGGGGGGGAAAGTTCCCACATACATAACAGCAGCATTGAATATGAGGGGTCTATTCATGAAGCTGTAAAAAGGATAGAGAAGTGAGCCTGTGGAGAAGTTGTCCATGACAACCAATCAGCATTAAAGTAACATTTATAATTTGCATACTATACAATTGTACGGAGCAGCTGATTGGTTTCCATGGGCAACTTCTCTACAGGCTCACTTCTCAACTCTATTCACTGCTTTGTGAATAGACCCCTTAGTGTCCAGGACCAACAGCTCAGATGCTGGGGGCAGATTTCAGGACTTAAGTAACTACAGAGAATTTATCTTTGGCAGCCAGTCCCTGATCTGAGCAGCATTCAGAGGGGTGGTACTCATGCAACCAGCAGTCAGCAGACCAATGGTCACATGACCTCCCACAAAATTCTGCCCCCTCACTATCCCGACGGTCGGCATGCCGACCAACAGGTACTATTTCCACTATTACTATTTCCACTTGTGGGTGTCCATGACACCCATAGAGTGGGCATAGAACCTGTGGCAACCACAGGTCGCCACCGAGCCCGCAGCATGGCGAGTGCAGCGAGTCTGCAAGGGGCTTGCTGCACTCACCCCTCCCCACCAGGATCCTGCCGTCGGCATGCTGCCGGGATCCCAGCGTCGGTATGCTGACCGGCGGTCAGGAGACCATCGGTCAGCCACACCACACATCTTCAGAGGTTGGGTAACTGTGGCCAAGCAAGCAGATGCCTGTCACAGATTAGGTCAGGCAGAACAAAAGGCTGAAGAGACATGGCAGGGGGTGCACACCGGGGATCAAGTCTTGCAGTAGCGCTCATTGTAAGCAACGGGCGCAGGGACCAGGTTTTGTGACCAGGTGTCAGTAGACAGGCAGGAGTACGGAGTGTACACTGCACGGCCAGCTCCGGGGGGGAGGGGGAAGAGACAGAGAGTGAAAAGGAAGGACCTGACACGGAGCTGCGCTACATGCTGCCGGCCGCCGGCACCGCTGCCTGTCATCCAGTTTAACAGGTGCAGTGGCAGCCGGAAGTATCAGCAGGTTAGCAGAGCGGGGAGAGCATCTCTTCAACCCGGCTCCTCCATACACTGCATAATCTTGCTAAGCACGTAGCGCCAGTGTCACAACTGAGGGTTTTGGCTGACAACAGGAAGCCTCAGTTGTAGGGGCTGAAACGAAATTAAGCTTGGGAGGTTTAATCAGACCCCTGGACATGTAAGTGTAACAGGATTACCCGAAGGTGTGACCATGACAACCAGGTTTAAAGTCAATAAAAGGTTTATTAACAGACTCCGTGTAATAATAACAGCATTCACAGTTGATAATAAGCAATGGCAGATAATACAGTTCCTAGATCACTTTAACCATGAAAGGTATCACAGAGCACTGGTAGGTTGAAGAACAGTTGTTAAAGTCCTTTGATGGAATAACCTTACCAGGCCTGGCTGTAGAAGTGGAGATAGCCGAGGAACACGCCAGTAGGTGTATTAGATGAAGCTGATAACTGGAATGAACTGTTGTAGTTACTGGATGGAACCAGCCAGGTGGTAGAGACACGGAGTGGATGCTGAATGGAATCAGCCAGGTGATGAAGTCACGGAGTGGATGCTGGATGGAACCAGCAAGGTGATGAAGACACGGAGTGGATACTGTAAGATGCTAGGGAGCGTGGAAACAGAAGAGTTGAAGAATGGTTACCGGTGGTTAGTGGATACTGCTGGTAAGTAGGAATCCGCTGGAACAACACCGGCACTTTAAGGAAGCTGGAATCTGCTGGAAGCGGACTGCTGGAAGCAGATGGGTTAATAGCTGGAAGCTGGAAGCAGGAACAGCCACGGAGGACTGCAGAGTCAGGCTGCACCGCAGGATGGAAGGCAGGTGCGGGTACTCTTAGTGGATGCTGGAGACAGGAGCTGGAACCTGGAGAAACAACCACAGGAGAGAGAGACTGGAACAAGGTTTGACAAACAAAGCACTGACCATCTCCTGGTTCAGGCACAGGATACTTATACCTGCTGCAGGGCAGGCATTGGCTGACCAATCATGCAGATTCCACAGTGCAGCAGATTGGTGGAGAAAGAACATGTGACTGGAACCAACATGGCTGCGCCCATGTTAGTACTTGGAGGGAAAGCTGGTTTGGAAAACCATGTGGAAACATAGCAGCAATGGCGGCGCCGGCCGCAGAGGACAGGAGATGCCATATTGACAACTGTAAACTGAGACACGTGGATGACAGCGGAGGCCGCGGCAGGCATGAAGCACCACTCTGACAACCTGCAAACTATAACACTGGAGCGGCGGCGGAGGCCGCGGAGGACGGTAGACGCCATGCAGGATTCAAACATGGCGCCGCTGTTACAGCATCTCAGAGTGACAGGAGGGATATGCAGAATGTAGACACAGATGAGATCCAGCCTTGGAACGCTGAGCCAGCCTCAGGAGACATCTAAAAGGCAAGTAATGGCGTCCAGATACCCGGATCGTGACAGCACCCCCCCCTTTAGGAGTGGCCCCAGGACACTTCTTAGGCTTTAGAGGAAACTTCGAGTGGAAATTCTGGACCATGACAGGAGCATGGACGTCTGACGCATTGGTCCAAGAGCGTTCTTCAGGACCATAGCCCTTCCAGTCAATAAGATACTGCAACTGACCGTAATGGAAACGTGAATCCAGAATCTTGGCCACCTCATACTCAACTCCCCGTTGAGTCTGGACTTTAGGAGCCGGAGGAAGTGCAGAATGAAACCGATTCAGGATCAGCGGTTTCAACAGGGAAACATGGAATGTCCTGGGTATTTTCAAGAAGGGAGGTAACTGGAGTCTGTAAGCAACGGGATTGATGACCTGTTCAATCTTAAAAGGACCGATGTAACGAGGTGCAAATTTCATGCTGGGAACTCTCAACCTCAAATTCTTTGTGGACAACCACACACGATCACCCACTTTGAGAGCAGGAACCGCTCTACGCTTCCTATCTGCAAACTTCTTGTACCTGAACGAGGCTTTAAGCAGGGCCGTACGCACATTCTTCCAGTTATTTGAAAACTGACGCAAGGTGACATCCACTGCTGGAACAGAAGTTGCTGGAAGCGTTTGGAATTCTGGAACTTTAGGGTGGAATCCATAGTTGATGAAGAAAGGTGTTGAAGAAGATGAGGAATGGTATTGATTGTTGTGGCTGAACTCGGCCCAAGGAAGGAGTTGAACCCAGTCATCTTGGGAGGAAGACACATAAATGCGGAGGAAGGCCTCCAAGTCCTGATTCAACCTCTCGGTTTGACCATTGGTCTGAGGATGGTAAGCTGTAGAAAACTTTAACTTGGCTTGGAGGGCTTGACACAAACTTTGCCAAAATTTGGCTACAAATTGTACTCCACAATCAGAGATGATCTCTTCAGGAAGACCGTGAAGTCAGAAGATCTCTTGAATAAACACTTGAGCCAACTTGGAAGCTGACGGAAGACCGGTGAGAGGTATGAAATGTGGCATCTTGGTGAACCGGTCAACTACCACCCAGATGGTATTAAACTTGTTGCACATAGGCAGGTCTGTAACAAAGTCCATCGACAAATGGGTCCACGGTCGATGGGGAACAGATAATGGAACCAGTTGTCCCGCAGGCGACTGGCGGGAGACTTTGTGTTGGGCACACTTTGGGCAAGAAGCAATAAACTCCATGATGTCCTTCTTCAGAGTTGGCCACCAATAGGACCTAGAGATAAACTCAAGGGTTTTCTGAATGCCTGTATGTCTGGCAAAACGGGAAGCATGGGCCCAATGCATGAGCTTCTTCCTTAACACCGGCTTCACAAAACGTTTCCCTGGTGGGGGCGTAGAGTCCATCTCTACCGTGGAGAATGCCAACGGATTAATAATAGGATGCTTGTCCGCAGACTCCGACTCATTTTCTTGCTCCCATGAGCGGGAAAGGGCATCGGCCTTGCGATTCTGAGAGCCCGGACAGAACTGGAGTTTAAAGTGGAACCTGGAAAAGAAAAGTGCCCATCTGGCCTGACGAGGATTAAGACATTGTGCGCTTTTCAGATATAAAAGATTCTTGTGGTCGGTAAGTATAGAAATTGAATGAGAAGCTCCCTCTAACAGATATCTCCACTCTTCTAGAGCAAGCTTGATGGCTAGCAACTCCTGGTCGCCAATGGCATAGTTGCGCTCAGCTGGGGAGAACTTCCGGGAAAAGAAACTGCAAAGATGTAGATGACCATCTTTAGCCCTCTGGGATAGCACCGCTCCTACTCCAACGGAGGAGGCATCCACCTCAAGGATGACAGGAGAGTCGATGTCGGGCTGTTTCAGAACTGGTGCAAAGATGAAACGTTGCTTTATAAGATGAAAAGCTTGCGTAGCTTCTTCAGACCACTTGGACGGATTAGCACCCTTCTTGGTTAACGCAGTGATAGGCGCCACAATGGTGGAAAAGTCTCGTATAAACTTTCTGTAGTAATTGGCGAACCCTAAGAACCTCTGGACCCCTTTGAGGGTTAAGGGTATCGGTCAATTCTGGATTGCTTTTAATTTCTCAGGATCCATCTCTAGTCCGGAACCGGACACAATGTAACCTAGAAATGGAATGGATTTAACTTCAAAAACACATTTCTCCAATTTGCAATAGAGATGATTGACACAGAGACGGGACAGAACCTCCTTTACCCAGAAACGATGTTCCTCTAGATTATTGGCAAAGATGAGGATATCATCTAGATAAACCACGACATGGCGGTATAAGATGTCTCTGAAGATCTCATTCACGAAATGCTGGAAGACAGCTGGAGCGTTGCTCAATCCGAAGGGCATGACGAGGTACTCATAATGTCCATCACGGGTGTTAAAGGCGGTCTTCCACTCGTCACCCTCACGGATCCTGATGAGATTGTAGGCACCCCTCAAATCCAACTTTGTAAAGATGGTTGCTCCGCTAACTCTATCGAAGAGCTCTGTAATCAAGGGTAAAGGATATCGGTTCTTGACGGTAATGTCGTTCAGACCTCTGTAGTCGATGCACGGCCGCAGACCACCGTCTTTCTTCTTAACGAAGAAGAAGCCTGCGCCAGCTGGAGAAGAAGAAGGTCGGATAAAACCCTTCGCCAGGTTCTCCTTGATGTACTCCTCCATGGAGTGCGTCTCAGGCAGAGACAACGGATAAATTCGGCCTCGAGGTGGAACCTTCCCTGGAATGAGATCAATTGGGCAGTCCCATTCTCTATGAGGAGGAAGGATATCAGTAGAAGCTTTACTGAACACGTCCGTGTAGTCTTGATATGGAGGAGGTGGAACATCAGACGACCTGGGGAAGGAAGAACAAACAGGAAGCACTTTGGACAAACAGGTCTCAGCACAGGAGGGACCCCATGCTAGTATTTGCGTAGTTGTCCAGTCAATCGATGGATTGTGGAGACAGAGCCATGGAAGGCCTAAAACCACTGGATGTGTGGCCCTTGGAATCACTAGAAAGGAAATAAATTCTGAATGAAGAACTCCTACTCTCAGACGAACTGGTAGAGTCCTTAGAGAAATAACTGCGTCAAAAATCTTACTGCCATCCACAGCAGTCAAGGAAATGGACGAGGAAAGTCTCTCGGTGGGTAGGGACCACCGTTTAACATAAGCTTCGGTTATGAAATTCCCAGCTGCTCCGGAATCAAGGAGGTCAATGACGTTCCTGTAACGTTGAGCAGTTTGAAGCGAGACTGGGAGATTACAATCGTGAGGAGATGGAGAGGAGATCATTACTCCTAGCCGGCCCTCTCCTTGGCGAGCTAGGATTTGAAGTTTCCCGGACGTGTGGGACAGGCATTGATAGTGTAAGACGGAGCTGCACAGTAGAGACAGAGAGACTCAGAGAGACGTCTTCGGCGCTCAGCGGGAGATAGACGGGAACGACCAATTTGCATGGGCTCATCCTTGGATGGAGATGTTTGACGAGGAGGAGGAGCAGAAGATTTAGGAATAGATGATCTTCCTCGCTCGGTTGCTCTCTCTCTAAACTGTAGATCAACCTTCGTGCATAGTGAAATTAGCTCATCCAACTTAGAGGGCAAGTCTCTGGTAGCTAACTCATCCTTGATGCGTTCTGATAAGCCATGCCAGAATGCAGCATACAGGGCCTCGTCGTTCCATGCCAGTTCGGATGCCAGGATTTTGAACTGTATAAGATACTGTCCCATAGTACGTGTTCCCTGGCGTAAACGGAGAATCTCAGATGAAGCAGAGGTTACCCGGCCTGGCTCGTCGTAGATGCGCCTGAATGTTGCTACAAAGTCAGTATAGGAGGACAGCAGGGGATCAGACTTCTCCCATAAAGGTGATGCCCAGTCAAGGGCTGAGCCACTGAGAAGGGAAATGATATAGGCAATTTTAGTACGGTCACTGGGGAAATTGCCAGGTTGAAGCTCAAAATGGATTTCACATTGGTTGAGAAATCCCCTGCAGAACCTTGGAGATCCGTCAAATTTTGCTGGCGTTGGAAGATGAAGACGTGGAATGGAAATGGGTAAGGTGGGTGGGGTTACAGCTGATGTCACTGTGGTGGACGCACCGGACGTGCCAGGTCCACGGAGGGTCATTTGAATCCCATCCAGCCGCGTAGAGAGATCCTGGAGACAGCGGATGATGTGGCCTTGTGCAGCCTCCTGATGTTCGAGTCGGGCTGCCAATTCTTGCATCGGCCTGGCTGCTTGATCCTGGTCTCCGGCTGGATTCATATGGTCAGTGCTTACTGTCACAACTGAGGGTTTTGGCTGACAACAGGAAGCCTCAGTTGTAGGGGCTGAAACGAAATTAAACTTGGGAGGTTTAATCAGACCCCTGGACATGTAAGTGTAACAGGATTACCCGAAGGTGTGACCATGACAACCAGGTTAAAAGTCAATAAAAGGTTTATTAACAGACTCCGTGTAATAATAACAGCATTCACAGTTGATAATAAGCAATGGCAGATAATACAGTTCCTGGATCACTTTAACCATGAAAGGTATCACAGAGCACTGGTAGGTTGAAGAACAGTTGTTAAAGTCCTTTGATGGAATAAACTTACCAGGCCTGGCTGTAGAAGTGGAGATAGCCGAGGAACACGCCAGTAGGTGTATTAGATGAAGCTGATAACTGGAATGAACTGTTGTAGTTACTGGATGGAACCAGCCAGGTGGTAGAGACACGGAGTGGATGCTGAATGGAATCAGCCAGGTGATGAAGTCACGGAGTGGATGCTGGATGGAACCAGCCAGGTGATGAAGACACGGAGTGGATACTGTAAGATGCTAGGGAGCGTGGAAACAGAAGAGTTGAAGAATGGTTACCGGTGGTTAGTGGATACTGCTGGTAAGTAGGAATCCGCTGGAACAACACCGGCACTTTAAGGAAGCTGGAATCTGCTGGAAGCGGACTGCTGGAAGCAGATGGGTTAATAGCTGGAAGCTGGAAGCAGGAACAGCCATGGAGGACTGCAGAGTCAGACTGCACCGCAGGATGGAAGGCAGGTGCGGGTCTCTTAGTGGATGCTGGAGACAGGAGCTGGAACCTGGAGAAACAACCACAGGAGAGAGAGACTGGAACAAGGTTTGACAAACAAAGCACTGACCATCTCCTGGTTCAGGCACGGGATACTTATACCTGCTGCAGGGCAGGCATTGGCTGACCAATCATGCAGATTCCACAGTGCAGCAGATTGGTGGAGAAAAAACATGTGACTGGAACCAACATGGCTGCGCCCATGTTAGTACTTGGAGGGAAAGCTGGTTTGGAAAACCATGTGGAAACATAGCAGCAATGGCGGCGCCGGCCGCAGAGGACAGGAGATGCCATATTGACAACTGTAAACTAAGACACGTGGATGACAGCAGAGGCCGCGGCAGGCATGAAGCACCACTCTGACAACCTGCAAACTATAACACTGGAGCGGCGGCGGAGGCCGCGGAGGACGGTAGACGCCATGCAGGATTCAAACATGGCGCCGCTGTGACAGCGTCTCAGAGTGACAGGAGGGATATGCAGAATGTAGACACAGATGAGATCCAGCCTTGGAACGCTGAGCCAGCCTCAGGAGACATCTAAAAGGCAAGTAATGGCGTCCAGATACCCGGATCGTGACAGCCAGCTCTGCATAAACTGAAACTGAAATTCAGGGGAAATTTGAGAAAAAATTACTTCACAGAAAGGGTAGTGGACAAGTGGAATAGCCTCCTATCAGAGGTGGTACAGGCTAAGACAGTAGAGCAATTTAAACATGAATGGGATAGACATAAGGATATCCTTACAAAGAAATAAGGATCAAAGAAGGTTTGAGGTAAATATATGGTAGACATGGGGCAGACTAGATGTGCCAGGTTGTTCTTATCTGCAGTTAAATTCTATGTTTATAAATATTTACTTCAAAGCTGATTGGTTGCCATGGCACACTTCTCCACTAACACATTTCTCCACTCTTATCACTGCATCATCATACCTCCCAACTGACCTGAATCCAGCGGGACAGTCCCGCTATTCGGACACTGTCCTGCTGTCCCACGTGCAGGTTGCAGTGTCCCGTGGGAGGGGGAGGGGGGTGGTCAGAGTTAAAGAGTGTGTGGTTACTGCAGCTCTGCCTTGGAAAGCAGCAGGTGATCACTGAATAGATGCTGTGCACATGCGCATGGCATCTAACAGCATGCAAAGGGCATGCCCTCCCAAACTGACAAGACCTCACTTTTCACCTGAGGCCCCACCCATGCCACCTAAGGCCCCTCCCCTTCACATGAGCACCCACCCCTTTTATACTAAGTTCTTTATTGGGGTACTGGTGCGACAGAGGCATGCCAGGTCCCGCATGACAGACTTCTGAAGTTGGGAGGTTTGGCTTGAGTTTGAAAAATTACAAATGCGTTTGAAAAATTACAGTTAGGAGCTGATTGGCAGATACTTTGGGGAGATGTATTATAGTGGCATGGATCGTGACACTATAGCTCTTCCTGCTTCACCTCTTTACTGAGGCAAAGCAGAAAGCTGTACTGATGAGCTGTATAAACTAGAGATGAGCGGGTTCAGTTCCCTGAGAACAAGGATTCGAGCGTGGCTCGGGTTTTCCCGCCTGACTCAGAAACCAGAATGAGGCAAAATGTCATAATCCTGCTGTTGGATTCTCGCGGGGTTTGGATTACATATAAGGAGCCACGCGTCGCCGCCATTTTCATTCCGGCATTGGAGAGTGTAGAGAGAGGACGTGTCTTCGTCCTCAGTGTCCTGCATCAGTTCAGTGGTAGTGTCTTGTGCTGCATCAGTCCAAAGCTGTACCGATGAGCTGTATAAACTAGAGATGAGCGGGTTCGGTTCCCTGAGAACCGAACCCTACCGGACTTCACTACCCGAGCAAGGATTCGAACGCAGCTCGTGATTTCCCGACTTACTCAGAAACCAGAATGAGGCAAAATGTCATCATCCCGCTGTTGGATTCTCGCGGGGTTTGGATTCCATATAAGGAGCCAGGCATCACCGCCATTTTCATTCCGGCATTGAAGAGTGTAGAGAGAGAATGTAAGTTAACAGTACACCTTTATCTGTCTCAGGTGATATAGAGGTTCAGCCGTATAATAAAAATGGTTATCCAATATGATATTTCCTATTGTGCAATATGGAGAAAACAGGAGAGTTTGTAAATATAGTTCCAGATAAAGTGTAAAACGTATACTACCTCTCCGACAGGGGCTGGTATAAACTAGCCGAGCATCCCCGGCTAGTAAGTCCTGCGTTGCCCGATGTTCTGCACAGCGGAGAGGAGAAATCCGGTGCCGAGCACCTACCAATAGGCATTGATGTATAATCGTCTTGTTCTCCTGATCGCCAGCCGGCGATAAAGCAAGCTGCTGAAATGCACGGTGTGATTGCACAGCGGAGCGGAAAAGTGGGTAACCCAATGCTGAGTACCTGCCACCGGGAGGAAATGTGCGGCCGTCTCCTGTTCTCGTGGTCGCTGGCCGGCGGTAATAGCAAGCTGCTGTCGTGGAGTCAAAGGCGGCCTCTTGCCGCGGTCAGCCGGTCAGCTAGATAGAAAAGTGGCTGTGTAGGTTGCACAGAAATAATTCACCTGGACCAGGTGTACGGAAGGCAGGACCCCGCCTTCCGTACACCACGAGAACAGGAGACGGCCGCACATTTTCTCCTGGCGGCAGGTACTCAGCATTGGGTTACACATTTTTCCGCCCCGCTGTGCAATCACATCGTGCATTTCAGCAGCTTGCTTTATCGCCGGCTGGCGATCAGGAGAACAGAAGACGATTATACAATCCTGCCTATTGGTAGGTGCTCGGCACTGGGCACCGGATTTCTGCTCTCCGCTGTGCAGAACATCGGGCAACGCAGGACTTACTAGCCGGGGACGCTCGGGCCCAGAGACGTGCAGTGAGCTAAATCGCTCAGGAGGCACTGGCTAGCGCCAGAGCCAGATTTACATGCAATATATGAGCCAAAGCATACATCTGGGCATTATACACAGGAGCAGTAGTATAAACTAGAGATGAGCGCCTGAAATTTTTCGGGTTTTGTGTTTTGGTTTTGGGTTCGGTTCCGCGGCCGTGTTTTGGGTTCGAACGCGTTTTGGCAAAACCTCACCGAATTATTTTTGTCGGATTCGGGTGTGTTTTGGATTCGGGTGTTTTTTTCCAAAAACACTAAAAAACAGCTTAAATCATAGAATTTGGGGGTCATTTTGATCCCAAAGTATTATTAACCTCAAAAACCATAATTTACACTCATTTTCAGTCTATTCTGAATACCTCACACCTCACAATATTATTTTTAGTCCTAAAATTTGCACCGAGGTCGCTGTGTGAGTAAGATAAGCGACCCTAGTGGCCGACACAAACACCGGGCCCATCTAGGAGTGGCACTGCAGTGTCACGCAGGATGTCCCTTCCAAAAAACCCTCCCCAAACAGCACATGACGCAAAGAAAAAAAGAGGCGCAATGAGGTAGCTGTGTGAGTAAGATTAGCGACCCTAGTGGCCGACACAAACACCGGGCCCATCTAGGAGTGGCACTGCAGTGTCACGCAGGATGGCCCTTCCAAAAAACCCTCCCCAAACAGCACATGACGCAAAGAAAAAAAGAGGCGCAATGAGGTAGCTGTGTGAGTAAGATTAGCGACCCTAGTGGCCGACACAAACACCGGGCCCATCTAGGAGTGGCACTGCAGTGTCACGCAGGATGGCCCTTCCAAAAAACCCTCCCCAAACAGCACATGACGCAAAGAAAAAAAGAGGCGCAATGAGGTAGCTGACTGTGTGAGTAAGATTAGCGACCCTAGTGGCCGACACAAACACCGGGCCCATCTAGGAGTGGCACTGCAGTGTCACGCAGGATGTCCCTTCCAAAAAACCCTCCCCAAACAGCACATGACGCAAAGAAAAAAAGAGGCGCAATGAGGTAGCTGTGTGAGTAAGATTAGCGACCCTAGTGGCCGACACAAACACCGGGCCCATCTAGGAGTGGCACTGCAGTGTCACGCAGGATGGCCCTTCCAAAAAACCCTCCCCAAACAGCACATGACGCAAAGAAAAAAAGAGGCGCAATGAGGTAGCTGTGTGAGTAAGATTAGCGACCCTAGTGGCCGACACAAACACCGGGCCCATCTAGGAGTGGCACTGCAGTGTCACGCAGGATGTCCCTTCCAAAAAACCCTCCCCAATCAGCACATGATGCAAAGAAAAAGAAAAGAAAAAAGAGGTGCAAGATGGAATTATCCTTGGGCCCTCCCACCCACCCTTATGTTGTATAAACAAAACAGGACATGCACACTTTAACCAACCCATCATTTCAGTGACAGGGTCTGCCACACGACTGTGACTGATATGACGGGTTGGTTTGGACCCCCCCCCCAAAAAAGAAGCAATTAATCTCTCCTTGCACAAACTGGCTCTACAGAGGCAAGATGTCCACCTCATCTTCACCCTCCGATATATCACCGTGTACATCCCCCTCCTCACAGATTATCAATTCGTCCCCACTGGAATCCACCATCTCAGCTCCCTGTGTACTTTGTGGAGGCAATTGCTGCTGGTCAATGTCTCCGCGGAGGAATTGATTATAATTCATTTTAATGAACATCATCTTCTCCACATTTTCTGGATGTAACCTCGTACGCCGATTGCTGACAAGGTGAGCGGCGGCAATAAACACTCTTTCGGAGTACACACTTGTGGGAGGGCAACTTAGGTAGAATAAAGCCAGTTTGTGCAAGGGCCTCCAAATTGCCTCTTTTTCCTGCCAGTATAAGTACGGACTGTGTGACGTGCCTACTTGGATGCGGTCACTCATATAATCCTCCACCATTCTATCAATGTTGAGAGAATCATATGCAGTGACAGTAGACGACATGTCCGTAATCGTTGTCAGGTCCTTCAGTCCGGACCAGATGTCAGCATCAGCAGTCGCTCCAGACTGCCCTGCATCACCGCCAGCGGGTGGGCTCGGAATTCTGAGCCTTTTCCTCGCACCCCCAGTTGCGGGAGAATGTGAAGGAGGAGATGTTGACAGGTCGCGTTCCGCTTGACTTGACAATTTTCTCACCAGCAGGTCTTTCAACCCCAGCAGACCTGTGTCTGCCGGAAAGAGAGATCCAAGGTAGGCTTTAAATCTAGGATCGAGCACGGTGGCCAAAATGTAGTGCTCTGATTTCAACAGATTGACCACCCGTGAATCCTTGTTAAGCGAATTAAGGGCTGCATCCACAAGTCCCACATGCCTAGCGGAATCGCTCCGTGTTAGCTCCTCCTTCAATGCCTCCAGCTTCTTCTGCAAAAGCCTGATGAGGGGAATGACCTGACTCAGGCTGGCAGTGTCTGAACTGACTTCACGTGTGGCAAGTTCAAAGGGCATCAGAACCTTGCACAACGTTGAAATCATTCTCCACTGCACTTGAGACAGGTGCATTCCACCTACTATATCGTGCTCAATTGTATAGGCTTGAATGGCCTTTTGCTGCTCCTCCAACCTCTGAAGCATATAGAGGGTTGAATTCCACCTCGTTACCACTTCTTGCTTCAGATGATGGCAGGGCAGGTTCAGTAGTTTTTGGTGGTGCTCCAGTTTTCTGTACGTGGTGCCTGTACGCCGAAAGTGTCCCGCAATTCTTCTGGCCACCGACAGCATCTCTTGCACGCCCCTGTCGTTTTTTAAAAAATTCTGCACCACCAAATTCAAGGTATGTGCAAAACATGGGACGTGCTGGAATTGGCCCAGATTTAATGCACACACAATATTGCTGGCGTTGTCCGATGCCACAAATCCACAGGAGAGTCCAATTGGGGTAAGCCATTCCGCGATGATCTTCCTCAGTTGCCGTAAGAGGTTTTCAGCTGTGTGCGTATTCTGGAAAGCGGTGATACAAAGCGTAGCCTGCCTAGGAAAGAGTTGGCGTTTGCGAGATGCTGCTACTGGTGCCGCCGCTGCTGTTCTTGCGGCGGGAGTCCATACATCTACCCAGTGGGCTGTCACAGTCATATAGTCCTGACCCTGCCCTGCTCCACTTGTCCACATGTCCGTGGTTAAGTGGACATTGGGTACAGCTGCATTTTTTAGGACACTGGTGACTCTTTTTCTGAGGTCTGTGTACATTTTCGGTATCGCCTGCCTAGAGAAATGGAACCTAGATGGTATTTGGTACCGGGGACACAGTACCTCCAACAAGTCTCTAGTTGGCTCTGCAGTAATGATGGATACCGGAACCACGTTTCTCACCACCCAGGATGCCAAGGCCTCAGTTATCCGCTTTGCAGTAGGATGACTGCTGTGATATTTCATCTTCCTCGCAAAGGACTGTTGAACAGTCAATTGCTTACTGGAAGTAGTACAAGTGGGCTTACGACTTCCCCTCTGGGATGACCATCGACTCCCAGCGGCAACAACAGCAGCGCCAGCAGCAGTAGGCGTTACACGCAAGGATGCATCGGAGGAATCCCAGGCAGGAGAGGACTCGTCAGAATTGCCAGTGACATGGCCTGCAGGACTATTGGCATTCCTGGGGAAGGAGGAAATTGACACTGAGGGAGTTGGTGGGGTGGTTTGCGTGAGCTTGGTTACAAGAGGAAGGGATTTACTGGTCAGTGGACTGCTTCCGCTGTCACCCAAAGTTTTTGAACTTGTCACTGACTTATTATGAATGCGCTGCAGGTGACGTATAAGGGAGGATGTTCCGAGGTGGTTAACGTCCTTACCCCTACTTATTACAGCTTGACAAAGGGAACACACGGCTTGACACCTGTTGTCTGCATTTCTGGTGAAATACCTCCACACCGAACTGACCGAAGAGCTGATTTTTTTGGTATTTTCACCTGGCATGTCAACGGCCATATTCCTCCCACGGACAACAGGTGTCTCCCCGGGTGCCTGACTTAAACAAACCACCTCACCATCAGAATCCTCCTGGTCAATTTCCTCCCCAGCGCCAGCAACACCCATATCCTCCTCATCCTGGAGTACTTCAACACTGACATCTTCAATCTGACTATCAGGAACTGGACTGCGGGTGCTCCTTCCAGCACTTGCAGGGGGCGTGCAAATGGTGGAAGGCGCATGCTCTTCACGTCCAGTGTTGGGAAGGTCAGGCATCGCAACCGACACAATTGGACTCTCCTTGTGGATTTGGGATTTCGAAGAATGCACAGTTCTTTGCTGTGCTGCTTTTGCCAGCTTGAGTCCTTTCATTTTTCTAGCGAGAGGCTGAGTGCTTCCATCCTCATGTGAAGCTGAACCACTAGCCATGAACATAGGCCAGGGCCTCAGCCGTTCCTTGCCACTCCGTGTGGTAAATGGCATATTGGCAAGTTTACGCTTCTCCTCCGACAATTTTATTTTAGGTTTTGGAGTCCTTTTTTTACTGATATTTGGTGTTTTGGATTTGACATGCTCTGTACTATGACATTGGGCATCGGCCTTGGCAGACGACGTTGCTGGCATTTCATCGTCTCGGCCATGACTAGTGGCAGCAGCTTCAGCACGAGGTGGAAGTGGATCTTGATCTTTCCCTAATTTTGGAACCTCAACATTTTTGTTCTCCATATTTTAATAGGCACAACTAAAAGGCACCTCAGGTAAACAATGGAGATGGATGGATTGGATACTAGTATACAATTATGGACGGGCTGCCGAGTGCCGACACAGAGGTAGCCACAGCCGTGAACTACCGCACTGTACTGTGTCTGCTGCTAATATATAGACTGGTTGATAAAGAGATAGTATACTCGTAACTAGTATGTATGTATAAAGAAAGAAAAAAAAACCACGGTTAGGTGGTATATACAATTATGGACGGGCTGCCGAGTGCCGACACAGAGGTAGCCACAGCCGTGAACTACCGCACTGTACTGTGTCTGCTGCTAATATATAGACTGGTTGATAAAGAGATAGTATACTCGTAACTAGTATGTATGTATAAAGAAAGAAAAAAAAACCACGGTTAGGTCACTGGTATATACAATTATGGACGGGCTGCCGAGTGCCGACACAGAGGTAGCCACAGCCGTGAACTACCGCACTGTACTGTGTCTGCTGCTAATATATAGACTGGTTGATAAAGAGATAGTATACTCGTAACTAGTATGTATGTATAAAGAAAGAAAAAAAAAACACGGTTAGGTCACTGGTATATACAATTATGGACGGGCTGCCGAGTGCCGACACAGAGGTAGCCACAGCCGTGAACTACCGCACTGTACTGTGTCTGCTGCTAATATATAGACTGGTTGATAAAGAGATAGTATACTCGTAACTAGTATGTATGTATAAAGAAAGAAAAAAAAACCACGGTTAGGTCACTGGTATATACAATTATGGACGGGCTGCCGAGTGCCGACACAGAGGTAGCCACAGCCGTGAACTACCGCACTGTACTGTGTCTGCTGCTAATATATAGACTGGTTGATAAAGAGATAGTATACTCGTAACTAGTATGTATGTATAAAGAAAGAAAAAAAAACCACGGTTAGGTCACTGGTATATACAATTATGGACGGGCTGCCGAGTGCCGACACAGAGGTAGCCACAGCCGTGAACTACCGCACTGTACTGTGTCTGCTGCTAATATATAGACTGGTTGATAAAGAGATAGTATACTCGTAACTAGTATGTATGTATAAAGAAAGAAAAAAAAACCACGGTTAGGTGGTATATACAATTATGGACGGGCTGCCGAGTGCCGACACAGAGGTAGCCACAGCCGTGAACTACCGCACTGTACTGTGTCTGCTGCTAATATATAGACTGGTTGATAAAGAGATAGTATACTCGTAACTAGTATGTATGTATAAAGAAAGAAAAAAAAACCACGGTTAGGTCACTGGTATATACAATTATGGACGGGCTGCCGAGTGCCGACACAGAGGTAGCCACAGCCGTGAACTACCGCACTGTACTGTGTCTGCTGCTAATATATAGACTGGTTGATAAAGAGATAGTATACTCGTAACTAGTATGTATGTATAAAGAAAGAAAAAAAAACCACGGTTAGGTGGTATATACAATTATGGACGGGCTGCCGAGTGCCGACACAGAGGTAGCCACAGCCGTGAACTACCGCACTGTACTGTGTCTGCTGCTAATATATAGACTGGTTGATAAAGAGATAGTATACTCGTAACTAGTATGTATGTATAAAGAAAGAAAAAAAAACCACGGTTAGGTCACTGGTATATACAATTATGGACGGGCTGCCGAGTGCCGACACAGAGGTAGCCACAGCCGTGAACTACCGCACTGTACTGTGTCTGCTGCTAATATATAGACTGGTTGATAAAGAGATAGTATACTCGTAACTAGTATGTATGTATAAAGAAAGAAAAAAAAACCACGGTTAGGTCACTGGTATATACAATTATGGACGGGCTGCCGAGTGCCGACACAGAGGTAGCCACAGCCGTGAACTACCGCACTGTACTGTGTCTGCTGCTAATATAGACTGGTTGATAAAGAGATAGTATACTACTAATATTATATACTGGTGGTCAGGTCACTGGTCACTAGTCACACTGGCAGTGGCACTCCTGCAGCAAAAGTGTGCACTGTTTAATTTTAATATAATATTATGTACTCCTGGCTCCTGCTATAACCTATAACTGGCACTGCAGTAGTGCTCCCCAGTCTCCCCCACAATTATAAGCTGTGTGAGCTGAGCAGTCAGACAGATATATAATATATATAGATGATGCAGCACACTGGCCTGAGCCTGAGCAGTGCACACAGATATGGTATGTATGTGACTGAGTCACTGTGTGCTGTGTATCGCTTTTTTCAGGCAGAGAACGGATTATAAATAAAAGTGGTGGTCACTGGTCACTATCAGCAAAACTCTGCACTGTACACTACTGAGTACTCCTAATGCTCCCCAAAATTAGTAAATCAAGTGTCTAAACGGAGAGGACGCCAGCCACGTCCTCTCCCTATCAATCTCAATGCACGTGTGAAAATGGCGGCGACGCGCGGCTCCTTATATAGAATCCGAGTCTCGCGATAGAATCCGAGCCTCGCGAGAATCCGACAGCGTCATGATGACGTTCGGGGCGCGCTCGGGTTAACCGAGCAAGGCGGGAAGATCCGAGTCGCTCGGACTCGTGAAAAAAAACATGAAGTTCTGGCGGGTTCGGATTCAGAGAAACCGAACCCGCTCATCTCTAGTATAAACTCCTGGAAATTTCGTGAGTTTTGATTAGAGATGTGCGGAAAAGTTAGCCAGGTGAGGCACTGCCTCACCTGCCATAGACTTTTTACTCCAGAGTTTTAGCTATAAAAATATTAGAATAATGCAAAAAAATGTATTTCAAATATATTCTTTTGTATTTTTCATATACTTTATATAGTCAAAACTCTGGCACAAACGTTAGTATGACAGGAAAGGCTCTGCCTCACCTGCCTCACCTCACCGCACGTCACTGCTCTCGGCTAGTTTATACTAGAGATGAGCGGGTTCGGTTCCTCGGAATCCGAACCCGCCCGAACTTCATGTTTTTTTTCACGGGTCCGAGCGACTCGGATCTTCCCGCCTTGCTCGGTTAACCCGAGCGCGCCCGAACGTCATAATGACGCTGTCGGATTCTCGCGAGACTCGGATTCTATATAAGGAGCCGCGCGTCGCCGCCATTTTCACTCGTGCATTGAGATTGATAGGGAGAGGACGTGTCTGGCGTCCTCTCCATTAGAATAGAGATAGATAGATTAGATAGAGAGAGATTGTGCAGAGTCGCAGACAGAGTTAGTTTACCACAGTCAGTGACCAGTGCAGTTGCTAGTTAACTTTTATTTAATATAATATATCCGTTCACTTCTCTCTGCTATATCCGTTCTCTGCCTGAAAAAAAAAACGATACACAGCACAGTCAGTCACACAGTGTGACTCAGTCTGTGTGCACTCAGCTCAGCCCAGTGTGCTGCACAGTCATCAATGTATAAATTAAAAGCTTATAATTAATTGTGGGGGAGACTGGGGAGCACTGCAGGTTGTTAGCAGGAGCCAGGAGTACAATTATATTAATTAACAGTGCACACTTTTGCTGCAGGAGTGGTGACCAGTGCCTGACCACCAGTATAGTATTGTTGTATACTACTAATATCTCTTTAAATATCAACCAGTCTATATTAGCAGCAGACACAGTACAGTGCGGTAGTTCACGGCTGTGGCTACCTCTGTGTCGGCACACGGCAGGCAGTCCGTCCGACCAGAATTGTATTATTTATTATTATATACCTACCACCTAACCGTGGTTTTTTTTTCATTCTTTATACCGTCATAGTGTCATCCTAATTGTTACGAGTATACTACTATCTCTTTATCAACCAGTGTACAGTGCGGTAGTTCACGGCTGTGGCTACCTCTGTGTCGGCACACGGCAGGCAGTCCGTCCGACCAGAATTGTATTATTTATTATTATATACCTACCACCTAACCGTGGTTTTTTTTTCATTCTTTATACCGTCATAGTGTCATCCTAATTGTTACGAGTATACTACTATCTCTTTATCAACCAGTGTACAGTGCGGTAGTTCACGGCTGTGGCTACCTCTGTGTCGGCACACGGCAGGCAGTCCGTCCGACCAGAATTGTATTATTTATTATTATATACCTACCACCTAACCGTGGTTTTTTTTTCATTCTTTATACCGTCATAGTGTCATCCTAATTGTTACGAGTATACTACTATCTCTTTATCAACCAGTGTACAGTGCGGTAGTTCACGGCTGTGGCTACCTCTGTGTCGGCACACGGCAGGCAGTCCGTCCGACCAGAATTGTATTATTTATTATTATATACCTACCACCTAACCGTGGTTTTTTTTTCATTCTTTATACCGTCATAGTGTCATCCTAATTGTTACGAGTATACTACTATCTCTTTATCAACCAGTGTACAGTGCGGTAGTTCACGGCTGTGGCTACCTCTGTGTCGGCACACGGCAGGCAGTCCGTCCGACCAGAATTGTATTATTTATTATTATATACCTACCACCTAACCGTGGTTTTTTTTTCATTCTTTATACCGTCATAGTGTCATCCTAATTGTTACGAGTATACTACTATCTCTTTATCAACCAGTGTACAGTGCGGTAGTTCACGGCTGTGGCTACCTCTGTGTCGGCACACGGCAGGCAGTCCGTCCGACCAGAATTGTATTATTTATTATTATATACCTACCACCTAACCGTGGTTTTTTTTTCATTCTTTATACCGTCATAGTGTCATCCTAATTGTTACGAGTATACTACTATCTCTTTATCAACCAGTGTACAGTGCGGTAGTTCACGGCTGTGGCTACCTCTGTGTCGGCACACGGCAGGCAGTCCGTCCGACCAGAATTGTATTATTTATTATTATATACCTACCACCTAACCGTGGTTTTTTTTTCATTCTTTATACCGTCATAGTGTCATCCTAATTGTTACGAGTATACTACTATCTCTTTATCAACCAGTGTACAGTGCGGTAGTTCACGGCTGTGGCTACCTCTGTGTCGGCACATGGCAGGCAGTCCGTCCGACCAGAATTGTATTATTTATTATTATATACCTACCACCTAACCGTGGTTTTTTTTTCATTCTTTATACCGTCATAGTGTCATCCTAATTGTTACGAGTATACTACTATCTCTTTATCAACCAGTGTACAGTGCGGTAGTTCACGGCTGTGGCTACCTCTGTGTCGGCACACGGCAGGCAGTCCGTCCGACCAGAATTGTATTATTTATTATTATATACCTACCACCTAACCGTGGTTTTTTTTTCATTCTTTATACCGTCATAGTGTCATCCTAATTGTTACGAGTATACTACTATCTCTTTATCAACCAGTGTACAGTGCGGTAGTTCACGGCTGTGGCTAACTCTGTGTCGGCACACGGCAGGCAGTCCGTCCGACCAGAATTGTATTATTTATTATTATATACCTACCACCTAACCGTGGTTTTTTTTTCATTCTTTATACCGTCATAGTGTCATCCTAATTGTTACGAGTATACTACTATCTCTTTATCAACCAGTGTACAGTGCGGTAGTTCACGGCTGTGGCTACCTCTGTGTCGGCACACGGCAGGCAGTCCGTCCGACCAGAATTGTATTATTTATTATTATATACCTACCACCTAACCGTGGTTTTTTTTTCATTCTTTATACCGTCATAGTGTCATCCTAATTGTTACGAGTATACTACTATCTCTTTATCAACCAGTGTACAGTGCGGTAGTTCACGGCTGTGGCTACCTCTGTGTCGGCACACGGCAGGCAGTCCGTCCGACCAGAATTGTATTATTTATTATTATATACCTACCACCTAACCGTGGTTTTTTTTTCATTCTTTATACCGTCATAGTGTCATCCTAATTGTTACGAGTATACTACTATCTCTTTATCAACCAGTGTACAGTGCGGTAGTTCACGGCTGTGGCTACCTCTGTGTCGGCAGTCGGCAGGCAGTCCGTCCATCCATAATTGTATTATTATTATAATATATACCACCTAACCGTGGTTTTTTTATACCACCTAACCGTGGCAGTCCGTCCATAATTGTATACTAGTATCCAATCCATCCATCTCCATTGTTTACCTGAGGTGCCTTTTAGTTCTGCCTATAAAATATGGAGAACAAAAAAGTTGAGGTTCCAAAATTAGGGAAAGATCAAGATCCACTTCCACCTCGTGCTGAAGCTGCTGCCACTAGTCATGGCCGAGACGATGAAATGCCAGCAACGTCGTCTGCCAAGGCCGATGCCCAATGTCATAGTACAGAGCATGTCAAATCCAAAACACCAAATATCAGAAAAAAAAGGACTCCAAAACCTAAAATAAAATTGTCGGAGGAGAAGCGTAAACTTGCCAATATGCCATTTACCACACGGAGTGGCAAGGAACGGCTGAGGCCCTGGCCTATGTTCATGGCTAGTGGTTCAGCTTCACATGAGGATGGAAGCACTCAGCCTCTCGCTAGAAAACTGAAAAGACTCAAGCTGGCAAAAGCACCGCAAAGAACTGTGCGTTCTTTGAAATCCCAAATCCACAAGGAGAGTCCAATTGTGTCGTTTGCGATGCCTGACCTTCCCAACACTGGACGTGAAGAGCATGCGCCTTCCACTATTTGCATGCCCCCTGCAAGTGCTGGAAGGAGCACCCGCAGTCCAGTTCCTGATAGTCAGATTGAAGATGTCAGTGTTGAAGTACACCAGGATGAGGAGGATATGGGTGTTGCTGGCGCTGGGGAGGAAATTGACCAGGAGGATTCTGATGGTGAGGTGGTTTGTTTAAGTCAGGCACCCGGGGAGACACCTGTTGTCCGTGGGAGGAATATGGCCGTTGACATGCCAGGTGAAAATACCAAAAAAATCAGCTCTTCGGTGTGGAGGTATTTCACCAGAAATGCGGACAACAGGTGTCAAGCCGTGTGTTCCCTTTGTCAAGCTGTAATAAGTAGGGGTAAGGACGTTAACCACCTCGGAACATCCTCCCTTATACGTCACCTGCAGCGCATTCATAATAAGTCAGTGACAAGTTCAAAAACTTTGGGTGACAGCGGAAGCAGTCCACTGACCAGTAAATCCCTTCCTCTTGTAACCAAGCTCACGCAAACCACCCCACCAACTCCCTCAGTGTCAATTTCCTCCTTCCCCAGGAATGCCAATAGTCCTGCAGGCCATGTCACTGGCAAGTCTGACGAGTCCTTTCCTGCCTGGGATTCCTCCGATGCATCCTTGCGTGTAACGCCTACTGCTGCTGGCGCTGCTGTTGTTGCCGCTGGGAGTCGATGGTCATCCCAGAGGGGAAGTCGTAAGCCCACTTGTACTACTTCCAGTAAGCAATTGACTGTTCAACAGTCCTTTGCGAGGAAGATGAAATATCACAGCAGTCATCCTACTGCAAAGCGGATAACTGAGTCCTTGACAACTATGTTGGTGTTAGACGTGCGTCCGGTATCCGCCGTTAGTTCACAGGGAACTAGACAATTTATTGAGGCAGTGTGCCCCCGTTACCAAATACCATCTAGGTTCCACTTCTCTAGGCAGGCGATACCGAGAATGTACACGGACGTCAGAAAAAGACTCACCAGTGTCCTAAAAAATGCAGTTGTACCCAATGTCCACTTAACCACGGACATGTGGACAAGTGGAGCAGGGCAGGGTCAGGACTATATGACTGTGACAGCCCACTGGGTAGATGTATGGACTCCCGCCGCAAGAACAGCAGCGGCGGCACCAGTAGCAGCATCTCGCAAACGCCAACTCTTTCCTAGGCAGGCTACGCTTTGTATCACCGCTTTCCAGAATACGCACACAGCTGAAAACCTCTTACGGCAACTGAGGAAGATCATCGCGGAATGGCTTACCCCAATTGGACTCTCCTGTGGATTTGTGGCATCGGACAACGCCAGCAATATTGTGTGTGCATTAAATATGGGCAAATTCCAGCACGTCCCATGTTTTGCACATACCTTGAATTTGGTGGTGCAGAATTTTTTAAAAAACGACAGGGGCGTGCAAGAGATGCTGTCGGTGGCCAGAAAAATTGCGGGACACTTTCGGCGTACAGGCACCACGTACAGAAGACTGGAGCACCACCAAAAACTACTGAACCTGCCCTGCCATCATCTGAAGCAAGAAGTGGTAACGAGGTGGAATTCAACCCTCTATATGCTTCAGAGGTTGGAGGAGCAGCAAAAGGCCATTCAAGCCTATACAATTGAGCACGATATAGGAGATGGAATGCACCTGTCTCAAGTGCAGTGGAGAATGATTTCAACGTTGTGCAAGGTTCTGATGCCCTTTGAACTTGCCACACGTGAAGTCAGTTCAGACACTGCCAGCCTGAGTCAGGTCATTCCCCTCATCAGGCTTTTGCAGAAGAAGCTGGAGGCATTGAAGAAGGAGCTAACACGGAGCGATTCCGCTAGGCATGTGGGACTTGTGGATGCAGCCCTTAATTCGCTTAACAAGGATTCACGGGTGGTCAATCTGTTGAAATCAGAGCACTACATTTTGGCCACCGTGCTCGATCCTAGATTTAAAGCCTACCTTGGATCTCTCTTTCCGGCAGACACAGGTCTGCTGGGGTTGAAAGACCTGCTGGTGAGAAAATTGTCAAGTCAAGCGGAACGCGACCTGTCAACATCTCCTCCTTCACATTCTCCCGCAACTGGGGGTGCGAGGAAAAGGCTCAGAATTCCGAGCCCACCCGCTGGCGGTGATGCAGGGCAGTCTGGAGCGACTGCTGATGCTGACATCTGGTCCGGACTGAAGGACCTGACAACGATTACGGACATGTCGTCTACTGTCACTGCATATGATTCTCTCAACATTGATAGAATGGTGGAGGATTATATGAGTGACCGCATCCAAGTAGGCACGTCACACAGTCCGTACTTATACTGGCAGGAAAAAGAGGCAATTTGGAGGCCCTTGCACAAACTGGCTTTATTCTACCTAAGTTGCCCTCCCACAAGTGTGTACTCCGAAAGAGTGTTTAGTGCCGCCGCTCACCTTGTCAGCAATCGGCGTACGAGGTTACATCCAGAAAATGTGGAGAAGATGATGTTCATTAAAATGAATTATAATCAATTCCTCCGCGGAGACATTGACCAGCAGCAATTGCCTCCACAAAGTACACAGGGAGCTGAGATGGTGGATTCCAGTGGGGACGAATTGATAATCTGTGAGGAGGGGGATGTACACGGTGATATATCGGAGGGTGAAGATGAGGTGGACATCTTGCCTCTGTAGAGCCAGTTTGTGCAAGGAGAGATTAATTGCTTCTTTTTTGGGGGGGGTCCAAACCAACCCGTCATATCAGTCACAGTCGTGTGGCAGACCCTGTCACTGAAATGATGGGTTGGTTAAAGTGTGCATGTCCTGTTTTGTTTATACAACATAAGGGTGGGTGGGAGGGCCCAAGGATAATTCCATCTTGCACCTCTTTTTTCTTTTCTTTTTCTTTGCATCATGTGCTGATTGGGGAGGGTTTTTTGGAAGGGACATCCTGCGTGACACTGCAGTGCCACTCCTAGATGGGCCCGGTGTTTGTGTCGGCCACTAGGGTCGCTAATCTTACTCACACAGTCAGCTACCTCATTGCGCCTCTTTTTTTCTTTGCGTCATGTGCTGTTTGGGGAGGGTTTTTTGGAAGGGACATCCTGCGTGACACTGCAGTGCCACTCCTAGATGTGCCCGGTGTTTGTGTCGGCCACTAGGGTCGCTAATCTTACTCACACAGTCAGCTACCTCATTGCGCCTCTTTTTTTCTTTGCGTCATGTGCTGTTTGGGGAGGGTTTTTTGGAAGGGCCATCCTGCGTGACACTGCAGTGCCACTCCTAGATGGGCCCGGTGTTTGTGTCGGCCACTAGGGTCGCTTATCTTACTCACACAGCGACCTCGGTGCAAATTTTAGGACTAAAAATAATATTGTGAGGTGTGATGTGTTCAGAATAGGCTGAAAATGAGTGTAAATTATGTTTTTTGAGGTTAATAATACTTTGGGATCAAAATTACCCCCAAATTCTATGATTTAAGCTGTTTTTTAGGGTTTTTTGAAAAAAAACACCCGAATCCAAAACACACCCGAATCCGACAAAAAAAATTCGGTGAGGTTTTGCCAAAACGCGGTCGAACCCAAAACACGGCCGCGGAACCGAACCCAAAACCAAAACACAAAACCCGAAAAATTTCCGGCGCTCATCTCTAGTTTATACCAGCCCCTGTCGGAGAGGTAGTATACGTTTTACACATTATCTGGAACTATATTTACAAACTCTCCTGTTTTCTCCATATTGCACAATAGGAAATATCATATTGGATAGCCATTTTTATTATACGGCTGAACCTCTATATCACCTGAGACAGATATAGGTGTACTGTTAACTTACATGTTTTAAAATTGTATCGATTAAGAGAATAAATCTTTTATATTTCATACGTTGTGCTCTCTATTTTATATAGCTGCTGACACACAGCGCAGCCACTTTTTGTTGTTTTTTAGCCTGCCAATCCATCTCACATAGTGGTTGTGGCAAGCGCAGTGTCTCAGGAGCTTGTTTGACATTTAATTTGTTTGTTATATTCAATTGACTGATCTGTATGAGGCGCTGTACAAGTAGTTTTCTTTGTTGTTCTAGAGAGAGAATGTGTCTCCGTCCTCAGTGTCCTGCATCATTCCAGTGGTGGTGTCCTATGCTGCCATAAGTCCAGTGGTGGTGGCATTAGAACAAATTACCCCAAATTGGAGATCTAGGAATCTAGAGAATCGTTTATCTAAAGCAGAAATGAAGTGGGTATTCAATCTGGAAACGTTATTCCCAAAAGGATTGAATGCCGACTTCGAATTGAAATGCTTTTTGGAAGAGTAATCAAAATCTGTGCTTAAGATTGTAAATTATGGGCTTAACTGCAATATAGTAAAATCAAAGTATTCTAAATATCCCGGTTATATATACATGTGGTTGATATAGTTTTTTATTTTCCCTGTAAGTTTAGAAAGATGTGTACTGCTGAAAATCAAAGAGGAAATACGGGGGCCGGCGCTGGCGGACGCGTGGAACGCACGGTGCGTTCCACAGACAAATACGGAAGTGACGAAGCGAGAACCTCTTCCGGAAAGCCGCGTCACGCGGCATGCGTTCCACGGCCGTCTGCGGCGGATTAACAGAAATCAGTGAGCCCTATAAATAGGGTTCTGTACAAGGGACAGATACCGGAAGCCTGAGGAAGGGAAACCGAAACGCGTTGCTGACGGCGGGGACTATCTGTTTGGGACTCAGACGGACCTACCTTTTGGAGAAAAGAACTGGACTTCCAAATGGAGTAACCGGGACTCGCAGAGGACTTCCAGCTTTTTCCTGTCTCCTGCACTGTGTGTTTTAACATCTGGTAGGCGTTCTGACTCATCAGTGATTCCCCCTTTTAAATGTAATTTTTATTGTCTGTCTTTTAAAATGGATATTAAAAAACAGTATTATGCTATGTGAGTATCCTCTCTTTTACAAGTTCACTGGGAGGATTTTAATAAAAGAATCTGATTTTAAGAAACTCCTGTATTCCGATCTCGCTTGGTGAAATATCCATACGCATATACCTCATTGATTGGAGGGGTATATAGAGGTAATTAGACTACAATAAGGTGACCAACATGGGCATAACGGATCTATTATCATCTATCCACTATCCTAAATAACCCTTCAGATTCATCCCTGCTGGGTGAATAAACCACATGCATATACCTCATTAATTTGAGGGGTGCATAGAGGTAATTACAACACCATAAGGGGATTCCCTCCACTTTCTACTCACTCCTTGGGAAAACTATATGGTCTTTTTTCTGCTGGGTGATTTTAATCCACTCGTATATACCTCATTGGTTTGAGGGACTGATAGAGGTAATTATATTTCCATAAGGTGACCAACCTGGGTGTTCTGGATCTATCACCTTTTGGGAAATAGCCTCTTTTCATCTTTTTGTTATAAGAAGTGGAAGTGTTTCAAATATACTACACCATGATATATTTATCTTTTTCTTTTTGAGGAACAAATTGAACAGAAAGGAGCGCCATTTCGCATTTGACACATTTGTATCTTTGATAAAAAGGTTTGCCTTGGGACCTACAATATATCTAGTTATGCCCCTGGACCTACTCATTGTAATGTGGCATAAATGTACTGGACTGAGGGCATTAAATATTACATAATGTGAACTGGGCACAGTAATATAGTATAATATGAACTGAGAACACTGTATGTGATAATGTGAATTGCTGATACTGTGTTGCATGATGTGCACTGGCGGTCCTACAATGCGACATAATGTGAACTAGGGCATTAGTATGAAGCATAACATTAACTAAGACACTATTATGGTTCAGAAAATGAACAAGGGCACTTTTATGGGGCATAATATTAACAACTCCAGTGGTCTCTCTCTAATCATTGGGACAGGGCCCCCTCACAATGTTGCTAAGGGACCAAAAAATTTTGTCTATGCCCCTGGCTGCTTATATTGTGTGCTCTCTGTTCCAACCTTCTCCTCTTCAGTACTGAGTGAGAAATGTATCAAGCCTTGGAGAGATAAAGTGAAGAAGTTACCCAAAGCAGCCAAGCAGCCATTTCTATTGTACTACAGCCTTTCAAATGACAGAAGTTGATATTGTTGCTTTGGGAAACTAGTGCATTTGATACATCTCCCCTTGTGTAAGGCTCATAAATGAGCATTCCAAAATGAGGATGTGTTGGCCCTAGTCCACATGCTAATCCTGGAGATGTTGAGTGCATGGTGCCATCCATGTATGTGCAGGGATCGGGGGTCTCCCCCAGCCTCAATGCACATAGGGGGTCATTCCGACCCGTTCGCGCGAACGGGTCCCTGCTGCGCTTGCGCCGGCACTGTAGTGCGCCTGCGCATGTGGGACGGCCGATGGCCGTAGTAGGATAGCGATTGCCTCTGCCTGATTGACAGGTAGAGGTGATCGATGGGTGGGAGGGGGCGAAACGGCGGCATTTGGCCGCCGTTTTGTAGGCGCGGTCCGGCCAACGCAGGCATGGCCGGACCGAACGAGGGGTGGGCCGCAGCGGTTGCGTGACATCATACACAGCCGCTGCGGGCCAGGGAGCAAGGAGTAGCTCCCGGCCAGCACGCTAAAGCTGCGCTGGCCGGGAGTTACTCCTGAAGTGCAAAGGCATCACTACTGTGCGATGCCTTTGCACTTCTGCGAGGGGGGGCCGGACTGACATGCGGGGCGGATTAGCCCCGTGCTGGGCGTCCCCTCGCATGTCAGGAAAGATGATCGTAGCTGTGCAAAATTAAGTGAAGAAGTTACCCAAAGCAGCCAAGCATTTACCAAAATCTGTCTGGCATGTGCAGTTAGCAGGGCATTTCTTATATGCCCAGTTATCTAAGCAAATAGATTTCAAATCCAAATGCGCAAAATGAAGTTTATTTTTTCTATTTCTGAACTTGCTAATAGATTATTCTGTAGTGTTCGATAGTTGTCCATCATTAATGCAAGTATTGTCTTAAGTCCTAAATAAAAGTAATGTTAATAATGCACGTTTGCACAGTGTATTTGTCATTTACTGTTTCATTAACATAACCACTTAACTGGCTAATATTATTTTCAAATACAGTAATAAATGTTCTGTTTTTTTAATGATAGAATTAGGTGAAGAATATCTATTTAAAACTTATTCAACATGGTTTGATTAAAAAAAAAAATCTGATTTTTTTTTTAAAACACAGTGGCCCAGATTTATCAAGCCTTGGAGAGTGATAAATTGCACAGTGATAAAGTACCAACCAGTCAGCTCCTAACTCTCATTTTTCAAACACAGCCTATAGCATGGCAGATAGGAGCTGGTTGGTTGGTACTTTATCACCGTGCAAGTTATCAGTCTCCAAGGCTTAATAAATCCAGGCCTTTGACAGTTATATGATGAATTTTTTGTAGACATGTAGGGGCTCATTTAGAATATAGTGTACATTTTTATATTTGTGTAAGACATTCACGCTGTTCATTCTGAGTGCAACTGCATAACCATACATTTGTATGCATTTACTTCCATATAATATGCGCTAGTTCAAAAATTAGTTGTAACTAACTCACTAACTAACTATTACGCTGTATATAAAAGTAAATGAAACTACTGTATGAACCTTTATTGTGCTTGCTAGCTTCCTTCAGAAACTGGTATTAAACTTTACAGACATTGTTGTGGTGAATTGCTTAAGTGAATTGATAAAAGTTTTCTGCTGACATTTAGTTGTTGATTTTCTTCTTATCCTCATTAGACTAATTATTATTTTTTATAGAATCAAGCTTTAGTTTAGTGAAAGAAATTATGTAATTTTTCCAGCATTGGATTAAAAGTTTCATTTTGATTTCCTGCTTGCCCACATGAGACTAATTAAAAGTTTTATTGTACAGTCATACTAGTTTAGCAAAATAAATTATGTAATGTGCACATTGACTTTCTTCACGACTAGATAAAATGTTTGTTTTGTTAATTCTTTGTTAGATTAAATGTCATTCACCCTATTACTGTCAGTGTTGTGCAATGATTTTACTCTTAAAATTTTAACATTTTCATGAACCCAATCAAACTTTCTTTTGGTAGAATGTATACCAACAGCCCAACTTGGGGAATGTCCAACAATTACTAAGACACAGTATGTGTAATATTTGCTCCGTACAAATGTATAGTATGCAAATTATAATGGGCAACTTCTCCACTGGCTCACTTCTCCACACTTTTCACTGCTTCATGAATAGACTCCATTGGTAACAGTGGGTTGCCTTATCAGAGGCACATGTAACCTAGTATGTGTATGTTGTTTATAGAGATGGTGAATTGTTCACATTGATTCTTTGATGGTAATTTCATTAATAAGATATACCCCTGATGAAGTCTTGACAAGAGACAAAATGCATTGGGTTATCTTTCTTTTGTGAGGTGACCTCCAATCTGCACTATTAGAAGTAGGAGATCGTAAAATACATTTCTGGTCTGTTATGTCTATCTTGACCCCCATGTCTATGTTAATAGGGGCTGAAACTACCAAAGAATAATCATATGTTTATGGACACTGATGTTGCTTTTTATAATTTTTTAATAAATATGGGAACCTACTGATTGTTTCTGCATTCCACAAAATATTTCACTATACACAGTAAGAGCTGTTTATGTAATCAAAGTTGGGGTGTTGTAATTACCCTTAGGTGCCAGTTTCACTACTGTTATATATTTTCTTCCTAACAGGGAACACAGTGAAACAGGGCAGCGTGGTTATATGCTAACAAGTATTACATTTTTCACAACTCGACTAGCGCAATAAGGGAGGTTTTGTTTTAGCTATCAATCTATCTATCTATCTATCTATCTATCTATCTATCTATCTACATATACAGTATAGTGACAAGGATCACATGCACTGGATAACATTTCCAAATGAAAGGTTTATTTTTCCACAGCAGTTCTTAGCAGAATGTTAGCAGTTTACAAGCAAGTCACACGTCACATAACATCACAGCAGGTCTTTTGCAAACAGGGTGTAACTTCTCTCAGTTGCAGAACCCCTAACAGAAACCACCCCTTGACTATCACCTTGGTGACTAGTTAACCATCATCTTGTGTCTGACTCCATTTTAAAACAACCTGACAGGTGTCTGCAATCAGGCTTGCTGTTTCTCAGACTTTACAACACTTAATACCTGGTCCAGATTCTTTCCACTCACACCCTGCTGTTCTATTTCCATGCCGAGTATGTTCATGCTGACCCTGTCTCACTCCTCCCCCTTAGCTTCAACCATCCTGGTGAAGCTAAGTTCTTCAGGTGAAGGCACTACCTAGCCTACCTTTATTCCCATTTCCTGGTCAGATGTTTCTTCTCCACCTCCTTCCAGAGTCCCTCCTCATTACTCTCCTCCACCTCCCATAGCTTCACCACAGGTTTGACTGAAATTCAAATTTCCTTGAGAGAGCATCTGCATTGAGGTGGAGCTTCCCATGGTGATATTGCACCTCAAATTTGAGAGGATGTAGGGCCAAAAACCAGCTGGTTTCACGAGCATTCACCTCTTTGTTCATGTGTATCCACTGTAATGGTGCAATATCCGTAATTAGCCAGATCGTTCTCCCTAACAAATAGTACCTTAGGGACTCTACCACCCATTTAATTGCCAAGCACTCTTGTTCTACTGTTGAGTATTTGTGATCTCTGGGTAATAATTTCCAGCTTAAATACTGTATACAGTAAGATTGGCTTTTCCTCTCCATTTACCTCTTGGAAAGAACTGCCCCCAATCAGTCCAAAAGCATCAGTCTGCAACACAAACTCTTTCTGAAAGTCAGATGTTTGCAACAAATGCTCTGCACATAAAGTTTGCCTTAGGTCTAGCCAGGCACCTTCTGCCAGTTGAGACCAGATTATATTATCAGGTGAGTTTTTTTCAGTCAGTGGGGCTACTCTAGTTGCAAAGTCAGGTATAAACTGGCGGTCATAACCTACTAGACTAAGAAATGTTCTGAGCTGAGACTTTAGTTCTGGCTTAGGTTACAGTAGGTTAGCTTACGTTGCAACGCTTAAACTTTACTGGGTTGGCATTTATTCTGTCCCCTTCCAACAACATCACTCCGTTACTTTGCCTCTACCATTCCTATGGCACACTTTTCCAGGTTAGCTGTAAAGCTGTTCTCCCGTAGAGACTGCAACACTCCGAAGTCTTCAAGTCTGAGCTGAAGATGACAATGTTATCGAGGTAAGCCACAGCATATTTCCAATGAGGCCAAAGCAATTTGTTCATGGTCTTCTGGAAGGTTGCAGTGGCTCCATGTAAACCAATGGGTAACACTTTATATTGGAACAGTCCCTATGGGGTAGAGAAGACTGTTTTTGCTTTGGCAGCTTCAGTTAATGGTATCTGCCAGTACCCTTTTGCTAAGTCAAGAGTGGTTTAATATTAGCTTTTCGCTAAGTTCTCTGCCGGCTTGTCAACCCGTTCAGTTTCCTAAAATCATTGCAAAATTTTATAGCCCTTGAAGGCTTGAGTACCAGCACTATCGGATTATTCAATTCACTGTTTGACTTCTCTTTAAACCGTAGGTGCAGCTTCTCCTCTACCTCTTGTTTTACTGCAGCCTGTTTAGCTTTGGGGATATAATAAGACCTTTGTTTTATCACTATTCCGGGTGGTGCAATAACATCATGCTGTATTATCTGGGCTTTCCCAGGGATGGCAGAGAAAACATCCTGGATTTGTGCTACCAGGTCTATAACCTCTTGCTTTTGACTGGAATTCAATGAGACTTCAATGGGAACCTCAGAATTGGGAGTTTTCATGGCAAAAAAGAGGGTTGATTGGTACTTCCCTTCTAGGGCTTTAACAAATTAACATGATAGATCTGTACTTCTTTCCCTCTACCCTCTTGGCATACCTTGAAATTAAGAGACCCTACTGTCCCTACGATCTCATAAGGACCCTGTTAATGAGCATAACATTTACTTTCAGGAATCAGAACCAAAACCAGTACCTTGTCTCCCTGCTTAAAGGAGCGATTCACTGCTGTAACATCGTAACTATGCTTTTGAAGTTGCTGAGCTAAGTTCATATGTTCTTTTGCCAGTGACTCAATTTGTCTTAAGTGGCCATAAATGTTATGTTCTTGGGACTGTTGTTGTTCACAACCTTCCTTTACCAAATCTGATATTCCTCTAGGATGTCTACCATAAAGAAGTTCAAAGGGGCTAAACCCCGTAGATGATTTGAGTACCTCCCAAACTTCAAACATTAAATAGGGTAATAGTAGGTCTCAGTCTCTCCTATCCTGGGATACCATCAGCATTACCATTTTCTTCAGGGTGTGGTTAAAGCATTCTACCAAACCTTCTGTTTGCAGATGATGCACCAAGGTGTTTAATCTTTCGATCCCCAACAGACAGCACAAACCTTTCATTAACTTAGACATAAAAGGTGTCCATGGTCAGTCAAGACCTCTTTTGGGATCCCCAAGCATGTGTAAAGCATTACCAGTTCTCGAGCAACAGCACTAGACTTAAAATTACGTAGCGGTATCACCTCAGGGTACTGGGTGGTGCAGTCGACCACCACTCATATCAGGGCCGGTTCTAGACATGGCGGTGCTCAGGAGTGAAGACAAGAGAGAGGGGGGTGTGGACATGAGAGAGGGTGGTGCGGAGAAGTCAGAGAGGGGTGTGTGGTCAAGAGAGAGGGTGTGGACAAGAGAGAGGTGTGTGAACAAGAAAGAAGGGGGTGTGGACAAGAGAGGGAGAAAGAGGTGCGGACAAGAGAGAGACAGGGTGCAGACAAAAGAGGGGGCATGCGGACAAGATAGAGAGAGGCGGTGTGGACAAGAAAGATTGGGGATGCAGACAAGCAAGAGAGAGAGGGGGTGTCCATGGGGGGAGCTGCTGCACATGCCTCACTAGCGCACGCAGGGGGGGGGTTCCGAGTACCCAGAAACCCCCCCTGACAGACCAAATCATTTTTTTAAGTAAAAAACCCTGGTCCAGTATTTAGGCCCCGCCCCTCCGGAATTTGGCCCCGCCCCTTCAGACACCCGCGAATCGCGGGTTGTGCACTTGCCCAAGCTGTGCTGTGTGTGTGTCTTGGAAGCTGCTCTGGTTGCCTCAGTCCCCACTGGCTGCTGCTTTCTGTTACAAGTGAAGATCAGACAGTGGGCTGGGTAGTAAGTGCAGTTATTATTCTTGCATATATTTTTCATCAGGCAGTATCATTATATATATATATATTTATATATAATATATATATATATATATATATATATACACATGTGTGTATATATATATATATATATATATTACACACACACACACACACACACACACACACACATATATATATAGATACATATATATATATTTATATATATATATGTGTATATATATATATATATATATATATATATATAATTATTATTTTTTGTATGGCCGTCACTCCCTGATGTAAAATATAAAACTCCGGTGCCCTCTAGCAGCAGCAACAGTCCATCAGAAAAGAAGAGGTGGCACTCTGAGATTTAAATTCACTTGAATAGTGCATTAAACACACATATGGACAGACAACGCTTCGGGCCACTTGCGTCCCTTTTTAATCTCATCTCATGTAGGTCTGTCTCTACAATAGTTTAACGAACCCAGCATACACTGGGTCACTCCAGTCTCCACCCCCGTGCTTGGCTCCTCCCCCTCTGGAAACCCCCTCATGCAAATCCTGCGTTTGCCCCTGCGCCTAGTTGCCTTTGCATAGCTCTGCCCCTGCCGCATCCCTGAAACTGTCACACCCTGTATGTGTGTGTGCCCGAGTACCCTGATTACCCAACTGCCCTAATTGCAGAAAGATTATTCTGGAAACTGGATAGAAAAACAGTTGGTTGGAGGCTAAATAGACACAGGAGGCATGGAGGACTTGTGGCTGGAGGGGACACAAGGAGCAAGAGGAAAAACCAAGAGGTATGTTGCTGGACTGGAGGGACTGAGAGGGGGTGGAAGTGACACATTTTACTAGCTCACACTGAGATGTATTATAGAGGAGCACACAGTGATATATGAAGGGGGGAATAACACATCTCCCAACTCACACTGATAGAGGAGAGAGGACTGCATAGTGATATATGAGGGCGAATAACACAGTTCCCAGCTCATACTGATAGAGGAGAGGGGACTGCAGTGATAAATGAGGGGGAATAACACAACTCCCAGCCACACTATTAAAGTTATTTTCTTACTGATACTTGACATCTCATTCAAGTACACAAATTGGTTATTCTTTTCTACCTTGTGCTCTCCAAGACCACTGTTATACTGATTTTCTTTGGTCCTTACTGGCAAAAAACACTATTTGGGTACCAGCAGCCTCTTCCTTAAATTGACAACTCGTGGAACTGTAGCATTTGTTTCTACTCATTTATGGAAACACTTGGTCATTTCAGTGCAAATTGAGTATTGTATGTGTGTGTGTGTGTGTGTGTGTGTGTGTGTGTGTGTGTGTGTGTGTGTGTGTGTGTATATAATTATTTATATAGTAATTTATGAAAGAAGGGACTCACCAATTTTTTAAAAGGTCAAAGGTTATTTATTACCACATCATGAAGTCAGTCAACGTTTCGATCACATCCCAGTGATCTTTGTCAAGACATCAGCAGAGTACTGTAGACAGCAGGACACCAAAAGCAGCATGTCCAGCCAGCTCACCTGGTGTGATATTTATAACCCCATCAATTAGAGAGCATCAGACACGCCCACATCCCCTTCCTGTGTTGTAACAAACGAACCGAATACTGCTTGCTCAAATAGCTAGACACACATGGCAATGCAGTAGACACAGAATGGTAGCTGTATTAACCATAAAAAGTGAAGACAGTAAGTAACAAACAGCGCAATACAAATCAAATTACATAAAACGCCAAACCGGAAGTATGCATGCCTTCCAGCACCTGGAACGCACGCGAAAGGCGGAAGTGACTCGACTAAAGACGGACGTGACATCACGTCATCATGGGAACCCGCAACTACCACTATGCAAACAAGGAATAGCTTATTAAACATAGCTCATGCGTTCCAACACATGGAACGCACACAAAAGGCGGAAACGACACACCATAGATAGGACGTGACATCACGTCATCATGGTGACCGGCCGAAATACACAAATGATCTCAACTAGAAAACAAATGGGCGGAACAAGTGCCCGTTAATGTAACAAATATACATTCGGCACAGCGCTCCACTAGAAGTAAACATGAAAGCATAATAATAAAAGAGGTTAATCACGGGCTTCACTGGACTATAATGGGCATGTCTGATGTCTCTAATACTGGCAGCATACATAAAAATATTCTACTGCATAAGACCATATAAAACATAACTTTTACTATTAACATTAAAATACATATCAATAATCATCCGAAGCGCACCATGGACAGCCTGCATAAACAGTCACCATAAATATGGTGTCAATCATGCCAGGCTGCCCATGGGCACCATGGATGTAAACATCAAATAGACAAAAATGAAAAATAACAAAATAAATAGAAGACTCTGCTGCAGGTGCACCAAACATAAAGCTAAAGACTTATACGAAGACTTATAGGAATTATTTTGCCACATTTAGAACCACGTAGAGGACACAACAATGTCAAGATAAGAAAATTCCATATGGGTTAGCTTTGTTGAGTCCATGCGGGGTAATAGTATCAAGTTCAAAAATCCATCTGGATTCACGTTGTTTTAGCTTGCGTTCTCTGTCACCTCCGCGAATTGACGGTGGAATCTGATCAATCAACATACACTTGAGACTCGATATCGAGTGTTTTTGTTGTATCCAGTATTGGTGAGAAAAGAAAAAAAGACACTACTTCACCAGCGCCTGCCCCGTTTAGAGCGGGGTCATCCACCTCTTACTTCCTGGTAACTGTTCTAATCCGTATCAATAGTGTACCGGAAGGGGAGAAAGAGAAGCAATTGATAGTGTAATTCCGTTAAAAGCAAAGGTTTTTTAATTTTTACACATCACACTAAAACAATTAAAAATTCCAATGTGGAAGTTACTAATAAATGACACGGCATGTGTCATGAATAGACATTCGACATATAATCCACCCTCATGTGAACAAACAGAAGCAGTGGCTGATTACCGGTTCCTGGTGAACTGATGTGCGTCAGTTCTAAGGCGCATTTGGACCTTTGGTCCAAATGCGCCTTAGAACTGACGCACATCAGTTCACCAGGAACCGGTAATCAGCCACTGCTTCTGTTTGTTCACATGAGGGTGGATTATATGTCGAATGTCTATTCATGACACATGCCGTGTCATTTATTAGTAACTTCCACATTGGAATTTTTAATTGTTTTAGTGTGATGTGTAAAAATTAAAAAACCTTTGCTTTTAACGGAATTACACTATCAATTGCTTCTCTTTCTCCCCTTCCGGTACATTATTGATACGGATTAGAACAGTTACCAGGAAGTAAGAGGTGGATGACCCCGCTCTAAACGGGGCAGGCGCTGGTGAAGTAGTGTCTTTTTTTCTTTTCTCACCAATTCTGTTTTGGGGTTGGAAAAGCCCCTTTTAAGATACTGCACTGACTAGCTGCCTATGCGCACCGTTGGGTACTATTTCAATATCTTTGTTTGTACATTTTGTTGTATCCAGTGCCTCGCTACTGGCTTGTCTGTTTTATTTGTCTCTAGTGCCTGACGGATGGAGTAACGGTGGTTAGCCATCCGTTCACGGAAACAACGAGTCGTAAGTCCAACATAATAGAGCCCACATGGGCAGATGATGATATATATGACAAACTCAGACAAACATGATAACTTGTACTTTATTGGTATCCGCTTCCCACTATGTGGGTGTGCAAATGAGGATCCACTAGTCATTGATCGACAAGTCGTGCAGTCAGGACATCGAAAACAGCCTGTTTTTTTGTTTTCAACCACATTGAGCTGGTCTTCTGTGGTAATAAGGCAGGTCGCATCAGTAACTGGCGAAGATTTGGTCCTCTCCGGTATGAGTGCATAGGAGGTTTTTGGCTAATCCCTTCCAATTTAGCATCAGTGTCAACTATGGACCAATGTTTTCTAATAGCTTTCTCAGCAACCCGTGCATTGGTGTCAAATGTGGATGTAAAGATCAGTCGGCTAGAATCAAAGGAAGAGACCGGCTTTTGTGTCGAATCTCTAAATCTGCCCTTAGCTTTCTTGAGGCATCTAGAGATGACCTTAGGTGAGTACCCTCGTGCCAGAAATCTTTTAGACATATCGTGTAGTTGCTGCTCAGCAGACACTGAAGAAGAGTTGTTGCGTAATACACGTAAAAATTGAGAAATCGGCATACTTTCTTTGAGATTCTCAGGGTGATGGCTGGTGGCAAACAGCAATGTATTGCGATCAGTGTGTTTACGGTATAACGTGGAACCCAGATGGTTCTGTTCACGGAAAATTGTGACATCTAGAAAGTTCATAGATTTATAATCAATCTGATGTGTAAAACGGATGGGACTATCAATAGAATTAAGGAATTGGACCATGTTGCAGAACTCACTCTCGGTACCTTTCCACAAAATGAAAATATCATCTATATAACACCCAAAATAGGCGAGCTTGTCACCAAAGTTAGGAAGTATGTAGGTGTTTTTGTATTGGTACATGAATAGGTTGGCATAATATGGCGCCAGGTTAAAGCCCATGGCGGTCCCCGTGTTCTGGATGTAGAACTCATTCCCATAGCAGAAGTGGTTCTTACTAAGAACCAGCTCTGCCAGGGCCAATAGAAATTCAACAGGAGGACCAACATGTGCACCTCCACCAAGCACCGTCCGTAGTGCATCCAGACCAGCAGAATGCGGAATCACTGTGTATAAAGAATTCACATCTAGTGAGGCCAACCAGATATCGTCAGAGATATCGGAGAACTGGGACATTTTTTCAAAGAAATCACCGGTATCCCTGATGTAACTCGACATACTACTTACTGAAGGCTGTAAAAAACTATCCACAAATTTAGCAATCGGTTGTAGAATAGAATCTCTAGCAGAGATAATTGGACAACCCGGAGGGTCGTCCAATGACTTGTGGATTTTAGGGAGTGTGTAGAGAATTGGACACACAGGGTGGTCAACAGACAAATAAGTAGCAATTTTATCGTTAATCCACCCATTTTGTAAACCCATAGTGATCGTGGTATCAACCAACTTCTAAATTGTAGGCATAGGGTTAGAACCAACCTTACAATAGGTTAGAGGGTCAGATAGTTGTCAGCGTATCTCGGCATCGTACATGGCCCAGTCCTGCACGACTATGGCCCCGCCTTTATCTGCTGGGTGGATGACAATTTGGTCATTTTTCATAAGGGACTGTAATGCTGTCCTTTGGGATTTACTCAAATTGTCATATTGATGTTCCACCTTGTGTGTCCGCATCTCTTGTTCAGTCAATCTAAAAAAATATTTAATACTTGGATTTTGTGATATGGGGTCAAAGGGACTTGGTCTGGAAAAGACCCTATTGTGTGATGGATCGGTGCTTTGATTGTTAAAGTATTCCCTGAGTCTCAACTTTTTACCGAACTTAAAGTGGTCAACTGACCATTGAAAAGCATCATGTCTAATTGTAGGCACAAACGAAAGACTCAGGGAAAGAACCTCCATCTCGGTATCAGATAATACACTAGAGGATAAATTAAACACTGTGTCCTACACTATCACAAAGTCTCAAAAATTAAAACCTGGCAACTGTATCACACATAATATACTGCACACATGCCCACTAGGTTTAATGTGTATCTGCCATGCATCTTATGGCTTTTAAAGGTACACTAGTCACCTGACACTGGGTGATAAATTACTAAGGAGCAGCTGACACAGGTTTAAAACAAGTGAGATTACACAGGGGTGCATGAAAAGGCCTGTGTGCAGTATATTATGTGTGATACAGTTGCCAGGTTTTAATTTTTGAGACTTTGTGATAGTGTAGGACCTGCATGAAGGTGGGGTACCTTGGCGAGCGGTATGCAGGCTTCCGTGCATTGGCCAATTCACTAACTAAACCCCAATCATTTATTTATTGATGTTGTGAGGATAAGTGAGCTTGCTATGGTGAGTGCTGAACTTTCTGTTTGTATATATTTGGGTTGGTGGCCATGGGCTGCATGCACCCCGCCCTATGAGTGGTGAGTGCAGATATTGCACCCCGCTTATGGGATGGCGAGTGCTGTGGTTTTCTAGATTTGTTTGTATATATATATATATATATATATATATATATATCCTGTAGATATATATAGATATATATATACAGTATACAGTATATATATATATATATATATATAAACGGAAGATGCAGGCGGCACTCAGAGACTTACACAATGTAGTGAAAAAACAGCCAGGTGGTTTTATTGTCGTCAATGTTTCGGGGGACGTACCCCCTTCCTCAGGACACAGCGCGTCGTACGTCCCCCGAAATGTTGACGACAATAAATCCACCTGGCTGTTTTTTCACTAAATCGTGTAAGTCTCTGAGTGCCACCTGCATCTTCTGTTTATATTGGGGTTCACACCCCTAGGAGGGCACCGGAGTGGATACCCCAAGGGGGAATCAGAGTGCCGGACTGCACGGTGGACTATATATATATATATATATATATATATATAGTCGAAGTGGAAATTTTGAAGTGTGGGTATGGAAAAGTACTGTAGGGTTGTAATTATGCAAGGGGGTGTGGTCACAAAAAAGGGGGTATGGTCACTCAAAGGGGGCATGTCCATAAGTGTAGTGTAGCACAACATATACACATTATGCACAATAGTAGGACCCCTTATACTATTCTAGTACTGGTGCCCCTTACACATTTTCCCACTCTGAATGAGCCAAAATTCCCACAAAAGGAGCCAAAATTCACATTACGCCACACGGAATGAGCCAACATTCACTATATGTCACATGGAATGAGCCTATATTTGCAATATGCCACACAGTATGAGCCAAAATTCACAATATGCCACACAGTATGAGCCAAAATTCACAATATGCCACGCAGTATGGGTCAAAATTCACAATATGCCAGACAGTATGAGCTGAAATTCACAATATGACACACGGTATGATCCACAATTTAGGGGCAGGGAGAGAGGGTGTCAGCAGGGACACAGAGAGTGACAGCAGGGACAGAGAGAGTGACAGCAGGGACAGAGAGAGTGACAGCAGGGACAGGAAGAGTGACAGCAGGGACAGGGAGAGTGACAGAGGGAAACACAGGAACATTACCTGATGAGATGAGCAGCGGCGGTGCGGAAAGGACTGTGGTCGGCGGATGTGCAGAGGTGTTGTCGGCGGAGGAGTCCATGGGCAGTGGCGGAAGTGAGAATGAGGCGTTCGGTGTTGCAGCGGTGAGAAGAAAGCCTTCGGTGTGGCGGTTGTGAAGTCCCTCTGGCGGTGGGCGGCAGCGGGAGGCAGTGTGCGGCTGTGAGTGGCGGGCGGCTGTGAGCGGCGGGCGGCAGAAAGCCTCACAAGTCCGGCACTCTACACACCTAGTCGGGCCAGGCAGAGATGCAGTAGCATCCTTAGTGCAGCAGGCTGGCCACTTACCTCGCCTCCAGCTGCTCACTCTTCAATTTAATATTTTAAAAAAATGACTTCCGATTTCAGTGGAAAGAAGTACCGGTCCACTTCAACCACTGTATATATATATATATATATATATAGCCAGGTAAATCTGCCGTAGTGTAGCAGGTGTCCTCATATGAAGAAGGAACAGGCGACGCTCATCCAGACTTGTATAGAAGAAAGCGTGTAGCTTTTATTGATACAACATTTCAAGGCACATTGGCCTCTTCATCAGGTGCAATGAAGTGTAAGTGTAAAAGTCTTACCTTACATAAGGGGACAATAGTCCCAGCAAGTGCAGGTGTGAGCGTCTCTTTCCTCCCTCTGTATGGGTGGCGCCGATGCTGTGACGTAGATGGCGCAGACAAAAGGCTGCAACTGTCTAATAATCCGTAAACAATGTCTGGCGGCCCCCTGCAGTGGGGAAGAGAGAATGTAAACATACATAAGTGATAATATAGAATAATAAATGTATTCTAATAATGATACATTGTAATAATGTAAAATACGGTGATTATACTACAGTATCCATGTAATACATAATGAATAAGGCAGGGGCTACAGTTTTATATCATCAAGAGAGAACTGCTATAAGATACCGAACTATGAATAAGAATATTGTTATGATAATAATGAAAATTTCAAAAATAACATTATAGAAAAATACTCCACAAGATTTTATCATTCAGTCCTGTGGGATGTACAGTGTCCAAAGTGTAAATCCACTTGGATTCCATCTGCAAAAGTCTACGTCCTCTGTCACTGCCCCTAGATGAAGGTAGGATGTGGTCGATAATTTTATACCGTAAGCTAGAGAGTTGATGGCCCGCCTCTTTATAGTGTCTGGCCATTGGTTGGTCTGTCTCCTTGCCTGTTAGGGCTTGTTTTATGGAGGATTTGTGCATGGCTATGCGTTCCTTGAACATGCGTGTGGTTTGGCCGATATAGCTTTGCCTACATTGGTGAGTGATCATGTAGATAACATATCGCATAGTGCATGTTAATACATGATTAACATTGTTTTGTTTTTTTACCAGTGTGTGTGTGGTTAAATGTAGAACCCACTTCTAGATAACTACAAGTAACGCATGTAACACATCTGTAACACCCAGGTTTCCTATAGGATGTATTATGATGTTGTTGCAGAAGAGGAGTGATGTCGGTTTTCACCACCATATTCTTTATGTTTCTGCCCCTCCGGTAGCTGATCAAAGGTTTGAGCTTGTTGAGGTCAGGTAGATTTTTATTAGTCGTTATGATTGACCACAGTGCCTTGGATGCTTTGGAAATAACTGGGCTCGCCAAAGCGTAGTCTGTTACAAATGGTATGGACAACTGTGTAGTTTGGCTGATGAAAGTAATTGTGGTCTAGTATAATTCATGACTTAAAGTTTTCGTTGAAGTAGTGTTGTACTGTCATTCCCTCTCCGCAAGAATTTCTCAAAGATATTATCTATTTCAAATTCTACTTGTGCAGGCTGGCTGGTGATGTGTGCCACCCGCATCATCTGTGATTCCGCCAAGCATTTTTTGAGGGCAGGTGGGTGGAAACTATTGGCTTTTAAAAGAGTATTGCGATCTGTTTCCTTAGTGTACACTGCAGTCATAAGTGTATTGTTCATGATGCTTAATTAAACATCGAGAAAGTGTACTGTAGTAGTATTTATATTGTACGTGAATTTAATTGAAGAATCAAGGTTATTGATGTTGTCAATCACCGACTTTAACTCCTCACTTACTCTCCAAATAATGAGTAAGTCATCTATATAACGAGTGTAAAGAATGATTATTTTGGAAATATGTTGATCAGAAATGTTTTTGTTTATGTTTGTTTAAACATAAATATTTGCGAATGCCGGAGAAACATTTGAACCCATGGAGCAACGGCTTTTCTGTAAGTAAATGGACTCGTTGTATATGAAATAATTACGCTTGAGAGAAAGTTCCAAGAGATTCATAAACAGATCAATGTTGAAATCCGTGAAATTGTTATCGAGGAGGAACAATCTTACTGTTAATAAGCCTTTATCATGTGGAATGACGGTCTATAAACTGTGCACATCCAATGTGCACAGTATAGCATCATCTGGTAACTTTCCCAAATCCTGCAATTTCAACAGTAAAGTGGTGGTGTCTTTAAGGTAAGTACTTTGTTTTGTGACATAAGGTTGTAGAAGGCAATCGAGTAGCTGTGCTATTGGTTAGAAGAGTGAGTTATTGGTGGAAATTATAGGTATGCCCAGAAGTTTTTCACTGTTTTTGTGGATTTTGGGTACCATGTAAATCACTGGACTTTTCAGGAAGGGTTGCTGTAATTTTTTGATTATATGAATTTTTCTTGTACCCTTTTAGTTAAGATGGAGTCAAGTTCAAGTTTGTATAAGTCGGTAGGATCCTTGGGTAATTTCTCAAATGTCCAGCTATCTGAAAGTTGTAGATCCCATTCTTCTTTATAGTCATGAATGTTTTGTATCTTTATTGGCGGGACAGATGAATATGTCATTGTAATTAGATAATGCCTTCAATGCTGCATGTTCCTGCAAATGTGAGATTGTGGTAAATGTGTGGGCATGCTGCATTATACCTTTGAACAGAATCATTCATGAGTCTTGCAAAGATCTTGATAGAAAGGTTGTGTGAGATTGGATCAAATGTTGATGTTACTTTCTTAGGGTTTAAAGGCAAAGTCCTTTCCGAAATGTTGGTGGGCTTGTGTTGGAAGTGTTCCTTTAAATGTAATGATCTGGCAAATCTATAATTTTCCACCATCCCCTCATATTTGCAATGTTTATTAGTGGGGACGTAAAATAATCCCTTAGATAGCACTTTGATTTCCATTTGGGTAACGTTCCTGGAGGATAAGTTGTGTATTACGTTTTCTTCATTTTCGTCTTTGCATTTCCTTTGGTTTTGTAGCCCACTGCACGTGAGCCTGAGGGAGGGACTTCTGCTCTTGCTCGTGTAGTTGCCCCTAAAGGGGCAGACCTGGGAGTGGAAGGGTAAACTGAATCTGCTACATGAAAATCACTGTCACTGTTTGAGAAGGTAGGGTCGCGTTATTGGCGATATTTCTTATTCCTCCACGTCGCCCTGTTCTCATGTTTTGGATAGCCTGATGCCGGATTGTGTCCTTTCAGCCATCTATATACTTGATTGTTATCATAATCGGAGGTGACAGTGTGTCATTTATTCTTTTTGTATATAATGAGATCTTTTTTGTATTGGTCACATTGTGCTGTTAAATGGTTCCAGAGATGTTGGTATGTGGAATCCTGTAATATTTATGTATGTTGTTCCATAAAAGTCTCAATTTTAGATTTGGTGGTGTTTAATTCTTTGCCAGCCTCTTCTATGACCAAGATCATAAATTCCAGGCTGCATTTGTTTAAAATGGCTGTCCAGTAGTGACAGAATTCTGCATTATTTCTACCGATGGTAGGGCAGTTTTCTTTACCCGGAAACCACGGGGAATCATCTTGGATCTGTAGTTGTCAGATAGCATGCTTCCATGTAACAGATAGTCCGTTTCATGTTTTTTAAGTTTTAATAATTGATTATAAATATCTTCAGCAGTAGTAGATTCCAAAGACAAATTCTCATCATTTTTAAATAAGATACGTGTAATCTGTGCCTCTTTGAAGGAAAGAGTCTCCCCTATGGGTAATTCGATACTTGCAAATGCATAGGGGTCTATTGTGTTCTCTTGCGACTCCATAATACACAGGTATCACAGGTAGTGTAGTATAAAGATAAAGTGCAATGTGCAAAAAAGTGCAGTGTTGATGATAGAGAAATGTTGCAGTCCACTTAGATTAGGTAATGGGTAACATTAACCCGGTGCCACTTTATATTAGAAACAATGCTTGTCCCAAATATACATGCAGTCACAGAAAATGGCACTCTGGTAAGTCAGGTAAAGCTGTCAGGGTGCCTTCCAAACAGTAGTGTAGCAAAGCAGGTGTCCTCATATGAAGAAGGAACAGGCGGCACTCCTCCGGACTTGTATAGAAGAAAGCATGTAGCTTTTATTGATACAACGTTTCAAGGCCACAATGGTCCAGCAAGTGCAGGTTTGAGCGTCTCTCTCCCGCCTCTGTATGGGTGGCGCCGGTGCTGTGACGTAGACGGCGCACGTATGGTGTCACCGGGCATTGTGGGAACTGAGCGGGCTCTGTTCTTAGCAACCAGCCGCTGGCTTCCCTAACTACAGACCCAACATGCACAAATTTTTATTTTCTTATAAACATATTTCCCAAAAAAATCATTCTTTACACTTGTTATATAGATGACTTACTCATTAATTGGAGACGAAGTGGAGAGGAGTTAAAGTCGGTGATTGACAACATCAATAACCTTGATTCTCCAATTAAATTCAAGTAAGATATAAATACTACTACAGTACACTTTCTTGATGTTCAAATAACCATCATGAACAATACAATTATGACTTTAGTGTACACTAAGGGAACAGATCGCAATGCTCTTTTAAAAGCCAATAGTTTCCACCTACCTGCCCTCAAAAAAGGTTTGGCGGAAATTAATCGCAGATGATGCGGGTGGCACACATCACCAGCGAGCCTGCACAAGTAGAATTTGAAATAGATAAAATCATTGAGAAATTCTTGCCGAGAGGAAATGACAGTACAACACTACTTCAACAAAAACTTTAAATCATGAATTATACTAGACCAGAATTACTTTCATCAGCCAAACTACAAACTACACAGTTGTCCATACCATTTGTAACAGAGTACGCTCTGGCGAGCCCAGTTATTTCCAAAGTATCCAAGGCACTGTGGTCAATCATAACGACTAATAAAAATCTACCTGACCTCAACAAGCTCAAACCTTTGATCAGCTACCGGAGAGGCAGAAACATAAAACATATGGTGGTGAAAACCGACATCACTCCTCTTCTGCAACAACATCATAACACCTCCTATAAGAAACCTGGGTGTTACAGATGTGTTACATTTAACCACCCACACACTGGTAAAAAATACAATATTAAAAAAAAAAAAAAAACAATATTAATCATGCACTACGCGATATGTTATCTACATGATCATTCGCCCATGTGGACTAAGCTATATTGGCTAACCCATACGCATGTTCAAGGAACTCATGGCCATGCACAAATCCTCCATAAAACAAGCCCTAAAAGGCAAGGAGATAGGCCAACTAGCCGCTGGTCTCCCTAACTATGTACCCAACATGCCTTGCTCAGTTCCCACAATGCCCGGCGATGCCATAAGTGCGCCATCTACGTCACAGCACCGGCGCCACCCATACAGAGGCGGGAGAGAGACGCTCACACATGCACTTGCTGGGACTATTGTCCCCTTATATAAGGTAAGACTTTTACACTTACACTTCATTGCACCTGATGAAAAGGCCAATGTGCCTTGAATCGTATCAATAAAAACGACACGATTTCTTCTATACAAGTCCGGATGAGTGCCGCCTGTTCCATCTTCAAATGAGGACACCTGTTTTTCTACACACACACACACACACACACACACACACACACACACACACACACACACACACACACACAACACACACACACACACACACACAAGTATATATAATTCTATATATACATGAAGTGGCGGCACTCCGGACTTTGTAAATAAAAAATTCACCAACACATACTGGTTAAGTCATCATCGTTTCAGTGCTTGGCAGCACTTTTATCAAGATTTGGCACACAATACAACAAAATAGTCAAAAACTTACCACCTAAATAGACCCAGTGAAAAGGCGTCCCTGGCACCACTCCCCACCTCACCGTCTCACATCTGGGCTCAGGCCAGTGACGTCGGGCAGCCTGTGAACCGTGTTGGCTAGCAACGCTTACACAAAGACACAATTACATATGATGTGACATACAGAGAGCGCAGCACAATTATATGATACATAATAGCAACAAGAATACAGACATTGTATCACAGTTAATCGTCCATGTAACACAGATATCAAATAGTGTAGTAACAAAAGGACCTTCAGTAATTAACCACACTAGGCAGAATCTCATAAAAAAACAATGCAATCCAAGCGTTTCATTTAACCCTCTAGGGGCCAGGGTGCCTAATCTATCAATCCATTGCATCTCCAGCTGTAGTAATAATTTCTTTCTATCACCACCTCTTGGTAATATATGGAATTATGTCTAGCTACGGCAAAATGCCATGCCAATGGCTGATCACTTGAGCCCTTCAAAATTTCTGCTTTTATTGCAGAACGATGGAGCGCCATTCTTTCCCTAAACTGGCGCTTTGTTTTGCCCACGTATTGTAATGAGCAAGGGCATGTGATCACGTATATTACATATTGGCTGGTATGGGTAAGGTAAGATAGTATCTGATAGTGACTTTCTTTTTCTGAGAACGGATGAAAAAATACCACCCCATAAACCCGCAGGTAGTGCAATTTGGGCAACAATAATAACCTGGTTTGGCATTACCCAAAAATGTTCCAGTTTTGTTTTTGCCCATGTTGGTAATATCCGTTCGCACGAGGGAATTTCTCAGACTTTTTCCTCTGCGATAGCAAGGCATTAAAGCGGTATTACTCAAATTTAAATCAGGATCAGTACGGATCAAGGGCCAGAATTTCTTAGCAACTGTAGTAATATGGGGGCTCATATGGGTGTAAGAGTTGGGCCACACAAATTTATTGTTCTTATTCTTACTTTTAGTGCTTACCAATAACTGGTCAACGTGGATAGACAAAGCTTTAGATTTTCATTTCATTTAGAATTTTAGGATAAATGGGTATAGCTAGTGTGCATGTATATACATACAGAGAGCGCAGCACAATTATATGATACATAATAGCAACAAGAATACAGACATTGTATCACAGTTAATCGTCCATGTAACACAGATATCAAATAGTCTAGCAACAAAAGGACCTTCAGTAATTAACCACACTAGGCAGAATCTCATAAAAAAACAATGCAATCCAAGCGTTTCATTTAACCCTCTAGGGGCCAGGGTGCCTAATCTATCAATCCATTGCATCTCCCGCTGTAGTAATAATTTCTTTCTATCACCACCTCTTGGTAATATATGGAATTATGTCTAGCTACGGCAAAATGCCATGCCAATGGCTGATCACTTGTGCCCTTCAAAATTTCTGCTTTTATTGCAGAACGATGGAGCGCCATTCTTTCCCTAAACTGGCGCTTTGTTTTGCCCACGTATTGTAATGAGCAAGGGCATGTGATCACGTATATTACATATTGGCTGGTATGGGTAAGGTAAGATGGTATCTGATAGTGAATTTCTTTTTCTGAGAACGGATGAAAAAATACCACCCCATAAACCCGCAGGTAGTGCAATTTGGGCAACAATAATAACCTGGTTTGGCATTACCCAAAAATGTTCCAGTTTTGATTTTTCCCATGTTGGTAATATCCGTTCGCACAAGGGAATTTCTAAGACTTTTTCCTCTGCGATAGCAAGGCATTAAAGCGGTATTACTCAAATTTAAATCAGGATCAGTACGGATCAAGGGCCAGAATTTCTTAGCAACTGTAGTAATATGGGGGCTCATATGGGTGTAAGAGTTGGGCCACACAAATTTATTGTTCTTATTCTTACTTTTAGTGCTTACCAATAACTGGTCAACGTGGATAGACAAAGCTTTAGATTTTCATTTCATTTAGAATTTTAGGATAAATGGGTATAGCTAGTGTGCATGTATATACATACAGAGAGCGCAGCACAATTATATGATACATAATAGCAACAAGAATACAGACATTGTATCACAGTTAATCGTCCATGTAACACAGATATCAAATAGTCTAGTAACAAAAGGACCTTCAGTAATTAACCACACTAGGCAGAATCTCATAAAAAACAATGCAATCCAAGCGTTTCATTTAACCCTCTAGGGGCCAGGGTGCCTAATCTATCAATCCATTGCATCTCCCGCTGTAGTAATAATTTCTTTCTATCACCACCTCTTGGTAATATATGGATTTATGTCTAGCTACGGCAAAATGCCATGCCAATGGCTGATCACTTGTGCCCTTCAAAATTTCTGCTTTTATTGCAGAACGATGGAGCGCCATTCTTTCCCTAAACTGGCGCTTTGTTTTGCCCACGTATTGTAATGAGCAAGGGCATGTGATCACGTATATTACATATTGGCTGGTATGGGTAAGGTAAGATGGTATCTGATAGTGAATTTCTTTTTCTGAGAACGGATGAAAAAATACCACCCCATAAACCCGCAGGTAGTGCAATTTGGGCAACAATAATAACCTGGTTTGGCATTACCCAAAAATGTTCCAGTTTTGATTTTGCCCATGTTGGTAATATCCGTTCGCACAAGGGAATTTCTAAGACTTTTTCCTCTGCGATAGCAAGGCATTAAAGCGGTATTACTCAAATTTAAATCAGGATCAGTACGGATCAAGGGCCAGAATTTCTTAGCAACTGTAGTAATATGGGGGCTCATATGGGTGTAAGAGTTGGGCCACACAAATTTATTGTTCTTATTCTTACTTTTAGTGCTTACCAATAACTGGTCAACGTGGATAGACAAAGCTTTAGATTTTCATTTCATTTAGAATTTTAGGATAAATGAGTATAGCTAGTGTGCATGTATATAAAACAAATAGACTGACACTGGTATTTTAATTAGAAAAATAATATATTTTATTTACTGTAAACGTAAATTATTAAGTTTGGAAATGAGCATAATAAATATTTTTAAATGGTCCGGCAAGAGGCATATGAGTTGCACTGAGATTGGTGTTGTAAGCTCAAGAAAAATGGTCCCTGCACATCTCAGGCTAGCCTCTGACAAAGTCCTATGACAAAATGCATAGGGACATGGCTCTGTGGCATGCACTCATCTTGCTATCATGTAAATTGGCTAATTTGCAAACAAAATAAAAAAAAATAAACAGTGTGCGGAAATCTTGTAGAATGTACCCACCACACACACACACACACACACACACACACACACACACACACACACACACACACACACACACACACACACACACACACACACACACACACACACCATACATACACAAACATCATACATATGCATTCACCACACATGTATACACACATATTTCTGTATTCTATATGGGGGAGGGGGGACGATGGGGCACCAGTCAGTTGTAGAGTGCAGTGCACTGAGGAAACTAATACCGTTTGCCTGTCACTGGCATGTGCCTGACTGTAGTGCTGTTGACTGGGGAGGCTGCTTTGCCCCTTCCACTTGCTCCTCCAGTTCATTCATGCGTTGTTCCGCGTCACCACCACCATACACCCAATAAAGACATTATGGTCGCAAAGGAGACAAACTAAAGTCTACATCTGTAGCACTCCCGGTTGCACGGGCACTGTGCGAGAGGGCTCCTTATGCATCAGACATGCGTTAGACGTGTCCATGCGAACTTTAAGAATTTTCATATTACGACATCTTTGATCTTTTGTTATGATATCTGTTTTTATTTTTCATCTGTATTTCATTGCTAAAATAAATATTACTCAAATAAATAACTAAAAAGACAGATGAGTGAACTAAAGAAATGTGAAAGAAAAATATGTATAATTGAATAAAATAAATAATCACTCAGCATCATTGATTAAAATGAATGATCACTTGTCAATGACATGTAGGCCCAACTGGTATATAAAAAGAGACAAGAGGGCGCTAACATTTAAGTATGTCCACACATTTGCTTGATGGATATAGAAGACTGAATGGACTTAAATGTTAAAATGACTTAATTTCCTGGAGTGTGGAGATCAGAGGCATTACTATAATGACTGCAGTGTGTGCAGTGCACACGGGCCCCTGGGTCCATGGGGGCCCACGCCGCACACTCTACACCCAAATTTTATACTTACCCCTCCGGGGTCCCGCAGTGGTGGCCCTGCAGTGCAGACATAAATCATTTGTAAAATGGTTACCAAGGCCATTTGTGAGTGATTTTCCAGAGTCTAACTGCTGCTGCAGAGAAGGGGGCCCACAATGGAGGCTGCACACAGATCCCCTCCGCTCTTAAAACGCCCCTGGTGGGGATGGTATTAACCCAAAAGAAAAGGTCTTTCGTTGTTGACAGATTTCGTATTGGACCAAATTTGGAACTTGTAGACTCTCGGTTTGTGAATATCACTTTGCTCAGGATGCTGTTATTAGACTATAAAATTCCTTGAGGATATAATTTCCCCTCACTGAGGATGACATGTTTACACCCCTTTTCTCACTCTAACAAGGGTGTAAGTACTTGTCAATGGCTACTCTCAGTGGCTTTAAAGTATTTCAATCAACGTATTTCATCTTGCAAAGATTTCTTCAGGGTTGGACCAAGAACCAGGGTGCAAACCAGACACCAATTATTCCAGACAACATAGGACCTCCACCAAGTCTTGTTGGTGTTAGTAGTACCTCTTACAGATGAACTTCTCTGATAACTGTATGAAGTCTCCCAGTATGTAAGTGAAAGAAAATCCCCAGAACAGGAGGCACATGCCTGCCCTATCACAAGTAACTTCTATCTCTGAATCTTAGATCAAGACAGAAAATATTGTTCTACCTTTGCTTAAACCAATTAGAAGAATCACGATTAGGGTAGTAGGGTATAGTACTACTTTTGAGGATGTCATTTTTTTTTTAGTTGGAAAATTAATGTACAGTAGCATCATAAAGTCTATCACTGACACAGATACCTGCTGGTTGCAATGTCACATTAAGGGTGGAAAAAGTTCTGAGTGGATTTATCTTGGTTTCAGGCTTTTCATGACAAAAACCTGCAATTTCAATGAGGGTGCTTAGACTTTACACACCTTCTGTGTTTAGCTTTTTTAGTGTCACTTGGACTTTCATAAATCAGGTGTGATTTATTCGAGGATTTGCAAGGTGCATGCTATTGTCTTTCTTAGACATAGTTTTAATGTGGGAAAAAAATAGAAAAAAGGAAAGAAGTCATCTGCGAAAGTTAAGGTGCTGTGAGGGGAGGGAGGGCAGTATGAGTAGTGTAATACGAGGTCTCTTTAAAACGTAACTAGTTATACCAGGTGACAATGAAGTCGAAGAGGGCAGGCTCGAGGAAGATGCAAGGTCTTCTATGAGCATGTTGGAGGCCAGGTATAGGACCTCCAATAGTACGATATGGTTGCTCTCGCAACATTCATCAGTGGTCAGAGGAGTGACTGCTTATACTATACTATTAAATGGAAACATCCATGAGATGAAGAACCCAAAACTCGGGTGTATCAGGCAGAGAAAGGCCAGTCATTTTTTTCGATAAGTTACGAACTGTCTGCCAAAAGTCAGTCAGCTCTGGACAAAGCCACCAGATGTGAAGCAGGGAGCCCTGCGCCCTACCACACCACCAGCAGCTAGCATATACAACTTGGAAACATCTGATGAATGTGCATAGGGCACCAGTACCACCTGGACAGAATCTTATACTGAGTCTCCAAGACCTGGATTGAGGAGGAGCTAGCAAACATAAAATGAAATATCTGAGACCATTGATCATCTGTCAATTGACCCGCCAATTCTTTCTGCCAAGCACTGACATGAAAAGGTGCAGTAGTAGACATCATCGTTAAGCATAGTTGATACAGTAAAGAGACAAAATGTTTAGGAACAGCCTCTGGCAAGCAAAGTAGTTCACATTTTGTTGGAATCCAGTACGGATTACAAGCAGTAAGAGATAGAGTGTAATGTTGGAGCTTATGACATGCCCAGAATGACTGGGGTGGGAGGGTTAATGACTGCTGAAGATCTGTGATGGATCTTAGACCACATTCATTAATTAAATAATGTAAGCGAAAAATCCCAGCTGAGGACCAAGATAGATAGTAAGGGACTGAAAGGCCTGTATGGAAGTCAGGGTTATCTAGAAAGGGTGTGGGTAATGAAGCACCTGGGCTTCAAGTGTGGGGTGTGAAAGGTGGAGACACTTAACAAGCCAGGGGAGGACATGTGAAGGAATATTGGCTGCGTGACTAACAATACACGCCCATTGTTTAGTAGATGAAGTAAATGAGGAAGTTGAAAATGTCTTCTACTATGACACTGGATCAGGACTGTTTATGGTAGGCAAGGTCTACCTGACCCCCAAAAACAGTGTCCTACCATAACCTGCTATGTTCTAAAGAAGGAGATTTGGATTTTTATGGGCAGCGCTTGTTGTAAATAGCAAACATAAGGCAAAATCTTCATTTTTTATAGTATTGAACCTCCCTAGACAGGAAAGTTTCATTAGGAACCATTTCTGGAAATCCTCTGTAAACTTTTTAAGTAGAGGAGGAAGTTGAGTTGGAAAAGGTTAGCATTAGTAGGAGATAAAAACATTCCTAAATATTTAAGTTGAGAATAGTGCCAGAGGAATTGGAAGGAATCTTTAAGGTTAGCTACTACATGTTCAGGGGTCAAAATATTCATGGCGAATGATTTAGTATAATTTATCTTAAAGTCAGCCACGAAGCTAAATCTGTGGAACTCCTGCATGAGGGTATTTCAGAAATGGTAGCAAGGAGATCATCTGCAAACAGTGCCAGTTTATATATTTACAATCGGCAACCTGCACACTTTTAATATCTCTGTTAGCCCGGATTACTCTCGCCAATGTCTCCATACATAACGCAAAGATGAGGGGGGACAATGTGCACCCCTGACATGTACCATTTTGGATCATGAAGTGATTAGAAAGGGTCTAATTCACCTGCAGCCTAGGATATAGTCCAGTTACTCAATAGTAAGAGGCCGCCCAAGACAAAATACTGTATATCCTCCTCTGCGATCCATGTAAAGTTAACAGAGAAGCGGCAATCTTTGACTGCCTCCTTGAATACAGGAAGGTCACTGGGAGACAGGTCTTTTTTTAAATTATATAGATTCATATAATAATTCCGAAAGGCTACAGCAATTAGTGGGAACATGTGAACAGCATTCCCCTCAGTGACTTGGATAGAGTTAACATAGGATTGTAATCTCTGAGCTCTCAGAGCTCTGGCAAGCATAGAGCTGGGTTTATTTCCCCACTGATAATATTTGCACTTACATTTCTGCATATCAAATTTAGATCTATCCTGAAGATGTTTATTAAGAGCCAACCTAGATTCAGTGAGATCGTATAAAATGGATGATTCTAGTGTGGCCTTATGGGACATTTTTAGGGATTTAATATGGGCCAGGAGTTGCTGTCATTTGGCCAACTCCTTTTTCATCTGAGAACCCAGCTGTATGCATGTCCCCCAAACTACACATTTATGCGCCTCCCAAATTGCTATGGAACATGTACGAATATGTACAGGGATATCATTAAGAGAGATACAGGCAGTAACATTTTAACATCAAGTGGCCATTACCCTAAGTGGTTAATGAATATACCCATGGGACAGTTCAAACGACTGAGGAGAAACTGTTCAAGACTGACAGATTATGAGACTCAGGGACAAAACTTATCAAATAAACTGATAGAAAAAAACTACGACAGTAAGATTGTTAAGGACACATTCAACAAAGTGAGAAACATGGAGAGAGAACCACTATTGAACTACAAACAAAAACAGGAAAGCGACAACAGTAAAGAAATACGTTTCATTACACAATATTCAAGACAATCTTACCAAGTTAAGAAAATCTTAAACAGACACTGGCCAATTCTTTTACAAGATGAAATATTATCAGACATTCTACCTCCAAAACCTAGAGTGATTTTCAGGAAGGCACCCGATATTAGGCAGAAGATAGTAAGAAATCACATTGCTCCCAAGACACAGATACAGAGCACCATTAACCAGCATAAGCCCAAAGGGGGGTTCTACTACTGCGGTAATTGCAAAGGATGCACAACCACCAATAGCAGGAGTACCAAACCAGTACACCAAGTAACATCAACTTCCAACAACAAAGTGTTAAATATTCTGAGTGTACTGACCTGTCACAGACAACAAAGTCAGGTCCATTATATGCTTATTCATTCACAGTAAGTTAAAAAGTGACCATTTAAGAAATTCACCCATCCAAGCTCTACGGAGATTATATACATCTGCAGTTAGTAACAACCAATATTCATATCATAATTTGTTCATGCAAATACACTAGAACAATTATTTTGGTACAACTGATCTATACATCCATCTTACAGTCATTTACTTACAAACAGTTTGGACACTATTTAAGATCAAAAAACCTACAATTGAATTCCCAAGCGAATTATCATTCCAGATTTCATGCACTTAGGTGCTGAGTTTTGGATATATAAAACTCACCCCATTTTACTAATGTTAGAATGACAGGGAATCATTGCTAACCACTTGGCAACGCCATTAATGGTAAACTGCATTCCAAAATACTGTTTATATGTCAAGAAGAACAATTAGAAATGAGATTGGATACATTTATTGATTGACAAGCCCAGCATCCAATCACTGAATGGACACTTAACACCAATCAGACAGACAGGCGGGTTTAGGCTCCCTATTTAAACACATCCATTGCATAGAGGCATGCACCTATCTCCCAGAGGAAGGCCTCTAAGGACTTAAACGCATTGGAGGACACTGCATCACAATGATTATCTGAGAAGAGAAGCTGACAACATCTCCTGCACTGCGACCCTATTCTCCTTCACAGGCCTGTGTAGTCGAGCGTTCGGCAGCGCGCCGGAGACCGTGCGCTTCTACCAAGTTGCTGGTACCCGGAAGTGCTGCAGTCACCGGTGGTCCTGGAAGATCCAGGCATCAGTGTGCAGGCTTGCACATAGAGTGACAACATCCATCTGAGCCCGGGACGGGGAGCGACGGAGACGTGTTGTTCAGCGGCGGCTTCAGACAGTTCAAAAGAAGAAGGGTAAGTATATGCACCTGCGGCATAGGCGTGCGCAGCACATTTTATTAGGGGGTGCACGACTGGAGTGGCGTGCCTAGCCCCGCCTACTGGACGTGCCTAACCTCGCCTACTGGGCGTGCCAGCACCATATATTAGCAGTCAAAGCAAACTAAATAATACAGGGAATTTGATTAGAGTGTACAGTGAGGGCTGGCAGAGGTTTATTAAACCTAACAAGCTGTAAGCCTGGGACCTCGCTGACATCTGTCCATTGCCCCCTACATTACAGCAGATATATTGTATTGCCTGTAGTGATGTGCACCGGAAATTTTTCGGGTTTTGTGTTTTGGTTTTGGGTTCGGTTCCGCGGCCGTGTTTTGGGTTCGAACGCGTTTTGGCAAAACCTCACCGAAATTTTTTTTGTCGGATTCGGTTGTGTTTTGGATTCGGGTGTTTTTTTCAAAAAACCCTAAAAAACAGCTTAAATCATAGAATTTGGGGGTCATTTTGATCCCATAGTATTATTAACCTCAATAACCATAATTTACACTCATTTCCAGTCTATTCTGAACACCTCACACCTCACACCTCACAATATTATTTTTAGTCCTAAAATTTGCACCGAGGTCGCTGGATGGCTAAGCTAAGCGACCCTAGTGGCCGACACAAACACCTGGCCCATCTAGGAGTGGCACTGCAGTGTCACGCAGGATGGCCCTTCAAAAAAATACTCCCCAAACAGCACATGACGCAAAGAAAAAAAGAGGCGCAATGAGGTAGCTGTGTGACTAAGCTCAGAGACACAAGTGGCCGACACAAACACCTAGCCCATCTAGGAGTGGCACTGCAGTGTCAGGCAGGATGGCCCTTCAAAAAAATACTACCCAAACAGCACATGACGCAAAGAAAAAAAGAGGCGCACTTGCAGGGGGCGTGCAAATGGTGGAAGGCGCAAGCTCTTCCCGTCCAGTGTTGGGAAGGTCAGGCATCGCAACCGACACAATTGGACTCTCCTTGGGGATTTGTGATTTCGAAGAACGCACAGTTCTTTGCTGTGCTTTTGCCAGCTTAAGTCTTTTCTTTTTTCTAGCGAGAGGATGAGTGCTTCCATCCTCATGTGAAGCTGAACCACTAGCCATGAACATAGGCCAGGGCCTCAGCCGTTCCTTGCCACTCCGTGTCGTAAATGACATATTGGCAAGTTTACGCTTCTCCTCAGACGCTTTTAATTTTGATTTTTGGGTCATTTTACTGATCTTTTGTGTTTTGGATTTTACATGCTCTGTACTATGACATTGGGCATCGGCCTTGGCAGACGACGTTGATGGCATTTCATCGTCTCGGCCATGACTAGTGGCAGCAGCTTCAGCACGAGGTGGAAGTTGATCTTGATCTTTCCCTAATTTTTTAACCTCCACATTTTTGTTCTCCATATTTTAATGCGCACAACTAAAAGCCACCACAGGTATACAATGTAGATGGATGGATAGTATAGTATTATATTACTTATGGACGACGAGTGCACTGACGACACAGAGGTAGGTACAGCCGTGGCCTACCGTACTGCTTATATATATATAATATACTGTATAATATAATAACGGACCTGGTGGACACTGTCAGCAGACTGCTAAACTAGTATGAAGAAAAAAAAAGCCACCACAGGTATACAATGTAGATGGATGGATAGTATAGTATTATATTACTTATGGACGACGAGTGCACTGACGACACAGAGGTAGGTACAGCCGTGGCCTACCGTACTGCTAGATATATATAAAATAAATATAATATACTGTATAATAAATAATAACGGACTTGGTGGACACTGTCAGCAGACTGCTAAACTAGTATGAAGAAAAAAAAAGCCACCACAGACAGGAGTGTTTTTCAGGCAGACAAACGTATACTGGACTGGTGGTCACTGTCAGCAAAACTGTGCACTGTACTCCTGCTATAACTGCTCCCCAGTCCCCACAATTAGGCAGTGTGAGCAGTGCACTCAGCACAGATATATCATGCAGCAGTGCAGCACACTGAGTGAGCACAGATATGGTGGAGCGTTTTTTTCAGGCAGAGAAACAAACAAAGGATTAAACTCACTGGTGGTATAATCAAAACCCTGCACTGTACTACCTAACAGCTGCTCCCCGTCCCCAATCCTCCCCACAATTGTAAGTAAGTCACTCAGTCTTTATACTCAGTCTTTTTCTACTATAACAGAGAGGACGCCAGCCACGTCCTCTCCCTATCAATCTCAATGCACGTGTGAAAATGGCGGCGACGCGCGGCTCCTTATATAGAATCCGAATCTCGCGAGAATCCGACAGCGGGATGATGACGTTCGGGCGCGCTCGGGTTAACCGAGCAAGGCGGGAGGATCCGAGTCGCTCGGACCCGTGAAAAAAAAGGTGAAGTTCGGGCGGGTTCGGATCCCGAGGATCCGAACCCGCTCATCACTAATTGCCTGTATTGTAAATGAAAAAAAGTAATGCAATAAAATGAAACTCTGACCTGTATATGGACTGGAGTGTCCTGCTAAGATGAGGTGGACAAGTATATAACATGCTTACGGATTACAAGACCTGTGAGTGCAGCAGCCTCTCACTGATCTATATATCTATAGTAGAGAGAATATATGAAGCAATCAGTAGTTTACCGAGTGCACCTATAGATTAGTCTAAAGGTGAACTCAGTAAACTACTGATTGCTTAGCTCAAAAAACCCCCACATATATTTTATATATATATATATATATATATATATATATATATATATCCCATCGTACTGAGGGCACCCGGGCAACTACTCTGTGACATCTAAGGAGTGCCGGACTAGACGCTGCAAAGCTTCTGATCACCGTTTCAATGCATAAGCATTTTCATCAAGATAACAGACATATTCACAAACACTCACCTATACTATATAGTGCACCCCTCACCACGAATCTCCTGCCGGGTCTACGGCGTCTCCCACTGCCAGGCGTCGGATACGGACGTCACCACAGTGCCCATCTCCAGACTAACAATAATACATAAACAAATACAAATGTTTCAATGTTGACAGCGCTAATTATATCATAAATGCTCAGTAACATTAATCCACTGAGATAAGAATCAATTTTATGCATAATAGCTAACATTAAAATATGCGGAGGCGGCGCTATGCATTCTGGGAACAGTCAAAGCTTTTAGCCTGTTGGTGCCTCGGATCAAGATCCTACTCTACACCCCAATGTCATTCCCAGTGGAGCCCAGTGTACCCCGCAGCAGAAATATGCGCTGTCATATGTTGTCATTAAGTATAGTCTGACATCCATTGATCGAGATTTCCTGTATGTATTTGTGACATCTACGATGTGTGAGTGCACTTTAAAAGGAGGGCAAAAGGGCCAGTATACAAACATTATTGGATGTATATAGTGAGTGCCGACCACCAAAAAAAAATACACACACATATGTATGTATATATATATATATATATATATATATACACACACACACACACACACACACAATTATATATATATATATATATATATATATATATATATACGGCAAAGAATGAGGCAGCACTCAGAGGCTGAAGTTGCAAAGTGACTTTAGTTCAAAAGCTGCACTAAAGTCACTTTGCAACTTCAGCCTCTGAGTGCCGCCTCATTCTTTGCCGTATGTATATGGGGCTAGCACCCTAGTGGAGGGCACCAGAGCAAGATGTCCCAGAGGGGCGGACCGAGTGCCGGCGATTGGTGTGGATATATATATATATAAAATCTCCATAAATAACTGGCACTCAGAGATACATATATATATATATATACACACACACACACATATATATATATATATATATATATATACATACACATATATATATACATATATATATATACACAGGAAGGGGATACGTCCCCGAAACGTTACTGTTTTGTCATTAAACTTCTTCACTGCGTGAAGTTTGATTCCACAAGCTACAAGTCTGTGAGTGCCACCTAATTTCTTCTGCCATACATAGGTGGGCCGGCAAGGTCCACAAGGAAGGGCACCACAGCAAGCTGTTTTGGAAGAGTGCCGGGGCAGTTGTTTGGGTATATATACACACATATATATATATATATATATATATATATACATATATATATACACACATATATATATATACATATATACACATATATATATATATATATATATATATATATATATATATACATATATGCACAGAAAGTCCCGGCACTCCTCTGTAAAAAAATATATAAGCTGCGGTGCCCTCCCAGAGGTATTACCTCATAAGCATGTAGAAAGAATAGAGGCGGCACTCACGCAGACTTTTGCAGGTGTAGAAAGGTCAGTTTAATGTACCGACATGTTTTGGGGACTTGCCCCGTCCTCAGGGCCTTAACAACCCAAACTGATCACAAAACAAACATTTATACCTAACCCATGATATCATGTTGGAATATAGCTCACCTGCTCCACGGCGCCAAGATGATCGTCCGGACGCCCTGCAGCGCTTCCGCGTCGCCCTCCCCTGACGTCATCCAGCTGCGCTGCTAGTCCGTCTCCATGGCGACCTGACGCTGCGCCCGCTGGACACCAGGGGATTCTCAGCGGTCTCGTGCTGCTGACCCGTGACATCATCCGGCGGCGCTAAGCAAGGTGGTAACCTGGGTAACCACATAAACAAAAAGAAAAGAAAACAAAGTGAAAAAATACAATAATACATACATCGTGCATGATACCATAAAATGCTCTAACAATCGGATATATATATATATATATATGTATATATATATATATATATATATATATATATATATATATAGTGTGATAAACCTTTATTTTATTGTGGCAAATTTTATCCCAACCCCCACCTCCGCATGAACACAGAGGGGTATATTTACTAAGCTCCCGATTTTGACCGAGATGGGGTTTTTTCTTCTTCATCTCGGGAATTTACTAAACTCAAATCTCGGCAGTGATGAGGGCATTCGTATTTTTTTGGAAGTCAAAGAAAAAAATTACGAATGAATACACCATCGGTCAAATACGCCTGTTATTTGGTAGAACTCGGTAATTTACTAAAAAGTGTAATTCACAAACACTGCCGGCAATAGCCAAACACTGCCGTGAAAAAATACAATTCGTAAAAAAAAGCTAAAATAAAACAGACCTGCTTTTTTTTACTGTGTTCTGATAGGCATGCACGGATCCATGAGATCCGTGCATGTTTATCAGTGGGAAGGGATTGGATTGTGTTAAATTTGCTGGACAAAAATGCGTGGGGTCCCCCCCACTAAGCAAAACCAGCCTCGGGCTCTTTGAGCCGGTCCTGGTTCACAAAATATGTGGAAAAAAATTACCGGGGTTCCCCCATATTTCATAAACCAGCACCGGGCTCTGCGCCTGGTCCTGGTTCCAAAAATACGGGGGACAAAAAGCGTAGGGGTCCCCCGTATTTTTGAAACCAGCACCAGGCTCCACTAGCCAGGTACATAATGCCACAGCCGGGGGACACTTTTATATTGGTTCCTGCGGCCCTGGCATTACATACCCAACTAGTCACCCCTGGCCGGGGTACCCTGGAGGAGTGGGAACCCCTTAAATCAAGGGGTTCCCCCTCCAGCCACCCAAGGGCCAGGGGTGAAGCCCGAGGCTGTCCCCCCATCCAAGGGCGGCGGATGGGGGGCTGATAGCCTTTTGTGAAAATGAGAATATTGTTTTTAGTAGCAGTACTACAAGTCCCAGCAAGCCTCCCCCGCAAGCTGGTACTTGGAGAACCACAAGTACCAGCATGCAGTGGAAAACCGGGCCCGCTGGTACCTGTAGTACTACTACTAAAAAAATACCCCAAAAAAGCCAGGACACACACACCGTGAAAGTAAAATTTTATTACATACATGCACACCACCATACATACATACTTACCTATGTTCACACGTGGCTCGGTCCTCTTTCCATGTAGAATCCTAGGGGTACTCTCCTGATTGGCTGTGTGCTCCTGTAGTGTCTGTCAGGCAGCACACGGCACAGATACAATGTAGCGCCTATGCGCTCCATTGTAGCCAATGGTGGGAACTTTGCGGACAGCGGTTGACCGAAAGTAACCTCACCGCTGACCGCAAAGTTCCCACCATTGGCTACAATGGAGCGCATAGGCGCTACATTGTATCTATGCCGTGTGCTGCCTGACAGACACTACAGGAGCACACAGCCAATCAGGAGAGTGCCACGACGTGGCGCTTCCTGATTGGCTGAAGGGACCCTCTTTGACAGGAGTCAGGGGGGGTCCTGGCAGTCGGGGAAAGGGCTCCCATGTGTAAACATCGGACCCCTTTCAGTGCGTGGTCGGGTTTCCATTTTATTTTTTTGCCAAGTACGTGGATTATACAAAGGAAAGAAGATACCCTGGATTATGTGAGTATAATTTTTTTCACAGGTACCCCTAGGATTCTACATGGAGAAGAGGACCGAGCCACGTGTGAACATAGGTAAGTATGTATGTATGGTGGTGTGCATGTCTGTAATAAAATTTTACTTTCACAGTGTGTGTGTCCTGTTTTTTTTGGGGTACTTTTTTAGTAGTAGTACTACAGGTACCAGCGGGCCCGATTTTCCACCGCATGCTGGTACTTGTGGTTCTCCAAGTACCAGCTTGCGGGGGAGGCTTGCTGGGACTTGTAGTACTGCTACTAAAAACAATATTCTCATTTTCACAAAAGGCTATCAGTCCCCCATCCGCCGCCCTTGGATGGGAGGGACAGCCTCGGGCTTCACCCCTGGCCCTTGGGTGGCTTGAAGGGGGGGACCCCTTGATTTAAGGGGTTCCCACTCCTCCAGGGTACCCCAGCCAGGGGTGACTAGTTGGGTATGTAATGCCAGGGCCGCAGGGACCAATATAAAAGTGTCCCCCGGCTGTGGCATTATGTACCTGGCTAGTGGAGCCCGGTGCTGGTTTCAAAAATACGGGGGACCCCTACGCTTTTTGTCCCCCGTATTTTTGGAACCAGGACCAGGCGCAGAGCCCAGTGCTGGTTTATGAAATATGGGGGAACCCCGGTCATTTTTTTCCACATATTTTGTGAACCAGGACCGGCTCAAAGAGCCCGAGGCTGGTTTTGTTTAGGGGGGGGGGACCCCACGCATTATTTTTTTGGAATTTTAACAATATTATTTTTTTTACGAAAGGTGCACAATGAAGCCCAGCACGGATCTCACAGATCCGACCAAGATTCATTGTGTTAATGTCGACAATGTTTTACAATTCACTCCCGTAAAACACTGCCAAAAAATACGAATGACATCGACTTCGGAAAATTCGAAAATGCAGAATACGACAGCTTAGTAAATTAGTCGTAATAAATTCAAAAAGTTGCAATTTTACACTTTCGATGTCATTCGTGTTTGAACTTTAACCTCATTCGGAAAAATACGAATTTTAGTAAATATACCCCAGAGACTGAGAGACAGTGAGTGAGTCTCTCACTGACATTCGGCAGGCTCAGGCAGGATGGTGGGACGACTACTGTCTTCCTCTCTGAGTCCTCCTCCAGCGGTCGACAATGTCCGGGTCGGGCAGCAGAGCAGGGCACACACACACACACTTGAAATTAGCATGTTAATGTTAACTTTTACTTAGCCCGGCCGGAGCTGGGAGCCGGGAGTACAGCCCACAGCGCAGCCACTCAGCCAGGGCGGGAAGGAAGGAAGGGAGGGAGGGAGGGCGCGCGGTGTGACGTGATGACGTCACACTCACACCACGAGGCAGTCGGCTTATGACAGTGGCTGTGGGTGGGCTGGGCTGTATGCGGCCAGCCCACCTGTCCAGGAAGAAGCCGCTGCCGCACAGCTGACAGTGACATGCTGCTCTGTGTGTGAGTGTGGGACCGGCGGGCGGCAGCGCAGCGCAGCGGGACTCGGGAGGGAGTGAATTAAATCAATGGTGTTAGGGCAGCGCGAACGATGCTGCAGCCAGGAGGAGGAGGTTATCCGATCATCGCTGTATCAGTGTGCTACTGCAGCAGCATGCAGACAGCGATGATCGGCGTGACGTGCTGGGAGGGGGATGCTGGACATTAGGGGGTGCCTGTGCGCACCAGGCACCACCCGTGCGCACGCCTATGACCTGCGGGAACGGGACGCCGTACCCCCAGAACATATATCCCCCACCATTCATTGTTATTGATGCTACTGGACTTATTGTTATTACAGGTTGAGTATCCCTTATCCAAAATGCTTGGGACCAGAGGTATTTTGGATATGGGATTTTTCCATATTTTGGAATAATTGCATACCATAATGAGATATCATGGTGATGGGACCCAAGTCTAAGCACAGAATGCATTTATGTTACATATACACCTTATACACATAGCCTAAAGGTAATTTTAGTCAATATTTTTTTATAACTTTTTTCATTAAACAAAGTGTGTCTACATTCACACAATTCATTTATGTTTCATATACACCTTATATACACAGCCTGAAGGTCATTTAATACAGTATTATTAATAACTTTGTGTATTAAACAAAGTTTGTGTACATTGAGCCATCAGAAAACAAAGGTTTCACTATCTCACTCTCACTCAAAAAAGTCTGTATTTCGGAATATTCCGTATTTCGTAATATTTGGATATGGGATACTCAACCTGTAGCAACAAAAATGGATTCACATTTATCTTAATCCACTGTTCCTCATCAGAATTGACATTGATAATTGAACTCAAGTGCAGTCAGCAATAACCACGGTTTTCCATCTAACCCAGGGGTGTCAAAGACAAGGCCCGCGGGCCAAATCCGGCCCGCCAGACCTCGTCTGATGGCCCGCGGTGCCGCCGCCATGAAACCCCCTTCTCCCGAGTGCCCAGCTCGGGGGGGGCGGGGTTTCGCGGAATGACGCGATTGCGTCGTGACATCACGGCGCAAACGTGTCATTCAACGAAACCCCGTCGGAGGAGGGAGAAGGGAGCCGTGCAGACGAGGAGGGAGAGGCGGCTGAAGAGCGGTGAGAACCGCTTCAAATGTAAGTCAGCCCCTCTCCCTTCCTCTCTTTCTCTCTCTCTCCCTCCTTCCACCACCTGCCGCAATGTGTAAAATGGGGACCTGTACCTGCCGCTATGTGTAAAATGGGGACCTGTGCCTGCCACAATGTGTAAAATGGGGACCTGTGCCTGCCACAATGTGTAAAATGGGGACCTGTACCTGCCGCTATGTGTAAAATGGGGACCTGTGCCTGCCACAATGTGTAAAATGGGGACCTGTGCCTGCCACAATGTGTAAAATGGGGACCTGTGCCTGCCACAATGTGTAAAACGGGGACCTGTACCTGCCGCTATGTGTAAAATGGGGACCTGTGCCTGCCACAATGTGTAAAATGGGGACCTGTGCCTGCCACAATGTGTAAAATGGGGACCTGTACCTGCCGCTATGTGTAAAATGGGGACCTGTGCCTGCCACAATGTGTAAAATGGGGACCTGTGCCTGCCACAATGTGTAAAATGGGGACCTGTGCCTGCCACAATGTGTAAAATGGGGACCTGTGCCTGCCACAATGTGTAAAATGGGGACCTGTGCACTATAAAAGGGGGCACATGGCTGGGCACTATAAAAGGGGGCACATGGCTGGGCACTTTAAAAGGGGGCAGATGGCTGGGCACATATAAGGCAGGTGGAGCGGTAAATTTTGGATAGACCTACAGATACAACCGGCCCTTTGATGGGGACCAAACTGCTGATGCGGCCCCCGATGAATTTGAGTTTGACACCCCTGATCTAACCCATTCCCACAGCATTTTTGTTTATTTACTTGCGGTGAGAGACATCTCACAACAATTTGGACATTTTTGTACAGATATAATTTAAGATTCCCACACAATTAGAACGTTACTAACAACAGCTAATTAGTTAGGAGCACTGTGTCTCCTCAATAAAAACTAATTGGTTAATACATTTCCGTTTACTGCATAATTCTTTTTCACTATATTGTCAGGCTGTGTGCAAGTGTTCCCACTGCATCATATCAGAACACTCTGTTACTTACAACAAACACTATTTGTCATCTAGCAGTTTATTCAGGTTTATTACACCTTTATTGTAACATCCTTGACAACAGATAGTGCAAAGAAAAGGGTTGAGCTTTATATATCCACATTATCTATGGAACATGTACGAATATGTACAGGGACTTCATTAAGAGAAATACAGGCAGTAATGGCTGTCTGAAGATTTTGGGCAGTGCGAGGATCGTGTAACAAAAGTTCATTGAGCCTCCATGTCCACGGGTGAGGAGGTGCATCAGATAAGAATACAGAGGCATAGACTGAGACTTGGTCAGACCATGTAATATGGCCAATATGGCAATGAGGTTAGAAGTGTAAGTGTCTATGATCTATAAGAAAATAATTTATGTGCCAGTACACAGAAAGTGGGGCAAAATGAAAGGTATGGAGGGAATGTAAAAGGGAGTGATGGATTTTGTGAGAGTGTTCCAGTTTTTTTAAAGTGACAATCATTTACATAGTAATAACAGGTGATTTTGCCATGTAAATGATTGCCACTGTTAAAAAAAGGAGAATGCGCACATAGGGGTATATTCGATTGAAGTCGAAAGCTGCCGTCTGTCGAAAAGACGTCAATTTTCGACTTTTTAAGGTCGTATTGTGATTCGACCTATTCAATCAAACCCCAAATTTGTCAAAAAAGCACATGGATCGGCGGAATAGCTGCCGATCCACGTACTTGTGTTGAAAATGGGGCCAAAACCTGTCGACCATCTCATTTCGACTTTAAAAAAAGTCGAAGTGAGATGGGCAGAGCCGAGGCGGGGATGGGCAGAGCCGAGGCGGGGACGAGGAGAGCCAAGGCGGGGACCGGGTGAGCAGCGCTGGAGGATGTCACAGCCACCGCTCACAGCAGCGTCCACCCGGCTCCAGCAAGCGAGACCTCGCTTGCTGGAGCCGTGTGGATGCTGCCGTGAGCTGAGGCTGTGATGCAGGGACAGAGAGGAGGGACTGGAGAGGCCGAGAGACTTGGGGGGGTAGACGGGGGAGAGCCATGGGCAGATGGGGAGAGCAGCGCAACAGCAGCGGCTATATAGCCGCTGCTGTAGCACTGCTCTCCCCTGTCTGCCCACGGCTCTCCCCCGTCCCCCCCCCCCCCCCCCGTGCCGTGCATCTCAATTCGACTTTTTTAAAAGTTGAATTCAGATGTCATTTGAATAGCCCAGGTCGGATCCATTCCGGCAAATGAATGTCGGAATGGATCCGACTTCAATTGAATATACCCCAAAATCTTTTCCTTCTTGATTCTCACGCCCTATTATATTCCCCCCATAGTCTTTAACGATAGGATTCTGAATCCTCCACAGATCTACCAATTGGTATTCATGGAGGACTTGACAGAAACCAGGGAGACCAAGAGGAGCTATCTAAGTCAGGATCCAAAGATCAGTTAAAGTCCCTGCCCTGCAACAAACATCCCTCTCTCAGTGGTTCCAGGACTCGCAGGACCTTACTATAAACTGCCACTGATTTTGGCTAGGAGAATAAATATTAACAAAGGTATACATCTATTGAAAAGCTTAGATTCCAAAACCTGACAATGACCTTCAACTAGCACATGATGAGAAAAAGTACGGGAGTGTTCACTTTTAAGTTGAGGGGAAACTTTAAATGGTCTGAGAAGCACCTGGAATATGGTATAGGAGGTCTGCTCATTAAGACATAAAAATACAAAAACTACAAGGAGTTTCTACAGATGCCCTCTTGTGGTACCCCACTACAAAGCCTCCAAGTAACTTGTTCCTGAGTCTCTTATCCCCCCTAATTGAACTATCTGCTGTATCTGAGTCACTGGTGCTGCCAGGGTTAACAGATTACCACTATAACTGATAACTGCAGTGGTAGTGCAACGGGCTTTAGGAGCCAGAGGAGAGAGCAGGTGTGGAGTCCAGAGAGAAGGAGGACAGCTATGTGGCAGTTGGTTGATCCCTGAACTGTGGGGGGAGGGGAGTGTGGCCTAGAGAGCGGGAACAAAAAGAAAAAAAAAGAAAGCGGGAATATAAAGAGTGGGAACAAAAAGAGTTATCACTCTGAGGGAGAGTTCGGTGAGGAAAGCAGAGCTAATGAGAGAACGCACGCTTCGAATACAGCCCGCCGAATGTTGTGAGGAGACAATGGTCCTGCTGAGTAACGCTGCCGGGAAGCTGCTGATGTGTGACCGAGTGAAAGAGCTGACACAGAAGGAGCAGTGCCTCACACCTCCAGCCCAGGAGGTGAGAGGCACAGAGCTGTGCACGGCTGAAGTGATCAGAGCAGCAGGTGATCTCCACTAAGCACACTGAGCATGCAAGTGAGCTTAGGGAGCAGTCCGAGAGACCTACTGTGATCTTAACTCCCTTAAGATCACAGGAGGTCTTTCCGTACACTGGCAAAGACACTACTTTCAGACACAAGAATTCAGTACTTGTCATTCCTAGTAACAGCCAGCTAGTAGTTAACAGCTCCTCAGCCAAAAAGACATTCCCAGCCAGCAAGAGACATATACCCACATAATACTGCATTAACAGAGGACAGTGAGGTTGTATTTATACAGGTGAAACTCAGAAAATTAGAATATCGTGCAAAACTTCATGTATTTCAGTAATTCAACTTAAAAGTAGAGATGTGCACTTGAAATTTTTCGGGTTTTGTGTTTTGGTTTTGGGTTCGGTTCCGCGGCCGTGTTTTGGGTTCGACCGCGTTTTGGCAAAACCTCACCGAATTTTTTTTGTCGGATTCGGGTGTGTTTTGGATTCGGGTGTTTTTTTCAAAAAACACTAAAAAACAGCTTAAATCATAGAATTTGGGGGTCATTTTGATCCCAAAGTATTATTAACCTCAAAAACCATAATTTCCACTCATTTTCAGTCTATTCTGAATACCTCACACCTCACAATATTATTTTTAGTCCTAAAATTTGCACCGAGGTCGCTGGATGACTAAGCTAAGCGACCCTAGTGGCCAACACAAACACCTGGCCCATCTAGGAGTGGCACTGCAGTGTCACGCAGGATGGCCCTTCCAAAAAACACTCCCCAAACAGCACATGACGCAAAGAAGAAAAAAAGAGGCGCAATGAGGTAGCTGTGTGAGTAAGATAAGCGACCCTAGTGGCCGACACAAACACCTGGCCCATCTAGGAGTGGCACTGCAGTGTCACGCAGGATGGCCCTTCCAAAAAACACTCCCCAAACAGCACATGACGCAAAGAAGAAAAAAAGAGGCGCAATGAGGTAGCTGTGTGAGTAAGCTAAGCGACCCTAGTGGCCGACACAAACACCTGGCCCATCTAGGAGTGGCACTGCAGTGTCACGCAGGATGGCCCTTCCAAAAAACACTCCCCAAACAGCACATGACGCAAAGAAGAAAAAAAGAGGCGCAATGAGGTAGCTGTGTGAGTAAGCTAAGCGACCCTAGTGGCCGACACAAACACCTGGCCCATCTAGGAGTGGCACTGCAGTGTCACGCAGGATGGCCCTTCCAAAAAACACTCCCCAAACAGCACATGACGCAAAGAAGAAAAAAAGAGGCGCAATGAGGTAGCTGTGTGAGTAAGCTAAGCAACCCTAGTGGCCGACACAAACACCTGGCCCATCTAGGAGTGGCACTGCAGTGTCACGCAGGATGGCCCTTCCAAAAAACACTCCCCAAACAGCACATGACGCAAAGAAGAAAAAAAGAGGCGCAATGAGGTAGCTGTGTGAGTAAGATAAGCGACCCTAGTGGCCGACACAAACACCTGGCCCATCTAGGAGAGGCACTGCAGTGTCACGCAGGATGGCCCTTCCAAAAAACACTCCCCAAACAGCACATGACGCAAAGAAGAAAAAAAGAGGCGCAATGAGGTAGCTGTGTGAGTAAGCTAAGCGACCCTAGTGGCCGACACAAACACCTGGCCCATCTAGGAGTGGCACTGCAGTGTCACGCAGGATGGCCCTTCTAAAAAACACTCCCCAAACAGCACATGACGCAAAGAAGAAAAAAAGAGGCGCAATGAGGTAGCTGTGTGAGTAAGCTAAGCGACCCTAGTGGCCGACACAAACACCTGGCCCATCTAGGAGTGGCACTGCAGTGTCACGCAGGATGGCCCTTCCAAAAAACACTCCCCAAACAGCACATGACGCAAAGAAGAAAAAAAGAGGCGCAATGAGGTAGCTGTGTGAGTAAGCTAAGCGACCCTAGTGGCCGACACAAACACCTGGCCCATCTAGGAGTGGCACTGCAGTGTCACGCAGGATGGCCCTTCCAAAAAACACTCCCCAAACAGCACATGACGCAAAGAAGAAAAAAAGAGGCGCAATGAGGTAGCTGTGTGAGTAAGCTAAGCGACCCTAGTGGCCGACACAAACACCTGGCCCATCTAGGAGTGGCACTGCAGTGTCACGCAGGATGGCCCTTCCAAAAAACACTCCCCAAACAGCACATGACGCAAAGAAGAAAAAAAGAGGCGCAATGAGGTAGCTGTGTGAGTAAGCTAAGCAACCCTAGTGGCCGACACAAACACCTGGCCCATCTAGGAGTGGCACTGCAGTGTCACGCAGGATGGCCCTTCCAAAAAACACTCCCCAAACAGCACATGACGCAAAGAAGAAAAAAAGAGGCGCAATGAGGTAGCTGTGTGAGTAAGATAAGCGACCCTAGTGGCCGACACAAACACCTGGCCCATCTAGGAGAGGCACTGCAGTGTCACGCAGGATGGCCCTTCCAAAAAACACTCCCCAAACAGCACATGACGCAAAGAAGAAAAAAAGAGGCGCAATGAGGTAGCTGTGTGAGTAAGCTAAGCGACCCTAGTGGCCGACACGAACACCTGGCCCATCTAGGAGTGGCACTGCAGTGTCACGCAGGATGGCCCTTCTAAAAAACACTCCCCAAACAGCACATGACGCAAAGAAGAAAAAAAGAGGCGCAATGAGGTAGCTGTGTGAGTAAGCTAAGCGACCCTAGTGGCCGACACAAACACCTGGCCCATCTAGGAGTGGCACTGCAGTGTCACGCAGGATGGCCCTTCCAAAAAACACTCCCCAAACAGCACATGACGCAAAGAAGAAAAAAAGAGGCGCAATGAGGTAGCTGTGTGAGTAAGCTAAGCGACCCTAGTGGCCGACACAAACACCTGGCCCATCTAGGAGTGGCACTGCAGTGTCACGCAGGATGGCCCTTCCAAAAAACACTCCCCAAACAGCACATGACGCAAAGAAGAAAAAAAGAGGCGCAATGAGGTAGCTGTGTGAGTAAGATAAGCGACCCTAGTGGCCGACACAAACACCTGGCCCATCTAGGAGTGGCACTGCAGTGTCACGCAGGATGGCCCTTCCAAAAAACACTCCCCAAACAGCACATGACGCAAAGAAGAAAAAAAGAGGCGCAATGAGGTAGCTGTGTGAGTAAGATAAGCGACCCTAGTGGCCGACACAAACACCTGGCCCATCTAGGAGTGGCACTGCAGTGTCACGCAGGATGGCCCTTCCAAAAAACACTCCCCAAACAGCACATGACGCAAAGAAGAAAGAAAGAGGCGCAATGAGGTAGCTGTGTGAGTAAGATAAGCGACCCTAGTGGCCGACACAAACACCTGGCCCATCTAGGAGTGGCACTGCAGTGTCACGCAGGATGGCCCTTCCAAAAAACACTCCCCAAACAGCACATGACGCAAATAAAAATGAAAGAAAAAAGAGGTGCAAGATGGAATTGTCCTTGGGCCCTCCCACCCACCCTTATGTTGTATAAACAGGACATGCACACTTTAACCAACCCATCATTTCAGTGACAGGGTCTGCCACACGACTGTGACTGAAATGACGGGTTGGTTTGGACCCCCACCGAAAAAGAAGCAATTAATCTCTCCTTGCACAAACTGGCTCTACAGAGGCAAGATGTCCACCTCATCATCATCCTCCGATATATCACCGTGTACATCCCGCTCCTCACAGATTATCAATTCGTCCCCACTGGAATCCACCATCTCAGCTCCCTGTGTACTTTGTGGAGGCAATTGCTGCTGGTCAATGTCTCCACGGAGGAATTGATTATAATTCATTTTAATGAACATCATCTTCTCCACATTTTCTGGAAGTAACCTCGTACGCCGATTGCTGACAAGGTGAGTGGCGGCACTAAACACTCTTTCGGAGTACACACTTGTGGGAGGGCAACTTAGGTAGAATAAAGCCAGTTTGTGCAAGGGCCTCCAAATTGCCTCTTTTTCCTGCCAGTATAAGTACGGACTGTCTGACGTGCCTACTTGGATGCGGTCACTCATATAATCCTCCACCATTCTTTCAATGGTGACAGAATCATATGCAGTGACAGTAGACGACATGTCCGTAATCGTTGTCAGGTCCTTCAGTCCGGACCAGATGTCAGCATCAGCAGTCGCTCCAGACTGCCCTGCATCACCGCCAGCGGGTGGGCTCGGAATTCTGAGCCTTTTCCTCGCACCCCCAGTTGCGGGAGAATGTGAAGGAGGAGATGTTGACAGGTCGCGTTCCGCTTGACTTGACAATTTTGTCACCAGCAGGTCTTTGAACCCCAGCAGACTTGTGTCTGGCGGAAAGAGAGATCCAAGGTAGGTTTTAAATCTAGGATCGAGCACGGTGGCCAAAATGTAGTGCTCTGATTTCAACAGATTGACCACCCGTGAATCCTTGTTAAGCGAATTAAGGGCTCCATCCACAAGTCCCACATGCCTAGCGGAATCGCTCCCTTTTAGCTCCTCCTTCAATGCCTCCAGCTTCTTCTGCAAAAGCCTGATGAGGGGAATGACCTGACTCAGGCTGGCAGTGTCTGAACTGACTTCACGTGTGGCAAGTTCAAAAGGTTGCAGAACCTTGCACAACGTTGAAATCATTCTCCACTGCGCTTGAGACAGGTACATTCCACCTCCAATATCGTGCTCAATTGTATAGGCTTGAATGGCCTTTTGCTGCTCCTCCAACCTCTGAAGCATATAGAGGGTTGAATTCCACCTCGTTACCACTTCTTGCTTCAGATGATGGCAGGGCAGGTTCAGGCGTTTTTGGTGGTGCTCCAGTCTTCTGTACGTGGTGCCTGTACGCCGAAAGTGTCCCGCAATTCTTCTGGCCACCGACAGCATCTCTTGCACGCCCCTGTCGTTTTTTAAAAAATTCTGCACCACCAAATTCAAGGTATGTGCAAAACATGGGACGTGCTGGAATTTGCCCATATTTAATGCACACACAATATTGCTGGCGTTGTCCGATGCCACAAATCCACAGGAGAGTCCAATTGGGGTAAGCCATTCCGCGATGATCTTCCTCAGTTGCCGTAAGAGGTTTTCAGCTGTGTGCGTATTCTGGAAACCGGTGATACAAAGCGTAGCCTGCCTAGGAAAGAGTTGGCGTTTGCGAGATGCTGCTACTGGTGCCGCTGCTGCTGTTCTTGCGGCGGGAGTCCATACATCTACCCAGTGGGCTGTCACAGTCATATAGTCCTGACCCTGCCCTGCTCCACTTGTCCACATGTCCGTGGTTAAGTGGACATTGGGTACAACTGCATTTTTTAGGACACCGGTGAGTCTTTTTCTGACGTCCGTGTACATTCTCGGTATCGCCTGCCTAGAGAAGTGGAACCTAGATGGTATTTGGTAACGGGGGCACACTACCTCAAGAAATTGTCTAGTTCCCTGTGAACTAACGGCGGATACCGGACGCACGTCTAACACCAACATAGTTGTCAAGGCCTCAGTTATCCGCTTTGCAACAGGATGACTGCTGTGATATTTCATCTTCCTCGCAAAGGACTGTTGGACAGTCAATTGCTTGGTGGAAGTAGTAAAAGTGGGCTTACGACTTCCCCTCTGGGATGACCATCGACTCCCAGCAGCAACAACAGCAGCGCCAGCAGCAGTAGGCGTTACACGCAAGGATGCATCGGAGGAATCCCAGGCAGGAGAGGACTCGTCAGAATTGCCAGTGACATGGCCTGCAGGACTATTGGCATTCCTGGGGAAGGAGAAAATTGACACTGAGGGAGTTGGTGGGGTGGTTTGCGTGAGCTTGGTTACAAGAGGAAGGGATTTACTGGTCAGTGGACTGCTTCCGCTGTCACCCAAAGTTTTTGAACTTGTCACTGACTTATTATGAATGCGCTGCAGGTGACGTATAAGGGAGGATGTTCCGAGGTGGTTAACGTCCTTACCCCTACTTATTACAGCTTGACAAAGGCAACACACGGCTTGACAAATGTTGTCCGCATTTCTGTTGAAATACTTCCACACCGAAGAGCTGATTTTTTTGGTATTTTCACCAGGCATGTCAACGGCCATATTCCTCCCACGGACAACAGGTGTCTCCCCGGGTGCCTGACTTAAACAAACCACCTCACCATCAGAATCCTCCTTGTCAATTTCCTCCCCAGCGCCAGCAACACCCATATCCTCCTCATCCTGGTGTACTTCAACACTGACATCTTCAATCTGACTATCAGGAACTGGACTGCGGGTGCTCCTTCCAGCACTTGCAGGGGGCGTGCAAATGGTGGAAGGTGCATGCTCTTCACGTCCAGTGTTGGGAAGGTCAGGCATCGCAACCGACACAATTGGACTCTCCTTGTGGATTTGGGATTTCGAAGAACGCACAGTTCTTTGCGGTGCTTTTGCCAGCTTGAGTCTTTTCATTTTTCTAGCGAGAGGCTGAGTGCTTCCATCCTCATGTGAAGCTGAACCACTAGCCATGAACATAGGCCAGGGCCTCAGCCGTTCCTTGCCACTCCGTGTGGCAAATGGCATATTGGCAAGTTTACGCTTCTCCTCCGACAATTTTATTTTAGATTTTGGAGTCCTTTTTTTACTAATATTTGGTGTTTTGGATTTTACATGCTCTGTACTATGACATTGGGCATCGGCCTTGGCAGACGACGTTGCTGGAATTTCATCGTCTCGGCCATGACTAGTGGCAGCAGCTTCAGCACGAGGTGGAAGTGGATCTTGATCTTTCCCTAATTTTGGAACCTCAACATTTTTGTTCTCCATATTTTAATAGGCACAACTAAAAGGCACCTCAGGTAAACAATGGAGATGGATGGATACTAGTATACTTATGGATGGACCAGCGACTGCCGACACAGAGGTAGCTACAGCCGTGGACTACCGTACTGTGTCTGCTGCTAATATAGACTGGATGATAATGAGATGAAATTAATATATATATATATATATATATATATAATATCACTAGTACTGCAGCCGGACAGGTATATATATTTATTATGTAATTACTGAGGACGGACCTGCTGGACACTGTCAGCTCAGCAGCACCGCAGACTGCTACAGTAAGCTACTATAGTAGTATGTATCAAGAAGAAAGAGAAAAAAAAAAACCACGGGTAGGTGGTATACAATTATGGATGGACCAGCGACTGCCGACACAGAGGTAGCTACAGCCGTGGACTACCGTACTGTGTCTGCTGCTAATATAGACTGGATGATAATGAGATGAAATTAATATATATATATATATATATATATAATATCACTAGTACTGCAGCCGGACAGGTATATATATTTATTATGTAATGACTGATGACGGACCTGCTGGACACTGTCAGCTCAGCAGCACCGCAGACTGCTACAGTAAGCTACTATAGTAGTATGTATCAAGAAGAAAGAGAAAAAAAAAACCACGGGTAGGTGGTATACAATTATGGATGGACCAGCGACTGCCGACACAGAGGTAGCTACAGCCGTGGACTACTGTACTGTGTCTGCTGCTAATATAGACTGGATGATAATGAGATGAAATTAATATATATATATATATATATATAATATCACTAGTACTGCAGCCGGACAGGTATATATATTTATTATGTAATGACTGATGACGGACCTGCTGGACACTGTCAGCTCAGCAGCACCGCAGACTGCTACAGTAAGCTACTATAGTAGTATGTATCAAGAAGAAAGAGAAAAAAAAAAACCACGGGTAGGTGGTATACAATTATGGATGGACCAGCGACTGCCGACACAGAGGTAGCTACAGCCGTGGACTACCGTACTGTGTCTGCTGCTAATATAGACTGGATGATAATGAGATGAAATTAATATATATATATATATATATATATATATATATATATAATATCACTAGTACTGCAGCCGGACAGGTATATATATTTATTATGTAATGACTGATGACGGACCTGCTGGACACTGTCAGCTCAGCAGCACCGCAGACTGCTACAGTAAGCTACTATAGTAGTATGTATCAAGAAGAAAGAGAAAAAAAAACCACGGGTAGGTGGTATACAATTATGGATGGACCAGCGACTGCCGACACAGAGGTAGCTACAGCCGTGGACTACCGTACTGTGTCTGCTGCTAATATAGACTGGATGATAATGAGATGAAATTAATATATATATATATATAATATCACTAGTACTGCAGCCGGACAGGTATATATATTTATTATGTAATGACTGATGACGGACCTGCTGGACACTGTCAGCTCAGCAGCACCGCAGACTGCTACAGTAAGCTACTATAGTAGTATGTATCAAGAAGAAAGAGAAAAAAAAAACCACGGGTAGGTGGTATACAATTATGGATGGACCAGCGACTGCCGACACAGAGGTAGCTACAGCCGTGGACTACCGTACTGTGTCTGCTGCTAATATAGACTGGATGATAATGAGATGAAATTAATATATATATATATATATATATATATATAATATCACTAGTACTGCAGCCGGACAGGTATATATATTTATTATGTAATGACTGATGACGGACCTGCTGGACACTGTCAGCTCAGCAGCACCGCAGACTGCTACAGTAAGCTACTATAGTAGTATGTATCAAGAAGAAAGAGAAAAAAAAAAACACGGGTAGGTGGTATACAATTATGAATGGACCAGCGACTGCCGACACAGAGGTAGCTACAGCCGTGGACTACCGTACTGTGTCTGCTGCTAATATAGACTGGATGATAATGAGATGAAATTAATATATATATATATATATATATATAATATCACTAGTACTGCAGCCGGACAGGTATATATATTTATTATGTAATGACTGATGACGGACCTGCTGGACACTGTCAGCTCAGCAGCACCGCAGACTGCTACAGTAAGCTACTATAGTAGTATGTATCAAGAAGAAAAAAAAAAAACACGGGTAGGTGGTATACATATACAATTATATATATATTATATACAATTATATATATATATATATATATATATATATATATATATTAAACTGGTGGTGATTAATTAAACTGGTGGTCAGGTCACTGGTCACACTATCAGCAACTTGCAAGTAGTACTCCTAAGCAGACAATCACAATATATACTGGTGGTCAGTGTGGTCACAATGGCAGTGTGGCACTCTAGCAGCAGAGTGCCAGCAAAAGTGTGCACTGTACGTTAAAATATGTACTCCTGCTCTCAGACTCTAACTGCTCCCCACTGTCTCCCCCACAAGTCAGATATACAGTCACACTATCACTTCAGCAAGTAGTAGTACTCCTCCTAATGCTCCCCAAAATTACTAAAGTAAATAATACTGTGTCTCTCTCTACTCTAGTAGTCTCACTCTCTATAAACGGAGAGGACGCCAGCCACGTCCTCTCCCTATCAATCTCAATGCACGTGTGAAAATGGCGGCGACGCGCGGCTCCTTATATAGAATCCGAGTCTCGCGATAGAATCCGAGCCTCGCGAGAATCCGACAGCGGGATGATGACGTTCGGGCGCGCTCGGGTTAACCGAGCAAGGCGGGAAGATCCGAGTCGCTCGGACCCGTGTAATAAAAACTGAAGTTCGGGCGGGTTCGGTTTCCGAGGAACCGAACCCGCTCATCTCTACTTGAAAGGTGAAACTAATATGTTATATAGACTCATTACATGCAAAGTGAGATATTTCAAGCCTTTATTTGTTATAATTTTGATGATTGTGGTTTACAACTTAAAAAAAAAAACGAATCCAAAATCTCAGAAAATTCAAATATTACATAAAATCAATAAACAAAGGATTTTAAATACAGAAATGTCGTCCCTCTGAAAAGTATACTCATGCATATGTACTCAGTACTTGGATGGGGCTCCTTTTTCATGAATTACTGCCTCAATGCAGTGTGGCATGGATTCTATCAGCCTGTGGCACTGCTGAGGTGTTATGGAAGACCAGGATGCTTTAATAGCGGCCTTCACCTCTTTTGCATTGTTTGGTCTCATGTCTCTCATCTTTCTCTTGGCAATACCCCATAGATTCTCTATGGGGTTCAGGTCAGGCGAGTTTGCTGGCCAGTTCAGCATAGTAATCCTATGGTCATTGAACCAGGTTTTGGTACTTTTGGCAGTGTGGGCAGGTGCCAAGTCCTGCCGGAAAATTAAGTCAGCATCTCCATAAAGCTTGTATGCTGAAGGAAGCATGAAGTGCTCTAAAATGTCCTGGTAGATGGCTAAGTTGACTCTGGATTTAATAAAGCACAGTGGACCAACACCAGCAGATGACATGGCTCCCCAATTCAACACAGACTGTGGAAACTACACACTGGACTTCAAGCATCTTGGATTGTGTGTTTCTCCATTCTTACTCCATACTCTGGGACCATGGTTTCCAAATGAGATGCAAAATTTGCTCTCATCAGAAAAGAGGACTTTGGACCACTGAGCAACAGACCATTTATCTTTTTTTTAGCCCAGGTAAGACGCTTCTGACATTGTTTGTTGTTCAGGAGCAGCTTTACAAGAGGAATATGACATTTGAAGCCCATGTCCATGATCCGTCTGTGGGTAGTGGTTCTTGATGCACTAACTCCAGCCTCAGTCTACTCCTTGTGAAACTCCCCCACACTTTTGAAGGGCCTTTTCCTGACAATCCCTTCCACTTAACTTTCTTATAATGTGCTTTGATACAGCACTTTGAAAACATCCAACTTCTTTTGCAATTTCCTTTTGAGGCTTTCCCTCCTTGTGGAGAGTGTCAATGATGGTTTTCTACACAACTGTCAGGTCAGCAGTCTTCCCCATGATTGTGAATTGTACTGAATCAGACTGAGAGACCATTTAAAGCAGAGGTTCTCAAACTCGGTCCTCGGGGGCACACACAGTGCATGTTTTGCAGGTCTCCTCACAGAATCGCAAGTGAAATAATTATCTCCACCTGTGGACCTTTTTAAATGTGTCAGTGAGTAATTAATACACCTGTGCACCTGCTGGGTTACCTGCAAAACATGCACTGTGTGTGCCCCCGAGGACAGAGTTTGAGAACCTCTGATTTAAAGGCTCAGGAACCCCTTGCAGGTGGTTTGGATTAATTAGCTGATTAGGGTGTGACACTTTGTGCCTACAATATTGAACCTTTTCACAATATTCTAATTTTCTGAGATTTTGGATTTGGGGTTTTCTTAAGCTGTTAGCCACAATCATCAAACTTATAACAAATAAAGGCTTGAAATATCTCACTTTGCATGTAATGAGTCTATATAATATATTAGTTTCACCTTTTAAGTTGAATTACTGAAATAAATTAACTTTTGCACGATATTCTAATTTTCGAGGTTTCACCTGTAGAAGGTCTGCTGCAGGAGAGAGAGAGAGAGAGAGTAGACTGCCAGTGGAGAGCCTAGTCAGCTAGCCTCAGCCTGTTGTTCCATTAAGCAGGGAAGACTATACCACTCTTAGGATCCTGCCACACAGAGAGAGACTTGTAGCTACAGCAGTCACAGGGAGACCCCGACGTCTATTTTGGCTTATTACCCCCACATGAATAGACTTAGCCAGCACGTGTCTGTACAAGCCTAGTTCACTTCTCCAGAGCACAGTTAATCTTGAGGCTGTATTAGTTCTCCAATTCATTGCCTGAACTGCATCATATGTTATGACTCACTGATAACCGTCAGCTCTGATCTGCTTGCCTTTAATACTAAGGAACCGTACTGCTCAATCCTACTAGCTGCTTTGAAAACTACTTTAACCTACACGCTATCTTCTGATTTAAGCCTTTACTGCCTCCTGCATGCTGGTTCTAATGCTAAGGATTTGCACCGCACTTCTCATTGCTTTTCATTCTGCTTTACACACTGATTCACTGCTGCTCAGGACCTACAGCAATTATCTTTTAGGCAGCAGCCTTTATTTATGAGGGACATCCACATATTAGGAGTCCCAGGTTCAGAGACTGAGCCATAGAGAGCTCTAGCTGCCACCCTGTGGACAGTTTACAGTACTACAGCATCATTCTTCTTGACAGTATATCTTACCTGCACATTTGTGATTGTTATGTTATGTCAGGTTCATTGAAAGTGCATGTCCCCAGAGGCGGAACTACCGCCAGTGCAACCAGTGCGTTGCACTGGGGCCCGCCTCTGTCCAGGGGCCCAAAGCATGTAATGAGTCAAACTGACTCATTACATGCCGCTGTGCGATGCGGGCAAACGCTGCCCGCAGCGCATAGCCGCTCGGAGAGAGGAGAGGAGCAGCGGTAGTGTACGGGGGAGAAGGAGGAGGAGGGAGCCGAAGGAGGGAGCCGCAGCAGCGCTTTAATACTGGTGGAGGCGCTGCTGCTGCTGCCCCTCTGCTTCACTATAGGCTGTCTTCCGAGAACAGCCTATAGTGAAGCAGAGGGGCAGCAGCAGCAGCGCCTCCACCAATGACACAGCGCTGCTGCGGCTCCCTCCTCCACCTCCCTCCTCCTTCTCTCCAGCCCGGGAATCGTCTGACGCTGCACCGAGGAGCCTGAGCCAGCGGAGACGCCGGAGAGGGTAAGTATAATTCTTTCTTTCTGTCTCTTTCTTTCTGTCTCTTTCTTTCTTTGTTGGGACTGCCTGCCACTATGTGTAAAAATGGGGGACTGCCTGCCGCAATGTGTAAAAATGGGGGACTGCCTGCCGCTATGTGTAAAAAGGGGGAATCTGCCTGCCGCAATGTGTAAAAATGGGGAATCTGCCTGCCGCAATGTGTAAAAATGGGGGACTGCCTGCCGCAATGTGTAAAAATGGGGGACTGCCTGCCGCAATGTGTAAAAAGGGGGAATCTGCCTGCCGCAATGTGTAAAAAGGGGGGACTGCCTGCCGCTATGTGTAAAAATGGGGAATCTGCCTGCCGCTATGTGTAAAAAGGGGGAATCTGCCTGCCGTAATGTGTAAAAAGGGGGACTGCCTGCCACAATGTGTAAAAAGGGGGAATCTGCCTGCTGCAATGTGTAAAAATGGGGGACTGCCTGCCGCTATGTGTAAAAAGGGGGAATCTGCCTGCCGCAATGTGTAAAAATGGGGAATCTGCCTGCCGCAATGTGTAAAAATGGGGGACTGCCTGCCGCAATGTGTAAAAACAGGGGACTGCCTGCAGCAATGTGTAAAAAGGGGGAATCTGCCTGCTGCAATGTGTAAAAAAGGGGGACTGTCTGCTGCAATGTGTAAAAATGGGGAATCTGCCTGCCGCTATGTGTAAAAAGGGGGAATCTGCCTGCCGTAATGTGTAAAAAGGGGGACGCTGTCTGCCGTAATGTGTAACAAGGGCACGCTGTCTGCCGTAATGTGTAAAAAGGGGACGCTGTCTGCCATAATGTGTAAAAAGGGGGACGCTGTCTGCCGTTATGTGTAAAAAGTGTACGCTGTCTGCCGCTATGTTTAACAAGGGCGCGCTGTCTGCCGTTATGTGTAAAAAGTGTACGCTGTCTGCCGCTATGTGTAATAAGGGCACGCTGTCTGCCGTTATGCGTAAAAAGGGGACACTGTCTGCCGTTATGTGTAAAAAGTGCACGCTGTCTGCCGTAATGTGTAAAAAGGGGGACGCTGTCTGCCGTTATGTGTAAAAAGTGTGCGCTGTCTGCCGCTATGTTTAACAAGGGCACGCTGTCTGCCGTTATGTGTAAAAAGTGTACGCTGTCTGCCGTTATGTGTAAAAAGTGTACGCTGTCTGTCGCTATGTGTAACAAGGGCACGCTGTCTGCCGTAATGTGTAAAAAGGGGGACGCTGTCTGCCGTAATGTGTAAAAAGGGGACGCTGTCTGCCGTAATGTGTAAAAAGAGGAATCTGTCCGCTGTAAGGTGTAAAAGGATCTCTACCTGGTGTAGTGGTGCTACTGTGCGGCGTAATTTGAAGAATGGAGACTACTGTGCACCGTTTTATGAATTGGTATTATTTTGTGGCCACACCCCTTCCCCACGAAGCCACGCCACTATGTATTTTTGCGCGCGCCTAAGGCGCGCACTGCCCCTGTTTTGCATGCAGGGGTGGGGCTCCGATGCCGTTTCTTGCACACAGTGCTAAAATGTCTAGTTACGGCACTGTTGCTAGGTATCCATTTCTCTGGCCCTAAGCAGGTCCCCCCCACCAGATCCTCTCCAGGGGTGAGGGGGTGGACTTGGATGGGATGTGGGGGGGGGCAAAGCATTTTGTCGCACCTGGGCCCACCGCTCGCTAGTTCCGCCACTGCATGTCCCCATTGTGTTACTTTTTGACAGGTAATGTTATATCACAAATTCTTGCAAAGCTTAACCAAGTTAAATTCGGTGACCAGTTATTCTGCCTGTCATAAAGCGGTGACCAGTTATTCTGGTCGTCAAATAAATATTTAGTCACCATCCTAATGTGTGGTATCTATTGGGGGTTCTCTGGGGGTCCTGATCCTTCTGCCTGAAGCCTGTAAGTGAGATCCGGAAGAAGCCGATATCATCGGAGATCAGGTACGGCTGATATCAGCACCAACACTTCACTACCACCTACTTACTTTACCTTGGTAGTATCACACTCTTACTCCAAGAAATAGAGGAATAATACACTGTATAGTGATGACACCCAGCACCTAATAATACCCCTTTCAGACTAGCAAAAATTTCGCGGGTTATGGCACGTAAACGCACATCCACCTGGGATTTTGCTTAATCTGAAAGGGTGCTAAAGCAAAGTCCCGGTTCTAGCATCCCAGCATTTCATCCCAGCTCGCGACCTGGGTTGAAGCCGGAATCGACCAGAGATGCGTGCAGTGGGAACAGGTAAGCCAGGTCAAGGCGACCCGGCACCCGTTCTCTGCATAGGAGGAGGTGGCACTTGGAGATGATCATCTCCAAGCACCACCTCCTGTTGCATCAGCGGGGACGTCACTAAGCTGGCAATATGCGGTTCGGGCCGCAAGTCTGAAAGGGGTCTTAACCCAGATCGCAACTAGGAAGCACCTAAGTACACATTCCTGGGTGCGACTCGGCTCAGTAAGTCAGAAAAGGGTATTAGTTGACATGAGAAAAAGCAATGTAGGGTGGGGTTGAGGTAAAGCCTTTCCTGCAGTATATGCATAACCCAGTAACAACAGGACAGCATGTAGAGCTATATAGAGAGAGAGGCAGAACACGGCAACCACTAGATCGTTGTTTGGCCCTCAATACCCCTGTAACCCACAAGACTCACCACCAGCCCTTCAGATACGGAGCAGGGGCACTATTCCAGTAGTGTAGCTATTGGTCATAGAGGAGGCCAGTGGAGTCCGCTCTGTACAGCCAGCACAATGGATGTCGGCAGCAGCACACTGGGAGCAGTCAGCAATGACAGAGGACCCCACAGGAAGAAGCAGCAGCAGCCTCTAGGGGACCACACATGCAGGTGGAGGCAGAAGCAAACTAGCAGTGGCAAGGCTTGGCTGTGGCATACCCTCCACCATTTTAAACATAAAAATTGGTAAAATTAGGAAAGGGGGCATGGGCTCGGGTAAAGGGGGCATGGCCATGCCTTTTTCCTATACTTTCAATGGAAGTTTGGAGAGCCAAAAATCGGAACAGACCATAAAAAAGGAACTATACCTGCCAAAAAGGTACAGCTGGAGGGTATGCTGTGTGTGGATCGCAACCAGCCAAGTCATGGTGCTTTGGCTCACTCCGGGACCTGGAGGAAAATGAGGCCCCCATTATCACATGGACAGGCCGCAACCCTGAGGGCCATAGGAAATGAGCCCCAGCTCCACAAACCAAGACTACCAGGGCTGGTAGAGCGGGTGGGACAAGGGGATAGCTGCAGGGAGCGAATGTGGGCACTGTGGAAACACCAGGCAGAAGCTCCTCTCAGACCCGTCCACCCCAGTTGCCGGTCAGGACACACCCTGCTCAGTATGCATAGTTGCATTTGGGGCCTGATTAAGGAATGGATGCAGTTCATACAGCATCTTTGGACACAGCTGATGAACAAATATATGCTAATGCCACAGGAGGCATCTTACGCAAGTAGAGGTCTCCAGGATGCTTGTGTTATCTGTTGCTGCATCTGAAGACGCAGCATAGCAACACTTGCATAAACATTGGCCATCTGAGTATCCCTCAGGTTATGCATGATGGACTGGGCTGTTCACACCTCTTGGGCAGTGAAATCTGTATCCTAACATACAGACCCTGGCCTTGCCACTCCGTGAATATGGAGGTGACATCCCCATTTTCAGGAATGCTTCCCAGGTTGCGCCATATAGACAAGTCCCAAATGACTCATCCGGGTTGGGTATAACTCCTTGGTCAGCATACCTCCGCCAGTATCCCGGCAGCGGAATGCCGATTTTGGTGAGTGCAAGAAGCCCCTTGCGGGCTTGCTGCACTCGCCACGCAGCGGGCTCAGCCACTGTATGGATGAGAATAGTCCCTGCTAGTCAGCATGCCTCAGGGTTCGGGATGTAGGGGGAGGTGTCGTAACCGCCGGTCACATAACTACATCCCACTCATCCACCCTGTGCATCTCATCCATATAAATAAAGCAACTGGGAGTCAGAATTATAAATTGCGAGAATGCACTGATAAACTTGATATGTGACAATTGAGCATATGTGTGCGACTGAATCTGAATCTATGTAAAAGGGCTCTGATGCGAGAGGTTGCGGTATTTTCTCACGACAAACTCTGTTGTGCGTAATCTGTGACTTTGTACGTGCGTAATCCATGTTCCTGTGCAATCAGTTTTGCTGCGCAGCATTTGTAGTACACTATAAGAAACTTATCACTGCATCTGCGTTGCGAGCAAGGCGCAAAATATAAAAGTGCAGTATGTTAATCCTCTTGTAGCGCCTCAGTCGCACCGGGCGACTCGTGCCATATGGTATATAGAGGGCACATATGTATAACTTCAAATTGTTGGGACCCAAAGCTACTGTATCATGCAAGTAGGACTGAAAAGTTACTTGAAAAGTAATACTAATAAGGTGTTAAACACTTCCTAATAAAACTTTTTCTTTTTTGGTTACTTATTGCTGATGATGTCAGTCACCAAGAGGATTATTTTGTGATCTCAAAATCTTGAGGGAAACTGAGATAAAAAAAATTGTAAGGGTGTTGCACATTATATAAGAACCATCTGGAAGTTCAACTTACAGTACAAATGCAGGTACTACACAGAAGGTCAGAGAAGCTGGACTGATTCTTCTAGGGAAGAGATGCATGTCTTCTTCTGATTGCACTTGGAAATAAGGTAACCCCCCCCCAATACAATTTTACCATTTGATGTCATGTTTACCTAAATATTTGCTATTGTAATTGTACCTGTCAAGTTGATAATGTTAATAATTCCATAGTACATAATACTCTGTGATTATTCATTATACCATTATCAATAGCTGTTAAATGCTAAGGCTGACTGTTATAATATGCGATATTATCTTGTTTAAGGACATGATAATATACTGTGCCTTTTATGGTAAAATAAAATAAATTGCTGTACAGTAGTTGCTATGGGTGATTTAAAATAACTGCAAAATAATTTTACAATGATAAAGTACATCTCAGTGAAGTCAGATGTCATCCCTTGTCTTCAACTGCTACAAGCACAACAATTATTTAATTTTATATCCAACAGAAAAGGGGAAACACTGGCCTATTTACTAATACTGTAGGTACCCATTGGTGACAATAATGTAATACTTATCCATGCAATTTATCAAGAAAATATTGTTAGGGCAGCTAAGCGATACACTTGCCTTGAATAGAAAGAATTGACTTATCACTTTGCTAAGTTTGTCTATGCCAACATGCACTAGTGTGAAATAGTAAATCCACTAAGAAAAAATGCAAAAGTGTAAATATAAGCATATATAATGTACGGTGATAACAGAAAAAGTATTGCGGCGTGTAAGAACCTCTTTGACACTCTTCTATTAGGATTCCCAATGCAAAGACAGGCTTTTAAATCTTCAATAATTCATCCTGTCTATAATATTATTTATGCTTCGCTTCTGCTTGTATATAAGGACTTTTTTGCAAGGACCAGAATCTAGAAATGCCACTAGTTAATACTAGGAATTGCTAAACATTTATAGTAATAAAGTAATGTGAAAATAGAAATGAAAATCCCATCTAATAAATGAACATTTACAGCTATTACAGCCCTGAAAAAGTTACAGTACTATTTGCTGAAAACGTACAAATATATAAAAGCTGATTTAGCTGGTTAACGAAATGCACTAACTGATACGTTAGTCCAGGAATATTGCCTGACCTTGACACCAGTGTATCCAGCAGTGTCCAGAGTTACTTTCTAAACTGTTTTTCCTTTCAAATTATTGTTTGTAATTGCTATCATTCATGACTTCAACACATGTATAAATTGAAAAATGAAACTTTTAACTGTGTCATTTGTAAATGTATGCCAGGTGAATGTGCCTGCTAAAAGCAATGATGGCATCGGGAAACAATGCAAATGTCAGTGTTGTACAGGTTTGGAAAGTTTCACAGCTCTTTAAATAAACGGTATTTACGTCAATACACTACTAGTAAACGCATCACTATCATTTAGAAATATGAGCTCCAACCTATTCACTCCAAGTACATTAAACCTTATTATACTTGCAAGATAGGACTTGGATGTGGACTAAACAAACAAAAACTATTTGTGTACATGCTGAAATGCTGAAAAAAAATTGTTCACATGCCAACGTTTTTGCTCAGGCTAATGATGTGACAGATGCTTTATCATTCACAGGATAGGTCATGATTTTGTTTTATATTTTCAGCATCATTGACACAATAAGTAGCGAGGACTGATGCAAGAACATGAAATCACGTGCAGCGACAGGTAGTTGTGTATAGTAGCTAGAAATAGTGGGCCTGATTTTGATTTTGAAATAAAGCAAAAAAAAATAAAAAAATCACCTGGACAAAACCATGTTGCACTGTAAGTGGGCAGATGTAAAATGTGCAGAGAGATTTAGATTTGGGTGGGGTTTGTCAAAACTGAACTCTAAATTGCCTTACATTTGTGGTCTACATAGAAAAGCAGCCAGTATTTAACCTGCACAGGAAAAATATATTTAATGTATTTGCTTCCCTTGCATTGCAAGATGGTTGGTTCCAGATACAAAGGGCCTAATTCAGACCTGATCGCTGGGCATCGATTTTTGCTGTCCTGCGATCAGGTAGTCACTGCCTACAGGGAAAGGGTTTTTTGTGTGTGCTGGTGTGCGATCGCATGTGCCGAAGAACTGCAAAAACGGCAGTTTGTGCAGTCTCTGCACAGCCCAGGGCTTACTCACCTGCTGCGATGATCGGGGCCGGAGCTGACGTCATGAATCCTCCCACAAAACGCCTGGTCCCTCCTGCATTTTTCCGGACACTCCCTAGAAACGGTCAGTTGCCACCCATGTCCTCTTCCTGTCAACCTCCCGTCACTGACCGTCGCTCCCCGTCGCTGCGGACCATCGTGCCTATGCATTGCAGTGCATGCGCAGTTCAGACCTGATCGCCCACTGTGCTAAAACGCACAGCAACGATCAGGTCTGAATTACCCCCAAAGTTACTTGCTTTTCTTGCTTTACTTCCAAATCAGAATCAGGCTTTGTGTGCAGTAATAAGTAGTAATGTGTAAGTAGCATTTAGCAGCACATGGTAGGAAGCAGAAATGTGTAGTAACAAGAGTTGAATGTTGTATCAAGTAGTAAAATATAATATCAACTATAGTAATAGCATAAAGTAAGCAGTAGTAATGTGTAGTAGCAACTACTGTAGTAGTAGTAGTAGACAGTAGTGACGTGTATTAGCTCTTTGTTAGTATGCCCTAGCAAGTAGAGATGTCTAGATACAATTGGTATCATGCAGTAGCAAGTAGTAACATGCAGTAGCACGCAGTAACATGTAGTAGCATGCAGTAGCAACTAGTAACATGTAGTAGCAACTAGTAGCATGCAGTAGCAAGTAGTAACATGTAGTAGCATGCAGTAGCAAGTAGAAATGTGTAGAATCAACTAATAGCATGGAGTAGCAAGTAGAAGTGTGTAGTAACAAGAAGTAGCATGCAGTAGCAATTAGTAATGTGTAGTAGCAACAACTAGTAGTGTGCATAAATAAATAGAAGTGTGTAATAGCAAAAAGCAAAAAGTAATTAGCAGTAGAAAGTAGTATTATGATTTGTGAAGTAACAAACAGTAGTGTGCAGCTGCAGGGTCTGCAGGCTACCTGTGGTAGAGAGCACCTATTAATTATGTATATTTTCATGAAGTATTAGTATACTGTATACTCGGACAGCTGTTGTTCATCAACCAAATAAAATGAACTAAACAGGAGCGAAAAAACAAATATGACAATTTCTTATATAATATTTTAGAATATGTAAAGTCACTGTTATATTTGGCATAGTATGTGATACCATGCATTTACATGTCTGTAAAGTCTGCTGTGTGGGTGGCTGTTCCTTATCCAAGTAACAGTGAGAAAGTCAATCTGTCTGGAGTTGAAATTCATAAACATTTCTGAAATTTGGGTCCAGGCATTAATTATGTGTGAATCAGGGAAAACAAAGCATCTCATAGAAAGTAAATCATACAATGTCAGGCATACAAAAATGCACTAAAGGAATCTATTTGATGGGACCGATATATATTTTATCAGAAAATGAGGATGAGGGCCAATATAGAACAATCATCAGTGTCTGATTAAACATGAGGCTGATTAAGCTGCAGCTTAGGGTGCCAGGATGTAGGGAGGTGGGGTGGGGGGGTGGCATAATGCAGGTAGCAGCCAGAAAAAAAAGTTAAGAACTAACTAATTAATTGGTGGCTGTGGCCATAGAGCTAGTTAGTTATTAAGCAGTTCCATGATGGTGTTGAGGGAAGTTCTAAACATGACTACCAGATGGCTGTGCTAATGTAATCATGTCACTTTCTGCTAACCCTTTACTTTTTGCATATTGTGCTACAGCACGATCTGGGAACCCTTATGAGCCAATATCAAACATGTCAGCTGTATAACCTTTGTTACCTCTGCAAGCACAGTATGAATGGTGATTTCCTGAGCATGCCTACACACTGTGGGGGTCATTCAGACCTGATCGCACACTAGGTTTTTTCGCTGCACTGCAATCAGGTCATTACTGCGCATTCGTATGCACCGCAATGCGCAGGCGCGTCGCATAGGTACAAAGCAGATTGTTGCTGTGCGATGGATTGTACGAAGAATCCATTCGCACAGCCGATCGCAAGGAGATTGAAAGGAAGAGGGCGTTTGTGGGTGTCAACTAACCATTTTCTGGGAGTGTTTGGAAAAACAGAGGCATGTCCAAGAGTTTGCAGGGCGGGTGCCTGACATCAATTCCGAGCGTGGACAGGCTGAAGTGATCGCAGCGGCTGAGTAAGTTCTGAGCAACTCAGAAACTGCGGGGAAAAAAATTGGAGCGCTCGGCTGCACATGCCATCGCACACTTGCAAAGCTAAATTACGCTCTCCTATGGGCGGTGACTATCTGCTCGCAGCAGTGCAAAAAAACACTAGCGAACTATCAGGTCTGAATTAGGCCCTGTGTTCTGTGTTTAGCACAACACAAGGGGTATTAAGAGAGTGTATTATCCTAGGCATGTGAAACCCTTAGGGGGAGATGTACTAAGCAGTGAAAAGAGTGGAGAAGTGAGCCAGTGGAGAAGTTGCCCATGGCAACCAATCAGCTGCTTCATATAATTTTATTGTATGCAAATGATAAATGTTACGTCAATGCTGATTGGATGCCATGGGCAACTTCTCCACTGGCTCACTTCTCCACTCTTTTCACTGCTTAGTATCTCCCCACTTATTATCATCATTTATGGGCAGGGTATGATGGAAGCGACCAACATCTTGAACTCTTATCAGATTGGCATCTACTGGAATATTGTCTTAGATAAACTTGACTAGTGGCCAGACTTTGACACATGTACTGCAAAACTGTAACTGTTATGACCATCTACGAGTGTCCAGTCACAATGTGTAATTAATGCTGTCTGTGAAATCCAACAATGAAAACTACAATAATTGAAACTAAAAATAAAGCCAATTGTTTTAAAACATTTCAAATGTTAACAAATTTCTTGGAGCAGAAAAAACCCTCTAGTATAAAAAGATTAGCATTAATTAATGCAAACATAAGCACAGTTAACATTTTCATTGCCCTTCTTTCTTCACGGCAGATCTATATACCAACTACTGAACGCTAAATATTCTCTTCAGAACCTCAGCTAATTCACTGATGTGAGGCACAATGATTGCTGCAGCTTGAGGTAATGAATTTACAAGTTCTGTGTAAGAAATGGTCTTCACATACAATGGCCACTTCTCATGTGCAGTGCATGCAGTCTATGCTACTATTGGAGGCAAGCACTTATCTTGCATACAGGCCTAGTAAATTCTTAGATCAACCCTGTGCATAAAACTACTTTCCAATCTCAACAACTCATCACCTAACCTGCAACATTTACTCTACAGTATACACTACTGTATATTGAGCCCACCAGCTTCTGCACATTGTCTCCCATTCACTCCCCTCCATAGCTGCCTCATCTACCTGGAGTTCCCACTTACTGTTTTTCAATCCTGCTCTCAGGCCTTCCAGTCTCCCCCCACTCATACTGTTATTCACCTTAACCATATATCCCTTGCCACCTCCATGATATAGGCCGGTTAGGTTTAGGTGCCCCCGGGGAGGGCTAGGCTGCGGAGGAGGGAGGTTTCGGTTTAGGCTGTGGGAAGGGGTGGTTAGGTTTAGGTAGCTCTTGGGAGGTTTATGGTTAATCTTCGGTAGATGGAGGGTTAGGTTTAGGCTGTGGGAAGGGGTGGTTAGGTTTAGGTAGCCCTGGGGTGGGTTAGGGTTACGTTGCGGTGGAGGGAGGGTTAGGTTTAGACTGCGGGAAGGGGGGTTAGGTTTAGGCATCACCGGAATGGGTTAGGTTTAGGTTGCGGGAATGGAGGGTTAGGTGACTGTTTAGTGCTTTTCTGTGGACTAATCCATTTTGCTATTTTAATGTATTGGCTTACGTTATTTCCTTTTAGCCTGACATACTTCAGAAAGCAGTAAAAGTAATAATCATAATTAAAAAAAGTCCCACTATTCTGCTGAGTCACATTTACATGATTACAGAGACATTGTATTCTCATTAGTGGTACAACCACAGTTGTAAGGGACGAAGTGGCTACACTGCCAGAGGTAACCGATACAGATTTAAGGGCAGATGTATTAAGCCTTGGCAAGTGATAAAGTGGAGAGAGAAAAATCACCAAACAACCAGCTCCTGACATTTGTCAAGCACAGCCTGTAACATGGTAGTTAGGAGCTGATTGGGTGGTACTTAATCTACGCCCTCTTACCGCACTTACGGTACTGTTGTACTCACTGATTTTGGTTCACTGCCCCATAGGGCTGTGAGCAAAAATGTGCAAATCTGGTGCAAGATAACAGCAAATTAATTGAATTCTCCTTGTAATGTTAACATGCTTTTATATTCTTCCCTAGGATCTTCTGCAAAGATGGATAAAGGAAATGTTACGTCAGTGACAGAATTCATTCTTCTGGGTATACCACTCGCCTACCACTTCCAAATCTTGCTATTTGTGGTCCTTTCTTTATGCTATGTAATTACTATAGTAGGTAATGCAACAATTATTATAGTCAGCTTGACTCAGACTCAACTTCATACCCCTATGTACTTCTTTCTCAGCAATCTTGCACTGCTGGACATTAGTTTTATATCTGCAATTGTTCCCAAAGTACTTTTCAATTTAATTAGTGGGAGCAAAACCATATCTTTCCATGGGTGCCTTGCTCAGTCATATATCTACTTTCTCTTGGGTACCACAGAGTTCCTGCTCCTAGCTGTAATGTCATTTGATCGCTATGTGGCTATTTGCCATCCTTTGCGCTATGGGACCGTCATGAAACCAAAGCTATGCCTAAAATTGATTTTGTGTTCTTGGACTGGTGGTTTCCTTGACACAATTGTTCAAACCATCCTCACATTTCGATTGCCATTTTGTGGTCCAAATGTTATTAACCATTACTTTTGTGATGTAGCACCTTTGCTGAAGCTGGCATGTGGTGACACATATCTTATCGGGATGTTGGACTTTATACTGGCCTCTTCTTTAGTCTTGGGATCACTGTTCTTCTCCTTGGCCTCATATGGCTGCATTGTTGCTGCTATTGTGAAAATCTCCTCATCTGCTGGACGAAAGAAAACATTCTCCACCTGCGCATCTCACCTCACAGTGGTCTTTATAGTCTATGGCAGCTGCATCTTTATGTGCATCCGACCATCCAAGAACACCAAAGTGGATTCAACCAAGATTGTTGCGTTGCTTAATAGCATAATGACCCCATTCCTTAATCCTTTCATCTACAGCTTTAGGAACAAGACATTTAAGGAAGCTCTTAAGCGCACGATGAGAAATAGGAATAATTTCCGTAATCAAAAAGCTTAGAGGTATAACCATGAAGAGGAAGCAACTAACTTTAAGGAATGCCAGAATTTATAAATAATATGTTTGCTGTTACATCACTGATACTTATGTTGCTTGAAAGCAAATGTAATAAAAAAAAAGAAAGATTAATCAAATAGCCGTGCAACCTATAATATGGCTAAAACTATAATCTTAATTTCTTATATCTTTAGCTTGGAACCATAATGGGGTATGATGCAGAGTTGAACACAAGGTGGTCTTGCAGCTGGAACTACGCATTTTACGGAGCCAAGGCCAACCCGGGTCCTGATTCAAAGATGTGTGCAACACCGATTTTTAGCAATAGAGTGATTATTATTGATGGGCTTTGCATGCATCTAAGTCTCACTGCGCATGTGCCACAATAGTCTTTCGATGGGAGTCACAAAGATGATTTATGTGCAATAAGATTGACATTCAGTTTTGGGGCATTAACAGGGAGTGGTTGCAAAAATTGAGGAGTGTCACAATAATTTTTGGGCGTGTTTGAGGCTGTGACTGCGATCCCATATGCAGCTGCAGGCTTTGTTGTGTGCAGCTGCTAATGCGTTAGTATATAGCTCTGAATCAGGCCCTCAGTTGCATCTCCGCATGCAGCTGAAGGGGCAAAAATGGGTGTTAATGTTAATGGGGTATTCGCACATACAAGGGTATTCAATTTGGCCTGAAGCTGGTGGGTGATAAGTATTTCCGCCGGGGGCTATTTAATTGGCCCCGACAAGCCGGCGCTTGCCACTGCTTATCGGGGGTTTTGCTTCACCTGCCCGATAACAGCCCCGTTTTCGTCCGAAAATGAGGCTATTTCACCCGAAAACACACAGATTTCACTGAACCTGTGTGTTTATGGGTGTAAAAGGACTTGTTACTGGCCAAGCTAATTAAATAGCCCGACCGCAGCACCCAAAGAAACATCGGGGTTTTTTACTCTGGTTGTCTCTTCTGGCCAAATTGAATATCCCCCTTTGGCTAAATGCAGAGAGGGCATGTTAACTCAATGGCAGGTAATGCAGAGTTGTGCATAATTATACCTTTTATCAGCTGCATCTTATGCAACAAGGACAAAATAAAATTAATTATATTTGAGGCACGTGCCTAGGGTCAGCACTTGTTTGGGGGCAGCACTTGGATGCTTGTGTTGGTACTGTCAGCCTGAATTGTAGCAGTAACTGCAATATATTTCCACTGTACTGTACCATATGATATCTTGATGGACTATAAGTCGGACATGCACATACTGCCCCTGTCGCTGTCCTACTTAGTAAATATGTATCTATAATTAAAAATAAAAAAAATCATAGTTTGTTGCTTTTTTATTATTCTACCAGCTGTTCTACCCATTTTTTGCATGGGAGTTCCTGATTTTCATGGTTGAAAATATAAATGAGTGTTAAAAATAAATCTATGGTTCTTGGCATCACCCGAGGAGCACCTGTAGCAGATACGGTAAAAAGGGACAGGACCATTTTTGTCGTTTTTGAAATTCTGCACACTGGAGGTGCAATCCAAATTTTGATCTGATTTTCCGTTTGGATGTTATCATTCACTCAATGCAAGCCCCGCATCGGTAATGATGTCATTATGTCAACCCTCTTTTCATCCCCTTAGGGGAGGTTTATTAAAATTCTAATTATGTAGTTTTCCTATTTCCCACCTGAAGAATACCTATGTTTAATTTCTGCTTCCTAACATATTCCTGTATTCCTGTATCAACATGCTCCTGGATTGCAGATTTTTTGACAGCAAGGACACAGGTGGTATGGAGCTGACAATAATTGTGACAGATGGGGGCTACAGAGGGTGGTGAGGACCGCTGAAAAGATCGTTGGAGCTGTTCGCCCCTCTGTTCAGAACCTCTACCTGTCCAGAGTCAAGATGCGTGCAGGGAAAATTGTGGCAGACAAGCTGCAGCCTGGTCACGTTCTGTTTGAAACACTTCCACCAGGCAGGCGTTATAGGTCCATTCTCGCCAAGTTGACCAGAACCAAAAAAAAAAGCTTCTTTCCACTAGCTGTCCACTTACTAAATTATGCCTAACAAGTCTGGTGCAATGAACTGCTATGTAACTGTAAACAGTGTTTTATACTAATGTATGTTATGTGTGTATGTGTGTTTTTGTTATGCCTTTTCCTTTTGTGTTATTTGATAAAGCATTGTAAACTGCAAACAATTCCTAGTATACGTGAGTATACATGGCCAATAAAGTCGATTCTGATTCTGATATCGGGAAGTAAGAGAATTAGTTATGAGTCAGTCAGTCAGTCAGTGAGGGCTGCTGTTCTACCTGTTCTTCACATGGGAGTTTCTGATTTTCTCAGTTGTAAATATAAATTAGTGTAAAAATTTGGTAAATCTATAGAGATGTAAATTTGAGACTTCTTAATCTAAGTAAATATTAATCTATGGTTCTTGGCATTACTCGAGGAGCAAATTCCTTTTTTGGAGCACTCTTTTGAAATGATAAGTGGTATATTATATAGAGAATTAATGAATGATATTAAAACTTAACTTTTATTTCTTACCAATCTAAAATAAAAAAGAGAGTTTTCAAACACATTTCATATCAGAAACTGAGGTAATCATGTAATGAGGCTCTCATGTAAATTATAGCCAAGGAGTGGATTATAATTAGATGCCAATATAAGAAGTGCATCTACGTTTTTTCTTTATCAATCAAATTAGGCAATTCATGTATATTCACATAGTGAGTGCGTTTGAATTAGGACAACCAGTCCTAGAGACATATATGTTATATGCCGAGATCCTATTATTTATGATTCAATACTAGCATTAACGCAACTGTTTATTTATGTATTTATTTTTGGATTTGACATTACGGGAGACAAGGATAATTATTCAACACACGTGATACTTACCTCAGTTTCTGATATGAAATGTGTTTGAAAACTCTCCTTTTTATTTTAGATTGGTAAGAAATAAAAGTTAAGTTTTAATATCATTCATTAATTCTCTATATAATATACCACTTATCATTTCAAAAGAGTGCTCCAAAAAAGGAATTTTCTTTGAGGCTGGTCCTCACAATATTTTTGGAACATGAGTTTTTTCATAATTCCAGGAGCACCTCCAGCCTGTCTATGACTCAGATAAGATTATCTCTAATAATAAGAGTAGCTGGTTCTCAATATAAAAACGTTTAATAGATATTCAATATCCAGTGCAGGATAACCATTTTAGCTTTTCATTACTCGAGGAGCACCTGTAGCAGATATGGTAAAATGTGACAGGACTATTTTTGTAGTTTATTAAATTCTACACACTGGAGGTGCAATCCAAATTTTGATCTTATTGTCCGTTTGGGCGTTATTGTTATGCAATGCAAGCCACGCATAGGTAATGACATAATTATGTCAACCCCCTTTTCATTAGGGGAGGCAGTGGCAGAACTACCGCAGGTGCAAGCAGTGCCTTGCACTGGGGCCCGCCACTGTCAAGGGGCCCAAAGCAGCGCGGCATGTAATGAGTCAAACTGACTCATTACATGCCGCTGTGTGCTGCGGGCCACTACTGGCCGCAGCACACAGCCGTCCACCGAGGAGAGGAGCGCAGCAGCTATGGGGGAAAGGAAGGAGGAGGGTGGTAGAGGAGGGAGCCGCAGCAGTGCTGTGTAAATAGTGAAGGCGCTGCTGCTGCTGTCCCACTCCTTCACCATTGGCTGTCCTCCGTCATTCTGAATGCTGAGAAGCGCATGTGAAGGAGAGGGACAGCAGCAGCGGCGCCTCTACCAATTACACTGCGCTGCTGCTCCCTCCTCCCCCTCCCTCCTCCTCCTCCTTCTTCCCTGCCTGGGATATCTGACAGAAGAAGCTGCACTGAGGAGCCTGACTACCAGCGGAGACAGTAAGTATAATTCTTTCTTTCTTTCTTTCTTTCTTTCTTTCTTTCTTTCTTTCTTTCTTTCTTTCTTTCTTTCTATTCTGTCTGCCGTAATGTGTAAAATGGGGACGCCGTCTTCCGTAATGTGTAAAAAAGGGACGCCGTCTGCCGTAATGTGTAAAATAGGGGAAGCTGTCTGCCATAATGTGTAAAAAGAGGGGCACTGTCTGCCGTAATGTGTAAAAAGGGGACGCTGTCTGCCGTAATGTGTAAAAAGGGGACGCTGTCTGCCATAATGTGTAAAAAGGGGCGCTATCTTCTGTAATGTGTAAAAAGGGGGCGCTGTCTTCCGTATTGTGTAAAATGGGGGACGCTGTCTGCCGTAATGTGTAAAAAAGGGGATGCTGTCTACCGTAATGTGTAAAAAGGGGACGCTATCTGCCGTAATGTGTAAAAAGGGACGCCATCTGCCGTAATGTGTAAAAAGGGGGTTGCTGTCTGCCGTTATGTGTAAAAAGGGGGACGCTGTCTGCCGTAATGTGTAAAAAAGGGGCGCTGTCTGCTGTAATGTGTAAAAAAGGGGCGCTGTCTGCCGTAATGTGTAAAAAAGGGGACGCTGTCTGCCGTAATGTGTAAAAAGGGGGCGCTGTCTCCCGTAATGTGTAAAAAGGGGACGCTGTCTGCCATAATGTGTAAAAAGGGGACGCTGTCTGCCGTAATGTGTAAAAAGGGGGGTGCTATCTGCCGTTATGTGTAAAAAGGGGGCGCTGTCTTCCGTAATGTGTAAAATGGGGGATGCTGTCTGCTGTAATGTGTAAAAAAGGGGATGCTGTCTGCTGTAATATGTAAAAAGGGGGACACTGTCTGCCATAATGTGTAAAAAGGGGACGCTGTCTGCCGTAATGTGTAAAAAGGGGAATCTGTCCACCATAAGGTGTAAAAAGGGCTCTACCTAGTGTAGTGGTGCTACTGTGCGGCGTCATTTGAATAATGGAGACTACTGTGCACCGTTATATGAATTTGTATTATTTTGTGGCTACACCCCTTGCCCACGAAGCCACGCCCCTATATTTTTTGCGCGCGCCTGCGGCGCACACTACCCCTGCGGCGCGCACTGCCCCTGTTTTACATGGAGGGGATCTCCTATGCCATTTCTTGCACACAGCGCTAAAATTAGTTATGGCACTGTTGCTAGGTATCCATTTCCCTGGCCCTGAGCAGGTGTCCCCGTCCCCCCAGATCCTCTCCAGGGGAGAGGGGGTGGACTTGGATGGGATGAGGGGGGGGGGAACATTTTGTCGTACCTGGGCCCACCGCTCGCTAGTTCCGCCACTGAGGGGAGGTTTATTTAAATTCTAATTATGTAGTTTTTCCTATTTCCCACCTGAAGAATACCTATGTTAAATTTCAGCATTCTATCATACAGTATCATGAAATAAGAGAATTAGTGATGAGTCAGTCAGTGAGTCAGTGAGGGTTTTTGCATTTATATATATAGATTAAATTGACAATCATCAAATGAGAGCTTATAACCAATTAATGAAAATAAAAACATTAGGCAAAGGGGGCGGCTGCTAATGTTGTGCCTAGGGGAGCCCTCACCCCTAAATCCACCCCGGCTTATATGGAACCATTTCTAAAACACAAAACATGAGAAAGCAATGGAAAGATCAGTGTCTTTTCATCAACAAATACGTACTGTAGATCTTACTGATTGCTGTGGAACTCCTTTCCAATTGGATATAAGTAATATTTATGACACACTTCTCAGACATAGCAGTACATGTCCACTTTAACAATGTTCCTTTCACAATCTTCCTGAAATGCTTTTTCAGAAATAGGCAAGTATTTATTAGTATGACTGAAGGGACAATGGGGGTAATTACAAGTTGATCGCAGCAGGAATTTTGTTAGCAGTTGGTCAAAACCATGTGCACTGCAGGGGAGGCAGATATAACATGTGCAGATAGAGTTAGATTTGGATGTGGTGTGTTCAATGGGGGTCATTCCGAGTTGTTTGCTCGCAAGCTGCTTTTAGCAGTTTTGCACACGCTAAGCCGCCGCCTACTGGGAGTGAATCTTAGCTTATCAAAATTGCGAACGAAAGATTAGCAGAATTGCGAATAGACACTTCTTAGCAGTTTCTGAGTAGCTTCAGACTTACTCGGCATCTGCGATCAGTTCAGTGCTTTTCGTTCCTGGTTTGACGTCACAAACACACCCAGCGTTCGCCCAGACACTCCTCCGTTTCTCCAGCCACTCCCGCGTTTTTCCCAGAAACGGTAGCGTTTTTTCACACACACCCATAAAACGGCCAGTTTCCGCCCAGAAACACCCACTTCCTGTCAATCACACTCCGATCACCAGAACGAAGAAAAAACCTCGTAATGCCGTGAGTAAAATACCTAACTGCATAGCAAATTTACTTGGCGCAGTCGCACTGCAGACATTGCGCATGCGCATTAGCGACTAATCGCTCCGTTGCGAGAAAAAAATAACGAGCGAACAACTCGAAATGACCCCCAATCTGCAATCTAATTTGCAGTGTAAAAATAAAGCAGCCAGTATTTACCCTGCACAGAAACAAAATAACCCACCCAAATCTAACTCTCTCTGCACATGTTATATCTGCCCCCCCTGCAGTGCACATGGTTTTGCCCAACTGCTAACAAAATTTCCTGCTGTCCTGCTGCGATCAACTTGGAATTACCCCCAATGTACAAGTACAGTTCATTATCACTCTGTTACTTTTTCCAATGCTATTTTTTTTTTTTTACATTTTATATGTTTATTGTGTATTTGCTCTAATGTTGCTTCCAATGTATAGTGGAAAATAAAATTCAGATACAATTTTCTTAAAAATTAATTTAACAAATTCATAAAATTATGGTGCAGAGCACAATTTTTCTTGAACTGTTATGTTAGCAATGCAGTTAGTTTCCTGGCAGTTGGAATGTTTGTAGTCATGTGATTGAAAACAGAATCCCGGCAACACTTGGAATCCTATCGACAGAACACAGACTGTCAACATCCAGTAAGCAAGTATCGGGGTCTCTGTAAGGGTTAGGGTCCGGTGGTGGTTAGGGCTAGGCACTAGAGAGGTTATCCATAGCCGCCACCCTCTGAGTCTTAGCCCTCGCCAACACTCCCAAAGTTTTAACCCTAACCACCACCCCTTGAATCTTAGCCATAGCTCCCACTCCAGGTGTGTTAGGGTTGAGATAAGGGATAGGGGAGGGATAAAATAATTACTCCATCCCCTGTTAGCATTCTAATTCTTGGGATGCCGGTGTCAGTCATGTGACCGCTGGCATCTCAACCGTCGGTAAAGTGTATCATACCCTAACGATATACACACCTCTTTAAGATGGCAAGTCAAAAGCAATTATTGTATATATTGTATGTAGCGTCTTTTTCTGACATAAATGGCACAAACAGAAACTCTTATATTGATGTGTCCTCATTGAACTATTCTTCTGGACATTTGCTAGACATCATATGATCAGGTATCACAACTCGTGATAAGGTGTCACAAGCTACAATACATTACTATACCCTTACGATATACACACCTCTTTAAGATGGCAAGTCAAAAGCAATTATTGTATATATTGTATGTAGCGTCTTTTTCTGACATAAATGGCACAAACAGAAACTCTTATATTGATGTGTCCTCATTGAACTATTCTTCTGGACATTTGCTAGACATCATATGATCAGGTATCACAACTCGTGATAAGGTGTCACAAGCTACAATACATTACTATAGTAGTCAGAGCTGGACCTAACCAATATGATGCCCTAGGCAAGATTTTGGCTGGTGTCCCCTAGCCCCCCCTAGCACCACCGCTGGTTCTGCCTCTGACCTTTCACCTCTTTCCCAGCACCACCACCCCTCATCCATAGTAGTCCTTATTTTGGTGTTTGTACCCCCTATATTTTAAATAGGAACAGTTCGCACATTTGGCGCACAGCCCGAAAAGGGGTGTGTTTTTGCTGGCAAGGGGCAAGGCCACACAATAGTGCCCCCAATTCCAATTACGCCACACAGTACTGCAACTTTATTCACGTTTGATCATGCGATAGTGTCCATAATTCATATTACATCCCACAGTAGTATCACTTTACCTTATAAACATTACTCCTCACAGTAGAGCCCCTTATTCATATTACATCACACTGAATTGCTCCTTAGTTACATTACACCACACCCTATTGCTCTTTATTCACATTAGACGACACAGTAGTGCCCTTTCTATATGCAATGCCACATAGTAGAGCACCTTATACACATAATGCCACACAGTAATGCCCCTTACACATATGAGACACATTATTAATGTCCTTATTAACATAATGCGCCTTACACATTATGACAACCTTTATTAATGCCCTTTTACACATAATGTCCCTTACACATATGCCGCACATTATTAATGCCCTTATACCCATAATGACACACATAGTGCCCACCAACACATTTGCTGCACATTATTAGTGCCTCTATACACATAATGACACACATACAGTAGTACCCTGTTACACATATGCCGCACATTATTAATGCCCTTATACACATAATGACACACATAGTGCCCCTTACACATATGTTGCACATTATTAATACATTTTTACATGACACACATAATGCTCCTTACACATATTCTGAACACTACTGCACAACCAACCTACTCACATGCACACAGCACTCACACTGCCACTAACACTGTGACCTCTGCCTCTGCTTGGATACAGATGTGTCCTCATAAATCTTGCCTCAATGCTAACATCGGGCACATTTTTTTTATAGAAAATGCATCTTATTTGCATTGCTATGTGGCTAGGATGCACAAGCAGCTTCTGCTGATTAAAATGATATGCAGCATGCCTTTATACTGTGTAAGACTGTGGCTGTATCTGCATATGAAATGCTAAGAATATAGGCATGCCGCATATCATTTTAATCAGCAGAAGCTGCTGATGCCCCTAGGCATATCAAATGCCCTAGGCAATTGCCTAGTTTGCCTATGCCTATGGGCGGCTCTGATAGTAGTTAGTTACACCTTATCAAGAAATGTTGCACTTCATCAGAAGATGTTTTTTTTTATTAGCATGCCACTCAAAGCTGTTCTGCCTACATTAAGTAATATTCAGCCAACAGTATAGTTAAACTAGGATACATCTGTATGTGTGTCATGCTGCTTACATGAAACCCCACCTCTTGGCTCACATGCACCTACTGTACATCTCACGTGCATTTGTTTGTGCATATTGTCTATTAAAGCGGTCCCAGTCAACATGTTGACATTCAGAATATCAGCAATCAAAATGTTGACACCAGAATGTCAGCCTGTTCTGTTTGTCAACATTGTGGATGTCAACACATTGAGAATCTCAAAACATAACATGTCGACATCCACACTGTTGAAATTGACATAATGTCAGCATGTACAAAATGTTAACAATGTGAAAACATGCAATTAGGATTAAGGGGTCTATTTACTAAGCCTTGGATGGAGATATAATCGCTGGAGATAAAGTACCAGCCAATCGGCTCCTAACTGCTATGCCGCAGGCTGTGTTTGAAAAATTACAGGAGCCGATTGGCTGGTACTTTATCTCTAGCGACTTTATCTCCATCCAAATCTTAGTAAATAGACCCCTCAGTCATGGCTAAGATGCAATTTGGGTTAGGGTGGAATTTCAAGATATAATAGTAGCAACAACATCATGCCAGTATCAATATTGTGAATGTCCACATGTCATCTGTCGATATTTTGAACATATAGACATGCTGACTTCTGAAAATGTAGACATTATGGTAGCACCATATTGAATGTCAACATTTTGCTTGTCAACATACCCCTAATAAACAAAGCTGTTATATCTGCATTTACATGAGGTCATCCCTAAAAGTTGGATACCTAAGAAAAAGTAAGATGTGCAATGGGACTCTTCAAATAACATCAGGATTAAATTCACCCAGAATTCAGAAATTCGTATGTAGTGTTTTGTTGGATGTGGCAGGATGTTAGACAGTTTTGAAAATATATTAAAAAAGACAGCCTAAGCCTATACTATAAAAAGTCATCACAATCTTGATAAAATTACTATAGTTGTGTTCAGTTCACCTGTCACGTTTAAATTATATTTAAAGGTAATTAGCATATACATGCCAGCAATGTAAATGTTTGTGATTAACCCAAAATAAAGATCAGCTGTTCCTGATAGATTTCTCTGCAGTTTTCTTGGTTGCTCTCTAATGGAATAGCCATGTTCAACATTGAGCTTTCAAAATATCTATATGATCTCATTACTGTAAGTGTGTCCTTTAAAGTAACATGGATTAGTAAACCCAGCGATAGTCTCTGATAAAAAAGAGAATTGTTGATAATATAAGACCCCTCACGGTCTCAGTAAAAAATGGTAGCGTACCATACTCAGAGCAGTAATAGGTATATAATGCATATAAAAGATGCATATAAAGGTATATTTTACATTTCTGGTTGTTATGTGGCATACCCAATCTCACAACGGAGCAGAATCAGATGTGTATATATAAAGGTATCTTTTATCTGTGTGGAGACCGAAAATGGGCATACCCCAACTCACAATGTGGAGGAAGTAGTATTTTTTTTAATGTGAATGTTTCAGTGTTTATATAAGGTTTAGCGGCTCTTGGCACCTGAAGTATGTTATTCTCTTGTTTATTGTTATTTTTTCACCATTCTAGTTTCTCACCTACCCAGGCAGCAGACTATTAAACTGTAAAATATGTTTCCCTTAAGGGATAACATATTATCCATGTCTGAAGCTGCATTTAAACAAAAGATCAGATTGATATATACGATGGCAGCCTACAGAATAATTGTTCTGATTAAAGATACAAAAATTTTTTGGGAGCCTGCAACCATGGAAAGATAACATGCCTATAAAATTATCCTGAAAGGGTTAAAAATCAATAAATGTTTGCATTTTTTGACTCAGCTAGTGAAGAGTTAAAAATAGAATGGAACCTCATTATAGATAATTGTTATTTCTCCTTGGTGGATTTAATCATCAAGGAAAGACAAGGGGAACTCAGGGGAGTCGAAATGGAGATTTAGGAGTTGAAAGTTCTCACAACCCAATTCTCAGATTTAAATGATTATAGAAAGCTGGAGAGTAGGATCACAAACAACATTAAAAAATAGAACCCTCATCACATGTAAAGTAAAAAAAATTGAACCATGTAACTGGATCCTCTCAACCTATCACCCCTCTGCCCTATCTGCAGATATTTCATCTAATCATAATGAACCCATTAGAACTAATAAATCAAAAAATGAATATCCTCAAAAAAACATTTAACAGGCTAAGATTCAATTTAAGAACAGGAAATAGAAAAGAACCACTCCCTAACCAGAATCTGAACTACAGACCCAGATATGACAGCTACCTTTCTGAAGCACACCTAAACAGACTTGAACCTCTGTTTTCAGATGTTGAACAAAGTTAATTCATGAACCATATTAAAGAAAACATAAATGATTCAGAATTTGCAGTTACCCTTGATTTTGTTACTCATTTGTCATGCAGGATGAGGCCCAGAGCTATCATTGGACCAGTGCTCATGCTACAATTCTCCCAAGTATGGTGTATCAGAAGCAGAGGCAGCTCTAGAGGTATGGTTGCAGCGCAGTCCAAAATTCAAATAAGGGAGCCACATCAACTGTCAGTGAATTGTGGTCAGCGATGGTTGGCAGGATTTGGAGTAGCAGTTGGTGTAGCTCCCCTATTTGAATTTTGGACTGTTTTGTAGACCCAATACAATGGAAAAAACAAAAAATGAGTATCTTAGTTATGTTGTTATTTCAGACTGTTTGGAACACAACACAGTGGCAGTCTACTGCTTCCAGAGGAAACTCAAACTTTTTGAAGACAAAATTTGAGAAACCACCCAAAAAGATTTTATATTTCTACTTTTTTTTTAAACCCAGGGATGACTCAAAGAGGCAGGGGTTGGTTATGCTTCTGTGTGTATGGGGGAAAACCCAATTTGTTTTTTTTTTTTTTTACATTTTTCTATACTTGTACACAAAGATCTGTGCTTCTAAAAACACGCTGCCCTCAGGCAGCACTAGGCTTTGGGCACAAACACGACTGAACATGCACACTATTAAAGACGATTGCATACATCATTGGAAAACACGATTCTTAGTAATTTTGAGTGTTTGATCTTGAAAAACTGTCACATATCCCTGCAATGAAAATTGTGTATAATCTCAGGCCAAACATGATTCTTAGTAAATGTACCCTTATGCCTTAATACTAGAGATGAGCGGGTTCGGTTCCTCGGAATCCGAACCCGCCCGAACTTCATGTTTTTTTACACGGGTCCGAGCGACTCGGATCTTCCCGCCTTGCTCGGTTAACCCGAGCGCGCCCGAACGTCATCATCCCGCTGTCGGATTCTCGCGAGGCTCGGATTCTATCGCGAGACTCGGATTCTATATAAGGAGCCGTGCGTCGCCGCCATTTTCACACGTGCATTGAGATTCATAGGGAGAGGACGTGGCTGGCGTCCTCTCCGTTTATAGAGAAGAGAAGAAGAGAGTGAGACTAGAGTAGAGAGAGACACAGTAGTAATTTTGGGGAGCATTAGGAGGAGTACTACTACTTGCTGAAGTGATAGATAGATAGTGTGACTGTATAATGTATATCTGACTTGTGGGGGAGACACTGACAGTGGGGAGCAGTTAGAGTCTGAGAGCAGGACTCAGGAGTACATATAACGTACAGTGCACACTTTTGCTGCCAGAGTGCCACACTGCCATTGTGACCACACTGACCACCAGTATAATATATATTGTGATTGTCTGCTTAGGAGTACTACTTGCAAGTTGCTGATAGTGTGACCAGTGACCTGACCACCAGTTTAATAATCACCACCAGTTTAATATATATATATATATATATATATATATAATTGTATATAATATATATATAATATTGTATACCACCTACCCGTTTTTTTCTTTTCTTTCTTCTTCTTTATACATACTACTATAGTAGCTTACTGTAGCAGTCTGCGGTGCTGCTGAGCTGACAGTGTCCAGCAGGTCCGTCATCAGTCATTACATAATAAATATATATACCTGTCCGGCTGCAGTACTAGTGATATTATATATATATATATATTAATTTCATCTCATTATCATCCAGTCTATATTAGCAGCAGACACAGTACGGTAGTCCACGGCTGTAGCTACCTCTGTGTCGGCAGTCGCTGGTCCATCCATAATTGTATACCACCTACCCGTGTTTTTTTTTTTCTTTCTTCTTGATACATACTACTATAGTAGCTTACTGTAGCAGTCTGCGGTGCTGCTGAGCTGACAGTGTCCAGCAGGTCCGTCATCAGTCATTACATAATAAATATATATACCTGTCCGGCTGCAGTACTAGTGATATTATATATATATATATTAATTTCATCTCATTATCATCCAGTCTATATTAGCAGCAGACACAGTACGGTAGTCCACGGCTGTAGCTACCTCTGTGTCGGCAGTCGCTGGTCCATCCATAATTGTATACCACCTACCCGTGTTTTTTTTCTTTCTTTCTTCTTGATACATACTACTATAGTAGCTTACTGTAGCAGTCTGCGGTGCTGCTGAGCTGACAGTGTCCAGCAGGTCCGTCATCAGTCATTACATAATAAATATATATACCTGTCCGGCTGCAGTACTAGTGATATTATATATATATATATATATATATATATTAATTTCATCTCATTATCATCCAGTCTATATTAGCAGCAGACACAGTACGGTAGTCCATGGCTGTAGCTACCTCTGTGTCGGCAGTCGCTGGTCCATCCATAATTGTATACCACCTACCCGTGTTTTTTTTTTTTCTTTCTTCTTGATACATACTACTATAGTAGCTTACTGTAGCAGTCTGCGGTGCTGCTGAGCTGACAGTGTCCAGCAGGTCCGTCATCAGTCATTACATAATAAATATATTTTATACCTGTCCGGCTGCAGTACTAGTGATATTATATATATATATATATATATATATATTAATTTCATCTCATTATCATCCAGTCTATATTAGCAGCAGACACAGTACGGTAGTCCACGGCTGTAGCTACCTCTGTGTCGGCAGTCGCTGGTCCATCCATAATTGTTTACCACCTACCCGTGTTTTTTCTTTTTTTTTTTTCTTCTTGATACATACTACTATAGTAGCTTACTGTAGCAGTCTGCGGTGCTGCTGAGCTGACAGTGTCCAGCAGGTCCGTCATCAGTCATTACATAATAAATATATATACCTGTCCGGCTGCAGTACTAGTGATATTATATATATATATATATATTAATTTCATCTCATTATCATCCAGTCTATATTAGCAGCAGACACAGTACGGTAGTCCACGGCTGTAGCTACCTCTGTGTCGGCAGTCGCTGGTCCATCCATAATTGTATACCACCTACCCGTGTTTTTTTTTTTTCTTTCTTCTTGATACATACTACTATAGTAGCTTACTGTAGCAGTCTGCGGTGCTGCTGAGCTGACAGTGTCCAGCAGGTCCGTCATCAGTCATTACATAATAAATATATATACCTGTCCGGCTGCAGTACTAGTGATATTATATATATATATATATTAATTTCATCTCATTATCATCCAGTCTATATTAGCAGCAGACACAGTACGGTAGTCCACGGCTGTAGCTACCTCTGTGTCGGCAGTCGCTGGTCCATCCATAAGTATACTAGTATCCTTCCATCTCCATTGTTTACCTGAGGTGCCTTTTAGTTGTGCCTATTAAAATATGGAGAACAAAAATGTTGAGGTTCCAAAATTAGGGAAAGATCAAGATCCACTTCCACCTCGTGCTGAAGCTGCTGCCACTAGTCATGGCCGAGACGATGAAATGCCAGCAACGTCGTCTGCCAAGGCCGATGCCCAATGTCATAGTACAGAGCATGTAAAATCCAAAACACCAAATATCAGTAAAAAAAGGACTCCAAAATCTAAAATAAAATTGTCGGAGGAGAAGCGTAAACTTGCCAATATGCCATTTACCACACGGAGTGGCAAGGAACGGCTGAGGCCCTGGCCTATGTTCATGGCTAGTGGTTCAGCTTCACATGAGGATGGAAGCACTCAGCCTCTCGCTAGAAAAATGAAAAGACTCAAGCTGGCAAAAGCACCGCAAAGAACTGTGCGTTCTTCGAAATCCCAAATCCACAAGGAGAGTCCAATTGTGTCGTTTGCGATGCCTGACCTTCCCAACACTGGACGTGAAGAGCATGCGCCTTCCACCATTTGCACGCCCCCTGCAAGTGCTGGAAGGAGCACCCGCAGTCCAGTTCCTGATAGTCAGATTGAAGATGTCAGTGTTGAAGTACACCAGGATGAGGAGGATATGGGTGTTGCTGGCGTTGGGGAGGAAATTGACCAGGAGGATTCTGATGGTGAGGTGGTTTGTTTAAGTCAGGCACCCGGGGAGACACCTGTTGTCCGTGGGAGGAATAGGGCCGTTGACATGCCTGGTGAAAATACCAAAAAAAATCAGCTCTTCGGTGTGGAAGTATTTCACCAGAAATGCGGACAACATTTGTCAAGCCGTGTGTTGCCTTTGTCAAGCTGTAATAAGTAGGGGTAAGGACGTTAACCACCTCGGAACATCCTCCCTTATACGTCACCTGCAGCGCATTCATAATAAGTCAGTGACAAGTTCAAAAACTTTGTGCGACAGCGGAAGCAGTCCACTGACCAGTAAATCCCTTCCTCTTGTAACCAAGCTCACGCAAACCACCCCACCAACTCCCTAAGTGTCAATTTCCTCCTTCCCCAGGAATGCCAATAGTCCTGCAGGCCATGTCACTGGCAATTCTGATGAGTCCTCTCCTGCCTGGGATTCCTCCGATGCATCCTTGCGTGTAACGCCTACTGCTGCTGGCGCTGCTGTTGTTGCTGCTGGGAGTCGATGGTCATCCCAGAGGGGAAGTCGTAAGCCCACTTTTACTACTTCCACCAAGCAATTGACTGTCCAACAGTCCTTTGCGAGGAAGATGAAATATCACAGCAGTCATCCTGTTGCAAAGCGGATAACTGAGGCCTTGACAACTATGTTGGTGTTAGACGTGCGTCCGGTATCCGCCGTTAGTTCACAGGGAACTAGACAATTTGTTGAGGTAGTGTGCCCCCGTTACCAAATACCATCTAGGTTCCACTTCTCTAGGCAGGCGATACCGAGAATGTACACGGACGTCAGAAAAAGACTCACCAGTGTCCTAAAAAATGCAGTTGTACCCAATGTCCACTTAACCACGGACATGTGGACAAGTGGAGCAGGGCAGGGTCAGGACTATATGACTGTGATAGCCCACTGGGTAGATGTATGGACGCCCGCCGCAAGAACAGCAGCGGTGGCACCAGTAGCAGCATCTCGCAAACGCCAACTCTTTCCTAGGCAGGCTACGCTTTGTATCACCGGTTTCCAGAATACGCACACAGCTGAAAACCTCTTACGGCAACTGAGGAAGATCATCGCGGAATGGCTTACCCCAATTGGACTCTCCTGTGGATTTGTGGCATCGGACAACGCCAGCAATATTGTGTGTGCATTAAATATGGGCAAATTCCAGCACGTCCCATGTTTTGCACATACCTTGAATTTGGTGGTGCAGAATTTAAAAAAAAACGACAGGGGCGTGCAAGAGATGCTGTCGGTGGCCAGAAGAATTGCGGGACACTTTCGGAGGACAGGCACCACGTACAGAAGACTGGAGCACCACCAAAAACGCCTAAACCTGCCCTGCCATCATCTGAAGCAAGAAGTGGTAACGAGGTGGAATTCAACCCTATATATGCTTCAGAGGTTGGAGGAGCAGCAAAAGGCCATTCAAGCCTATACAATTGAGCACGATATAGGAGGTGGAATGTACCAGTCTCAAGCGCAGTGGAGAATGATTTCAACGTTGTGCAAGGTTCTGCAACCTTTTGAACTTGCCACACGTGAAGTCAGTTCAGACACTGCCAGCCTGAGTCAGGTCATTCCCCTCATCAGGCTTTTGCAGAAGAAGCTGGAGGCATTGAAGGAGGAGCTAAAAGGGAGCGATTCCGCTAGGCATGTGGGACTTGTGGATGGAGCCCTTAATTCGCTTAACAAGGATTCACGGGTGGTCAATCTGTTGAAATCAGAGCACTACATTTTGGCCACCGTGCTCGATCCTAGATTTAAAACCTACCTTGGATCTCTCTTTCCGGCAGACACAAGTCTGCTGGGGTTCAAAGACCTGCTGGTGACAAAATTGTCAAGTCAAGCGGAACGCGACCTGTCAACATCTCCTCCTTCACATTCTCCCGCAACTGGGGGTGCGAGGAAAAGGCTCCGAATTCCGAGCCCACCCGCTGGCGGTGATGCAGGGCAGTCTGGAGCGACTGCTGATGCTGACTTCTGGTCCGGACTGAAGGACCTGACAACGATTACGGACATGTCGTCTACTGTCACTGCATATGATTCTCTCCCCATTGAAAGAATGGTGGAGGATTATATGAGTGACCGCATCCAAGTAGGCACGTCAGACAGTCCGTACTTATACTGGCAGGAAAAAGAGGCAATTTGGAGGCCCTTGCACAAACTGGCTTTATTCTACCTAAGTTGTCCTCCCACAAGTGTGTACTCCGAAAGAGTGTTTAGTGCCGCCGCTCACCTTGTCAGCAATCGGTGTACGAGGTTACTTCCAGAAAATGTGGAGAAGATGATGTTCATTAAAATGAATTATAATCAATTCCTCCGTGGAGACATTGACCAGCAGCAATTGCCTCCACAAAGTAGTACACAGGGAGCTGAGATGGTGGATTCCAGTGGGGACGAATTGATAATCTGTGAGGAGCGGGATGTACACGGTGATATATCGGAGGATGATGATGAGGTGGACATCTTGCCTCTGTAGAGCCAGTTTGTGCAAGGAGAGATTAATTGCTTCTTTTTCGGTGGGGGTCCAAACCAACCCGTCATTTCAGTCACAGTCGTGTGGCAGACCCTGTCACTGAAATGATGGGTTGGTTAAAGTGTGCATGTCCTGTTTATACAACATAAGGGTGGGTGGGAGGGCCCAAGGACAATTCCATCTTGCACCTCTTTTTTCTTTCATTTTTATTTGCGTCATTTGCTGTTTGGGGAGTGTTTTTTGGAAGGGCCATCCTGCGTGACACTGCAGTGCCACTCCTAGATGGGCCAGGTGTTTGTGTCGGCCACTAGGGTCGCTTATCTTACTTACACAGCTACCTCATTGCGCCTCTTTTTTTCTTCTTTGCGTCATGTGCTGTTTGGGGAGTGTTTTTTGGAAGGGCCATCCTGCGTGACACTGCAGTGCCACTCCTAGATGGGCAGGGGTTTGTGTCGGCCACTAGGGTCGCTTATCTTACTCACACAGCTACCTCATTGCGCCTTTTTTTTTTCTTTGCGTCATGTGCTGTTTGGGGAGTGTTTTTTGGAAGGGCCATCCTGCGTGCCACTGCAGTGCCACTCCTAGATGGGCCAGGTGTTTGTGTCGGCCACTAGGGTCGCTTATCTTACTCACACAGCTACCTCATTGCGCCTCTTTTTTTCTTCTTTGCGTCATGTGCTGTTTGGGGAGTGTTTTTTGGAAGGGCCATCCTGCGTGACACTGCAGTGCCACTCCTAGATGGGCCAGGTGTTTGTGTCGGCCACTAGGGTCGCTTATCTTACTCACACAGCTACCTCATTGCGCCTCTTTTTTTCTTCTTTGCGTCATGTGCTGTTTGGGGAGTGTTTTTTGGAAGGGCCATCCTGCGTGACACTGCAGTGCCAGGTGTTTGTGTCGGCCACTAGGGTCGCTTAGCTTAGTCATCCAGCGACCTCGGTGCAAATTTTAGGACTAAAAATAATATTGTGAGGTGTGAGGTATTCAGAATAGACTGAAAATGAGTGGAAATTATGGTTTTTGAGGTTAATAATACTTTGGGATCAAAATGACCCCCAAATTCTATGATTTAAGCTGTTTTTTAGTGTTTTTTGAAAAAAACACCCGAATCCAAAACACACCCGAATCCGGAAAAAAAAATTCGGTGAGGATTTGCCAAAACGCGGTCGAACCCAAAACACGGCCGCGGAACCGAACCCAAAACCAAAACACAAAACCCGAAAAATTTCAAGTGCACATCTCTACTTAATACCCAAGCTACAAAATATCAAATTGTATCAGTAATAGTTTTACAGTAAGCACCACACTCATTGTAACTGAGAAATGTTACACAGACACAAAGCAACAACGTATCCAGGGCACCCACAGATATTAAGGAGTAATAAAAGCGTGAAGCTACGATATCCATTCTTAAGGAGAGATGATAGGCTGATTAGGGTTGTATTATAAGGGTTGTTTAAAAGGGTTATGAAATATTATGAAAAGACTTATCAAGGACTTAAACAGGATGAAAAGAGACAGAAACATCCAATCAACTTTGCAGCAAAGCAACAGACATTCAACATACCTATCAAACTCATGCAAACTCTTCTGTCCATTTAATCTGATGTACATATCTTTCTCTCTGACATCCTCATACAGTCTAAGAACAGAATGGAACCAATTTTTATGTAAGAAAATCAATTGTTATATCATGATTTGCTTGTGACTGTAAATACTTGGGTTTGCAATTTTGCTCAGTTATGCCTAGTTAATGAAGCCATGCTGGCCTGGTGATTGCATACTCATATACAGCATAATTTTTCACCTATCACCAACTAAACATTTGGCTCACTAGTAGCCTTTATTAATTTGCCAAGTATTCCTTTAGATGCAATCTAGGGTCAGCTGTGCTGATTAATTGACACTCACATAAGCAAATTGTTCATGTTACTAAGTGTTTGTAAATGAATAGCTGAACAACAGCAGTAAACAGATGGCACAGCACCCTCCTCACAAACAAAGCTACCCAGCATATGATAAACGATGTAATGCATGTGGCAAATGGAATCATTTTGCAAGGTGCTGCCGCTCCAAAGATCAAACTTACTTAAAGCAACAGTCTGAGTCGCGCTATAGCTGCTCACCCCGGCGGATTAACCAGGTTGAAACGGAGCCAGGGTGTGAATCGGTTCGCATGACAGTTTGTGATAGTGTAGACCACAACATACCTTACCTGACCTCTTTGGTGTTCAGGATGTTAGTTCGGACCTGGTGGTAGAGCGTGCTCATAGAACGGACCCCACCCGCCCATCCTCATTGTCTCCTCGACCGAGGGCAGTATTGATCCAGTGTCTTAACTTCCTGCACAAAGAAGCGTTGTGGTCTGCTTCTCGTCGCAAATGTGACTTTACTTGAGAAGATGCTAAGTTGTTGATCTTTCAGGATTTCCCTCCGGAACTTTCTAGACTCAGGAAAGTGTTCTCCTCTACCTGCTCCAAATTGGTCAAAGAAGGCCGCAAGTTCGCTCTTCTTTATCCTATACATTTGAGAATCTTTGAAGGATCGTTTTTCAAGGACTTCACTAACACTGAGGATGCTGAGGTTTTTCTTTCTGAACTCTTCGCCCCTGGCTCTGTGTCGGAATGAACGTGCCCTTCATTTCTATTTCCGGACTCTTCTGGACCTAAGTTGCCTTTTTTGAGTTAACCTCGCACTCTTTCTACATGCTTCTACTGGCCTTATGGGTGATGTATACTTATACCAGATTTGAGATTATGCCTCATTTTGTATGTATGGCTTACTGTACTTTATCTGCTGTTATAGTTGTTGAGGTCTGTTTGGCCTCCCTATTTCCCTACCCGACATTGAGACCCACTTTTTGGCTGCTCCCTCCCTCTATTGCCAAGTTGCTCAATATAGTGGTGGTTGGCTAGGAGCTGTGAACTCCATGCCTTATGTTATTTGTTATTGTATTTACTTCCCGTGAAGTCTTTCTGAACTTGATTTTGAGGGGACCCCCCCAGGGGTCTCTTCTTCTCTTTCTCCTCTTTCTCTTTTTTCTGAGTTTCTGATGCCTTTTCTCCCCTCCTTTTTCCTCCTCATGTGTCTGCCTCCTTTCCCTGGGGTCTGAGGGTATGTGGGTTGTTTGGGAATTTATATACTGTGTATTTGCTTCTTTATGTCTTTGATTAAAGTAGGTACATGGAATGTTGGAGGAATACATTCCCGTTAAGCGGAAGAAGATCCTTATTTATTTAAATAGATTACGTACAGATTTGGTATTTCCACAAGAGACTCAACTTCTCTCCCTGGAGGCCCAAAACCGGGGTGTTCCGGGATGAAAGGTACTCTCTGACGCCCCCTATACCTCTAAAGCTAGGGGTGTCTTGATACTTGCTAAACGTAACTTACAAATTGATGTTCTTAATTCTGTCTGTGACCCAGATGGCAGGTTTCTCATATTGGATGTTAACATGTGTAACACAAGATATGTTTTGTGTACTGTCTATGCCACAAACTCGTACTCTAAGCTGTTTTTTAAAACTGTCTAAATAGTACCCTTTTGCCACTCTTCCTATGATTGTGGGAAGCGATTTTAATATTGTTGTACATAACTTTATGGACTCTAACTCCTCTGCTCGTGCGCGCTCTCCCCTGCCCTTGGTATACAATTTTTTACACAGCAACTCCACTTAAATGATGTGTGGAGATTTTTTCACCCTACTGACAGGGAGTACTCATGTCTCTTAACTGCCCATAGTACCTTGTCCAGGACTGATTTCCTTTTATTGTCAGACCCCTTGATTCCTACGACTACTGAGTCACAGATGGAACCCATGTCTATATCTGACCATTCTTTAGTCTGGGTGTCTCTCCTTACCTCCCTTGATTGTGGTTCCTTTAAATGCTGGCACTTCCAAACTGCTTTCATCTCCTCATTGAAGTTGAGGAGATGAAAGCAATAAACTGGATGTGTTCTGGGAAAAGTTCAGAATGGATAATGACCATTCATGTTCTACTGACCATTTGACTTTCTGGCAGGCTTCTAAGGCAGTTATCCATGGCAGACTTATTGAATATGTCTCCTTGAGGAAGAAATATTTCCTCTCTGAATTTAAACAATCTCAGCGTAGCCTGACTGAGGCTTACCAGAATTTCAAACAGCAACCCTCCCCCCAATCCAAGAAATTGTATTTGGAAACTACGTCCCAGTTTAATGCTGTTCTGGCGGCTATGGGTGATAGGCACACTTTCCACAAAAATCACAGGTTCTATAGGTTCAGCAATAAGACGGGCCGCTTCCTTTCCAATCTTCTGTGCCTTACTCTGTGATCCAGACATGGAAACATGCTGATGGCTCATTGGCTGCAAGGTCTAATTATATGGCTCAGCTCCTTTCAGAATTCTATACAGATATATACACCCAACCCCCCATTAATGAACATGCCAAAGCAACGTTTTCTTGGATTTCCCCATCCCTAGCCGATGGCCTCTGCTCCCCTATCACTACGCAGGAGGTAGAGAAAGCTATTAAAAGTCTTAAAATGTTAAAGGCCCCAGGGACGGATGGCTTTTCGGGAGAGTATTATAAAATGCTACTGCCTCGGTTAGTGGAACCCCTGACTTTGTTATTTAACAATATTTTAACCACCCGCTCTGTTCCCCTATATTTCACTGATGCACTAATCCGTCTTATTCCTAGACCTGATAAGGATCCCCGTCTCCCAGGATCTTATCGCCCCATTTCCCTTCTGAATGTAGACTATAAAGTGTTTACTAAAATTATTGCTGATAGATTGAAGAGGCTCCTTCCTTCTATTATCCACCCAGACCAAATCGGCTTCATTTCTGGCCACCACTCTACCAATAGCATTCGCAAACTTATAGCAGCAGCTACTTTGGTTATGTTCTAGCGGGAGCCCTGACCCACAAAAGGTGCTTTCCTTGGATGCTGAGAAAGCATTTGATTTTGTTAACTGGGCTCATCTTTATACTGCCCTGGACAGGTTTGAGTTCCCGCTGGACCTGATCAATGTGCTGTGCACCCTCTTCTCTTCATCAGCTTCCTGCATAATGTGTAATGGTTATCTATCTGGCCCCATTCCTCTCCACGGGGGCACAAGGCAAGGCTGCCCCCTTTCACCGTTATTGTTTGCCATTGCAATAGAGCCCCTACCAATCAAGCTAAGTCATCTCCCCGGCTACTCCAGTGTTAAACTCCAAGGCTTTGAGATGCGGGTTAGTTTGTTTACAGATGACATGCTCCTATTTATCTCGAATGCTCTCCTGAAACCTCTATTCCTATAATTATGCAGGTGATTGCTGATTTTGGCTCCTTTGCATGCAAATGGATAAATGCTTCCAAATCTGAGCTCTTCCCACTTATTCCAGCTGCATGTGTGCGTTCTTCTTCTCCCACTCTCACCCAATTCCAACTGAACACCTCTAAATTAAAATACTTGGGTGTTTATATTCCAGTTAATATGCTTGGTTTGTACTCAATTAACTATGCCCCGGTCTTAGCAAAAGTTTCCCAACTCCTCGCTACCTGGGTTTCCCTTCATATTTCTTTACTGGGGTGGGCTGCTGTTTTAAAAAGTATTATTTTCCCTAAAATTTCTTATATCCTTCCGATGTTGCTTGTCAAACCCTCCAAAACTGACTTGATACTGTGTGACCGATTGTTTTCTAAATTTTTATGGAACAACAAGAAGTCGGGAATTTCCCTTACCAAACTCAAACTTCCCCGCAAAGATGGTGGTCTTGCTGTCCCAGACCTCTTGGCCTTTTTTAGGGCCATGAATTTTAGGTACATATCTGAATGGTTATTGGGTACATCATCTTATGTTAATTGTGCTAGTCAACAAGTCCTGGTGCATCCTTATGATCTCAGGGCCCTTTTCCATGCTCCCAAGGCCTTACTCCAACCTATAGCCCGTAATAATATGCTTTTTTTGGGATGCCTACCACTCGTGGTGGGCCATAAGTAAAGCCATAACCAGGAACCCTGAATATTCCCCCTTCATTTCTTTGTGAGGGAACCCATGTTTTATCCCATCTCTTGAAAATAGCAAATTTCTTGCCTGGAAATCTTAGGGAATCGATATACTTAAAGATGTGTTTGATCCTGGTGGGACTTTATTGTCTTTTACAGATTTAGCTGAGAGGCATGCTGTGATACCGTCTGATTTTTATATGTTTCTCCAAATTTGTCACTATGTGCAGACCTTGCCTATTCTTACTGTGCATGAGCGAAGGAGTTACCCCTGTCACCCCTTTTATTGAGATTGCAACATTTCTCTTACAAAACTAGATGGTTGTATTGGGACCTTCTTCCATGTAAACCTGATGTTCTCTGGCCCTCCATAATTTCTAAATGGTCCTCTTATTGGTCCTGGACCCCGAGTATGGATGACTTCCTCACCCCTCCTTCTTTCTGTCTGTAAAGCCCAGCTCCAAGAGATTCATATCAGGTTTCTCAACCATGCTTATATTGCCCCTGGCAGCGTAAACACATGGTTTCCACAAAACCGGTCACTGCCCTAAATGCAATGCACATAAAGCTCTCCTGATGCATAACTTTTGGCACTGTCCTAAAGTGAAAAGGTTCAGGCATAAAGTATTGTGGTATCTTAAATATACTTTTCGTATCCATCTCCCTATGGACCGGGTGGCAATCCTGGGTCTGCACACCACTGCTTGGCATTTCCACATTTCCCAGGTACATTATACCCCTATTTTATATGTCTTATTGACCCTGGGTAAAAAACTTTTTTTGAATCATTGGATTTTCTGAACCTCTCCTTCCCTTGAGAACCTCAAATCCCTACTCACTACTACACTATACCTTGACCGTCAGTCCACTCTCCCTGAACTGGAATGCAATGCTATGTGTTTCAGTAAAAAATGGAGTCCCTATAATGAGTCTCTCCCTCCCTCACAACAAAAGCATATCTTGCAGTTATTTGACTCACTACCGCAGGCTCTGCATCCCTATTTAGCCTGTACTTGGCCTTTAGGTTCCTTATGATTAACTCTCCTTTTTATATTACATTTCAGTGTCATTCCTCCAATGTCTCTGTTTATTTACTGTGCCTGTGCTTCTCCTTTTAGTAGTATATTTACCAACAACTGCAACCCCCCCCCTTCCCTCCCATCTCCCTCTGATTCTTCTCCTTGTATATGTCCTTATTTTTTAGATTGTGATGTATTTTATTGAGTGACTGTATGTATATTTACTCTGTGCCTGCTTTGGGTCTGATAGCTACACTTTTTTGCTCCATTATTGTGTTGCACTTTCCTCAAACTGTGATAGGCTCTGCCTCTCTGGACTAATGTTGTTTGCTCTACCAATGGAAAGGTCATGCTGTACTACCTGACTCTTATTTCTTATACATTGTTTTTTTGTACAATTACTCTGTGCTGTTTCTATTTCTCTATTCTTTATTATGAAAAAATCCAATAAAGATAATTACAAAAAAAAAAACAGATTAAAGAGATTAGGCAAAATCATATCAAAATAATGGATTATATTAAAATCATTTAATATTTTCATTAGACAAAATTATACATAAGCCTCTTTTGTCAGCTTAGTTATCTGTGCATTGCATTTTAGGATAGTTGTCTATAAATAAGTGGTTTTTAAATATGTTTATTTTAATACTAAATGAACATTATTAACAAATTCTCCCATCTCAGATGCTTTGTGTATTTTTTAAATAATACAGTATTTACTTTGCTAACAAATTGTTTGATTTTTCAGTTTTCCATACTACCTGTTAGAAACCAGTACCATTATCATATACTGTAGGCTGTGCTATATACACTTTTATTTTACTACCACTATATATACTGTATATATTTATATCAAATATCTATATCTTTGCAAACAGAAATCTTCAATTTGTGGCAGCAAGCACCAAATATCTCAGCAGAAATGTCTCATATCAACCAAACTATATTTATATTTGTTGGATTCACCCAAGGTCTCTGGCCACATTCCAGTTTGCTATTCATTGTACTTTGGGGGTAATTCCAAGTTGATCGCAGCAGGAAATTTTTTAGCAGTTGGGCAAAACCATGTGCACTGCAGGGGGGGCAGATATAACATGTGCAGAGAGAGTTAGATTTGGGTGGGTTATTTTGTTTCTGTGCAGGGTAAATACTGGCTGCTTTATTTTTACACTGCAATTTAGATTGCAGATTGAACACACCACACCCAAATCTTACTCTCTCTGCACATGTTATATCTGCCTCCCCTGCAGTGCACATGGTTTTGCCCAACTGCTAACCAAATTCCTGCTGCGATCAACTTGGAATTACCCCCTTTATATTCTAGGTTTAACAGGAAACTTGTTTATTATAACAGCCACCTGGCTGGACAAACGTCTCCATATCCCCATTTATTTCTTCCTCAGCAGCCTGGCTTTCTAGGATATTTGTTTTATATCATCCACAGTCCCCAAACTGCTCACTATACTGATTTACAACCAAAGGACAATCTCTTTATCTGGATGCATTATATAGCTTTATTTCTATGTATCGCTGAGAAGTATAGAATTTTATCATTTGGCTGTCATGTCAGTGGATCGGTATGTGGCAATCTGTCTTCCACTGAGGTACCATTTAATCTTCACCAACAGGGTCTGTCTATGGCTATTTGGATTTATTACATTCATTTATCCTATAATATTAATCCTTGATTTTGATTTCTGTGGTCCATATGAAATCAATAATTTCTTCTGTGATAGTTCGGTTTTGGTGAAGATCAGTTGCTCTAGCATAAATACTTTGATATGGTTTGTGTCATCTTGGCCTCAGGTGTCATTTTGGGTTCTTTCATCCTCATCTTAATTTCCTATTGCAATATTCTTGTCAACATACTAATGATACCATCCACCAGTGGAAAGATCAAAGCTTTCTCCACTTGCACATCTCACTTCACTGTGATCTCGTTGACCTATGGCAGTGCCATCTTTATTTATGTATGACCATTTGAAATTTCCTCCCCTGACTATAGTAAAACTGTTGCCCTTCTTAACAGTGTCATGTCCCCCGTACTTAATCCATTTATATACAGCCTGCAAAATAAGCAAGTCCAACAAGTCTTCCGAGATGTGAGGTTGAAATTTATTTTACACAAAAGTTTGTTTTCCTAAAATGATGAAGTAGATATCCAGCTTAAAAAAATGTACTGTCCTCCTCTAAGACCCCCACCACTACAATATTCGGCTCCTCCTGTATCCTCCTCCTATTTTTATATACTTTTCCTAATGCCAGGTAAGTCAGGAAAGGAAGGATATCAATTCCTTTTATAGTATTCCTATTGTCGGTGAAGCAGGAAAATAAAAAAACACGGTGAAGGAAAATGTGAAGTGTAAAGAATGAGAAACATTTTAAAAAAGTAAATAATAGTTTATCACCATTTGTTTGATAATAATTGTATAAATACCTATTAATTGTGGCTTGTATACAACCTATTAAATAAAATAGCCTATATGTTGGGCAATGACGGAGTTAAAGGATAATAACTAAGTAAAATTAATTTAAAATTCATATACATGTATATAAGTAGATAACCATTTTTATTGAGATGTTAAATTTTTTCATGTATACAAAATTAATATACAAGCATGGTTCAATAAGGAGAGTTATTGTAGACTTACCATTGTTAACTCTTTCTGTGAAGTACATTGGGTTCCACAAGGAAAATCAGAGTCTAGAGTGGGATCTTGATCCAGAGGCACCATCAAGCAAAGCTTTGACTGTCCCAAGATGCATTGGGGCCTCCTCTATAACCCCGCCTCCAGGCACTGAGAGCTCAGTTTCATTAACCAGTTCAATGCAGGAGCAGGTAAAAGAGAACACAGATGTTAGTCACATAGAACCACATTCTCATGACAGGAGTGGTTACCAGTGGCTAATGACATACAATCCAAAGAAGCTAGGTGCGTCAGGGTGGGCACCCTGTGGAACCCAATGTACTTCGCAGAAAGAGAGTTAACAATGGTAGGTCTACCACAACTCTTTTCTGCAGCAGGGTACATTGGTTTCCACAGGGAAACATCGGGGATGTCCTAAAGCAGTTCCTCAAGGCAGGGGACGCGCCTTAGCAGGTAAGAGAACCCGGCATCCAAAGAAAGCATCCTGGGAGGTGGAAGTATAAAAGGCATAGAACCTAATGAATGTGTTCACTGAGGACCACGTAGCTGCCTTGCACAATTGTTCTGGGGATGCACTACGGTGGGACGCCCAAGATGGTCCAACAGACCGAGTAGAATGGGCTTTAACTGCAGCAGGAGCTGGGAGTCCAGCCTGCGCATAGGCTTGTGTAATCACCATTTTAATCCATCTGGCCAAGGTTTGCTTATTCACAGGCAAGCCACGTTTGTGAAAACCAAAAAGGACATCTGACCTCCTGATAGAGGCAGTCCTCTCCACATAGATATGGAGAGCTAACAACATCCAAAGAACGTTCTTTGGGAGACTAATCCAAAGAGACAAAGGCCGGAACCACAATCTCTTGGTTAAGGTGAAAAGATGACACCACCATAGGCAAATAACCTGTGCGAGTACGTAGAACTGCCCGGTCCCGGTAAAATATGAGAAAGGGTGGATGACAGGACAAAGCACCAAAGTCTGACACCTGTCTTGCAGAAGCAATAGCCAGCAAGAACAGGACATTGGCTGTGAGCCATTTAAGGTCCATCGATTCAAGAGGTTCAAATGGAGACTCTTGCAGGTCATTCAGCACAACAGACAAATCCCATGGAGCCACAGGAGGGATATACTGTAGGGAGGCTGAATCCAATGTACACCCTGAGTGAATGTATGAACGTCAGGAAGATATGCAAGTTTTCTCTGAAACCATACTGACAAGGCAGATATGTGAACCTTGAGGGAGGCCAGATGGAGACCTAAGTAAAGGCCTCTTTGCAGAAAAGCCAGTATTCTGGAAGTTCTGAATCTATGGACATCATAATTCTTCTCAGCACACCAGGTGAAGTAAAAATCCAAACCCTGTAACATATCAGGGCAGGGGCCGGTTTGCGGGCTTTCAACATAGTTTGAATAACCACCTCTGAAAATCCTTTGGCTCTCAGGAGTGATGCCTCAAGAGCCACACCGTCAAAGCCAGTCTGGCCAGGTCTGGGTAGAGACTAGGGCCCTGAACGAGGAGGTCTGGTTGTTGAGGAAGTAGAAGGGGATGCCCTGTCGAGAGACCCTGCAGCTCTAAGAAACAATGCCTTCTGGGCCATGCTGGAGTGACTAGAAGTAGCATTCCTCCTTCCTGTTTGAACTTCCGTAGAATCCTGGGCAGGAGTGACACTGGAGGGAACACGTAAGGCAGCCAAAAGTTCCATGGAATTGCTAATGCATCCACAAATGCTGCTTGAGGATCCCTGGTCTTTGATCCAAAGACCAGAACCTTGTGATTGTGTCTAGACGCCATGAGGTCTACGTCCGGTAGACCCCACCTGTCCACTAGGAGTTGAAAGACTTCTGGATGAAGACTCCTCTCTCCAGCGTGTATGTCCTGGCAACTGAGGTAGGCCGCTTCCCAGTTCAGGACACCTGGAATGAACAATGCTGATATACTTGGCAGATGGCGTTCTGCCCAACAAAGGATTTTTGACACTTCCTTCATCGCCATGTGGCTTTGAGTACCGCCTTGATGGTTTATGTATGCCACTGTTGTGGCATTGTCTGACCGTACCTGAACTGGCCTGTTGAACACTGCCCTCAGCTCTTGGATGTTTATTGGGAAGAGTGATTCTTCCTTGGTCCACTCACCCTGAAAAGAGTGTTGCTCCAACACCACTCCCCATCGCCTCAGACTGGCATCCATCATCAGAAGAACTCAGTAGGGACGGCCCCTGCTCAATTGCTGGTCCTGGAGCTACCAGGTCAACGACAAATGAACCTCCGGAGTCAACAAGATCATTTGGGATCTGACCCGATGAGGTAGGCCATTCCACTTGGAAAGAATTAATCATTGCAGAGGGTGAGAATGAAATTGAGCATACTCCACCATGTCGAACGCTGACACCATCAGGCCAAGTACTTGCATCACCAAATGTATCGACACTCTGGCGTGATGGATAAAGTGTCTTATCCTGTCCTGGATTTTCAGGACCTTGTCTGGAGACAGGAACAGTCTCTGACTGTGTGTGTCCAGAAACACCCCTAGGTGCACCATGCTCTGAGCTGGGACCAGCAAGGACTTCTTCCAATTGATCAGCCATCTGTGGGTTTGTAAGCAACTCACCGTCAATTGTAGATGATGGAGGAGGACTTCGTGGGAACTCGCCAGAATCAGCAGGTCATCCAAGTATGGCAGGATTCTGGTGATGGAGGTGAGCCATCATCACGGCTATAATCTTGGTGAAGATTCAAGGAGCTGTGGCCAGTCCTCCCTCCCGCAGGTGGCAATCTGGACTGCTGGAGGGAAAGAACAGGAGATAGGATCTTGTTAAAAATTATTACTTCTGATCGGAGCTATAGTTAATACAGACTGACATACAGTAAAAGCACATTGTACTTTATTCTTTAATATATCAAGAGGATAATTTGAAAAGGCACCAAAGATCTTTTCCTTAGAAGATATAAGTCATTCAGAGAACAAACTAATTTGTCCATGGGCATAGAGAAATTAGTCCCCACGTGAATACACAGTAAGAACAGTGTGATTCAGTGAACATACACCCCTGATGAAGTCAGCATTGGCGAAACGCGTTGGTTGATATTCAGTTTGCTAGATTTGATGTTAACAAAAAAAATTGGATCTACAAGATAGACTGTCAACTAAAGAAAGCATTCTGCTAATGTATTGTATGGATTGAAAAACTATTTTTAATGTTTTAATGTTTTAAAATCATGTATTAAATAAATGTGTTGCAAGGTCAGTGGTTGTATGAAGATATCATTTATATTGATGCCAATCGGTTACCAACAAAATTTGCATGTACAATAGGTGCCCCTGAAGATATCCATACTATCTTAGGGTCCCTATCTGGCAGAGGACCATCCTCAGGGAATTAGCAGCTGAATTTTAAATAAAAAGTTATATTTAGGTTAAAATTAGTGATGTGCACCGGACATTTTTCGCGTTTTGTGTTTTGGTTTTGGGTTCGGTTCCGCGGCCGTGTTTTGGATTCGGACGCGTTTTGGCAAAACCTCACCGAAAATTTTTTGTCGGATTCGGGTGTTTTTTTCAAAAAACCCTAAAAAACAGCTTAAATCATAGAATTTGGGGGTCATTTTGATCCCATAGTATTATTAACCTCAATAACCATAATTTCCACTCATTTCCAGTCTATTCTGAACACCTCACAATATTATTTTTAGTCCTAAAATTTGCACCGAGGTCGCTGGATGGCTAAGCTAAGCGACACAAGTGGCCGACACAAACACCTGGCCCATCTAGGAGTGGCACTGCAGTGTCAATCAAGACAGGATGGCCCTTCCAAAAAATTGTCCCCAAACAGCACATGATGCAAAGAAAAAAAGAGGCGCACCAAGGTGGCTGTGTGACTAAGCTAAGCGACACAAGTGGCCGACACAAACACCTGGCCCATCTAGGAGTGGCACTGCAGTGTCAATCAAGACAGTATGGCACTTCCAAAAAATTGTCCCCAAACAGCACATGATGCAAAGAAAAAAAGAGGCGCACCAAGGTGGCTGTGTGACTAAGCTAAGCGACACAAGTGGCCGACACAAACACCTGGCCCATCTAGGAGTGGCACTGCAGTGTCAGGCAGGATGGCCCTTCCAAAAAATTGTCCCCAAACAGCACATGGGCCCTCATTCCGAGTTGTTCGCTCGCAAGCTGCTTTTAGCAGCTTTACACACGCTAAGCCGCCGCCTACTGGGAGTGAATCTTAGCTTCTTAAAATTGCGAACGAAAGATTCGCAATATAGCGAAAAGACATCTCTGTGCAGTTTCTGAGTAGCTCGAGACTTACTCGGCATCTGCGATCAGTTCAGTGCTTGTCGTTCCTGGTTTGACGTCATAAACATACCCAGCATTCGCCCAGACATTCCTCCGTTTCTCCAGCCACTCCTGCGTTTTTCCCAGAAACGGTAGCGTTTTTTCGCACACACCCATAAAACGGCCAGTTTCCGCCCAGAAACACCCACTTCCTGTCAATCACATTACGATCACCAGAACGAAGAAAAAAACGTGAGTAAAATTCCTAACTGCATAGCAAATTTACTTGGCACAGTCGCAGTGCGGACATTGCGCATGCGCACTAAGCGGAAAATCGCTGCGATGCGAAAAAATTTACCGAGCGAACAACTCGGAATGACCCCCATGATGCAAAGAAAAATTAAATAAAAAAGAGGTGCAAGATGGAATTGTCCTTGGGCCCTCCCACCCACCCTTATGTTGTATAAACAGGACATGCACACTTTAACGAGCCCATCATTTCAGCGACAGGGTCTGCCACACGACTGTGACTGAAATGACTGGTTGGTTTGTGCCCCCACCAAAAAAGAAGCAATCAATCTCTCCTTGCACAAACTGACCTTACAGAGGCAAGATGTCCACCTCATCATCATCCTCCGATTCCTCACCCCTTTCACTGTGTACATCCCCCTCCTCACAGATTATTAATTCGTCCCCACTGGAATCCACCATCTCAGGTCCCCGTGTACTTTCTGGAGGCAATTGCTGCTGGTGAATGTCTCCACGGAGGAATTGATTATAATTCATTTTGATGAACATCATCTTCTCCACATTTTCTGGAAGTAACCTCGTACGCCGATTGCTGACAAGGTGAGCAGCTGCACTAAACACTCTTTCGGAGTACACACTGGAGGGAGGGCAACTTAGGTAGAATAAAGCCAGTTTGTGCAAGGGCCTCCAAATTGCCTCTTTTTCCTGCCAGTATACGTACAGACTGTCTGACGTGCCTACTTGGATGCGGTCACTCATATAATCCTCCACCATTCTTTCCATGGTGAGAGAATCATATGCAGTGACAGTAGACGACATGTCAGTAATCATTGGCAGGTCCTTCAGTCCGGACCAGATGTCAGCACTCGCTCCAGACTGCCCTGCATCACCGCCAGCGGGTGGGCTAGGAATTCTTAGCCTTTTCCTCGCACCCCCAGTTGCGGGAGAATGTGAAGGAGGAGATGTTGACGGGTCACGTTCCGCTTGACTTGACAATTTTCTCACCAGCAGGTCTTTGAACCTCTGCAGACTTGTGTCTGTCGGAAAGAGAGATACAACATAGGTTTTAAATCTAGGATCGAGCACGGTGGCCAAAATGTAGTGCTCTGATTTCAACGGATTGACCACCCGTGAATCCTGGTTAAGCGAATTAAGGGCTCGATCCACAAGTCCCACATGCCTAGCGGAATCGCTCTGTTTTAGCTCCTCCTTCAATGTCTCCAGCTTCTTCTGCAAAAGCCTGATGAGGGGAATGACCTGACTCAGGCTGGCAGTGTCTGAACTGACTTCACGTGTGGCAAGTTCAAAGGGTTGCAGAACCTTGCACAACGTTGAAATCATTCTCCACTGCGCTTGAGTCAGGTGCATTCCCCCTCCTTTGCCTATATCGTGGGCAGATGTATAGGCTTGAATGGCCTTTTGCTGCTCCTCCATCCTCTGAAGCATATAGAGGGTTGAATTCCACCTCGTTACCACCTCTTGCTTCAGATGATGGCAGGGCAGGTTCAGGAATGTTTGGTGGTGCTCCAGTCTTCTGTACGCGGTGCCTGAATGCCGAAAGTGGCCCGCAATTCTTCGGGCCACCGACAGCATCTCTTACACGCCCCTGTCGTTTTTTAAATAATTCTGCACCACCAAATTCAATGTATGTGCAAAACATGGGACGTGCTGGAATTTGCCCAGATGTAATGCACGCACAATATTGCTGGCGTTGTCCGATGTCACAAATCCCCAGGAGAGTCCAATTGGGGTAAGTCGCTGTGTGCCTATTCTGGAAAGCGGTGATACAAAGCGTAGCCTGCCTAGGAACGAGTTGGCGTTTGCGAGATGCTGCTACTGGTGCCGCCGCTGCTGTTCTTGCTGCGGGAGGCAATACATCTACCCAGTGGGCTGTCACAGTCATATAGTCCTGAGTCTGCCCTGCTCCACTTGTCCACATGTCCGTGGTTAAGTGGACATTGGGTACAACTGCATTTTTTAGGACACCAGTGAGTCTTTTTCTGAGGTCTGTGTACATTTTCGGTATCGCCTGCCTAGAGAAATGGAACCTAGATGGTATTTGGTACCGGGGACACAGTACCTCAATCAAGTGTATAGTTGCCTCTGAATTAACGATGGATACCGGAACCACGTTTCTCACCGCCCAGGCTGCCAAGGCCTGAGTTATCTGCTTTGCAGCAGGATGACTGCTGTGATATTTCATCTTCCTCGCAAAGGACTGTTGGACAGTCAATTGCTTACTGGAAGTAGTACAAGTGGTCTTCCGACTTCCCCTCTTTGATGACGATCGACTCCCAGCAGCAACAACAGCAGCGCCAGCAGCAGTAGGTGTTACACTCAAGGATGCATCGGAGGAATCCCAGGCAGGAGAGGACTCGTCAGACTTGACAGTGACATGGCCTGCAGGACTATTGGCTTTCCTGGGTAAGGAGGAAATTGACACTGAGGGAGTTGGTGGTGTGGTTTGCAGGAGCTTGGTTACAAGAGGAAGGGATTTAGTGGTCAGTGGACTGCTTCCGCTGTCACCCAAAGTTTTTGAACTTGTCACTGACTTATGATGAATGCGCTGCAGGTGACGTATAAGGGAGGATGTTCCGAGGTGGTTAACGTCCTTACCCCTACTTATTACAGCTTGACAAAGGCAACATACAGCTTGACACCTGTTGTCCGCATTTGTGTTGAAATAATTCCACACCGAAGAGCTGATTTTTTTTGTATTTTGACCAGGCATGTCAATGGCCATATTCCTCCCACGGACAACAGTATCTCCCCGGGTGCCTGACTTAAACAAACCACCTCACCATCAGAATCCTCCTTGTCAATTTCCTCCCCAGCGCCAGCAACACCCATATCCTCATCCTGGTGTACTTCAACAGTGACATCTTCAATTTGACTATCAGGAACTGGACTGCGGGTGCTCCTTCCAGCACTTGCAGGGGGCGTGCAAATGGTGGAAGGCGCAAGCTCTTCCCGTCCAGTGTTGGGAAGGTCAGGCATCGCAACCGACACAATTGGACTCTTCTTGGGGATTTGTGATTTTGAAGAACGCACAGTTCTTTGCTGTGCTTTTGCCAGCTTAAGTCTTTTCTTTTTTCTAGCGAGAGGATGAGTGCTTCCATCCTCATGTGAAGCTGAACCACTAGCCATGAACATAGGCCAGGGCCTCAGCCGTTCCTTGCCACTCCGTGTCGTAAATGGCATATTGGCAAGTTTACGCTTCTCCTCAGACGCTTTTAATTTTTGGGTCATTTTAATGAACTTTTGTGTTTTGGATTTTACATGCTCTCTACTATGACATTGGGCATCGGCCTTGGCAGACGACGTTGATGGCATTTCATCGTCTCGGCCATGACTAGTGGCAGCAGCTTCAGCACGAGGTGGAAGTGGATCTTGATCTTTCCCTTTAACCTCCACATTTTTGTTCTCCATTTTTTAATGTGTGGAATTATATGCCAGTATCAATAGCAATGGCCTACTACTATATTTACTGCGCAAAACTAAAATGCACCACAGGTATAGAATGTAGATGGATAGTATACTTAATGGATGACGAGTGACGACACAGAGGTAGGTACAGCAGTGGCCTACCGTATTGCTATAAGTATATATATAATAAACTGGTGGACACTGTCAGCAAACTGCAAAACTGTCTAAAATGCACCACAGGTATAGAATGTAGATGGATAGTATACTTAATGGATGATGAGTGACGACACAGAGGTAGGTACAGCAGTGGCCTACCGTACTGCTATAAGTATATATATAATAAACTGGTGGACACTGTCAGCAAACTGCAAAACTGTCTAAAATGCACCACAGGTATAGAATGTAGATGGATAGTATACTTAATGGATGACGAGTGACGACACAGAGGTAGGTACAGCAGTGGCCTACCGTACTGCTATATATAGTATACTGGTGGACACTGTCAGCAAACTGCAAAACTAAAATGCACCACAGGTATAGAATGTAGATGGATAGTATACTTAATGGATGACGAGTGACGACACAGAGGTAGGTACAGCAGTGGCCTACCGTACTGCTATATATAGTATACTGGTGGACACTGTCAGCAAACTGCAAAACTAAAATGCACCACAGGTATAGAATGTAGATGAATAGTATACTTAATGGATGACGAGTGACGACACAGAGGTAGGTACAGCAGTGGCCTACCGTACTGCTATATATAGTATACTGGTGGACAATGTCAGCAAACTGCAAAACTAAAATGCACCACAGGTATAGAATGTAGATGGATAGTATACTTAATATATGATGACACAGAGGTAGGTACAGCAGTGCACTCTGCACTGTTTCCTCCTATATAATATTAATTATACTGGTGGTCCCCACTCCCAGTCCCCACAATAAAGCAGCACACTGAGCACAGATATGGAGTGTTTTTCAGGCAGACAACGTATACTGGTGGTCACTGTCAGCAAAACTCTGCACTGTACTCCTGCTATAGCTGCTCCCCAGTCCCCACAATTAAGCAATGTGAGCACTCAGCACAGATATATTATGCAGCACACTGAGCACAGATATGGTATGGAGCATTTTTTTCAGGCAGAGCACGGATAAAAACTGGTGGTCACTTATCAGCAAAACTCTGCACTGTACTCCTAACAGCTGCTCCCCAATCCTCCCCACAATTAAGCAATAAACAACCAATGAATCAAGTTCTGTCTTCTACAATAAACGGAGAGGACGCCAGCCACGTCCTCTCCCTATCATCTCCAATGCACGAGTGAAAATGGCGGCGACGCGCGGCTGCTTATAAAGAATCCGAATCTCGCGAGAATCCGACAGCGGGATGATGACGTTCGGGCGCGCTCGGGTTAGCCGAGCAAGGCGGGAAGGTTCGAACCTGCCTCGGACCCGTGTAAACAAGGTGAAGTTCGGGGGGGTTCGGTTTCCGAGAAATAGGAAAAGATGCTAAAAATAAGAAATTAAGGAGTAATTAGTGTTAACCAATGAAAATAAAAAGGAAGTGATGTAATGGTGAAATGGGTATAAATAGATGAAAGGTAAGACACTGCTTCCATTATCTGACAGACAAGGAAACAGGACAGACCAGGAGAGGGATCCTTACTCTAAAGGTAAATAATAGTTATGGATTGGTTATTGTACTAACCTTTAAATCCTAAAAGATTTGATAGAAATTGTTATATTAAATAGGAGTTTAATGAACTTATAATTTACAAATTTATTATAGTTATGGAGTTGGTGGGAATCCTCTAATTTTTGCTTTCCCGCAAAATTGGCTGAGAACACTGATTGGGAAAATTAGTAAGTAATTAAAACATTACAATAAGCTCAATAGGGAATGTATATTTACTTCCAGATGATAATTCAGTGTATCTTTGAATAGGAGGGCAGCCAGAGGGCAATCATTTGGGTGGCCATCTGGCTGAATGCAGGATAAAACATTGATTTGAAAACTAGTAAGTCACTGGATTACTAAATATACATTATGGGAAGGTATATCCTGATAGAGCATGCTAACCGAATGTATTATCAATTCAGAATCCAGAAAAATTCCCCTGAGGGAAAACTCTACAAGTAGTTACATAATACAGAATAAGAGGCACCAGCTAAAGAAACTGTCAGATTACTGATATTGAAGAGAACATCTACCTAATCAAGGAGATGACACTATGGGCAGTTAATTGAGTAATGTTTGAGTAAGTACAAATCACAAATTGAATGATTAAATATCCAAATATCTATTTCATAGTCTCATAAATAATCTTCTTTAAGCCAGTTTTGATGTAAAACAAAAACTGATATAAGGATTTAGAAATGTAATTGTAAGATGATGTTATTTCCATCTGTATGCATCTCTGTTCCGTGATGACTGAAGCTGTTGGGGCTATTAACAATTTACTAATTTAACGATTTATTGTTTATGTCAGTATCTTGTTGTTCTTCATTGTTGGCTTTTCGGATATTGCTCCAAATAATAAATATAGTATTTGTTTCTGAAAAAAAGAAAAAAAATTAATAAGAAGTTCCTCAGAAAGTTTATACTTAGGGAAAACTTGATGTAATATATATGCAGGAGGTATCCTGTATTTAAACCTCTATTCCAGCTGTGCATCTATTCTTCATGATTCTTTTTATGAATTTTAAAATATGTCAAAAAATATCCATTCTGCACAGTACTTTTCTATATTTCTTCTTTTTATATATTTTTGATGTTTATATCTGTATGTATTGTACTTATTGAGACAATTTTCTTTTGATATTTTAGTAGTGGATACTGAGGACACCCCTGATGAAGTCATAATTGACGAAACGCGTTGGTTGATATAATATTTGGATCCTTAAAGGGAAAGAATAAATTGTCAAGTATCTACAGAAACAATTTGTATCTATGTACACAATACTGTCTTATTGCACTAAGTTTTAGTAAATACTATTTTAGGGGGATTTTTTTTTAAAATTCTTTATTTGTACGTGGTCAGGTACATAGGGAAGGCATTATAGCAATACATGGGACAGGCGGCCAACATAGCCAGTGTCCAAGATAGACCACAAATTTTCAGATAAGTAACAAGGTTAATCGGTGAGGTAAGAACAATCGAGTTCAAACAGGGGGTTCAAAGGGGGAGGGAGGAGGAGAGGAACAAGGGGGGGGGGAAACCACATTAGTATCCATATATAATATATATCGTGAGAACAACAAGATCAGAATGAAGGGAGGGAGGGGAATCAGAAAAGAGACGAAGACAGAGAAGGCAAAGGGAAATGAGAAGATAGAGAAGGAGAGGGGCTGGAATAAAGAGAAATGTCGGAGAGAGAAATGGTGGAGGGTGCCCATGGGTCTATGGAGGGGGCCAGGAGCAGATGGGGGGGAACGGCTAGCTATGTTCGGCGGCGAGCCAGGGAGCCCAGACCTGCTCGAAGACGTGGCCTCGGTCGTGGAGGTAGTATGTGATTTTTTCCATTGAGGCGATGTGCCAAATTTTAGCTTTAAGGGATAGTAGGGAAGGTGGTGAGGGACTCTTCCAGTTGAGGGCGATCAGTGATTTTGCTGCCGCTAGAATGTGTGAGGTCAGCTTTTGGGAGAATTTATTGAGGAATGGGGGGGGGATAACACAGTAAGGAGATCCAAGGATCTTTCAGTACAGGGGGTTCTAGGAGTGAGTTGAGGAGGGAGTGGACCAAGTCCCAGAAGGGGACAATAACCGGGCAGGTCCACCATATGTGGAGCATAGTGCCTCTAGCTCCACAATTCCTCCAGCAAGCCGGAGAGGAGGACGGGAAAAATTTGTTAAGTCGGTCGGGGGTATAGTACCAGCGGTAGTAAACTTTGTAGGCCGTTTCTTTAAAAGCGGTGGCAATGGAGCACTTAGCAATCCCTAGTCTCATGTCCTCCCAATCCTCAGTTTCTGGTGGAGGCCCGAGATCCCGTTCCCATGCGAGTTCATGGGGCCAGGATGGGGGGAGGGAGGATTCTAGTAGGAGAGAGTAAATTTGGGAGATTATGCCTTTAGAGGAGTGGGAGTTGACACATAGGCTTTCAAAGGGAGTGAGGGCACAAAGTAAGGCGGTGGGGGGGAGGGAGGTTAGAAAGTGGCGTATTTGTAGGAATTGAAAGGGATTAAGTGGTTGTGAGGGGATTTTCTGATGGAGGTCAGGGAGGGACAACCATTGGCCTCGATCGGCAAAGTCGGTTGGGAATTTAAGGCCCAGTGCTATCCACGTCCGGGATCTCGTAAATGAGAGTCCTGAGGGAAACATGGGATTCTGCCAGATGGGGGTCAAGGGTGAGGGAGTAGTAGTGAGACCCCACTTCAGAGAGAGGGAGTCCCAGGTTTTGAGGTTAAATTTTTTAGGGGGAATTTTTAAGAAATAAATGTATGTAAATCTTGGAGAAGAAAAAGACTGATGCTACTTAATTCTATTCTATTTTATTTTGTCTATTAGATTGACATAAGAGGTTTCCTGTCTTTTGTATAAAGGTTACCAACCCTTTGAAATGTATAAGTTCTAGGCGCACCCCAGAGAAACGACCTTTTATATATATATAAAAAACAGCGCGGTCCTAGACCGAAGGTATATATCAGAATACTTGTACAATATATTCTGTAACAGGTACATTCTTTCTTAACTAACGCTGTCTGTATGAAGACATGTAGTATACTCAAGTGTCTGCAAAGTCTCAGCTCTGTGTACAGGCGGCTTTACAGGGGAGACCTTGCCCTGCAATCCTAGAGACCAGCAGCAGCTATCCTCAGAAGATTATGCCCAGCGTCTCTGTCATGAATTGAGGGAGAGTGTGAGGCAGCTCCAGGGCTGGTAATCTGTGAGAAGATGGCGCCCTGGGATGGGGGAGGGGCTACATGTCAAGAGCCAGCTCCCCTATGCTGGACCTCACCCCCGGTACTACAGAGCCTTATAATTAGGGACGTTAGTACCCCTGATCTGTACTCCTATGTCCTGGCGGATATAGTGGAGTCCCTGCTCTGTAACAGTGTCCACGCCAGCATCGCAGTTCGTCTCCCTAGACTGCGATCAGGAATGCGATTTAGTGGCAGGTCCCACCTGGGGGACCCTCTTACCTCCTCCCTTCATAGCAGCCATGCGAACCAGGAGAGTGTCTGCGACCATGTGCCTAAGCCGGATCATCTCCGCCGCATGTACCCAGGAACTGAGCCACGGGAGTATGCAACGCAGCTTGGGAGGTGACGGAGACGCTGCACTGAATGTCACACTGACATATCAGTGCTGTGCCCCTTGAAGTTTTCTTAGCTTTTTCGGACTGTCCAGTGCAGCCCGCATGTTAGGTGACCTGCTGCTGCAGGCACCACTCGAAACTGAGCTCTCAGTGCCTGGAGGCGAGGTTATAGTGGAGGCCCCAATGCATCCTGTGACAGTCAAAGCTTTGCATGATGGTGCCTCTGGGTAAAGATCCCACTGTACAACCCAATGTTTCCCTGTGGAAACCAATATACACTGCTGCAGAAAAGTAAGGTAACAAGACCTCTCACATGTGTAATGGTCTCTATTTTATTCTAATTTCCCACCAGGCCAGAGCAGGTAGATGACTGCTTCCCCTCACGGCCTTTAGACTGTGCCTCATATTAGTTATACTGTCACAACATCAGCTTTTGCAACCAATAGAATGTGGCTAGTTGTGCAACCCAATTACACCTAGTGTAAAAATTTCCCATTTTGCACATTTTCTCTCTCTCCACTTTATCTCTCGGGTTGGGTATGAGCAACCTGCGGTCAAAAGACTGCTGGTCAGCATACCGACGCTGGGATCCCGGCTTTTAGATGCCCGGCAGGGTGGGTGGGTGGGGAGTGCAATGAAGTCTCTTGCAGTCTCAGTGAGATCATGTTAATCTTTGTTGGACATACAAGAATGATCCCTTCTAGTAAAGTTATGTTTAACTATGGTGAGGAGACACTGAAGTATGTGTTGAAAGGGAATAAATTGACAAAACAATGTCCTAGAGAATTCCTCAAAAATAAACTTTTAAGATGTCTGTGTTGAATACATTGACGGAATGGTGATGACAAGCAGATATATTTATTCTCTAGTATTAAGTCAATAAGAGAATATGTGGGAATAACCCTTCTGCTTACAGTGTCCAAATGCCATGTAATATTTCAGAATCAGATATGACTTACTCACTTTTTACTTTGTCTCCTGGAGAGGGCCAGGGTTCGTTGCATGCTCACATAGCTCCCATCCTCAGCTCCATAATATTAACCCTACTTCAACCATCTAATCCTGCAGTCAACCAACTAGTCCAGCCTCTGTTGGTACTAGCAGTGTGACCACTAACCTATGCCGACCCAATAATCAGCTGAGAGCAACACCAGGAGCCAACTATGGCCTGCCAACCTTGATGCTGCCCAACTTGCCTACGAGTTCCACAAGCAAGGCTCCGACAACTCCATGAGGAATTGCAGCTGTCAATTGTGGCCCACCATTGCCTTTGCTCAACTGCCCATCGGGGTCCCCTGGCGGTAGCAGGGGACAGTTCCAGATCCAAATTTGTGGCAACTGTAGCGTGTGGCCTGCTGTTCTGGCTGAGTCTGGGGGCATCTTCCCCCACAGATTGGTGTCTCTGGAGCTTCTTTGATTATACCCAATGGGTGCAGCCAGACAGCATTCTCTACCTGCCTCCCAGTCTGCAGCCAAACAGTGAATTGCTGTCAGAATGCTGATTGGTGGATGGCTGGAGCTAATGACCAATCAGAGTACAGCATTTTCTACCTGCATGCTTCCAGACAGTCAATGTCTGTCACCATGGTGATTGGTGGATGGCTGGAGCTATCCACCAATTAGAGTGCTCACAGCCATTGATTCAAGGAAACCTGAAGAGACTGGGTGGCAGCGCAATAGAGGTAAGTATTTTTTTTAAAAATCTATTCCCATGAATGGGTGGGTAGGGGCCCCAGTGCATTGCTTTGTTGGGACCTACAATGCTGTTATGATGGCCCTGGGTGTAGTAGCCCTCTTCACCTCTGTCTGCTGGACTTGACCCCATTGCAGATCCCAGGTTGCTTGGGCCTGCAACCTCCTTCTGTGGATTGTTTTGCTCCTGTCTGTTAGATCCCTGGCTCTCTGCATTTGCTCCTGGATGTTTGTTTTCAGTTTGTGCTGCCACACTAAACTGATTTAACTATGTTGGCTCAGCAAATCTCTAGAGTCATTTCTATAAATGGGTTGGGTATGGGAGACCAGCACTGATGATGCTGGTGGTAGTATGACTGACAGTGGCATCCTGACAGTCAGAATCCCTGTACCTACAAAGTATTCTAACCCTCTCCAAACCCTAACCCTCCCATCCCGCAGCCTAACCCTAACCCTCGCATCTTGCAGCCTAAAGCTAACCTCCATCCCCATAGTCTAACCCTAATAGTCCCTTCCTGCAGCCTAAACCTAACCCTCCATCCCTGGCATACTGACGTTTGGGATGTCGACTGTCGGATTTTGGCAGTCGTATTTTGACGGGTGTCTGGATTCCAGCACCGGACTTCTGACCGCCAGCATCCTGCACGTCGGTTTGCCAACCACATCCCCTATAAACTACACTTCCATCCATCACTCTGCATATCTGGACATGTTACCTGTTAGATCACAGTTGTTTGCATATCTTTATTATGTGTTGTTAATAAGTTTTTTGCAATTTCCATAACTTCTCAATACTGTATGTGCTAAAGGGATTTCTCTGCATTTTGGCTACCTGTACTAAGTGGTAGATTTTTGCACTGCAATAGGCATCTGTGCAATGCTAAGTGAGACAACTATTACTAAGTTAAGAGATCACTTACCATTGGGTGTCTTCTCTAGTACCGGCTTTATCACCTATAGCTGCAGAAAACTGCTTCTTTTTACTGTAGCAGCAGGAAGTGAGCTCTGTCAACTTGGGCTGGTTGACAATTAAGTTTAAAAAAAAAATACTCTGCTCAGCTGCTGCTGCACAGGACGGGACTCTGGAGGAAGTCCAGTGTCACTGCTGTCTTACTATAACGCCCACCGAGGGGGTGACTTAGCATTCACCCTCCTCGGTAGGTCTATTATTAGAACACATCACTGTAGCCACCTCCTGCTTTGCAAAGCTGAAGCTGCTTTATCTCCGCGATAAGTGTAATTTTAGTACATCTTTCTCATGATAACATGGATTGGACACTGCCAAATTGAAAACACCTAGAGGCATATTCATACCTCCCAACTGTCCTGATTTCAGAGGGACAATCCTGCTAATTGGACACTGTCCCGCTGTCCCTCACATGGGTCACAGTGTCCCATGGGTGGGGGGCAGTTGGGAGAGGTAGTGATCACTGCTGCTCTGCTTTGCAAAACAGCCAGTGATGACACTGAATAGATGCCATGCACATGTGCACGTCATCTATAAGCACAAGGAGGGGAGCCGGGGGCTGTCCAGCAGCTCATGGAGCACTGTACCTGCCCCCAAATGATGAAAACGGGGGTTGCGGAAATAGGTCACACCCCCTTACCACGAGATCCGCCCTGCTACCTGAAGCTACGTCCCCTTTCCAGCCACGGTCGCGCCTCCGGCGCGGCGTATCCCGATTCCAAAGGGACAGAAGTTGGGAGGTATGCATATTTATCACAATCCGCATCTCAGATCCCATCTGGATGGGATGTGATAAATTTTCCCAAATGCACATTGTGATATTTGAATGCATCACAAGGATGTATCAAATATCACATGCAGGGACATAGCTTACGAGAAAGCTCTGTCCCTGTGAATCCTGTCACCATACTTCTCAGGGTAAGTATGAAGATACAGAGTGTGTGACCTTGCATTCACCTTCCACCTTGCAAGTCCCCTGCTCTACTTACACTTACCTGCAGCCAAAACTGCTGATCAGTGATTCCGTGAGGGCAGTCGGTCATCTGATCCTGTCCTCCTGCTGTGACCCCCATCTCATGAAAAGTAAATTTACTTTACTGCACTGAGGGTCATAGCAGGAGCACAGGATCAGATGAGTGCTAATTTGAAAAAAATTCCTAACTTTTTTTTACATTGATCAGCATGTGGTCTATCAGACACACATGACTGATCACAGGCGCTGGATCCATGCTCTGCCTTCACTGTCAACAGGCAGTGAAGACTGAGATAGAGTAGGGAAACAGAGGGAAGACCTGATAACTGTCACGGGCATCTGCGGCCTGTAGCTTCTGCTGCATCCAGTCATTGCTAAGCGTCTGGATGCTCCCGAACTTACTCTCCCCGGCCACCGGCTCCATGGCAACAAGACGCTGAGCCAGTGTGGTGATGGGGTTGCTGGGGAGGAGGGACCTAGCAAACTTGCAGCATCAATTAAGGGAAGCTGGGCTGGGTTCAGTATGTGATTGGCTCCTGCTCCCTTTATAGTCAGTGTCTGTCTCTCATTCAGTGCTGGTCATAGTTTCTGTTGCAGCATAAGCACTTGTCACTCCACCTTAGTCGCAGATTGTGGTTTATACCTCATTATCCAGCCCTGGGTCAGCCCATTAACTGTCCTGTTTGCTAAATTTTGTTCTGGTACCAGTACTAGTCTTTTGTGTTCCCTTTCTGACTCTCACATTATTGTTGTTTTGTTGCATGCCATATGTTCTCTCCTAGCCTGTAGGCTATCCACCTATTGGGAGACTTCTGTGTTTTGTGTCTTTTTCTGTCCTCCTCCTCCTCTGCCGTATGTCCCTCTCCCTGTTCTTTCTCCAACACACTAGTCATAACTCCTTCTGCGTCTTCATAATTCCTCTCTTCTCAGTTAGCCTTTTTTTGTCTTTTACATTTTTGTCTTAATCTTAGTTTAGTAAACTTTAGTTAGGTCTTTTTCTCCACCGGCATTGTTTCAGGTCACCCAGCATTGAGCTCGTACTAACACCAGCAGCATAAGTCATGGAGGCATCCCAGTACCGGTAGGTATGGGAAAAGCAGCTGTTATAGGTGAGAAGACCCGCTGGTGACTTCTACAAATCTCAACTCTGGGTGTACAAGGGTCTCCGTCCAGAAGATCCTTGGCAAGTCATTCCTCGCAGAGAAGAAGGCCCTACAGTTTTAACAATAACAGTATCTGAAGATAGCGCTATTATAACAGTGCTCACTGTGGTATTTATTCACAATTTAAGTTTAGTAAATTCTGGCTGATCACATTTCCCATTTCAAGTAAGGTAAGTGCAATCAGATTACTAGAAAAATGCTAACTTAAGGGCTTGGTGGAGAATTTTGTGACCGAGTGCCTATTAGTACATTTAGCTGATACTAAACTAATGTGAACATGGTGTGAAACACCCCTTTTCACATTATTTTAGTAAAAATATTGATAAATATGCTAGCTAGACCACAACAGAGAAAAAATGTATTTCTGCAATCACACTGACTCTTATAAAAGGCCACTAAGTCCTTCCCTGGCATAGCTTCCTATTGCAGACAGAGGATACCCAATGTAACACCCTAGGGTTAGCAGGTGTCTTCGTGGTTGGAAGAGGTATCATAGGTGTTCAGTGACTATGTGATGGACCCTTTCCCTAAGATGTTTTCTCCATACCTTGTATGCTGCATGTGGTTCAGCAAGATAGGACAGATTGAAACGCAAGCAGAGAGTTCAAGGACAGCAGTCTCTGTAAGGAATTTTTTTCATTATGCCACAATGAATTCTGGATAGGTGATTATTGGATACACAACAAAAATTAGACAATCCCAATACAATAATTGTGTCACCGCTGAGTTAGGTTGTACACTCGGACTAGTACTGGACACTGGGTCTGGTCTTGGGCACAGTGGACAGAATTGCGCTGGCTTGGAAACTGATATGCTCATCTAGACGTGGCAGACAGGCAGTATACCCTATGGGGAGAGGTGACGAGCTATGAGTTCTGGAACACTGATGGTGGGAGCCATCAGTGCAATGAGTAGCTGGATAGTCACCTAATGGAGAGTCACGTGAAAACTAGTGAATTGATGTAATGCTGGGAGGAAAAGCAATGCAGGAGATTCATGGATCACTGGATGGAACCAGTGTAGTATCTGTAGAGGAAGCTGAGGACTTCAGCAATAACTGTAGATGAAGCTGAGAATATCGGCAGTACTTGTAGATGAAGCTGAGGATGTTCAGCAATATTTGTAGACAAAGCTGAGGATGTCAGCAATACTTGTAGACAGGGTCGGACTGGGCCACAGGGGAACATGGGAAACCACCGGTGGGCCCCACTGAATGTGGGCCCTCCTCCTACTCTAGGGATCAGGTTCAAGACTCTATCCTAGTGCACGTGAATTATGCATTATACTTATGTTACATTATACTTCACAAGAATATGGTTTATTATATATTTACCAAGGGGTACAGAACAAGAACTTTGTAATGGTTAGTCAAACCTCTGTGGTGGCTGGCCATGCCCCAGTGGAGCTTGGCCACACCCTTAATCATGGGCCCCTACAATAGCATCCCCCCCGGTGGGCCGTTCATGTCCCAATCCGACACTGCTTCTAGATGAAGCTACGGACATCAGCAGTACTTGAAGATGAAGCTGAGGATGTCAGCAATACTTGTAACCGAAGCCGAGGATGTCGGCAATGCTTGTAGCAGAAGCTGAGGACATCAGCAATACTTGTAACTGAAGCCGTGGACGTCGGCAATGCTTGTAGCAGAAGCTGAGGATGCAAGCAATACTTGTACATGAAGCCGAGCCAGATGCTGGGCAGGTGAGCTAGTTCAATGGGGATTCCGAATGCTGTGCAGTGCAGTATCGTCACTGCTGGTTTCCTAGTAGCTGTAATGCGGTGGGTCTGCACAATGGATACTGCGACAGCAATGGCAGGTTTTTTGGATATTTTGGTGTGCTACCTTGTGCAGCGGTGAACTGGAAGCTGGCAAGAACCAGCAGTATAGACTAGCTAGATAGCTGGAAGCTGGGATTGAACCAGCAGTACAGGATAACTGGATAGCTGGAAGCTGAGATTGAACCAGCAGTACAGGATAGCTGGATAGCTGGAAGCTGGGATTTAACCAGCAGTACAGGATAGATAGCTGGATAGGATTCTCAGTGATGCAGGCTTGCAGATATCCTGGAGATGAGATAACCAGCGGTGCAGGTTTGCAGATTTCCTGGAGATGAGATAATCGGCAATGCAGGTTTGCAGATATCCTGGACATAGGACACAGAAAGTTGGTAATGCACTGTCTCTTTAAGCACACAGAGAACTCATGATACTGGTGAGCTGTTTGTCCCAGCCAGCAGAAAACATGCATGTTACAGGACTAATGGCAGAGGTAAGTCACCAAATGATATGATTTTAGACAGGATTGCGACAAATTGGAGACTCACACTGAAGAGTAAAATCACCTTTGAAGATGTTATGAGAATAACATTTACCTACAGCTCACGATACACTGAACAACTAAATAATTCAAAATATAATCAATCTAATCACAGATACATGCATATTCCTAAAGATAATGTTGAAAAGAAGACAATGGAGAAGATGATTGAGAATATAACGCACACAAAAGAATAATCACTATTTTTCTGAATGTCCCTAAATTAATAGTCCCAATCTTCACTTGCAATGTATGTTGGAGCTCAAGAATTCTACAGGGTCACAGTATTGCAATGTGGGCTGTGGTTTACACTGTTCTTGTTGCACAAGGGGTTAAACACTTGTTTAAAGTACTGTAGATCCTGGGTCTAAACACCTGACCTGCTGTGTCAGGATGGACAGTGTCACTGAATTTCAGTTTCTGCAAAGAGATTTATTTAGCAAATGTGTATTTAGTTTCCAAACAAGCAGACTGTCTCTGTAGCAACTAACTCAAAGACCAATGTTTCTGTGTCTCTTATTCCAGGCAATAAATGTCTCTATACTGTTCATCAAAAGAATAAGTGTCTCTATGCTGCTCAAAAATAAGGGTCACCCTGTATAATTGTTAGTCTTAGGCCTGGCAGCCTTCCATCTCTATATGATTGTGGGGCATTGTACATTCAGCTCTGACAATCCCACTACAGACCATAGTGAATATCAGCATCGTAGGCCCTGGGCAAAGCAATGCACTGCTGCCCCTACTCATCCATTCATGGGAATAAATAAAAAAAATCATAGCTTACCCCTCTCTGATTTGCAGCATTGGAACACCAAGCATGTGACAGGAAAATAAACAAGGGGGGGAAAGTGGGCAATAGCTATCAGAGCATACAATATAGTAGACATCAGGAGGAGCATAACAGTATTGAAGATAACCGGAATCATGTGTCTGAAAGCAATCCTGCTCCACTAAGTACTCACAGTCTGTGAGTAGTTCTAAGAACAACAAGAATCCATAAATAGAAAGTTGAGCATAAAGGGTTAAGACTATTCATGGCACAGTGCGATGATAGTAGGGAGACGACAACTATCTATCCCAATTTATAATATTTAGCTTCCGCCTTTCTGGACAAGTATAAAACATTTCATGGTCAACAACTTCATTAACCAATGATAGCCAGGCCCCAGTTATGGGGCCCAAGGGAGCCATCCACAACCTAGCCACACATACCTTTGCCAGGGTGCACAAATTACTAACATACCGCTGAGTACTTTTATCTATATTAACATCCTCAAAGGCCGCTAAAAGACATAAGCTCTCACGAGCAGGGTCCTCTTCCCTCATGTGCTTTTCTGTCTCTTACTTAACCTATCTTCTTTTTACTACCCCCTTTGATGGCACCAAATCCTTCGGTTTCTGCCACCCTGATACTTATTTCAGTGCTGTTTACTGACGCAGCTATGTATATACTCTACTTGTCCTATATTGTATTGAACTGTAAGTCATTGTCTTCATGTTTTGCTTATTTGTTTACTCTGCAGATCCCATGTGGCACCATATAAATAAATAATAATAATAATAATAATAATACATACATACATACATACATAGGAATCCCAGTGTAAATGACAGTCCTAATGATTGAGTCCCAGAACGAAGATACAACAGGGAATACTCATAATAAATGCCAAATGGTACCATCTGGCAAGTCACACTTTGGGCATCGAGCATCCCACCTACCCCCTATCCATACCAGGTGCGCAGGTGTGATATAATCCCTATGTAGTATAAATAACTGAATTTGTTGGAAGCGGACCACAGTAGTAGACACACGAGGACTACTCAAAGCAGACTCCCATAATTCTTGTGTCAAGGAACCCAAATCTGCCTCATTTAATCTTAAAATGGACCAGATCATCACTGTGATGAGATACCAATAATGCTGAGTAGACTGTGTAGATTAAATGCCTGCGAGCAAGCGAAGCCACCAATTTCTTAACAGGGGATTCCTGTATGCATAAAGGAGAAGTTTTAAATTGATCCGTACATGCATGCCAGAATGGAGGGTAGTGAAAGAAATAAGTATTAGGGACATTAAACTCCATCCGAAGTTGTTCAAAGGTTCTAAGAACCCCCTCTTGGTACACCTGCCCAATCGTGACTATGCCCCATCTGCCCAAAACCTCACGTAATTGCAAATGAAGCAACTCCCCAAACTCTGTAGTACCATCCAAGGGAGAGTATGGATCCCGACCCTCCTCCCCAAGGATAACAGCAACTTGTTTCCAAACCAGAATTGCCTCTTTTACTATTGGTATTTTAAGTAAAGTAACATTACCACTCAGTAGTAAATTAAGGGGCAAGAGGCCAGGCAAAGAACCAGCCAGCAACTGATTTGGCAAAGCTATATTTGTCTCATCTTGTACCCATTCCACAATGTGAGCTAGCTGAGCCGCTAAATAATATAACCAAAATATAGGAAGAGCTTACCCTCCCGAGTCTCGTGTCCTGGTTAAGGTGTTTAAATTAATCTTCACCCATTTGCTAGACCATATAATAGAGGTTAAAAACTGTCTATGTGCTTGAAAAGGCTTATATATCAAAGAATGCTTCAGGGCATACAATAACTTAGGTTGGGCAGTCATTTTGATAAGATTAACCCTACCAGTAGTAATAGTAAGGGGCAATTTCCCCCATACAAGTATACGTGAACTTAAATATTCTAATTGAGGAATAATATTCAGATCCGCATAGCGAGTCAGTTCATTAGTTACCCATATGCCCAAATATTTAAAGGAGTCCACTTAACCCAGCGGCAAAGGTATAAGAGGAGTCACAGGACATGGACCTTTATAGGGAAGTATACACAATTTTTCCCAATTTATTATCAACCCGGAATATTTCCCAAACTTTGAAATTATATTAAGAACATTTGGCATCATCAAATCATATTGTGATATAAACAAGAGAATATCATCCGCATATAAGGCAATCTTATCAGATCGGGAACTTATATTAAACCCTTTTATCACTGAACTAGTCCTTATACAGCAGGCCAAGGGCTCTATTGCCAGGGCAAACAAAGTAGGTGAGAGAGAGAACATCCCTGCCTAGTGCCTCTGGCCAGTGGGAAGGAAGATTATATATATCCATTAACTAACACCCTCGCAACAGGAGCCAAATACAATAGTTTAACCAACTGTACAAACCCTGGCCAATCCCAAAGCAATCCATGGTCTCCCGGGGGAACGCCCACTCCACCGAATCAAAAGCCTTAGCAGCATCTAGGGAAACAACAATATATGTGTGGTTGTCCCCATGAGAGACCTGGAGGTGTGTAAATAAGCGTTTTAAATTTATCGACGTGGACTTATCCGGCATGAAGCCGGTCTGACCCCCATGTACCAATTGGGAAATAACTGAATTCAACAGAATTGCCAGCACTTTAGCCAATATCTTAATGTTTACAAATAAAAGAGAGATGGGCTGATAAGATTCTACCCATGTAGGGTCTTTATCCAGCTTCAGCAATACCACTATCAATGTCACTGACATAGAAAGCAGTAGGTAGCCACTCTCAAACAGGTCATTAAATAGTGTAAGGAGTCTAGGAGCAAAAAATGAATTATGTTTTTTGCTTAACTCCAGAGGCATACCGTCTATGCTTGGTGCCTTGCCACCTGGAAAAGATTTAATAGCATTAACTATCATCTACCAGCAATGGAGAATCTAAGAATTCCTTTGCATCCCGTGTTAACACCGGCATAGGTAGAGCACTATATGTCAATTTGGAACCATACAAATGTGAATAATGATCAAGAAATTCAGCTGCAATATCAGGTGTTAGAGTATGGGTCACGTTGCTCCTTCCTATTAATTCCACCACTGTATTGGCAGTACCTTCAGCACTAGCAACTCTGGCCAGATAACTACCTGACCTGTCCCCAGCAGCATATTGTGAGTATTTGCTAAACAACAAGCGATATTCAGCTTTTTCAACTAGGCATTCTCTCCACAGTCTCTGACCTTCCAACCATGTTGTTTTAGATATATCTAGGCCAACCAGGAGACACTGGGTTTCAGAAGACCTACACTGGGTTTCTAGTTCGAACTCTAACTTTTTATAAAAGGATTTGAGACCCACAATCCGCTGAATACCCCTCATAAAAGATTTAAAGGCTTCCCTCCATGCAGTTTCCGAATCCATGCTCATACAGGTAAGTCAGAACAAGTTGAGCTTCCAGAAGTCATGCCCCCTCTCTGCCCCTAAAGCAATTTGTATCACCAACGGAGAATGGTCGAAAATGCCCCTGGTTTCATAAGTAGCAGCTCAAACCCTCGGTACCATAGCACTTGTTACTAGAGACAGGTCAATCCTAGAGAATGCAGAGTGAGTAGGGAAAAAGCTGGAAAATTGGCAGGTATGTGGATGTTTCTCCCTTCATACATCAATCAAGCCCATTTTCTGTACTAGCATGACGAATTTTCCTACACAACCCGGACCTGTGGAGGACTAATTATGCCTATCAATGATGGGATTCATAACATTATTATAGTCACCGTTACAGATCGTCGGAGTACCAGGGTGCATGGCCATAAACTCAGCCACCTTCTTAAGTACATCATGGGAATATGGGGGCAGTATGTAAACATTGAGCAACAACAGGGACATAGAGTGGATTTTGCATTTTAGAAAAACATATTTCATCCACGGGTCAATCTGAACTTGATCCACTGCAAACGGTACCATTTTCCGCTCAAATATGAACACCACTCTAGAAGCGGATGTATGTCTGGAGTGGTAAGCCCACCCCACCCATGGCTTCTTAAGAGACAGAAACTTAGCACCCACCAAGTGGGTCTCCATTAAACAAACAACATCAGATCCATACTGTTTAATTTGTCCAAGCACCACAGTCCTCTAAATTTTATCATTCAGACCCCTCACATTCAAGGAGAGAAAGTTAACGGTAGTAGGAGCCATAGTTTGCACAGTCATAACAGCAAGTACATCCAACGCTGGCCTGCCATATTCCCGTAGAGCATTTATGCAATAATGTTAATGAGAGCCAGCCAAGCAGAGACCACTGATCATAGTATTAAAATGACACAATCAAGAAAAATATCAAACTGTCCACATTCACCATACCACAACCCCCCACCTGTATACCTTTTCGAACTGTGGCACACTTAATCCTGATAACTACCAATTACCTGTTAGGTTCCTGGTGCTCAGAACAAGGGAGATGTTGCGTAGTGAGTCCAGAGCACCAGAACGTGACGCTGAAATAAGGTGTGGTGTGGAAATAGCCACTAGCACCCTACCTCCATTGTTTCACCCATGTGGTTAGTTCACGCCTTAGTGACTATGGTTTCTTGGGCCCACGGCAGCCGCGTTTGAAGGGCGGATTAGGTCTGCCCAACTCCGATGCCCCCAGGTCTTAGAGTGAGACAAGGCGTGAACCGAGACAGGATAATAACAAGGGGACCTCTAACTAAAGCAAACAGAAGGCTAGGGGCTACTAACAACCCTAAAACTAAATATATGTGCGGCACGCCGCCAAAGGAAAAGAACAACAAAGGAAATGCTGTCCACACGCCGAAACAATACTGTTGTGTACCGGCGGTGACAGCATAAGCAGAACCCTCTGCAAAACACCAGTAACAAATATAACCAAAGAATACTGCGGCCTAGGCCGACGGACGCGGCAAAGCCGCTACTCACGGAACCGGTACAAATACTGTCAAACGGACAGGAACACCCAATGTAGCCGACACAGACTCTCAGAACCGGAGGACTGGCAGAATCCCAAACGACAGACCGGTGGACACCAAGAAGCCAGATACTCAACCAGGCACAGACAAAGCCACAGGACTTCTGGACAGGAACGCTTCACGGCAGGACACGGGATCAGACACTGGAACCGACACAGGAACTGACACTGGAACCGACACTGGAACTGACACTGGAAGCAGCTAGACAGACACTGCTAGACAGGAGCTCAGAAACTGGCAGGAACTAGCTCAGAACTCAAGAACTCTGGAACTATCACCAGCGTCTGTGTATTGCACTGAGCCAGAATATAACAGAGAGCCCTAATTAATTATGTCGTGCAGCTGCCCTGTTGCATGACTCCAAACTGACAAAATGCAATTAGCAGACAGGTGAGGCCAACCACATGGAAACAGGTTGCAATTACACAGACTCACCACCGACAGCAAACAAATAATCTTCTAAACCAGAGCAAAGGGAAATCCTGGCCTGCAAGAGAACTATAAACATAAAATCCGGAAAACAGGAATGAACCACTACCTGTGGTTCATAACAGTACCCTCTCCTTAAGGGTGAGCTCCGAACACCCCATGACACCCACGGGGAACATAAACAGAAGTATAACATAAACTACATAACCAAAATGCAAAACAGGAATGAGCCACAGCCGTGGCTCATAACAGTCCCCCCCCCCTTGAGGAGGGGTCAACGGACCCCAAAATTCAGTCTTTCCAAAACAAGGGATACAAAAAAAAACCTGACACACTGGTCTAACAGGCAAGAAAACAGAAACAAGCTGTGGCAACAGCTTGTAACAGTGCCCCCCCCCCTTGACGGTGGCCACAGGACACAAGACAAGGAAAAAAAACCTTTTTTTAATATATATACACCACAAGGCAAGAGTCAGCAATATTTCTTTTTCTTTTTCTTCTTTTTACCCTGTGCTTGCTTGGCGACACAAGGAAAGGAAGAAATCTCTGGCTCAAAAAATTCTTCAAAAATATAGGTCGAGCAATCAGATGCTTCTTCCGTCTCCTACCAGAGTGCCTCGGCATATAAGAAACCTCATCAGTTTCGGAATCTGAGAACAGACCATAGATTGGTTCCATTCCCCTAGGTACTGAAACTTTAGAAGATTTCCTGTAGGGAGAAGACAGGAAAGCACATCCAGTAGCAATGGTAATAGGCTGTGATTTTTGTGCTGACTGGCTGGAGTGCTTCACTGTGACCAAGTCATTACAGACCTTCCTCGAGGCTGTGACTTTCTGAACCCCACCAGGGGCAGTGACTTTCTGAACCCCACCTGGGGCAGTGGCCCTCGGAACCCCACCCGGGGTAGTGACTTTCTGAACCCCACCCGGGGCAGTGGCCCTCGGAACCCCCTCTGTGGCAGTGGCCTTCGGGAACCCCGCTGGGGCAGTGGCCTTTGGGAACCCCGCTGGGGCAGTGGCCTTCGGGAACCCCGCTGGGGCAGTGGCCTTTGGGAACCCCGCTGGGGTCAGCACCTCGGATTCTTTTACTGGGACCGGGCCCTCAGCCTCCCTCTCTGGGACCGGGCCGTCAGCCTCCCTCTCTGGGACCAGGCCGTCAGCCTCCCTCTCTGAGTCGATAATCATCGAAACTTCTCCCGGGACAATGACTTCCGGGACTTTTGCTGAAGCTATAACCTTCAGTACCTCCACTAACGCTATGCCTCTTGAGTCCTTTCCTGGGGAAGCGACTTCTAGACCCTTCTCTGGGGCTGTGTCTCTCGAGACCCCACTTGGGGATATTACTTCAAAGATCCCTTCTGGGGTTTAGCTTCTTGAGTTCCCTTCTAGAACTATGGTTTTAGACACCTTCTCTGGAGTTGCGCTTTTCAAGTCCCTACCTGGGTTAACAGCTTCTGAGACCCCTTCTGGTATTGACACCTGAGCTATAATATTCGATGTCCCTCTATGACCCAGGGCATCGGGTACCGCTCCAGGACTCTGGGCATCTGGCACCGCTCCAGGACTCTGGGCATCGGGCACCGCTCCAGGACTCTGGGCATCGGGCACCGCTCCAGGACTCTGGGCATCGGGCACCGCTCCAGGACTCTGTGCATCGGGCACCGCTCCAGGATCCCGGGCATCGGGCACCACTCCAGGACCCCAGGCATCAGGCACCACTCCAGGACCCCGGGCATCGGGCACCGCTCCAGGGGTTTGCAACTCTGCTTCAACAGGAAGATCAAGAGAGGAGAGAAACATTCTCCTTTGGTTCCTGAATCGATAATGGGGCTCCCTAGCCCAAGGACCCCAATTATAGGACAGAGTGCTTTTTAGTGTTGGTTGTGTAACAAGTACCTCTGCCATAGTAGAGACAGGAGTAGGTCTTCTATCCTGACTCAACTTGGCCAGAGGGCAGGACTTGTCGCCACACTTTGGCTTGCGCAACTCACAGGTCTGCAGATAGTGGCCTAAACCCCCACAATACAGGCATAAATTTAAGTTTCTGCGACGCAGACGCTCCTCTTCTGAGAGCCTGGGCCGCAGAAAACTTTTAAACTTTTTCTCTCCAACTGAACCTGAGGATTCTCTTGTCACCATATTGTGAGCAAGAGTCTCTTTAGAGGTAGATGAACTCTCAACGACTTCTGGCAAGATAAGCAAAATTTTAGTCAGAAGGTTTTGCAGTTGCTTTAAGGATTGCTGCAAAACTTCCAGTCGCTCAGGTTTCAAAGCACTGAAAGCAGAGTTCAGGGCTGAGAGAGACGCCTGCAGGGCTTGCATAGTAGGCATAGGAGGATTTTAAACTAGACAAGACAAGACTAAACTAGACTAGACAAGACAAGACTGGACTGGATTTTTTTTTTAAACTAGACAAGACAAGACTGGATTCTGCACACCGGACTGGATTCTGCACACCGGACTGGATTCTGCACACTGAATTCTAGACAGGACTGGATTATGCACACCGGACTGGATTCTGCACACTGAATTCTAGACAGGACTGGATTCTGCACACCGGACTGGATTCTGCACACTGAATTCTAGACAGGACTGGATTATGCACACCGGACTGGATTCTGCACACTGAATTCTAGACAGGACTGGATTCTGCACACCGGACTGGATTCTGCACACTGAATTCTAGACAGGACTGGATTCTAAACACTGAATTCTAGACAAGACACTGGACCAAAAAAGAAAAAACTACTATTTAGCTTTGTTTCTTTTTTGTTGTATGGCTGGTGATAATGTTAGGTTCCTGGTGCTCTGAACAAGGGAGTTGTTGCGTAGTGAGTCCAGAGCACCAGAACGTGACGCTGAAATAAGGTGTGGTGTGGAAATAGCCCCTAGCACCCTACCTCCATTGTTTCACCCGTGTGGTCAGTTCACGCCTGAGTGACTATGGTTTCTTGGGCCCACGGCAGCCGCGTTTGAAGGGCGGATTAGGTCTGCCCAACTCCGATGCCCCCAGGTCTTAGAGTGAGACAAGGCGTGAACCGAGACAGGATAATAACAAGGGGACCTCTAACTAAAGCAAACAGAAGACTAGGGGCTACTAACAACCCTAAAACTAAATATATGTGCGGCACGCTGCCAAAGGAAAAGATCAACAAAGGAAATGCTGTCCACACGCCGACACAATACTGTTGTGTACCGGCGGTGACAGCATAAGCAGAACCCTCTGCAAAACACCAGTAACAAATATAACCAAAGAATACTGCGGCCTAGGCCGACGGACGCGGCAAAGCCGCTACTCACGGAACCGGTACAAATACTGGCAAACGGACAGGAACCCCCAATGTAGCCGACACAGACTCTCAGAACTGGAGGACTGGCAGAATCCCAAACGACAGACCGGTGGACACCAAGAAGCCAGATACTCGACCAGGCACAGACAAAGCCACAGGACTTCTGGACAGGAACGCTTCACGGCAGGACACGGGATCAGACACTGGAACCGACACAGGAACCGACACTGGAACCGACACTGGAAGCAGCTAGACAGATACTGCTAGACAGGAGCTCAGGAACTGGCAGGGACTAGCTCAGAACTCAAGAACTCTGGAACTATCACCAGCGTCTGTGTATTGCACTGAGCCAGAATATAACAGAGAGCCCTAATTAATTATGTCGTGCAGCTGCCCTGTTGCATGACTCCAAACTGACAAGATGCAATTAGCAGACAGGTGAGGCCAACCACATGGAAACAGGCTGCAATTACACAGACTCACCACCGACAGCAAACAAATAATCTTCTAAACCAGAGCAAAGGGAAATCCTGGCCTGCAAGAGAACTATAAACATAAAATACGGAAAACAGGAATGAACCACTACCTGTGGTTCATAACATTACCCTCCCAAATTCAAACTACACTTTAAGCAATAACATCCAAGGGAGCTAAAAATATAACGGCAACAGGACAAAATACCTAAAGCTGAGACCCCCGTCAATAAAGTAAAATCAAACTACCCACCATGTAACATAAATGGGTTCACCTCGAGACCCCACAATTGACTAATCATATTGTAAAGGGAGCTAAGGGCCCAACTTCAACATAGCAGCCCCCTATAGCACCCCAAATATAGTATACGAGCAAAAGGGCAACAGTACTGCATATACATTCCTTATTCAAGTCAAATATGCTAAGGCCAGGGCTGGCATATTATGGATAAGTATAATAGAGTACAGAATCAACACATGGTCAGACTGTAAGTTATATGTCCAGAAAAAAAAAAAAAAAAGTTCATCCTAGAGAGGACAAGTTAGAAAAAGACATATGATAACTATGTAATATATAATAGAAACAGGCATAATCACTCATCCAGGACTGAAACCACAGGTCACCTTGCCAGCTGTGTAGCCGCCTTTCTGGGAGTAGAAAGAACTTAGTGATCCCATCAGCTACAACTCGTAGTTTGGAAGGAAAAATCATTGCATAAGAGATGTTTAATTCTCTCAGACATCGTTTAATCAGAAGAAACTGTGCCCGGTCCGGTTCCTGCGCAGACGAGGGAGAGGCGGCTGAAGAGCGGGAAGAACCGCTTCAAATGTAAGTCAGCCCCTCTCCCTCTCTCCCTCCCCCCCCACCATCACCTGCCGTACTGTGTAAAATGGGGACACTTTCCTGCCGCAATGTGTAAAATGGGGACACTTTCCTGCCGCAATGTGTAAAATGGGGACACTTTCCTGCTGCAATGTGTAAAATGGTGACACTTTCCTGCCGCAATATGTAAAATGGGGGCACGTGCCTGCCGTACTGTGTAAAATGGGGACACTTTCCTGCCGCAATGTGTAAAATGGGGGCACGTGCCTGCCGCAATGTGTAAAATGGGGATACTTTCCTGCCGCAATGTGTAAAATGGGGGCACGTGCCTGCCGCAATGTGTAAAATGGGGACACTTGCCTACCGTGCTGTGTAAAATGGGGACACTTGCCTGCTGTGCTGTGTAAAATGGGGTCGCGTGGTGATGATGAGATCAGATGAGGCCACACCCATGTTAACAAAGCCACGCCCATTTTAACGAGGTCACGTCCCCTTGCCGGGAGCGCGCGCATACTTTTCCTCTTTATATCTATGGGGGGCATTTTTTCTTATGTGAATGGGGGGGAGGGCGCATTTTTAAATCTCGCACTAGGAGCCAAATTTGCTAGAAACGGCACACACGCTGTTCACGTCACACACACCAGGTCGCAGTCAGCAGGTAAGGCAGCGCATCGGGTGGACTCCTGCAGCTTATGTATTGGAATATGCAGGTAGAGCTGAGTATGCAGTACCGGCATCCCGCATGGTGCCGCACCCGCCTGGCCCTGCCAGAGAAAGTGAGCGGCTCAAGAGTGACCCACACTTATCCAGGGAACTCCCAAAATATTGATTTCCAGCTTGGGGTCCGGTGGGCAGCTTTAGGATGCGTTAACAGGATATTAGAGATGGGGAGCTTAGGCTGCATGCTCTCTGTACATGCCCGCTGAAGCCACGCCTCCTGTAATCATACTTTATCCATTGTCTGCTAATATGAGCGGGAGCTTCTGCTATGGTAAGCTATGCTGCAATCTATAGCCTCAAAGATCTTTAAGGACACATCTGTAGCCAGCCCAGGCCAGGTTTTCTGTGTAGTCGTGGGGACACCCCCAATAAAAAGGCCCCTCCCATCCAGGCATCCAAGGTCTGGGTTGAAGCCCGGGGTATATCCCACACCCCTGGGCAGTGGGTGTTGAGTTGAATGCATTTAAGGTTTCATTTTTGTAAGATAATATTGTGTTTTACAGGAGGACTGCAGGTCCCAGCAAGCCTCTCCCACATGCCAGTGCTTGGAGATCCTCAAGTACCAGCATGTGGGGAATTGAAGGGCCTGCTGATTCCTATAGTTCCCCTGTAAAAAAAAATATTTAAAAATACAGTGCGCGCACACTGTGAAACTTAACTAAACACCATTGCACAGTCACACTCACACATACTTACCTACATTCCATGTAGCCATTCACATCCTCTTCTACAGTAGCATCCACGATACCTGTAAATACAATTCCATACTCACCTATCCTTGGTGTAGATCAGGTCCTCTTCAGTCCATGTAGGCATCCAAGGGGTTAAGAAAACAAACTAGATTTCTGAACCAACGGACTGAGGAGCCCTATGTGTAAACACATAGGACTCCTCTCACGAATGCTCCTCTCATGACTGCTGTCACTAGAAAATTCAGCAGCCAATTAGTGGCCACTACCATAGCAATAGCACGCTGATTGGCTGTGTGTGCCCAGGCAGTCAATAGTTGCTTCCCCATTGAAATTTATAAAGCCGCTCCACTCCATAGACTTCTATGGTGAGTACCACTACATTGTATCCTATGATGGTGACCACAAGGTTACTAGAGGTTAACTATGTGGTTCACATCATAGGATACAATGTAGCAGTTCTCACCATTGAAGTCTATGTAATTTTTTGAACCTTGACTGCCACAAAGAGCCCAGGGCTGGTTATGATTTGGGGGAGGGAGACCACACGTCATTAAAAAAAAAAATCTAATTCTTTCTAAACTTTAACCGAGGAAAGCATGCAAACTTGCAAACTTGCAGGCTATTACATTGGCCAAGGGTTGGAAAAAACTTGATTCTTTTAATGTGTGCGTTTGTCCGGCACTAAAATTTCCCCCAAAGTCTACAGAGGTCTGTGTCATAAATTTTTTTGGGACATTGGAATTAGTAAACTTTAATCAAATGTTTAACTTCAAAAATGATTGCATCTCTGCCAGACAGTAATTCATTACAGTACATTTCTGGAATATTAACTAACACATTAATTATTATTGATGCCAAAGGGAATTACATGTGATTACTGTACAGTAATTGCTTTTTTGAGACACAATGTTTCTGAAACCAAATGAATAAAAGGCAAACAAGGAGATTGCGGCCAGTACACTGAAACAGTGCGTGACCAACTGCAAAGGTATTAAAAGGTATGTCACTAAGTGCATGGAAACTTGGAAAGCTAAGTCCATAATACTGACACAATTATTGTACTACTAGCCTCTAACTCTGTTTTCACTGAGGCTTTGGGATGTCTTGTCTAGATTACATATCACTTTCCTGATTTAAGGAATCTAGAAAACGCCTGAATTTTCAATGTATTATCCTACACAGAGAACAATATGAATCTTTATCTAGAGCATGAACACCAATGCATAGCCTAAAGAACCACACTTTTATACTATGTCAATTATATATTATTAATAATAATAATAATAATAATAATAATAACAATAATAAGCCTTGGACTAAGAAGAAAAAGAAAGATAAAATTATAAATACTTTTCTACATTGATTTAAGATCTGAAAATAATAAAAAAAGTAGATAACAGATAGTAAGTAAGATAATAAATTGCAGTATTTATGACCTATGCACAAATCAAGTGAAAAGATTACTATTTATATTATAGATTATTCTAACATAAAAAACAATATCTAGTGTGAATGTTTTGCCTTTTCTGCTCCATATGCTCAATATAGAGATATACTGTATTTGTTTCAAATATTTTTATTCAATAAGTAATTTTTTTAAATATTTTTGTTATTATTGTTTCTCTCAGGACATACATAAATGACTGTAGTAACAAAGTTCAACATATAATAGCAATAAATATGTATTGTGGTAAAACTACAGTACTTATCAAATTAATTGAACTGAAAATTACTGGTATAGCATATCAGTTTATAAATCTGTCTCCAGTTAATCCTCCCTTTAACTAATAATAAACCTATGAAATTAACACAGTTCCAATAATTTATGCATGTACTGTATCCACACTATGGGGTCTATTCAATTAGTGTCGGAATTTCCGACAAGTCAGAAAAACAGCACTATTTAACGTTTTAGGTCGAATCTGGATTTAACCTATTCAATTCCAGTGTCCTTTTTCCAACTTGTCGAAAAATCCGACTTGTCGGAAAACACGTGGATCGGCGAATTAGCAGTGGATCCACGTTTTTTGTTGAATTTGCGGGCATTTCCTGCCTGTTTTCGACAATGCTGATTCAACTTTAAAAAAAGTCAGTTCGGCATTGTCGAAAAATGAACAAAAACCTGTCGGAAATGCCCGCAAATTGAATAGTAAAGTTTCGGATCCTCTCCGTTGGAGAGAATCCGACACTAATTGAATATACCCTTATTTTGTGGATGCAAAAAAAACCCTTCATAACTGTTACTCCATTTTACATCTCTATAATTTGCACAGTATAGTAATTCCTATTCTCCCTGTGGTTGATTGCATTTCCTAATCTCATCTCATCTCTTCATATTCTGCAATAATTCTTTCAAAAAATGAAACATTCCTAACTCTCCCTTCACTCTTAAAGGACAACATGGGTTATTCAGGTTTGTTATCAAACCAAAAAAGCACTAATGGGTAAAACCATGTTGCACTGCAGGTGGGGCAGATGTAACGTGCAGAAAGATTTACATTTGAGTGGGTTATATAGTTTTTGTACATGGTAAATACTGGCTGCTTTATTTTTACACTGCAGTTTAGATTTCAGTTTGAACACACCACACCCAAATCTAATTCTCTCTGCACCTGTTACATCTACCCCATCTGCAGTCCAGTGTGCTTTTTTGGTTTGCTAACATACCTGAATAACCCCCTAGGTACTATATATCTGAATCACATAAACTGATACTGTACTTTGCTCCCAAGGACACTTCATTTTGGTGGCGAAAATGTGAAATGATATTAAAAGAAAAGGTTGTCAGTAGAAATATAGGTTACACCTAGGTTTTATTCCAGCGTACAGTATTGTTGTTTTAAGGTCAATTAACCTTTAATTAATGTAGTCGGTTAGTGTATGAAAAAAATATTGAAAAACTAAAGGTTATCATAGAGAATACAGCTTTTTGTATTAATAGAATTTAGAGATGAGATGGCTCGGTTTTAAGAAAACCAAGCCCACCCGAACTTCCGGGATCTAACTGAATTTGAGCAGTGGCTCAGGTTTTCCCGCCTTGTTCGGATTCCAAATTGAGGCTAAACAACATCATCCCGGTGTCGAATTCTTGCAGATTTCGTATTCTATAGAAGTGCCTGTAGCAGTGATTCAGGACCATTTCAGAGCAGACCGCGGAGAGAACTGTGCTCTGAAGTTCCGTACTTAATCCACACTGAGTATATCCACTCCAGTGGCAAGGCTGACCTATCTGTGTATCCACTGTGTGCATCCACTCAGGTAGCTGAGCTGTGGGGGTCATTCAGACTGGATTGCTGCAGCGATTGCAGTCTGAAGCCCTTTGGGGAGTGCGCACCCCAAGAAGCCCAGTGATATGTGAAAGCTAGGCTGCTCAGGCAGGGAGCTACTCGGCGAGTGCAAAAGCATTGCTGCCGTGTGCTGCTTTTGCACCCATACGGGGAGGTAGGGGCAAGCATGCAGGGTGGACTAGCCCTGTGCTGGGCATTCCCCTGCATTTCTGAGTAACAGATGGTAGATCTATGTTCAGATCTGAATGACCCCCTGTGTCCACCATATCTATCCACTCCAGTGACTGAGCTGAGCTGACTTATCAGTGTCCACTGTTTCCATACTCTCCAGTGCTGCTTTGTGTTGTTAATGTTGGCTGAGCTAGAGTACAGTACAGACAGTTAGCAAGTCATTCTTTATTATTTTTTATAGTGCAGGGATTAAGTTTAATCTATTCTCTAAGTGTGTCATACTGATGCTGCACTTTGACTCCGCAGGCCATACTCAACTGCACCTTTGTTGATATAATAAATACAAGTGTTTTGAATTGCTGCTTTGATTCATGTTCAAATAAAAAATATTGCTAATTTTTATACAAGCTGTGTGCACTGTATGCCACTGCATCTTTGTTGACATTATATATATAAGGTGTGTGATTTGCCACCAAGTTGTCATTTTCAAAAAAAGTTAAAATAATCGGTATTTTTTTATTGTAAAATCTTTGGGCACAGTACCCCACTGCAACATTGTTCAAATAAATATAAGCAGTGTGACTCCCTACTGTGTGAGTTGTCATTTGCTAAAAAGTTAAAAATAATTGCTCTAGTTTATTGTAAAATTTGTGTGTGTTGAGTTTATCAATATGGATAATGATCAGTCAAAATAAGAGCAGGAGCAACTACCACATACTAGTGCTGCAGCTGCTGCCACCAGTCATTATGATACTAGTCCTTCAATGTCATCTACTACAGCCAATGCGCAAGGGCATGCAGAGTTTAAGTCAGGGCATCTTAAATTAAAAAACAAATATTTTACAGTAGTAAAGAAAAAAACACCTCTAATAAAGGGAAAGTTTACTGCAGAAAAAACAAAATTTGACAACATGACATTCACCACATGCAGTGACAAGGAAAGACTCAGGCCTTGGCCTTTATGAGTGGTGTATCTGCAACCATCAGTGAGGCATCTTCTTCTACCTCTCATGATGATACAAGCCCTTTTCACTCAGTGTGTAGAAGAGGTGTCAAAAAATGTTAAATCACTAAGGCAGTAGAACAAACTGTGTGCTATATCTGAGGAGAGTCAAGGGGTGTCCACGTCAGCTATGTGTCATTCTGACATCTTTCACACTTTTTCAACTCCTTCAGGCATCACCTAATTATATGCTTTCCAGAAACTAAGTATGGATACATTTAGAATTGTTTTTCTCAGAAGTATCTTACATGTTTATTATATTGTAACTTGCAAGTGATTGTTATCAACACAGTTATTCATCTCGGCCGTGATAATTACTTTATATGATACATTAGAGATATTTTAGAAATGTGTATATTTTATTACTGAATATGTGTATACAGCAATAAATTAATTTAATTATACATACGATATCAGTGTATTTGAATGGGAAGCTTATATAACTTAGAAATTATCATAATAGATCAGCGCAGTGATAATTCTTGTTTTATATGCTCTTATAACCTCTAAGCCTTCACCAGGCTTTTTTTCACTAGCAGCAGATTCTTATAAGGATGTTTTCATCCAATGTATATTAATTAAAAAAAATATTTTTCATTTATCCGCGCCAGGAATTTTGTGTACAGGTTACCTGTTCATAAAATCTCTCATCTTTCACACTGTTCTTGTAGAGAAGCCTCTTTCACCTTCTTCAACTATTTATGCATCATTTGCACATGTGAGGAGCAGTACAAGTAAAGATGGTGATGAGAACATAATAGAAATAGAGGATGCTTGTGTGGAAGTGGAACAGGATGAGGGGGATATTTGTGTACTACTACTATCTGACACTAATGAAGAGGATGAGGATTAGCATGTTGATGATGTTTGTGTAAGTCAGCCACCAGTGGCAGTAGTTCCTACCCATGATAAAATGAAAGCCTATGTGAGGCCTTGGAATAAGACCAAAAAAGCCACCTCTTGGGTGTGGGATTATTTTTACCCAAATCCTGACAATGTTTGTAAAGGCATCTGCTCCATTTATGAGGCCACGATTAGTAGAGGTAGCGATGTTAAGAATCTATGCACCGCCTCATGCTCTGTCATTTGCTGTGAGGTCATGAAATTTATTTTAGAAAATTATAATAATTTGTAAAACTATTTCAAGCAGTCCAGTATCATCTACATGTGAGGGGGTTTGCCAAAACCAGAACCAAAACATGAAGCTACAGATGTAGCCACGCTCATCCAGCCTGTGGCACAGGCGTGCAACTTAGTACACCAAGCTGTTACTTAATATGACACCCATGTATTCCTATGGGTGCGCATAATTAGACACACGCACACGTCCTAGTCGTGGGCACACTTGCTGCACCTTAACTGCAATGAAAATGGCAAGCTGCAGGCTAGATGAGCGTGGCTACCTCTGTAATACAGATCCCAAACCAAAACACTGGGGTTGGTGCACATCTCTAATATAATTTCATATTTTCACTGTACACTTAATATACTTAGTGCCGTTGAGAAAAAAATGATGGAAAACATTTATACAATTTTGTTAAGATATATGTATATAAGCAGATCAACTTCAACTGCCTTCTTTTTCATGGAGTACCTTTTGCCTAAGTCAGACACCTAGAATGAAACATGTAGGTAATGGACATTTGGGGTAATTCAGACCTGATCGCAGCAGCAAATTTGTTAGCAGTTGTGCAAAGCCATGTGCACTGCAGGTGTGGCAGATATAACATTTGCAGAGATAGTTAGATGTTGGTGGGTTATTTTGTTTCTGTGCAGGGTAAATACTGGCTGCTTTATTTTTACACCTCAATTTAGATTTCAGTTTGAACACACCACACCCAAATCTAACTCTCTCTGCACATGTTATATCTGCCCCCCCCTGCAGTGCACATGATTTTGCCCAACTGCTAACAAATTTGCTGCTGTGATCAACTCTGAATTACCCCCATTCTCCAGCCACAATCACTAGCATCTCATATTGCCAATGATCTTTTATCCTGCAGGAGGGTGGTAGTTAAGGGTGGTGTCAGAGTGGTAACTTTCCAGTTAGTATGTAAAAATGTATAGAACATATACATTATTTATTTCCTTTAATTAGCAGCAGGGAACAGTATTTCTTCAGTTATTGGTATAACAAAGCGTTATACACAGGGGCGTTTTAACTGAGGAGGGGGCCCCTGTGCAGACTCCGGGTGGGCGCCCTCCTCTGTATGGCGCTGTAGACTCCGGCATCATGGCAGAGTTTACTGCACATGCGCAGGTCTCTGGATACATGGCGACCATAATGACTACTGCGCATGTGCGTTGGCCATTTTTGCTGCAAATTTTGCCGCAGACGCAGCGCCTGACGCTGGAGAGGTAAGTGTTAAAATGGGTGCAATGTGTGCAGTGTGGGACCCTCCAGTACCCAGGGGCCCATATGCACCACACACATTGCACCCATAACAGAAACGCCAATGGTTATATAACTGAAATGTCAATGCCTAACACCTAGCATTTATATCTGCATATTCAGTGATTTAGACTACTGTAAATACCACTATTCTGTGCATGAGAAATATGTGTGAATAGCAACATTTAATAGTGCTCTTTGGGGGTCACTCCGAGATAATCATAGCTGTGCTAAATTTAGCACAGCTACGATCATTCACACTGACATGCGGGGGGATGCCCAGCACAGGGCTATTCCACCCCGCATGTCAGTGTCGGCCCCCCCACACCGCAGAAGTGCAAAGGCATCGCACAGCTGCGATGCCTTTGCACTTCAAAAGTAGCTCCCAATCAGCGCAGCTTTAGCGTGCTGGCCGGGAGCTACTCTTCACTCCCCGGCCTGCAGCGGCTGCGTGTGATGTCATGCAGCCGCTGCGGCCCGCCTGTTTGGTGTGGCCGGACCACGTCCACGAAACGACGGCCAAACACCGCTGTTCTGCCCCCCCGCCCAGCGACCGCCTCTGCCTGTCAATCAGGCAGAGGAGATCGTAGCAGCCCAACGGCCTTCGGCCGTCTGTCATGCGCCGGCGCACTGCAGCACCGGCGCATGCGCAGTTCTGACCCGATCGCACCACTGCGATAAACTGCAGCATGCGATTGGGTCAGAATGACCCCCTTTATCTGTTCTACTGTTGATGCATTATGCTATGTTAACATACTATCTTCTGAAGCCATTAACAAGAGTAAAACAAAGGCATATTCTTGATTTACACAATCAGGACTGTGGCAAAAAGGTTATGGTGTGTGTTACAATTCTAAGGTGCAAAATCCTCAAGTTTAGATATTTATAATTGACTTTCCTCTGCAGATTTTGTGCCAATCATAGCTACATGATATCCCTATGTGCAGTTTATTGGATAGCTTTTCAGGCTCTTTGTCATATTTCAGTCTTTTATGGACTTGGCCCTACCAAATTCATAATGTTTCCATACATATTTGTATAATTATTATTATTATTATTATTATTATTATTATTATTATTATTATCATCATCCTTTATTTATATAGCGCCACATGGGATCTGCCCAATTACAGAGTAAACAAGTGAGCAAAAACAAGAAGACAGTGACTTTCAATTCAATACAATATACAATATTGGACTAGTACAGGGTATATAACCATAGCTGTGTCAATAAACAGCACTGAAATACATATCAGGGTGGCAGAAAACCGAGGGATTTGGTGCCATCAAAGGGAGTATTCAAATGATAGATTAAGTAAGAGACGTAAAAGCACATGAGAGAAGAGGACCCTGCCCATGAAAGCTTACATTCTAAAGGGGAGGGGCACATAGACAGGGGTGAAACAGATGGGGTAGAAAGCGAGCATGGGACACAGTGGGCTTAGGATGAGAGACGGCTGGGTTTGGTGAAGAAGTGTGTCTTGAGAGCCCATTTGAAGTTTTGTAGAGAGGTGGAGAATCTGAGGGGGAGAGGTAGTGAATTCCAGAAAAAGGGAGCAGCACATGCAATATCTTGGAGGTAGGAGTGGGAGGATGTAATCAGTAGGCAGGAGAGGCGGCGTGCATCAGCAGAGCGAAGATGACGGATATGAGTGTAAAGGGAGATAAGGTCAGAGATGTGACTGGGAGAGGAGCGGTTGAGAGCTTTGTAAGTGAGTGTGAGAAGCTTGAAATGGATTCTCAAGGGTAAGGGGAGCCAGTGAAGGGCTAGTAAGAGAGGGGAGGTAGATGTAGTGTGTTTTCTGAGCAAGATGTTCCGGGCAGCAGCATTGAGGATAGATTGGAGTGAAGAGAGGTATGTGTAAGGGGTGCCAGTCAGGAGGAAATAACAGTAGTGCAATCTGGAGATGACCAGTGAGTTGATAAGGGTCTTAGTAGCATCCTGGGTGAGAAAGGGTCTGATCCTGGAAATATTTTTGAGATGAAAATGACAGGTGTGTGAGAGGTGCTGAATGTGTGGTTTGAAGGAGAGGGAGGAGTCAAGGATTACTCCAAGACAAGACTGTGCCAAGACAGGGCACTTGGGGCTAGAGGAGATAATAGTACCATCAATAGATAATGAAATTGTGGGGGGCGAGGTTGTGTGGGAGGGTGGGAAGCTCACTCTTAAACATGTTAAGTTTAATAAAGCGCTGGAACATCCAAGAAGAGATAGCAGGGAGACAGTTGGATACACGAGTGAGGAGAGCAGGGCAGAGGTCAGGGGAGGAAAGGTAGATTTGTGAGGGCAGTTTCACTGGAGTGGAGAGGAGGCTTCCATGATATGCACCAAGGTATTGTATTAATAGAGAACTATCACTCATAAGATTGACAAGAGCAGTTGCGTAACTGCCATGGGTGCAGGGACGGCAGTTGCTTCGGGGCCCAGACTGCCTCCAGGGCCTGCCTTCCCCCTTGCACCCAGTCACACAACAGTGTAAAGCCTCACTGTCCTTTCTCTTCTGCAGTGCCATAACTAGGGTTTTGCAGCATGTGAAAGTGAGCACGCAAGGCATAGGTGGATTCCAACTTCACATAGCAGCTCCTCGCTGAGATCATGTGGATGGATTTTCCCCTCTCCCTCCACATCTGTGATCTCTACTTTCGTCTACTCCTCCCTGTCTCCGCCCCCTCTGATTCCTTCTTACTTCTCCTATAGGATGCGACATGTGAGCCATGTGGGACTATTGCTATCCCTTGCACTATCATCATCTGGACACTTCTACATTTGCATTGTCTCTCTCAGATCCTGCTCTTATGGCTGGGTCACCCTGCAGAAAGAAACTGATCCACACAGGAGCTGGGGACTGGAGTTAACCCCGGCACTAGGTACATCAACAATGTGCACCCGAGTCCCCACCTCCTGTCCTGGCTTCCAGTGTGTGAGGAGAGCACAGCAACAGGCAGTGGTAAGTACCCGGGCTTATTCCTGTTATCTGGAAGGGGGGGTGTATTAAGGGCTGCAACTAGGGGGGGGGGGGCTAAGGGGGCATGCGCCCTGGGTGCAATATTGAGGGGGCACAGAGAAGTTACAGAGAAGCAGAGGTTTTTATTTTTTTAGCGGAAGTGCTGTGCTGCTCCAGTGAGACAGCAGACGGCTCCCGCGGCAGTGTCTCTGACCGACCTGTCTGGTGAGCTCCAGTACCTGGGATCTCTCCTACACTAGCTACTGTCTTAAACTTTCTTCTTTGCCATGCAGTGCAGCGACAAGCACGTGGTGCACCCTGCAAACTATAGAAGCAAGCTGTTGGTGCTGTGTTTTTCAGCAGGCTATAATCCTGTCCGCCTGACCAGCACCGACCAATTACAAGCTGCTGGCTACGCACCATTGGGAGAACACGCTGCCCCAGGCTTTTGCTTGTTAACAGATGCAGTCACCGATGTTACAGAAATCAAAGGATCACTTTGATAGCTATCCACTTGACAGTGGAAACTAAGAGCCTGGACAACCTCCAACTCTCACGAGTATCGCTACAGCAGCTTTGTGGTGAGTTTAAAGACAGACTTTGTTATCGGCAGTGGGCTCTCAGTTGACAGTATCAACCTCCACTTTGCCTCCCAGATGCTGGGATTTGGTGTAACTCATAGGGGGATGGAGTGTGGTGATGCATGTAGTGTAGTACTGTATTGCAGTATATAGGGGCATGTAGTGCACTGCTGTGGTGTAGCATATAAGGGGATGTAGTATAGTGATGTAGTGTAGCATAAAGGGTATGTAGTGCAGTGTATAGGGGCAAGTAGTATAGTGAATACAGAGATCATGGTTGCATATATCTGCAGATATAGGGTTAAGCCCCCAGGCCAAACAGCAAGGCATCTCTGTCACTTGGGGTCCACTAGGTATGAATCCGGGGTACGGGACCCCATCATGTCAGCACAGGCTGGCCACCCCAGGGCAGCACACAGGTGAAAATTAGTAAGGGTTAATAAGGAAGCACATAAGTGCAATGTAAGTGATACTGTAGGTGTGATTACAAAATACAAAAATATATAAATGTAATAGGGAAAAACATAAGTGTTAATAAAGTGTTGGGATTTGGCAATCTAAAGCAGCCCAGCCATGCCAGCATAGGGGGCAATGCACCCCTAACACACTCCATGAATAATTACAAATATGTCTGGGTCAAATAGCCCAGAGTAAGGCCACATGATAATGGCTCCTACAGCATCTGAGAGTCAGCAATCCCTCCTAATGCTGACCCATTCATGCCTCATTTATTGGCAAGCCGCTCAATCAGATTGTGATGTCACTCAGGTGCTAAAAGGGAGGGGTAATTCTGAGTAAGAAAAAACATTTTGCTATCCCTAATGCACACTGAGTGAAAAATAACACTACATAATATTGGTGGATATAATAATGTATGGGAGAGGGATTGTACACTAATATTACCTGGGTGGGGGGGAGGGTAGTAGTGTGTGTATGAGGGGTATACTAATATTACCTTAGGGAGTGGGGGGGAGCTGGATTGGGGTGTGTAGTAATGTATAGGAATGGTTATATACTGTTATTACCGGGGTATTGAGGTGGGGGCGGTAGTAATATCTTGTTTTTGGGGTTACGGTAAGTGTATAATTATATATTTAGAATTTCATATTCTCATCACACAAAATAACAAAAAAACCTTTTTGTCATCTAAAGTATATGCGTTTGTTTATGGTTTTATTTCATGATAGCTGTGAATAAATGCTAATGTCTATAAATAAGTGGTTTGCATATTTTTATTTTACTTTATTAATGATTCCCCCCATATTAGGTACTGTGGGTATCTAATACATAGTCTGGATTATTTACTTTGCTATCACATGTTTGATTTCCCCTTATTCTATTCTGCCTTTTGGAAGCCAATACCATTATGCATGTAGCCTATGTTATATATTCTTTAATTTTACTAACAATATATATCACTTTGCAGTCAGTAATCCTCCATATGTCACCCCAAGTACCAAATATCTCTGCAGAAATGTCTCATATCAACCAAACTATATTTATATTTGTTGGATTCACACATGATCTTTTGGCAGATTCCAGTTTACTATTCATTGTACTTTATATGCTATGTCTAACTGGAAACTTGTTTATTATAACAGCCACCTGGCTGGACAAACGTCTCCATATCCCCATGTATTTCTTCCTCAGCAGCCTGGCTTTTTTGGATTTATGTCTTATATCATCCACAGTCCCCAAACTGCTCAGTGTACTGGTTTACAACCAAAGGACAATCTCTTTATCTGGATGCATTGTGCAGCTTTACTTCTATCTGTCATTTGGCACTACAGAGTTTTATCAATTGGCTGTCATGTCAGTGGATCGGTATGTGGCAATCTGTCTTCCACTGAGGTACCATTCAATCTTTACCAACAGGGTCTGTCTATGGTTGGTACTAATAGTTTGGATATTTGGATTTATTACTTGCATCTATCCCATAATGTTAACTTTTGATTTGTCTTTCTGTGGTCCATATGAAATCAATCATTTCTTCTGTGATAGTTCAGCCTTAGTGAAGATCAGCTGCTCTGACGTAAGGCAGTTTGATATGGTGTTTTCCATCTTTGCCTCAGCTGTCATTTTGTGTTCTTTCATCCTCATATTAATTTCCTATTGCAACATTCTTAGTGCCATACTAATGATACCTTCTACCAAAGGAAAAAAATAAGGCTTTCTCCACTTGCACATCTCACTTCACTGTGGTTGCGTTGACCTATGGCAGTTCTATCTTTATTTATGTACGACCTGTTGAAAGTTCCTCCCCTAACTATAATAAAACTGTTGCACTTCTTAACAGTGTCGTGTCCCCTGTACTTAATCCATTTATATACAGCCTGAGAAATAAGCAAGTCCAACAAGTCTTCAGAGATGTGAGGTTAAAGATTACTTCCCACAGAAGCTTGTTTTCCTAAATGAATTAAGGAGATAACCAGTATAAAAGCTGTATTGTCCACTTCCAGGACCCTACAATATTTTATTCTTCCTGAATAGCTTAAATAACTTTTCCCCATTCTCAAGTACATACAGCAGTTGAGAAAGGAAGCTTATAAATTCCTACTGTCAGTGAGGGTTGGGTATGAAATCCTGGCAGTCGGGATCCCGGAAGTCAGAAGAGTGACAGCGGGTCCTGACAGCTTCTGAGTAAGTATTTGACCCTACACCTAATCCTACCCCAAACATTAATCCACCCCTCCCACAGCCTAGCTCTTCATACTTACCTCTGGGATGAATTGGGATTCTGACTGTCGGGATCCTGCTGTCAGTCTTCTGACTGTCGGGATAGTGACTGTATTTTGACTGCATCCTGTCAGTGTGGCTGATAAATATTATAATTTAAATGGTTGAAATAAAATGTGTAAGTGTAAATAATGAGAAACATTCAAGGGTAAAAAAAAGTTTTAAAACTCTCATATGTATGATAATATTGGTATAAATACCTAATTAATTGAGTATTGTATATATATATATATATATATATATATATATATACTATTATATAATATAGCCTATGTTGTAGTAATAAAGGAGTTAAAGGATAATTGAGTAAAATGGTTTTAAATTCCATTAGCATTAAGCAGCTAAATATGTGCTTCTATCTCATACTGTTTATTGAGAAGTTAAATGAATGATGCCATGTATAATAATTTAATGTAATACAAAAGCCTAGTATAATTTCAGGTACATAAAATATATCAAACAGTTGAGAGGTATCATCTAAACTTTATCCAGGTGTAGTCATGGTATAACTAGAACTTTGTTGACCCAATAGCAAAATCTTGAAAGCCCACCCAACCCCCTGACTAGAGCCGGCTTAAGGGGGAGGGGCCCAGGGGGTGAGTACCCCGGGCCCCCCTCTCAGTGGGCCCCCCAGTCGGAGTTGCCTCATCGCACATCTGCTGGACCCGTGGCCCCGCAGATGTTTGGGACCACGGGTCAGTTGAGGACGACATTGTTCTCATTATAGTGCAGTGTCCTTGGCCCCAACATCCTAGCCAATATTCACCTTTCTTAGTCAGTGCAAACATGCTGCAGGCACAGAGTCCAGACGGGCCACAAGAAGAGGATGTGGAAGCAGGATTCGGGAAGGAGGAAGTAAGGAGGCGGGACTAGTCAGGAGGACTCAGTATAGCAGGAGCTCCCAGTGCTGCCGGAGGGCAGAGAAGCGATCCTGCTGGTGTGGCGGTGGGCTGAGGAGCAGAGGGGTGAGTGTACATATGGTATACATACACTCACCAGCGATGAGGCTGCTGCTGTACTGCATCTCACACACAGGGTATGTAAGGCTGACAGATGCTTCATGATGGGGAACAAGTCTGAGGGGGGGGTGAGGCTGGCACACACAGGGAGGGGAATGAGTCTGGCACACACAGGGTGGGGAGTGAGGCTGGCACACACATGGTGGGGAGAGGCTGGCACACACATGGTGGGGAGAGGCTGGCACGCACATGGAGGGGAATGAGGCTGGCACACACAGCGTGGGGAGTGAGGCTGGCAGACATGGTGGGGAATGAAGCTGGCAGATACAGGGTGGGGAATGAACCTGGCAGATACAGGATGGGTAGATGTTGGCAGACACAGGGTGGATAGAGGCTGGCACACACAGGGTGGGTAGAAGATGGCAGACACAGGGTGGGGAGAGGCTGGCAGACACAGGGTGGGGAGAGGCTGGGACACACAGTGTGGGGAGTGAGGCTGGGAAGTATAGGGTGGGGAGAGAATGGCACACACAGGGTGGGGAGAGGCTGGCAGACACAGGATGGGATATGAGGCTAAGAGACAGGGGGGTAAGGCTCACAGACATGGGGTGGAGAATGAAGCTTTGAGATGGGGGCAGCAAAGCTTGACAGACACAGTGTGTGGAATGAGGCTGAGAGGTGGTGTTTAAGGCTGAAAGACACAGGAGGCTGTGAGATGCGGGAGATGAGCCTATGGCTCATTTCTGTATCCAGGTCCTCGTTGGCTCACAACTGACCTGCCAGGTTGCAGATGGAACCAGAACTGCTGCCAAATGGAGGTACAGAGGGAGGAGGCACAGAGGGAACAGCCATGGGGGCAGTGCTGACAAGATTGGAGGCAGGACCCTCCTGTCTTTAAGTGTCTTGGACTCCCCTAAGGCTTAATCCAGTCCTGCCCCTGACCTCCCAGCCTTTGTCACTACAATAGGGAGAGAGAGAGAGAGAGAGAGAGAGAGGAAGAGGCAGAGGAGAAAGTTAGAGAGGGGGAGAGAGATAGTGGGTTTTCATGGAGAAAGATGGAATGAGAGAAAGAGAGAGACAGTGTCAGGGAGAGAGAGAGAAATAGAGCAAGAGAGAGAGGGAGTGTGTTAGAGAGAGAGAGAAGGGGGAGGGAGAGACACTACTTGACTACAGCACAGGACGGGGGTGGAGGCATAGATAGACGGAAAGGCGGATGGGGAGGATGGATGGACAGAGCACAATATGAAGGTTTGGATGGATGGGCGGGCGGGGGCATAGAAAGACAGACAGATGGAAAGAGCACCATATGGGTAAAAGACAGACAGTCAGGAGGGGCCATAAACAAACTGATCGCTAGAGCACCATACAAGGGCATAGAAGGATGGACAGGAGGGGCCCCAGATGGATGGATGAGAGGGGGCATAGACAGACATACATGGCCGGCCCCATGCAGAGGATGCACCTGTAATTTCAAATACTACAAATTGATGTATAATAAACTGTGTTAAAGTTATATTGGTATGTATTGCACCTGTTTCTTCTTACGTTTCTTTACATGCTTCCTAGTATTGTATATATCTGTGAATTGATGTATGAAGAATCTCTTTAAAAAATTTGTTTTAAAACTGATCTGCTGTTGGTCAATTGATCTTTTACTTGTTCTGTCCACCAACCTGTTCATCTTGTGCAATTAAATCCTGTATAGACATTGTATTTTTCTTTTGCCATTCAGACTTGCCCCTGATGAAGTTCGTTGGATGAAATGCGTAGGGTTAAAAATACATTGTTCACCTATTCAGCTGGATTTCTGATCATCTACTGTACATTACTTAACTCCAAAGAGATTTAATTGTGCATAAATTGTTGTCTGAGCGCTGAATGTGGACATCTATATAACATACTGTATGTTGTACCTTTTTTTAACTAAAGTATTTTTAACTAAAGTATTTATAAACCTCATATAGTCTGAGGATTGTCCGTAAACTTAAACCATAACATCTTAACACTTAACTATAATAAATAAAGACACGGAGACTTGAATTTGGCAGAAAATGTTAGCTATTTATTTAAATGAACCATTAACTGATGAATAATTAAACTAAAGTATGGTGGCCTGAAAGAACGGCTAAAACAACCCTATCCCATGAACAAAAAACCTATCTTATAAAAACTGACGTACACCTTCCAACAAACAATAGGTATCCACTCAACCTCCATCTTGACTACCCACCCGTGAAGGTGATGAGACTGCCCCCGTGAAGGTGGTCCAGCAAATGTAATACCAGTCAACGAAGGAGAGCGCACCTAAAAAACCAACCACCAAACGACTCCAATCAACTCCTTTAATACAACCAAAGTTAACTTGCCGTTCTTTCCTGCCACAACAAAAACCGTGACAACCCAGACCACGTAAATAACCAATGCACACAACACAAGAAAACAAACACAACCAGTAGGGACGGAGGGTGGGACGATTACAGTAGAAGAGGCTGACCCAGCCCCTTTACCAGGCTTAAAAACCCTTTCCACCTACCCCCAACGTTCACTCCTATTGGCTAACAATAAACTCCCATAATGCCTTACCGTCCTGCCCCCCAGACTAGCTGAGGTTTAACCCACTCCTCTCCTTTTCTGTCAATTCGTTCTCCTAAACCTCATATAGTCTGAGGATTGTCCGTAAACTTAAACCATAACATCTTAACACTTATCTATAATAAATAAAGACACGGAGACTTGAATTTGGCAGAAAATGTTAGCTATTTATTTAAATGAACCATTAACTGATGAATAATTAAACTAAAGTATGGTGGCCAGAAAGAACGGCTAAAACAACCCTATCCCATGAACAAAAAACTTATCTTATAAAAAACTGACGTAAACCTTCCAACAAACAATAGGTATCCGCTCAACCTCCATCTTGACTACCCACCCGTGAAGGTGATGAGGCTGCCCCCGTGAAGGTGGTCCAGCAGATGTAATACCAGTCAACGAAGGAGAGCGCACCTAAAAAACCAACCACCAAATGACCTCCAATCAACTCATTTAATACAACCAAAGTTAACTTGACGTTCTTTCCCGCCAACAGCGAAGTTCTGCCCAACAGCAACTACGCTCCGCCACCATACCCCTAACCCAAAGAACCAACCACCGAAAACAGATCCTCAAGGAAATTACCTAGTCCCTGCCTAGTCAAATGAACCCCATCCGGTCTAAACAAGTAGAAGAACCAAAACTTGATCCGCTGGTGCCACACCACAGCACCACCAAGAGCCACCACAAACTTAGCAACTGCGGAATTGACCTTCCGCAGAGAGGCATCGATCGCCCTACAGTCCGCAACTCCACGCCATCACAACCGCGGCACTATACAGGACCAGACAAGTCGACAGCCCGGCCAAGCACCCGCAATCGCCTGTAAGTCATGAACAATTGCCAATCTAAGATTCACTGTCTTCCTTTTACCCAGGTCGTTGCCACCTAAGTGTATCACCAACAATCTGGGCAGCCCAAAATGCTTAGCCTGCTCCAAAAGGGTAACCTTCAGATCCTGCCACAACATCCCCCTAACTCCTATCCACCTCACGTTATCCGACCCAACAAAGCCAGGAGTCCCCTCCGAAGCCACCAACTCGGCTGCCCAAAAAACATAGGAGTGACCAATCACCCAAACACTAAACTCATCCTCTCACCAACCTATAAGGGAAAAAACAGTCAAACAATCGTGAATATACAAAGGAAGCAAAAAAAACCAGACCAGAACAGGAACCAACTACAAGAACAAGGATCTGCCAAAAAGAAAAATTGAATAGAGGACTATGAAATTTCCTCTCGGACAATCTTCAGGCCAATCGAAGCAACAAAAAGAAACAGAAGGAAAACTTAAAATAAGAAAAAGGGGGATTGGGGGGGGGTTGTTAGGGAGTGGTATGGGGTCACACAGAATAACTCGGCTGGAGGTGAAACGTAAAAACCTGCTGAGGAACTTGTAATTAGAAGTCAATTAGCCGAATTGAATGAATGAAGCCAAATCATTCCGTCAGTTCAGGCAAAAAAATCGCAAAGCACTCCAGACCCCCACTGCCAGCAGTGGCGAGTAGCTAGCCATCCGAGTAGGGAGGACAGGGGAGACAAACAATACAAACGAACAAACTGAACCGAAACGTAGACACAGTAAACGAACAAAATGTTAGTAGAACAAACAACTCGCTCATGCAACAACGGGCCAAATGTAACGCTAATAAGCTGCCGACTTCCAGCGGCCCAAAGCCTTAATATCGTCCACTGCGCGCCCTGTAGCTGCTGCGGAAGTGGCGGCCCCAATTCTAAATGAATGCGAACCAAAATCCCGAGGGGAGAGGCCCAAACTGTACAGGCAGCGCCGCATCATCCAAGTAAATTGGTATTTCGTCAATGGCAACCCATCATAGTGCAGAAGCCAAGACCCTTCTAACAAGGGGCTGACCTCCGCATACCGATTAGCCAATGCCACCGGACAACAAGCCCCATTATCTGAAGGTGCCAAAGTGATCCAATGACCTCTACCCATCTGATCAGTTTTGGAGTGGCGCAGCCTGCACAGAACAGACCCCACACCCACGACAACATCAGCGCGCCGCATAATGGCATCCAACTTTTTAGAAGCTGCAACCATCTCAGAGACCCTAAACGCTCCATGGAAAGCCATGGAAAAAGCCAACTGAAATAAAAGCGTTTCAAAATGGGAGTCCGCCACCGCCGCCACCGCACCCATGAGGGAAGAAAGCAGGGACGCATCGATAGGGCGCCGACTATCAGGAGGCACCAGCACAGAGCGTGCCCAACCTTTAAGCACCTTCGTCAGCAGGAAACTCTTCGTAAAATCCGGAACACCATTCAACTTTGAATAAAAGGATATGCCAGCGAGGTATCGAGACACCATGGCTCTCGACCTACCCGTCACGAAGAGTTTCCAAACGAAGTCTAGAAACAATCCCTGACCCCTCTTACCTCTATGCCCTTGGTCATGGGAAAAGTCTTCCCATTCCTTCCAGGCCTGACGGTATCCCGTGAGAGTGGACGGAGCCAAAGATAGCTCGGCTAGCCCTTCCAATCCGCCATGATGACCTGCCAAACATAAGAAGGGCAGGGCAAACCCACTGAATCAGCCTCCGGGGCCAATAAACAGAACCTATCCCACTGCTCCCTGGACAATGCATCGGCGATCCCATTATCAACCCCGGGGACGTGCTGAGTCCGAAACAGAATATTACATCACATACAAGTCAGCACGAGTCGCGACAACACCCGGAGGACTCGCAGGGCCTTAGCCCTTTGGTTGTTAACCGCGTGCACGACCCCTAAATTATCGCACCGAAAAAGAATACTGCGATCGCGAAGGCTCTCCCCCCAAACCTCCAAGGCCACCATGATGGGAAAGAGCTCCAGCAACAACAGGTCGCTGATCAGCCCCTCCCGCGACCAAGACTCGGGCCACGAAGCCGCGCACCAAGCCCCGTCGAGGTAACAACCGAACCCCGATGAGCCCGCCGCGTCCGTGAACAATTGCAGGTCGCAATTGTCAACGACCGGGGCCATCCAGATCAGCACACCATTGAAGTCCGCCAGAAACGAAACCCACACAGCGAGGTCCCTCCTAATCTCAGCCGAGAAACTGACAAAATGGTGCGGCCTGGACACCCCAGCCGTGGGCCGCTCCAACTTCCGACAAAAAACCCTGCCCATGGGAATCACCCGACAGGCAAAGTTCAAAAGCCCGAGGAGGGATTGAGCCTCCCGCAACGTCACCTTACGCCGCTCCAAGCACCACGCTATGGACTCCTGAAGCCTTGCAACCTTGTCCCGAGGCAGCCGGCAAGCCCCTGCGACAGTTTCAATCTCGATACCCAAAAAGGACAAACAGGAGAGAGGCTCCTCCGTTTTGTCCTCGGCCACAGGAACGCCAAAATGTCCCAACAAGGCACGCAGCGAAAACAACAGGAAACCACAGCGAGGAGAATGCGCGGGCCCCATACACAAAAAGTCGTCAAGGTAATGCGCGATACCGCTTCCTCCGCAAGAAAACTCCACACACCAATGTAAAAAGGTGCTGAACTTTTCGAAAAAGGCACACGAAACGTAACACCCCATAGGCAGACACTTGTCTACAAAGTATTCCTCCCCGACGCGGAAACCCATGAATCCAAACGACTCCGGGTGCAAAGGGAGCAAGCGAAAGGCCGATTCAACATAAAGCTTAGCCATGAGGGCCCCAGGGCCGCAGCCCCGTACCATGCCTAGGGCATCCTCGAAAGACTGATAAACCACCGAACAACACTCCGGTGGAATGGCATCGTTAACCGAGGACCCCGATGGATAAGACAAATGCTGAATGAGCCGGAACTTACCTGGGGCCTTTTTGGGCATGACCCCCACAGGGGAAATAATCAAATCCTCGATAGGCGGCAGCGCAAAGGGGCCCGCCATTCTCCCCAGGCGAACCTCCAGCTCGACTTTTTCCCGAAGCACGTCGGGGAAATCCCGAGCAGACTTCAGGTTCCTGGCGGCCCGAACCAAAACTCCCCCCTCCACCGGCAAACGAAAACCCGACGCAAAAACATCATGCAGAAATTTAGCGTCGTCTCTGTTTGGGTACCACCCCAACCATTTGAGCGTGGCCCCCAAACGAACCGGGGACGGCGCCCTAACTAGCGGCAACCCCCCCAGCTGGTTTTCTGGCCGCACCCCCGGCTGCCTTAGCTCCCGGCCGCCTCGCGCGAAAGCAATTGGAAGCCGGGTGTGATCCATTACATCGCAAGCAAAGGTGTCGAAAACGACACCGTTGAACGAGGGGACACGCGGAATTGATGAACGCGAAGCACTTCCCCTTCGCCGGCGCCTGCTGTGCAGAACGGGCCGCGCTCCAAGGGCGGCGCAGCGCAGCCTCAAAGGCGGGCCGGGACTGATTCGCCACCGCGGTCAGAGCCACGGACCCCCCCTTCGCCAACATTTTCATATCCTGCGCCCATGTGACCCAAAGCCATACCTCCACATCTTTGCACCCAAAGTCAATGATGTGCAGACAATCGTGCTTCTGACGGAACTGCTTGTCATAATGCAGCCACGTATCGTCCTTAGACTGACGCTGCATGTCATGCACGAGGTGAATGTACCTACGTTGATGTGCTCATCAGGGCGATCCTCCAAGTAGCATGCCGCGAACACGCAGAAACCCGCCAACCAATTGTCATACGAGCGAAAGGCCTCCGCCCCAATACCGCCCTTCGCAAGCGCTTCCTTACCTTTCCTCTTGGTGTCCTCCGTCAATGTGAAAAGGTCGACGTATCCCCCCACCTAATCTTCTTCCTGCAACTCTCACGCAACCCCCGCAACACCGCCGTGTAATCGCAGCGAACTACACCCGGCAAATTACGCCGCCTCCGTTCCCTACGGGAACTACTACCGCTCTTCCTAGACCGCTTATCCCGGTGCCGCGCCTCACGCCGCGCGTACTTGCAAGCCCTCTTTTTAGCCTTCGTGGAGCTACTAGCTGCCGACTGCAACGAGGAAGAAGAGGAAGAAGACCTACTGGACCTACTGCCGGAAGAGGAAGAAGAAGACCCACGAGACACAGTAACTGTATCGGTGTCCCACTCACCGGTTGGCCCGCTTCCTGAAGGCGAAACGTCCGCCACGACCGGCTCCTCTTCCCGATCGCCACCCGCATCCGAATCTGAAAAAGAAGGGAAAGCCGCCTCGGGTGCCGAAGCCCCCCCGGCGGGGATGAAAGCAGATGCCCCTGCGGGCGACAGGGCAGCGCTACCCTGCAACGCAGCAGCGGAGCCCATAGCCCAACACGCCTGGAGAAACTGCGCCATGGCGGGGCCAGAAGCACCAAAGAGAATGGCCGCGTCGACCGAAGCGGGAGCCACGGACATGCCACCCAGGGACAAAGTCGACAAAAACGGTGCAAACGCCGCCGTCATTGCCGACAGAGGAATCTGGAGCCGCAGCCCCAACAGTCCCCCCGCTCCCCGGGTACGCAGCAGGGATGGCCCTCTCATCGCCGCCGTGCCGTCCCGGTCGGCCCCGTCTGGGACCGGCGCCAGACGGCCTCCGCAGACCCGCAATCACCTGCGATGCACCAGCCGCCCCCTCACTGCCCCGGCCCCCACTGGCCCCGCCCACCTGGGGAACCGGATGGCCACCGTTCCCAGATCGCACCTCCCCTCTCCGGCCCGCACTGTGAGTACAGAAGAATCAAGGGAGCACGTGAGACAGGAGCCGCAACCCTAAACACAACCCCCTCATCATCTGGGGACACCGGAGCGACTCCCAGCGGTGGAGGGCGCGGGGACCGCGCGCGCGTCCCCGAGCCGCCGCAGCTGAAGAGGGATTCCCGCCAGCGGGCACCCCCGCTGGCTCCCCCCTCCGACTGACCGATCTCGTCCTCCGCCGCCCAGCGCCCCGTCCCTCACCAGCCGCCGCTGCGCCGGGAGAATCCCCCGGCGCCTGTGGCTCAGCCAGCGTGGGAGCGGACGCCCGCGGGCGGGCACCCGCAGCGGCACCAGGAGACTGAGCCCCGGCCGTGAGCGCAGCACTCAGGCCCGGTGCCCGGGACGGAGAGGGGGGAGCAGCAGCATAACGTGCAGGGGCACCAGCAGAACGGCGGGGACGGGACAAGGCAGCCAGCACCACGAAAAAACCAGGAGGCAATGGGCAACAGAAAGGGGTACACAAGGTGGGCACAATATAAAATGCACCCAGGCCAGGCAAGTGAGTAAAAGCAATAAGGGGCAAGCAGCACAAACACAGGAGAAAGGGGGGTGAAGAGCACTCACCCCTACCACGATTACAGCAGAAGAGGCTGACCCAGCCCCTTTACCAGGCTTAAAAACCCTTTCAACCTACCCCCAACGTTCACTCCTATTGGCTAACAATAAACTCCCATAATGCCTTACCGTCCTGCCCCCCAGACTAGCTGAGGTTTAACCCACTCCTCTCCTATTCTGTCAATTCGTTCTCCTAATGAAAAAAAAGAGTTTTACATTACAGATCTTTCAAGACAATGTGAACAGATGTATGTTAGAAAAGCACAGTAAATATGCTATACGATCTGTAATAACATTAAAGTAAACAGTAGAGGGAGGAAAAGAAAAGGAGAGGGACAAAGGAAATAAAAATTATAAGTTGAAAATGTGACAATCAATCAAGCAATGAGTATGCGCATGCCCTTGAGAGTTATATCTATAGGTCCATGGGGATATAGAGTATAGAATCTGCCTCATAATAGTAGATAGTATGATAGTTAAACGAATCAGTATTGAATATCAGACTAGCTCTCAAGGAAAACAACCGGAGGCACATTAGGGGCATAAAGAAAAAATATCTCATCCTTCCTAGTTCAATGCATCGCCCGAAGCAATATGAGTAGTATTATAGTTCGACCAGACTAACCCTTTGCTCAGAGCAGATGATGAGGCCATAGAGTACTTAAATCCTATAGTTTCCATTTCAAAGCTGTGAACAGTAGCTATGATCTTTGATAACCTTAGGGGTGTCAGTCCTTTTCCAATATTGAGCTAAAGCAGCCATTGTAGCAATAAGTATATGCCCTATTATGTATGTATTTACAGCTGGAAGAGAGCGGGAAAAATTATGTAAAAAGACAATTTCAGGGAGTAGCAGGAGGGAGACATCTGTAACTTGTTTAATCAAATAAAAAAAACTCATTCCATAGCGGTTTAATTTTCAAGCATAACCAGAATATATGAAATAAGGACCACAGTTTCTCCAGCAAAATTTAGAAGACTCCGGACAAATATTATGCAACTTGTCTGGGTTGTGATAGAGGCCGTGTATTAGTTTATACATAATTTTCGAATGGTTAAGGCATCTAGACATCCTAAAAACATTTAGAAATACTTTATTCCAATCATCATCTGTTAATAGGATATTCTAAATCCCATCAAACTTGTATTTGAAGTTTCAGTTCATCGTGAAGAGATAGGAGAGTAGAGTACCATAAAGAAATATCACTTTTATAACCTGGGGTGGAAAATTTAGATAGGACATACGGCGGAGGAGAAGGGAGAGAATGTGGAGCAGGTGAGTTTGTCAAAATCAATTTTCTAATGCAGTGGTTCCCAACCTCGGTCTTCAAGTACCCGCCCCAGTTCATGTTTTCCAGGTCTCCTCACAGAATTTCAAGTGAAATAATTTGCTCCACCTGTGGGTCTTTTAATATGTGTCAGTGAGTAATGAATACACCTGTTCAACTGCTAGGTGACCTGGAAAACATGAATTGTTGGGGGTACTTTAGGACCGAGGTTGGGAACCACTGGTCTAATACATAAATACTTACAGAAATCCTTGCCCAGGACAGAATATTGTGATTGTAGTTGTTGGAAGGATTTGAGGACAGAGTTATCAGATAAATCTTTAATCAAGAGGATACCCAAATCTTGCCAATACTTTAGAGAGATATCATGAACTAATTGTGTTACTGTTAAAAGGGATAAACTGAAGGAAGGAATTGAGAATTCACAAAAAGAGGTCATTAATTTATCCCAGACCACTAGGGTATTTGAGATACATTTTAAAGATGTAGCAGAGGATGGCCTATGAGTGGTCTTAGTCCATATCAAATCAAATAGAAGGAAACCTCAGCACATATGTCTCTCAATATCCACCCAAGGTTTCATAGGAATGGGTGAATTGATTAAATAAACAGGGGTATTGATATAGTTCCTTTAGACCTTTGTAAACAATCTCTAGCCATCCTAGGATGTTTACCTTTCCAGATGAAGGTTGACATAACTGAGTAAAACTTATTAAGTAGGTTAAGTGGAACCAAATCTGGGATGGCTCTAAACAAAAAAAGGACATATAATAGTTTATCCATTGCTTAGTGAGATCTGTCAACTGGGCGAGAATGGGTAGATAATTACATAATATTGCATCCCGAAGATTTATAGGTATTTTAATTCCTAGATATTGAAGGTAAGAGGTTTGCCAGGAGTAATTATAACTGGATTATAAGGATTGGAGAAGAGGTTGACCGATACCCAGAGGAAGTGCTTCAGTTTTAGATGTGTTTAGTTTATAGTAGAGATGAGCGGGTTCGGTTTCTCTGAAACCGAACCCGCACGAACTTCATGTTTTTTTCACGGGTCCGAGCAGACTCGGATCCTCCCGCCTTGCTCGGTTAACCCGAGCGCGCCCGAACGTCATCATGACGCTGTCGGATTCTCGCGAGACTCGGATTCTATATAAGGAGCCGCGCGTCGCCGCCATTTTCACACGTGCATTGAGATTGATAGGGAGAGGACGTGGCTGGCGTCCTCTCCATTAGAAATTAGATTAGAAGAGAGAGAGAGATTGTGCAGAGTCAGACAGAGTTTACCACAGTGACCAGTGCAGTTGTTGTTAGTTAACTTTTATTTATTTTAATATAATATATCCGTTCTCTGCTATATCCGTTCTCTGCCTGAAAAAAAACGATACACAGCAGCAGCCAGTCACACAGTGTGACTCAGTCTGTGTGCACTCAGCTCAGCCCAGTGTGCTGCACATCAATGTATAAAAGGCAAAGCTTATAATAATTGTGGGGGAGACTGGGGAGCACTGCAGGTTGTTATAGCAGGAGCCCCCAGGAGTACATAATATTATATTAATTTAAAATTAAACAGTGCACACTTTTGCTGCAGGAGTGCCACTGCCAGTGTGACTAGTGGTGACCAGTGCCTGACCACCAGTATAGTAGTATATTGTTGTATGTATTGTATACTATCTCTTTATCAACCAGTCTATATTAGCAGCAGACACAGTACAGTGCGGTAGTTCACGGCTGTGGCTACCTCTGTGTCGGCAGTCGGAACTCGGCAGGCAGTCCGTCCATCCATAATTGTATTACAATATATACCACCTAACCGTGGTATTTTTTTTTCTTTCTTTATACCGTCGTCATAGTGTCATACTAGTTGTTACGAGTATACTACTATCTCTTTATCAACCAGTGTACAGTGCGGTAGTTCACGGCTGTGGCTACCTCTGTGTCGGCAGTCGGCAGGCAGTCCGTCCATCCATAATTGTATTATTATTATAATATATACCACCTAACCGTGGTTTTTTTTTCATTCTTTATACCGTCATAGTGTCATACTAGTTGTTACGAGTATACTACTATCTCTTTATCAACCAGTGTACAGTGCGGTAGTTCACGGCTGTGGCTACCTCTGTGTCGGCAGTCGGCAGGCAGTCCGTCCATCCATAATTGTATTATTATTATAATATATACCACCTAACCGTGGTTTTTTTTTCATTCTTTATACCGTCGTCATAGTGTCATACTAGTTGTTACGAGTATACTACTATCTCTTTATCAACCAGTGTACAGTGCGGTAGTTCACGGCTGTGGCTACCTCTGTGTCGGCAGTCGGCAGGCAGTCCGTCCATCCATAATTGTATTATTATTATAATATATACCACCTAACCGTGGTTTTTTTTTCATTCTTTATACCGTCGTCATAGTGTCATACTAGTTGTTACGAGTATACTACTATCTCTTTATCAACCAGTGTACAGTGCGGTAGTTCACGGCTGTGGCTACCTCTGTGTCGGCAGTCGGCAGGCAGTCCGTCCATCCATAATTGTATTATTATTATAATATATACCACCTAACCGTGGTTTTTTTTCCATTCTTTATACCGTCGTCATAGTGTCATACTAGTTGTTACGAGTATACTACTATCTCTTTATCAACCAGTGTACAGTGCGGTAGTTCACGGCTGTGGCTACCTCTGTGTCGGCAGTCGGCAGGCAGTCCGTCCATCCATAATTGTATTATTATTATAATATATACCACCTAACTGTGGTATTTTTTTTTCTTTCTTTATACCGTCGTCATAGTGTCATACTAGTTGTTACGAGTATACTACTATCTCTTTATCAACCAGTGTACAGTGCGGTAGTTCACGGCTGTGGCTACCTCTGTGTCGGCAGTCGGCAGGCAGTCCGTCCATCCATAATTGTATTATTATTATAATATATACCACCTAACCGTGGTTTTTTTTTCATTCTTTATACCGTCGTCATAGTGTCATACTAGTTGTTACGAGTATACTACTATCTCTTTATCAACCAGTGTACAGTGCGGTAGTTCACGGCTGTGGCTACCTCTGTGTCGGCAGTCGGCAGGCAGTCCGTCCATCCATAATTGTATTATTATTATAATATATACCACCTAACCGTGGTTTTTTTTTCATTCTTTATACCGTCGTCATAGTGTCATACTAGTTGTTACGAGTATACTACTATCTCTTTATCAACCAGTGTACAGTGCGGTAGTTCACGGCTGTGGCTACCTCTGTGTCGGCAGTCGGCAGGCAGTCCGTCCATCCATAATTGTATTATTATTATAATATATACCACCTAACCGTGGTTTTTTTTTCATTCTTTATACCGTCGTCATAGTGTCATACTAGTTGTTACGAGTATACTACTATCTCTTTATCAACCAGTGTACAGTGCGGTAGTTCACGGCTGTGGCTACCTCTGTGTCGGCAGTCGGCAGGCAGTCCGTCCATCCATAATTGTATTATTATTATAATATATACCACCTAACCGTGGTTTTTTTATACCACCTAACCGTGGCAGTCCGTCCATAATTGTATACTAGTATCCAATCCATCCATCTCCATTGTTTACCTGAGGTGCCTTTTAGTTCTGCCTATAAAATATGGAGAACAAAAAAGTTGAGGTTCCAAAATTAGGGAAAGATCAAGATCCACTTCCACCTCGTGCTGAAGCTGCTGCCACTAGTCATGGCCGAGACGATGAAATGCCAGCAACGTCGTCTGCCAAGGCCGATGCCCAATGTCATAGTACAGAGCATGTCAAATCCAAAACACCAAATATCAGAAAAAAAAGGACTCCAAAACCTAAAATAAAATTGTCGGAGGAGAAGCGTAAACTTGCCAATATGCCATTTACCACACGGAGTGGCAAGGAACGGCTGAGGCCCTGGCCTATGTTCATGGCTAGTGGTTCAGCTTCACATGAGGATGGAAGCACTCAGCCTCTCGCTAGAAAACTGAAAAGACTCAAGCTGGCAAAAGCACCGCAAAGAACTGTGCGTTCTTTGAAATCCCAAATCCACAAGGAGAGTCCAATTGTGTCGTTTGCGATGCCTGACCTTCCCAACACTGGACGTGAAGAGCATGCGCCTTCCACTATTTGCATGCCCCCTGCAAGTGCTGGAAGGAGCACCCGCAGTCCAGTTCCTGATAGTCAGATTGAAGATGTCAGTGTTGAAGTACACCAGGATGAGGAGGATATGGGTGTTGCTGGCGCTGGGGAGGAAATTGACCAGGAGGATTCTGATGGTGAGGTGGTTTGTTTAAGTCAGGCACCCGGGGAGACACCTGTTGTCCGTGGGAGGAATATGGCCGTTGACATGCCAGGTGAAAATACCAAAAAAATCAGCTCTTCGGTGTGGAGGTATTTCACCAGAAATGCGGACAACAGGTGTCAAGCCGTGTGTTCCCTTTGTCAAGCTGTAATAAGTAGGGGTAAGGACGTTAACCACCTCGGAACATCCTCCCTTATACGTCACCTGCAGCGCATTCATAATAAGTCAGTGACAAGTTCAAAAACTTTGGGTGACAGCGGAAGCAGTCCACTGACCAGTAAATCCCTTCCTCTTGTAACCAAGCTCACGCAAACCACCCCACCAACTCCCTCAGTGTCAATTTCCTCCTTCCCCAGGAATGCCAATAGTCCTGCAGGCCATGTCACTGGCAAGTCTGACGAGTCCTCTCCTGCCTGGGATTCCTCCGATGCATCCTTGCGTGTAACGCCTACTGCTGCTGGCGCTGCTGTTGTTGCCGCTGGGAGTCGATGGTCATCCCAGAGGGGAAGTCGTAAGCCCACTTGTACTACTTCCAGTAAGCAATTGACTGTTCAACAGTCCTTTGCGAGGAAGATGAAATATCACAGCAGTCATCCTACTGCAAAGCGGATAACTGAGTCCTTGACAACTATGTTGGTGTTAGACGTGCGTCCGGTATCCGCCGTTAGTTCACAGGGAACTAGACAATTTATTGAGGCAGTGTGCCCCCGTTACCAAATACCATCTAGGTTCCACTTCTCTAGGCAGGCGATACCGAGAATGTACACGGACGTCAGAAAAAGACTCACCAGTGTCCTAAAAAATGCAGTTGTACCCAATGTCCACTTAACCACGGACATGTGGACAAGTGGAGCAGGGCAGGGTCAGGACTATATGACTGTGACAGCCCACTGGGTAGATGTATGGACTCCCGCCGCAAGAACAGCAGCGGCGGCACCAGTAGCAGCATCTCGCAAACGCCAACTCTTTCCTAGGCAGGCTACGCTTTGTATCACCGCTTTCCAGAATACGCACACAGCTGAAAACCTCTTACGGCAACTGAGGAAGATCATCGCGGAATGGCTTACCCCAATTGGACTCTCCTGTGGATTTGTGGCATCGGACAACGCCAGCAATATTGTGTGTGCATTAAATATGGGCAAATTCCAGCACGTCCCATGTTTTGCACATACCTTGAATTTGGTGGTGCAGAATTTTTTAAAAAACGACAGGGGCGTGCAAGAGATGCTGTCGGTGGCCAGAAAAATTGCGGGACACTTTCGGCGTACAGGCACCACGTACAGAAGACTGGAGCACCACCAAAAACTACTGAACCTGCCCTGCCATCATCTGAAGCAAGAAGTGGTAACGAGGTGGAATTCAACCCTCTATATGCTTCAGAGGTTGGAGGAGCAGCAAAAGGCCATTCAAGCCTATACAATTGAGCACGATATAGGAGATGGAATGCACCTGTCTCAAGTGCAGTGGAGAATGATTTCAACGTTGTGCAAGGTTCTGATGCCCTTTGAACTTGCCACACGTGAAGTCAGTTCAGACACTGCCAGCCTGAGTCAGGTCATTCCCCTCATCAGGCTTTTGCAGAAGAAGCTGGAGGCATTGAAGAAGGAGCTAACACGGAGCGATTCCGCTAGGCATGTGGGACTTGTGGATGCAGCCCTTAATTCGCTTAACAAGGATTCACGGGTGGTCAATCTGTTGAAATCAGAGCACTACATTTTGGCCACCGTGCTCGATCCTAGATTTAAAGCCTACCTTGGATCTCTCTTTCCGGCAGACACAGGTCTGCTGGGGTTGAAAGACCTGCTGGTGACAAAATTGTCAAGTCAAGCGGAACGCGACCTGTCAACATCTCCTCCTTCACATTCTCCCGCAACTGGGGGTGCGAGGAAAAGGCTCAGAATTCCGAGCCCACCCGCTGGCGGTGATGCAGGGCAGTCTGGAGCGACTGCTGATGCTGACATCTGGTCCGGACTGAAGGACCTGACAACGATTACGGACATGTCGTCTACTGTCACTGCATATGATTCTCTCAACATTGATAGAATGGTGGAGGATTATATGAGTGACCGCATCCAAGTAGGCACGTCACACAGTCCGTACTTATACTGGCAGGAAAAAGAGGCAATTTGGAGGCCCTTGCACAAACTGGCTTTATTCTACCTAAGTTGCCCTCCCACAAGTGTGTACTCCGAAAGAGTGTTTAGTGCCGCCGCTCACCTTGTCAGCAATCGGCGTACGAGGTTACATCCAGAAAATGTGGAGAAGATGATGTTCATTAAAATGAATTATAATCAATTCCTCCGCGGAGACATTGACCAGCAGCAATTGCCTCCACAAAGTACACAGGGAGCTGAGATGGTGGATTCCAGTGGGGACGAATTGATAATCTGTGAGGAGGGGGATGTACACGGTGATATATCGGAGGGTGAAGATGAGGTGGACATCTTGCCTCTGTAGAGCCAGTTTGTGCAAGGAGAGATTAATTGCTTCTTTTTTGGGGGGGGTCCAAACCAACCCGTCATATCAGTCACAGTCGTGTGGCAGACCCTGTCACTGAAATGATGGGTTGGTTAAAGTGTGCATGTCCTGTTTTGTTTATACAACATAAGGGTGGGTGGGAGGGCCCAAGGATAATTCCATCTTGCACCTCTTTTTTCTTTTCTTTTTCTTTGCATCATGTGCTGATTGGGGAGGGTTTTTTGGAAGGGACATCCTGCGTGACACTGCAGTGCCACTCCTAGATGGGCCCGGTGTTTGTGTCGGCCACTAGGGTCGCTAATCTTACTCACACAGCTACCTCATTGCGCCTCTTTTTTTCTTTGCGTCATGTGCTGTTTGGGGAGGGTTTTTTGGAAGGGACATCCTGCGTGACACTGCAGTGCCACTCCTAGATGTGCCCGGTGTTTGTGTCGGCCACTAGGGTCGCTAATCTTACTCACACAGTCAGCTACCTCATTGCGCCTCTTTTTTTCTTTGCGTCATGTGCTGTTTGGGGAGGGTTTTTTGGAAGGGCCATCCTGCGTGACACTGCAGTGCCACTCCTAGATGGGCCCGGTGTTTGTGTCGGCCACTAGGGTCGCTAATCTTACTCACACAGCTACCTCATTGCGCCTCTTTTTTTCTTTGCGTCATGTGCTGTTTGGGGAGGGTTTTTTGGAAGGGACATCCTGCGTGACACTGCAGTGCCACTCCTAGATGGGCCCGGTGTTTGTGTCGGCCACTAGGGTCGCTTATCTTTCTCACACAGTTACCTCATTGCGCCTCTTTTTTTCTTTGCGTCATGTGCTGTTTGGGGAGGGTTTTTTGGAAGGGACATCCTGCGTGACACTGCAGTGCCACTCCTAGATGGGCCCGGTGTTTGTGTCGGCCACTAGGGTCGCTTATCTTTCTCACACAGTCAGCTACCTCATTGCGCCTCTTTTTTTCTTTGCGTCATGTGCTGTTTGGGGAGGGTTTTTTGGAAGGGACATCCTGCGTGACACTGCAGTGCCACTCCTAGATGGGCCCGGTGTTTGTGTCGGCCACTAGGGTCGCTTATCTTTCTCACACAGTCAGCTACCTCATTGCACCTCTTTTTTTCTTTGCGTCATGTGCTGTTTGGGGAGGGTTTTTTGGAAGGGACATCCTGCGTGACACTGCAGTGCCACTCCTAGATGGGCCCGGTGTTTGTGTCGGCCACTAGGGTCGCTTATCTTTCTCACACAGTCAGCTACCTCATTGCGCCTCTTTTTTTCTTTGCGTCATGTGCTGTTTGGGGAGGGTTTTTTGGAAGGGACATCCTGCGTGACACTGCAGTGCCACTCCTAGATGGGCCCAGTGTTTGTGTCGGCCACTAGGGTCGCTAATCTTACTCACACAGCTACCTCATTGCGCCTCTTTTTTTCTTTGCGTCATGTGCTGTTTGGGGAGGGTTTTTTGGAAGGGACATCCTGCGTGACACTGCAGTGCCACTCCTAGATGGGCCCGGTGTTTGTGTCGGCCACTAGGGTCGCTTATCTTACTCACACAGCGACCTCGGTGCAAATTTTAGGACTAAAAATAATATTGTGAGGTGTGATGTGTTCAGAATAGGCTGAAAATGAGTGTAAATTATGTTTTTTGAGGTTAATAATACTTTGGGATCAAAATTACCCCCAAATTCTATGATTTAAGCTGTTTTTTAGGGTTTTTTGAAAAAAACACCCGAATCCAAAACACACCCGAATCCGACAAAAAAAATTCGGTGAGGTTTTGCCAAAACGCGGTCGAACCCAAAACACGGCCGCGGAACCGAACCCAAAACCAAAACACAAAACCCGAAAAATTTCCGGCGCTCATCTCTAGTTTATAGTACGATATATTGGAGTAGTACTGAAAGATACTATGTACTGAAGGATACTATGTAGATCTGGTAGGAAAGATTCAAGATTTGTTATAAATAAAAGTACCTCATCTGCAAATAGGCAGCCCTTACGGTGTATTGTACCTGTTAAAATCCCTTCTATCTGTGTGGAGTTCCTGATTTTTCCACTAAGATTTCTATCGCTAAAGCAAAGATTAGTGGGGATAATTGACCCAAAGGTGCTATACTGTAGGTATAGTTTTCACATAGAGACGGGTTCTTGCCAGGTTTAGGTATCTTAACTATCTGGTCCTCGAGCATTTCAGCTGGAAAGGAGTTTTTAAAAACATCATTATAAAGATTTATCAATATGGGGGATAGGAGGTCTTCAAAAACAATATAAAAGTTATTAATAAATCCATCTGGACCCAGAGCTTTATATTTTTTAAGGGATTTCAAGGTAGAATAAAGATCCTCACCAGTCCAAGGAGCGGAAATACTGGGGGTCATTCCGAGTTGATCGTTCGCTGACGATTTTCGCAGCACAGCGATCAGGTTAAAAAAATGGCATTTATGCGCATGCGTATGCCCCGCAATGTGCACACGCGACATATGGGTACAAAGCTCTTTGGGGTTGTGCTCAGGTTCTAGCAAAGTTTTCCTTTGCACTGACAGCCGCAAGAAGATTGACACGAAGGGGGTGTTTCTGGGTGTCAACTGACCATTTTCAGGGAGTGTTTGCAAAAACTCAGGCGTGTCTGAAAAAATGCAGACGTGGCTGGGCGTTCGCTGGGCGGGTGTATGACGTCAAATCTGGACACGAATAGGCTGAAGTGATCACAAGCGCTGAGTAGGTGCAGAGCTACTCTGAAACTGCACAAACTGATTTTGCAGAGCTCGGCTGCACATGCTTCGCACTTCTGCTAAGCTAAAATACACTCCCCAGTGGGCGGCGGCATAGTGTTTGCACGGCTATTAAAAACTGCTAGGGAGCGATCAACTCGGAATGACCCCCACTGTACAGTAGATAGCAATTTAACGGAGTCTATGCATGTTACTAAGGGTTGAGGAGTGGCATTATCCCCGTTAAGATTATATAATTTCTAATAGTAAAAAGCAAATTGATTAGTAATATCCTTCGGGTTCGACTTTTAGTCTACTGATTTTATTTTTGCCACTTAACTTTCGTGCTAATAGTTTACTAGCTCCATTCCCTAAAGTGTAAAATTTCCGATTCAACTTAGAAATTGCTTGTTTAATGTGGGAGAGATGTAAACTATTAAGTTTCCTCTTAGCCTTGGTTAGGGCGCAAAAAATGGCAGCGTCTTACTTTAGGGGATTTTTTGTGTTAAGCCTCTTATGTCACAACTTCCTTCTCATAAGCTACCTGTACTTCTTGTGTATGGTGCTTCATCCATGCTGCAGCCTGGATTGCAGCACCTCTCATGACCGCCTTTAGGGCGCACCAATGATTGGTGATGGAGATATCTGCAGGGTCATTAACTTCCAAGTAGGAGGTCAGTGCCTCACATAAAATAGTAATGCCTTCCTTATCCCTTAAAATATAACACTGTAACTTCCAAGGCAGCATAGGAGGGTTCATTGATTGATAAGTCCAAAACCACACTAGAGGAGTATGATCAGACCATGTTTTCGGCAATATCTCAACAGTAAGAATTAGTTGTAGTGACCATTTATCAGTAAGGAGGAGGTTTATTCTCAAAAATATGATTAATGTACAGCAGAATAATACATTTAGTTTCTCGACCAAGAATTTCTAATCCTCCAGGCATGATATAAGTCAAATTTGGCCAGTAAATGTAGCTAGGGTTCAAGCTGCAGTACTAGATTGCTTGGCGAGAAAGGAGGATTTATCCATCTGAGGCTCAGGAAAGATGTTAAAATCTCCCATAACGAAGACTGCACCCTTCCTAACTTCTTGTAGTTTTGAAAAAAAAAGTTTTGAGGAAACGGGGCTGTCTGGTATTGGGGGCATAAAGGGACGTAAGTGTAACATACCTGGAGCATAACCTCCCTACAAGAATCAAGTATCTGCTATTGCAATCCACCCACTTGCTCTCCAATTGAAAAGAACATGATTTATGAAAGAGTATAGCTCCTCCGTTTCTCTTAAATGGACAATGAGAGATGTTGGGTAATTGTTATTAGAGAATTGTTGGGGGGGGGGGATGAGTGCAATGAAAAATGTGACTTCTGTATAGCAACTACTTCTGCTTTCTGATCTACAAGGTATTTGAAAGCAAGACGTCTCTTATGGGGCAAGTTCAGGGCTTTTACATTAAGACAGGTTGTGATATGAAACAGTTAAGAACATATGCAGATAATTAGGAATATAATTCAGGCAGCGCATACTTTACAAATGACAGAACACCAAAATACATATCATATAATGGTAAGGACATAAAACAGAAAAAAAGAAAAAGAAAACAGAAATAGTGTCCATAAAGGAGCTATAGGCTCCATCACCAGGACTACATTACAGATAAGTAGTTAAAGGTGGGAGGCAGGTCAGCCTTAAGTACTCACCTCCTAACCGCTATAATAAGCAATACAGCTTGTAGCCATCCTACTTATAAAAAGTCAACATAATATCAAAGGAAGTGAGAAACTTTTTTCTAAGGTAGGGTATTATTGCAATGTACTGAAGCCCAGTTGAACCTAAAGGCTAAAACATTGGATACAGACTATTTCATTGGGCATAAGTGGTCATAAAGATAACAACCTCATACTAAGAAAACAAATCAAGTTAGGATCAATAATACCCCAGTACACGATTAAGGAAACAATATCACTATGAAAGCCCATATGGCATAACCTATTGTAACTCAAAGAAAAAAGAAAAAGGGACATTAAAACATAATCACTATACTTGCTCATTATTGTAGGTTGTAACTGGAAACCAGAGACCACTCTGTAGCTACTGTTTAAGGTGATGAAGCTGGGTGACTATAGATATGTTCCCTTTTTTCAAAATCGCAGGGCCATCTTTGGGAGAATGAATCACTGTGGAGACATCATTTTATAGTACTATCAGTTTAATTGGAAAGCCCCATTTATACTGCACACTTGCATTCTGCAAGACAGACATGATGGAATAAAAGGATCATCTCTTAGCCAGTCTTGCAGGGGAAACATCCAGGGAAAAGCTGAAGAGAGTCCAAACAGTCCACAGTTGACAAAGAGGGCAGTGCAGCTTAAAGAATCCGTTCTTTAATTTGAAGAAAGAAAAAAAAAAAGACTCTGAGGAAAGTATCTCTAGGCGCTAGAGCAGGGGCCTGTTTGGACTTTGGGAGTCTATGAATTTTGTCAATCAAGAGATTCAACAGGGACATTTCTGGTAGAAGCTTCTGAAAAGGATCTGTACAGAAGTTGTACAATTCAGCATTAGTAACAGCCTGGGATGCTCCTTATCTTTATATTACTTATTCTAGAATGATCTTCTAAGTCTATGACTTTCTCATGGACAGAAGCTACTTCTTCCTGTAGAGAGTGGTGAGCGGAGATTAAGTCCTTATGTGACGCAACTAACTCATCCATTTTATTTTCTATTTGATACGTTCTAGTGCCAATCTCAGAAATGTCAGAATGTAAGGCTTGGATTTTGGCTTTAAATTCCACGGTAATGTCCGTTTTGAAGGTAGAAAGCATAGAGTTTAATGTGTAGTGTAACATGTCAATCCAGTGAGTCCATAGTCCCTTGTGGGAGCAAAACTGGGCTGTGAGAGTTTGGAGAAGAAGTTTGAGAAGATGAAGCAGGCTCAGAAGGTGGTGGGGAGGGGATACTTGCTTTTCGATGTTGAGGAGCTAAAAAAATGAACAGGTGGGAAAGAGTTGGGTCCCTTTCACTTTTTTCGGAGGCTTATTGATGTGACTTAGTTTAGAATATTGTATTTTACAGGTTGTTGCAGGATGACTAGATCAGAAAACCATTCAAACAGGAAGTGACAGGGATGATAGAATCACATTGTCAGAAGGTCATGCTGTAATGCAAAAGGATTAGTAAACTGCAGCATCTAGCATTGGGGGTAATTCCAAGTTGATCGCAGCAGGATATTTTTTAGCAGTTGGGCAAAACCATGTGCACTGCAGGGGGGGGCAGATATAACATTTGCAGAGAGAGTTAAATTTGGGTGGGTTATTTTGTTTCTGTGCAGGGTAAAAACTGGCTGCTTTATTTTTACACTGCAATTTAGATTGCAGATTGAACTCACCACACCCAAATCTATCTCTCTCTGCACATGTTATATCTGTCCCCCCTGCAGTGCACATGGGGGGTAATTCCAAGTTGATCGCAGCAGGATTTTTGTTAGCAATTGGGCAAAACCAAATTTCCTGCTGCGATCAACTTGGAATTACCCCCATTGTCCACTAGGTGGCATTGTAGTATTAGCAATAGAAAATTCGATATACAGAATCCCTTTCAGAGAAATGCAGATAAACTTTACTCTAGAGATGTGCACCGGAAATTTTTCGGGTTTTGTGTTTTGGTTTTGGGTTCGGTTCCGCGGCCGTGTTTTGGGTTCGAACGCGTTTTGGCAAAACCTCACCGAATTTTTTTTGTCGGATTCGGGTGTGTTTTAGATTCGGGTGTTTTTTTCAAAAAACCCTAAAAAACAGCTTAAATCATAGAATTTGGGGGTCATTTTGATCCCAAAGTATTATTAACCTCAATAACCATAATTTCCACTCATTTTCAGTCTATTCTGAACACCTCACACCTCACAATATTATTTTTAGTCCTAAAATTTGCACCGAGGTCGCTGGATGACTAAGCTCAGCGACCCAAGTGGCCGACACAAACACCTGGCCCATCTAGGAGTGGCACTGCAGTGTCACGCAGGATGGCCCTTCCAAAAAACACTCCCCAAACAGCACATGACGCAAAGAAAAAAAGAGGCGCAATGAGGTAGCTGAGTGTCTAAGCTCAGCGACCCAAGTGGCCGACACAAACACCTGGCCCATCTAGGAGTGGCACTGCAGTGTCAGGCAGGATGGCCCTTCCAAAAAATACTCCCCAAACAGCACATGACGCAAAGAAGAAAAAAAAAAAGGCGCAATGAGGTAGCTGTGTGACTAAGCTCAGCGACCCTAGTGGCCGACACAAACACCTGGCCCATCTAGGAGTGGCACTGCAGTGTCAGGCAGGATGGCCCTTCCAAAAAACACACCCCAAACAGCACATGACGCAAAGAAAAAAAGAGGCACAATGAGGTAGCTGTGTGAGTAAGCTCAGCGAGCCTAGTGGCCGACACAAACACCTGGCCCATCTAGGAGTGGCACTGCAGTGTCACGCAGGATGGCCCTTCAAAAAAACACTCCCCAAACAGCACATGACGCAAAGAAAAAAAGAGGCGCAATGAGGTAGCTGTGTGAGTAAGCTAAGCGACCCTAGTGGCCGACACAAACACCTGGCCCATCTAGGAGTGGCACTGCAGTGTCACGCAGGATGGCCCTTCAAAAAAACACTCCCCAAACAGCACATGACGCAAAGAAAAAAAGAGGCGCAATGAGGTAGCTGTGTGAGTAAGATAAGCGACCCTAGTGGCCGACACAAACACCGGGCCCATCTAGGAGTGGCACTGCAGTGTCAGGCAGGATGGCCCTTCCAAAAAATACTCCCCAAACAGCACATGACGCAAAGAAGAAAAAAAAGAGGCGCAATGAGGTAGCTGTGTGACTAAGCTCAGCGACCCTAGTGGCCGACACAAACACCTGGCCCATCTAGGAGTGGCACTGCAGTGTCAGGCAGGATGGCCCTTCCAAAAAACACTCCCCAAACAGCACATGACGCAAAGAAAAAAAGAGGCGCAATGAGGTAGCTGTGTGAGTAAGCTCAGCGACCCTAGTGGCCGACACAAACACCTGGCCCATCTAGGAGTGGCACTGCAGTGTCAGGTAGGATGGCCCTTCCAAAAAATACTCCCCAAACAGCACATGACGCAAAGAAAAAAAAAAGGCGCAATGAGGTAGCTGTGTGAGTAAGCTAAGCGACCCTAGTGGCCGACACAAACACCTGGCCCATCTAGGAGTGGCACTGCAGTGTCACGCAGGCTGGCCCTTCCAAAAAACACTCCCCAAACAGCACATGACGCAAAGAAAAAAAGAGGCGCAATGAGGTAGCTGTGTGAGTAAGCTAAGCGACCTTAGTGGCCGACACAAACACCTGGCCCATCTAGGAGTGGCACTGCAGTGTCACGCAGGCTGGCCCTTCCAAAAAACACTCCCCAAACAGCACATGACGCAAAGAAAAATTAAAGAAAAAAGAGGTGCAAGATGGAATTGTCCTTGGGCCCTCCCACCCACCCTTATGTTGTATAAACAGGACATGCACACTTTAACCAACCCATTATTTCAGTGACAGGGTCTGCCACACGACTGTGACTGAAATGACGGGTTGGTTTGGACCCCCACCAAAAAAGAAGCAATTAATCTCTCCTTGCACAAACTGGCTCTACAGAGGCAAGATGTCCACCTCATCATCATCCTCCGATTCATCACCGTGTACATCCCCCTCCTCGCAGATTATCAATTCGTCCCCACTGGAATCCACCATCACAGCTCCCTGTGTACTTTGTGGAGGCAATTGCTGCTGGTGAATGTCTCCATGGAGGAATTGATTATAATTCATTTTAATGAACATCATCTTCTCCACATTTTCTGGAAGTAACCTCGTACGCCGATTGCTGACAAGGTGAGCGGCGGCACTAAACACTCTTTCGGAGTACACACTTGTGGGAGGGCAACTTAGGTAGAATAAAGCCAGTTTGTGCAAGGGCCTCCAAATTGCCTCTTTTTCCTGCCAGTATACGTACGGACTGTCTGACGTGCCTACTTGGATGCGGTCACTCATATAATCCTCCACCATTCTTTCAATGGGGAGAGAATCATATGCAGTGACAGTAGACGACATGTCCGTAATCGTTGGCAGGTCCTTCAGTCCGGACCAGATGTCAGCATCAGCAGTCGCTCCAGACTGCCCTGCATCACCGCCAGCGGGTGGGCTCGGAATTCTGAGCCTTTTCCTCGCACCCCCAGTTGCGGGAGAATGTGAAGGAGGAGATGTTGACAGGTCGCGTTCCGCTTGACTTGACAATTTTCTCACCAGCAGTTCTTTGAACCCCTGCAGACTTGTGTCTGCCGGAAAGAGAGATCCAAGGTAGGTTTTAAATCTAGGATCGAGCACGGTGGCCAAAATGTGGTGCTCTGATTTCAACAGATTGACCACCCGTGAATCCTTGTTAAGCGAATTAAGGGCTCCATCCACAAGTCCCACATGCCTAGCGGAATCGCTCTGTGTTAGCTCCTCCTTCAATGTCTCCAGCTTCTTCTGCAAAAGCCTGATGAGGGGAATGACCTGACTCAGGCTGGCAGTGTCTGAACTGACTTCACGTGTGGCAAGTTCAAAAGGTTGCAGAACCTTGCACAACGTTGAAATCATTCTCCACTGCGCTTGAGACAGGTGCATTCCACCTCCTATATCGTGCTCAGTTGTATAGGCTTGAATGGCCTTTTGCTGCTCCTCCAACCTCTGAAGCATATAGAGGGTTGAATTCCACCTCGTTACCACTTCTTGCTTCAGATGATGGCAGGGCAGGTTCAGGCGTTTTTGGTGTTGCTCCAGTCTTCTGTACGTGGTGCCTGTACGCCGAAAGTGTCCCGCAATTCTTCTGGCCACCGACAGTATCTCTTGCACGCCCCTCTCGTTTTTTAAATAATTCTGCACCACCAAATTCAAGGTATGTGCAAAACATGGGACGTGCTGGAATTTGCCCATATTTAATGCACACACAATATTGCTGGCGTTGTCCGATGCCACAAATCCACAGGAGAGTCCAATTGGGGTAAGCCATTCTGCGATGATCTTCCTCAGTTGCCGTAAGAAGGCCCTCATTCCGAGTTGTTCGCTCGCAAGGCGAATGTAGCAGAGTTACACACGCTAAGCCGCCGCCTACTGGGAGTGAATCTTAGCTTCTTAAAATTGCGACCGACGTACGCGCAATATTGCGATTACAAACGAGTTAGCAGTTTCTGAGTAGCTTCAGACTTACTCTGCCTGTGCGATCAGTTCAGTGCTTTTCGTTCCTGGCTGACGTCATAAACACACCCAGCGTTCGCCCAGGCACTCCCACCGTTTCTCTGGCCACTCCTGCGTTTTTTCCGGAAACGGTAGCGTTTCCAGCCACACGCCCCTAAAACGCCGTGCATCCGCCCAGTAACACCCATTTCCTGTCAATCACAATGCGAACGTCGGAGCGAGGAAAATGCCGTGAGTAAACTTACTTTCATCATAGTAAAGTTACTTGGCGCAGTCGCAGTGCGAACATTGCGCATGCGCACTAAGAGAATTCTCACTGCGATGCGATGAAAAACTCCGAGCGAACAACTCGGAATGAGGGCCGAGGTTTTTAGCTGTGTGCGTATTCTGGAAAGCGGTGATACAAAGCGTAGCCTGCCTAGGAAAGAGTTGGCGTTTGCGAGATGCTGCTACTGGTGCCGCCGCTGCTGTTCTTGCGGCGGGAGTCCATACATCTACCCAGTGGGCTGTCACAGTCATATAGTCTTCAGTCTACCCTGCTCCACTTGTCCACATGTCCGTGGTTAAGTGGACATTGGGTACAACTGCATTTTTTAGGACACTGGTGAGTCTTTTTCTGAGGTCTGTGTACATTTTCGGTATCGCCTGCCTAGAGAAATGGAACCTAGATGGTATTTGGTACCGGGGACACAGTACCTCAAACAAGTCTATAGTTGGCTCTGCAGTAATGATGGATACCGGAACCACGTTTCTCACCGCCCAGGATGCCAAGGCCTCAGTTATCCGCTTTGCAGCAGGATGACTGCTGTGATATTTCATCTTCCTCGCAAAGGACTGTTGGACAGTCAATTGCTTGGTGGAAGTAGTAAAAGTGGTCTTACGACTTCCCCTCTGGGATGACCATCGACTCCCAGCAGCAACAACAGCAGCGCCAGCAGCAGTAGGCGTTACACGCAAGGATGCATCGGAGGAATCCCAGGCAGGAGAGGACTTGTCAGAATTGCCAGTGACATGGCCTGCAGGACTATTGGCATTCCTGGGGAAGGAGGAAATTGACACTGAGGGAGTTGGTGGGGTGGTTTGCGTGAGCTTGGTTACAAGAGGAAGGGATTTACTGGTCAGTGGACTGCTTCCGCTGTTGCCCAAAGTTTTTGAACTTGTCACTGACTTATGATGAATGCGCTGCAGGTGACGTATAAGGGAGGATGTTCCGAGGTGGTTAACCTTACCCCTACTTATTACAGCTTGACAAAGGCAACACACGGCTTGACAAATGTTGTCCGCATTTCTGTTGAAATACTTCCACACCGAAGAGCTGATTTTTTTGGTATTTTCACCAGGCATGTCAATGGCCATATTCCTCCCACGGACAACAGGTGTCTCCCCGGGTGCCTGACTTAAACAAACCACCTCACCATCAGAATCCTCCTGGTCAATTTCCTCCCCAGCGCCAGCAACACCCATATCCTCCTCATCCTAGTGTACTTCAACACTGACATCTTCAATCTGACTATCAGGAACTGGACTGCGGGTGCTCTTTCCAGCACTTGCAGGGGGCGTGCAAATGGTGGAAGGCGCATGCTCTTCACGTCCAGTGTTGGGAAGGTCAGGCATCGCAACCGACAAAATTGGACTCTCCTTGTGGATTTGTGATTTCGAAGAATGCACAGTTCTTTGCTGTGCTTTTGCCAGCTTAAGTCTTTTCATTTTTCTAGCGAGAGGCTGAGTGCTTCCATCCTCATGTGAAGCTAAACCACTAGCCATGAACATAGGCCAGGGCCTCAGCCGTTCCTTGCCACTCCGTGTGGTAAATGGCATATTGGCAAGTTTACGCTTCTCCTCCGACGATTTTATTTTAGATTTTTGAGTCCTTTTTTTACTGATATTTGGTGTTTTGGATTTTACATGCTCTGTACTATGACATTGGGCGTCGGCCTTGGCAGACGACGTTGATGGCATTTCATCGTCTCGGCCATGACTAGTGGCAGCAGCTTCAGCACGAGGTGGAAGTCGATCTTGATCTTTCCCTATTTTTGGAACCTCAACATTTTTGTTCTCCATATTTTAATAGGCACAACTAAAAGACACCTCAGGTAAACAATGGAGATGGATGGATACTAGTATACTTATGGATGACGAGTGACTGCCGACACAGAGGTAGCTACAGCCGTGGACTACCGTACTGCGTCTGCTAGTATAGACTGGATGATAATGATATAAAAAAAATATATATATCACTACTGCAGGACAGGTATATATTATATAATGACGGACCTGCTGGACACTGTCAGCAGCAGACTCCTAAACTACTAGTATGAAGAAGATAGAAAAAAAAAACCCCACCACAGGTAGGTATACAATTATGGACGAGCACTGCCGACACAGAGGTAGCTACAGCCGTGGACTACCGTACTGCGTCTGCTAGTATAGACTGGATGATAATGATATAAAAAATATATATATATATCACTACTGCAGGACAGGTATATATTATATAATGACGGACCTGCTGGACACTGTCAGCAGCAGACTCCTAAACTACTAGTATGAAGAAGATAGAAAAAAAAAACCCACCACAGGTAGGTATACAATTATGGACGAGCACTGCCGACACAGAGGTAGCTACAGCCGTGGACTACCGTACTGCGTCTGCTAGTATAGACTGGATGATAATGATATAAAAAATATATATATCACTACTGCAGGACAGGTATATATTATATAATGACGGACCTGCTGGACACTGTCAGCAGCGGACTCCTAAACTACTAGTATGAAGAAGATAGAAAAAAAAAACCCACCACAGGTAGGTATACAATTATGGACGAGCACTGCCGACACATAGGTAGTTACAGCCGTGGACTACCGTACTGCGTCTGCTAGTATAGACTGGATGATAATGATATAAAAAATATATATATATCACTACTGCAGGACAGGTATATATTATATAATGACGGACCTGCTGGACACTGTCAGCAGCAGACTCCTAAACTACTAGTATGAAGAAGATAGAAAAAAAACCCACCACAGGTAGGTATACAATTATGGACGAGCACTGCCGACACAGAGGTAGCTACAGCCGTGGACTATCGTACTGCGTCTGCTAGTATAGACTGGATGATAATGATATAAAAAATATATATATATATCACTACTGCAGGACAGGTATATATTATATAATGACGGACCTGCTGGACACTGTCAGCAGCAGACTCCTAAACTACTAGTATGAAGAAGATAGAAAAAAAAAACCCCACCACAGGTAGGTATACAATTATGGACGAGCACTGCCGACACAGAGGTAGCTACAGCCGTGGACTACCGTACTGCGTCTGCTAGTATAGACTGGATGATAATGATATAAAAAATATATATATATCACTACTGCAGGACAGGTATATATTATATAATGACGGACCTGCTGGACACTGTCAGCAGCAGACTCCTAAACTACTAGTATGAAGAAGATAGAAAAAAAAAACCCCACCACAGGTAGGTATACAATTATGGACGAGCACTGCCGACACAGAGGTAGCTACAGCCGTGGACTACCGTACTGCGTCTGCTAGTATAGACTGGATGATAATGATATAAAAAATATATATATATCACTACTGCAGGACAGGTATATATTATATAATGACGGACCTGCTGGACACTGTCAGCAGCAGACTCCTAAACTACTAGTATGAAGAAGATAGAAAAAAAAAACCCCACCACAGGTAGGTATACAATTATGGACGAGCACTGCCGACACAGAGGTAGCTACAGCCGTGGACTACCGTACTGCGTCTGCTAGTATAGACTGGATGATAATGATATAAAAAATATATATATATCACTACTGCAGGACAGGTATATATTATATAATGACGGACCTGCTGGACACTGTCAGCAGCAGACTCCTAAACTACTAGTATGAAGAAGATAGAAAAAAAAAACCCACCACAGGTAGGTATACAATTATGAACGAGCACTGCCGACTCAGAGGTAGCTACAGCCGTGGACTACCGTACTGCGTCTGCTAGTATAGACTGGATGATAATGATATAAAAAATATATATATATCACTACTGCAGGACAGGTATATATTATATAATGACGGACCTGCTGGACACTGTCAGCAGCAGACTCCTAAACTACTAGTATGAAGAAGATAGAAAAAAAAAACCCACCACAGGTAGGTACACAATTATGAACGAGCACTGCCGACACAGAGGTAGCTACAGCCGTGGACTACCGTACTGCGTCTGCTAGTATAGACTGGATGATAATGATATAAAAAATATATATATATCACTACTGCAGGACAGGTATATATTATATAATTACGGACCTGCTGGACACTCTCCGCAGCAGACTCCTAAACTACTAGTATGAAGAAGATAGAAAAAAAAACCCACCACAGGTAGGTATACAATTATGGACGAGCACTGCCGACACAGAGGTAGCTACAGCCGTGGACTACCGTACTGCGTCTGCTAGTATAGACTGGATGATAATGATATAAAAAATATATATATATCACTACTGCAGGACAGGTATATATTATATAATGACGGACCTGCTGGACACTGTCAGCAGCAGACTCCTAAACTACTAGTATGAAGAAGATAGAGAAAAAAAACCCACCACAGGTAGGTATACAATTATGGACGAGCACTGCCGACACAGAGGTAGCTACAGCCGTGGACTACCGTACTGCGTCTGCTAGTATAGACTGGATGATAATGATATAAAAAATATATATATATCACTACTGCAGGACAGGTATATATTATATAATGACGGACCTGCTGGACACTGTCAGCAGCAGACTCCTAAACTACTAGTATGAAGAAGATAGAAAAAAAAAACCCACCACAGGTAGGTATACAATTATGGACGAGCACTGCCGACACAGAGGTAGCTACAGCCGTGGACTACCGTACTGCGTCTGCTAGTATAGACTGGATGATAATGATATAAAAAAAATATATATATCACTACTGCAGGACAGGTATATATTATATAATGACGGACCTGCTGGACACTGTCAGCAGCAGACTCCTAAACTACTAGTATGAAGAAGATAGAAAAAAAAAAACCACCACAGGTAGGTATACAATTATGGACGAGCACTGCCAACACAGAGGTAGCTACAGCCGTGGACTACCGTACTGCGTCTGCTAGTATAGACTGGATGATAATGATATAAAAAATATATATATATATATATATATCACTACTGCAGGACAGGTATATATTATATAATGACGGACCTGCTGGACACTGTCAGCAGCGGACTCCTAAACTACTAGTATGAAGAAGAAAGAAAAAAAAACCCCACCACAGGTAGGTATACAATTATGGACGAGCACTGCCGACACAGAGGTAGCTACAGCCGTGGACTACCGTACTGCGTCTGCTAGTATAGACTGGATGATAATGATATAAAAAATATATATATATCACTACTGCAGGACAGGTATATATTATATAATGACGGACCTGCTGGACACTGTCAGCAGCAGACTCCTAAACTACTAGTATGAAGAAGATAGAAAAAAAAAAACCCACCACAGGTAGGTATACAATTATGGACGAGCACTGCCGACACAGAGGTAGCTACAGCCATGGACTACCGTACTGCGTCTGCTAGTATAGACTGGATGATAATGATATAAAAAATATATATATATCACTACTGCAGGACAGGTATATATTATATAATGACGGACCTGCTGGACACTGTCAGCAGCAGACTCCTAAACTACTAGTATGAAGAAGATAGAAAAAAAAAACCCACCACAGGTAGGTATACAATTATGGACGAGCACTGCCGACACAGAGGTAGCTACAGCCGTGGACTACCGTACTGCGTCTGCTAGTATAGACTGGATGATAATGATATAAAAAATATATATATATCACTACTGCAGGACAGGTATATATTATATAATGACGGGCCTGCTGGACACTGTCAGCAGCAGACTCCTAAACTACTAGTATGAAGAAGATAGAAAAAAAAAAACCCACCACAGGTAGGTATACAATTATGGACGAGCACTGCCGACACAGAGGTAGCTACAGCCGTGGACTACCGTACTGCGTCTGCTAGTATAGACTGGATGATAATGATATAAAAAATATATATATATCACTACTGCAGGACAGGTATATATTATATAATGACGGACCTGCTGGACACTGTCAGCAGCAGACTCCTAAACTACTAGTATGAAGAAGATAGAAAAAAAAACCCACCACAGGTAGGTATACAATTATGGACGAGGACTGCCGACACAGAGGTAGCTACAGACGTGGACTACCGTACTGCGTCTGCTAGTATAGACTGGATGATAATGATATAAAATATATATATATATCACTACTGCAGGACAGGTATATATTATATAATGACGGACCTGCTGGACACTGTCAGCAGCAGACTCCTAAACTACTAGTATGAAGAAGATAGAAAAAAAAAACCCACCACAGGTAGGTATACAATTATGGACGAGGACTGCCGACACAGAGGTAGCTACAGACGTGGACTACCGTACTGCGTCTGCTAGTATAGACTGGATGATAATGATATAAAAAATATATATATATCACTACTGCAGGTATATATTATAATATAATGAATGACGGACCTGCTGGACACTGTCTGTCAGCAGAATGCGTTTATAGAATAAAAAAAAAAAACACCACACGAGTGTTTAACTTTTTCAGGCAGACAATATACTAGAGATGAGCGGGTTCGGTTTCTCTGAATCCGAACCCGCACGAACTTCATGTTTTTTTCACGGGTCCGAGCAGACTCGGATCCTCCCGCCTTGCTCGGTTAACCCGAGCGCGCCCGAACGTCATCATGACGCTGTTGAATTCTCGCGAGACTCGGATTCTATATAAGGAGCCGCGCGTCGCCGCCATTTTCACACGTGCATTGAGATTGATAGGGAGAGGACATGGCTGGCGTCCTCTCCATTTAGATTAGGGTTGAGTGAGAGAGAGAGAGATTGACCTGAGGCTGTGATACTGTAGAAGAGAGTGCAGAGTTTAGTGACTGACGACCACAGTGACCACCAGACAGTGCAGTTGTTTGTTTTATTTAATATATCCGTTCTCTGCCTGAAAAAAACGATACACACAGTGACTCAGTCACATACCATATCTGTGTGCACTGCTCAGCCCAGTGTGCTGCATCAATGTATATATATATCTGACTGTGCTCAGCTCACACAGCTTATAATTGTGGGGGAGACTGGGGAGCACTGCAGTGCCAGTTATAGGTTATAGCAGGAGCCAGGAGTACATAATATTATATTAAAATTAAACAGTGCACACTTTTGCTGCAGGAGTGCCACTGCCAGTGTGACTAGTGACCAGTGACCTGACCACCAGTATATATAATATTAGTAGTATACTATCTCTTTATCAACCAGTCTATATTAGCAGCAGACACAGTACAGTGCGGTAGTTCACGGCTGTGGCTACCTCTGTGTCGGCACTCGGCAGCCCGTCCATAATTGTATATACCACCTAACCGTGTTTTTTTTTTCTTTCTTTATAGTCATACTAGTTACGAGTATACTATCTCTTTATCAACCAGTCTATATTAGCAGCAGACACAGTACAGTGCGGTAGTTCACGGCTGTGGCTACCTCTGTGTCGGCACTCGGCAGCCCGTCCATAATTGTATATACCACCTAACCGTGGTTTTTTTTTCTTTCTTTATACATACATACTAGTTACGAGTATACTATCTCTTTATCAACCAGTCTATATTAGCAGCAGACACAGTACAGTGCGGTAGTTCACGGCTGTGGCTACCTCTGTGTCGGCACTCGGCAGCCCGTCCATAATTGTATATACCACCTAACCGTGGTTTTTTTTTCTTTCTTTATACATACATACTAGTTACGAGTATACTATCTCTTTATCAACCAATCTATATTAGCAGCAGACACAGTACAGTGCGGTAGTTCACGGCTGTGGCTACCTCTGTGTCGGCACTCGGCAGCCCGTCCATAATTGTATATACCACCTAACCGTGGTTTTTTTTTCTTTCTTTATACATACATACTAGTTACGAGTATACTATCTCTTTATCAACCAGTCTATATATTAGCAGCAGACACAGTACAGTGCGGTAGTTCACGGCTGTGGCTACCTCTGTGTCGGCACTCGGCAGCCCGTCCATAATTGTATATACCACCTAACCGTGGTTTTTTTTCCTTTCTTTATACATACATACTAGTTACGAGTATACTATCTCTTTATCAACCAGTCTATATATTAGCAGCAGACACAGTACAGTGCGGTAGTTCACGGCTGTGGCTACCTCTGTGTCGGCACTCGGCAGCCCGTCCATAATTGTATATACCACCTAACCGTGGTTTTTTTTCTTTCTTTATACATACATACTAGTTACGAGTATACTATCTCTTTATCAACCAGTCTATATATTAGCAGCAGACACAGTGCAGTGCGGTAGTTCACGGCTGTGGCTACCTCTGTGTCGGCACTCGGCAGCCCGTCCATAATTGTATATACCACCTAACCGTGTTTTTTTTTTCTTTCTTTATACATACATACTAGTTACGAGTATACTATCTCTTTATCAACCAGTCTATATATTAGCAGCAGACACAGTACAGTGCGGTAGTTCACGGCTGTGGCTACCTCTGTGTCGGCACTTGGCAGCCCGTCCATAATTGTATACTAGTATCCAATCCATCCATCTCCATTGTTTACCTGAGGTGCCTTTTAGTTGTGCCTATTAAAATATGGAGAACAAAAATGTTGAGGTTCCAAAATTAGGGAAAGATCAAGATCCACTTCCACCTCGTGCTGAAGCTGCTGCCACTAGTCATGGCCGAGACGATGAAATGCCAGCAACGTCGTCTGCCAAGGCCGATGCCCAATGTCATAGTACAGAGCATGTCAAATCCAAAACACCAAATATCAGTAAAAAAAGGACTCCAAAACCTAAAATAAAATTGTCGGAGGAGAAGCGTAAACTTGCCAATATGCCATTTACCACACGGAGTGGCAAGGAACGGCTGAGGCCCTGGCCTATGTTCATGGCTAGTGGTTCAGCTTCACATGAGGATGGAAGCACTCAGCCTCTCGCTAGAAAAATGAAAAGACTAAAGCTGGCAAAAGCAGTAGCACCGCAAAGAACTGTGCGTTCTTCGAAATCCCAAATCCACAAGGAGAGTCCGACTCCAATTGTGTCGGTTGCGATGCCTGACCTTCCCAACACTGGACGTGAAGAGCATGCGCCTTCCACCATTTGCACGCCCCCTGCAAGTGATGGAAGGAGCACCCGCAGTCCAGTTCCTGATAGTCAGATTGAAGATGTCAGTGTTGAAGTACACCAGGATGAGGAGGATATGGGTGTTGCTGGCGCTGGGGAGGAAATTGACCAGGAGGATTCTGATGGTGAGGTGGTTTGTTTAAGTCAGGCACCCGGGGAGACACCTGTTGTCCGTGGTAGGAATATGGCCGTTGACATGCCTGGTGAAAATACCAAAAAAATCAGCTCTTCGGTGTGGAAGTATTTCACCAGAAATGCGGACAACAGGTGTCAAGCCGTGTGTTCCCTTTGTCAAGCTGTAATAAGTAGGGGTAAGGACGTTAACCACCTCGGAACATCCTCCCTTATACGTCACCTGCAGCGCATTCATAATAAGTCAGTGACAAGTTCAAAAACTTGGGCCGACAGCGGAAGCAGTCCACTGACCAGTAAATCCCTTGCTCTTGTAACCAAGCTCACGCAAACCACCCCACCAACTCCCTCAGTGTCAATTTCCTCCTTCCCCAGGAATGCCAATAGTCCTGCAGGCCATGTCACTGGCAATTCTGACGATTCCTCTCCTGCCTGGGATTCCTCCGATGCATCCTTGCATGTAACGCCTACTGCTGCTGGCGCTGCTGTTGTTGCTGCTGGGAGTCGATGGTCATCCCAGAGGGGAAGTCGTAAGACCACTTTTACTACTTCCACCAAGCAATTGACTGTCCAACAGTCCTTTGCGAGGAAGATGAAATATCACAGCAGTCATCCTACTGCAAAGCGGATAACTGAGGCCTTGACATCCTGGGTGGTGAGAAACGTGGTTCCGGTATCCATCATTACTGCAGAGCCAACTAGAGACTTGTTGGAGGTACTGTGTCCCCGGTACCAAATACCATCTAGGTTCCATTTCTCTAGGCAGGCGATACCGAAAATGTACACAGACCTCAGAAAAAGAGTCACCAGTATCCTAAAAAATGCAGCTGTACCCAATGTCCACTTAACCACGGACATGTGGACAAGTGGAGCAGGGCAGGGTCAGGACTATATGACTGTGACAGCCCACTGGGTAGATGTATGGACTCCCGCCGCAAGAACAGCAGCGGCGGCACCAGTAGCAGCATCTCGCAAACGCCAACTCTTTCCTAGGCAGGCTACGCTTTGTATCACCGGTTTCCAGAATACGCACACAGCTGAAAACCTCTTACGGCAACTGAGGAAGATCATCGCGGAATGGCTTACCCCAATTGGACTCTCCTGTGGATTTGTGGCATCGGACAACGCCAGCAATATTGTGTGTGCATTAAATCTGGGCCAATTCCAGCACGTCCCATGTTTTGCACATACCTTGAATTTGGTGGTGCAGAATTTTTTTTAAAACGACAGGGGCGTGCAAGAGATGCTGTCGGTGGCCAGAAGAATTGCGGGACACTTTCGGCGTACAGGCACCACGTACAGAAAACTGGAGCACCACCAAAAACTACTGAACCTGCCCTGCCATCATCTGAAGCAAGAAGTGGTAACGAGGTGGAATTCAACCCTGTATATGCTTCAGAGGTTGGAGGAGCAGCAAAAGGCCATTCAAGCCTATACAATTGAGCACGATATAGGAGGTGGGATGCACCTGTCTCAAGCGCAGTGGAGAATGATTTCAACGTTGTGCAAGGTTCTGATGCCCTTTGAACTTGCCACACGTGAAGTCAGTTCAGACACTGCCAGCCTGAGTCAGGTCATTCCCCTCATCAGGCTTTTGCAGAAGAAGCTGGAGACATTGAAGGAGGAGCTAACACGGAGCGATTCCGCTAGGCATGTGGGACTTGTGGATGGAGCCCTTAATTCGCTTAGCAAGGATTCACGGGTGGTCAATCTGTTGAAATCAGAGCACTACATTTTGGCCACCGTGCTCGATCCTAGATTTAAAGCCTACCTTGGATCTCTCTTTCCGGCAGACACAAGTCTGCTGGGGTTCAAACACCTGCTGGTGAGTAAATTGTCAAGTCAAGCGGAACGCGACCTGTCAACAACATCTCCTCCTTCACATTCTCCCGCAACTGGGGGTGCGAGGAAAAGGCTCAGAATTCCGAGCCCACCCGCTGGCGGTGATGCAGGGCAGTCTGGAGCGACTGCTGATGCTGACATCTGGTCCGGACTGAAGGACCTGACAACGATTACGGACATGTCGTCTACTGTCACTACATATGATTCTCTCCCCATTGAAAGAATGGTGGAGGATTATATGAGTGACCGCATCCAAGTAGGCACGTCACACAGTCCGTACTTATACTGGCAGGAAAAAGAGGCAATTTGGAGGCCCTTGCACAAACTGGCTTTATTCTACCTAAGTTGCCCTCCCACAAGTGTGTACTCCGAAAGAGTGTTTAGTGCCGCCGCTCACCTTGTCAGCAATCGGCGTACGAGGTTACATCCAGAAAATGTGGAGAAGATGATGTTCATTAAAATGAATTATAATCAATTCCTCCGTGGAGACATTGACCAGCAGCAATTGCCTCCACAAAGTACACAGGGAGCTGAGATGGTGGATTCCAGTGGGGACGAATTGATAATCTGTGAGGAGGGGGATGTACACGGTGATATATCGGAGGATGATGATGAGGTGGACATCTTGCCTCTGTAGAGCCAGTTTGTGCAAGGAGAGATTAATTGCTTCTTTTTTGGTGGGGGTCCAAACCAACCCGTCATATCAGTCACAGTCGTGTGGCAGACCCTGTCACTGAAATGATGGGTTGGTTAAAGTGTGCATGTCCTGTTTATACAACATAAGGGTGGGTGGGAGGGCCCAAGGACAATTCCATCTTGCACCTCTTTTTTCTTTTCTTTTTCTTTGCGTCATGTGCTGTTTGGGGAGGGTTTTTTGGAAGGGACATCCTGCGTGACACTGCAGTGCCACTCCTAGATGGGCCCGGTGTTTGTGTCGGCCACTAGGGTCGCTTATCTTACTCACACAGCTACCTCATTGTGCCTCTTTTTTTCTTTGCGTCATGTGCTGTTTGGGGAGGGTTTTTTGGAAGGGACATCCTGCGTGACACTGCAGTACCACTCCTAGATGGGCCCGGTGTTTGTGTCGGCCACTAGGGTCGCTTATCTTACTCACACAGCTACCTCATTGCGCCTCTTTTTTTCTTTGCGTCATGTGCTGTTTGGGGAGGGTTTTTTGGAAGGGACATCCTGCGTGACACTGCAGTGCCACTCCTAGATGGGCCCGGTGTTTGTGTCGGCCACTAGGGTCGCTTATCTTACTCACACAGCTACCTCATTGCGCCTCTTTTTTTCTTTGCGTCATGTGCTGTTTGGGGAGGGTTTTTTGGAAGGGACATCCTGCGTGACACTGCAGTGCCACTCCTAGATGGGCCCGGTGTTTGTGTCGGCCACTAGGGTCGCTTATCTTACTCACACAGCTACCTCATTGCGCCTCTTTTTTTCTTTGCGTCATGTGCTGTTTGGGGAGGGTTTTTTGGAAGGGCCATCCTGCGTGACACTGCAGTGCCACTCCTAGATGGGCCCGGTGTTTGTGTCGGCCACTAGGGTCGCTTATCTTACTCACACAGCGACCTCGGTGCAAATTTTAGGACTAAAAATAATATTGTGAGGTGTGAGGTATTCAGAATAGACTGAAAATGAGTGGAAATTATGGTTTTTGAGGTTAATAATACTTTGGGATCAAAATGACCGCCAAATTCTATGATTTAAGCTGTTTTTTAGGTTTTTTGGAAAAAAACACCCGAATCCAAAACACACCCGAATCCGACAAAAAAAATTCGGTGAGGTTTTGCCAAAACGCGGTCGAACCCAAAACACGGCCGCGGAACCGAACCCAAAACCAAAACACAAAACCCGAAAAATTTCCGGCGCTCATCTCTACAAAATACTAGAGATGAGCGGGTTCGGTTTCTCTGAATCCGAACCCGCACGAACTTCATGTTTTTTTCACGGGTCCGAGCAGACTCGGATCCTCCCGCCTTGCTCGGTTAACCCGAGCGCGCCCGAACGTCATCATGACGCTGTCGGATTCTCGCGAGACTCGGATTCTATATAAGGAGCCGCGCGTCGCCGCCATTTTCACACGTGCATTGAGATTGATAGGGAGAGGACGTGGCTGGCGTCCTCTCCATTTAGATTAGGGTTGAGAGAGAGAGAGAGAGATTGACCTGAGGCTGTGATACTGTAGAAGAGAGTGCAGAGTTTAGTGACTGACGACCACAGTGACCACCAGACAGTGCAGTTGTTTGTTTTATTTAATATATCCGTTCTCTGCCTGAAAAAAACGATACACACAGTGACTCAGTCACATACCATATCTGTGTGCACTGCTCAGCCCAGTGTGCTGCATCAATGTATATATATATCTGACTGTGCTCAGCTCACACAGCTTATAATTGTGGGGGAGACTGGGGAGCACTGCAGTGCCAGTTATAGGTTATAGCAGGAGCCAGGAGTACATAATATTATATTAAAATTAAACAGTGCACACTTTTGCTGCAGGAGTGCCACTGCCAGTGTGACTAGTGACCAGTGACCTGACCACCAGTATATATAATATTAGTAGTATACTATCTCTTTATCAACCAGTCTATATTAGCAGCAGACACAGTACAGTGCGGTAGTTCACGGCTGTGGCTACCTCTGTGTCGGCACTCGGCAGCCCGTCCATAATTGTATATACCACCTAACCGTGTTTTTTTTTTCTTTCTTTATAGTCATACTAGTTACGAGTATACTATCTCTTTATCAACCAGTCTATATATTAGCAGCAGACACAGTACAGTGCGGTAGTTCACGGCTGTGGCTACCTCTGTGTCGGCACTCGGCAGCCCGTCCATAATTGTATATACCACCTAACCGTGGTTTTTTTTTCTTTCTTTATACATACATACTAGTTACGAGTATACTATCTCTTTATCAACCAGTCTATATTAGCAGCAGACACAGTACAGTGCGGTAGTTCACGGCTGTGGCTACCTCTGTGTCGGCACTCGGCAGCCCGTCCATAATTGTATATACCACCTAACCGTGGTTTTTTTTTCTTTCTTTATACATACATACTAGTTACGAGTATACTATCTCTTTATCAACCAGTCTATATTAGCAGCAGACACAGTACAGTGCGGTAGTTCACGGCTGTGGCTACCTCTGTGTCGGCACTCGGCAGCCCGTCCATAATTGTATATACCACCTAACCGTGGTTTTTTTTTCTTTCTTTATACATACATACTAGTTACGAGTATACTATCTCTTTATCAACCAGTCTATATATTAGCAGCAGACACAGTACAGTGCGGTAGTTCACGGCTGTGGCTACCTCTGTGTCGGCACTCGGCAGCCCGTCCATAATTGTATATACCACCTAACCGTGGTTTTTTTTTCTTTCTTTATACATACATACTAGTTACGAGTATACTATCTCTTTATCAACCAGTCTATATATTAGCAGCAGACACAGTACAGTGCGGTAGTTCACGGCTGTGGCTACCTCTGTGTCGGCACTCGGCAGCCCGTCCATAATTGTATATACCACCTAACCGTGGTTTTTTTTCTTTCTTTATACATACATACTAGTTGCGAGTATACTATCTCTTTATCAACCAGTCTATATATTAGCAGCAGACACAGTACAGTGCGGTAGTTCACGGCTGTGGCTACCTCTGTGTCGGCACTCGGCAGCCCGTCCATAATTGTATATACCACCTAACCGTGGTTTTTTTTTCTTTCTTTATACATACATACTAGTTACGAGTATACTATCTCTTTATCAACCAGTCTATATATTAGCAGCAGACACAGTACAGTGCGGTAGTTCACGGCTGTGGCTACCTCTGTGTCGGCACTCGGCAGCCCGTCCATATTTGTATACTAGTATCCAATCCATCCATCTCCATTGTTTACCTGAGGTGCCTTTTAGTTGTGCCTATTAAAATATGGAGAACAAAAATGTTGAGGTTCCAAAATTAGGGAAAGATCAAGATCCACTTCCACCTCGTGCTGAAGCTGCTGCCACTAGTCATGGCCGAGACGATGAAATGCCAGCAACGTCGTCTGCCAAGGCCGATACCCAATGTCATAGTACAGAGCATGTCAAATCCAAAACACCAAATATCAGTAAAAAAAGGACTCCAAAACCTAAAATAAAATTGTCGGAGGAGAAGCGTAAACTTGCCAATATGCCATTTACCACACGGAGTGGCAAGGAACGGCTGAGGCCCTGGCCTATGTTCATGGCTAGTGGTTCAGCTTCACATGAGGATGGAAGCACTCAGCCTCTCGCTAGAAAAATGAAAAGACTAAAGCTGGCAAAAGCAGTAGCACCGCAAAGAACTGTGCGTTCTTCGAAATCCCAAATCCACAAGGAGAGTCCGACTCCAATTGTGTCGGTTGCGATGCCTGACCTTCCCAACACTGGACGTGAAGAGCATGCGCCTTCCACCATTTGCACGCCCCCTGCAAGTGATGGAAGGAGCACCCGCAGTCCAGTTCCTGATAGTCAGATTGAAGATGTCAGTGTTGAAGTACACCAGGATGAGGAGGATATGGGTGTTGCTGGCGCTGGGGAGGAAATTGACCAGGAGGATTCTGATGGTGAGGTGGTTTGTTTAAGTCAGGCACCCAGGGGAGACACCTGTTGTCCGTGGGAGGAATATGGCCGTTGACATGCCTGGTGAAAATACCAAAAAAATCAGCTCTTCGGTGTGGAAGTATTTCACCAGAAATGCGGACAACAGGTGTCAAGCCGTGTGTTCCCTTTGTCAAGCTGTAATAAGTAGGGGTAAGGACGTTAACCACCTCGGAACATCCTCCCTTATACGTCACCTGCAGCGCATTCATAATAAGTCAGTGACAAGTTCAAAAACTTGGGCCGACAGCGGAAGCAGTCCACTGACCAGTAAATCCCTTCCTCTTGTAACCAAGCTCACGCAAACCACCCCACCAACTCCCTCAGTGTCAATTTCCTCCTTCCCCAGGAATGCCAATAGTCCTGCAGGCCATGTCACTGGCAATTCTGACGATTCCTCTCCTGCCTGGGATTCCTCCGATGCATCCTTGCGTGTAACGCCTACTGCTGCTGACGCTGCTGTTGTTGCTGCTGGGAGTCGATGGTCATCCCAGAGGGGAAGTCGTAAGACCACTTTTACTACTTCCACCAAGCAATTGACTGTCCAACAGTCCTTTGCGAGGAAGATGAAATATCACAGCAGTCATCCTACTGCAAAGCGGATAACTGAGGCCTTGACATCCTGGGTGGTGAGAAACGTGGTTCCGGTATCCATCATTACTGCAGAGCCAACTAGAGACTTGTTGGAGGTACTGTGTCCCCGGTACCAAATACCATCTAGGTTCCATTTCTCTAGGCAGGCGATACCGAAAATGTACACAGACCTCAGAAAAAGAGTCACCAGTGTCCTAAAAAAATGCAGCTGTACCCAATGTCCACTTAACCACGGACATGTGGACAAGTGGAGCAGGGCAGGGTCAGGACTATATGACTGTGACAGCCCACTGGGTAGATGTATGGACTCCCGCCGCAACTGAGGAAGATCATCGCGGAATGGCTTACCCCAATTGGACTCTCCTGTGGATTTGTGGCATCGGACAACGCCAGCAATATTGTGTGTGCATTAAATCTGGGCCAATTCCAGCACGTCCCATGTTTTGCACATACCTTGAATTTGGTGGTGCAGAATTTTTTAAAAAACGACAGGGGCGTGCAAGAGATGCTGTCGGTGGCCAGAAGAATTGCGGGACACTTTCGGCGTACAGGCACCACGTACAGAAAACTGGAGCACCACCAAAAACTACTGAACCTGCCCTGCCATCATCTGAAGCAAGAAGTGGTAACGAGGTAGAATTCAACCCTGTATATGCTTCAGAGGTTGGAGGAGCAGCAAAAGGCCATTCAAGCCTATACAATTGAGCACGATATAGGAGGTGGGATGCACCTGTCTCAAGCGCAGTGGAGAATGATTTCAACGTTGTGCAAGGTTCTGATGCCCTTTGAACTTGCCACACGTGAAGTCAGTTCAGACACTGCCAGCCTGAGTCAGGTCATTCCCCTCATCAGGCTTTTGCAGAAGAAGCTGGAGACATTGAAGGAGGAGCTAACACGGAGCGATTCCGCTAGGCATGTGGGACTTGTGGATGGAGCCCTTAATTCGCTTAGCAAGGATTCACGGGTGGTCAATCTGTTGAAATCAGAGCACTACATTTTGGCCACCGTGCTCGATCCTAGATTTAAAGCCTACCTTGGATCTCTCTTTCCGGCAGACACAAGTCTGCTGGGGTTCAAACACCTGCTGGTGAGTAAATTGTCAAGTCAAGCGGAACGCGACCTGTCAACAACATCTCCTCCTTCACATTCTCCCGCAACTGGGGGTGCGAGGAAAAGGCTCAGAATTCCGAGCCCACCCGCTGGCGGTGATGCAGGGCAGTCTGGAGCGACTGCTGATGCTGACATCTGGTCCGGACTGAAGGACCTGACAACGATTACGGACATGTCGTCTACTGTCACTGCATATGATTCTCTCCCCATTGAAAGAATGGTGGAGGATTATATGAGTGACCGCATCCAAGTAGGCACGTCACACAGTCCGTACTTATACTGGCAGGAAAAAGAGGCAATTTGGAGGCCCTTGCACAAACTGGCTTTATTCTACCTAAGTTGCCCTCCCACAAGTGTGTACTCCGAAAGAGTGTTTAGTGCCGCCGCTCACCTTGTCAGCAATCGGCGTACGAGGTTACATCCAGAAAATGTGGAGAAGATGATGTTCATTAAAATGAATTATAATCAATTCCTCCGTGGAGACATTGACCAGCAGCAATTGCCTCCACAAAGTACACAGGGAGCTGAGATGGTGGATTCCAGTGGGGACGAATTGATAATCTGTGAGGAGGGGGATGTACACGGTGATATATCGGAGGATGATGATGAGGTGGACATCTTGCCTCTGTAGAGCCAGTTTGTGCAAGGAGAGATTAATTGCTTCTTTTTTGGTGGGGGTCCAAACCAACCCGTCATATCAGTCACAGTCGTGTGGCAGACCCTGTCACTGAAATGATGGGTTGGTTAAAGTGTGCATGTCCTGTTTATACAACATAAGGGTGGGTGGGAGGGCCCAAGGACAATTCCATCTTGCACCTCTTTTTTCTTTTCTTTTTCTTTGCGTCATGTGCTGTTTGGGGAGGGTTTTTTGGAAGGGACATCCTGCGTGACACTGCAGTGCCACTCCTAGATGGGCCCGGTGTTTGTGTCGGCCACTAGGGTCGCTTATCTTACTCACACAGCTACCTCATTGCGCCTCTTTTTTTCTTTGCGTCATGTGCTGTTTGGGGAGGGTTTTTTGGAAGGGACATCCTGCGTGACACTGCAGTGCCACTCCTAGATGTGCCCGGTGTTTGTGTCGGCCACTAGGGTCGCTTATCTTACTCACACAGCTACCTCATTGCGCCTCTTTTTTTCTTTGCGTCATGTGCTGTTTGGGGAGGGTTTTTTGGAAGGGACATCCTGCGTGACACTGCAGTGCCACTCCTAGATGGGCCCGGTGTTTGTGTCGGCCACTAGGGTCGCTTATCTTACTCACACAGCTACCTCATTGCGCCTCTTTTTTTCTTTGCGTCATGTGCTGTTTGGGGAGGGTTTTTTGGAAGGGACATCCTGCGTGACACTGCAGTGCCACTCCTAGATGGGCCCGGTGTTTGTGTCGGCCACTAGGGTCGCTTATCTTACTCACACAGCTACCTCATTGCGCCTCTTTTTTTCTTTGCGTCATGTGCTGTTTGGGGAGGGTTTTTTGGAAGGGACATCCTGCGTGACACTGCAGTGCCACTCCTAGATGGGCCCGGTGTTTGTGTCGGTCACTAGGGTCGCTAATCTTACTCACACAGCTACCTCATTGCGCCTCTTTTTTTCTTTGCGTCATGTGCTGTTTGGGGAGGGTTTTTTGGAAGGGCCATCCTGCGTGACACTGCAGTGCCACTCCTAGATGGGCCCGGTGTTTGTGTCGGCCACTAGGGTCGCTTATCTTACTCACACAGCGACCTCGGTGCAAATTTTAGGACTAAAAATAATATTGTGAGGTGTGAGGTATTCAGAATAGACTGAAAATGAGTGGAAATTATGGTTTTTGAGGTTAATAATACTTTGGGATCAAAATGACCGCCAAATTCTATGATTTAAGCTGTTTTTTAGGTTTTTTGGAAAAAAACACCCGAATCCAAAACACACCCGAATCCGACAAAAAAAATTCGGTGAGGTTTTGCCAAAACGCGGTCGAACCCAAAACACGGCCGCGGAACCGAACCCAAAACCAAAACACAAAACCCGAAAAATTTCCGGCGCTCATCTCTACAATATACTGGTGGTCACTGGTCAGTCACACTGGCAGCAAATGTGTGCACTGTTATGTACTCCTGCTATAACTGCTCCACAGTCTCCCCCACAATTAAGCTGTGTGAGCAGTGAGCACTCAGCACAGTCAGATATACATAGATGATATTATCATGCAGCACACTGAGGCTGAGCACAGATATGGTATGTGACTGTGTATCGTTTTTTTTCAGGCAGAGAACGGATTTTAAATAATAAATAAAACTGGTGGTCACTAGTATAACTATCAGCAAAACTCTGCACTCTCTGAGTACTCCTAATGCTCCCCAAAATTACTAAAATTAAATTACTAGTAAATCAAGTGTCTCACTCTCTATCTAAACGGAGAGGACGCCAGCCACGTCCTCTCCCTAGCAATCTCAATGCACGTGTGAAAATGGCGGCGACGCGCGGCTCCTTATATAGAATCCGAGTCTCGCGATAGAATACGAGCCTCGCGAGAATCCGACAGCGGGATGATGACGTTCGGGCGCGCTCGGGTTAGCCGAGCAAGGCGGGAAGATCCGAGTCTGCCTCGGACCCGTGTAAAAAGGCTGAAGTTCGGGGGGGTTCGGATTCCGAGGAACTGAACCCGCTCATCTCTACTTTACTCAGGTATCTATAAGAGTAGATTCTACGTAGAGATGAGTGTGTTCGGTTCTCCGGGAACCGAACCCCCGTGAACTTTGCGATCCTAGCTGGGTTCCGAGCCCGGCTCGGGTTTTCCCACCCACCTTGTTGACATCATCGAGGCAAAACTTCATCATCCCGCTTTCAGATTCTCCGGGTTTTGGTTTCTATATAAGTCCCCGCAAGTCGGCGCCATCGTCACTCAGGCATTGGAGAGTGTACGGGACGGACGTGTCCGTCTCAGTATTGCGTAGCATGGCGTGGCGTGTGGCAAATGGGGGTGCCCTGTGTGCTGTAGATGAAAAAAGGGTGCTCTGTTTACAGTGTTTGAAAGGGGTACTCTCTTTCTGTCAGCTGTATTTGAAAAAGGGTTGCTCTTTCTGTCAGCTGTATCTGAAAAAGGGGTGCTCTCTGTTTGCTATATTTGAAAGGGGTGCTCTCTGTTAGCTGTATCTGAAAAAGGGGTGCTCTCTCTGTCAGCTGTATCTGAAAAGGGGTGGTCTCGGTTTTGCCCAACTGCTAAAAAATTTCCTCCTGCGATCAACTTGGAATTACCCCCATTGTCCACTAGGTGGCATTGTAGTATTAGCAATGGAAAATTCGATATACAGAATCCCTTTCAGAGAAATGCAGATAAACTTTACTCAGGTATCTATAAGAGTAGATTCTATGTAGAGATGAGTGTGTTCGGTTCTCCGGGAACCGAACCCCCGTGAACTTTGCGATCCTAGCTGGGTTCCGAGCCCGGCTCGGGTTTTCCCACCCACCTTGATGACATCATCGAGGCAAAACTTCATCATCCCGCTTTCAGATTCTCCGGGTTTTGGTTTCTATATAAGTCCCCGCACGTCGGTGCCATCGCCACTCAGGCATTGGAGAGTGTACGGGACGGACGTGTCCGTCTCAGTATTGCATAGCATGGCGTGGCGTGTAGCAAATGGGGGTGCCCTGTGTGCTGTAGATGAAAAAAGGGTGCTCTGTTTACAGTGTTTGAAAGGGGTACTCTCTTTCTGTCAGCTGTATTTTAAAAAGGGTTGCTCTTTCTGTCAGCTGTATCTGAAAAAGGGGTGCTCTCTGTTTGCTGTATTTGAAAGGGGTGCTCTCTGTTAGCTGTATCTGAAAAAGGGGTGCTCTCTCTGTCAGCTGTATCTGAAAAGGGGTGGTCTCGGTCTGCTGTATTTCAAAGGGGTGCTCTCTCTGTCAGTTGTATCTGAAAAAGGGGTGCTCCCTCTTTTAGCTGTACCTGAAAAAGGGGTGCTCTCTCTGTCAGCTGTATCTGAAAGGGGTTATCTGTCCATCCATCCAGGGGCTCTGCCCCAGTGTAAAATTAAAATGATAAAAGCTAAAAACAAAAAGCCTAAAAATACAATTATAAAAAAAATATATATTTTTGTTTGTACTGTACCCCAGTGTACTATACAATTTTTATTTTATTTTCCTAAGTACTGTGACACTGCCAGTCAGACTGCAGTGTATTATACCCTACTCTTACATTTACAGTATTGGGCGATGTTGTCGGTGAAGTCAACCACAGTGTGTAATTATTAGAGATGAGCGCCGGAAATTTTTCGGGTTTTGTGTTTTGGTTTTGGGTTCGGTTCCGCGGCCGTGTTTTGGGTTCGACCGCGTTTTGGCAAAACCTCACCGAATTTTTTTTGTCGGATTCGGGTGTGTTTTGGATTCGGGTGTTTTTTTCAAAAAACACTAAAAAACAGCTTAAATCATAGAATTTGGGGGTCATTTTGATCCCAAAGTATTATTAACCTCAAAAACCATAATTTACACTCATTTTCAGTCTATTCTGAATACCTCACACCTCACAATATTATTTTTAGTCCTAAAATTTGCACCTAGGTCGCTGGATGACTAAGCTAAGCGACCTTAGTGGCCGACACAAACACCGGGCCCATCTAGGAGTGTCACTGCAGTGTCACGCAGGATGGCCCTTCCAAAAAACACTCCCCAAACAGCACATGACGCAAAGAAAAAAAGAGGCGCAATGAGGTAGCTGTGTGAGTAAGATAAGCGACCCTAGTGGCCGACACAAACACCGGGCCCATCTAGGAGTGTCACTGCAGTGTCACGCAGGATGTCCCTTCCAAAAAACCCTCCCCAAACAGCACATGACGCAAAGAAAAAAAGAGGCGCAATGAGGTAGCTGTGTGAGTAAGATAAGCGACCCTAGTGGCCGACACAAACACCGGGCCCATCTAGGAGTGTCACTGCAGTGTCACGCAGGATGTCCCTTCCAAAAAACCCTCCCCAAACAGCACATGACGCAAAGAAAAAAAGAGGCGCAATGAGGTAGCTGTGTGAGTAAGATAAGCGACCCTAGTGGCCGACACAAACACCGGGCCCATCTAGGAGTGTCACTGCAGTGTCACGCAGGATGTCCCTTCCAAAAAACCCTCCCCAAACAGCACATGACGCAAAGAAAAAAAGAGGCGCAATGAGGTAGCTGTGTGAGTAAGATAAGCGACCCTAGTGGCCGACACAAACACCGGGCCCATCTAGGAGTGGCACTGCAGTGTCACGCAGGATGTCCCTTCCAAAAAACCCTCCCCAAACAGCACATGACGCAAAGAAAAAAAGAGGCGCAATGAGGTAGCTGTGTGAGTAAGATAAGCGACCCTAGTGGCCGACACAAACACCGGGCCCATCTAGGAGTGGCACTGCAGTGTCACGCAGGATGTCCCTTCCAAAAAACCCTCCCCAAACAGCACATGACGCAAAGAAAAATTAAAGAAAAAAGAGGTGCAAGATGGAATTGTCCTTGGGCCCTCCCACCCACCCTTATGTTGTATAAACAGGACATGCACACTTTAACCAACCCATCATTTCAGTGACAGGGTCTGCCACACGACTGTGACTGAAATGACTGGTTGGTTTGGACCCCCACCAAAAAAGAAGCAATTAATCTCTCCTTGCACAAACTGGCTCTACAGAGGCAAGATGTCCACCTCATCATCATCCTCCGATATATCACCGTGTACATCCCCATCCTCACAGATTATCAATTCGTCCCCACTGGAATCCACCATCTCAGCTCCCTGTGTACTTTGTGGAGGCAATTGCTGCTGGTCAATGTCTCCACGGAGGAATTGATTATAATTCATTTTAATGAACATCATCTTCTCCACATTTTCTGGATGTAACCTCGTACGCCGATTGCTGACAAGGTGAGCGGCGGCACTAAACACTCTTTCGGAGTACACACTTGTGGGAGGGCAACTTAGGTAGAATAAAGCCAGTTTGTGCAAGGGCCTCCAAATTGCCTCTTTTTCCTGCCAGTATAAGTACGGACTGTGTGACGTGCCTACTTGGATGCGGTCACTCATATAATCCTCCACCATTCTTTCAATGGTGAGAGAATCATATGCAGTGACAGTAGACGACATGTCCGTAATCGTTGTCAGGTCCTTCAGTCCGGACCAGATGTCAGCATCAGCAGTCGCTCCAGACTGCCCTGCATCACCGCCAGTGGGTGGGCTCGGAATTCTGAGCCTTTTCCTCGCACCCCCAGTTGCGGGAGAATGTGAAGGAGGAGATGTTGACAGGTCGCGTTCCGCTTGACTTGACAATTTTCTCACCAGCAGGTCTTTCAACCCCAGCTGACTTGTGTCTGCCGGAAAGAGAGATCCAAGGTAGGCTTTAAGTCTAGGATCGAGCACGGTGGCCAAAATGTAGTGCTCTGATTTCAACAGATTAACCACCCGTGCATCCTTGTTAAGCGAATTAAGGGCTCCATCCACAAGTCCCACATGCCTAGCGGAATCGCTCCGTGTTAGCTCCTCCTTCAATGTCTCCAGCTTCTTCTGCAAAAGCCTGATGAGGAGAATGACCTGACTTAGGCTGGCAGTGTCTGAACTGACTTCACGTGTGGCAAGTTCAAAGGGCATCAGAACCTTGCACAACGTTGAAATCATTCTCCACTGCACTTGAGACAGGTGCATTCCACCTCCTATATCGTGCTCAATTGTATAGGCTTGAATGGCCTTTTGCTGCTCCTCCAACCTCTGAAGCATATAGAGGGTTGAATTCCACCTCGTTACCACTTCTTGCTTCAGATGATGGCAGGGCAGGTTCAGTAGTTTTTGGTGGTGCTCCAGTCTTCTGTACGTGGTGCCTGTACGCCGAAAGTGTCCCGCAATTCTTCTGGCCTCCGACTGCATCTCTTGCACGCCTCTGTCGTTTTTTAAAAAATTCTGCACCACCAAATTCAAGGTATGTGCAAAACATGGGACGTGCTGGAATTTGCCCATATTTAATGCACACACAATATTGCTGGTGTTGTCCGATGCCACAAATCCACAGGAGAGCCATTCCGCGATGATCTTCCTCAGTTGCCGTAAGAGGTTTTCAGCTGTGTGCGTATTCTGGAAACCGGTGATACAAAGCGTAGCCTGCCTAGGAAAGAGTTGTCGTTTGCGAGATGCTGCTACTGGTGCCGCCGCTGCTGTTCTTGCGGCGGGAGTCCATACATCTACCCAGTGGGCTGTCACAGTCATATAGTCCTGACCCTGCCCTACTCCACTTGTCCACATGTCCGTGGTTAAGTGGACATTGGGTACAGCTGCATTTTTTAGGACACTGGTGACTCTTTTTCTGAGGTCTGTGTACATTTTCGGTATCGCCTGCCTAGAGAAATGGAACCTAGATGGTATTTGGTACCGGGGACACAGTACCTCCAACAAGTCTCTAGTTGGCTCTGCAGTAATGATGGATACTGGAACCACGTTTCTCACCACCCAGGATGCCAAGGCCTCAGTTATCCGCTTTGCAGCAGGATGACTGCTGTGATATTTCATCTTCCTCGCAAAGGACTGTTGGACAGTCAATTGCTTACTGGAAGTAGTACAAGTGGTCTTCCGACTTCCCCTCTGGGATGACCATCGACTCCCAGCAGCAACAACAGCAGCGCCAGCAGCAGTAGGCGTTACACGCAAGGATGCATCGGAGGAATCCCAGGCAGGAGAGGACTCGTCAGAATTGCCAGTGACATGGCCTGCAGGACTATTGGCATTCCTGGGGAAGGAGGAAATTGACACTGAGGGAGTTGGTGGTGGGGTGGTTTGCGTGAGCTTGGTTACAAGAGGAAGGGATTTACTGGTCAGTGGACTGCTTCCGCTGTCACCCAAAGTTTTTGAACTTGTCACTGACTTATTATGAATGCGCTGCAGGTGACGTATAAGGGAGGATGTTCCGAGGTGGTTAACGTCCTTACCCCTACTTATTACAGCTTGACAAAGGCAACACACGGCTTGACAAATGTTGTCCGCATTTCTGGTGAAATACTTCCACACCGAAGAGCTGATTTTTTTGGTATTTTCACCAGGCATGTCAACGGCCCTATTCCTCCCACGGACAACAGGTGTCTCCCCGGGTGCCTGACTTAAACAAACCACCTCACCATCAGAATCCTCCTTGTCAATTTCCTCCCCAGCGCCAGCAACACCCATATCCTCCTCATCCTGGTGTACTTCAACACTGACATTTTCAATCTGACTATCAGGAACTGGACTGAGGGTGCTCCTTCCAGCACTTGCAGGGGGCGTGCAAATGGTGGAAGGCGCATGCTCTTCACGTCCAGTGTTGGGAAGGTCAGGCATCGCAACCGACACAATTGGACTCTCCTTGTGGATTTGGGATTTCGAAGAACGCACAGTTCTTTGCGGTGCTTTTGCCAGCTTGAGTCTTTTCAGTTTTCTAGCGAGAGGCTGAGTGCTTCCATCCTCCTGTGAAGCTGAACCACTAGCCATGAACATAGGCCAGGGCCTCAACCGTTCCTTGCCACTCCGTGTGGTAAATGGCATATTGGCAAGTTTACGCTTCTCCTCCGACAATTTTATTTTTGGTTTTGGAGTCCTTTTTTTACTGATATTTGGTGTTTTGGATTTGACATGCTCTGTACTATGCCATTGGGCATCGGCCTTGGCAGACGACGTTGCTGGCATTTCATCGTCTCGGCCATGACTAGTGGCAGCAGCTTCAGCACGAGGTGGAAGTGGATCTTGATCTTTCCCTAATTTTGGAACCTCAACATTTTTGTTCTCCATATTTTAATAGGCACAACTAAAAGGCACCTCAGGTAAACAATGGAGATGGATGGATACTAGTATACAATTATGGATGGACTGCCGAGTGCCGACACAGAGGTAGCTACAGCCGTGGACTACCGTACTGTGTCTGCTGCTAATATAGACTGGATGATTGATAATGAGATGAAATCAATATATATATGTATGTATATATAATATCACTAGTACTGCAGCCGGACAGGTAGATAATATATTTATTAGGTATTGGTAATGATGACTGATGACGGACCTGCTGGACACTGTCAGCTCAGCAGCACCGCAGACTGCTACAGTAAGCTACTATACTATAGTAGTATGTACAAAGAAGAAAGAAAAAAAAAAAACCACGGGTAGGTGGTATACAATATTATATATATATATATATATATATTATATACAATTATATATATATTAAACTGGTGGTGATTGATTATTAAACTGGTGGTCAGGTCACGTTGCAACTTGCAACTAGTACTCCGAGTCCTAAGCAGACAATCACAAAATATATTATTATACTGGTGGTCAGTGTGGTCACAACAATGGCAGTGTGGCACTGACTCTGGCAGCAAAAGTGTGCACTGTAAGTTATATGTACTCCTGAGTCCTGCTCTCAGACTCTAACTGCTCCCCACTGTCAGTGTCTCCCCCACAAGTCAGATAATACACTTACAGTCACACTATCTAATCTATAAATATCACTTCAGCAAGTAGTATAGTAGTATACAGTATAGTAGTACTCCTCCTAATAATGCTCCCCAAAATACTGTGTCTCTCTCTTCTCTAAACGGAGAGGACGCCAGCCACGTCCTCTCCCTATGACTCTATAAATATCACTTCAGCAAGTAGTAGAGTAGTATACAGTATAGTAGTACTCCTCCTAATAATGCTCCCCAAAATACTGTGTCTCTCTCTTCTCTAAACGGAGAGGACACCAGCCACGTCCTCTCCCTATGACTCTATAAATATCCCTTCAGCAAGTAGTAGAGTAGTATACAGTATAGTAGTACTCCTCCTAATAATGCTCCCCAAAATACTGTGTCTGAGTAGTATACAGTATAGTAGTACTCCTCCTAATAATGCTCCCCAAAATACTGTGTCTCTCTCTTCTCTAAACGGAGAGGACGCCAGCCACGTCCTCTCCCCCTATGACTCTATAATATCACTTCAGCAAGTAGTATAGTAGTATACAGTATAGTAGTACTCCTCCTAATAATGCTCCCCAAAATACTGTGTCTCTCTCTTCTCTAAACGGAGAGGACGCCAGCCACGTCCTCTCCCTATGACTCTATAAATATCACTTCAGCAAGTAGTAGAGTAGTATACAGTATAGTAGTACTCCTCCTAATAATGCTCCCCAAAATAGTATACTGTGTCTCTCTCTTCTCTAAACGGAGAGGACGCCAGCCACGTCCTCTCCCTATGACTCTATAAATATCACTTCAGCAAGTAGTATAGTAGTATACAGTATAGTAGTACTCCTCCTAATAATGCTCCCCAAAATACTGTGTCTCTCTCTTCTCTAAACGGAGAGGACGCCAGCCACGTCCTCTCCCTATGACTCTATAAATATCACTTCAGCAAGTAGTAGAGTAGTATACAGTATAGTAGTACTCCTCCTAATAATGCTCCCCAAAATACTGTGTCTCTCTCTTCTCTAAACGGAGAGGACGCCAGCCACGTCCTCTCCCTATGACTCTATAAATATCACTTCAGCAAGTAGTAGAGTAGTATACAGTATAGTAGTACTCCTCCTAATAATGCTCCCCAAAATACTGTGTCTCTCTCTTCTCTAAACGGAGAGGACGCCAGCCACGTCCTCTCCCTATGACTCTATAAATATCACTTCAGCAAGTAGTAGAGTAGTATACAGTATAGTAGTACTCCTCCTAATAATGCTCCCCAAAATACTGTGTCTCTCTCTTCTCTAAACGGAGAGGACGCCAGCCACGTCCTCTCCCTATGACTCTATAAATATCACTTCAGCAAGTAGTAGAGTAGTATACAGTATAGTAGTACTCCTCCTAATAATGCTCCCCAAAATACTGTGTCTGAGTAGTATACAGTATAGTAGTACTCCTCCTAATAATGCTCCCCAAAATACTGTGTCTCTCTCTTCTCTAAACGGAGAGGACGCCAGCCACGTCCTCTCCCTATGACTCTATAAATATCACTTCAGCAAGTAGTAGAGTAGTATACAGTATAGTAGTACTCCTCCTAATAATGCTCCCCAAAATACTGTGTCTGAGTAGTATACAGTATAGTAGTACTCCTCCTAATAATGCTCCCCAAAATACTGTGTCTCTCTCTTCTCTAAACGGAGAGGACGCCAGCCACGTCCTCTCCCTATGACTCTATAAATATCACTTCAGCAAGTAGTATAGTAGTATACAGTATAGTAGTACTCCTCCTAATAATGCTCCCCAAAATAGTATACTGTGTCTCTCTCTTCTCTAAACGGAGAGGACGCCAGCCACGTCCTCTCCCTATGACTCTATAAATATCACTTCAGCAAGTAGTATAGTAGTATACAGTATAGTAGTACTCCTCCTAATAATGCTCCCCAAAATACTGTGTCTCTCTCTTCTCTAAACGGAGAGGACGCCAGCCACGTCCTCTCCCTATGACTCTCAATGCACGTGTGAAAATGGCGGCGACGCGCGGCTCCTTATATAGAATCCGAGTCTCGCGAGAATCCGACAGCGGGATGATGACGTTCGGGCGTGCTCGGGTTAACCGAGCAAGGCGGGAGGATCCGAGCCTGCTCGGACCCGTGGAAAAAAGCTGAAGTTCGGGCGGGTTCGGATTCAGAGGAACCGAACCCGCTCATCCCTAGTAATTATTATTATATATATTTCTGACTAATTTGTGCAGTGCTGTCGGTGAAGGTCAACCCCACTTTGTGTTGATAGAAATGGAGGCTACTACTAGTGCTAAAGATGCTGCCACTAGTCATGACATTGACAATGCAAATCCGTCAAGGTCATCTGATAAGGCAGATGCCCAGTGGTATAGAGGGCTTTGGCAAGGGTATTTAAAATCATGGTAAAGTAAAAAAAAAATCAAAAGGAAAGTTAGCTGCAGAGTCAGTAAGACAAACTGCGCATTCAGAATCAGAACCATTACTGTCTCACACTGTCCTCATAGAGAAGCCTCTTTCACCTCCTTCCACCATTTCTGAACCATCTGCACATGTGTGGAGCAGTACATGTAAAGATGGTGATGAATCTGATGAGGAGGGTGATAAATCTGATAAGGAGGACATAATATAAATTGAGGATTTGTGTCTGGAAGTAGGACAGGATGAGGAGGATATGTGTGTAACAGTGAGGATGTTAATGATTATGTGTCAGTCAGCCACTGGTGGCTGCAGTTGTTGATCATGATAAAAAGAAAGCCATTGTGATGCCTGTGCATAAAACCAAAAAAGCCACCTCTTGGGTGTGGGATTATTTTTATTCCAATCCTGGCAATGTTTATGAAAGCATCTGCTCTACTTGTGAGGCCAAATTTAGTACAGGTAGGAATGTTAGCCATCTAGGCACCTCCTCCATGTTACGTCATTTGCGGTGAAGACATTAAATTTATTGTACAAGATTATAATGTAATTAACACCTCATCATCAACATCCTCAGAGTAATTCTTTTATTTACAGGTTAATAAAAACAGCAAACAATGTACATCCCTGGACACAGCCAATTCAGAACAGCATAATGCAAACATAGTAAAAGAAAGCTACCATGACAGACAGTAATTAGAAGACACAAATATATAGTTGAGCAGACCATAATCCCAACAAACAAAAATAAATACATTAGAAGGTACATAAAAGTAAGTCAGAAAGGGGCACCAGTGCTTAATACTTCCAAATTATACCAAGAGGTTAGAGAAAAGCATTTTCTCAGGGCTTCCATAAGGACAGGAGTTAAGGTTTTAACATAAGGCAAACAGGTATCAAAACATTTTGTAGCCAGTTTTTCTTTTTGAGTGGATGTTTCTGTCCAATCCATTAAGAAAAGGTAAAAGATTCTAGGGTGCAACAGAGATAAAGATATGGGGCCAAATGTAATAGTGAGAGTTTCAGAAAGAGAAAGATTTGGTAAGGTTTTTCAGTTTTTTTTAAAGTGGCAATCACTTACACTGCAAAACCAGGTTGATCTTGCTGTGTAAATGATCGCCAATGTAAAAAAAACCTGCAAAACCTTACCAAATCTCTTACTTTTTGAAACTCTCACTATATTAAATTTGGCCCATGGCATCAGATAATATCCATTGCGAAAAGATAGTCTTTTTGGTCACTGCAGCTAATTTTATCAGCAATTTACGATTGCCATATGTTAAAGTAGCTGTAGTATCCGGAGGGTAAATGCCCCAAAATGCCCAATGTTTTTTAACCTTAAAATCAGTACGTAAAGTGTAGTTAACATAATGGTGGAGAGACAACCTTAAATTTTGCACTAATGGACAGGCCCATAAACAATGAATAATATCAGCGTCAGAAGACCCACACATAACAATTAGAAGAAGGGTCATCTCCAATAAGGAACTTGAGTTTAGAGGTGAGGTAGGATCTGTGTAAATTTTTTTGCTCCATTTCGGTGCATGGAATTTAAACTAGGTATTTTATTCAAGTGGAGATATGCATGTAAAATCTGTTCCATTGTAAGATCAGAGAAATCTATTCTCCACTTCATCAGATCCACAATGCCAGAATCCACCTCAAACTGTGAACGACACTACGTATAAATGTCAGAAGTCGTGAACGGAGTTCCCAGTCTAGTACGTAACATGTTATCCAAAACACATCGTTTATCTACATCCCTGAGATTGCATGTTACCTCTTGCACATAACTGACTGCCTGCAAATATGCAAACAACGGTATTGGAAGGGAAGGAAATTTTGACTGTAATACTGATTGAGAGACCGGAGTATATGAATTTGGAGGGAGAAATTGAGCTACACAGCGCAATCCAGCAATATGCCATAGCTTTATATCAGGGACGTTTTACTGGGTGGGAAGCTTGGACTCCCCCAAAAGGGAGCAAAAATAAAAATAGACTTAGACACCTTCAAATTCTGATTACCATTCTCCAGGCCATACATGTAAAATGTAACAAAAGATTAGATTTTACCGAATCTGGCAACAATTGGGGGGTAGTATGTAATAAAGATAGTAAATTCCAGCCCGGTATAAAATCTTGTTCTAAAGAAATATTAGTAAAGGCATCATTGCCATTGATCCAGGTAATTACAATCCTATAGTTAGCTGCTACAGCATAAGTTTTAAGACACGGTAAATTAACCCCTCTCAATTCCCTCTTTTGCTGCATCTTATACAAAGACACTCTAGGACGTTTACCAGCTCAAATAAATTTAGTAAATTCCTCTTTTTATTTAGATATATCCTTTCTAGATGGGATGTAAGGAATAATTTGTATAACATATAAGAGTCTCAGAAAACATATAACTTTATAAAGGTGACATCTACCGTAATAGGACAATGGTAAATGGAACATTTTAGAGAACAGATCATCAAAATTCAAGTGATATAATTGGGAAGGATGAGGAGGAATTTTAATGCCCAAATATGTGATACCATCAGAGGATGCCCACTTAAAGGGAAATTCAGTACCTCAGACTAATTTTGCTGCCGGAAAGAAAGCCAAGGCTTCAGTCTTATTATAATTAATATTGAATCCCGCCAACCTCTCAAAGGTATCAAAAATCAAAAGCAAGGATGCGATTGCCTCTTTTAGATTTGCAAAATCTAACAATAAGTCATCGGCAAAGGCCTGTCTAATGAGTGGGTCTAGGGCAATATTAAACAATAATGGGGAAAGTGGGCAACCTTGACTCATGCCCCGAGACAAGCAAAAGTAACGTGTCTTGAAATTATTAATGGTGAGAAAAGCCAAGGGTGAATGGTATAAAGTATGAAATACATGAATAAATTCTGGGCCAAAACCTTGCAAGTGGAATAAGTTATTAAAATGCGACCAAGATACTCATTCAATTGCTTTGACATCATCACAACTAACCACAATGGTATTTTTATTGTTAAATTGGTGAGTTTTAAGCATAACTGAAAGGAGTGTTCTAACATTAATTATCGAATGTCGGTTCTTAAGGAGACCAGTTTGGGCTGGGTGCAGTAGGGCAGGCAAGATCAACTGAAGCCGTGAAGCTAAAAGATTAGTAAAAAATTTTAGGTCTTGGTTGAGAATAGAGATAGGTCTGTATGAGGAGGCTAAGGTTGGGTGTCAGATCTGTGGTTATGTCTGTTCCTGGAGGGGGCACTAGAGGGTCAGTGGTGGTGCGATGGAGAAACCGAGGAGGCTGTAAGAGATTCCTGCGCATGTGCACAATGATGTTTATTATATGCTCACGAATATATACAGTAATTAAAGCAGATGATAACTTGGGATGGATGGTACATGGAATGCTGACAATGATGAATAAACAGTCATAGGTATTTAGCTGGTCTGGAAACCAGTGCAGTAATTAGGCAATGAAATACAGGCAATGAACTAGTCTGGAAACTAGTATAGCAATCAGATGGTGATCACTCCCACAGTTGGTTTGGAAACCAGTAATGATACGCCACACAGTCAGTTTGTAATGCAAAGTCCACAATCAATCAAGGTTAAGCAGGAGACAACTTGAAACACATATGAAGTGGTTGTATTAAGTGCCAGATGCCATAGCACAATGCTGAATGCATGTTAACCATACACAGGTGAAGATAATGAATAGCACCTGAAGAAAGTCTCTTACTGCAAAAGGTGGAGGCTGACTGTAGCAGAAGTTGGAGCTGAAGTACATGCTGGGACCTGTAGTTCAACAGGAATACTGGAACCAGGAGATCACTTGGAGATGCCAGAAATAGGAGATCGCTGGAAACGGGAGATTGAAGACTGGAGACTGGAACTGGAAACTGGAGGTTGGAAACTGGAAACTGAAAACTGGAGATTGGAAACTGGAACCAGGAGACGCTGTGCAGCAATGCAACGCATTGTCCAAGGTGATGAAACTGAGCCGATGCTCTGGACTTATACCCCCTGGTCGGCAGTCATTGGATACTTGGATCATGTGAGCAATCACAGTGCAGGATTGGGTGCTCTCTGGTCAGCTAACTGCAAGTGTCATGGCAGAGCCCATGCTGTGCAGATGGCCGCTACACAGGAGGGCACCCACAGATTGGACTTCAGGGGTTCACCACAATAGTGGGTACTGCACTCCGCAGACAGGATGCTCGTACAGCTGCAGACTGGGGCCGTGACCTCTGGAAGCCTGCACACCAACGCGCTGGTAAGTGAAACATCAATGAATGCTGATTCCTGACATTGGGTCTTAATTGGGTTTAGATAACACTATCACCCTAGCCATATTAAAGTCTTGGGATGCCATGTGTCCTGGGAGTATAGAATTATACAACCGTACAAGATGCGGTGTAAGAAGAGGTGACAATAATTTATAATAAGAAGCAGTAAACCCCTTCAGGGCCAGGAGACTTACCAGAGGGCAATGACTTAATAATCATAGTTATTTCCAATTCAGTAAACGGGGAGGTTAACGAGTCCCTGTCAGATTGAGATAACGTTGGCGACCAAGCCTGTTTTAAATATTCTATATTCTCAGTGGGGAAATCGGGAGGAGCTTGATAAAGGGATTCAAAATAAGATAGAAAAGCATCTGCAATATGGGTAGGATCAGTAGTAACAACATTATTACCATCAGTAATAGAGGAAATATATCTGCGGTCTTAACCAAATTACCCAGTAGTTTGCCAGGGCATTTGTCCCAACAACAAAATTGTTTCAATGGCATCTAAAACTGCCTTGGCATCCTTGTACACAGACCTTTTCAACTCTGTCGGGTCCACCAACATCTTAGAGTGAGACTCAGAAACTATACCAGCAGCTTGGAGGAGCCTTTGATGCAAGCTCTTCTTCTGAGAGGTTGTATAAGCAATCAAATGGCCTCTCAAAACTGGTTTAGACGCCTGCAAAAACAAATGAATATCCTCACTATGAACCTCATTATCAGTAGTGATGTGCGCCGGAAATTTTTCGGGTTTCGTGTTTTGGTTTTGGGTTCGGTTCCTCGGCCGTGTTTTGGGTTCAAACGCATTTTGGCAAAACCTCACCGAAATATTTTTGTCGGATACGGGTGTGTTTTGGATTCGGGTGTTTTTTTCAAAAAACCCTAAAAAACAGCTTAAATCATAGAATTTGGGGGTCATTTTGATCCCATCGTATTATTAACCTCAATAATCATAATTTCCACTCATTTTCAGTCTATTCTGAACACCTCACACCTCACAATATTATTTTTAGTCCTAAAATTTGCACCGAGGTAGCTGTGTGACTAAGCTAAGCGACCCAAGTGGCCGACACAAACACCTGGCCCATCTAGGAGTGGCACTGCAGTAACACGCAGGATGGCCCTTCAAAAAAATACTCCCCAAACAGCACATGACGCAAAGAAAAATGAAAGAAAAAAGAGGTGCAAGATGGAATTGTCCTTGGGCCCTCCCACCCACCCTTATGTTGTATAAACAGGACATGCACACTTTAACGAACCAATCATTTCAGCGACAGGGTCTGCCACACGACTGTGACTGAAATGACTGGTTGGTTTGGGCCCCCACCAAAAAAGAAGCAATCAATCTCTCCTTGCACAAACTGGCTCTACAGAGGCAAGATGTCCACCTCATCATCATCGTCCGATTCATCACCCCTTTCACTGTGTACATCCCCCTCCTCACAGATTATCAATTCGTCCCCACTGGAATCCACCATCTCAGGTCCCCGTGTACTTTCTGGAGGCAATTGCTGCTGGTGAATGTCTCCACGGAGGAATTGATTATAATTCATTTTAATGAACATCATCTTCTCCACATTTTCTGGAAATAACCTCGTACGCCGATTGCTGACAAGGTGAGCGGCGGCACTAAACACTCTTTCGGAGTACACACTGGAGGGAGGGCAACTTAGGTAGAATAAAGCCAGTTTGTGCAAGGGCCTCCAAATTGCCTCTTTTTCCTGCCAGTATACGTACGGACTGTCTGACGTGCCTACTTGGATGCGGTCACTCATATAATCCTCCACCATTCTTTCAATGGTGAGAGAATCATATGCAGTGACAGTAGACGACATGTCAGTAATCGTTGGCAGGTCCTTCAGTCCGGACCAGATGTCAGCACTCGCTCCAGACTGCCCTGCATCACCGCCAGCGGGTGGGCTCGGAATTCGTAGCCTTTTCCTCGCACCCCCAGTTGCGGGAGAATGTGAAGGAGGAGATGTTAACGGGTCACGTTCGCTTGACTTGACAATTTTCTCACCAGCAGGTCTTTGAACCTCTGCAGACTTGTGTCTGCCGGAAAGAGAGATACAACGTAGGTTTTAAATCTAGGATCGAGCACGGTGGCCAAAATGTAGTGCTCTGATTTCAACAGATTGACCACCCGTGAATCCTGGTTAAGCGAATGAAGGGCTCCATCCACAAGTCCCACATGCCTAGCGGAATCGCTCCGTTTTAGCTCCTCCTTCAATGTCTCCAGCTTCTTCTGCAAAAGCCTGATGAGGGGAATTACCTGACTCAGGCTGGCAGTGTCTGAACTGACTTCACGTGTGGCAAGTTCAAAAGGTTGCAGAACCTTGCACAACGTTGAAATCATTCTCCACTGCGCTTGAGTCAGGTGCATTCCACCTCCTTTGCCTATATCGTGGCCAGATGTATAGGCTTGAATGGCCTTTTGCTGCTCCTCCATCCTCTGAAGCATATAGAGGGTTGAATTCCACCTCGTTACCACCTCTTGCTTCAGATGATGGCAGGGCAGGTTCAGGTGTTTTTGGTGGTGCTCCAGTCTTCTGTACGCGGTGCCTGTACGCCGAAAGTGGCCCGCAATTCTTCTGGCCACCAACAGCATCTCTTGCACGCCCCTGTCGTTTTTTAAATAATTCTGCACCACAAAATTCAAGGTATGTGCAAAACATGGGACGTGCTGGAATTTGCCCAGATGTAATGCACGCACAATATTGCTGGCGTTGTCCGATGCCACAAATCCCCAGGAGAGTCCAATTGGGGTAAGCCATTCTGCGATGATCTTCCTCAGTTGCCGTAAGAGGTTTTCAGCTGTGTGCGTATTCTGGAAAGCGGTGATACAAAGCGTAGCCTGCCTAGGAACGAGTTGGCGTTTGCGAGATGCTGCTACTGGTGCCGCCGCTGCTGTTCTTGCAGCGGGAGGCAATACATCTACCCAGTGGGCTGTCACAGTCATGTAGTCCTGAGTCTGCCCTGCTCCACTTGTCCACATGTCCGTGTTTAAGTGGACATTGGGTACAACTGCATTTTTTAGGACACTGGTGACTCTTTTTCTGAGGTCTGTGTACATTTTCGGTATCGCCTGCCTAGAGAAATGGAACCTAGATGGTATTTGGTACCGGGGACACAGTACCTCAATCAAGTCTCTAGTTGGCTCTGAATTAACGATGGATACCGGAACCACATTTCTCACCGCCCAGGCTGCCAAGGCCTCAGTTATCTGCTTTGCAGCAGGAAGACTGCTGTGATATTTCATCTTCCTCGCAAAGGACTGTTGGACAGTCAATTGCTTACTGAAAGTAGTACAAGTGGTCTTCCGACTTCCCCTCTGGGATGACGATCGACTCCCAGCAGCAACAATAGCAGCGCCAGCAGCAGTAGGCGTTACACTCAAGGATGCATCGGAGGAATCCCAGGCAGGAGAGGACTCGTCAGACTTGCCAGTGACATGGCCTGCAGGACTATTGGCTTTCCTGGGTAAGGAGGAAATTGACACTGAGGAAGTTGGTGGTGTGGTTTGCAGGAGCTTGGTTACAAGAGGAAGGGATTTAGTGGTCAGTGGACTGCTTCCGCTGTCACCAAAAGTTTTTGAACTTGTCACTGACTTATGATGAATGCGCTGCAGGTGACGTATAAGGGAGGATGTTCCGAGGTGGTTAACGTCCTTACCCCTACTTATTACAGCATGACAAAGGCAACACACGGCTTGACACCTGTTGTCCGCATTTGTGTTGAAATAATTCCACACCGAAGAGCTGATTTTTTTTGTATTTTGACCAGGCATGTCAATGGAAATATTCGTCCCACGGACAACAGGTGTCTCCCCGGGTGCCTGACTTAAACAAACCACCTCACCATCAGAATCCTCCTTGTCAATTTCATCCCCAGCGCAAGCAACACCCATATCCTCATCCTGGTGTACTTCAACAGTGACATCTTCAATTTGACTATCAGGAACTGGTCTGCGGGTGCTCCTTCCAGCACTTGCAGGGGGCGTGCAAATGGTGGAAGGCGCAAGCTCTTCCCGTACAGTGTTGGGAAGGTCAGGCATCGCAACCGACACAATTGGACTCTCCTTGGGGATTTGTGATTTCGAAGAACGCACAGTTCTATGCTGTGCTTTTGCCAGCTTAAGTCTTTTCTTTTTTCTAGCGAGAGGATGAGTGCTTCCATCCTCATGTGAAGCTGAACCACTAGCCATGAACATAGGCCAGGGCCTCAGCCGTTCCGTGCCACTCCGTGTCGTAAATGGCATATTGGCAAGTTTACGCTTCTCCTCAGACGCTTTTAATTTTGATTTTTGGGTCATTTTTTTACTGATCTTTTGTGTTTTGGATTTTACATGCTCTGTACTATGACATTGGGCATCGGCCTTGGCAGACGACGTTGATGGCATTTCATCGTCTCGGCCATGACTAGTGGAAGCAGCTTCAGCACGAGGTGGAAGTGGATCTTGATCTTTCCCTATTTTTTTAACCTCCACATTTTTGTTCTCCATATTTTAATGCGCACAACTAAAAGGCACCACAGGTATACAATGTAGATGGATGGATAGTATACTTTATGTATGACGACGAGTGACTGAAGACACAGAGGTAGGTACAGCAGTGGCCTACCGTACTGCTATATACAGTATAAAGGACCTGGTGGACACTGTCAGCAGACTGCGTTTATAGTATAAATAAAAAAAGACACCACAGGTATACAATGTAGATGGATGGATAGTATACTTTATGTATGACGACGAGTGACTGAAGACACAGAGGTAGGTACAGCAGTGGCCTACCGTACTGCTATATACAGTATAATGGACCTGGTGGACGCTGTCAGCAGACTGCGTTTATAGTATAAAGAAAAAAAGACACCACAGGTATACAATGTAAATGGATGGATAGTATACTTTATGTATGACGACGAGTGACTGAAGACACAGAGGTAGGTACAGCAGTGGCCTACCATACTGCTATATACAGTATAATGGACCTGGTGGACACTGTCAGCAGACTGCGTTTATAGTATAAAGAAAAAAAGACACCACAGGTATACAATGTAAATGGATGGATAGTATACTTTATGTATGACGACGAGTGACTGAAGACACAGAGGTAGGTACAGCAGTGGCCTACCGTACTGCTATATACAGTATAATGGACCTGGTGGACACTGTCAGCAGACTGCGTTTATAGTATAAAGAAAAAAAGACACCACAGGTATACAATGTAGATGGATGGATAGTATACTTTATGTATGACGACGAGTGACTGAAGACACAGAGGTAGGTACAGCAGTGGCCTACCGTACTGCTATATACAGTATAATGGACCTGGTGGACACTGTCAGCAGACTGCGTTTATAGTATAAAGAAAAAAAGACACCACAGGTATACAATGTAGATGGATGGATAGTATACTTTATGTATGACGACGAGTGACTGAAGACACAGAGGTAGGTACAGCAGTGGCCTACCGTACTGCTATATACAGTATAATGGACCTGGTGGACACTGTCAGCAGACTGCGTTTATAGTATAAAGAAAAAAAGACACCACAGGTATACAATGTAGATGGATGGATAGTATACTTTATGTATGACGACGAGTGACTGAAGACACAGAGGTAGGTACAGCAGTGGCCTACCGTACTGCTATATACAGTATAATGGACCTGGTGGACACTGTCAGCAGACTGCGTTTATAGTATAAAGAAAAAAAGACACCACAGGTATACAATGTAGATGGATGGATAGTATACTTTATGTATGACGACGAGTGACTGAAGACACAGAGGTAGGTACAGCAGTGGCCTACCGTACTGCTATATACAGTATAATGGACCTGGTGGACACTGTCAGCAGACTGCGTTTATAGTATAAAGAAAAAAAGACACCACAGGTATACAATGTAGATGGATGGATAGTATACTTTATGTATGACGACGAGTGACTGAAGACACAGAGGTAGGTACAGCAGTGGCCTACCGTACTGCTATATACAGTATAATGGACCTGGTGGACACTGTCAGCAGACTGAGTTTATAGTATAAAGAAAAAAAGACACCACAGGTATACAATGTAGATGGATGGATAGTATACTTTATGTATGACGACGAGTGACTGAAGACACAGAGGTAGGTACAGCAGTGGCATACCGTACTGCTATATACAGTATAATGGACCTGGTGGACACTGTCAGCAGACTGCGTTTACAGTATAAAGAAAAAAAGACACCACAGGTATACAATGTAGATGGATGGATAGTATACTTTATGTATGACGACGAGTGACTGAAGACACAGAGGTAGGTACAGCAGTGGCCTACCGTACTGCTATATACAGTATAATGGACCTGGTGGACACTGTCAGCAGACTGCGTTTATACTTATAGTATAAAGAAAAAAAGACACCACAGGAGTGTTTTTCAGGCAGACAAACGTATACTGGTGGTCACTGTCAACAAAACTGTGCACTGTACTCCTGCTATAGCTGCTCCCCAGTCTCCCCCACAATTAAGCAGTGTGACCACTCAGCACAGTCAGATATATCATGCAGCACACTGAGGCTGAGCACAGATATGGTATGGAGCATTTTTTTCAGGCAGAGAACAGATTAAAAAAAACTAGCAAAACTCTGCACTGTACTCCTCCTAACAGCTGCTCCCCAATCCTCCCCACAATAAGCTAAGCAGTAGCAATCAGATCAACTAACTATAACTATATAAACGGAGAGGACGCCAGCCATGTCCTCTCCCTATCAATCTCAATGCACGTGTGAAAATGGCAGCGACGCGCGGCTGCTTATATAGAATCCGAATCTCGAGAGAATCCGACAGCGGGATGATGACGTTCGGGCGCGCTCGGGTTAGCCGAGCCATACGGGAGAATCCGAGTATGGCTCGGACCCGTGTAAAAAGGGTAAAGTTCGGGGGGGTTCGGTTTCTCGGAAACCGAACCCGCTCATCACTAATTATCAGTAGTGTAATTCTGAAAAGATTGAGATTAATAGCTTTCCTCAGGGTAATTCTTAACGGAGGAAGTCTGTCTAAAATATTGTTTTGTGGGGGCCCAAACAAACCAATAATTTCAGCCACAACTTAAGTGACGGCCCCTGTCGCTAAAACGATTCGTTTGTTAAACTGTGCATGTCCTGTTTAATATATACAACATAAGGGTGGATGGGAGGGCCCAAGGACAATTCCATCTTGCACCTTATTTCTTTGCGTTATGGGCTTTTTGGAGCATTTTATGGGCATAGTATCTAAAACTGCCATCCTGTCTACCACTGCAGTGCCACTCCTAGATGTGCCAGGTCTTTGTGCCACCCACTTCTTTCGCTTAGCTTAGTCATCAAGCTACCTAATATTGTGAGCTGTGAGGTGTCCAAAATAGAATGGAAATGAGTGGAAATGAATGTTATTGAGGTTAATAATACTGTAGGTACAAAAACACCCCCAAATTCTGTGATTTTAGCTGTTTTATGATTTATTTATTTTTTAAATTAGAACAAAAAGCAAAACACATAAGGGTGGTTTTGGCAAAACCAATCCAAAACCAAAATATGAAAAGAAAAGAAAACTAAAACCCCCAAAATATCCAAGCGCACATCTCTAATTCTATGTACAGTAAAATACTGTGAAATTAAGAATAAGATCCTCAGTAAAGCAAATCAATTCCCAAGGCAAGTATGGTGCTGGTTTTTGTTAAATATGGGGAACCCCATTTAAAAAAAAAATAATAGTGTGTGTGTGTGTGTGTGTGTGTGTGTGTGTGTGTGTGTGTGTGTGTGTGTGTGTGTGTGTGTGTGTGTAGGGGGGGGGGGTTTGGGGGTAGTGAATCATCCAGTGTCTCCCCAGCCACAGACCTCACCGCATGTCACTAGTTTGTAACACTTTTAAACACTAGTCAGTTCAATCTTAAATTCACACACTGTTTTGATCACCAATCGGTTAATTTCTTGGTTCTAACCATCTCCTTTGAGGGTTCCTGTATTACTACTAGAGATGAGCAGGTTCGGCTCTCAGAGAACCGAACCCCACTGAACTTTGCCTTCCGAGTCCGGATCCGAGCCAGGCTCGGATTTTCCCTCTTGACTCGGAAACCCGAACGCTGCAAAACGTCATCATCCCGCTGTCGGATTCTCGCGGAATTTGAATTTCATATAAGGAGCCGCGCGTCCCCGCCATTTTCACTCCAGTCTCGGAGAGTGTATAGAGAGGACGTGTCCTTGTCTGTGTGTGGGGGCGGGAAAGTGGGGTGGCAAGTGTTGTGCTACTCATTTCAGTCCAGTTTAGTCACTCAGTGTATTGTTGTGTTGCATCAGTTCAGGCAGTCACAGTGTTGGTGTTCTCTGCTGCCATATATCCAGTGTAGCTGTAAAGTGGTGCTGTGTTGTGCAGACCAGTCCAGTGTAGTCAGTGTATTGAGCTGTATCAGTCCAGGCAGATATATCCAGTGTAGCTGTAAAGTGGTGCTGTGCTGTGTTGTGCGGACCAGTCCAGTGTTGTCAGTGTATTGTGCTTTATCAGTCCAGCCATTCACAGCGTTGGTGTTATCTGCTGCCATATATCCAGTGTAGCTGTATAAAGTGGTGCTGTGTTGTGCAGACCAGTGGTAGTGTCCTGTGTCATCAGTAATTCCAGTGACGATATACGCTGCTGCTATATATCCACTGCTGCAGTATAACAATTATAACAACCTGTTGGGCTGCATCAGACCAGTGGTAGTGTCCTGTGTCATCAGTAATTCCAGTGACGATATACGCTGCTGCTATATATCCACTGCTGCAGTATAACAATTATAACAACCTGTTGGGCTACATCAAACCAGTGGTAGTGTCCTGTGTCATCCGTAATTTCAGTGATGATATACGCTGCTGCTATATATTCACTGCTGCAGTATAACAATTATAACAACCTGTTGGGCTACATCAGACCAGTAGTAGTGTCCTGTGTCATCAGTAATTCCAGTGACGATATATGCTGCTGCTATATATCCACTGCTGCAGTATAACAATTATAACAACCTGATGGGCTGCATCAGACCAGTGGTAGTGTCCTGTGTCATCAGTAATTTCAGTGATGATATACGCTGCTGCTATATATCCACTGCTGCAGTATAACAATTATAACAACCTGTTGGGCTGCATCAGACCAGTGGTAGTGTCCTGTGTCATCAGTAATTCCAGTGACGATATACGCTGCTGCACTGCTGCAGTATAACAATTATAACTACCTGTCGGGCTACATCAGACCAGTGGTAGTGTCCTGTGTCATCAGTAATTCCAGTGACGATATATGCTGCTGCTATATATCCACTGCTGCAGTATAACAATTATAACAACATGATGGGCTGCATCAGACCAGTGGTAGTGTCCTGTGTCATCAGTAATTCCAGTGATGATATACACTGCTGCTATATGTCCACTGCTGCAGTATAATAATTAAAACAACAACGTGTTCTGCTGCATCAGACCAGTGGTAGTGTCCTGTGTCATCAGTAATTCCAGTCATTCCTGTGATGCATATTGTCTCATATAACTCCCAAAAAATAATGGAGAACAAACATTTTGAGGAGAAAATAGGGAAATATCAAGAAGAACCACTTCCTCCTAGTGCTGAAACTGCTGCCACTAGCCATAACATAGACAATGAAATGCCATCAACATCGTCTGCCAAGGCCGATGCCCAATGTGATAGTAGAGGGATTGTAAAATCCAAAAAGACAAAGTTCAGTAAAAAGAACCAAAAAAAGAAATTTAAATCGTCTGAGGAGAAACGTAAACTTGCCAATATGCCATTTACGACACAGAGTGGCAAGGAACGGCTGAGGCCCTGGCCTATGTTCATGGCTAGAGGTTCAGCTTCACATGACGATGGAAACCCTCATACTTCCGCTAGAAAAATTAAAAGAGTTAAGCTGGAAAGAGCACAGAAAAGAACTGTGCGCTCTGAGATGGTAACACAAATCCCCAAGGAGA